>NC_080021.1:180511654-181909154 GCF_030020395.1 Manis pentadactyla | reverse complement strand
TTGAGTGATGTGGACCATCTTTTCATGTGTCTGTTGGCCATCTGAATTTCTTCTTTGGAGAAGCGTCTGTTCAGTTCCTCTGCCCATTTTTTAATTGGCTTATTTGCTTTTTGTTTGTTGAGATGCATGAGTTCTTTATATAATTTGAATGTCATCCCCTTTTTGGATATTATCATTTATGAATATATTCTCCCATATTTAGGATGCCTTTTTGTTCTACCGATGGTGTCCTTTTTTTTACAGATGCTTTTTACTTTGATACAATTCCACTTGTTAATTTTTGCTTTTGATTCCCCTGCCCAGGGAGATATGTTCATGAAGAAGTTGCTCCGGTTAATGTCCAGGAGAGTTTCACCTATATTTTTTCTAGGAGTTTTATGGTTTTGTGACTTACATTCACACCTTCGATACATTTCAAGTTTACTTTTGTGTGTGGAGTTCGGCAGTATCCCAGTTTCATTCTTTGACTCACAGACAAAAGGAACTAGAACTCTAATTTTTGCAAAAGTGTATTAAAATAACAAAATAACTATTTCATACAAATCATAAGAGAAAATTAGAAAGAACTAAATCTCTGGCTTTAAATAACTCAGTTTAAATGATGAAAAACTATTAGTTCGAAAATGATTAATCATAATTTGTTATAAATTGATATTAGTACAGCTTGAATTACAAAATGTTAATCAGACTACCAGGAGTAGTCTTGCATTTGTCAAGAGACAATTACACTAGGAGTTTTTCAGATGTATATAAATTATGTTTTTATGTTGAAAAGCATTTGTATCTACAGTCAGTTTCTGTCGTGATCTTGCAGATTGGTGGATAGGAACCAAGTACATATAACACCTGATTCAGAACTTAGACTACTGGTATATTGGTTTTCTAAATTACAGTTTGATTGAGTTCAAAGTATGTGTTCAAATTACAATAAAACTAATCTAACACATGTTAATACAAGTTTTAAAAGTTAGGCTTCATGAAGTCAATAGTTAACTTTATCATAGCATTAAACTACATTTTTCCTTAATTAATGTGTTACCTTATGTATTCTTATGACCTACTTTGCACTTTAAATTCTTTGTCTACCAGTTTACAAAATGAAACAGAATAAGTTTCTGTGCCCTCATCTTCCCTTTTCAGTGTTTCTGATTTGGATTGCCAAAACACAAGGTATTAATACTTTTATATGAATATAGTTATATCAATGAGAAAATAAACTACTCATTTTACGAGAACCTAAAATAATGGTTATAAACTTATTTTTGATGTATGCCAATGTAAAAAACTGAAATATTTAGAATTTTCCAAGAGACACTGATGATCAAATAATTTTCCCTTATATAAATTACTGATACTGTGTTTTGCTTTAATTTCAATTTGGCTTCTATGCAATGTAGAAATATCTTCCACTAAATAGCAACATTTTATTCCCTAGTGCTTTATAAATATTCAAAAGATTATTTATTACCAAGTAATTTAATAGATTTAATTTTACTGTAATGGAGCCTTGTTTAACATTGTTTCATTAATTATTTCAATAGTATAATAATGTTAATAATATAATTTCATCATTAATTATTTAATCATTCCATTATTCATGATTCTTTGCTTCCTTAAGAGGGAAAATCAACTCAAACTGGCTTAATCAATAATAAGATATCAGCCTTTGAAAGCTTAACCTTTCATGTTTGATTTGGCATTTTCATTTGAGTTAAAGCAGGGCTCAAATAACACCATCAAATCAATCTCTTTCCATCTCCTGATTCATAATTCCTCTGAGTGGATTTACTGGCATCTCAGGCTCTCTCCCCAGTAGCCCTCAGCAACTCCAAATACATATCACTTTTATAGTTAACTGCTCCAAAGGAAATAAAGATTTTCTGTCCTAGTGATTCCAACCAAATTCTTTTATTAAGTCTTCATCTGACTTGGTTTTAACAATTATCCCTTAACCAGTAAAAGTGAGCAGAGGCTCATAAATCCCTGAATGTCTGTGATTCACCAAGAAAATTTTACTTACCGATTTTTGCAGCTGTGGGATAGAGTCAACCTCAATTAAAACTCTTGAGTCATAAATATTATATTTTAATTCCAGCTGCCTTTGGTTAATAGATGTTAAGCCTTAATGTACACTATTACACTTATATTAGTGAATATATGAAATAACTTCATAAATTAAAAAGGAATGGAGGCATGGTAGTGACATAGAAGAAAATTTAGATTACTAGAAGAAGAATGAATGCCTGCTTGAAAGGCTCAAAATTTCCATTAAACCAAGATAAATATTTTATCACACTTAACCTTCAAAATTAATTTTATGGGCACTGGAACTTTGTAGGGATGGTGTCGTGGTGTCCCAGCTTTTCTGGCTTATTTCTGTCAACTCATTTTTCTGGACTCTGAGTCCTCATACCACCCTTACAATTTTTAACTTGAATGAATTTTTCTGTGATCATCATGATTTGCATCTTTCTCCCTGACCTCCTAACAAAACGTTGAAATTACTTAAGTTAGAATTGGAACCATTACTTACAAATGGAAAAGTTGGAAGCAAAGATTCAGGAGCAGAGACTTACTCAGATTTCATCAGAGACACTAGAGAACCTGGGAGTAGGCCATTGATAGAAGCACAACATGAGGTTAAAAAGTGCCCTTGTTTGACAAATTTGCTTGTCATTTTTCTATATTATTTTCTTCATCATCATCATATTATTGTATTGTTAATCTATCATGTCAATATACAACCTTAAACATATTTTGAAGAGCCCCTCTGACCCTGCCTCGGGGAAATAAGTTTTAAAGTGACTAATTCTTTTGTACTCTTAAACATTCTCTAAAATAACCTGTCTGAAAATAAGTTGTTCCCATCTTTAAAAACTTAAAAAAAACAAAAACAAAAAAATCCATAAGCTGTTTCTTAGATTTGGTGCATATAATCTCCACTGAATAATAAACTGAATTTAATTCTCAAGCTCAATAAAACACCAGGATTATTTCCTATCTCTAGGTATGATTATTTTGATCAATTTCTTGAACACTTTGTATGCTTATATCTTTAGAGAGCCATAGAGAGAGACATTGCCTTATTGATAATTTTCACGTTTAGCTATATCACAGCAATAATCTACATTAGAAGTAAGAAAATGCAATTTTTCTTCCCACTGAAGAAAGGATGTCTGTATATTGGGAAGAGATTAAATGGTATTCTTATTTCTGTAATTTTAATAATGCCTCATTTCATTTTTTCTGACAGGTAATAAACTTACAGAAAAAATATCTATGCCTCTTATTTGATTTAGTTAATTTCAGAGAACTTAGGTGTTCAAATTATTTTACCCAGAAACCTAGCCCTTAAGATAATAATAAAAGGCAGGTGGAGCTCCTGCCTCAGTTAATCTCAAGACTTGGTATTAAAGTGTTTCACATTTTGGCTTATCAGTTTGTTACCAACATTCACTCTGGACTGACCACTGCTAAAGGGTAGAGGAAGTGATCTAAGCAGCAGCCTAATTGAATGCTCCCTCTCCAAAGCCTGCTTGCACAGATCAGGAGGTTCTCCTGGTCAAATTAAATTCTCCATACAATTAAATGTGTCAACAGGATGGAGCAACATAGATAATAATTACTCATATTTTAGACAGAGTAGATTAGGGAAATAATAACTTCATTCTTCTGTGTTCAGACTCATTCACTTTGTCACTTGAATACCTAAGTCAGCTTTTAAGACAATGAGACAATTCAGACTCCACTGAGCTTCTTCTAGGACATTTTTGCAAAGTGGTTTTTATTGACACCTTGAATTTTTGTAGTCAGCCTATCTCTAAATTCTTAGCTTACTTTACAATTGTAGCTCCAAAAATGAAAAATATTCCACAAGCCTATTAAGTTCTTTCTGTACTTTCATTTCTCCATATTATCTGTGCACTCTTTTCAAATTTATCTTTTAATGAATTTCTATTTTTTAACAGTTTCTCTGCATTGTATAACAATAGATTACCCCTCTCTAAGTCTCTGCCCACCTCTTTTGTACCACAAAAGCCCAGTGCTTATTGCTAAGATATGGATATAGATGTATGCTTAATAATTTACCATTTGCTTTAAATCAATGGTGATAATGCTAATAAAGATAAACATAGGACTTCATGTAGTTTTAAGCAATGCTAATAATTTAGTATTGATATCATATATGATTACATTATTTTGATAATTACTTTAGTAATGAATGCCATTTAAATCTAGAATTTAAGTACCTACTCCTAAGATTTAGGCACTGAATTGATTAATATACAAATCTCTTCAATAATTTTCACATTTTACTTACACAGTTTACTTACATAGTTTTCTCCATGTGGAATATTTGATGCTAAATATAAAGGTGTTTCCTGTTATTGCCACTTGAACGTAATAAAAGATATAATAAAAGATAGCAGTAAAAAATTCAAAATTTTTATTATAAGCATCTTGTGGTGGAGGAGTTATAATAGCATGAATATTAAAATTCACTTTGAGATGATTTTTGTCATAAAATTTCTTCAGTGTCTACCTCATTTATTTTGAACATATTTAATTTATCAAAACTTATGCTATCAGATTTCAAGGGAAAATGAATCTTTCAGTCTTCTCCACATATATGTGTATATGATCTGTAATCTTGAGTGATCTGTAAATCTTATTACTTACACCTTTTAAAAGTAGTATACAATTTTTTAACTCCTTCTGTTCATTATGACAATGATGAAAGTAGGAGAGCACCTAGTCATCACTGTGAAGCAGACAAATTTATTTTTGGCATTCAATAGTGAATTTCACCCTAGGATTATCACTATTACTACTATCTTCCAAATAAGCAATGTGGTGCCAAACGCTGTCTCTCCTCCAAAAATAAATAATTTTTCTCTCTTCAAGTTACTTATTTTTCTAATATCAAGGTAAAGCAGGGAGAGAGAAATTAGCTAGTGTTTGAAAAGAGATATTCATAGTCCAAATATCCTGCTAGTTCTTCCTGTACTTCATCTAGCTGTCACCAAAAAATTGTGACATAACTTTCCCCATTTTCCTCATTAGCTGAAGATCATGCAGAATATTCCCATATCTGATTTTTTTCTTTTTCTTTTCAGTTTAGTACTTTCTGCCATTAATATTTAAAAATGTGTTCATTTGGCATAAAAAATGCTATAGAAATAAGGGCCTGAGAAGAAAAAAAAAATGCTTCAGAAAGGTAATGACTCAGACACACAAAGTAGGGAACACCCTCATGCGCTATGAGAAAAGTTCCCAGTGGTTGTGAACACAGAGTATACTCTAGATGTTCCTACTGATTTTTAAGTATAAAGAAAAAATAAATTAATAATAATAAAATCTTTTATAAATGGTGTATGGATGGTCCTATTGTACTAGTAATAAAAGTTCAATTCCAGAGTGAAGTCTAGAAGAGTCTAGAAGAATCTTAGTTACAAAACTTAAATCTGATTTCAGAGACTCAAATATTTATCTTAGATAACTCCATAGAAAAGTATATCTTGTTCCTTCTCTTTTGTTAAAAAGCTGTTTCAGGCATAGGGAAGAAAATATTGATCCAGTTTCCAGAGTAAAGAAAGTCAAGGGAGCTTGATAGACTTCTAAGATCATGTAGGATTTTAAGTTAAGCTTTAACTTACAAAAGTTTTGCCTAAACTGTATTTTATAAAATAATATTGGTTTTACTTATGATCTTTCATTCAATTAAAAATGACAAACTATATTTTATTCAATATTATCTAAGTTTGACTATGTATTTCTACCACTTTTATATTCTTTATATAAAAAATATATTGTACCAAAAGCACATCATACTATCTTCAACAAGTGAATTTTATGAGTGAATATTATTTTAAAATATATTTAGAATTATATCTGATATTTATTTTTGTTTTAACACAAATTTAATAAGATTATACTCCTATAAAAACAACCTTTAGAACTGCCAGTGTGCTAATTTTTCCCAATCAATAACACTTTATCTTAATATTAATTTGATTGTTAGTGAGAAGGAATATCATTACCATTTAGCAGTCAACTGCACAGCCTGCTCTTGCTCTCCATTTCCTGCTTGCATTAACAAAGTATTAAGGTTTTGGGGGGCAGTTTGGAAATCTGTTACTGAGTTTTTCAACAGCCTACTCCACAATCCTGTGTTGCTTTCAGGAATTCTCATTCTGGTTTGTCTCTCAATTCAAACTCATTAACTTAGCATCTTCCAAAATGTTTCAAAACCTTTAGCCAGTCATTGCCACCTGTGTTAATCAGGGCTTTCCAGAGAAAACATAATGAATCAGTCCAAATTACTTACTTGTAGTATTGTGCCTCCTTTCCCCTTGTGCAGAGGCCCTCTGTATCTAGAGGTCCTTGGAAAAAGATGATTTTACTTGATGACGCAATAAGAGACCCACCGAACTGGATAGTGTAACTTTCAAACGGTCACTTTGGAATCGTAATCCACTTGACTGGCAACCACGAAAAGCAGTTGCTCTACCTGCAGGGCTGCTTGATCTGGTAATCCTGGGAGGTAGGCTTTCTATGTAATGGGAGAGGAAAGAATCCATTCAGCTCTCAGCAGATCCAGTGAGACATCTTTTTGTTCAACCATTCCCAGTTTTAATGTAAACTGACAAGTAGAGCAACCATGGCCTAATAAGGTATTGGTAATAAGGGGCTTAGACCTCTTAGGAATGACCTCGGTCACTCTGCCAAGAAAATAACCTGGGAATCAGAAGTAATAGTTGAGTGTGAGGGAAATCTAGAAGGGGTAACAGAGAAGGATGGTATGAAGGATCAACTGGAATATCAAGGAATGTAGTTTATCCCACTCTTATAATTTTCCCACAATTATAACCAACTAGAACCACATAGTAACTGAGACCAGACAGGGTTAAATTAATATAATAATTAGCAGCCAAATTCAAATATTGTAGGCAAACTTTGCAACTAGCATAGATCTTGATAGAAGGAGTGGGGGAGATTGAAGTGGTATAACTCCCTTATTTTGTAAATAAGGTTAGATTAAGAGGACTGAAAATGGACTTTTCTGATCTTTCATAAGCATTTAAAGCTAAGTACAGATTTTAAGAAAAACTGGATTTGTCAATGAAATTGACACTTTCCCATATACATCGTATTTACATGTAACCTAGTATTCATTTTTTTATTTTATAAAATATTTTTTATTTTTACAAAACTTATGTAATTTTTTTTTATAAAATAAAACTCCAAAAAAGTGTTACCTTAATCTAGTAATATTTCATCACAAGTTTTCAAAGAGCATTTATTTTCATTTTATGGAATAGACAAAATTAACTTTAAAAAGTTGGATGAAGATAATATACCATGAGAATATTTTCAGGATAAGCCCAGTGAATTTCAACAAACATATAACTGGCAAGATAAAAATTTAAAAATCAATGCATTGAAGGGCATGAATAACATGTATGATGTTCATGTCTCTTTGAATCGAATAATCCAAGTCTCTTGTTAACTAAATAGTTAAGATTATATAATACGTGAGAAAACTGATGAGAAAATACAAATATTCCTCTTTGCCCAGTGTGAAGCATACTCCCGGCTGCTGGGAATTGAGTGGGCTATTGTAAACCTATACTCTATGCAAGTTTATAAGAGCTGCAGTTAGCCAAAGAAAAACAGTCATTTAGAAGCAGTGATAGTCATAACGTACACATTTTTCTTACATTTTCTCAGCAGTGTAGTCTGATTTGAGAGACTATAAAGGGCAGACTTGGAGAGCATACTGTAAATTTAGCATTTCTAACCTATCCCCAGATTTGGTCTTTTGACCATCTGTATGTCAGGATTCAAAAAGATTTTTATTTGGTTGGTTGTTCAGTTGGCTTTGCTTTTTTTACTTTAGGGGTTTTGTGTTTATTTATTTATTTATTTATTTATCTGTGAGTACTAGAAAGTATAGCTACAAATGTGTTTTAGAAAATCTCTGGGAGTTAAGATGAATGATTTTCTACTTGTTAGCACAATAATGGGACCCAGACTTCTCAGGAAGATTCAGGAAGCTGTTGTTCTTATATGATGGTTATTTTGTTCTTTGTCCATCCTTGTTGCTCAAATGAAATTCTCTACTGATGCTAGCAAAAAGAGTATGTCCCCTAATGGCTGCACATAATGAAATTGGATAAACCACAATTCTGCATTTCATTATCTTTCCTACAAGAGCTTCAGTATCTGTTTGTTAAAACAAGACAATAGAAGATGAAGGAATGCTTTCTTCTAGAAGGTATGTTAAATGATTGATTATATTAATTAGGTAGTTTATTAAGTAAATAATTTAACAAGATGTCATTCAAATAGTGAGGTAAAAAAGAGATTCAATTCTCAAATCTTATTAAATTTAGTTTTTCTCCCCAGAATAACCTAAAGCAGTTTTTCAAAAAAATTTTCCGAGTTGCATTGGTTTCTTGAGACAGTTTTTAAGAGCATCTTCTAACAGTGAGCCTCAACAGTACATAGAATTCCTCTGAGAATGTTAGAAATAAAAGTCTTTTATTAGAGTTGGTCAAAGTTTTTTAAGGAAATGGCTTAATTTTTTTTATTGCTTCAAGCAAAAAAATTCACGGTTGATTTTTCCCTGAGTAACAGAAAGTGATCACATCATCCCTTACTCTGAAAAAGGCTTTGAATAATTCCAGTTCTTATAAGAAAATGTCAAGTGGTTCTTTCTGTTGAGATGAAAAATAAATACATCCTCTACAAGTATTAGTAATTCACTGATGAAATCATTTATAACAGTGGAAACTTGAGTTTTTCTCTTGAGTAAGTAATAGTATATGTAAATACTGAAATGACAACAAATAAAATAATATTAATATCAACTTTCTCCTCTAGCTAAGATTTGGAAAGTCCCAGTAGATGTTGCTCTTATACTTCCTACAGACAGGCCCCATTCTTCCTCTTGTGTGAAGGCTTCCTTGCTGCAGCAGACATTTTCTTCAATAATATTCAAGGAGATATTTGACTCACAGTTAACATCTTCAAAATACCGAATTCTATATCCAAAAAGATGCCATTCAAATATGAACACAAAGTAAAAACATATGCACTCAAAAAGAAACAGTTTTTCTCCAGAACTTCACTGTATGAAGTGCAAAAAATAATTTCATATGAAAATGCAAAGGACTGAATAGGAAAAGTGTCCTTGAAGAAAAAATAGGATAAAATCAGAATACTTATACTGTATGCTTTTAAGATATATTAAAAGCTATAATAATTAAGAGGATGTGATGTTTGTAAGCCTGTGAAGATCAATGAATTAGAATAGTGTCCAGAAATAGAACTCAAGTATATGCTATTTATTGATATTTGATCAAAGTACAAGTCAATTCATGAGAGAAGAAAGGGAGAAAGACTGGAATGCAGGTTTAGAAAAATGTATGAATAGTCAGTAGACACATAGAAATTTGGTAAAAGTTGTCATTAGGTAAATGCAATTAAAACAAATTGTAGTTTCATAGTATATGTTACTGTATATCATGTGAAAATGAAAACCTAGCAGTTTCCCATATACATCATATTTATACATAACCTAGTATTTATTTTTTATTTTATAGAATAATGTTTATTCTCACAAAACTTACATGATTTTTATTTTTATAAAATAAATTCTGCCTCAGAAAGAATTTCTATCAACTACCTCGACCTGTATTTTCAAAAGGATTTAATGAGAAAAATACAAACAAAACATCAGTAGAAAATCCCATTCTCTGGCAGAGACTCAACCATAAATAAGCATCATATTTTATTCTGCAGCTATCTAATCACTATTCTGTTAGTTACTATTGTTACCACAGGTCTTTTCTCTTTTTTTTTTGAGATAATTGGGGTAAATAAATAGGTGAGGTATGTCATAGCCTAGTCCTTTAATTGCACTGAGGATCATTAGATTTCTCTATTCACCCTTCTCTGTGTTTTCTCAGGATATTTTCTCTCTTATCTCTAGATAGAAACCATTGCTTACCTGCCAGATTGAAGAGTAAACATACTACAACTGAGGAAATGAAAAAATTTGGTTGACACTGTTTGGTGGGTGCTTGCCTTATGTTTGTCAGTTAGGTTTGTCTGTCTGTCTGTCTTAGGCTCTCACTCCTACCAGTGTTTATTTTTAGAGTCTTCACTGACATATTGCTTCTTGGAATTTAAGTGTAAAATATGATTGGGCAATTCTGCTTTTGTTACCTCTAATTTAGATTTTTTGTTTTAATTTCCACCTTTTGGCCTGCTTTGTGACAACCTTCAGCAACCAGTTAAATCCTTTTTATTTCTATTTATTTATGAGCTTTGTAATAACACATGCTCAAAATAAGTAATCTGCAAGCTGTATTTGTATAAAATTTATGATTAAAAAATACATATAGAATAGTATCTAGCAAAAATGCTATTTATTATATAGAGCACCAAATTCCTGATTAGGATTGATTTTGGGGGGATTTTATTTATGCAATTATAAGAAAGTCTGTTCTATCAACTTCTCTACTTTAGAGCTATGCTGAGGTATCATTGTTACTCATTCTATATAATTTAATATTAATCAGTAATATTTCTAAATATTCTACAGCAGGCCACCAGCACTCAGAATGTTTTATTTGGAATGTAGCTATGTATATTATATGTTTAGTTGTAATAGAACTAAAATCAGTAAATTTAAAAGTGGGGTAGATTATAATTTACTATAGAGAAATTTTAGTGAATTTTGATGGTTCTTCAACCAGCCACTTACAATTAGGTTAAATAATTATTTAAGTGAACCATCTGCCACAGCAGAAAGAACCCATAGAGTCTCCAATACAGACTAGCATAGAACCTGTTAGAATTGGGTCAGTGAAAGTATTCACTTTGGGGAAAATAAAGGACAGAAAAAAAGCCCCTATTTGATTAAGGTGAAGATGCTGTGTATATTAGTTGTCTTTGTTGCAAAACAAAATACAAGAAACTTAGTGTCTTAAAATAACACACATAAATTTTCTTTTAGTTACTTTGGGTTAGAAACCTGGGTGTAGCTTAGCTGAGTCCTCTGCTTAGTATCTTACAAAGCTATAAGTGATGAGTCATCTAGGGCTGGATTCTCATCAGGACTTGACTGTTGAAGTATCTGCTTCTAAACTCAGGTTGTTGGAAGAAAATTAATTTCCTTGCAGTTGTAAGATTCTTGAGAGCTTGCTTTTTCAAAGACAGTGATGGAGAGAGAGAGAGTGATTCTAGCAGAATGGGTACTACACACTTATATACCACATGTACATATTAAATATTTCCCATCACCTCTGCTGTATTCCATTGCTTGGAAACAATCACAAGTCCCATCCACACTCAGGAGAACTGGATTATACATGTGTGAACACTCTGCCCTTTTCTGAGTGAGAAAGCCACACTTTAACACTGAAGTGACTAGAATCAGCGATATCTTGCAGTCCTAAGATTACTAGTGCTAATAAGTCAACAAAAAGAAAAATATCTGGAAGGAGAATTAGAGGAGAGAAAACCTGACCAGGTGAAAGACAATCATTGTTGGGTGTATTCTCAGGCTGTATTCTTACAATATGATAGGAGAAAGAGGGAGGCTTCGAATATGCACCATAAATAGAGATAAATTGTTTGGAGACAAACAGATCATGAGACCTCTCAAGTGGGATAAGTCCTCAAAACATGGTATTAGAAATTCAGAGGGATTAAAGATGATGGCATGAGAGGTGCGATAGAGGCTTCCTCCTAAAACTGCAATAATATGAAAATATTACTAATCCTGAAAGAGCAACAGGAGAGGCAGAAGCAACAAGATTCCAGAAAGAAATAAGACCTGTTACTCACAAGAAGAATTTACAGGTCCCTATGAAGGTTACTAGGACCCAGATGTGGGTTGATTTAATATGGGCAGGAGCAGATGGAAGGAAATTAGATGGGAAGTCCAATAGAATCTTACTAGAGCTATGACAACAGCTGAAACCAGAGCAGCAGTTCCAGCCATTAAGACCAAAGAGGCAGAGGTCAGAGACAGAGCCACGATTCCAGCCTGTGTGTCTGCAAGACTTTTTGCTGGAGAGGCTGGAGAACAATGTTTGAGCTTCCTTGCACAGAGACCATTGCAGAGGACTAAGGGCACATAGATTGAGAGGAGAGAATCCTGGAGGGGTGGAGTGTGGATAAAATGAGAGTTCCTGTGGCCAGGATTCTCACTGGCTGTGGTTGACTAGCTCACTGCACACCTGTGGGTAATACATGACTGTTAACTCTATAAAAAGAGCTCTGCCCAGTGCTCTGGGCATGACAGGGTGGCAGGGCTGCAGGAGAGCAGAGCAGAGGCTGGAGTGGTGGCAGCGCTGAGGACTGTGTCCCAGAGGATGGCTGTGGGGGACAAATGTGCAGAGAGACCCAGAGGACAGCTGTGTGGGACGGCTGTGCAGAGGGTCCCGGAGGCAGAGACCAGCTTGCTGCATGCAGACTCGATCTGAGTGAATAGGATTCTAGTGACTGACCTGCCACCTCTAAATAAAGTTGGGTATAACTCTTTCACTCCAAGAATGTTTTGCTGTCAATTTCTTTGGTCACATTGAATCCATAGCAAACTTGCCTGGGGCTGAAACCCATTGGCAAGACACCCAGGAATTCCACTCCTAGGTATTTACTCAAAGAAAACACCTTCTCAGTTTCAAAAAGACATATGCACCCCTGTGTTTATTGCAGCTCTATTTACAGTAACCAACAAATGGAAGCAACCTAAGTGTCCATTAGATGAATGGATAAAGAAGAGGTGGTACATATACACAGTGGAATACTATTCAGCCATAAGAGAGAAACAAATCCTACCATTTGCCACAACATGGATGGAGCTAGAGGGTATTATGCTCAGTGAAGTAAGTCAGGCAGAGAAAGACAAATACCAAATGATTTTCCTCACTTGTGGTGTATAACAACAAAGCAAAATTTAAGGAACAAAACAGCAGTACACTCCAAAGGGGAGGGGTGGGGGAGGGCAGGTGAAGAGCGAGGGAGAAGTGGATTGTGGGGTATCATGATTTGTGTAGGGTCACGGGGAAGACAGTATAGCTCAGAGAAGGCAATATGGACTCTGACATCTTACTACACTGATGGACATTGACTGCAATGGGGTATGGTGGGAGACATGATAATAAGGGTGTAACAACCACATCATTTTTCTTGTCAAACCTTCATAAGAGTGTATATCAATGATACCTTAATTCAAAAAATTAGAGTTTGTTTTTCTCTGTTAAAAAGAATAAGTTTTCTTGGAATGTTAGTCTGTTTTTGAAAAGAGATTTAGAAAGGTGTTGTGGTTTTTGTATGTTTTTTGGTTTTTACCTTCTCATCAACCTACTTGGAAAGCAAAGAATTTCCTACTTAAATCAAAAGTATTTTGCTGTGCTTCATGTTGTCTTCATCAGGTCTTTGACTACCTAATAAAACCCAGTCTTCTTAATTTTAAAAGATCTAAGCCTTGTCCCAAAACATGTAAGTTTATGTATTTGTTTTTGAAATCTTTAAAAACCTTTTTGAACAGGTATATCACTGATAATCCATGAACTAATATTTTAAATAGAATATATGTTTTTAAGTATTTGCTAACTAAAAACAGTGATTCACTTTAGAAGTTAGTGAGACACTACTAAGCATATATGTGGTGTAAAAACTAAGACTTACATTCACAAAGATTTGCATCGGAAACTTTGAGTTTCCAATAATTTAATTATATGATCTCACTTAATATGGCATGTCAGTCCAAATACATCTCAGTTATAAATCCTGCCTATGGAAGAAGCATTTCAAAATGGATTACAGTAAAGAGAATAATACCTGATTTAACTGATGTGAAAAGATTTGAAATGCCTTATTTGTAAACAAAAAATAATTGTGTATATATACATCTATTTGTGGAATCTAGTATGCCTTACTGATATGTTTGTCTGCCCTAATGTTAATATCACACTTCTTGACCTCTAAAACTCTTTTGTAAGCCTTGAAATCAGGTAGTATGCTCTTCCATCTTCTTCTTTTTCTTTTGTGTAATTTATTTTCTATCCATTCACATTTGGGATTAATTAATTTTAGTAATCTATAAAAATAAAATTTGAATTTGTTAATTTTTTATTGTTTGCTTTCCCTTTCTCTGACTTCTTTTCATTTAATATGTCCTTCTTTCCACTTACTGTGGGCTTAATTTCCTATTCATTTCCTAGTATCTTGAGGTGAACACTTAGATTATTCATGTTATGTAGTCAGAATTATATTGCATCTGGATTGGAAGAGCTTTACACTACTTCCAGCAGCACTTGGGTATCTGGTGATTTAGTCAATAAGCACTAATTAACCAACTAACAAACTATAATGTGCTGGGTAAAGTCCAAAACCTTCCTGTTGACACCCAAGTTTAGTTTTTTTAATGATGACTTTCACCTGGTCTAACTGGTTTTTTAGCATAGTTTGACTACCTGACCATGGAGGCCTAAAAAGATTCTTCTGGGAAACTGTGTTGGGCTCTTTGAAAACAAATATCCATCAATGAATTTTGGCAATTTAATCTTGAGACAAAATGCTTTGTATATTAATAATAAGGTTTTAAGAGCATATACATCTGTGTTGTTGGTATATCTCATATGATCACCAGATACAGACATTCCCTATTCTTTAAATTTTCATTTTCTTCATTTTAATTCTCTTCATTTTTACCAAGAAAGGATTTTTATAATGCCTTGCATATATTTCATGCCTTGAAAAATATCTGAGCTTGTCCATCCTAGAAATATTTAGAAATTTGTATTTTCTGATAGATTTATTCTCTCAAAATAATTTGCAGGCTTGAAATATGCTAAAATCTGATCCTAAACAGTTTTTCAAGAGTAAGCAATACTATGAATGAATTTAGTAATCTTCTTTTACATTGTATTATAAACTTATCTCTTGTCTTATAAGATAGATCAATTCCAAAGCTGAGCTGTAATTTTTACACCAGAAAACTATTATATTAATAGTAAAGTGCATAAGACTTATTATGCAAAAAGTTGTACAAATTGAAAATATTTTAAATATTCTTATTAGAAGGATGAAGGTACACTAAGTTTTCATTAAAGTATGATGTACTTTTGTTCCCTTCCTTTTATAGATCTGTGGACTAAAGAAAGTTAAAGAAGACGGGCTTCCACTGTATTTCAGCTTCAAACCTTTTCGATTTGCTCTTCTCTCTGAGTCTCTTCAATAGGTAAGACAACAAGCAACTCTTCCTTCTAATCTCAAAGTGGAAATAGGTGCTGTTTCCAATGTCTACTTCAAGTACAATCCTTTGAAGTTTTTACAGGAACCCTTCTAAGGACCTGACCTTAAGATCAAAAGATTAAAGGAAAAAGAAGTAAAATAAAAGTAAAGAGGCCCCTTTTTACCTGATATTTTGTGGAAATGGTATTGCTTGTTTGAGGCCAAAATGTATCTACTTTTTTTCTTTTTTATTTCTTTCTCATTTTTTCTTTTTTTTTTCTTCTGCTATGTTTTTACAGATCAGTTTAGGAACTATTTATACATGGCTTTCTCTTTTCCAGGTGCATGCTTTTTGCTAGGGATACAAATGTGCATACAGCATGATTGTTAATGTTACTCTGTAAAGGCATGGTGATTACTGTTGGAGAGGTTATATGTAGTCATGGTTAAACACATAGTCTTCTTATAAGACAGACACAGGTTTGAGTGTAATTTTATCTTGTAAGATTAACTTAATCTTAATAATATTAAGGTATTACCTGTGGTAGTCTCAGCATTTACAGAGTGGAGCATCCTTTTCTATATTTAAAAGGAGATAAGAATACTCCCATGAAAAGTTTAACACTTTGTTTATGTAATGTAGAAAAGTTAGAGAAAGTGTTTATGAAATGCTTGGCACATAATAAGTGGTCAATAAGAGGAAGAGCGTTAGTATCTTGTTTTTCATTATCATCATCACCTCCACTGTCATTAGCTTCTCAATTTTACAGTGCACAGAAATCTGTCTGTAAGAGTTATTCTGGAATTGAGGCTTAGAATTAGGTATGAGATACATGTGTCACTACTAATATAATATATTAATTACCTTAGTAGAAAGTAGTTGGTAGAAATATTGTTCACCTTTCAGTGTTATAGGAAGATACATATCTGGTTAGATCAATTTCTTATTTTCTGCAGAAATATAAAATATTAGTCAAATTAGTTATTTTTCTTTTTACATTTGGACAATAATAACTTTCAAACTTTTTGTTTCTCTTATTTCCTTCTTGTTTCTCACCTTAGAATATCTTCCTACTTATCAGGAGGTTAAAGATGAGGGATTCTGGATGAATAAATTAAATGAATATCAAGGTCTCTGATCAGAAAAATCCTAAATCAGAAGGTCACATTGTACTCTATTGGTATATACTCTGTCTTCAGCACTTAAAATAAATAGTACTATCCTTGGGTAAATTGCAATCTTTTTATGGAGAAATGCAGAAGAAGTGCATGCATACATGGAATGACACAAGCTGTTGTTAAAGTAAGAAACAATGTCTTTCTAATTCAATATTGTATATGTAATATTTGATCATATTGTTGATAGCACTATTTGGTGCTCATATGTAGTGTCAGGCTTCTGCCATTCCTGCTAGCTTTTCTTAAACCATTTTAATTAATACTTTTTAAAAGTTGTGTGTTTAAAGTGAATTTCAAAGCTACTATTTTTTTGTGATAAAGTTTATATATCATGAAATGGTCAAATCTTAAGTGTTTCATTTAATCCAATTAGATGATGATATATCAAGACACAGAACATTTTCGTCATGCTACAGAGTTCAAGTCTAGCCAGACAAAGGCCTTACCAAGAAGAAAGTCTTGGTCTAATTTATATCACCACCATTTAGTTTTGTTTCTTCTATAATTTTGTATAGATGTACTCATACTGTATGTTCTATCTTTTACTCCCATCTCCATTCAGTCACAATATTTGTGAGATTAGTGATAGCATTCTATCAGTAGCCCATTCCTTCTAGTCCTGAGTAGTATTCCTCTGTATTAATATACATAATGTGCTTAGCCATTTTCTTCACGGGAGAAATCTGAACTGTTTCCAGTCCTTGGCCCTTATGAATAAATCTAACATTAACATTCCTTAAAAGGCTTTTTGTAGAGATAGTCTTACATTCTCTTATATTAGAGTCAAATTGTGAGGCTTTTTAAGTAATAAGAAATTAGTTCCAGTATGTATATAATATTGTGTGTTCCTGCCAGCCTGAAGTGAGAGTTCTGGTTGCTCTACTTCTACAGATGGTGTTGTCACCTGTTTTCAGTTCTTTATTTCGGTGGATATCTAGTATATGTTATTGTGATTAAATTTTCCCTTCTGTGATGACTAATGAGGTTGAGTTCAGACTACTAACGTAGAGTATAAATCTTCCACATCATTATGAATCTTTTTTTCTACTTGTTCTATTTATGATTGGAAAGAAATATGCCAATGTTTTCAATTATGACTCGGAGATTTGTCTCCAGTTCTCTTTGTCAAATGCTTTCTCCTATATTTGGGAACTTGGTGATAGAGAACATAAACATTTAGGATTATGGTTTCTTTATTAAGTGACTGTTCCTTCATTGGAAAATGAAACTTTTATCTCTGGTAATACTCTTTATCTTGATTATCTTGAATTTTATTTTGTCGAATATTAGTCAGTCATACTGGATTTCTGTACTTAGTGTTTGCATGGTAATTATTTACTGTTCTTTTATTTTTAAATTACTTATACCTTAATGTTAAACTTTACCTCTTGTGACCACATAGTTCATCTTGCTTTTTATCTGTTATGATGCTGTGTCTTTTAGTTCAGGACTTTAATTTAATTATTGATATTCTTAAATTTAAGTCTTAATGCTTGATTTATATGCTTCCGTATTCTCTTTTTCTCTGTTCTTAATTTCCTCTTACTTTTTGGTGAATCACTGTGTTATAACACTCCCTTTTATCTTCCATAATGAATGTTTAACTTTTCCTCCTTGTCTTATTTTTTAGTCATTTCTCTGGGCATTAAAAAATAAATTTTTATCACAGTCTACATCTAAAGCTAATATTTTAATTCACAAAAAATTTAAAGTACTTCAAAAATATGTGTCTCGTATTCTCCTGCACTTTATGACCTTTTCATATATTTTCCTTCCAGAAAAGCTATAAAAGTTCTTTCATTGTTCTTTATACTTTAAACAGCATGTAGTCTCTAAGGAGAGTAATGTCATCCTTTGAATTTCAGATGACTGGGTTACTTTTTGAGGTTGGTTCTCTAGAGGTCTCAAAAATATAATTTTATAGATTATCCACTTTGATCTTACTGTTGGGTTGCAAGCAACTTTCTCTTGTAGTTTTCTATAAGAAGAGCTTCTCATAGATATATTTAATGATTGGACTTTCTTTTTTAAAGGGATATATATTTTATACCCATTCTCTGAGTACTGAGGATCAAGATATAAAAGCAAAATACAGTCTTGTCCTTAAATAAAAAAGGTGTATTCTCATATTGGGGATGCAGGTGCATACAAATAATTGAAGGGAATTGTTAATGACTCTTAAAAGCCTTCTTTGAGGTTGGGTATAGTGCTCTTAAAAACAACACTGTTAGATTTTTTTTTTGCATATCAAACATTAATATACTATTTGTGATTAACAAAGTATTTCACAAACTTGAACTTATTTAATCTTTACATCAGTTCTTCTCCAGAAATAGCAGCTTTAACTTAGTGTTTCATTGTTTGCATGGTAAGTCTATATATATTAACTCAATTGATTCTCCAAAAATTTAGAGAATCTGCACTTAAAGTAACTTGGAAGAATAAATAAACCATTAGATTTTTAAGTAGCAGAGGATTAGTTCAGACTCGAGAATTTTTTGAGATGGCAGAGGGACCATAACATTTATATAAGTAGCAAGAAAACATTCTCTGCTCTACAATCAAAGTATATCACGCTCATAGAAGGAGGCCATCCTCTGACAGCCTTTTCAACAGCTGGTGTCTGCAAAACTGGACAGCTACATGTAAGAGAATGAAACTGGATTATCGTCTAACCCCACACAGAAAAGTAAACTCAAAATGGATCAAAGACCTGAATGTAAGTAATGAAACCATAAAACTCTTAGAAAAAACACATATGCAAAAATCTCTTCGACATAAACATGAGCAACTTCTTCATGAACATATCTCCCCGGGGAAGAGAAACAAAAACATAAATGAACAAGTGGGACTATATCAAACTTAAAAGCTTCTGTACAGCAAAGGACACCATCACTAGAACAAAAGGACATCCTACAGTATGGGAGAATATATTAATAAATGACATATCTGATATATAAAGAGCTGACACACCTCAACAAACAAAAAGCAAATAACCCAATTAAAAAGTGGACACAGGAGCTGAACAGACACTTCTCCAAAGAAGAAATTCAGATGGCCAACAGGCACATGAAAAGATGCTCCACATTGCTAATCATCAGAGAAATGCAAATTAAAACACCAATGAGGTATCACCTCACACCAGTTAGGATGGCCAATATCCAAAAGACAAACAACAAATGTTGGTGAGGATGTGGAGAAAGGGAAACCCTCCTACACTGCTGGTGGGAATGTAAATTAGTTCAACCATTGTGGAAAGCAGTATGGAAGTTCCTCAAAAAACTAAAAATAGAAACACCATTTGGCCCAGAAATTCCACTAAGAAAGCAGGAGCTCAGTGTGAAAAAGACTTATGCACCCCTATGTTTATTGCAGCACTATTTACATTAGTCAAGAAATGGAAGCAACCTAAGTGTCCATCAGTAGATGAATGGATAAAGAAGATGTGGTACATATACACAATGCAACATTATTCAGCCATAAGAAGAAATCAAATCCTACCATTTGCAACAACATGGATTTAGCTAGAGGGTATTATGCTCAGTGAAATCAGCCAGGCAGAGAAAGACAAGTATCAACTGATTTCACTCATCTGTGGAGCATAAGAACAAAGCAAAAACTGAAGGAACAAAACAGCAGCAGACTCACAGAACCCAAGGATGGACTAACAGTTACCAAAGGGAAAGGGAGTGGGGAGGATGGGTGGGAAGGGAGGGATAAGGGGGAGAAGGGACATTACCATTAGCACACATAATGTAGGTGGTGGGGACACAGGGAAGGCAGCATAACTCACAGAAGACAAGTAATGATTCTATAGTATCTTACTCTGCTTATGGACAGTGACTATAATGGTGTATATGATGGGGACTTGATAATAGGGGGAGTCTAGTAACCATTATGTTGCTCATGTAATTGTACATTAATGATACCAAAGAAAAAAAGAAGGAGGCCAACCTCTTAGGGGATATAAAAAATACCCAAATGTATTTTGGGTATTTATGGTTATTCTATATTTGGGAGGAAGAAACATCAATGAATAGAAATCCTTCCTCAATATTAAAATGCTTCAAAGTCATTGTGTTCAAAGTATTAATTGTTTTGGATAATGATGGCTTGAATTTCTTCTTTAATTCTTCATTCTAGTAAATGAAAGAAGCATGTCTACCAAATATCTAAGTGAAATGAAATGGCTGGAAATAAGATTGAAAATTGATTTTACAATATCTTTTAGATGATTAAAAATAGGGCTAAACCATACATGTGTGGACGCAGCATGGTGCTCTTTTTCCATCAATAGTGATTGTACTCAATAAGTATACAAAATCATTTAAAAGAAAATGTGCACTAATATTTTATATTATCCTAACATGAATGTCATTAACTACCGCAGAGATTTCTGTGGGGATTATATCCATTTGAGACTGATGTTATTAAAATTTCCAAGATTTTAAGTTTAAGATGATCTGGTTGGGGTATTGGCATCAGGATATTTAGGTGTAAGAAGAGGCTGAAATTATTTCAAAGCCTTTGCTAAAAAAGATACTTATTACCCTTAGCTGTGTCCCTAGATTGAATATACGAGTGGAATTTTCCACCCCAGTATTGTAGTTTGGAACTTTGGGCCTAGTTTTGAGAGCTACCAACGTTGTTATTTTACTTATTATTTGTCTTTTTGATATTTATGGTTATTGTATATTCATAGCTTCTATTTACTTATTAGATCACATAAAACCAAACCCTAACCCTAGCCATGACCCCTGGACCTGACCCCTAATTATCACAGTGTACATCACCCACACATCACCTTAAACCTGAAATGCAATCACGCCCTTGCCCTCCTATCAGACATGTCCCTAAGTCCAAATCTAAACCTATCCTCCCAGTACACCTTTCAGAACACCTAACCCTAAACCTTGCCCTGGCCCCTGGACATTACAACCTTCACTGGCACCATGGATATAACACACGCATCATGTTAAATCTGATGCTCTGTCTTGCCCTTGTCCTCAGATCAGAGTGGGAACCTAAATCTAACCATTACCCTATCATCCCCTTATACCTTACTGAAAAATAACCCTAAACCTAACCCTAGCCCTGGAACCTGGACTTGAACCCTCACTGTCATGATTGGACATCACACACCCATAATTTTAACCCTGAAGAGGAATCTCACCCTCGGCCTCACATCAGAAATGGATCTATACTCTAAATGGAATGCAGTCTACCTCACAGCTCTTACTGAACACCTAACACTAACCCTGGGCATCACACATGGACCTGACACCTCATTGTCACCATATACAAAAACCACACGTCACCTTAACACTGAAGTGGAATCTAGCCCTTGCTCTCACATCAAAAGCGGATCCTAACTCCAACTGTAATCCTGTTGTCCCCATACACCATTCTGAACATGTAACCCTAACCCTTACACTGGCCACTGGACCTTACCCTTCACCATCACCATGGCCAGCCCCCACGGATCACCTTAACCCTGAAGCACAATCTCTCACTGGCCATCACATCAAAACACCACGGGAACACTAAACGTAACTCTATCCTCCCAGTACACCTTTAAGATAAGTTAACGATAACTCTAGCCCTGGCCCCTGGACTTGAACCCTAACTATCACCATGGACATCACCCATGCATCACCTTAACCCTGAAGCATAATCTTGCAGTCGCCCTCACATCAGTAAGGAATCCATACTCTAACCAGAATGCAATACACATTGTAGCTCTTACTGAACACCTAACCCTAACCCTAGCCCAGGCTCTGGGGTCATATGCCTCATGGCCTCCGTGGACATCACCCATGCATCACCTTAAACCTGAAGGATATTCTCACACTCGCCCTCACATCAGATCCAGGCCCTAACTGTAAATGGAACACTATCATCCCTGTAGTCCTTACTGAACACCAAACCCAAACCCAGTCACGGCTCCTGGACCTGACACTTCATTGTCACCATATATGCCACCCACACATCACCTTAACACTGAAGCAGAATATTTTCCTCGCAGTCACATCAGAACCGGACCCTAACTCCAAATGTAAATGTACCCTCCCAGTCCACCTTTCCAGACACTAAAACTTAACCCTAGCCCTGGTACCTGGAACTTATTACCCTCACCCTCACCATGGACATCACCCATGCATAACCTGAACACTGAAGCGCAATCTCGCCCTCGTCCTCACATCAGAGCCGGACCACAACTCCAACTATAACCCGATCCTGTCCATACTCCTTAGCGAAGTGCTAACACTATCCCTAGCCCTGTCCACAGAACTGAACCCTCACCATCACCATCCACATCCCCGATGACTCACCATAAACCTGAACGTCAAACTCACCCTCGTGCTCACATCAGAGATGTACTCTAAATCCAACTGTAACCCTAACCTCCCTCTATGCAATTGCAACACTTAACCATAAACCTAGCACTGGCCTCTGGACCTGACCCCTAATCATCATCATGTACATCACCAATGCATCACCTTAAGCCTGAAGCACAATCATGCCATCACCCTCACATCATAAACAGATTCATACTCTAACCAAAATGTTATCCTCCCAGTAGACCTCAATGAACACCTAATCCTAACCCTAACCCTATCCCTGGCACCTGGACTTGAACCGTCACTATCACCATGGACATTACCATACATCACCAAAAGCTTGAAGTCCAATCTAGCCATCGCCCTCACATCAGAACCGGACCTTAACTCCAATCGTAACCCTATCCACCCAGTACACATTTCCGAAAACCTAAACCTAACCCTAGCCCCGTCCCTTGGAACTGACCCCCTTCACCATCACTATGGACATCACCCACACATCATCACCTTAACCCTGAAGTTCAGTCTCACCCTCACCCACACATCAGATCCAGACCATAACCCTAATCGTAATCCGATCCTCCTGCTACAGCTTACCGAGTACCTAACCCTAACACTAGCACTATACCCAGTACTGACCCCTCACTGTCCCCTTTGACATACTCCATGCCCCATCATAAAGGTGAAACACAAGCTCGCCTTTGCACTCACATCAGAGCTGGACCCTAACTCCAAATAATCCTGTCCTCACTGTAAACCATTCTGAACATGTAACCTTAATCCTAGTACTAGCCTCTGGATCTTACCCTTCACTGTCACGATGGCTGTCCCCCATGTATCACCTTAGGCCTGAAGCACCATCTCTCACTCAGCATCACATCAGCACAGCAAGGGAACACCAAACGTAACCCTATCCTCCCAGCACACATTTCCTATCACATAACAATAACTCTAGCCCTGGCCCCTGGACTTGAAACCTCACTATCACCGTGAACATCACCATGGACATCACCATGAAGCATAATCTTGCAGTCACCCTCGCATCAGTAAGGGATCCATACTCTAACCAGAATGCAATCCACGTCGTAGCTCTTCCTGAGCACCTAACTCTAACCATAGCCCAGACTCTGGGCTCATATGCCTCATGGCCTCCGTGGACATCACCAACGCATCACCTTAAACCTGAAGGACATTCTCGCACTCGCACTCATATCAGATCCAGACCCTAACTCTAGATGGAATGGTATCATCCCTGTAGTCCTTACTGAACACCAAACCCTAACCCAGTCATGGCCCCTGGACCTGACAACTGATCATCACCATATACACCACCCACGCATCACCTTAACACTGAAGCAGAATATCTCCCTTGTGCTCACATCACAACCAGATCCTAACTCCAAATGTAAATGTACCCTCCCAGTCCACCTTTTGAGACACTAAAACCTATCTCTATCCCTGGCACCTGGACCTTATGACCCTCACGGTCACCTCAACCCTGAAGTGCAATCTTGCACTCGTCCTCACATCAGAGCCAGACTGCAACTCTAACCATAACCTGATCCTGTCCATAAACCTTAGCAAAATGCTAATCCTAACCCTAGCCCTGTCCCCAAGACAGTACCCTCACTGTCACCATCCACATCCCTGACCACTCACCATAAAACTGAACCTCAAACTCGCCCTCACCCTCACGTCAGGGCTGTACCCTAAGTTCAACTCTAACCCTATCCTTCCTCTACACCATTGCAAACACTTAACCCTAACCCTAGCCTTGGCCCCTGGACCTGACCCCTAATCATCACCATGTACATCACCAATGAATCACCTTAGGCCTGCAGCACAATCATACCTTCACCCTCACATCAGAACCAGATTCATACTCTAACCGGAATATTATCCTCCCAGTAGACCTGACTGAACACCTAATCCCAACCTTAACCCTAACCATGGCACCTGGACTTGAACCCTCATTGTCACCATGGACATGACCCATGCATCACCAAAACCTTGAAGTGCAGTCTGGCCATCGCACTCACATCACAACAGAACCCTAACTCCAAATATAACCCTATCCTCCCAGTACACATTTCCAAAAACCTAAACTAAACCTAGCCCTCTCCTGGATCTGAGCCCCTCACCATCACCATGGACATCACCCACGCAACACTTTATCCCTGAAACGTAATCTCAAACTCACCCTCACATCAGAGCCAGACCATAACTCTAACAATAACCCGATCCTTCCCATATAGCTTATTGAGAACCTAACACTAACCCTAGCCCTATACCCAGGCCTGACCACTCACAGTCCCCATCGACATCCCCCATGCCCCATCGTAAAGCTGAAACACAAGCTCGCCTTTGCACTCACAGCAGAGCTGGACCTAACTCCAACTGTAACCCTGTTCTCCCCATACACCATTCTGAGCATGTTACCCTAACCCTAGCACTGGCCTCTGGACCTGACCCTTCAGTGTCACCATTGCCATCCCCCACACATCACCTTAACGCTGAAGTGCAATCACTCAAATGGCGTCATATTAGAACAGCAAGAGAACACCAAACTTAACCCTATCCTCCCAGTACACCTTTCTGATCGCCTAACGATATCTCTAGCCCTGGCCTCTGGAGTTGAACCCTATCAGCATGGACATCACACATGCATCACTTTAACCCTGAAGCTCAATCTTGCCCTTGCCCTCACATCAGAAATGGATCCATATACTAACAGGAATGCTATCCTCCCTGTAGTCCTTACTGAACATGTAACCCAGCCGTAACCATGGTTCCTGATCTGACACCTCATCATCACCATAAACACCACCCATGCATCACCTTAAGACTGAAGCAGAATTTCGCCCTTGCTCTCACATCATTGCTGGATCCTAACTCTACATGTAAACCTAACCTCCCAGTACACATTGACAGACACTTATACCTAACCTTAGCCCTGTCACTGGGATGTTATGACCCTCACCATCACCATGGACATCAATCATGCATCTCCTCAAACCTGAAGTGCAATCTCACCCTCGACCTCACATCAGAGGCAGACCGCAACTCTAACTATAACCCAGTCCTGCCCATACACCTTACCGATATGCTAATCCTAACCTTAGCCCTGTTCCAAGGATTGTACCCTCACTGCCACAAAAGACATCCCACATGACTCACCATAAAACACAACCTCAAATTCACCCTTGCCCTCACATCAGAGCTGTACCCTAACTCCAACTGTAACCCTATACTCCCTGAACACTATTGAAAATCCCTAAACCTAATCCTAGCCTTGGCCCCTGGACCTGACCCCTAAGCAACACCATGTACATCATCCACACATCACCTTAACCCTGAAGTGCAATCATGCCCTCGCCCTCACATCAGAACCAGATCCATACTCTAACCGGAATGCTATCCTCCCAGGAGCCCTTACTGAACACCGAATCCTAACCCTAACCCTAGCCATGGCAACTGGACTTGAACCCTCACTGTCACCATGGACATCATCTATGCATCACTGAAATCTTGAAGTAGTCGCCATCGCCCTCACATCAGAACCAGACCCTAACTCCAAAAGTAACCCTATCCTCCCAGTACACATTTCAGAAATCTTAACACTAACTGCAGCCCTGTCCCCTGGACTTGAACCCCACCTTCGTCACCATGAATGTCACCCATGCATCACCTTAACCCCGAAGTGCAAACTCACCCTCACATCACAGCCAGATCATAACTCTAACCATAACATAAACCTCCCTGTACAGCTTACCGAATACCTAACCCTAATGCCAGCCCTGTACCTAGGACTGACTCTTCACTGTCCCCATTGACATCCCCCACGCCCGACCATAAACTAGAAAAACAGGCTTGCACTTGCCCTTACATCAGAGCTTGACCCTAAACCCAACTGTATCCCTGTCCTCCCCGTAAATCATTCCGAACATGTAATCATTACCCTAAACTTGCTGCTGGACCTTACCCTTCACCATTGCCATGGCCATCTCCCAAGCATCACCTTAACCCTGAAGTGCTATCTCTCACTCGCCATCACATCAGAACAGCAAGGGTGCACCAAACATAACCCTATCCTCTCAGTACACCTTTCTGATCACCTAACGATAACCCTAGCCATGGCCCCTGTACTTAAACCCTCACTATCACCATGGACATCACCCATGCATCACCTTAACCCTGAAGCATAATCATGCCCTTGCTCTCACATCAGAAACAGATCCATACTCTAACCAGAATGCAATCCACCTCGTAACTTTTACTGAACACCTAACCCTAACCCTAGCCCTGTCCCCAGTACCTGACACTTCATCTCCACCATGGGCATCAATCATGCAACACCTTAAACCTGCAGTACATTCTCGCCCTTGCCCTCACATCAGAACCAGATCCTAACTCTAAATGGAATGCTATCCTCCCTGTAGTCCTTACTGAACACCTAATCCTAAGCCTTGCCATGGCCCCTGGACCAGAGACTCATCATCACCTTATACACCACCCACCCAACAGCTGAACCTTGAAGCACATACAAGCCCTAGCCCTCACATCTGAGCTAGTCCATAACTCTAAATGGAACCCGGTCCTCCCCTTACAGTTTACTGAAAACCTGTCAATAATCCTAGCCCAGTACCAGGACTGACCACTCTCTGTCCAGTTTGACGACCCCCATTCCTCACCATAAATCTGAACCATAAGATCGACCATGCCCTCACACCAGAGCTGGACACTATATCCAACTGGAGCCCTGTCCTCCCCATACACAATTCCGAACATTAACCCAAACCCTAGAACTGATTCCTGGACATGAGCCCTAAACATCACCATGTACATTAATCACACCTAACCTTAACCCTGAAGTGCAATCACGCCCCCACCCTCACATCAGAACTGGATACATACTCTAACCAGAACGCTATCCTCCCCATAGCCCTTACTGAACAACTAACCCTAACCCTAACACTAAACATGACACCTGGACTTGAACATTCACTGGAAACAAGGAGATCACGCATGCATCACCTTGAAACACAATCTGACTGTCGCCCTCACATCAGAACTGCTCCCTATCTCCAAGTGTAATTCTATCTTCCCAGAACACATTTCCAAAAAACTAACCCTAACCCTAGCCCTGTCCCCTGGATCTAACACCCCTCACCATCACCATGGACATCACCACACATCACCTTAACCCTGAAGTGCAATCTCACCTTCATGACAGAGCGAGACCGAAACTCTAACCATAACCCAATCCTCCCATACAGCTTACCAAAAACCTAATCCTAACCCTAGCTCTATACCCATGACTGTCCTCTCACTGTCCCGATCGATGTCACCCACGCAGCACCATAAAACCTGAAACACAAGCTCACCCTCGCCCTCACATCAGAGCTGGACTGTAATTCCAACTCTAATCCTGTCCTCCCCATATACCATTCTGAACATATAACCCTAACCCTAGTACTGGCCCCTGGATCTTACCCTTCACCATCAACATGGCAATCCCCCATGCATCACCTTAACCGTGCATCGCATTCTCTCACTCACTATCACATCAGAAGAGCAAAGGAACACCAAATGTAAACCTGTCACCACAGTACACCTTTCCATTCACATAATGATAACCCTAGCCCTGGACCCTGGACTTGAACCCTCACTACAACCATGGACATCACCCACATATCACCTTAACCCTGAGGTGCAATCTCACCTTCACATCAGAGCCAGACCAGAACTCTAACCATAACCCGATCCTCCCCATACAGCTTACCAAAAACCTAACACTAATCCTAGCCCTATACCCAGTGCTGACCCCTCACTGTCCCCATTGATGTCCCCCACTCCCCAAGATAAAACTGAAACACAAGCTCGCCCTCAACCTCACATCAGAGCTGTACCCTAACTCCAAGTGTAACCCTGTCCTCCTCATACGCCATTCCGTACATGTAACCCTAATCCTAGCAGTGGCCCCTGGAAGTTACACTTCACCATCACCACGGCAATCCCCCATGCATCACCTTAAACCTGAAGTGCAATCTCTCACTTGCTATCACATCAGAACAGCAAGGGAACACCAAACATAACCCTATGCTCTCAGTACACATTTCCGATCACCTAATGATAACACTAGCCCTGGCCTCTGGACTTGAACCCTCACTACAACCATGGACATCACCCAAGCATCACCTTAACCCTGAAGTGCAATCTCACCCTCACACTCACATCAGAGCAAGACTGTACCTCTAACTGTAAGCCTATCCTCCCCAAAGCGTTTACCAAAAACCTAACCCTAACCCTTGCCCTCTACCCAAGTCTGACACCTTAGTGTTCCTATTGACATCCCCACGCCCCACCATAAACCTGAAACACAAGCTCACCATCACCTTCATGTCAGCACTGTACACTATCTCCAACTGTAACCCTGTCCCCCATGTACACCATTCCTAACATGTAACCCTAACCCTAGCACTGGCCCCTGGACCTTACCCTTCACCATTACCACGGCCTTTCCCCATGCGACACATTAAGCCCGAAACGCAAACTCTCACTTGCAATCACATCAGAATAGCAAGGGAACACCAAACGTAACCCTATCCCCCTTGTACACCTTTCCAATCACCCAACGATAACCCTAGCCCTGGCACCTGGTCTTCAACCCTCACTATCACTGTGGATATCACACATGCATCAACTTAAACCTGAAGCATAATCTCACCCTCGCCCTCACATCAGAAACGGATCCATACTGTAACTGGAACACAACCCACCTCATAGCTCTTACTGAACACCTAACCCTAACTCTAGCCATGGCCCCAGGACCTGACACCTCACTGCCACCATATACATCACCCACACATCACCTTAAATGTGAAGCGCAGTCAAGCACTCGCCCTCATATCAGAATCGGATCCTAACTCTAAATGGAATGTTATCCACCCTGTAGTCCTTACTGAACACCTAACCCTAACCGTAACCGTGGCCCCTGGACCTGACACCTCATCATCACCACATACAACACCCATGGATCACCTTAACACTGATGTGGGATCTCACACTCACTCTCACATCAGAACTGGATCCTATCTCCAAATGTAAACCTAACCTCCCAGTATACCTTTCCAGACACTAAACTCTAACCCCAGCCCTGGCACCTGGACATTATGACCCCCACCATCAGCATGGACATCACCCACGCATCACCTCAAATCTGAAGCACAATCTCACCCTTGCCCTCTCATCAGAGCCAGACCGGAACTCTAAATGTAACCCGATCCTGCCCATACACTTTACCAAAATGCTAACCCTAACCATAGCCCTGTACCCAGGACTGAAACCTCACCATCAACATTGATGTCAACCATGATTCACCATAAACCTGAACCTCTAAACTCGCCCATGCCATCACATCAGACCTGTACCCTAACTCCAACTGTAACCCTATTCTCCCTGTACACCATAGCACACACTTAATCCTATCACGAGCCCTGGCCCCTGGACCTGTACCCTAATCATCACCATTTGCATCACCCACACATCACCCTGAACCTGAACTGCAGTCAAGCCACCATGCTCACATCAGAACTGGATCCATACTCTAACCAGATCACTATCCTCCACTTAGCCTATACTGTACACCTAACTATAACCCTAGCTCTGGCACCTGGACTTGAACCCTAACTGTCACCATGGACATAACCCATACATCACCGAAACCTTGAAGCACTATCTGGCCTTCGCTCTCTCATCAGAACTGGACCCTAACTCCAAACAAATCCCTACCTCCCTGTAAGCATTTCTGAAAACCAAACCCTAACCCTAGCCCTGTCCCATGGACCTCACCCTACCCACTGACACCATGGACATCACCCACACATCACCTTAACCATGAAGCACAATTTCACTGTCAGCCTCACATCAGAGTCAGACTGTAACTCTAATTGTAACCCTATCCTCCCCATATGGATTACCAAGAACGTAACCCTAACCCTATCCCTATACCCAGGCCTGAACCTCACTGAACCTATCGACGTTCCCCACACCCCACCATAAACCTGAAATGCAAGCTTGGCCTTGCGCTCATATCAGAGCTGTACCCTAACTCCAACTGTAACCTTGTCCTCCCCATACACCATTCCCAACATGTAACACTAACCCTAGCATAGGCCCCTGGACGTAAAAGTTCACCTTCGCCATGACTATCCCCCATGCATCACCTCAACCCTGAAGTGCAATCTCGCCCTCACCCTCACATCAGAGCCAGATCAACACTCTATCCATATATCCATAACCCGATCCTACCCATACACCTTACCAAAGTGCTAACCCTAGCCCTAGCCCTGGCCCATGGACCTGATCCCTAATCATCACCATATACATCACCCATGCATCACCTAAACCTTGAAGTGCAATCATGCCCTCGCCCTCACATCAGAACCGGATCCACACTCTAACAGGAATTCTATCTTCCAGGGAGCCCTTCCTGAATACCTAACCTTAACCCTAACCCTAGCTCTGGCACCTGGACTTGAACCCTCACTGTCACCATGGACATCACCCGTGCATCACCAAAACCTTGAAGCACAATCTGATCATTGCCCTCACATGAGAGCTGGACCCTATCTCCAAACGTAACTCTATCTTCCCAGTACACATTTCTGAAAAACTAACCATACCCTAGCCCTGTCCCCTAGACCTGACCCATAATCATCATGTACATCACCCATGCATCACCTTAACCCTGAACTGAAATCACACCCTCACCCTCACATTAGAACCGGATCCATACTCTAACCAGAATGGTATCTTCCCCATAGCCCTTACTGAACATCAAATCCTAACCCTAACCTTAGCCTGGACACCTGGACTTGAACCCATACTGTCACCTTGGACATGACTCATGCATGACTGAAACCTTGAATCGCACTCTGGCTGTCGCTCTCACATCAGAACCAGACCCTAACTCCAAACGTAACTCCATCCTCCCAATACACATTACTGAAAACCTAACCCTAACCCTAGCCCTGACACCTCGACATGACCCCATTCACCATGAACATCACCCACGCATCACCTTAACCCTGATGTGCAATCTCGCCCTCACCCTCACATCAGAGCCAGACCGGAATTCTAATTGTAACCCGATCCACTCCATAGAGCTTACCAAAAACCTAACCCTAACCCGAGCCCTATACCCAGAAATGACCCTTCACTGTCCCCATTGACAATCCCCACACCTCACCATAAACTTGAATGACAATCCCGCCCTTGCCCTCATATCAGAGCTGCACCGCAACTCTAACCATAACCCGGTTAGGGATTCGGTAAGGTATACAGGGAAGAATTGGTTATGGTAAGAGTTAGTGTCCTACTGTGATGTGAGAGCATGGGCAAGATAGACCTTTATAAATATGGTGTTGCATTGGTGACGATGCTGATGGTTAGTGTTCAGGTCAAGTGGCCAGGGCTAGGCTTAGGTTCAGGTGTTCAATAAAGTGTATGTGGTGGATAGGGTTATGGTTACAGTTAGTGTCTGGCTCTGATTTGAGGGCAAGAGAGATATAGAGCTTCAGGATTATGGTGAGGCATGGGTGGCTTTGATGCTGATGGTAAAGGGTCAATTACAGGGGAGAAGGATAGGTTTAGGAATAAGTGTTCAGTAAGGTGTGCAGGGAGGATAGGTTTGCGGATAGAGTTAGGGTGAAGTTCTGATGTGAGGGCTAGCACGAGATTGAGGTTCAGAGTTATGGTGAAGCGTGGGTGATGTCTATGCTGACGGTGAGGTTTCAGGTCATGTAGCCAGGGCTAGGGTTGGGCTTAGGTGTTCGGTAAGGTGTACGTGGAGGATAAGGTTATGGTTACAGTTAGAGTCCAGCTCTGATTTGAAGGCAAGAGCGATATAGAGCTTCAGGTTTATGGTCGGGAGTGGGAGATGTCCATGCTGATGGTGAGGGTTCAGGACCAGGGACAAGGCCTAGAGTTAGGGTACAGTGTTCTCTAAGGTATACAGGGAGGATAGTGTTTCAGTTAGGGTTAGAGTACAGCTCTGATGTGAATGCGAGGGCGAGATAGAGCTTCAGGGTTATGGTGAAGTGTGGGTGACATCAGTGGTGATGCTGAGGGGTCAGGTCCAGGTGCCAGGTTTAGGGTTAGGGTTAGGTGTACTGTAAGTTGTATGGGGCTGTAGGTATTTGGTTAGAGTTTGGGTCCAACTGTGATGTGAGGTCCAACGTGAAACTGTAGGTCAGGTTTCCAATGAGGTGTGAGTGATGTCGATGTGGAAGGGAAGGTGTGAGGTCCAAGGGCCAGGATAGGGATAGGGTTAGGTGTTTGGCAAGGAACACACTGTGGAAAGGGTTATGGATACAGTCAGAGTATGACTCATGACTCTGATGTGATGGGGAAAGAGTGATTGAGGTTCAGTGTTATGGTGAGGTGTGGGTGATGTCAATGGTGATGGTGAGGGGTCGGTTCCAAGGGCAGAGCTAGGGTTAAGGTTAGGTGTTTGGTAATGTGTATGCAGAGGATAGGGTTATGGGTAGAGTAAGGGTCCAGCTCTCATGTGAGGGCGAGAGCGAGATTGAGGTTCAGGTTTACGGTGAGGCCTGGGGGACATTGATGGTGTCAGTGAAGGGACAGGCCTGGGGCCAGGGATAGGGTTAGGTGTTCAGTAACATATACAGGGAGGATGGGGTTATGATTAGAGTTAGGATTTGACTCTAATGTGAGGGCGAGGGCAAGATTGACCCTTAGGTATACTCGGACCCATTGGCACCATCAATGCTGATGGTGAGGGTTCAGGTCCAGGAACCAGGGCTAGGGTTAGGATTAGGTGTCCTGTAAGTTGTATGGGGAGGACAGGTTTTCAGTTGTAGTTTGGGTCCGGCTGTGATGTGAGGGTGAACAAGAAATTGAGGGTCAGCATTACAATGAGGCATGGGAGATGTTGATGTGGAAGGTGAGGTGTCAGGTCCAGGGGCCAGGGCTAGGGTTAGGGTTAGGTGTCCTGTAAGTTGTATGGGCAGGATAGGTTTTCAGTTAGAGTTTCGGTCTGGCTGTGATGTGAGGGCAAGAGTGAGATTGAGGTTCAGGCTTACGGTGAGGCCTGGGGGATGTTGATGGTATGTATCTGTGAAGGGACAGACCAGGGGCAAGTGCTAGGGTTAGGTGTTCGGTAAGGTGTACAGGGAGGATGGGGTTGCAGTTAGAGTTAGGATTTGGCTCTGATGTGAGGGCTAGGGTAAGATTGACCTTTAGGTATACTCGGACCCATTGGCAACATCGATGTTGACGGTGAGTGGTCAGGTCCAGGGGCCAGGGCTAGAGCTAGGGTTAGGTGTCCTGTAAGTTGTATGGGGAGGATAGAGTTTCAGTTAGATTTTGTGTCCAGGTGTGATGTGAGGGTAAAAGCAAAATTGACGGTCCACATTACAATCAGGTGTGGGTGACATTGATGTGGAAGGTGAGGAGTCAGGTCCAGGGGCCAGGGCTAGGGGAAGGGTTAGGTGCCCTGTAAGTCCTGTAAGTAGGTTTTTGATTAGAATTTGGGTCCGGCTGTGATGTGAGGGCAAACACGAATTTGAGGGTCAGCTTCACAATGAGGCATGGGCAATGTTGATGTGGAAGGTGAGGGGTCATGTCCAAGGCCGAGGGCTAGGGTTAGAGTCAGGTGTTCGGTAATGGATAAGGGGATGATAGTGTTATGCTTCGAGTTAGGGTTTGGCTCTGATGAGAGTGCACAGGTGACATTGAAGTTCAGGATTATGGTGAGGCATGGGTGATGGTGGTGGTGGTGGTGGTGAAAGCTCTGGCCAGGGGTAAGTGCTAGGGTTAGGGTTAGGGATTTGGTAAGATGTATGGGGAGGAAATGATTATGGATAGAATTAGGGTCTGGCTCTTATGTGAGGGCAAACACGAGATTGAGCAGCTGTTTTACAATGAGTTGTAGGTAACCTCATTGATGGGGAAGGGTAGGGGTTATGTCCAAGGACAGGGCTAGGGTTAAGGTTATGTGTTCAGTAAGGTGCAAAGGGAATTCAGGGTTATGGTTAGAGTTATGTTCCAGCTCTGATGTGAGGGCAAAGGAGCGACTGAAGTTCAGGTTTAAGGTGAGTGTTGGCCAAGTCAGTGGTCGAGGTGAGGGGTCAGTTCCAGGATCTAGGGCTAGGGTTCGGGTTAGGTGTTCATTGAGGTGTACGGGGATGATAAGATTACAGTTAGAATTAGAGTCCAGGCTCTGATATGAGGATAAGGGCAAGATTGAGGCTCAGAGTTAAGGTGAGTCTTGGGGACATCGATGGTGAAGGTGAGTGGACAGCTCCAGATTCTAGGGCTATGTCTAGGGTTAGGGGTTCAGTACAGTGTACAAGGAACAATTGGTTATGGTAAGAGTTAGGGTCTACTCTGATGTGACAGTGTGGGAAAGATAGAGCTTTAGAAATAGTGTCACATTGGTGATGATGCTGACAGTGTGTTCAGGTCAAGTGGCCAGGGCTAGGCTTATTCTCAGGTGTTCGGGAAGGTGTACATGGAGGACAGGGTTATGGTTACAGTTAGTGTCTGGCTTTGATTTGAAGGCGAGAGCAATATAGAGCTTCAGGTTTATGGTGAGGTGTGGGAGATGTCCATGGTGATGATGAGTGGTCAGGTCCAGGGACCAGTCCTAGACATAGGGTTAGGTGATCTCTAAGGTGTACAGGGAGGATAGTGATTCAGTTATAGTTAGGGTCCAGCTCTGATGTGAATGCGAGGGTGTGATAGAGCTTCAGGGTTACGGTGAATTGTGGGTGACATCAATGGTGACGGTGTGGGTTCAGTTCCAGGGGCAAGGGCTAGGGTTAGGGTTAGGTGTACTATAAGTTGTATGGGGCTATAGGTATTCGGTTAGAGTTTGGATCCAGCTGTGATGTGAGGTCCAACGTGAAACTGCAGGTCAGGTTTCCAATGAGTTGTGAGTGATGTCGATGCAGAAGGGAAGGTGTCAGGTCCAAGGGCCAGGATAGGGATAGGGTTAGGTGTTTGGCAAGGAATACACGGTGGAAAGGGTTATGGATACAGTCAGAGTATGACTCATGACTCTGATGTGATGGGGAAAGAGTGATTGAGGTTCAGTGTTATGGTGAGGTATGGGTGATGTCAATGGTGATGGTGAGGGGTCAGTTCCAGGGGCAGAGCTAGGGTTAAGGTTAGATGTTTGGTAATGTGTACACAGAGGATAGGGTTACGGGTTGAGTTAGGGTGTAGCTCTGATGTGAGGGTGAGAATGAGTTTGAGGTTCAGGTTTACGGTGAGGCCTGGGGGACATTGATGGTGTCGTTGAAGGGGCAGACCAGGGACCAGAGCTAGGGTTAGGCATTCAGTAAGTTGTACGGGGAGGATGGTGTTACAGTTACTGTTAATATTTGGCACTGATGTGAGGGCGAGGGCAGTATTGACCTTTAGGTATACTCGGACCGATTGGCACTGTCGATTCTGATGGTGAAGAGTCAGTTCCTGCAGCAAGGGCTAGGGTTAGGGTTAGGTGTCCTGTAAGATGTACTGGGAAGTTAGGTTTTCAGTTAGAGTTTGTGGCCAGCTGTGATGTAAGGGTGAACATGAAATTGATGGTCAGCATTACAATGAAGTGTGGGTGATGTCGATGTGGAAAGTGAGGTGTCAGATCCACGGGCCAGAGCTAGGGTAAGGGTTACGTGTCCTGTATGTTGTACGGGGAGAATAGGTATTCGGTTAGAGTTTGGGTCGGACTGTGATGTGAGGACGAACGTGAAATTGAAGGTCAGCATTAGAATGAGGCTGGGCAATGACAGTGCTGATGGTGAGGTGTCAGTTCCAGGGGACAGGGCTAGGGTCAGGGTTAGGTTTTCAGAAATGTGTAATGGGAGAATGGGGTTAGGTTGGAGTTAGGGTACAGTTATGATATGAGGCTGACAGCGAGATTGCAATCCAGGGTTGAGGTTATACATGGGTTATGTCCATGGTGTTGGTGAGGGTCATAACGTCCAGGTGCCAGGGCTAGGGTTAGGTTTTAGTGTCTGGAAAGGTGCACTGGGAGGTTAGGTTAACGTTTGGTGTTAGGATCCAGTTCTCATGTGAGAGAGAGGGCCATATTCCACTTCAGTGTTAAGGTGATGCGTGGGTGGTGAATATGGTGACAATTTGGTGTCAGGTCCAGGGGCCATGGCTAGGTTTAGAGTTAGGTGTTCAGTAAGGACTGAAGAGATAATAGCATTCTGTTTAGAGTTAGGATCTGGTTCTAATGTGAGGGCAAGGGTGAGATTGCACTTCAGGATTAAGGTGATGCGTGGGTGATGTCCATTCCATGGTGGCCATGAGGCATCAGTTCCTGGAGCCTGGGATAGGGTTAGGGTTAGGTGTTCAGTAAGAGCTATCAGGTGCATTACATTCTGGTTAGAGTGTGGATCCATTTCTGATGTGAGGGTGAAGGCGAGATAATACTTCAGGGTTAAGGTGATGCATAGGTGATGTCCATGGTGATAATTAGGGTTCAAGTCTATGGGCCAGGGTTAGGTTATCATTAGGCAAATGGAAAGGTGTATTGGGAGGACAGGTTTACGTTTGTCCCTTTCTGTTCTGATGTGATGGCAAGTGAGAGATTGTGCTTCAAATTTAATGTGATGCTTGGGTGATGGCGATGGTAACAGTGAACGGTAAGGTCTAAGAGCCAGTGCTAGGGTTATTGTTACATGTTCAGAATGGTGTACTAGAAGGACATGGTTACAATTGGATTTAGGGTATAGCTCTGATATGAGGGCGATGACAAGCTTGTGTTTCAGAATTATGATGGGGCGTGGGGGATGTCGATGGGGATAGTGATGGTTCAGTCCTGGGTATAGGTCTAGGGTTAGGGTTAGGTTCTCGGTAAGCTGTATTGGGTGGGATTGGGTTATGGTTAGAGTTATGGCCTGGCTCGGATGTGAGGGTGAGGGTGAGATTGCACATCAGGGTGATGTTGATGTATGGGTAATGTCCATGGTGACAGTGAGGGGGTCAGTTCCAAGGGACAGCCCTAGGATTAGGTTAAGGTTATTGGAAATGTGTACTGGGAGGATAGGGTTATGTTTGTAGTTCAGGTCCTGTTCTGATGTGAGGGCGATGGCCAGATATCACTTCAAGGTTTCAGTGATGCATGGGTCAAGTCCATGGTGACAGTGAGGGTTCAAGTCCAGGTGACAGGGATAGGGTTAGGGTTTGGGTTAGGTGTTCAATAAGGGCTACGGGAGGATAGCATTCTGCTTAGAGTATGGATCCAGTTCTGATGTGAGGGTGAGGGCTCTTTTGTACATCAGGATTAAGGTGATGTGTGGGTAATGTACATGGTGATGATTAGGGGTCAGGTCCAGGGGCCAGGGCTAGGGTTAGGGTTAGGTGTTTGCAATGATGTAGAGGGAGGATAGGGTTATGGTTGGAGTTCAGGTACAGCTCTGATGTGAGGGTGAGGTCAAGGGTGAGTTTGAGGTTCAGGTTTATGGTGAGTCATGGGGAATGTCGATGGTGACAGTGAGGATTCAGTCCTGGGGACAGGCTAGGGTAAGGGTTAGAATTTCACAAATGTGTGTGGATAGGAACAGGTTACAGTTAGAGTTGCAGTCTGCCTTTGATGTGAGGGTGAGGGTGAGATTGTGTTTCAGCATTAGGGTGATGTGTGTGTAATATCCATGGTGATGGTGAGGGGAGTCATTTCCAAGGGACAAAGCTAGGGTTAGGTTTAGGTTTCATAAATGTGTACTGGGAGGATAGGGTTATGTTTGGATTTAGGGTGCTGTTCTGATGTGAGGGCGATGGTCAGATTGCACTTCAAAGTTTCCATGATGGGTGGGTCATGTCTATGGTGACAATGAGGTTCAAGTCCAGGTGCCAGGGCTAGGGTTAGGTTTTAGTGTCTGGAAAGTTGTACTGGGAGGTTAGGTTTACATTTAGAGTTAGGATACGGTTTTGATATGAGAGTGAGTGTGATATACCACTTCAGTATTATGGTGATGCGTGGGTGGTTTATATGGTGACAATGAGGTATCAGGTCCAGGTGCCATGGCTAGGGTTAGGGTTCAGTGTTCAGTAAGGACTACAGGGATGATAGCATTCCATTTAGAGTTAGGGTCCGGTTCTGATGTGAGGGCAACGGCCAGATTGCACTTTAGTTTTTTGGTGACGCATGGGTTTTGGCCATGGTGACAATGAGGGTTCAAGTCCAGGTGCCAGGGCTATGATTAGGGTTAGGGTTAGGTGTTCAGTAAGGTCTACTGGGAGGATAATGTTCCAGTTAGAGTCTGAATCTTTTTCTGATGTGAGGTCGAGTGTGTGATTTCAGTTCAGGGTTTAGGTGATGCATGGGTAATGTACATGGTGAGGATAAGGTTCACAACCATGGGCTAGGGCTAGGGTTAGTGTTAGGTGTTTGCAATAGTGTAGAGGGAGGGTCGGGTTATCGTTGGAGTTAAAGTAAAGCTCTGATGTGAGGTCGAGGGCGAGTTTGAGGTTCAGGCTTATGGTGAGTCATGGGGGTCATTGATGGTGATGGTGAGGGTTCAGTCCTGGGGACAGGTCTAGGTTTAGGGTTAAAATTTCATAAAGTTGTGTGGACAGGAACAGATTATGGATAGAGTTGTGGTCTGGCTCTGATGTGAGGGAGAGGGTGAAATTGTGCTTCAGGTTTGAAGTTATGCATGGGTGATGTCCAAGGTGATGGTGTGGGTCATAAGGTCCAGGTGCCAAGGCTAAGGTTAGGTTCTAGTGTCTGGAAAGGTGTACTGGGAGGTTAGATTTACATTTGTTGTTAAGATGCTGTTCTGACATGAGAGCGAGGGCGATATTCCGCTTCAGTGTTAAGGTGATACGTTCATGGTGTATATGGTGACAATGAGATATCAGGTCCAGGGGCCATGGCCAGGGTTATGGTTAGGTGTTCAGTAAGGATTGCAGGGATGATAGCATTCCATTTAGAGTTAGGATCCAGTTCTGATGTGAGGGCGAGCGTGAGAATGTTCTTCAGGTTTTAGGTGATATGTGGGAGAGGTCCAAGGAGGCCATGAGTCGTAAGGTCCTGGAGCCTGGGCTAGGGTTAGGGTTAGGTGTTCAGTAAGAGCTTTGACGTGGATTGCACCTCTGGTTAGAGTATGGATCCATTTCTGTTGTGAGGGAGAGTGTGAGATTGCACTTCAGAGTTAAGGTGATGTGTGTGTGATGTCCATGGTGATAGTGAGGGTTCTAGTCCAGGGGCCAGGGCTAGAGTTATTGTTATGTGATCAGAGTGGTGTACTGAGAGGAAGAGGACAGTGTTACATTTGGTGTTCCCTTGCTGTTCTGATGTGATGGCTAGTGAGAGATTGTACATCAGTGTTAAGGGGATGCTTCGGGGATGGCCATGTTGACAGTGAAGGGTAAGGTCCAGAGGCCAGTGTTAGGGTTAGGGTTACATGTTCAGAATGGTGTACAGAGAGGACAGGGTAACAGTTGGAGTTAGGGTCCAGCTCTGATATGAATGTATAGGTGAGTTTGTTTCAGGTTTATGATGGGCATGGGGGACATCTATGGGGACATTGAGGGGTCAGTCTTGGGTATATTGATGTGGTTCGGATTCGGTTCTCAGTAAGATGTATGGGGAGTATCGGGTTATGGTTAGAGTTATGGTCTGGCTCTGATATAAGGGTGAGTGTGATATTGCGCTTCAGTGTTAAGGTAATGCGTGGGTGTTGTCCATGGTGATGATGAGGGGGATCAGTTCCAAGGGACAGTGCTAGGGTTAGGTTTAGGATTTCGAAAATGTGTACTGGGAGGTTAAGGTTACGTTTGGGGTTAGGGTCCGGTTCTGATGTGAGGGTGACAGCCAGATTGCACTTCAAAGTTTCGGTGATGTGTGGGTCAAGCCCATGGTGACAATGAGTGTTCAAGTCCAGGTGCCAGGGCTAGGGTCAGGCTTAGGGTTAGGTGTTCAGTAAAGTCTACTGCGAGGATAATGTTCCAGTTAGAGTATGAATCTAGTTCTGATGTGTGTGTGAGGGCGAGTGGGTGATGGTGCTTCCGGTTTAAGGTGATGCATGAGTGACATACATGGTGATTATTAGAGGTCAAGTCCAGTGTCCAGGGCTAGGGTTAGGTTTAGGTGTTTGCAATGGTGTAGAGGGAGGATAGGGTTACATCTGGAGTTGGGGTTCAGTTCTAATGTGAGGGCGAGGGCGAGTTTGAGGTTCAGTTTTATGGGGAGTCATGGGGGACGTCAGTGGTGACAGTGAGCGTTCAGTTCTGGGGACAGGGCTAGGGTTAAGGTTATCATTTCGGTAATGTGTATGGACAGGATTGGGTTACTGTTAGAGTTGCAGTCTGGCTCTGATGTGAGGGTGAGGATGAGATTGTGCTTCATGGTTTAGGTTATGGATGGGTGATATCCAAGGTGATGGTGAGGGTCATAATGTCCAGGTGCCAGGGCTAGGGTTGCATTTTAGTGTCTGGAAAGTGTACTGGGATGTTAGATTTACATTTGTTGATAGGATGCAGTTCTGATGTGAGATTGAGGGTGATATTCCACTTCAGTGTTAAGGTGATGCATGGGTGGTGTATATGGTAACGATGAGGTGTCAGGTCCAGGAGCCATGGCTAGGGTTAAGGTTGGATGTTCAGTAAGAAGTACAGGGATGATAGCATTCTGTTTAGAGTTAGCATCTGCTTCTGATGTGGAGGCCATGGCCAGATTGCACTTTAAGTTTTCGTTGATGCATGGGTCATGTCCAAGGTGACAATGAGGGTTCAAGTCCAGGTGCCAGGGCTGGTGTTACAGTTAGGGTTAGGTGTTCAGTATCATCTACTGGTAGGATAACATCCCAGTTAGAGTATGAATCCGGTTCTGATATGAGGGTGAGTGCGTGAATGTGCTTCAGGTTTAAGGTGATGCATGGGTGATGTACATGGTGATGATTAGGGGTCAGGTCCAGGAGCCAGGGCTAGGGTTAGGGTTAGGTGTTTGCAATGGTGTAGAGGGAGGATAGGGTTACAGTTGGAGCTAGGGTACAGCTCTGATGTGTGGGCAAGGGCGAATTTGAAGTTCAGGTTTATGGTGAGTCATGGGGGATGTCTATGGTGATGGTGAGGGTTCAGTTCTGGGGACAGGCTAGGTTAAGGGTTAGAATTTCGGAAAAGTACATGGACAGGAACGGATTACGGTTAGAGTTTTGTTCTGGCTCTTATTTGACATATAGGGTGTGATAGTGCTTCAGGGTTGAGTTTATGCATTCGTGATGTCCAAGGTGATGGTGAGGGTCATAACTTCCAGATGCCAGGGCTAGGTTTAGGTTTTCGTGTCTTGAAAGGTGTACCAGGAGGTTAGATTTACATTTGTTGTTAGGATGCAGTTCTGATGTGAGAGAGAGGGCGATATTATGCTTCAGTGTTAATGTGATGCATGGATGGTGTATATGGTGATGATGAGGTATCAGGACCATGGGCCATGGCTAGGGTTAGGGTTAGGTGTTCAATTAGGACTACAGAGATGATAGCATCACGTTTAGATTTAGGATCTGGTTCTGGTGTGAGGGCAAGGGCGAGACTGTTCTTATTTAAGGTGATGTGTGGGTGGTGTATATGGTGACAATGAGGTGTCAGGTCCAGGTGCCATGGCTAGGGTTAGAGTTACGTGTTCAGTAAGGACTACAGGAATGATAGAGTTCCGATTAGAGTTAGGATCTGGTTCTGATGTGAGGGTGATGTCAAAGGCGGGAATGTGCTTCAGTTTAAAGGTCATACATGGGTGAGGTCCAAAGAGGTTAAGAAGTGTAAGGTCCTGGAGCCTGGGGTTCGGTTAGGGTTAGGTGTCAGTAAGACCTACGACATGGATTGTATTCCGTTTACAGTATGGATCCATTTCTGATGTGTGGGCAAGTGCGAGATTATGATAAATGGCTTAGGTGATGTGTGGGTGATGTCCATGGTGATAGTGAGGGTTCAAGTCCAGGGGCTAGGGCTTGAGTTATTGTTATGTGATTGGAAAGGTGTCCTGGGAGGACAGGGATACATTGGTGTTCCATTACTGTTCAGATGTGATGGTGAGTGAGAGATTGCATTTCACTGTTAAAGGTGATGCTTGGGGGTTGGCCATGGTGATGTTGAAGGGTAAGGTCTAGAGGCCAGTGCTAGGCTTATGGTTACATGTTCAGAATGGTGTACCTGAGGACAGGGTTACAGTTGGAGTTAGGGTACAGCTCTGATGTGAGTGTGTAGGCGAGCTTGTGTTTCAGGTTTATGATGGGGTGTTGGGGACATCGATGGGAACAGTGAGCGGTCAGTCCTGGGTATAGGACTAGGGTTAGGATTAGGTTCTCAATAAGCTGAACAGGCAGGATTGGGTTATGGTTAGAATTATGGTCTGGCTCTGATGTGAGGGTGAGTGTGAGATTGTACTTCAGTGTTAAGTTGATGCGTGGGTGATGTCCCTGGTGATGGTGAAGGGGGTCAGTTCTGAGGGACAGGGCTAGGGTTTGGTTTAGGTTTTCCAAAATGTGTACTGAGAGGATAAGAGTTACGTTTGGAGTTAGGGTCCGGTTCTGTTCTGAGGGCGATGGCCAGATTGCTCTTTAAAGTTTTGGTGATGTGTGGGTCATGTCCATGGTGTCAATGAGGGTTCATGTCCAGGTGCCAGGGCTAGGGTTTGGGTTCGGGTTAGGTGTTGACTAAAGTCTACTGGGAGGATAATGTTCTGGTTAGAGTATGGATCCAGTTCTGAGGTGTGAGTGTGTGATGGCGCTACTGGGTTAAGGTGATGCATGGGTGATGTACATCATGATGATTATGGGTCAGGTCAAGGGGCCAGGGCTGGGGTTTAGGTTAGGTGTTCGCAACGGTGTAGAGGGAGAATAGGGTTCCAGTGGGAGTTATGGTACAGCTCTGATGTGAGGGTGAGGGCGAGTTTGAGTTTCAGGTTTATGGTGATTCATGGGGAACAACAATGGTGATGGTGAGGGTTCAGTCATGGGGACAGGGCTAGGGATAGGGTTTGAAATTCTCAAAGGTATATGGACAGGAACAGGTTATGGTTAGAGTTGCAGTGTAGCTCTGATGTGAGGGTGAGGGAGAAATTGTGCTTCAGGTTTGAGGTTATGCATGGGTGATGTCCATGGTGATGGTGAGGGTCATAAGGTCCAGGTTCCAGGGCTAGCGTTAGGTTTTAGTGTCTGGAAAGGTGTACTGGGAGTTTAGGTTTACATCTGGACTTAGGATGCAGTTCTGAAGTGAGAGCGAGGGCGATATTCTGCTTCAGTGTTAAGGTGATGCGTGGGTGGTGTATAAGGTGACGAGGTGTCAGGTTCAGTGTCCATGGCTAGGGTTAGGTTTCAATGTTCAGTAAGGACTACAGGGATGACAGCATTCCATTTAGAGTTAGTGTCTAGTTCTGATGTGAGGGTGATGTCCATATTGCACTTCATGTTTATGGTGATTCATTGGTCATGTCCAGGGTGATAATGAGGGTTCAAGTCCAGGTGACAGGGTTAGGGCTTAGGTTAGTGTTAGGTATTCAGTAAGGTCTACTGATAGAATAACGTTCTGATTAGAGTATGAATCCAGTTCTGATGTGAGGTCAAGTGTGTGATTTCGCTTCAGGGTTTAGGTGATGCATGGGTGATGTACATGGTGATGATTAGGGGTCAGGACCATGGGCAGGGCTAGTGTGAAGGTTAGGTGTTCTCAATGGTGTGGCGGGAGAATAGGGTTACTGTTGGAGTTGGAGTTAGGGTGCATCTCTGATGTGAGTGAGAGGGCGAATTTGTGGTACAGGTTTATGGTGAGTCATGGGAGACATCGATGGTGATGGGGAGGGTTCAGTCCTGGGGACAGGGCTAGGGTTAAGTTTATCATTTCGGTAAGGTGTATGGACAGGATCAGGTTACGGTTAGAGTTGTGGTCTGGCTCTGACGTGAGGGTGATTGTGAGATTGTGCTTCAAGGTTGAGAACATGAATGGGTGATGTCCAAGTTGACGGTGAGGGTCATAATGTCCAGGTGCCAGTGCTAGCGTTAGGTTTTAGGGTCTGTAAAGTTGTTCTGGGAGGTTAGATTTACATTTGTTGTTAGGATCTGGTTCTTATGTTAGGGCATGGGTGAGATTGCAGTTCAGATTTAAGGTGAACTGTGTGGTGTATATGGTGATGATGACTTGTCAGGTCCAGGGGCCATGGCTAAGGTTAGAGTTAGGTGTTTATAAAGAACTACAGTGATGATAGCATTCCATTTAGAGTTAGGATCCGATTCTGATGTGAGGGTGATTGTGATGGCGGGAATGCGCTTCAGGTTTAAGGTAATACATGGGTGAAGTCCAAGGAGATGATGAGGCGTAAGGTCCTGGAGCCTGGGGTATGGTTAGGGTTAGGTGTCAGTAAGACCTAGGAGGTGGATTGCATTCCGGTAAGAGTATGGATCTGTTTCTGGTATGAGGGCAAGGGCAAGGGCAAGATTATGCTTCAGGGTTAAGGTGATGCGTGGGTGCTGTCCATAGTGATAGTGAGGGTTCAGGTCCAGGGGCCAGGGCTAGAGTTATTGTTATGTGATTGGAAAGGTGTCCTGGGAGGACAGGGATACATTTGGTGTTCCATTACTGTTCAGATGTGATGGTGAGTGAGCGATTGCACTTCACTGTTAAGATGATGCTTGAGGGATGGCCATGGTGATGGTGAAGTGTAAGGTCCAGAGTCCAGTTCTAGGGTGAGGATTACATGTTCAGAATGGTGTATGGGAGGAAAGGGATACAGTTGGAGTTAGGGTCCAGCTCTGATGTGAGTGTGAATGTGAGCTTGTGTTTCAGGTATATGATGGGGTTTGGGGGACGTCGATATAGTCAGTGAGGGGTCAGTCCTGGGTATAGGACTAGGATTTAGGGTTAGGTTCTCAATAAGCAGCATGGGGAGGATTGGGTTATGGTTAGAGTTACAGTTTGGCTCCGATGTGAGGGTGAGGGTGAGGGTGACGTTGTGCTTCAACATTAAGGTGATGCATGGGTGATGTCCATGGTGATGGTGAGGGGTTTCAGTTTCAAGGGACAGGGCTAGGGTTAGGTTTAGGTTTTCCAAAATGTGTACTGGGAGGATAGGGTTACATTTGGAGTTAGGATCCACTTCTGTTCTGAGGACGATGGCAAGATTGCACTTTAAAGTTTGGTGATGCATGGGTCATGTCCATGGTGACAATAAGGGTTCAAGTCCATGTGCCCGGGCTAGGCTTAGTGTTAGGGTTATGTGTTCAGTAAAGTCTACTGGGAGGATACTGTTCCACTTAGAGTGTGCATCCAGTTCTGATGTAAGTGTGAGTGCATGATGGTGCTACCGGGTTAAGGTGATGCATGGATGATGTACATGATGATGATTAGGGGTCAGGTACAAGGACCAGTGCTAGGGTTAGGGTTAGGTGTTTTCAATGGTGTAGAGGGAGGATAGGGTTACTGTTCGAAATAAGGTACAGTTCTGATGTGGGGGTGAGGGCGAGTTTTAGGTTAACCCTAAAATGAGTTACCATAAACTCGTTATGTTTATGGTAACTCGTGGAGGACATCGATGGTGATGGTGGTGGTTCAGAGCTGGGGAAAGGTCTAGGATTAGGGTTAGAATTTCGGAAACGTGTATGTACAGGAACGGATTTCGGTTAGAGTTGTAGCCTGGCTCTGAAGTGAGGGTGAGTGTGAAATTTTTCTTCAGGGTTGAGGCTATACATGGGTGATGTCCATTGTGATGGTGAGGGTCATAAGGTCCGTGTGCTAGGGCTAGGGTTAGGTTTTAGTGTCTGGAAAATTGTACTGGAAGGTTAGATTTACATTTGCTGTTAGGATCTAGTTCTGATGTGAGAGCGAGGCCGATATTCCGCTTCAGTGTTAAGATGATTCATGGGTGGTGTACATGGTAACAATGAAGTGTCAGGTCCAGGGTCCATGGCCAGGGTTAGGGTTAGATGTTCAGTAAATTCTGCAGGGATGATACTGTTCCATTTAGGTAAGATCTGTTTCTAATGTGAGGGCAAGGGCGAGAATGCACTTTAGGTTTAAGGTGATGTTTGGGTGGTGTATATGGTGATGATGAGATGTTATGTCCAGGGGCCATGTCTAGGGTTAGAGTTAGGTGTTCAGTAAGGACTACAGGAATGATAGCATTCCATTTAGAGTTAGGATGCGGTTCTGCTGTGAAATTAAGGGCAAGGATGGGAATGTGCTTCAGGTTTAAGGTGTTACATGGGTGAGATTCAAGGAGACCATGAGGCGTAAGGTCCTGGAGCCTGGGGTATGGTTAGGGTTAGGTGTTCAGTAAGACCTATGACATGGATTTCATTTCAGTTAGAGTATGGATCCATTTCTGATGTGAGGGCATGTGCGAGATTACACTTCAGGGTTAAGTTGATGCGTTCGTGATGTCCATGGTGATGGTGAAGGGGCTCAATTCTAAGGGACAGGGCTAGGGTTAGTTTTAGGTTTTCAGAAATGTGTACTGGGATGATAGGGTTACGTTTCGAGTTAGGGTCTGGTTCTGTTCTGAGGGCAATGGCCACATTACACTTTAAAGAATCAGTGATGCGTGGGTCATGTCCATGGTGACAATGAGGGTTCAAGTCCAGGTGCCAGGGCTAGGGTTAAGGTTAGGGTTAGGTGTTCAGCAAAATCTACTGGGAGGACAATGTTCTGGTTAGAGTATGGATCCGGTTCTGATGTGTGAGTGCGTGATGGCGCTACTGGGTTAAGCTGATGCACGGGTGATGTACATGGTGATGATTTGGGCTCAGTTCCAGTGGCCAGGGCTAGGGTTAGGGTTAGGTGTTCGACATGGTGTAGAGGTAGTGTAGGGTTACAGTTGAAATTAGCATACAGCTCTGATGTGAGGGCAAGGGTGAGTTTGAAGTTCAGGTTTATGGTGACTCATGGGGGACATTGATGGTGATGTTGAGGGTTCAGATCTATGGAAAGGGCTAGGGTTTGGGTTAGAATTTCGGAAAGGTTTATGGACAGGATCGGGTTATGGTTAGAGTTTTGGTGTGGCTCTGATGTGAGGGTGAGTGTGAGATTGTGCTTCAGGGTTGAGGTAATGCATGGGTGATGTCCACGGTGATGGTGAGGGTCATAAAGTGCAGATGCCAGGGCTAGGGTTAGGTGTTAGTGTTTGGAAAGGTGTACTGGGGGGCTAGGTTTACATTTGTTGTTAGGATGAGGTTCTGATGGGAGAGCGAGAGCAATATTCCACTTCAGTGTTAAGGTGATGCTTTGGTGGTGTATATGGTGATGATGAGATGTCAAGTCCACTGTCCATGGCTAGGGTTAGGATTACATGTTCAGTAAGGACTGCAGGGATGATAGTGTTCCGATTAGAGTCAGGATCCTGTTCTGATGTGAGGGTAAGTGTGAGAATGTGCTTCAGGTTTAAGATGATGCATGGGTGATGGCCATACAGGCCATTAGGCATGAGGTCCTATTGCTTGGGCTAGGGTTAGGGTTAGGTGTTCAGTAAGATCTACGATGTGGATTGCTTTCCCGTTAGAGTATGGATCTGTTTCTGATGTGAGTGCGAGGGCGATGTTACACTTCAGGGTTAAGGTAATGCATGGGTGATGTCCATGGTAATAGTGAGGGTTCAAGTCCAGGGGCCAGGGCTAGAGTTATCATTAGGTGATCGGAAAGGTGTATTGGGAGGATAGGGTTATGTTTGGTGTTCCCTTGCTTTTCTGATATGATGGCAAATGAGAGATTGTACTTCAGGGTTAAAGTGATGCATGTGGGATGGCCATGGTGATGGTGAATGTTGAGGTTCAGAGGCCAGTGCTAGGGTTTGGGTTACATATTCAGAATGGTGTACGGAGAGGACAGAGTTACAGTTGGAGTTAGGGTCCAGCTCTGATGTGAGTGCGAAAGTGAGCTTGTGTTTCAGGTTTATGATGTGGCATGGGTTACGTCGATGTTGACAGTGAGGAATCAGTCCTGCGTATATGGCTAGGGTTAGGGTTAAGTTCTCAGTAAGCTGTATGGGTAGGATCGGGTTTCAGTTAGAGTTACAGTCTGTCTCTGATGTGAGGGTGAGGGTGAGATTGCACTTCAGGATTAAGGTGATGCTTGGATGATGTCCATGGTGACAGTGAGGGGGGTCAGTTCCAAGGGACAGGACTAGGGTTAAGTTTAAATTTTCATAAATGCGTGCTGGGAGTATAGGTGTGCATTTGTAGTTAGCATCTGCTTCTGATATGAGGGTGATGGCTAATTTGCACGTCATGGTGTCAGTGATGCATGGGCCATGTCCATGGTGACAATGATGGTTCAAGTCCAGGTGCCAGGGCTAGGGTTAGGGTTAGGGTAAGGCACACAGTATGGTCTACTGGGAGAATACAATTCTGTTTAGAGTTAGGATCCAGTTCTGATATGAGGGCAAGAACAATATTTCACTTCATGTTTAAGGTGTTGCGTGGGTGATGACCATGGTGAGGTGACTGTGAAAGCTAAGTTCCAGTGGCCAATGCTATGGTTAGGGTGAGATGTTCAGAATGGTGTATGGGGAGGACAGGGTTACAGTTGGAATTAAGGTAAAGATCTGATGGGAGGGTGAAGGCGAGTTTGAGGTTCAGGTTTATGGTGAGTCATGGTGGATGTCAATGGTGACAGTGAGGGTTCAGTCCTGTGGACAGGGATAGGGTTAGAGTTAGGTTTTAGGTAAGCTGTATGGGGAGGATCGGATTATGGTTAGATTTGTGGTCTGGCTCTGATGTGAGGGTGTGGGCGAGACTGAGCTTCAGAGTTGAGCTGATGCTTGGGTGATGTCCACAGTGATGGTGAGGGGGGTCAGGTCCAGGGGAAAGGGCTAGGGCTAGGATTAGGTTTTCTGAAATGTGTACTTGGAGGATAGGGTTATGTTTGGAGTTAGGTTCTGGTTCTGATGTGTGGGTGACTGCCAGATTGCTCTTCAAGTTTCGGTGATGCGTGGGTCATGTCTATTGTGACAGTGAGCGTTCAAGTCCAGGTGCCAGGGCACAAGTCAGGGTTAGGTTTAGGTGTTCAGTAAGGGCTACAGGGAGGATAGCATTCCAGTTAGAGTATTGATCTGGTTCTGATGTGAGGGCAAGGGCGGGATTCTGCTTCAGGGTGGAAGTTATGCATGTGTGATGTCCATGGTGATGGTTAGGGGTGTGAGGTCCAGTGGACAGGGCTAGGGTTAGGGTTATGTTTTCAGAAATGTGTGCTGGGTGGATAGGTTTATGTTTGGAGTTAGGGTCCAGTTCTGATGTGAGAGTGAGTGATGCATTGGTGGTGTATATGGCAACAATGAGGTATCAGGTCCAGTGGCAAAGGCTACGGTTAGGTTTAGGTTTTCAGTAAGGGCTACGGGGAGGACAGCACTCTGTTTTGAGTCAGGATCTGGTTCTGATGTGAGAGCGAGGGTGAGAATGATTTCCAGTTTGAACATGATGTGTGGGGTTAGCCATGGTGACAGTGACTGTGGACATCACCCACGCACCACCTGAACTCTGCAGCTCAATCTCGCCCACACCCTCACATCAGAGCCAGACCGCAGCTCTAAACATAATCCGATCCTGCCCATATACCTTACCGTAATGTTAACCCAAACCCTATCCCTCAGTACTGAAACTTCATTATCACCATTGACATCCGCCATGACTCACCATAAACCTGAAACTCAAACTTGCACTCGAATTCACATCAGAGCTGTGCCTTAACTCGAACTGTAACCCTATCCTCCCTCTACAACATTGCAAACACGTAAGCCTAACCCTAGCCCTGATCCCTGGATCTGACCCCTAATAATCACCATGTACATCAACCATGCATCACCTTAACCCTGAAGCGCAATCACACCCTCACCCTCACATCAGAACCGGATCAATACTCTAACTGGAACATTATCCTCCCAATAGACCTTACTATAAACCTAAACCTAACCATAACCCTATCCCTAGCACCTGGACTTGAACCCTCATTGACACCATGGAAATGACCCATGACTTACCGAAACCTTGAAGTGCAATCTAGCCCTCACTCTCACATAAGAACTGGACTCTATCTCCAAATGTAAACCTATCCTCCCAGTACACATTTCCAAAAACATAAACCAAACCCTAGCCCTATCCCTTGGAACTGAGCCCCCTCACCATCACCATGGACATCACCCATGCAACACCTTAATCCTGAAATGCAATCTCACACTACTCCCCTCAAATCAGAGCCAGACTGTAACTCTAACCAAAATCCGATCCTCCCCATACAGCTTACCTAGAACCTAACCCTAACCCTATCCCTATAAGCAGAACTGACACCACACTGTCCCCATGGACGTCCCCCACACCGCATCATAATCCAGAAACACAAACTCGATCACATCAGAGCTGGATACTAACTCCAACTGTAACACTGTCCTCCCCGTACACCATTCTGAACATGTAACCCTAACCCTAGCAATGGCCTCTGGACCTTACACTTCACCATCACCATGGCCATCCCCCACACATCACCTAAACTATGAAGAGCAATCACTCACTCTCCATCATATCAGAACAGCAAGGGAACACCCAACATAACCCTATCCTCCCAGTACACCTTTCCAATCACCTAGCAATAACTCTAGCCCTGGATCCTCAACTTGAACCCTCACTATCACCATGGACATCACCCTCGCATCACCTTAACCCTGAGGTATAATCTCGCCCTTGCCCTCACATCAGAAACGGATCCATACTCAAACGGGATTGCAATCCACATTGTAGATATTACTGAACCTCACATCAGAAATGGATCCATACTCAAACCGGATTGCAATCCACATTGTAGATATTACTGAACCTACACCTATCCCTAACCCAAGCCCTGGCTCCAGGATCTTACGCCTCATGCCCACCTTGGACAACACTCATGCATCACCTTAAACCTGAAAGGCATTCTCACCCTCGCCCTCATATTAGAACTGGATCCTAACTCTAAACAGAATGTTGTCATCTCTGAAGTCCTTACTGAACACCTAACCCTAACCCTAGCCATGGCCCCTTGACCTCACACCTCCTCATCACCATACACACAACCCACACATCACATTAAAACTGAAGCCGAATATCTCCCTTGCTCTCACATGAGAACTGGATCCTAAAAGCAAAGGTAAAACTAATCTCCCCGTACACATTTCCAGACACTAAAACCTAGCCCTAGCCCTGGCACATGGACGTTATGACTCTCACCGTCACCATGGACATCACACATGCATAACCTCAACCCTGAAGGCAGTCTCACCCTCACCTGCACATCAGAGCTGGACTGCAACTCTAACCGTAACCCGATTCTGTCGATCCACCATACTGAAATGTTAATCCTAACCCTAGCCCTGTCCCCAGAATTGAACCCTCACTGTCACCATCGACTTCCCCAATGACTCACCATCAACCTGAATCTCAGTCTCACCCTCGCACTCATATCAGAGCTGTGCCCTATCTCCAAATGTAACCCTATTCTCCCTCTACACCATTGCATATACCTAACCCTAACCTTAGTCCTGGCCTCTGGATCTGACTCCTAATCATCACCATGTACATTACCCATGCATCACCTTAACCCTGAAGCGCTATCACATCCTCGCCCTCACATCAGAACTGGGTCCATAATCTAACTGGAACATTATCCTCCCAGTAGACCTTACTGAACAACTAACCCTAACCCTATCCCTTGCCATGGCACTTGGACTTGAACCCTCATTATCACCATGGACATGACCCATGCATCACCAAAACTTTGAAGTGCACTCTAGTCATTGCCCTCACATCGGAAATGGACCCTAACTCCAAGCGTAACCCTATCCTCCCAGTACACATGCTGAGATCCTAACCTAATCCTAGCTCTGTCCCTGGAACTGACCCCCTCACCGCCACTATGGACATCATCCATGCAACAGCTTAACCCTGAAGTGCAATCTCACCCTCACCCTCACATCAGAGCCAGACCTTAACTCTAACCGTAACCCGCTAATCCCCATACAGCTTATCAAGAACCTAACCCTAACCCTAGCCCTATACCCAGGAATGACCCCTCACTGTCCCCATCGACGTACCCCACGACCCATCATAACCCTGAAACACAAGCTCACCTTCCCACTCACAACAGAGCTGGACTCTACATGCAACTGTAACCCTGTCCTCCCTGTACACCATTCTGAACATGTAACCCTAACCCCAGCAATGGCCTCTGGACCTTACCCTTCACCATCGCATGGCCATCACCCAAACATCACCTCAACCCTTAAGTGCAATTTCTACCTCGTCATCACATCAGAACAGCAAGGGAACACCTAACATAACCCTATCCTCCCAGTACACCTTTCCGATCACCTAACGATAACTCTATCCCTGGGCCCTGGACTTCAACCCTATCACCAGGGACATCACCCATGCATCAACTTAACACTGAAGCATAATCTCGTCCTCACCCTCACATCAGAAACGGATCCATACTCTAACCGGAATGCAATCCACGTCATAGCTCTTACTGAACACCTAACCCTAACCCTAGCCCTGGCACCTGGATGTGTTGTTCCTCACTGCCACCATGGACATCACCCATGCATAACCTCAAACTTGAACCACAAACTCGCCCTCGCCTTCACATCAGAGCTGCAACCTCAATCCAAATGTAAACCTGTCCTTTACATATACCATTCTGAACATGTAACCCTAACCCTAGCACTGCACCCTGGACCTTACCCTTCATCGTCACCATAACCATCAGCTAAGCATCACCTTAACCTGTAGCATAATCTCACCCTCACACTCTCATCAGAACCATATCCTAACTCTGAATTGAATGCTATGTTCCCTGTATTCCTTACAGAAGACCTAACCATAACCCTAGCCATGGCCCATGGACCTGACACCTCACCATCAACATATACACCACCCACACATCACCTAAACACTGAAGCAGAATCTCTACTTTGCTCACACATCAGAACCAGATCCTAACTCCAAATGTAAGTCTAACCTCCCAGTACACCTTTCCAAACACTTAACCGTAACCCTAGCCCTTGCTCCTGGACATTGTGAACCTCACTGTCACCATGGACATCACCTACACATCACCTCAATCCTGAGCCACAATCTTGCCCTGACCCTCACATCACAGCAGGACTGCAACTCTAACCATAACCCGATCCTGCCCATACACCTTACCGAAATGCTAACTCTAACCCAGGCCTTTCCCCAGGAATGAGCTCTCACTGTCAACATTGACATCCCCCATGACTCACCATAAACTGGAACCTCAAACATGCTCTCACCCTCACATCAGGGCTGTACCCTAACTTCACCTGTATCTCTATCCACCCTGTACAACATTCTGAACACCTAAACCTAACCCTATCCCTGGTGCCTGGACCTGACCTCTAATCACCATGTAAATCACCCACCCATCACCTAAACCCTGAAGAGCAATCACGCCCTCACCCTCACATCTGAGGTAGACTGTAATTCTAACTGGAATCTGGTCCTCCCCATACAGCTTACTGTAAACCTAACAATAACCCTAGCCCTGTACCCAGGACTGACCAATCACTGTCCCTTTTGACGACCCCCATGCCTCACCATACACCTAAAACACAAGCTCATGCTCGCCCTCACATCAGAGCTGGACCCTAACTCCAACTGGAGCCCTGTCCTCCCTGTACACCTTTTGGAACATGTAACCCTAACCCCAGCAATGGCCCGTGGACCTGACCCCTAAACATCACCATGTACATCACCCACACATCACCTTAACACTGAAGTATAATCACGCCCTCACCCTCACATCATAAACGGATCATAAATCCAAACCTAAAACTATCTTCCCAGTACACCTTTGCAAACACCTAACCCTAACTGTAGCCCTGGACTCTGGACATTACAACCCTCACTGTCAGCATGGATATCACACACGCATGTTGTTAAACATGATGCACTATCTCGCCCTCACCTTCACATCAGAGCGGGACCCTAAATCTAACCTTAACCCTATCATCCCCTTACACCTTACTGAACACCTAACCCTAAACCAGCACTGGCATCAGGACCTGACACCTCACCATAACATGGACATCACCCAGGCATCACTTTAACATAGAAGCCTATTCTCAAACTCGCCATCACATCAGAAGCAGATCCATACTCTAACCAGAACATTATCCTCCCCATAGCCCTTACTGAATACCTAACCCTAACACTAGCACTGGGCCCTGTATCTGACACCTCTTCATCACCATGGACGTCACCCTTGCATCATTGTAATGCTTAAGTGCAATTTCACCAGTGCTCTCACATCAGAACCAGATCCTAACTCCAAATGTAAACCTAACCTCCTAGTACACCTTTCCATACACTTAACCATGCCATGGCACCTGGACATTATGGCCCTCACTGTCACCATGGACATAACACACGCATCACCTCAACCCTGAAGCACAATCTCATCATCGCCCACACATCAGAGCTGGACCACAGCTCTAACCACAAACTGATCCTGCCCATACACCTTACCGAAATGCTAACCCTAACCCTAGTCCTGTCCACAGGACTGACCCCTCACCAGCAGTTGATCATCAATCACCATAAACCTGAACCTCAAACTCGGACTCACCCTTATGTCAGACCTGGATCCTAACTCCAAATGTAACCCTATCCTCCTTGTATGTACACCATTCCAAACACCAAACTCTAAACCTAGCCCTGGCCTCTGGAACTGACACCTAATCATTACCACATATATCATCCACACATCACCTAAACCCTGAAGTGGAATCATGCTATTGCCCTCACATCAGAACTGGATTCATACTCTAACTGGAACGTTATCCTCCCAGTAGACCTTACTGAACACCTAACACTAACACTAACCCTAGCCAGGGATATCAGATACGCAACACGTCAAACCTGATAAGCTATCTTGCACCCGCCCTCAGATCAGAACAGGACCTTAAATCTAACCATAACCCTATCATCCACTTACAACTTAGTGAAATCATAATCCTAACCCTAATCCTAGCCTTGGCACCTGGACATGAACCCTCACTGTCACCATGGACATCACCCGTCCACCACCGAAACCCTGAAGCACAATCAGGCCGTTGCTTTCACATTACAAATGGACACTAACTCCAAACGTAACCCTATCCTCCCAGTACACCTTTCCGATCACTTAATTATAAACCTAGCCATGGCCCCTGGACTTGAACCCACACTATCCCATGGACATCACCCACACATCACCTTAACCCTGAAGTATAATCTTGCTCTCACATCAGAAATGGATCCATACTCTAACCAGAATGCAATCCACCTCGTAGCTCTTAATGAACACCTAACCCTAACCCAAGCCCTGACCCCAGAACATGACATCTCATCACCACCATGGACATCACCCATGCATCACCTTAAACCTGAAGTGCATTCTCGCACTCGCCCTCAAATCAGAACCAGATCCTAACTCTAAATGGAACACTATCCTCCCTGTAGTCCTTACTGAACACCTAACCATATCAATAGCCATGACCCCCGGACCTGACACCTCATTGTCACCATAGACACCACCCACGCATCACCTTAACACTGAAGTGGAATCTCACATTCACTCTCCTATCAGAACTGGATCCTAACTCCAAATGTAAACCTAACCTCCCAATACACCTTTCCAGACACTTAACCCTAACCCTAGACCTGACACCTGGACAATATGACCCTCAAATTCACCATGGACATCACCCACGCATCACCTCAACCAAGAAGCCCAGTCTCGCCACTGTGCTCACATCAGAGCTGGACTGCAACTATAACTATAACCTGATCCTGCCCATATACCATACCGAAATGCCTACCCTAACCCTAGCCCTGTCCCCAGTACTGAACCCTCACAGTCACCATCGACGTTCCACATGACTCACCATAAACCTGACCTTCAAACTCGCCCATTTCATCACATCAGAGCTTTACTCTAACTCCAAATGTAACCCTATCCTCCCTATACACCATTGCGAACACCTAACCCTCACCCTAGCCCTAGCCCTTGCACCTGGACTTGACCCCTAGTCATCACCATGTACATCACCCACACATCACCTTAACCATGAAGAGCAATCACACACTCTCTGTCACATCAGAACCAGATCCATAATTAAACCAGTATACTATCCTCCCCATAGCCCTTAATGAACACCTAACCCTATCTTTAACCCTAGCCCTGGCACCTGGACTTGAACCCTCACTGTCACCTTGGTCATCACTTATGCATCACCAAGTCCTTGAAGTGCAATCTGGCTGTTGCCCTCACATCAGAACTGGATCCTAACTCCGAACGTAACCCTATCCTCCCAGTACAAATTTCTGAAAACCTAACTCAAAACCTATCCCTGTCCACTGGACCAGAAGACCCTCACTATAACCATGGACATCACCCATGCATCACCGAAATCTTGAATCACAATCTGGCTGTCGTTCTCACATCGGAACTGGACACTAACTCCAAACATAACCCTATCCTCCCAGTATGCATTTCCAAAATCCTCAACCTAACTGTAGTCCTGACTCTTGAACCTAAACCCCCTCACCATCACCAAGGACATCATCCATGCAACACCTTAATCCTGAAGAGCAATCTCACCCTCACTCTCACATCGGAGCCAGACCATAACTTTAACCGTAACCCAATATTCCCCATACAGCTCTCTTCAGGATTAAGGTGTTGCATGGGATACCCAGAACTGACCCCTCACTGTCCCCATCAATGTCCCCAATACCCCATCATAAACATGAAACACAAGCTTGCCTTCACACTCACATCAGAGCTGGACCCTAACTCCAACTGTAACCCTGTCCTCCACATACACCATTCTGAACATGTAACCATCACCCTAGCACTGGCCTCTGGACCTTACCCTTTACCGTCACCATGGCTATCCCCTAAGCATCACCTTATCCCTGAAGCACAATCTCTCACTCGCCATCACATCAAAATATCAAGAGAACACCAACCGTAACCCTATCCTCCCATTACACCATTCCAACCACCTAACGATAAACCTACCTCTGGTCCCTGGATTTGAACCCTCACTATCACCATGGACATCATCCATGCATCACCTTAACCCTGAAGTGTAATCTCTCCCTCACCCTCACTTCAGAAATGGATCCATACTCTAACAGGAATGCAGTGCACCTCGTAGCTCTTAATGAACACCTAACCCTAACCCTAGCTGTTGCCCCAGGACCTGACGCCTCATCACCACCACAGACATCACACATGCATCACCGTAAGACTGAAGTGCTTTCTCGCCCTCACCCCCACATCAGAAACGGATCCATACTCTAATGGCATCACTATCCTCCCCATATCCCTTACTGAACACCTAACCCTTACCCTAACCCTGACGCCTGGACCTAACACTTCATTGTCACCATATATACCACCCACACACTACCTTAACACTGAAGCAGAATCTCACCCTCACTCTCACATCAGAACCAGATCCAGATCAAAATGTAAAACTAACTTCCCTGTGCACCTTTCCAGACACTTAATCCTAACCCTAGTCCTGGCACCTGGATGTTATGACCCTCACCGTCACCATGGATATCACTGATGCATCACCTCAACCCTGAAGTGCAATCTCGCCCTCGCCCTCACATCTGATTGGCTCCACAACTCTAACTGTAACCCAATCTTGCGCATTCACCTTACAAAATGCTAACCCTAACCCTAGCCCTGTCCACAGGACTGAACCCTCACCATCAGCATCGATTTCACCCACACATCACATCAACCCTGTAGTGCCATCTTGCACTCGCCCTCACAAAATAGTTTGACTGTAACTCCAACCGTATCCCTATTCTCCCTGTAACCCTTACCAAACACCTAAACCTAACCCTAGCACTGGCCCATGCACGTGACACATCATGGTCACCATTAACGTTACCCATGCATCACCATAAACCTGAACCGCAATCTCACCTTTGCCCTCACATCAGAGCAGGACCCTAACTCCAAACATAAGCCTATCCTTTCCTTACACCTTACCTAACTCCAAACCCTAATCCTAGTCCTGGCCCCTGGACCTAACCCCCAACCATCACCATCGACAGCAACCACTCCTCACTTCAACCCTGAATCAAAACATCGCCCTCACCCTCACATCAGAGCCAGACCCTAAATCTCCCCATAACACCATCCTACCCTTACCCCTTCCAGAACACCTAACCCTAAGCCTAACCCTGTCCCCTGGACCTGACTCTCACAGATACGTTAGATGTCACCCATGCCTCACAGTAACCCTGAAGCTCAAACTCACTCTTGCCCTAACATGAGAGCAGGACCCTAACTCTACCTGTAATGCTCTCCTACCCTTATACCTTACTGAACACCTAACCTTAAACCTAGCTCTGGCCCCTGGCCCTGACACTTCACCATCACCATCGATGTCCCCCCGGCCTCACTTTAAAACTGAACCTCAATCTCCCCATCGTCCTCACATCAGAGCCAGACACTAAATCCAATCATATCCCTATCCTTCCCGTACGTCTTACCAAAGACCTAACCCTAATCCTAGGCCTGTCTGCTGAACCTGACACCTCAGTGTCAGCATCTATGTCACCCTAACATCATATTTAACCTGATGCACAATCTTGGTTTCACTCTCACATCAGAGCCAGATCTTAACTCTAACCATAACACAAACCTCCCCATACACTTTACCAAACAGCCTAACCCTTGTCCTGGCCACTTGACCTGAACCCTCACCATCAACATTGACCTAACCCTACCCTGGCCCTTGGACCTGACCCTTCCCCTTCCACATCAACATCACCCATGCCTCACTGTAAACCTGACCCTCAATTTCACATTGGCCCTCACATCACAGCTGGACCCAAACTCAAACCGAAAACCTATCCTCCCTGTACAAGTTACAGTACACCTAACCCTAACCCTAACACTGGCTCTTGGACCTAACCCCTCACCAACACCACTGATGTCACCCAGAACACCAAACCCTAACACTGGGCCTGGTCCCTGGACCTTACCACTCACCATCAACATTGACATCTCCCATGCCTCACCATAAACCTGAAGCTGTATATCACTCTTGCCTTAAAATCAGAGCCAGACACTGTAACCATAACAGTATCCTCCATATACACCTTACCTAACATCTGAGCCTAAGCCTAGACCTGGCCTATTGACCTGAACACTCACCATCAGCATCATCTGCAATACAATACTGCAATTCTAAAGCTCTATTTGGCCCATGCTCTCACATCAGAGCAGGACCCTAACTCTTACCATAACCTAATCTTCCCCATACACCCTACTGAACCCCTAACCATAACCATAGCCCTAGAACCTGAAACTGTCCCCTCACCTTCACTATCGACATCCCCAAGACATACCTTAACTCTGAATCTCAATCTCGTGCTTATCCTCCCATCAGAGATGGACCCTAATTCTAACCATAACCCTATCATCCCAATACCCATTACCAAACACAACACTAATCCTAGTCCTGGCCCCTGGACCTGACACCTGACCATCCCCTGCGGCCTCCCCCATGACTCATTGTAAACCTGAACCTCAATATTGAATTCGCCCTCACATCAAATCCGGACCATAACTGGAACCATAACCCCATCTTCCACATACCCTTTAACGAATACCTAACTCTTATCCTTTCCCTTGCCCCTGGACCTGACCCCTCAACTTTGCCACTGATGTCTCCCACACCTCACTGTAAACCTGTACCCCAATCTCGAATTCTCTCTCATATCAGAGCCAGACCCTAATTCTAACCACATCCCTATCCTCCCCATACACCTTACCGAATCCCAAACCCTAACCCTAGCCCTGGCCCCAAGCCAGACCTCTTAACATCACCATCATCACCTATACCTCACCATAAACCTGAACCTCAATCTAGGCTCTAGTTCTCAAATCAGAGCCAGACCCTAACTCTAACTGAAAACCTATCTTCTTAATACAACTTACAGGACACCTAACCCTTACCATATCCCTAGGCCCTGGACCTAAAACTTCACCATCACCATCACCATCAATGTCACCCATGGTTCACTATAACCCTGAAGCTCTATCTCACCCTCACCTTCAGATGAGAGCCAGACCCTAACTCTAACTGAAACACTATCCTCCCTGTATATCTTACAGAACACCTATTCCTAACACTAGGTCTGGTCCCTGGACCTGACCCCTTACCATCACCAAGAACATCTCCCAAGCCTCATAATAAAACTGAAGGTCTATATTGCTCTCCCCTATTCAGAACCAGACACTAACTCTTACCATAACCCTTTCTTCCTTGTGCACCTTACTGAAATCCTAAACCAATACCTAGGACGAGACCCTGGAACTGACCGCACACCTACACGATAGACGACCCCAAGACTCACCTTAAAACTGAACCACAATCACACATTCTCCCTCAAATCAGAGCTGAACCACAACTCTAACCATAACCTGATCCTCCCCATATAACTTTTAGAACACCTTACCCTAACCCTAGCCATGGCTCAAGGCCTAACCCCTCACCATCACCATCGACATCCTGCATGCCTCACTGTCTGAGTTGAAACCTGAACTTCAATCTCCTTCTTGCCCTCACATCAGAGTTGGATCCTAAATCTATCTATAACCCTCTCCTCCCTGCACACATTACCAAACACCTAACCCTAACTTTAGCCCTGCCCTTGGTCCTGACCCCACCCCTTCCCTATCTACATCACCCATGCCTTATTCTATACCTAAACATCAATCTTGTGTTTGCCCTAACATCAGAGCCGGACCCTAATTATAACTGTAACCCTATCCTCCCCATACACCTTACCGAACCCTAACCCTATCCCTAGCCCTGGCCTCAGGCCAGACTTCTCACCATCACCACCAATGTCACCCATGCATCACCATAATCCTAAACCTCAAACTAGACTCACCCTGTCATCAGAGCTGGACCCTAACTCTAAACATAGACCTGTCATCCCCGTAACTGTTTCCAGACCCCTAACCCTAACCATTGCCCTTGCCCCTGGATCTGACCCCTCACATTCCACATCAACATCACCAATCCCTCATTGTAAACTTGATGCTCAATCTTGCATTCACCCTCACATCAGAGCAGGATCCTAACTCTTACTGTAACCTTTTCTTTCCTCTACACCATACTGAACACCTAAACCAAACCCTAGCCCTAGACCCTGAAACTAACCCCTCACATGCACCATTGACATCGTCAAGACTCACTTTAAACCTGAAACTCTATCACTCCTTCGCCCTCACATCAGAACTGGAACGTAACTCTAAATGTAACCTTGTCTTCCCTGTACACCTTACTGAACACCTAACCCTAACCCTAGCCCTGCCCTTAGACCTAACCCCACTTCTAACCCATTGATGTGCCCCATGCCTCCTGCAATTCAATCTCGAGTTTGCCTTCACATGAGAGCCAGACCCTAATTCTAAATGTAACCCTTTCCTCCCCATGCACCTTACTGAATCCCTAAATCTAAACCTAGCCCTCGACCCTGGCGAGAACTCTCACCACCACCTCCGATGTCACCCATGCCTCTCCGTAATCCTGAAACTCAATCTCGCCCATGCATTCTCATCAGTGATGAGCTCTAATGTGAATCATAACTGTATCATCCCCTTACCTGTTACCAAAGCCCTAACCCTAACACTAGCCCTGGCCCTTGACCTGACCCCTTACCTTCCACATCAGCATTGCCCACACCTCATTTTAAAGCTGACACTCAATTTCACGTTCACCCTCACATCACAGTTGGACTCAAACTCTAACTGAAAACCGATCCTCCCCATACAACTTCCAGGACACCTAACCCTAACCCAATCCCTGGTCGTTGAACCTGACCCCTCACTCAGCATTGACATTGCCCATATGTCTCTGTATACCTAAAGGTCACACTTGCCCTCACATCAGAGCCGAATCCTATCTCAAACTGTTACCCTGTTTTCCCCGTACCCATTACCTAACACCTACCACTAAACCTAGTCCTGGCCCCTTGCCCTGACACCTGACCTTCCCCTTCAAATTCACTCATGCCTCATTGTAAACCTGAACCTCAATATAGCATTCACCCTCACATCAGAGGCAGACCCAAACTCTTACTGAAACACTATCCTCTGTGTACACATTAGAGAACACCTAACCATAACTCTAGGCCTGGTTCATTGGCCTAATGCCTCACCATCAACATGGACATCTCCTATGCCTCACCATAAACCTGAAATTCTATATTGCTTTTGCCTTCATATCAGAGCCAGACCCTAACTCTAACCTATCCTCCCCTTAAACCTTACCGAACACCTAAGCAAAACCCTAGCTCTGGCCACTTGACCTCAACCCTCACCATCAGCATCAACATCACTGATGCGTCACCATAATCCTAAACCACAATGATGCTGCCCTCCCCCTCCCATCAGAACCAGACACTAACTCGAACCATAACACTTTCTACCACTAACGCATTAATGAACACCTAACCCTTACCTTTTTGCCCGCCCATGGACTTGACCCCTCACCTTCCCCTTTGACGTCTTCCACACCTCCTTGTAAACCTGCACCTCAGTGTCATGTTTGCCCTCACATGACAGCTGTACCCTAATTCTATCCATAACCGTTTCCTCCCCATACACCTTACTGAATCCCTAACCCTAAACCTAGCCCTCGACACTGGCCAGAACTCTCACCACCACCACCATCACCCAGGCTTCACCGTAATCCTGAACCTCAATCTCGCATGTGTACTCTCATCAAATCCAAACCCTATCTTGAAGCATAACTGTATCATCCCCTTACACATTAACTAACACCTAACCCTAACCCTAGCCCTGGACCCTGTATCTGACCCCTCACGTTCCACATCAATGTCGCCCATGCCTCATTGTTAAGCTGACCCTTAGTTTCGTATTGGCTCTCACATCACACTGGAACCAAATTCTAACTGAAAACCTATCCTCCAGGTACAACCTACAGGACACCTAACCATACCCAAGTTGTGGCCCCGGGACCTGACCCTTCATCAGCATCAATGTTGCCCATGCATACCCATATCCCTAAAGATCCATCTTGCCCTCACCCACACATCAGATCTGCATCTTAACTTTAATCCTAACCTCATCCTTACCATACACCTTACCGAACACCTAAAACTAACCCTAGACCTGGCCCCTGGTCTGACTCTTCACTGACACCATAGATGTCCCCCAGGCCTCACTGTAAACCTAAACCTCAATCTCGCTATTGCCCTCACATCAGAGCTGTACCCTAACTTTACCTGTAACACTATCCTTCACATACACATTAGTGCACATCTAACATTTCTCTAGCCCTGCCCTTGGTCTTGAACCCCTGCCATCACTTTTGACATCACCCATGCCTCACTGTAACCCCGAAGCTCAATACCACCCTTGCCCTCACATCAGAGCCAGACCTGAACTCTATTCGTAAACCTCTCCTCTGTGTAATCCATAATAAACACATAACCCTAACCCTATCCCAGCCCTTGGACTTGACCCCTCATCTTCCCCATCAACATCACCCTCTCCTCATTGTAAACTTGAATCACAATTTCACGTGGACCCTCACATCACAGCCAGACCCAAACTCTAACCAAAAACCTATACTCCTCATACATGTTCCCAAACACCTAAGGCTAACCTTATCCTTAGCCACTTGACCTGAATCCTCATCATCAGCATCAACATAAGCCACGCTTCACAATAACTCTGAACCTCATCTCACGCTAGCCCTCACATCAAGACATGACCCTAACTCTATCCATAAAACTATCCTCCCAGCACACCTTACCAAACACCTGTTCCTGAACCTATCCTTGTCCCTGGAATTGACCCTTCACCATCAGCATCAATGACACCCATGCCTCACCATAATCCTGAAGCTAAATCTTGTCATAGCCCTCATATCAGAGCTGGATCCTAACTCTAACCATAACCTTATCCTCCCTGTACACCTTACAGAACACCTAACCATAACCCTAGCTCTGGCCACTGTCCTGTTCACTCACTGTCACCTTCTACATCCCACATTACCTCAAAGTAAACCTGAACCTCAATCTCGCATTCACCCTCACATCAGAGCATGACCCTAACTCTTACTGTAACCCTTTATTTCCTCTACACTATACAGAACACTTAACCCTAACCATAGACCTAAACCCTGGAAAACACCCCTCACCTCCACCATCTACATGGCCAAGACTCACCTTAAACCTGAGCTTCAATTGCTTCTATGTCCACACACCAGAGCGGGAACATAACTCTAACTGTACCCTGTATTCCCTGTACACCTTACTGAACACCTAACCCAACCCTAGCCATGCCCTTTGACCTAACCCATGCCCCTCCCAATCAACGTCACCCATGCCTCATTGTAAACCTGCAACTCAATCTCGCATTTGCCCTCACATCAGAGCCGGATCCTAATTCGAACCATAACCCTTTCCTCCCCATACACCTCACTGAATCCCTAAACCTAACCCTAGCCCTCGCCCCTGGCAAGAACTCTCACCACCACCACTGACATCACCCATGCCTCACCAAAAACCTCAATCGCAATCTCTCTCTAAGTCCTCAAATCAGAGCCAGACCCTAACACTAACTGATAACCTATCTTCCCCATACAACTTACAGGACACCTATCCCTAACCGTAGCCCTGGCCCCTGGACCTAACCCTCACCATCACCATCGATGTCACCCACGCTTCACTGTAACCCTGAAACTCTATCTCACCCTTGCCCTCAAATCAGAGATGGACCCTAATTCTATCCATAACCCTCTCCTCCGTGTACTCCTTACCAAACACCTAACCCTAACCCTAGCCTGGCTATTGGACCTCACCCCTCCTCTTCCCCATTGACATCACCCATGACTCATTGTAAACCTGACCCTCAATTTCGCGTTGTCCCTCATATCACAGCCAGACCCATATGCAGGTGAACACCCCATGTCCAAGACCAGGGTGAAGTTTAGGTGTTCTGCAAGGTGCACAGGGAAGAAAGGGTTATGGTTAGAGTTACGGTCTGGCTCTGATGTTAGGGTGAAGGAGTGATTGAGGTTCAGGTTTAAGGTGAACCTTGTGGACATCAATGGTGACGGTGAGGGGACCATTCCAGGGTCTAGGGCTAGGGTTATTGTTAAGGGTTCAGTAAGGTGTACAGGTTAGAATGGGTTTCGGTAAGAGGGTCCTGCTCTGATGTGAGACATAGGCAATATAGAGCTTTAGAAATATGGTGTCGCATCAGTGACATCAATGCTAATGGTGAGTGTTCAGGACAAGTGACCAGGGCTACACTTAGGCTTAGGTGTTCATTAAGGTGTTCGTGGAGGATCAGGTTATGGTTACAATTATAGTCTGGCTCTGATTTGAAGGTGAGAGCAATATAGAGCTTCAGGTTTATGATGAGGTGTGGGAGATGTTCATGGTGATGGTGGGGGTTCAGGTCCAGGGACAAGGCCTAGTGTTAGGGTTAGGTGTTCTCTAAGGTGTACAGGGAGGATAGTGTTTCAGTTAGAATTTGGGTCTGACTCTGATGTGAAGGTGAGGGTGAGATAGAGATGCAGGGTTATTGTGAAGCATGGGTGACATCGATGGTGATGGTGAGGGGTTAGGTCCAGGCTCCAGGACCAGGGTTAGGGTTAGGTGTTCAGTTAAGTGTACATGGAGGATAGGGTTGCAGGTAGAGTTAGGATCCAGCTCTGATTTGGGGGTGAGAGTGAGATTGACCTTTAGCTATATGCAGACTCATGGGTGACATCAATGCTGACGTTGAGGTGTCAAGGCTAGGAACCAGGGATATGGTTAAGGTTAGTTATCCTGTAAGTTGTATGGGGAGGATAGGTTTTCAGTTAGAGTTTGGGTCCGGCAGTGATGTGAGGGCAAATGCGAAATTGAGCATCAGCTTTACAATGAGGTGTGGGTGACGTCGATGTGGAAAGTGAAGGGTCAGGTCCAAAGGCCAGGGCAAGGGTTAGGGTTAGGTGTTTGGTAACTGGTACAGTGATAACAAAGTTACACTTTGAGTTACAGTTCAACTCTGATGAGAGTGATGGGCGATATTGATGTTCAGGATTTTGGTGAGGCATGCGTGACATCGGTGGTGATGGTGAGAGTTCTGGCCAGGGGTTAGGGCTGGGGATAGGGTTAGGGTATCAGTAAAGTGTGTGGGGAGGAAAGGGATATGGTTAGAATCAGGGTCAAGCTCTGATGTGAAGGCAAATGTTAGATTGAGGGGCAGGTTTACAATGAGGCGTGGGTGACATTGATAGGGAAGGAGACTGGTCAGGTCCAAGGGTTGGGCTATGGTTAAGGTTACATGTTCAGTAAGGTGTAAAGGGAAGACTGGGTTCAGGTTAGAGTTATGTTCCGGCTCTGATGAGAGGGCAAAGGAGTGATTAAAGTTCAGGTTTAAGTTGAGCCTTGGTCACGTCAATGGTGAAGGTGAGGGTTCAGTTCCAGGGTCGTGGGCTAGGGTTAAGGTAAGGTATCCAGTAAGGTGTAGAGGAAAGAAAGGGTTATGGTATGAGTTATGGTCCTGCTCTGATGTGAGGGTGAACACGAGATTGAGGTTCAGGTTTACGATGAGGTATTGGGGACATTGAAGGTGACAGTGAGGGAACAGGACAGGGCCCAGGGCTAGGGTTCGGGTTAGGAGTTTGGTAAGGTGTATGGGGAGGAGAAGGTTATGGTTTGAATTGGATCAGGCTCTGATGTGAGGGCTATGACAAGATTGAGCTTCAGGATTATTTTAAGGCAGGAGTGACATCAATGCTGATGGTGAAACATCAATTCCAGGGACAAGGATAGGTTTAGGAATAGGTGTTTAATAAGGTGTGTGTGTAAGATAGGTTTACAAATAGAGTTTGGGATGTTCTGATGTGAGGGCTAGCATGAGATTGAGGTTCAGAATTACGGTGAAGGGTGGGTGACGTCGATGTTGATGGTGAGCATCCAGGTCAAGTGGCCAGGGCTATAGTTAGGCTTAGGTACTCAATAAGGTATATGTGGAGGATAGGGTTACGGTTTTAGTTTGGGCTAGGCTCTGATTTGAAAGTGAGAGCAATACAGAGCTTCAGGTTTATGGTGAGGCATCAGAGATATACATGGTGATGGTGAGTGGTCAGGTCCAGGGTCCAGGCCTAGCGTTAGGATTCGGTGTACTCTAAGGTGTACAGGAAGGAAAGGGCTTTGGTTAGAGTTAGGGTCCAGCTCTGATGTAAACGCGAGGGCGAGTTAGAGCTTCAGGGTTACGGTGAGTCCTGGGGACATCAATGGCGTTTGTGAGGGGTCAGACCTTGTGCCAGTGATAGGGTTAGGGTTAGTTGTTTGGTAAGGTTTACAGGGAGAATGGGGTTACGGTTAGAGTTAGTATTCAGATCTGATGTGAGGGCGAGGGCAAGATTGTCCTTTAGTTATACGAGGACATCGATGGTGATGGTGAGGGATCAGGTCAAGGGGCCACAGCTAGGGTTAGGGTTAGGTGTCCTATAAGTTGTAAGGGGAAGGTAGATTTGTGGTTAGAGTTTGGGTCTGGCTGTGATGTGAGGGCTAGGGCAAGATTGAGCTTCAGGATTATGGTGATGCATGGGTGACATCGATCCTGATGGTGAAGGGACAATTCCAGGGGACAAGGATAGGTTTAGGAATAGGTGTTTGGTGAGGTGTGTGGGGAAGATAGGTTTATGGATAGAATTTGGGTCATGTGCTGATGTGAGGGCTAGAATGAGATTGAGGTTCAGAGTTATGGTGAAGTGTCCATGACACCAATGGTGACGTTGAGGGGTCAGGTCCAGGGGCCAGGGCTAGGTTTAGGATTAGGTATACTCTAATTTGTATGGGGAGTATAGGTTTTCGGATACAGTATGGGCTTGGCTGTGATGTGAGGGTGAATGTGAAATTGAGGTTCATCTTTACAATGATGCATGGGCATCATCAATGTAAGAGGTGAGGGGTCAGGTCCAAGGGCCCAGGATAGGGTTAGGTTAGGTGTTCGGTAACATGTTCTGGGATGATACAGTTACGATTTGAGTTAGGGTTCGGCTCTGATGAGAGTGCATGGGGGTGAGATTGAGATTCAGGATTACCATGAGGTATGGGTGATGTCTGTGGTGATGGTGAGAGTTCTGCCCAGGTGCAAGGGCTAGGGTTAGTGTTAGGGAATCAGTAAGGTGTATGGGGGGGGAAGGGGTATGGTTAGAATTAAGGTCTGGTTCTGATGTGAGGGCAAATACGAGATTGAGGTGCAGATTTACAATGAGGCCTGGGTGATGTCAATGGGGAAGGGGAGTGGTTAAGTCCAAGGGCAGTGCTATGGTTAGGGTTAGGTGATCAGTAAGGTGTTCAGGGAAGACAGGGTTAAGGTTGGAATTACATTCCAGCTCTGATCTGAGGATGAAGGAGTGATGAGTTTCAGGTTTAAGGTGAGTCTTGGCCATGTTGATGGTGAAGATGAGGGGTCAGTTCCAGGGTCCAGGGCTAGGTTTAGGGTTAGGTGTCCAGTAAGGTGTAGAGGAAAGAAAGGGTTATGGTAAGAGTTAGGGTCCTGCTCTGATGTGAGGGTGAATGAGAGATTAAGATTCAGGTTTATGGTGAGGTATTGGAAACATCGAAGGTGACAGTGAAGGAACAAGGCATGGGCCAGGGCTAGGGTTAGGTTTAGGTGTTTGGTAAGGTGTATGGGGAAGATAAGCTTTCAGTTAGAGTTGGGGTATGGCTGTGATGTGAAGGCGAAGGCGAAATTGAGAGTCGGCTTTACAATGAGGTGTGGACGACATCATTGTGGAAGGTGAGGTGTAAGGTAGATGGGCCAGGGCTATGGTTAAGGTTAGGTGCTCTGTAACGGGTACAGGGAAGACAGGGTTACATTTGGAGTTAGGGTCTGGCCCTGATGAGAGGGCAAGGTTGAGGTTTAGGACTACAGTGAGTTATGGGTCACATCAGTGGTGATGGTAAGAGGTCTGCCCAGGGCCAAGGCTAGGGTTAGGATTAGGGTTTCAGTAAGCTGTATGGGGAGGATAGGGTTATGGTAAGAATTAGGGTCTGGCTCTGATGTGAGGGAAAACATGAGATTGAGGTTCAGGTTTACAATGAGGCGCTAGTGACGTCGATAGGGAAGGCACAGCATCAGGATAAAGGTCAGGGCTAGGGTTAGGGTTCGGTGTTCAGTAAGGTGTGTGGGGAGGAGAGGTTTATGGATGGAGTTAGGGTATGACTCTGATGTGAGGGCGAGAATGAGATTGAAGTTCAGGTTTATGGTGAGGCATGGGGTATATCAATGGTGATGGTGTGGGGTCAGGCCATGCGCCATGCCTTGGGTTAGAGTTAGGTGTTCTGCAAGGTGTATGGGGAGGATGGGTTTATGGTTGGAGTTCCAGTCCAGCTCTGATGTGAGGGCAAAGGAGTGATTGTGTTTCAGGTTTAAGGTGAGTCTTGGGGTCATTGATGGTGTAGGTGTAGGGTCAGTTCCAGGGTCTCGTCCTAGGTTTTGGGTTAGGTTTTCAGTAAGGTGTACAGGGAAGAATGGGTTACGGTAAGAGTTAGGGTCCAGTTCTGATTAGAATTCGAGAGCGATATAGAACTTCAGGTTTATGGTGAGGGGTAGGAGATGTCCAAGGTGATGGTGAGAGTTCAGGTCCAGGGACCAGGCCCAGTGTTAGGGTTGATGTTGGCCCAGGCCCAGAATGGGTGATGTTGATGGTGATGCTGAGGGGTCAGGTCTAGGGTCCAGGGCTAAGGTTAGTGTAAGGTGTACTGTAAGTTGTATGGGGAGTATAGGGTTTCAGGAAGAGTTTGGGCCTGTCTGTGATGTGAGGGACAATGTGAAATTGATGGTCAGTTTTACAATGAGGTGTGGGTGATGTCTATGTGGAAGGGGAGGGTTCAGGTCCAAGAGCTGGGCTTGGGTGAGGGTTATGTGTTAGGTAAGGATTACATGGATGAGAGGGTTATTGATACAGTTAGGGTCCAGCTCTGCTGTGAGGGTAAAGGAGTGATTGAGGTTCAGGGTTACTGTGTGGTATGGGTGATGTCAGTGGTGACGGTGATGGGTCAGGTCTAGGGGCAGAGCTAAGGTTAAGGTTATGTGTTCAGTAGTGTGTACGCAGAGGATAGGGTTACTGGTTAAAGTTTGGCTACAGCTCTGATGTAAGGGTGAGATCGAGATTGAGATTCAGCTTTATGGGGAGGCCTGTGGGACATCGATGGTATCTGTGAGGGGTCAGACCAGGGTAAACCTGACCCAAATTCTAACCAAAACCCTATTCTCCCTATAAACATTATGAGAAATCTAACCCTAACCCTAACCCTGGTCACTGAAACTAACCCCTTACCATCACCATCAAAGCCACACACATTACATAACATTAAAAACCTCAATCTCTCCCTCACCTTAATATTAAATAAGGACTCTAATTCTAATGGTAACCCTATTTTCCCTGTAAACGTTACTCAAGCCCTAACAATAACCCTAACTCTGGCTCCTGAACCTAAACTCTCACCCTCACCTTCAACATAACTCACAGAGCACCATAATACTAAACCTCAATCTTGACCTCACCCTAATATTACATCCACACACAAACTCTTAGCATAAACCTATCCTCCTAGTACACATTACCAAAAATCTTATCATAACACTAAACCTGGCCCTCACCCATAACCCTCAACTTCAAGGTCACCCACACCTCACCATAACATGAAACCTCAATCTTGCCTTCCCCCGGGGTCTTTTTGTGGTTCCATATGAATTTTAGAACTATTTGCTCTAGTTTGTTGAAGAATGCTGTGGGTATTTCAATTGGGATTGCATTGAATCTGTAGATTTCTTTAGGCAGGATGACCATTTTGAAAATATTAATTCTTCCTATCCATGAACATGTGATGTGTTTCCATTTATTGGTATCTTTAATTTCTCTTATGAGTGCCTTGGAGTTTTCAGAGTATAGGTCTTTCACTTCCTTGTTTAGGTTTATTCCTGGGTATTTTATTCTTTTTGATGCAATTGTGAATGGAATTGTTTTCCTGATTTCTCTTTTGGCTAGTTCATCACTAGTGTATAGGAATGCAACAGATTTCTGTGTATTAATTTTGTATCCCACAACTTTGCTGAATTCAAATATTAGATCTAGTAGTTTTGGAGTGGATTCTTTAGGGCTTTTTAAGTATAATATCATGTCATCTTCAAACAGGGCCAGTTTGACTTGTTCCTTGCCAATCTGGATGCCTTTTATTTCTCTGTGTTGTCTGATTGCCATGGCTAGAACCTCCAGAACTATGTGGAATAAAAGTGGGGAGAATGGGCATCCTTGACTTATTCCCGATCTTAAAGGATAAGCTTTCAGCTTCTCACTGTGAAGTATAAAGTGGGCTGTGGGTTTGTCATATATGGCCTTATTTATGTTGAGGTACTTGCCCTCTATACCAATTTTGTTGAGAGTTTTTTTTTAACAGTTTTTGGCTTTTTTTGATATTATTAATGCACAATTACTTGAACAACATTATGGTTACTAGACTCCCCCTATTACCAAGTCCCCACCACATACCCCATTACAGTCACTGCCCATTAGTATAGTAAGATGCTATAGAAGCATTACTTGTCCTCTCTGTATATACTGTATTTCCCATGTCCCCACCACTACATTATGTGTGCTAATCATAATGCCCCATTTTCCCCCTTATCTCTCCCTTCTGACTCATCCTCCCAAGTCCCTTTCCCTTTGGTAACTGTTAGTCCATTCTAGGGTTCTGTGAGTCTGATGCTGTTTTGTTCCTTCAATTTTTGCATTGTTCTAATACTCCACATATGAGTGAAATCATTTGACACTTGTCTTCCTCCATCTGGCTTCTTTCACTGAACATAATACCCTCTAGCTCCATCAATGTTGTTGCAAATGGTAGGATTTGTTTTCTTCTTATGGATGAATAATTTTCCCTTGTGTATATGTACCACCTCTTATTTATCCATTCATCTACTGATGGACACTTAGGTTGCTTCCATTTCTTAAGGCTATTGTAAATAGTGCTGCAATAAACATAGGGGTGCATATGTCTGTCTCAAACTGGGCAGCTGCATTCTTAGGGTAAATTCCTAGGAGTGGAATTCCTGGGTCAAATGGTATTTCTATTTTTAGTTTGTTGAGGAACCTCCATACTGCTTTCCACAATGGTTGAACTAGTTTACACTCCCACAGGGTTGGGTTCCCCTTTCTTCACATCCTCGCCAACATTTGTTGTTGTTTGTCTTTTCGATGTTGGCCATCGTAACTGGTGTGAGGTGATATCTCATTATGTTTTTAATTTGCATTTCTCTGATGATTAGCGATGTGGACCATCTTTTCTTGTGCCTGTGGGCCATCTGAATTTATTCTTTGGAGAAGTGCCTGTTTGGCTTCTCTGCCCATTTTGTATTTGGCTTATTTGCTTTTTGTTTGTTGAGGTGCATGAGCTCTTTATATAATTTGGATGTCAACCCCTTATCAGTTATGTCATTTACGAATATATTCTCCCATACTGTAGTATGTCTTCTTGTTCTACTGATGGTATCCTTTGATGTTCAGAAGCTCTTTAGTTTGATATAGTCCCACTTGTTCATTTTTCCTTTTGTTTCCCTTGTCTGTGGAGATATGTTCATGAAAAGTTGCTCATGTTTATGTCCAAGACATTTTTGCCTATATTTTTTCTAAGAGTTTTTTGATTTTTTGACTTGCATTCAGGTCTTTGATCCATTGTGCATTTACTTTTGTGTATGGAATTAGACAATAATCCAGTTTTATTCTCTTACATATAGCTGTCCAATTTTGTGAACACCAGCTATTGAAGAGGCTGACATTTCCCCATTGTATAACCATAGCTCCTTTATCATATATTAATTGTCCATATATTCTTTGGTTTATATTTGGGCTCTGTATTGTGTTCCACTGGTATATTGGTTGGTTTTTGTGTCAGTACCAAATTGTCTTGATTACTGTGGCTTTGTAGTAGAGCTTGAAGTCAGGGAGCTCTGTAGTAGAGCTTGAAGACAGGGGGCATAATTCCCTGCTTTATTCTTCCTTCTCAGGATTGCTTTGGCTATTCGGGGTCTTTTGTCATTCCATATGAATTTTAGAACTATTTTCTGTGGTTCATTGAAGAACGCTGTTGGTATTTTGATAGGGATTGCATTGAATCTATAGACTGCTTTAGGTAGGATGGCCATTTTGAAAATATTAATTCTTCCTAGCCAAGAGCATGGGATGAGTTTTCATTTGTTAGTGTCCTTTTTAATTTCTCTTATGAGTGCCTTGGAGTTTTCAGGGTATAGATCTTTCACTTCCTTGGTTAGGTTTACTCCTAGATATTTTATTCTTTTTGATGCAATTGTGAATGGAATTATTTTCCTGATTTCTCTTTTGGCTAGTTCATAATTAGTGTATAGGAATGCAACAGATTTCTGGGTATTAATTTTGTGTCCTGCAACTTTGCTGAATTCAGATATTAGATCTAGTCATTTTGGAGTGGATTCTTTAAGTTTTTTTTATGTACAATATCATGTCATCTGCAAACAGGGCCAGTTTGACTTCTTCCTTGCCAATCTGGATGCCTTTTATTTTTCTGTGTTGCTTGGTTGCCATGGCTAGGACCTCCAGAACTATGTTGAATAAAAGTGGGGAGAGTGGGCATCCTTGACTTATTCCCGATCTTAAAGGAAAAGCTTTCAGCTTCTCGCTGTGAAGTATAATGTTGGCTGTGGGTTTGTCATATATGGCCTTTATTATGTTGAGGTACTTGCCCTCTTCACCCATTTTATTGAGATTTTTTATCATGAATGAATGCTGAGTTTTGTCGAATGCTTTTTCAGCATCTATGGAAACGATTCTGTGGATTTTCTCCTTTTTTGTTGATGTAGTGAATGATGTTGATGGATTTTCACATATTGTAGCATCCTTGCATCCCTGGGATGAATCCTACTTGATTATGATGGATGATCTTTTTGATGTATTTGTGAATTTGATTTGCTAATATTTCGTTGAGTATTTTTGCATTTATGCTCATCAGGGATATTGGTCTGTAATTTTCTTTTTTTTTGTGGTGTCCTTGCCTGGTTTGGGTATTAGAGTGATGTTGGCCTTGTAGAATGATTTTGGGAGTATTCATCCTCTTCTACTTTTTGGAAAACTTTAAGGAGGATGGGTATTAGGTCTTCACTAAATGTTTGATAAAATTCAGCAGTGAAACCATCTAGTACAGGCATTTTGTTCTTAGGTAAATTTTTTATTACAAATTCAATTTATTTGCTGATAATTGGTGAATTCAGATTTTCTGTTTGTTTCTGGGTCAGCCATGGAAGGTTGTGTTTTTATAGAAAGTTGTCCATTTCTTCTAGGTTATCCAGTTTGTTACCATATAATTTTTCATAGTATTCTTTCATAATTCTTTGTATTTCTGTGGTGTCCATAGTGATTTTTCCTTTCTCATTTCTGATTCTCTTTATGTGTGTAGACTCTTTTTCTTGTTAAGTCTGCCTAGGGGTTTATTTATTTTGTTTATTTTCTGAAAGAACCAGCTCCTGCTTTCATTGATTCTTTCTATTGTTTTATTCTTCTCAATTTTATTTATTTATGCTTTAATCTTTATTATGTTCCTCCTTCTACTAACTTTGGGCCCTATTTGTTCTTCCTTTCCTAGTTTCATTAAGTGTGAGCTTAGACTGTTCATTTGGGATTGTTCTTCTTTCTTGAGGTAGGTCTGTATTGCAATGTGTTTCCCTCTTAGCACAGCCTTTGCTGCGTTCCATGCAGATTTTGTGTTGTTGCATTATTGTTGTCATTTGTCTCAATATACTGCTTGATCTGTTTTTATTTGTTCATTGATCCATTGATTATTTATGAACATGTTACTAAGCCTCCATGTGTTTGTGGGCTTTTTTGTTTTCTTTGTGTAATTTATTTCTAGTTTCACACCTCTGAGATCTGAGAAGGTGGTTGGTACAATTTCAATCTTTTTTAATTTACTGAGGTTCTTTTTGCGGCCTTGTAGATAATCTATTCTTGAAAATGTCCATGTGCACCTTTGAAGAATGTGTATCCTGTTGCTTTTGGATGGAGTGTTCTGTAGATGTCCATTAGGTCCATCTGTTCTAATATGTTGTTCACTGCCTCTGTCTGTTTACTTATTTCTGTCTGTTTGATCTGTCCTTTGGAGTGAGTGGTGTGTTGAAGTCTCCTAAAATGAATGCATTGCATTCTATTTCCCTTTTTAATTCTGTTAGTATTTGTATTACATATGTAGGTGATCCCGTGTTGGGTGCATAGAGATTTATAATAGTTATATCCTCTTGTTGGACTGATCCTTTTATCATTATGTAATGTCCTTTTTTGTCCCTTGTAACTTTCTTTCTTGTAAAGTCTATTTTGTCTGATACAAGTACTGCATTTCTTGCTTTTTTCTTCCTATTAGTTGCATGAAATGTCTTTTTCCATCCCTTTACTTTCAGTCTATGTATGTCTTTGGGTTTGAAGTGCATCTCTTCTAGGCATCATATAGACAGGTCTTGTTCTTTTATCCATTCAGTGACTCTTCGTCTTTTGATTGGTGCATTCAGACCATTTATATTTAGGGTGATTATTGAGAGGTATGTACTTACTGTTGTTGCAGGCTTTAGATTCATGGTTACCAAAGATTGAAGGGTAATTCCCTTACTATTTAACAGTCTAATTTAACTCCTGTCATATGCTATTACAAAGACAACTTAAAGAATCTTCTTTATTTCTCCTTCTTTGTCCTCCTCCATTCTTTGTATGTTCTGAATTATATTCTGTACTGTTTGTGTATCCCTTGGGTGACATCCATTTTGTCTTTGTCATACTTCCATCTATAGGAGTCCCTCCAAAAGGTATTGTAGAGGTATTTTGTGGGACGTAAATTCTCTTAGCATTTGCTTATCTGAAAATTGTTTAATCCCTTCTTCAAATTTAAATGATAACCTTGCTGGATAGAGTATTCTAGGTGGAAGGCCCTTCTGGTTTATTGCATTAAATATATCATGCCATTCCCTTCTGGCCTGTAAGGTTCCTGTTGAGAAATCTGATGATAGCTTGATGGGTTTTCCTTTGTATGTGATCTTTTTTCTCTCTCTAGCTGCTTTAAAAAGTCTGTCTTTATCCTTGATCTTTGCCATTTTAATTATTATATTTCTTGATGTTGTCTTCCTTGGGTTCCTTGTGTTGGGAGATCTGTGCTCCTCCATGGCTTGAGAGACTATCTTCTTCCCCAGATTGGGGAAGTTTTAAACAATTCCTCCTCAGTGATTCTTTCTATTCCTTTTTCTCTCTCTTCTTCTTCTACTACCCCTATAATGCGAATATTGTTCCATTTGAATTGGTCACACAGTTCTCTCAATATTCTTTCATTCTTAGAAAATCTTTTTTCTCTCTGTGCCTCAGCTTCTTTTTATTCCTCTTTTCTAATTTCTATTCCATTTACCATCTCTTCTACTACATCCAATCTGTTTTTAAACACCTCTATTATATGTTTCATTTCAGATATGGAATTTCTTAATGATTGAATCTCTGACTTAAATTCATTTCTGATTTCTTGAATATTTTTCTGTACCTCTATAAGCATGTTTATGATTTTTATTTTGAACTCTCTTTTAGGAAGATTGGTGAGTTCAGTTTCATTTCGCCCTTTTTCTGTGGTTTGTGAGATTTTGGTCTGAAACATGTTCTTCGGATGTTTCATATTTCTATGTGGTGCACTGTAGTGCCCAGAAGCTCCAGTCTCTGGAGCTGCTCAGCCCCTAGTATGAAGTTCGGGGTTGCAGAGGAGTGGAATTGGTGCCTGGGGGAGGAAAGATCTGTTTCCAGATTCCCGTCTGTGGTGCCTGTCTCCAGTGTCAGAGTCAGTGGGCTGATCACACAGTTGTAAGCCTCTGTGCTTTGCTTGTCTAGCTGTTGTAGGTGGGGTCTCCCTCTGGCTGGCCTGATGCCAGTGCAGTGACTGCCAGTTTGAGAACTGGTGCCAGCAGGCTAAGAGGGAGGCACAGCAGGCTGCATATCACAGTGGGGGGCTTTGAAGCTGGGCAGCCAGCCAGGGGAATGGTGCACCCAAAGCTTCTCAAAGTTCCCAACTAGGTGGGCAGAGTGCACCCAGACAACTTTGCTCTCCCTTCTCCCGTGCAGCCAGATCCATGCAAACCACACCCCTTCAGCAGCCCTCTTGCTGCTAGGAAGCCTCTCAGACCACCTGTATTTTTTCTGACACAGAGTGGCCAGATGCAGATACCATCCTCCACAAATGGCTGGATTCTCAGTCTCTCAAGCACTCCACCTGTCCCAGCTCCCCAACCTCCAGAGCACCACACAATATAGGTTTCTTCTCACAAAGCAGATCTCCAGGGCTAGGTGTTCAACAGTCCCAAGCTTCTACCACCTCCCCGCTGTTTCCCTTCCTTCCATTGGTGAGCTGGGGTGGTGGAAGGACTTGGGTCCCACCAGATTAAGGCTTTCATATGTTATCCTGTTTTGTGAGGTTTGCTCTGTTCGTGAAGTCGGTATGCAGTCTAATGCAGCCTTCTTTCTTGTTGCTGTTTTAGGGTTAGTTTTATTAATTAAGTATATTTTCCTACTATTTGTGGTTTTGGGAAATATCCCCCACATCACCTCTCATGCCGCAATCTTGAATCTTGACACTTGTTATTAAATAAACACTTAATATTTATTTATTCTAATATTTCCAGGGTTCTGTTGTGTTTAACAGGTTCCTTTTCCCCTTTTATTTCTTACACTTGTTTGGAAGTCATTCATTTTATTTCTTTTTCTAAGTGGTTATTTTTATAATTTTAATATGTTTACATTAATTGTATTTTTCTCATCTTGCTCTATATAAGAACCTTTGGTACTTTAAATCTGATCACTTTACTCCATGTCATTTTGTTATCAGGATCTTGTTTTTAAACCCCAGACAGTAGTCATCTATTTTACAACCAATGTTACTTTAGATCCCAATATTTGGCAATTTTATTATCCAGTATTGGTTCTTGTAACTTCTTCTTTACCTCACTTGTTTCCCAAGATGAATATTTGCTAGTAGCTCCTTTAGTAAAAGTCTTTGAGTGGAAAACTTTTTTTTTAGTTTTTGTTAGTCTCAAAATGTCTTCATTATTTCTTCAATCTTGAATGACATTTTACCTTGATACAGAAATTTAGGTCTATAACTATTTCCCCTCAATGTTCAGAAGATAGTATTCCAAAATTTCTAGGAATATAGAATTGCTGTGGAGAAGTCTTCTGGGTTTGAAATGAGAGAGGGATTCTTTTGATCAATTTGGTCTGCCGTATGGGCTGGAAGTGCTCATCATTTCTTTAGTATTTCAAGATGGTGCTCAATACACTTAATGTTTTTTGACTAAATGATTAGCTCAATCATTTGAGCAGGTCGAATGATGAGATCAAATATTGACAGATGGCAATCATGGGACAGACACTTGTAATATGAGCAGTGACAGAAAATAATACGTGCAACTAGTCAACATGGAAATGGAATGTTTAAGTACCATTAGAATAGGATCTAAAAGAATAGCATCTATTTACCATCTAAATAGCAATAGAAGAATGATACCCCAAATCAAAACTAGAACCAAGTTTTATTTCTCAAGGTCACCTGCATGCATGAAGAGCATGGTAAGGGACAAGAAGGTAGTAGCTAGAAGAAAAGCTGGATTAAAGGGACCTTAAGAGTCAAGCTTTTTGATGCCCCCAATGCACATGAAATCTACTAAATTATAGCACCTAGAATTACTGAAAAGACTAAAATTCCAATTCCAATACACTTTGGATATAATGAAATCAGATGGAATTAAGAGGATGTTTTACCTACAAAGTCACATATTTTTAGTATGTTAATCAAGTTTCTCAGGTCTGGTGGTCAACTTAATGCCCATGAAACAATGGTGGATGTAAGTTATCCAAACACTGTCTATGATAACATCGGGACAACATAATCAAATTATGTCTACTTTACTTGTCTTCTTCACCTCTAGTAACAGTTTCTACTCAATTTCCTGACTTATTTACTATTAAACTCTGAAGTCCTATATCAAAATATAAGTTATTCAAGGGAAAACACTGTGTTCCTTCAGTCCTTGTATTCTTGGTGCCTGGTGCTGTGCCTGAGACACAAATATGTAATTATTCTATGTCTGTTTAAATTGATTGATCCCAGCTTCCTTAACTTTTATCCCCAGAACCTCATTTGTTTTCTGGAAAGAAGGGAACACTGATTACACAAGTAAAACTAAGTAATTAGATAAGTAGTGGGAAAATGTGTTGATAACTATTTAAGACAAACAGTACCTGTATATAGTAAGTGCTATTTTACTGTGTTAAATAAATAAAAATGAGATTTAGGGTCTGCAGACATGGACATAATTCTAGTCAAATTGGAATTCCTCTAATTTTCTCAGGTTTAAATAAAATTGATAATAATGTTTCCTCTGGTTAATATTAAAGTTATTATGAGACACGACTTTGTAAATTATAACTTTCTCAGTAAGTTGGTCTTATGGTTTGCCTGACAATGTTATTTACTCTAGGATCATGTGCATTTCAAAGAGAGGACATCTGTACCAGGCACTGCTTAACTCACTGCAACAAATTACTAGACATTTAGTGAGAGATGTGCATCTTTGTATGTACTTCCATACGGCCAACATTGTGACCATACTATGACATAATTACTTTTATCACACTCTCACTTTAAACCTGCTTAAAAACGGTTCTATTTTTTCTATAGGTATAAGGAATGCTATACTTTAAGATGCTCAAAGGCAGTGGTCAAATGCTAAGACTTATTGAATCACCAAGAGGGAATGTTAAAACTCAAATTATTCCCCCATACCCTGGAGTGTTTGATTCTGTAGCTCTGGGTTACGGCCCAAGTATTTCCATTTCTAGGTTCTAAGGGGATGCTGCTCCTTCTGGTCTGAGAGATACACTGTGAGAATCGCTTATTCCAGGCAAATATGGTGAATTAATAAAAGATAAGTTAACAAGGGATGATACATACTATTTGTGCAATAATACTTTAAGATTTTAAGTATCTTTGATCAGTGGAACTTCATAACAACTATATGAGGCAGGCATATAATTTCCCTGCACTTAAATAACTAACCTAATGTCATATAGCTGACAAATGCAGTGCTAAAATTCGCCAGGCAATCTGACTCCAGAATCTATTCAGGACTCAAGAATATATGTGCTTTATCATGACATTAAACTACTTTTCAACTTCAGAAGAATACATATGAGTAAACATCTCACTAAAACATTCTCCCACGTTCTCCTCCTTATCCCTCTGCTATCTCTAGCTCAGCTCTGCCCTTGGTTGCAGATTGCCTCTGGAATGGTCCTCTTCTAAGTTTTTATTGACCTGTCGAGGGCAGTGTAGTAGTGACATACTAAACTGGACTATGATCAGAAAATTATTAATTCCCAATAATGCCTCTTGTCTTTATTTCTTTTATGTTTTATTTCAGTGATCCCAAGCAATATTTCTGTCACCCAATCTGATGTCTTTTTGCTAGTAGATTCCAATAGTGTCTTTTCTGAAGACACTATTGTGGTTGATGTTCCCACGCTTCCACTTTGTGTAACTGATTAACTGCTACTTATCTCTAACCTGAAGTCCTATGTCTTCTCCTCTGTAAAGACTGAATCTTCTATCTCAGGCAGTTATTTTTGCTTCTTCTCTATTCACAGTGCAAATTCTACAATCCAAGGGCTAACGTCAAATCAGTGTGGAACAAATAGGTAATTGGAAAGAGATTTTAGTATCAAACTGCCAATGTTTAAAACACAGACATGACAGAGGGTCTCCCATTTTCCTTGCCTTCAACTTTTGCTTTTTTTTCCTTTTTTAACTTCCTTCCCCAGGCCCCCTTTTTTTTGACAACAGTTCTTTCCTGCCTCTGCACTTTGATAAACATAGGGCTTGCCCACAAAGAATGAAAAAAATCTCCTGAAAGGATTGTTCTGTCCATTATCAGGATGGGATTGTGTTATAGAAGCCAAGGAGGGAGCATTAAGAACTGGAATAATATTCAATATCAAAACATTCCAGTGAGCGGAGCCAACATGGCAGCATGAGTAGGACAGTGGGAATCTCCTCCCAAAAACATATATACTTTTGAAAATACAACAAACACAACTAGCCCTAAAAGAGAGACCAGAACATGCAGGACAGTGGCCATACTGCAGCTACACCAGCGAGAACCCACCGACTGGTGAAAGGGGTAAGATACAAGCCCTGGGCCTGGAGGGACCCAAGCGCCCCTCCCCCCAGCTCCTGGCAGGAGAACAATAGGCAGAGCGGGAGGGAGACGGAGCCCAGGACTGCTGAACACCCAGCCCCAGCAAACCCCACCAGAGCACAGACACAGTGTGTGGGTGGAGGGCCCTGGATACTGGGGGAACAGGGAGTAAGACCTCTGAGCAGGTGCCGAAGCTGATGCCCCTGTGACAAAGAAAAGCGGGGGCTTTTTGAAAGTCTTAAAGGGACAGGGACTTAGCAGCTTGACGGAAACAACCCAGGTCACAGAACAGCAGCTGGAAATTACAGGGAAAACCTGGTGCACTAACCCCCTGGGCAACAGCTCTGAGACGCCTCACAGAGGTAAACAGTCAAGCAGCCCCCCCATCCATTACCCCTCCGGGCGCTGCGAAAGCAGAGAAGCAGCCTGAGACAAACTCCGCCCACAGAAAGGGAAATTTCTCCCTTCCGGCCAGGCAAGACACAAAGACCCACTCCTCACGCAATTACCCAACACAAGCCACTAGGGGTCGCAGTTGTCCCAGTAAAGAAAGGCCAGTAGCAAGTGAAAATTTTGGCCCTCCCAGCTGATAGTCAATAGCACCTGTCAACATGAAAAGGCAAAATATATGATCCAGACAAGACTAACCCAGACAGCTTCGGCATCTGCTACATCTTCCCTGAGAAGGAATCTGGGGAGATAGATTTAGCCAGTCTTCCTGAAAAAGAATTCAAAACAAAAGTCATAACCATGCTGATGGACTTGCAGAGAAATATGCAAGAACTAAGGAAGGAGAATTCAGAAATAAAACAAGCTCTGGAAGGACTTCAAAACAGAATGGACGAGATGCAAGAGACCATTAATGGACTAGAAAACAGAGAACAGGAACGCAGAGAAGCTGATGCAGAGAGAGATAAAAGGATCTCCAGGAATGAAATAATTTTAAGAGAGCTGAGTGACCAAACGAAAAGGAACAATATATGAATTATAGGTATTCCAGAAGAAGTAGAGAGAGAAAAGGGGATAGAAAATGTCTTTGAAGAAATAATTGCTGAAAACTTCCCCAAACTAGGGGAAGAAATGGCCTCTCAGACCACAGAGGTACAAAGAACTCCCATGACAAGGGATCCAAGGAGGACAACACCAAGACACATAATAATTAAAATGGCAAAGATCAAAGAAAAGGACAAAGTATTAAAGGCTGCCAGAGAGAAAAAAAAGGTTACCTACAAAGGAAAACCCATCAGGCTATCATCAGACTTCTCAAGAGAAACCCTACAGGCCAGAAGAGAATGGCATGATATACTTAATGCAATGAAACAGAAGGGCCTCGAACCAAGACTACTGTATCCAGCACGAATATCATTTAAATATGAAGGAGGGATTAAACAATTCCCAGACAAGCAAAAGTTGAGGTAATTTGCCTCCCACAAACCACCTCTACAGGGCATCCTACAGGGACTGCTCTAGATGGGAGCACTCCTAAAAAGAGCACAGAACAAAACACCCAACATATGAAGAATGGAGGAGGAGGAATAAGAAGGGAGAGAAATAAAGAATCATCAGACTGTGTTTATAATAGCTCAACAAGCGAGTTAAGTTAGACAGTAAGATAGTAAAGAAGCTAACCCTAAACCTTTGGTAACGACAAACTTAAAGCCTGCAATGGCAATAAATTCATACCTTTCAATAATCACCCTAAATGTAAATGGACTGAATGCACCAATCAAAAGACACAGAGTAATAGAATGGATAAAAAAGCAAGATCCAACCATATGCTGCTTACAAGAGACTCACCTCAAACCCAAAGACGTGCACAGACTTAAAGTCAAGGGATGGAAAAAGATATTTCAAGCAAACAACAGAGAGAAGATAGCAGGTGTGGCAATTCTGGTATCAGACAAAACAGACTTCAAAATAAAGAAAGTAACAAAAGACAAAGAAGGACATTACATAATGATAAAGGGCTCACTCCATCAAGAGGATATAACCATTATAAATATATATGCACCCAATACAGGAGCACCAACATACCGGAAACAAATATTAACAGAACTAAAGGAGGAAATAGAATGCAATGCATTCATTCTAGGAGACTTCAACACACCACTCACTCCAAAGCACAGATCCACCAGACAGAAAATAAGTAAGGAAACAGAGGCACTGAACAACACACTAGAACAGATGGACCTAATAGACATCTACAGAACTCTACATCCAAAAGCAACAGGATACACATTCTTCTCAAGTGCACATGGAACATTCTCCAGAATAGACCACATACTAGGCCACAAAAAGAGCCTCAGTAAATTCCAAAAGATTGAAATCCTACCAACCAACTTTTCAGACCACAAAGGCATAAAACTAGAAATAAACTGTACAAAGAAAGCAAAGAGGCTCACAAACACATGGGGGCTTAACAACACGCTCCTAAATAATCAATGGATCAATGACCAAATCAAAATGGAGATCCAGCAATATATGGAAACAAATGACAACAACAACACTAAGCCCCAACTTCTGTGAGACACAGCAAAAGCAGTCTTAAGAGGAAAGTATATAGCAATCCAAGCATATTTAAAAAAGGAAGAACAAGCCCAAATGAACGGTCTAATGTCACAATTATCGAAATTGGAAAAAGAAGAACAAATGAGGCCTAAGGTCAGCAGAAGGAGGGACATAATAAAGATCAGAAGGGAAATCAATAAAATTGAGAAGAATAAAACAATAGCAAAAATCAATGAAACCAAGAGCTGCTTCTTCGAGAAAATAAACAAAATAGATAAGCCTCTAGCCAGACTTATTAAGAGGAAAAGAGAGTCAACACAAATCAACAGTATCAGAAACGAGAAAGGAAAAATCACGACGGACGCCACAGAAATACAAAGAATTAGTAGAGAATACTATGAAAACCTATATGCTAACAAGCTGGGAAACCTAGGAGAAATGGAAAACTTCCTAGAAAAATACAAACTTCGAAGACTGACCCAGAAAGAAACAGAAAATCTAAACAGACCAATTACCAGCAAAGAAATTGAAGCAGTAATCAAAAAACTACCAAAGAACAAAACCCCCAGGCCAGATGGATTTACCTCCGAATTTTATCAGACATACAGGGAAGACATAATACCCATTCTCCTTAAAGTTTTCCAAGAAATAGAAGAGGAGGGGATACTCCCAAACTCATTCTATGAAGCTAACATCACCCTAATACCAAAACCAGGCAAAGACCCCACCAAAAAAGAAAACTACAGACCAATATCCCTGATGAACATACACGCAAAAATACTCAACAAAATTTTAGCAAACCGAATTCAAAAATACATCAAAACGATCGTACACCATGACCAAGTGGGATTCATCCCAGGGATGCAAGGATGGTACAACATTCGAAAGTCCATCAACATCATCCACCACATCAACAAAAAGAAAGACAAAAACCACATGATCATCTCCATAGATGCTGAAAAAGCATTTGACAAAGTTCAACATCCATTCATGATAAAAACTCTCAGCAAAATGGGAATAGAGGGCAAGTACCTCAACATAATAAAGGCCATCTATGATAAACCCACAGCCAACATTATATTGAACAGCGAGAAGCTGAAAGCATTTCCGCTGAGATCGGGAACTAGACAGGGATGCCCACTCTCCCCACTGTTATTTAACATAGTACTGGAGGTCCTAGCCACGGCAATCAGACAAACCAAAAAAATACAAAGAATCCAGATTGGCAAAGAAGAAGTCAAACTGTCACTATTTGCAGATGACATGATACTGTACATAAAATACCCTAAAGACTCCACCCCAGAACTACTAGAACTGATATCAGACGACAACAAAGTTGCAGGATACAAAATCAACACACAGAAATCTGTGGCTTTCCTATACACCAACAATGAACCAACAGAATGAGAAATCAGGAAAACAACTCCATTCACAATTGCATAAAAAAAAAAATACCTAGGAATAAACCTAACCGAGGAAGTGAAAGACATATTCTGAAAACTACAAGTCACTCTTAAAACAAATTAAAGGGGACACTAACAGATGGATACACATCCCATGCTCATGGCTAGGAAGAATTAATATTGTCAAAATGGCCATCCTGACCAAAGCAATACACAGATTTGATGCAATCCCTATGAAAATACCAGCAACATTCTTCAATGAACTGGAACAAATAATTCAAAAATTCATATGGAAACACCAAAGACCCCGAATAGCCAAAGCAATCCTGAGAAAGAAGAATAAAGTAGGGGGGATCTCACTCCCCAACTTCAAGCTCTACTATAAAGCCATAGTAATCAAGACAATTTGGTACTGGCACAAGAACAGAGCCACAGACCAATGGAACAGACTAGACAATCCAGACATTAACCCAGACATATATGGTCAATTAATATTTGATAAAGGAGCCATGGACATACAATGGCGAAATGACAGTCTCTTCAACAGATGGTGCTGGCAAAACTGGACAGCTACATGTAGGAGAATGAAACTGGACCATTGTCTAACCCCATATACAAAAGTAAACTCAAAATGGAACAAAGACCTGAATGTAAGTCATGAAACCATTAAACTCTTGGAAGAAAACATAAGCACAAACCTCTTAGACATAAACATGAGTGACCTCTTCTTGAACATATCTCCCCGGGCAAGGAAAACAACAGCAAAAATGAACAAGTGGGACTATATTAAACTGAAAAGCTTCTGTACAGCAAAAGACACCATCAATAGAACAAAAAGGAACCCTACAGTATGGGAGAATATATTTGAAAATGACACATCTGATAAAGGCTTGACGTCCAGAATATATAAAGAGCTCACATGCCTCAACAAACAAAAAACAAATAACCCAATTAAAAAGAGGGCACAAGAACTGAACAGACGGTTCTCCAAAAAAGAAATACAGATGGCCAACAGACACATGAAAAGATGCTCCACATCGCTAATTATCAGAGAAATGCAAATTAAAACTGCAATGAGGTTCTCACCTCACACCAGTAAGGATGGCTGCCATCCAAAAGACAAACAACAACAAATGTTGGCGAGGCTGTGGAGCAAGGGGAACCCTCCTACACTGCTGGTGGGAATGTAAATTTGTTCAACCATTGTGGAAAGCAGTATGGAGGTACATCAAAATGCTCAAAACAGACTTACCATTTGACCCAGGAATTGCACTCCTAGGAATTTACCCTAAGAATGCAGCAGTCAAGTATGAGAAAGAACATTGTACCCCTATGTTTATCGCAGCACTATTTACAATAGCCAAGAATTGGAAGCAACCTAAATGTCCATCGATAGATGAATGGATAAAGAAGATGTGGTACATATACACAATGGAATACTACTCAGCCATAAGAAAAGGGCAAATCCACCCATTTGCAGCAACATGGATGGAGCTGGAGGGTATTATGCTCAGTGAAACAAGCCAAGCAGAGAAAGAGAAATACCAAATGATTTCACTCATCTGTGGAATATAAGAACAAAGGAAAAACTGAAGGAACAAAACAGCACCAGAATCACAGAACTCAAGAATGGACTAACAGGTACCAAAGGGAAAGGGACTGGGGAGGATGGGTGGGTAGGGAGGGATAAGTGGGGGGAGAAAAAGAGGGGTATTAAGATTAGCATCCATAGCGGGGTGGGAGAAAGGGGAGGGCTGGACAACACAGACAAGTAGTGATTCTCCAACAGTTTGCTACGCTGATGGATAGTGACTGTAAAGGAGTATATAGGGGGAACCTGGTATAGGGGAGAGCCTAATAAACAAAGTATTATTCGTCATGTAAGTGTAGATTAATGATAAAAAAAAAAAGCATTTCCTGTGTGTTGACCTCCAATGAGTTCTACACAATGATGTAAAGGGCATACAAAAGTGTAGGCAAAGGGTCTGTTTGTGTTTATACAGAGGATCAAAGCCTAATATGGCTACCCTGAAAATGAACTAAGATACGATATGAAAAAGAACTTCCAATATCAGCACTCTAGGGAAGACTCATGACAGAAGATGATCAGCAAAAAAAAAAAAAAACCCCAACAAAGATCCACGCATGGCCACAGGTGTAGATGCACTCATCCCACCAGTTCCCGGACTTGCCATGGGAATGATAAAGGAGATAGATAAATCTAAGCTGGCCTGTGCATACAGTAAAACAACAAATTGGACTGAATCTATACTGTTGGAACTCAACCAAGAATTAGGAGAAGTGCAAATTGTAGCCCTCCAAAATCTTACAACCACAGACTGTTTACTGTGAAAAGAACATATGGGATGTGAACAGACCCCATGAATGGGTTCTTCTAATTTATCTGAATTCTCTCAGACTGTTCAAGTTCAGTTGGACAATATCCACCATATCATAGATAAGTTTTCACAGATGCCTAAGGTGCCTAACTGGTTTTCTTGGTTTCACTGGAGATGGCTGGTAATTACAGATATGCTTTGGTTATGTAACTATATTCCTATTATGTTAATGTGTGTGCACAGTTTAATTAGTAGTTTAAAACCTATCCATGCTGAAGTTACTCTACAAGAAGATATGTCAAAGAAATAATCAATCTTCCCAGGTTTTCTTCTGCCTGCTACTTCTATAGCTTTTCTTCTTCCTACCTAATCACAACATTTAAATAGAACTCGTGCCACATGTCGAATTTACTGAGTATCATAATTCTTCCAAGTGGCAAAGACACCTCAAGACAAATGCTGGGCATAGAAGCCACAGGGCATAAATATGCAAAGAAGTAAAAGCTAACCTTTTCAAACAATAAGGCTTCTCTCTCATTTACCAACTTTACATTTCCCTGTATGGCCCCGGAAGATGTCTGGTTAGCCAGAGACGGGTAAAATTCCTCAGGGGAGGAATAACCTAAGACAGGCACAGTCGCAGGGGGCCATCTGGTGAGAAAATGGGGAGCAGAAGAGGTGAGGCTTAGAACCTCCCCCCTCATGTTCTGAGAGAAATCTTCATACATGGATGTTTATTGCCCTCGTCTAGCTCGGATTAACACATAGTCTACAGGCACACACCTGATCATCTACATTTGCTCTCTTACAACACTAAACTCTGTTTTCTATCTTTATCTCGTATCTACGTACCACCTCACCATTTTATTAAAAATAATAATAATAGAGAAATGTGGTATCCACATATAAATCAAGTTTAAAAATCAAATGAATATTCATATTTGAACTGACTCTTTATAATTCATAATGCATGAACAAAACCGAAAGCTTCTGTGATGACTGCCCTTGTACTGTTCACCATGTAAGAACTTATTCACTATGTAAGAATTTGTACTCCATGTAAGAATTTGTTCGTTATGCATCAGAGGATTGGAGACTGACGAAATTTAGGCTTGGGGTGGATTAATGATTGTGCATTGAGTATTGACCCCCCTATACAGAAATTTATTGTTGTTAACAACTATTTGATCAATAAATATGAGAGATGCCCTCACAAAAAAATATATATGTATATATATGTATATATATATATATATATATATATATATATATATATATATATATATATGTAAACACACTTCCAATTGTAAAATAAATAAGTAACCGGGATGTAATGTATAGCATAAGGAATATAGTCAAAATATTGTAACAACTTGTATGGTGATAGCTGGTACCTAGAATTATCATGTATATAAATGTTGAATCACTGTGTTGTACACCTGAAACTAATGTAATGTAATACTGTGTGTCAACTACCCTTCAATAAAAATAAAAATAAATAAATTAAATTAAAAAAAAGTCAAAAAAACCCCAAAAAACATTCCAATTATAAGTTTTCCAGCAGTTAAAGATGAAAAGTCTACCTGAGCCATTTCACCAGAACAAGTGACCCTCCTTCTTATCCTGTTATTGTTCAACCCTGCTTCTACTCAGATCACAACTGCTATTCAGGTCTCCCTCATGTGCATCAGCTGAATAAAGCTTTTAACACTTTTTGGAGTCACATAAATTGTTTTCTTTTGATAAAAGAGAACCATGAAATTTAATCCCAACATACTATTCAATAGCTGATTCACTCAGGGAAAATTGACCTATACTTGTAAATTTTAATTTCTACCTCTACAAAATATAGATTAACATTAAAAAAATTAATTTCAAAATTAAAATATAGATTAAAGATTAATTTAGTTGATAATCAGTAAAACACCTTGTGTATGATTCTCCTTTCCCTTGATTTTCCAAGGATTTAATTGTACTATAATTATTTAAGTACATATTTTTTCCTCTTACTGGATTATGAATTATTAAGGAATAAAAGAATATATGTTTATTCATTTTTTGTCTAATAATCACCTACCTCATGCCTTGTATTTGGGATATAACGTAAGTATTTTGATGTTTTCTGAATAAATGTGTGGTGCATGGGTAAGTAATCTCTGCCTCCATACATATATACTCAAGACACACACACCACCATTTAATAAAAGAAAGACTAAAAATACTAATTAGAGGTATGTTTCTGAATTAAACATATAACATTTATTGAGAAGAATAAAAATATCTTATTTAAGCCTCATCTCTTCCTTTCTGATTCTTTCTGTAGTGAAGACACATTTCCAATAACCAGCACTGGTGCTTTCAGTCCTGCCCAAACCTGCACACATTCTCCTTTATTCCCATGAATTAAAGTTCACCACATGCTCATTCCTAAATCCATCACTGTACAGGCAAGCACATGGCCATGAGGAGGAGGACAGATTACCCACACCCAACTAGGAAGTAGGTGGTATTGAAAACAAAGAGGGAAGTCGAAAGTGAGGTAACAGTACTCCTCTACATTGCACACCTTCCCTGGACAATCTCATCTCGCCCTATGTGTACACACACACACACACACACACACACACACACACACACACACATACACACACACACAGACACTCACACACTTCAATTGATTTCAAAATCTGTTTTTCTAGTGCTCAAACTCTCTTAAATTACAGATCTCAATTTTTGATCTGAACACATTCTTAATTAGTACAACTCAGGGCAATGAATCAACACATATCCAAAGCTGAACTCATATTTCCCTTTCAAACCTGTTCTTCCTTAGAGTTTACAGTTTGTTAAGGGAGGTATTCTAGGAATATAGCTAAAAACTTGGGGGTCATAATAGCTCACTCTTCACTGTCTGTAAACCATCAATCATTCATATCATCTACCTATTCTCCCTCATCACTACGTCTAGAGCCTGTCTTCTTCTGAGAAATAATCCACATGTCACCAGGCATTTTACACGAATCATTTAACCCAGTTTCTCTGCTTACATGTAAGTATAAGTTTAATGTTATCCTACTTCTTACTTACTAGAGCACACTCTCCACTCCTCCTCCCTCTTTCCCTTTTGGACATGACATGTGTCCCAGTCCTACTTATCTATTTAGGATTCCCTGAATTTCTTGTGCCCTTTGACAGAAGACACCTTTTTTGCAATGTCCCTACTGCTTGGCTTCCTTCATATTTATATTCTCTACCCACAAAATTTCTAATCACCCATCAAGGCTCAGCATTAATGTCACCCTTTCTCTGATATCTTTCCTAGTATTCTTGGCAATGCTATTTTTTCCTCTCCCCATATTCTCAGAATAATCTGAATTTGTATCTACTGTGGAACCTATCAGAACACACCATTGTGGGTTATTTATGCTTCCTTCTTTCTTTCCCAGTTTGACAGAACCTATTATTTGAGGTTCTGCAATGCTCAGACTATGCATGTATCATTCATTTTTTTCTCCCTAGGGAAAAGCAGATAACTTCAGATATAGTAAACTCTAAATTAGTGTTTGAAATGTTTCTTGAATGAATGAATATATGCCTGCTTTATTATTCCAAATTCATTCCAGCACATCCAAACAGTGAAATACATGAAAATCTGCACAATATTTAAAATAAGAAAACTTTTAAATATTATGTTATTGCCAAATATTATTTCTCAGAAGGAATGTCCCTCTTTATAAGCATAATAAATGGCCATCTTTTAGATAGAATTATATCAATATCAGCTTTATCTACATTGATTTTTCAGTTGTTCAGGCTTCTATATAATCCATTGTCTATTTTAATATGCCATATATGTTTTACACCTTTTTATTGTTCTCAAAATTTATATATCTAGTCATAGTATTAATATTACACTGTAAGAAATAAAATTTCACAAGAGGAGAAACATTTCCTTAGTTGGATGTTTAAAATTGTAGTTTTGTTTGCTGAGTCAGACTCTATCCCACTAACAGCCCAAAACAATTCAGAGAGCACACAGGAGGCAACTTATATCCTATCACAAATGAAGCTCTTTGTCTACTTGGTCAAAACCCACTTTGCAGGGCACCAGTGCCTGACGGTGCTTGCAATAGCTGCTGTGGACCACTGTTGCTGTTCCTGAATGCTGCTGCTTCTTACAGGCAGCACCACTTCCTATGGTCACTGACCCTGCAGCTGGATGGCATTACAACCACCAGGTGTCACCAACCCCAGGCAGTAAGCTTTACCATTTCACTGGTGATAAGGAAGACTTCCAACTGCTTCACATAGTCCTGGTGCATCTCACTCCGCACTGTGTGTCCTATGCACCATCACAGCTGCTTGCTACTATTGTTCCTTCTTTTTTTAATGCACCGAAACACTTGCTGACGACCAAGAGGTCTGCCAGGAATCACTGCATCTGGATCCAACTGCCATGTCCCAGGTGTCCAAGTATTTGGTGGGCACAGTCACCGTGCCGGTGTGTGCATCCAGCTTTCACTAGGCATTCCACTGCTGTGCTGGAGGTTTCTAGTTGCTAAGGAGATGTTTATCTCTGGAGTCTCCATTGTCCTGAAGCGGAGCTGTGGTCCATGGAAAAGCACTAAAAACCCAGCAACATAGGTCCAAGCATTGCTAGCAGCATTCCTTATGCCACAGTGTCACCCAGCTCTATGAACAATTCAGTGTCTCTTGTTCTTCCTTCATTGCTTCCTTCTCCTGTAATCTGTACTCAGACATGAGTACTTACAAGACTGAGTCAAGAGACATGTTTAATTCTTAAACTTCATACTACAGTAAGACTCATTCCATCTTCTATTGATTAGGACAGCATTTGCTAAATGTTCTGTGGCATATTATCAATCAGATAAATTAAAGGGAATATGCCATACTATAGACTCATCATCAACATTGAAACACACACACACACACACTTATAAAAACGTTTGTGAAATGTTGCAGTAAGGGAATCAGAATGTCTTTGTTGAATCCATCACATTTCATACTTATTTTAATCACAGGATGCTGTGTGTGTGTGTGTGTGTGTGTGTGTGTGTGTACTTCAGCATATTGATAGAGTAAGTGTCTGTGGAAACACTGTATTAGGGCTTTTCTGTGGGGCCTAGTTGTCTTCTTGATAATTTGCACGACTAAAACTAATCCCTCATAGAAATATTATCAATTTATCATGGAGAAAGACTCCTGAGAGTTCCATCCCACAAAGCCATTTGCCAGTCAAAACTTAAGAACTTAAACAAATGGATTTTCTCTATGAAATTTTAGTAATATATACTCTATCTACACACACACATACATATATGTGTGTTTATGTATATATGTATGTACATACATTTGTATCTATGTATTTATATGTATATATCCCTATATATATTAATTTATATACACAAACTCATATACATGTACATACATATATATGATATATGTAAATACACAAATATAACACTTGTTCTTTTGGAATTACATTTTTTTATTTTTTTGCATTTCATTATTGTTTCATCCTAAAGATCAAGGAAAGGCAAAAACAAATCACTATTATGATAGGATTTTTTCTTGTTAAAGTCATGGGGTTGAAAGATTGCAACTTCAGTCCATTTAATATCTCAGCCTTTGGTGTATTCTTTTATCTGCCAGCTGGGTAACACATATTTGGTTAGGTTTGTACTTCCCATCATTGAGGAAGAAGAATGGTGCCTTTGATTCCATGCCAGCCTGAAGGCCTGGATGCAGCCTTTCCACAGATGTCCATTTATAAGATGCATCTGTCTCCACATCTCCATCTGCCAGCTGGCCTTGAGTAAGCTAGCTGGCTGTGCACACAATCTCAGGCTGCTGGCCAGCAGGATAAAGCCCCAGCGCACTGGCGTCTAAGTGTTATGGCTCATATCCCTGAGAGGATCAGAGAAACTTGGAAACATTAAAGAAATATTGTCCATGGAAACCCCTTCACATTACAGTAATATCAAGAAATATTGCAGGTTCAACATGAATGTTGGCATATGCATCAGGAACTATTTCAAAAAGTAAGTAATCTGGACTAAGTGCTAAAAGGCAGTTGTGCATGCATCACACCTTAACTCAGACAGCATCCTGCTGTGTCTTTGAGGAAAATGTCAAATGCATATGATAAACTGGGAAAAGGCAGAGATATGACACGCTTCTAGTACCAGTCAGGCATGGACAGGTGGGGTTTCTTCACCAAGACTTCAGGGTAGGCTTCACAGAATTGTTGGCTCAGCTTTTTTAAGTTTGAGCCCTGCCTCATCTTTAGTTTTGCTGGAGAGCCAGAAATTACTGAACTGGAATAAAGTCCAAGGTTACCTTCACCATTCCATTGGCAGAGGCATTCTAGAAACTCTTTTAGGCAGATGGATATTTATTTTACTCCCTAGGTTTCCAGGTGGAATATATCCTCTTTCTTTACTCTATTTGCCAAGAGTAACTAAAGATAGTGTTCAAGAAGCCTCACCTGTCTCTGTAATCATACTCAGGTGATGATTAAATTAAGTCTGGTTGAATTTTAATCTTTCACTTATTTGGGATATAAAAGGGACTATTGCATGCCAGTCAGTGGCAGGAGAAGCTGAATGCAAAGCTAAATAGCAGACTTCAAGATCTAGGCCCTGTTCACGCTCTAAATTTTCTGACCTATTTTCAAATATCATACTAGTCTAATTCTAGTTTAGGATTAGCAACTGTGCTTTTTCATACAAATCACTAATAAGCACAACATGCAAATAACAAACATTTTAAGCAAAACCATTGCTTTAGCACAGCAATCTCTCTCTTCAACACAGACACTGATGTCCTTTAAACCTCTGTCTTCTGTCATTTGCCTCACACATTCCCTATTTCTCAGGCTTCCCCATGGCCACAAGGTGGTTTTCTGTTTTCTTCTTGGTTATCAGGGACTCTTACTCTCAACAGGGAAATTTTATTGCTGCATATTCAGTTGCAGTTTAGTTTTTTCCTTGTCACTGGGATGAGGGAAGACAGATGGACCACTGTTATTATACATTAACAATAGCTAATCATATCTTTGGACAAGCTCCAGAGATAGCCTCAGAACATTTGAAGGCTTAGATTGTAGAAAATTGCATCACAAAGAATTTTAACTATTGTGTTCACTTTGCTATAAAAGTGTTTCGCATTTCCTTCTTTATGTGGCAGGCACTTGAACTCCAACATTTGCCTACCTTTCTGGGCTTCTATGGGATCATGTGTAGAAATACTTTGTAAACCATTTTTTACAGTAAAATTTTCTGCATACAACTGAGAGATATCTTTTATTTCATATAAGTGGCCCCCATGAGGAAGCTACCTTGTCATATATTCTGTGATGGACAAGACAATTTCTTCTAGATAAGCAGATCCACTTCCACCTAATAAGCACAAATATAAATCCTGGAAAAAATACAAGAGTAAACCAAAGAAGATAATGGTAAGAATAAAGAGAATTGATATTTCCCTTGTATGTTCCCACCCAGTATAAGAGGAAAACCTCTTTCTGGTGTTTCTTGATTCCTAACATAGATAGGAACAAAAGGCAACTCAGGTTAATTCCTCCTTCTCTGGATGGAACAGGAGTTCCTCTGACAACTTAGGCAAGCTGACACCTCCTGAAAGAGGACCAACAGGGAGATGCATCAAAAAGAAATGACCAAAGAAGCACTCCATTCCTCACCGAGCCTGATGATACCCTTTCCTACTAAGAGACAAAGAGGCAGGTGGATGGAACAGGCAAGAATTCCCCAGCCACAGCAACTGGCTTTGCCCAAAAAGGTTCTTGGTCCCTGAGGGCCTGAGACATCTCTCTCATAGGAGACACTAGGATGGGTAAGAAGAATCAGCAAAATAGACCCACAAAAACAAGTCTCTTAGGTCCTCAGGCCAGAGATTATCTCTACTATCAAGAGACACCTGATGGCCTGTGGAAATGCCTTCCACACCTATAGGCAGCACCAGCAGAGAACAGTAGGAGCCCCAGCAGTATCAGAGACCATGTAGACCAAAACAGTACTGCAAAGGCTCTGAAAAGTTAACTGCCAATCGAATCACAGCATGTAAAAGTAGGCCAGGACCTTGCTGCTAAACTTAAACAGGGTGACAGCTTCATAAAATAAAAAAAATTATATAGCATCTAGTCTTCTATTATAATATAAAAAATGTCCAGTATACATAGAAAATCACCCAGCATGTCCAGAACCAAGAAAAATCACAACTTGCATGAGGCAAGGCAGTCAACTGATGCAAACACTGGTATGAGTCCTATGATGGAATTAACTACAAGGATCTTAAAGAAGCCCTCACAGTAATTTTTCAACAATTACCAGTTGTTTTGAAACAAATGGAAAACAAAAAAACCCTCTTAGCCAGCAAATAGAAATTACATAAAAGCTGCAAATGAAAATTATGGAACTAAAAAAACACACTAACATACTTTAAAAGTAGTAAAACTTGCCCGGTGAGTTTTATAGTAGAGTGAACAAGACAGAGAAGAGAATCAGTGAATTTGAGGGTGGATAGATAAAAGCTACCCACTTTGAACACAGAGAAAAAAATATAAAAAATAAATGAACAAAGCTTCAGGGGCCTGCGGAGAACCAAAAAAATCCAACATTTATAGCATCAGACTCTAGAAGAGTAGAGGGCAAGCAAGGCTAAAAAAGTGTTCAAAGAAATAATGATTGAAAACTTCCCAGATTTGGCAAAGGACACAAATTTACAGATTTAAGAAGCTGACTGACTCCCTAACAGGATAAACTCAAAGAAATTCATGCCAAGACACATTATAATTAAACTTCCAAAACAAAAGACAAGAAAAATGTCTTGAAAGAAGCTAAGGAGAAACAATATATTGGCTGTAGGGGAATACCAATTCAAATGACCACCGGCTTTGCATCCAAAACCATGCAGGCCAGAAGGAAGCTTGACAGTGTTTGTCAAGCTCTGCAAAAAAGGAACTGTCAACTGTGAATTTTATATCCACTAAAACTATTATTCAAAAATGAAAAATAAATAAAGACATTCTCAGGCAAAGGGAAATAAAAATATTCTGTCACTGGCAAAGTTGTCCTTAAAGACTGGCTACAGAGACTCCTTCAAGCAAAAATGAAATGACAAAAGAAAGAATCCTGTAGCATTAGGAAGAATAAGCAATGAAAAAGTACAGGCATATTTCTATATACAATTGACTATTTTTTCTGCATGAATTTTATAAATTATGTTACTCAAAACACCATCTGATGCTCAAAAACAACAGTATTTAAAAGTGGGGAAGCTAAAGAGACCTAGATGGAAGTGACATTTCTACAGTTCACTTGAAGTGTAAACCAGCAGACTCTGGACACCAGTAGACTGTGATAAGTCACATATGTATACTGTAATGCCCAGAGTAACTATACAAAACCATATGTATAGATATACTAATCAATTCCAAAAATAAATCAAGCTCAAATAGATGGGGGAGGGAGGAGTTGAAGTAACTCACAGGAAGGCAAAGAAAAAGGAAGAACAAATGGGAAAGATTACTCAAGGAAATAAACAGAAAAAAAATAAAGGGTAGACTTAAGTTCTAACATATTCATAATTACCTTAAATGCAAACAGTCTAAACACACCAATCAAGAGATGGAGATTAGCAGAGTTTATAAAACCACCTAAGTTCTATCGTAGTCATGGTAGAAATGACAGGGTTTAGAATTGAATGCTTTGTGGAAAAATGCTGCTCCAATTTTTAGGCTTTCCTACTTTCCTTCTACAGGGGGTAATTGTTTCTTTATATGTTGCCGAAGAAGCCCCCTGGTTTTCACATCTCACCTTCTGTTGGTAATTACCACCTCAGGTTTTCTTTGCCTGATGGTAATTACCACCTCAGGTTTTCTTTGCCTGATGCATGAATTCTGCCCAGCAAGTGCCACTGAATTCCACTGTATTTAGCATTACTACTTTTACTTTATCTAAAAGAGCCTGTCAGTACATTCTTTGCACTGGAATCCTTTGTGTCTATCTTTAGATGTTTTTGAAAATTAATTGTTGCAGGATGGCAAAGGCTTGTAGGGCTGCGCCCTTCACCCATGTGGTCTTCTTTATCTTCCAGCTGGTGAGCAATGCAAATCCAAAATCACATTTTAGGATTTACTTCGCCAGACCATGCCTGATTCGACTTATAGGTCTCAGTTCCCTGGGAAGAAGGTAAATATTCACATGGAGGACGTACACTGGAGATTGTCTCAGGATGAAACCAGTGCAGTGAAGGCAGTAATGTTGGGGGAAGGTAGGCATTAAACTGTGATGCCGTTTTAGCAAAAACCTCACCTGATTCTGTTCATAATCTTCTGTGTTGAAGTAAGGGCCTTAGTCATTTTACTCCACTTTGGCCACTCATTTGGTATGGACTGCTTTCTAGAGAGCTTGTGTCCTTGGAGAGGAGTCTTTCAAGTGGAGAGTTTTAAAATAATTCAGTCAAGTCTGTCATAAGCATCATTTCAATCAGCTCAGCAGCTCAGGACTGAAGCAGGAATTCCAGTGATACACCACGCCCCCACCATATGCCCTTTGAGCATTCTTTAAAAGGATGGAGAAATCTTACAAAGCTAAGGCAGTAAAGGAAAGATGAAAAAGCAATCTTAAAACCCCCAGAAAGCAATCATAATTATCCCTAAGAAATAAGAACATTGTAAATAGTATCACTACTCTGGTCTATCCTGCAGGTAGCTGGCAGAAAGCACCTGCACGTGGTGGCGTCCTTTAAGTAGGAATGTTAAAGTAGTATCTGTAGATATATCCATGCTTAGAATGACCGATTATGTGGACTAGTCTCTCTGTAGTGTCCACTGTTTGGAGATAAACTTTCTGATTTATGTCTGAAAACCTGTGGAAGTTCTTGACTTTCTGTGGTGGAACCTCACCAGGGAAGGTCAAGAGACACAATGAAGACCATCTTATTTACATCATTAACCATTCTTGACATATAGTGGCTTATTATTTTATAACTAAATATTTACCTTAAAATTAAGAGAATCCCCACTGTTTCTTTTATTCATAACAGCTACAAGGTCTAAGGAAGTAGACTAAGTCTTTGAAAAGTGTTTTCCCTTGAAATACAATGAGACAGTATCAGAAGAAAATTTCACAACACTGTATCTTAGTTCCTGAGATTTGGAATTAAATTTCTTTCTTTCCTACTTAGATTCATACAAGTGATTTCATGGAATTCACAATTTTAAGTTTCCAGTTAAAAAGTTTGTCCTAAAATAGCATATACTTATTTGTAATTTCATATCCAAGGGTGAAATGAATATTTTATCACTTTATTTTTAATACAACTCAGTTTTATTAAAGGTCGAAAATGGCATATTTGTATATTTATGTGTTTATTAAATTCCTTATTTATTTATTTTAGATTACAAAAACACTGTTGGAAATGGAAAATAGTCTACTGTAGTAGAGAAGTTATTCATAGATTTTCATTAAGTTTCAAATGTTTTATTAGTTTATCATCACTTTCATCAGTAAATGGAATAATATGGTGAAAATTCTTGGAGGAGTGGAGCAAAACTAGTCAAATTGGATTTTAAAGTAAGACAGTTTCACTTTACATCAGATTTCTATTTTTTTATTAATTTTATTTTTGTATCATTAATCTACAATTACATGAAGGCCATTGTTTACTAGGTTCCCCCCTTCACCAAATCCCACCCCCCCACATACCCATTCACAGTCACTGTCCATCAACATAGTAAGATGCTGTAAAATCAATACTTGTCTTCTCTGTGTTGCACAGCCCTCCCCGTGCCCCCCCACTATACATGTTAATTGTAATGCCCCCTTTCTTTTTTCCCACCCTTATCCCTCCCTTCCCACCCGACCTCCCCAGTCCCTTTCCCTTTGGTAACTGTTAGTCCGTTCTTGAGTTCTGTGATTCTGGTGCTGTTTTGCTCCTTCAGTTTTCTTTTGTTCCTATACTCCACATATGAGTGAAATCATTTGGTTCTTGTCTTTCTCTGCCTGGCTTGTTTCACTGAGCATAATACCCTCTAGCTCCATCCATGTTGTTGGAAATGGTAGGATTTGTTTTTTTCTTACAGCTGAGTAATATTATATTGTGTATATGTACCACCCCTTCTTTATCCATTCATCTACTGATGGACATTTAGGTTGCTTCCATATCTTGGCTATGTAAATAGTGCAGCGATAAACATAGGGGTGCATCTGTCTTTTTCAAACTGGAGTGCTGCATTCTTAGGGTAAATTCCCAGAAGTGGAATTCCTGCGTCAAATGGTATTTCTACTTTGAGCATTTTGAGGAACCTCCATACTGCTTTCCACAATGGTTGAACTAATTTACATTCCCACCAGCAGTGTAGGAGGGTTCCCCTTTCTCCACAGCCTTGCCAACATTTGTTGTTGTTTGTCTTTTGGATGGTAGCCATCCTCACTGGTGTGAGATGATATCTCGTGGGTTTAATTTGCATTTCTCTGGTGACAAGCGATGTGGAGCATCTTTTCATGTGTCTGTTGCCATCTGAATTTCTTCTTTAGAGAACTGTTTATTCAGCTCCACTACCCATTTTTTAATTGGATTATTTGCTCTTTGTTTGTTGAGGTGTGTGAGCTCTTTATATATTTTGGATGTCAACCTTTATCGGATCTGTCATTTATGAATATATTCTCCCATACTGTAGGACACCTTTTTGTTCTATTGATGCTGTCCTTTGCTGTACAGAAGCTTTTCAGCTTGATATAGTCCCATTTGCTCATTTTTGCTTTTGTTTCCCTTGCCCGGGGAGATATGTTCAAGAAGAGGTCACTCATGTTTATGTCTAAGAGATTTTTGCCTATGATTTTTCTAAGAGTTTTATGGTTTTATGACTTACATTCAAGTCTTTGATCCATTTTGAATTTACTTTTGTGTATGGGGTTAGACAGTGATCCAGTTTCATTCTCTTACATGTAGCTGTCCAGTTTTGCCAGCACCATCTGTTGAAGAGACTGTCATTTCGCCATTGTATGTCCATGGCCCCTTTATCGAATATTAGTTGACCATATATGTTTGGGTCAATGTTTGGAGTCTCTATTCTGTTCCATTGGTCTGTGGCTCTGTTCTTGTGCCAGTACCAAATTGTCTTGATTACTGTAGCTTTGTAGTAGAGCTTGAAGTTGGGGAGTGAGATCCCCCCTACTTTATTCTTCTTTCGCAGGATTGCTTTGGCTATTCGGGGTCTTTGGTGTTTCCATATGAATTTTTGAACTATTTGTTCCAGTTCATTAAAGAATGCTGTTGGTAGTTTGATAGAGACTGCATCGAATCTGTATATTGCTTTGGGCAGGATGGCCATTTTGACTATATTAATTCTTCCTAGCTGGGAGCATGGGATGAGTTTCCATTTATTAGTGACCTCTTTAATTTCTCTTAAGAGTATCTTATAGTTTTCAGGGTATAGGTCTTTCACTTCCTTGGTTAGGTTTATTCCTAGGTATTTTATTCTTTTTGATGCTATTGTGAATGGAATTGTCTTCCTGATTTCTCTTTCTATTAGTTTATTGTTAGTGTACAGGAAAGCCACAGATTTCTGTGTGTTAATATTGTATCCTACAACTTTGATGAATTCCGATATTAGCTCTAGTAGTTTTGGAGTGGAGTCTTTAGGGTTTTTTATGTACAATATCATGTCATCTGCAAATAGTGACAGTTTAACTTCTTTACCAATCTGGATTCCTTGTATTTCTTTGTTTTGTCTAATTGCCATGGCTAGGACCTCCAGTACTATGTTGAATAACAGTGGGGAGAGTGGTCATCCCTGTCTTGTTCCCAATCGCAGAGGAAAAGCTTTCAGCTTCTCGCTGCTCAGTATGATGTTGGCTATGGGTTTATCATATATGGCCTTTATTATGTTGAGGTACTTGTCCTCTATGCCCATTTTGTTGAGAGTTTTTATCATGAATGGATGTTGAATTTTGTCGAATGCTTTTCCAGCATCTATTGAGATGATCATGTGGTTTTTGTCTTTCTTTTTGTTGATGTGGTGGATGATGTTGATGGATTTTCAAATGTTGTACCATCCTTGCATCCCTAGGATGAATCCCACTTGGTCATTGCGTATGATCCTCTTGATGTATTTTTGAATTCGGTTTGCTAATATTTTGTTGAGTATTTTTGCATCTACGTTCATCAGGGATATTGGTCTGTAGTTTTCTTTTTTGGTGGGGTCTTTGCCTGGTTTTGGTATTAGGGTGATGTTGGCTTCATAGAATGAGTTTGGGAGTATTCCCTCCTCTTCTATTTTTTGGAAAACTTTAAGGAGAATGGGTATTATGTCATCTCTGTATGTATGATAAAATTCTGAGGTAAATCCATCTGGGCAAGGGTTTTGTTCTTTGGTAGTTTTTTGATTAACACTTCAATTTCTTTGCTGGTAATTGGTCTGTTTAGATTTTCTGTTTCTTTCTGGGTCAGTCTTGGAAGGTTGTATTTTTCTAGGAAGTTGTCCATTTCTCCTAGGTTTCCCAGCTTGTTAGCATATAGGTTTTCATAGTACTCTCTAATAATTCTTTGTATCTCTGTGGGGTCTGTTGTGATTTTTCCTTTCTCGTTTCTGATTCTGTTGATGTGTGTTGACTCTCTTTTCCTCTTAATAAGTCTGGCTAGAGGCTTATCTATTTTATTTATTTTCTCGAAGAGCCAGCTCTTGGTTTCATTGATTTTTGCTATTGTTTTATTATTCTCAATTTTATTTATTTCTTCTCTGATCTTTATTATGTCCCTCCTTCTGCTGACCTTAGGCCTCATTTGTTCTTTTTCTAATTTCGATAATTTTTACATTAGACCATTCATTTGGGATTGTTCTTCCTTCTTCAAATATGCCTGGATTTCTATATACTCCCCTCTTAAGACTGCTTTTGCTGAATCCCACAGTAGTTGGGGCTTTGTGTTGTTGTTGTCGTTTGTTTCCATATGTTGCTGGATCTCCATTTTAATTTGGTCATTGATCCATTGCTTATTTAGGAGCCTGTTTTTAAGCCTCCATGTGTTTGTGAGCCTTTTTGCTTTCTTTGTACAATTTATTTCTAGTTTTATGCCTTTGTGGTCTGAAAAGTTGGTTGGTAGGATTTCAATCTTTTGGAATTTACTGAGGCTCTTTTTGTGGCCTAGTATGTGGTCTATTCTGGAGAATGTTCCATGTGCACTTGAGAAGAATGTGTATCCTGTTGCTTTTGAATGTAGAGTTCTGTAGATGTCTATTAGGTCCATCTGTTCTAGAATGTTCAGTGCCTCTGTGTCCTTACTTCTTTTCTCTCTGGTGGACCTGCCCTTTGGAGTGGGTGGTGTGTTGAAGTCTCCCAAAATGAATGCATTGCATTCTATTTCCTCTTTTAATTCTGTTATTATTTGTTTCACATATGTTGGTGCTCCTGTGTTGGGTGCATATATATTTAGAATGGTTATATCCTCTTGTTGGACTCAGCCCTTTATCATTATGTAATGTCCTTCTTTATCTTTTGTTACTTTCTTTATTTTGAAGTCTGTTTTGTCTGATACTAGTATTGCAACACATGCTTTTTTCTCTCTGTTGTTTGCATGAAATATCTTTTTCCATCCCTTGACTTTAATTCTGTGCATGTCTTTGGGTTTGAGGTGAGTCTCTTGTAAGCAGCATATGGATGGGTCTTGCTTTTTTATCCATTCTATTACTCGGTGTCTTTTGATTGGTGCATTCAGGCCATTTACATTTAGGGTGATTATTGAAAGGTATGTACTCATTGCCATTGCAGGCTTTAAGTTTGTGGTTACCAAAGGTTCAAGGTTAGCTTCTTTACTATCTTACTGTCTAACTTACCTCACTTGTTGATCTATTATAAACATGGTCTGATGATTCTTTATTTCTCTCCCTTCTTATTCCTCCTCCTCCATTCTTCATATTTTGGGTGTTTTGTTCTGTGCTCTTTTTAGGAGTGCTCCCATCTAGATCAGTACCTGTAAGATGCCCTGTAGAGGTGGTTTGTGGGAGGAAAATTCCCTCAACTTTTGCTTATCTGGGAATTGTTTAATCCCTCCTTCATATTTAAATGATAAGCATGCTGGATACACTATTCTTGGCTTGAGGCCCTTCTGTTTCATTGCATTAAGTATATCATGCCATTCTCTTCTGGACTGTATGGTTTCTCTTTAGAAGTCTGATGTTAGCCTGATTGGTTTTCCTTTGTAGGTGACCTTTCTTTTCTCTCTGGCTGCCTTTAATACTCTCTCCTTATCTTTTATCTTTGCCATTTTAATTATTACATGTCTTGGTGTTGCCCTCTTTGGATCCCTTGTCATGGAATTTCTGTGTACCTCTGTGGTCTGAGAGGCCATTTCTTCCCCTAGTTTCAGGAAGTTTTCAGCAATTATTTCTTCAAAGACACTTTCTATCCATTTTTCTCTCTCTTCTTCTTCTGGTACCCCAGTAATGTGGATTTTGTTCCATTTCGATTGGTCACACCGTTCTCTTAATATTCTTTCATTCCTGCAGATCCTTTTATCTCTCTCTGCATCAGCTTCTCTGCGTTCCTGTTCTCTGTTTTCTAATTCCTTAATGGTCTCTTGCATCTCATCCATTCTGCTTTGAAGTCCTTCCAGAGATTGTTTTATTTCTGTATTCTCCCCCTTAGTTCTTGCATATTTCTCTGCAAGTCCATCAGCATGGTTATGACTTTTGTTTTGAATTCTTTTTCAGGAAGATTGGTTAAATCTATCTCCCCAGGTTTCTTCTCAGGGGAAGATGTAGAAGATGTCGAAGATGTCTGGGTTAGTCTTGTCTGGATCAAATTTTTTGCCTTTTCTTGTTGATTGTTGCAGTGTTATGCTATTGACGCATCTGTTAGCTGGGAGAGCCAAGACTTTTTCCAATTGCTCCTGGCCTTTCTTTACTGGGACAACTGCGATCCCTAGTGGCTTGTGTTGGGCAATTGCGTGTAGACTATGTCTCTGTATCTTGCCTGGCCAGTATGGAGGAAGCTCCGTTGCTGTGGGCGTGGCCAGCCTCAGGCTGCTGCTCTGCTATGGTGGGGCCCCGGAGGGGTAATGGACGGGGGGCTGTTTGGCTGTTTACCTCTGTGAGGTGTCTCAGAGCTTTTGCCCAGTGGGTTCGTGCACCCGAAGTTCCCTGGAATTTTCAGCTGCTATACTGTGACCCGGGATGCTTCCGTCCATTTGTGGTGTCCCTGTCCCTTTAATACTTTCAAAAAGCACTCGCTTTTCTTTGTCCCAGGATTGCCGGCTGCGGAACCCACTCACAGGTCTTACTGTCCTGCTTCCCTAGTTTCCGGCACCCACGCATGCACTGTGTGTCTGCGCTCTGGTGTGGATGGCTAGGGTTTGGTGTTCAGCAGTCCTGGGCTCCCTCTCCCTCCCTGCTCTGACTCCTCTCCTCCTGCCGGGTGCTGGAGTGAGGGGCCTTGGGTCCCACTGGGCTATGGCTTGTATCTTACCCTTTTCACCAGGCGCTGGGTTCTCACAGGTGTGGATGTAGTCTGGCTGTTTTCCTGTGTCTTCTGGTCTCTCTTTTAGGGATAGTTGTACTTGTTGTATTTTCACAAATATATGTTTTTGAGAGGAGATTCCCACTGTCCTTCTCACGCCGCCATCTTGGCTCTGCCCTGATGTCTATTGAAAAGTGAATTGAGTTTTGCAAATGTAAACTTTTAAGAAATTTTTCAAAATGGACAATTATTGCTTTTTCTGCCTGTGATGATATGCATTAGCAAGCTGTGACCTTATTTAACACCACATTCAGCCAAGGACTCACTGTCTCTTTAACTACATCACTAACAAATGCACATATTGATTCTATGGAAAAGGTCTGGTTATAATTTTAATTCTTTACTTTGAACATAAGGGCCGTTTTTCTTTCAACAGAATGCAAGGAGGTTTGCAAATAGGTTAATGAAAGATAAAAATAAAAGATAAAATTACTGTATCCGTGTGTAATATTTCACCTTTTTTTGTAATGCCACGTGCATCTCATGAGCTTTCAACCTAGATTTATCTTGTTTGCCCATTGGTTAAGCTTAAGAAAAGCAGACAGTTTCTTCAATGAGGCTGAACCACTTCTGTTTCCACTGTTTTGTATAGAAATGAAATAAAAAAGAGTGAAATATTAACCTGTGGCAATAGGACCCGCATTTCTAATTTTTTACATACAAAAGCCCAGTTTCTTATCCAAGGATTATCCCAGTTTCTTATCCAAGTGAGGCATGTCACAGTATTCCGTTTCCTTAAATATTTGAAGGGAAGGTGAACATAATAAGCTTCTGGTTAAGGTTTGTTGAGATCAGTGTGGGTCTTTGGTTCTCTATTACATAATTGCTTAAGAAAATTATACTATTTGTCAGTCATAGAGGCCAGAAATAAACACTCTTTGCCAAAGAGTGGCAAACACTCTTTGCTAATTTATTAGTCCCTCTGTTAACATTGTGCATTATGACTGAGAATTATTGCCGAAATATTTAAATACACAGCTCCTCTAAGGGCTGTTGAAGGATAGATATTTTGAAAGGAAAATAAATATTTCATCTTGTTTCTAGAAACCAACAGAGGATTAATTTCTAAAGTAGCATATTTTGAACCCCAACACAAGTACTGAAACAACATGTAAGAGGAAAGAATGGCAAGCTTTTGTTTGTATAAGAAAGGAGTTGGTCAGCTTTAAAAAGGAATGGTCTATCCATGGAGATTTAGAATCCTTGCCATTTTAAAGTACTTCATTATTTAAGTATAGGATGGGGATACATGTATAGTACAAGGAGCTTGAACATATGTGAAACCAATTCCCTACAAGTACTTGAACCACCTTTCATAATATTGATTTTGTATCTAGACTGAAGCAGCTTATAAATCAGAGCTAGAGTGAGGGTAAGACAAAAATAAAACAAGTTTATTATATCTGTTACTGGTTTTAAATGTGCAGCGAAATTGCTCACATTAACAGACCTTTTGATTTGATTTCTGTAGCAGACATCCTTGTGCTTTTTATTGATTATGTTTTATATATTGATCTGGATGTTGGATAATATTTTTCTTGTTCATTAAAAAAGGTTTAATTTAATTACTCCAGGAAAGTCTAAATTCTGTTCTCCAAGTTTATTACCATTCTTAATTACATGCTATGCACAGCTGCCAGAGTGACCTTTATAGAACACAAAACTAATCATGTCACTTCCCAGCTAAAAAAACCTTCAAGAGCTCCCCATAGTCTCCCAAATAAAGTTCAAATTCCGTAGCTTGGCCACAAGATAGTTCATGATCTGATTCTTGATGGCTGCCCTTTCCTGGCTTCATGACCATGAGTGGCAAATTCTGAAATCTGTAATGCTATTTTTATCATTTGCACTAAGCATTCTCCAAACCTTCCTTGTCTGTTCTTGTTCTTAAACCATCTGTGTTTCTACCCTGAAGTTTTACCCTGAGTCTCAACTTGACTCTGGTTTCTGCCTTTGGATCTTTGGAATTTTCAGTGTCCTCTCCTGCATTTTGCACTATTCTCTATTTTGTTTTCTATTTCCCTCTTGACTTTTCCCATTGCTGACTATAACAATATAACTCCTCATCCTGGTTCTTGCCTTCAGACACCAACCCTGACATTCATTTAAAAGGGACATTTAATTCTATTTTCAAGCCTCTTACATCTCCACTTCAAGTTCCAAATGTATGATAGAGCTTGGTAGTTCTTGAATTTTAAATGCAACTTTTTACCTTTATTTTTCAATATTTGTTAATCCCAAATTCTGAAGACTTTTTCTTCTCCTCTTTGTACAAGGCAGCCTGTTTTATTATCTACAATAATCACTTTCTTTAAGCAGACACCCATTTTCATCATTCTTTCAACAAATATTTATTAAACACCTATATGCCATGTACTCTTTGTTGGGGATACTTCAGAGAACAAGCTAATCAAATCCCAGTCCAATGAAGTTTCTATTCCAATAATGTGTCAGACATCTTGTACCTCCAATTTAAATGTATGTATGTTCACAGATGGCATTAGGCAAATGCACCACAATAGCAGATTGCAGAGTCAGATTGCGTTTTTCTCATCCACTGTTAACATTCCTATAAGGGAAAATAAATCGCTAATATAGTACAGGTGACATGTTAATATATTTCTCTGTATCAACATGTGTTAGTTTTGATTGAGACTTGAAATGAAACTAAATATGACTAGGCCTCATACAAAGACTTTACTAGTGATGTACTCCTAAGTATTAAAATCCCTGAAATTCTAAGTCATGATATGCAAACACAAATGATAAAATTAGAGTTATTTGTTCATGTAAAAACCTGTGATATGTGATTATAAATAGAGGCTTAGTAACAGGGCTTAAAAATCAGATGTTTCACACAGAAATGTGCTACCCTGAGTTCAATCCTTTAGATTGTAGTCTTTCTCTAAATTAAACATGATAATGAAAGAGACATTAAACAAATGAAACAAAAGATACAATTTTCTTTTTAGAGTGCTTTGAGATAATTTGGCAACTCTAGTTTCACTAACCATAGTCCATAGACATCTGAAATTTTCCTCCAAAATCAATTTATTTGGGTTAAGGTATTTTTCTGTCAAGAAGTAGACATTGATAGTCATTACACTGCCTTAACTTACTGACACATTGTGAACATATTTATAAAATGTTTTCCTACATGAAAGCTAGAAGAGAGCAAGCACACTTAAAATAATGAAGTGTCAAAAGATGGTTAGAGATATGAACCATTCTGAGTCATTCAGGAGGTGCAGTCTCCCTAACATTTTAGTTGTGGTGGACACTTAGCATTGTTAGGATCTGTCTAGTAGAAACTCGTAGCCTAGCAGGAAAAATACTCAAGATTTAAATAGTTTAGGACAGTTGTGATGAGTATTATGACAGAGGAATGTAAAATTTTGATCGAGAATACAAACTAGCAGAGTCAGTGTCCATTTCTGTAAAATGTGTTTAATACATGTAGTATACCTACTTTATGGAGTTGTGTGAAATTTAAATAGAGTAATATATATGTAATGCACAACATTTTAGCACTTTTCACTTGGGAGATACTTAAATTTCCAAATCTAGAACAGATAAATTGTCAAGGATATGAGAATCACTTTTGGGCAGCAAACCTGAAATCCTGAGTTAGTGACTCTCATGACACCGGGGTGGGGAAAGATAATCGTTATGTTCAGTGGAAACTTACAGTACTATCATCATTAGTGTCCCATCAAACTCAACAGTGGAGGCTTCTTATTATGGTGTCTCACACTACAATATATCTCTAAGTTAAAATTCATGGATACATTACTTAAATAGGGAATATGAGAATGCTGGAGCCATGAGGGAAAAATTGAGAGGACAGAATATATAAACCTGAATATAATTTACAGTAGCTTAAATTCTGCTGTAATTAAAAAAAACACTCAAATCTCAGTGTCTTAAAACAATAAAGATATAATCAAATTCATATCTATTAAGTTTGGCCATGGCTATGCTTCACATCCTCCATCTGGGACCCAAAGTGACGGGAAAAATATCAGCTCTTGGGAGTTATGCCCAGAGGTGACACACATCATTTCCCTTTATATCAAAAACCTAAAGCAATTCATATGGCCAAGTCTTTTGTCCTTTCAGATGGAATATAAAATGGTCATCCAAAGAAGGAAAAGAATAAGAATAAACAATAATATTGCTTACTGTGAAATTATAAAATAGAATTTTCAGGATACAAATTAACCAAGTCCAACTCTTCATGATACACTGAATGTGCTCTAATATTATATCTTTATAATTTTGTTGGTTAAATATTTGTTTATGATCTTAAAGGAGTTCAGAAAAAATAAGTAAATAAATAAAGCAAATCTTCCCATGCTGTTCTGGACCCACAGTGTAAAAATATTCCATATGGCACCAGGTTTGTTGCTTAATGTTTGGTGCACTGGGGTTAGACATTAGGCATAATGTATGCATATAACCTTGGGAACATTTTTGAGTGTATTTGTAGAAAGTTTAGTAAGACTTTTTTCCCCACTGACTTCCTATTATTATGTCTTCAAATCAGTAAAGATGAATTATAATCATCTGCTCAAATAAATTGAGATTTGAACACTAATTACATAATTCATTTGAGATGATCCACTATAAGGGTACAGGATTAATACATCTAACTGAAATTAAAATTATTTGAGAAAAATAAAAATATAAAGAAACATAGTGAGTACGAAATAAAACTATTAACTAGAAAATATTCATCTCAAGAGATTTGGATAAAAAATACCATTTCATGTTAAAATAAAAGTATAACCTTCAATAAATTTAGTAATACTATGTTTTCAAAAGTTCAGGTAGCTAAAGCTAACTATAAGCTATTTCTAATTCTACAATTGCTATAATTACTTAAAACTAGAATTTCACATTCCTTGGTTTCTCTATTTTCCCCATCTGTCATAGTCTACTTCTATCCCTTTTATCTTTTCTCCTTGTTGAGCCCACTTAAAGAGATTATGTCAGGTTTTCAAGAGAGCCAAGAGCTAAGCAATATTCAGTACTCCATAATATACATTTGGCACAAACCTAATTTTCTCTAATATATTTTTAAATGTTTGAAAATTTACTCAGTTATGTATACTTGAGTTCAGCATTGCAATCCCAGTTTTGTACTTGAATGAATTTCTAAAAATCCCTGAGCCTCAATTTGCTAATAAGCATGATTAAGATTAGTAAAGCAATAAAAATTTTATAGGGCTGTTTTGAGAATTAATCTAGAAATGATCCAACAACTGCTTGGCACACAATAGTTTTTGTAAGGAAACAGGTTAGCAGCAGACCTTCAATCCATTCTCTTATGATGCTGGGAGACTCTGTAGAAAGTGAAAGAAAAAGATCCGGTCAAATGTCCTATAAATCTATGACTTTATGACACATGACTCCTTGAAAAATGTCAAGTAAGATATATAACAATATGAAGATAAAATGGAGATTTTTATTACCAAAATAAGTCTTCTGGTAAACAATGATAACGTGTCACTTAGAAGTCTCATATTTTAATTGGAGCCAGAGCACATCCTAAGATGCACGGGAAGATGTAGATATATTGGTAGTCCTAGACGACTCCGTATTTGTATGTACTTATAATATTTGTCCTTACATTCATTACTTACAAAATGCTAATTATTTTACTCCAAACTGTAACTACTGCAGATATTATTAAGGGAAACAATGTTGCATTTTATGTTCTAAAATATATAAATTATGTGATTGTCCCAATTTCTTCTCAATTCAACTTTATGCAAAATTTACACAAAACATAAAACAAAAATTATAAATGATGGAAACATCATTCAAAGGACAGTGAATCAACCATAAATAGCAGGAAGTCTTTATCTTTAATCAGTACAGATATTAGTAGGGAAAACCAGTGTGCAGGAACATCCAGGTTGTTACACTATATTACAGTATTATTGACTGTATTTCCAATGCCATACATTAGAAATACAGTGTGTGATTTATTTATCTGTGTGATTAATGTATTGTGTAATCTGAAGTTCATAACTCTTTATCCCTCTCACTTATTTTGCCCACCATCCCTCTTCCCTCTGCATACCAACCACCAGTCTTTTCTCTGTGTCTTTCTTCGCCTGGCTTATTTCACTTAGCATTATACCCTCTAGGTCCATACATGCTGTTGCAAATGGCAATATTTCATTATGTGTATGGCTGAGTGACATTCCATTGTGTGTGGTGTGTGTGTGTGTGTGTGTGTGTGTGTGTGTGTAGTGTGTATGATATATATCTCACATCATTACCATTCATCTACTGAAAGACACTTAGTTCTCTTCCAATTGTAAATAATGCTGTGATAAGTATATGAATGCATATATCTTTTCAAATTAGTGATTTTTTTCTTCTGAATAAAACTCAGAAATGGAATTACTGAGTTGTATGGTATTTTTAGTTTTTTGAGGAACTTCCATATTGTTTTCTATAGTGACTGCACTAGTTTGCATTACTGCCAGCAGTGTACAAGTGTTCCTTTTTCTCTGCATCTTCCCAAACATTTATTTCTTGTCTTTTTGATACTAGCCATTCTGACTTGATGTAAGGAGACACCTGATTGTGGTACTGTTTGTATTTTCCTGGTGATTAGTGAGGAGCATCTTTTCATGTGCATGTCTTTGAAAAATGTCTATTCAGGTCCTCTGCCCATTTTTTTTTATCATTAATCTACAATTACATGAAGAACATTATGTTTACTAGGTAGGGTCCCACCTTCACCAAGTCCCCCCACTAGAAACCCCATCAGTCACTGTCCATCAGCATAGTAATATGTTGTAGAATCACTACTTGTCTTTTCTGTGTTGCACAGCCTTCCCTATGTCCCCCCCCCCACATTATACATGCTAATCGTAATACCCCCTTTCTTTTTCCCTGCCTTTATCCCTCCCATTCTCCCCAGTCCCTTTCCCTTTGGTAACTGTTAGTCCATTCTTGGGTTCTGTGAGTCTGCTGCAGTTTTGTTCCTTCAGTTTTTCTTTGTTCTTATACTCCACATATGAGTGAAATCATTTGGTACTTGTCTTTCTCCGCCTGGCTTATTTCACTGAGCATAATACCCTTTAGCTCCATCCATGTTGTTGCAAATGGTAGGATTTGTTTTCTTCATATGGATGAATAATATTCCATTGTGTATATGTACCACATCTTCTTTATCCATTCATCTACTGATGGACACTTAGGTTGCTTCCATTTCTTGGCAATTGTAAATAGTGCTGCGATAAACATAGGAGTGCATCTGTCTTTTTCAAACTGGGCTGCTGCATTCTTAGGGTAAATTCCTAGAAGTGGAATTCCTGGGTCAAATGGTATTTCTATTTTGAGCTTTTTGAGGAACCTTCATACTGCTTTCCACAATGGTTGAACTAATTTAAATTCCCACCAGCAGTGTAGGAGGGTTACCCTTTCTCCACATTCTCATCAACATTTGTTTTTTTTGTCTTTTGGATGGTAGCCATCTTTACTGGTTGAGGTGTGTGAGCTCTTTATATATTTTGAATGTCAACCCTTTATCAGATCTGTCATTTATAAATATATTGTCCCATACTGTAGGGTACCTTTTTGTTCTATTGATGGTGTCCTTTGCTGTACAGAAGCTTTTCAGCTTGATGTAGTCCCACTTGTTCATTTTTGCTTTTGTTTACCTTGCCCGGGGAGATATGTTCATAAAGAAGTTGCTGATGTTTATGTCCAAGAGATTTTTGCCTATGTTTTTTTCTAAGAGTTTTATAGTTTCATGACTTATATTCAGGTCTTTGATCCATTTCGAATTTACTTTTGTGTATGGGGTTACACAGTGATCCAGTTTCATTCTCTTACATGTAGCTGTCCAGTTTTGCCAGCACCATCTGTTGAAGAGACTGTCATTTCCCCCATTGTATGTCCATGGCTCCTTTACCCTATATTAATTGGCCATATATGTTTGGGTTAATGTCTGGAGTCTCTGTTCTGTTCCACTGGTCTGTGGGTCTCTTCTTGTGCCAGTACCAAATTGTCTTGATTACTGTGGCTTTGTAGTAGAGCTTGAAGTTGGGGGCTCTGCCCATTTTTCAATCACAGTATTTGTTTTTATAGTGGTGTGTTTTGTGAGTTCTTTATATATTTTGGATATTAACCACTTGTTGGATATCTATCCCATTCAGTAGGTTGCCCTTTCATTTTCTTGATAGATTCCTTTGCTGAGGAGAAGCTTTTTTTTTTTTTTTAGCCAACTAGACTGTACTGATTTTATTTACATTTGACTACGATTAATTCCATTCTTCCTTGAAAGTATTTTGGAACTTTTCTTTTTTTTTTTTTTGTAGATATTTATTTTTTATTGAAGGGTAGTTGACACACAGTATTACATTACCTTAGTTTCAGGTGTACAACATAGTGATTCAACATTTATATACATGACAATTCTAGGTACCAGCTATCACCATACAAAGCTGTCACAATATCTTGACTATATTCCTTATGCTATACATTACGTCCTGGTTAATTATCTTTTTTACCATTGGAAGGGTGTACTTTTTTTTTTTTTGTGAGGGCATCTCTCATATTTATTGATCAAATGGTTGTTAACAACAATAAAATTCTGTATAGGGAAGTCAGTACTCAACGCACAATAATTAATCCACCCCAAGACTAATTTTCATCAGTCTCCAATCTTCAGAGGCATAACAAACAAGTTCTTACATGGAGAACAAATTCTTACATAGTGAGTAAGTTACACAGTGAACAGTACAAGGGCAGTCATCACAGAAACTTTTGGTTTTGCTCATGCATTATGAATTATAAACAGTCATTTCAAATATGAATACTCATTTGATTCTTATACTTGATTTATATGTGGATACCACATTTCTCTCTTTATTATTATTATTTTTAATAAAATGCTGAAGTGGTAGGTAGATACAAGATAAAGGTAGAAAACATAGTTTAGTGTTGTAAGAGAGCAAATGTAGATGATCTGGTGTGTGCCTGTAGACTATGTGTTAATCCAAGCTAGACAAGGGCAATAAAACATCCACGTATGCAGAAGATTTCTATCAGAACAGGGGGGGTGAGGATCTAAGCCTCGCCTCTGTTGATCCCCAATTTCTCACCTGATGACCCACCTGCGACTGTGCCTGTCTTAGGTTGTTCCTACCATGAGGAATCTTACCCGTCTCTGGCTAACCAGTCATCTTCCAGGGCCATACAGGGAAATGTAAAGTTGGTAAGTGAGAGAGAAGCCTTATTGTTTGAAATGGTTAGCTTTTTATTTCTTCGCATATTTATGCCCTGTAGCTTCTATGCCCAGCATTTGTCTTGAGGTATCTCTACCACGTGGAAGAATTATGATACTCGGTAAATTTGATATGAGGTACGAATTCTATTTAAGGGTTGTAATTAGGAAGGAAGAAGAAAAGCTATAGAAGTAGCAGGTGGCAGAAAACATGGGAAGATTGATTATTTCTTTGACATATCTTCTTGTAGAGGAACTTCAGCATGTATAGGTTTTAAACTACTAATTAAATTGTGCACACACAATAACATAATAGGAGTACAGTTATGTAACCAAAGCAGACCTGTATTTACCAGCCATCTCCAGTGAAACCAAGAAAACCAGTTAGGCACCTTAGGCATTTGTGAAAACTTATCTATGATATGGTGGATATTACCCAACTGAACTTGAACAGTCTGAGAGAAATCAGACAAATTAAAACAACCCATTCCTGGGGAATGTTCACATCCCTTATGTTCTTTTAACAGTAAATAGTCTGTATTTGTAAGATTTTCGAGTGCTACAATTTGCACTTCTCCTAATTCTTGGTTGAGTTCCAACAGTATAGATCCAGTCCAATTTTTTGTTTTACTGTATGCACAGGCCAGCTTAGATATCTCCTTCCTCATTCCCATGGCAAGTTCAGGAACTGGTGGGATGAGTGCATCTACAGCTGTAGCACTGCATGGATCTTTTTTGGGTTTTTTGATGATCATCTTCTGGCATGTGTCTTCCAGAGAGTGCTGATGTTGGAAGTTCTTTTTCATATCGTATCTTAGTTCATTTTCGGGGTAGCCCAATTAGGCTTTGATCCTCTATATAAACACAAACAGACCCTTTGCCTACACTTTTATATGCCCTTTATACCCTTGTGTACAACTCATTGGAGGTTACCACACAGGAACTGCCCTTTCTTTTTGTTTTTTGTTTTTTTTTTGTTTGTTTTGTTTTTGGTATCACTAATCTACAATTACAGGACGAATATTTTGTTTACTAGGCTCTCCCCTATACCAGGTCTCCCCTATAAACCCCTTTACAGTCACTGTCCATCAGCATAGCAAAATGTTGTAGAATCACTACTTGCCTTCTCTGTGTTGTACAGCCTTCCCTTTTCTCCTACCCCCCCATGCATGCTAATCTTAATACTCCCCTACTTCTCCCCCCCCTTATCCCTCCCTAACCACCCACCCATCATCCCCAGTCCCTTTTCCTTTGGTACCTGTTAGTCCATTCTTGGATTCTGTGATTCTGCTGCTGTTTTGTTTCTTCAGTTTTTCCTTTGTTCTTATATTCCACAGATAAGTGAAATCATTCGGTATTTCTCTTTCTCCGCTTGGCTTGTTTCACTGAGCATAATACCCTCCAGCTCCATCCATGTTGCTGCAAATGGTTGGATTTGCCCTTTTCTTATGGCTGAGTAGTATTCCATTGTGTATATGTACCACATCTTCTTTATCCATTCATCTATCGATGGACATTTAGGTTGCTTCCAATTCTTGGCTATTGTAAATAGTGCTGCGATAAACATAGGGGTACATTGGTCTTTCTCATACTTGATTGCTGCATTCTTAGGGTAAATTCCTAGGAGTGCAATTCCTGGGTCAAATGGTATGTCTGTTTTGAGCATATTGATGTACCTCCATACTGCTTTCCACAATGGTTGAACAAGTTTACATTCCCACCAGCAGTGTAGGAGGGTTCCCCTTGCTCCACAGCCTCGCCAACATTTGTTGTTGTTTGTCTTTTGGATGGCAGCCATCCTTACTGGTGTGAGGTGATACCTCATTGTAGTTTTAATTTGCATTTCTCTGATAATTAGCGATGTGGAGCATCTTTTCATGTGTCTGTTGGCCATCTGTGTATCTTTTTTGGAGAACTGTCTGTTCAGTTCCTCTGCCCATTTTTTAATTGGGTTATTTGTTTTTTGTTTTTTGAGACGTGTGAGCTCTTAATATATTCTGGACGTCAAGCCTTTATCGGATGTGTCATTTTCAAATATATTCTCCCATACTATAGGGTGCCTTTTTGTTCTATTGATGGTGTCTTTTGCTGTACAGAAGCTTTTCAGCTTAATATAGTCCCACTTATTCATTTTTGCTGTTGTTTTCCTTGCCCGTGGAGATATGTTCAAGAACAGGTCACTCATGTTTATGTCTAAGAGGTTTTTGCCTATGTTTTCTGTTTCATGACTTACATTCAGGTCTTTAATCCATTTTGAGTTTACTTTTGTATATATGGTTAGACAATGGTCCAGTTTCATATTCCTACATGTAGCTGTCCAGTTTTACCAGCACCATCTATTGAAGAGACTGTCATTTCACCATTGTATGACCATGGCTCCTTTATCAAATATTAATTGAACATATATGTCTGGGTTAATGTCTGGATTCTCTAGTCTGTTCCATTGGTCTGTGGCTCTGCTCTTGTGCCAGTACCAAATTGTCTTGATTACTATGGCTTTATAGTAGAGCTTGAAGTTGGGGAGTGAGATCCCCCCTACTTTATTCTTCTTTCGCAGGATTGCTTTGGCTATTCGGGGTCTTTGGTGTTTCCATATGAATTTTTGAATTATTTGCTCCAGTTCATTGAAGAATGTTGCTCGTATTTTCTTTTTTTTTTTTTTTTTATTGAAGGGTAATTGACAACAGTATTACATTACATTAGTTTCAGGTGTACAACACAGTGATTCAACATTTATATACATGATAATTCTAGGTACCAGCTATCACCATACCAAGTTGTTACAATATTTTGACTATATTCCTTATGCTATACATTACATCCCGGTTACTTATTTATTTTACAATTGGAAGTGTGTTTATATATATATATATATATATATGTATATATATTTTGTGAGGGCATCTCTCATATTTATTGATCAAATAGTTGTTAACCACAATAAATTTCTGTATAGGGGGGTCAATACTCAATGCACAATCATTAATCCACCCCAAGTCTAATTTTCGTCAGTCTCCAATCTTCTGATGCATAACGAACAAATTCTTACATGGAGTACAAATTCTTACATAGTGAATAAGTTACATGGTGAACAGTGCAAGGGCAGTCATCACAGAAGCTTTTGGTTTTGTTCATGCATTATGAACTATACAGAGTCAGTTCAAATATGAATATTCATTTGATTTTTAAACTTGATTTATATGTGGATACCACATTTCTCTATTATTATTATTTTTAATAAAATGCTGAAGTGGTATGTAGATACGAGATAAAGGTAGAAAACAGAGTTTAGTGTTGTAAGAGAGCAAATGTAGATGATCAGGTGTGTGCCTGTAGACTATGTGTTAATCCGAGCTAGACGAGGGCAATAAACATCCATGTATGCAGAAGATTTCTCTCAGAACATGAGGGGGGAGGTTCTAAGCCTCACCTCTGCTGCTCCCCATTTTCTCACCAGATGGCCCCCTGCGACTGTGCCTGTCTTAGGTTGTTCCTCCCTTGAGGAATTTTACCCATCTCTGACTAACCAGTCATCTTCCGGGGCCATACAGGGAAATGTTAAGTTGGTAAGTGAGAGAGAAGCTTTATTGTTTGAAAAGGTTAGCTTTTTACTTCTTTGCATATTTATGCCTGTGGCTTCTATGCCCAGCATTTGTCTTGAGGTGTCTTTACCACTTGGAAGAATTATGTTACTCGGTAAATTCGACATGTGGCACGAGTTCTATTTAAAGGTTGTGATTAGGTAGGAAGAAGAAAAGCTATAGAAGTAGCAGGCAGAAGAAAACCTGGGAAGATTGATTATTTCTTTGACATATCTTCTTGCAGAGTAACTTCAGCATGGATAGGTTTTAAACTACTAATTAAATTGTGCACACACATTAACATAATAGGAATATAGTTACCTAACCAAAGCATACCTGTAATTACCAGCCATCTCCAGGGAAACAAGAAAACCAGTTAGGCACCTTAGGCATTTGTGAAAACTTATCTATGATATGGTGGATATTGTCCGACTGAACTTAAACAGTCTGAGAGAAATCAGACAAATTAAAACAACCCATTCCTAGGGACTGTTCATATCCCATATATTCTTTTAATGATAAATAGTCTGTGGTTGTAAGATTTTGGAGTGCTACAATTTGCACTTCTCCTAATTCTTGGTTGAGTTCCAACAGTATAGATCCAGTCCAATTTTTTGTTTTACTGTATGCACAGGCCAGCTTAGATATCTCCTTCATCATTCCCATGGCAAGTCCAGGAACTGGTGGGATGAGTGCATCTACACCTGTGACAGTGCGTGGATCTTTGTTGGAGTTTTTTTTTTTTTTTTTGCTGATCATCTTCTGTCATAAGTCTTCCAGAGAGTGCTGATGTTGGAAGTTCTTTTTCATATCGTATCTTAGTTCATTTTCGGGGTAGCCCAATTAGGCTTTGATCCTCTATATAAACACAAACAGACCCTTTGCCTACACTTTTATATGCCCTTTATACCCTTGTGTACAACTCATTGGAGGTTACCACACAGGAACTGCCCTTTCTTTTTGTTTTTTGTTTTTTTTTTGTTTGTTTTGTTTTTGGTATCACTAATCTACAATTACAGGACGAATATTTTGTTTACTAGGCTCTCCCCTATACCAGGTCTCCCCTATAAACCCCTTTACAGTCACTGTCCATCAGCATAGCAAAATGTTGTAGAATCACTACTTGCCTTCTCTGTGTTGTACAGCCTTCCCTTTTCTCCTACCCCCCCATGCATGCTAATCTTAATACTCCCCTACTTCTCCCCCCCCTTATCCCTCCCTAACCACCCACCCATCATCCCCAGTCCCTTTTCCTTTGGTACCTGTTAGTCCATTCTTGGATTCTGTGATTCTGCTGCTGTTTTGTTTCTTCAGTTTTTCCTTTGTTCTTATATTCCACAGATAAGTGAAATCATTCGGTATTTCTCTTTCTCCGCTTGGCTTGTTTCACTGAGCATAATACCCTCCAGCTCCATCCATGTTGCTGCAAATGGTTGGATTTGCCCTTTTCTTATGGCTGAGTAGTATTCCATTGTGTATATGTACCACATCTTCTTTATCCATTCATCTATCGATGGACATTTAGGTTGCTTCCAGTTCTTGGCTATTGTAAATAGTGCTGCGATAAACATAGGGGTACATTGGTCTTTCTCATACTTGATTGCTGCATTCTTAGGGTAAATTCCTAGGAGTGCAATTCCTGGGTCAAATGGTATGTCTGTTTTGAGCATATTGATGTACCTCCATACTGCTTTCCACAATGGTTGAACAAGTTTACATTCCCACCAGCAGTGTAGGAGGGTTCCCCTTGCTCCACAGCCTCGCCAACATTTGTTGTTGTTTGTCTTTTGGATGGCAGCCATCCTTACTGGTGTGAGGTGATACCTCATTGTAGTTTTAATTTGCATTTCTCTGATAATTAGCGATGTGGAGCATCTTTTCATGTGTCTGTTGGCCATCTGTGTATCTTTTTTGGAGAACTGTCTGTTCAGTTCCTCTGCCCATTTTTTAATTGGGTTATTTGTTTTTTGTTTTTTGAGACGTGTGAGCTCTTAATATATTCTGGACGTCAAGCCTTTATCGGATGTGTCATTTTCAAATATATTCTCCCATACTATAGGGTGCCTTTTTGTTCTATTGATGGTGTCTTTTGCTGTACAGAAGCTTTTCAGCTTAATATAGTCCCACTTATTCATTTTTGCTGTTGTTTTCCTTGCCCGTGGAGATATGTTCAAGAACAGGTCACTCATGTTTATGTCTAAGAGGTTTTTGCCTATGTTTTCTGTTTCATGACTTACATTCAGGTCTTTAATCCATTTTGAGTTTACTTTTGTATATATGGTTAGACAATGGTCCAGTTTCATATTCCTACATGTAGCTGTCCAGTTTTACCAGCACCATCTATTGAAGAGACTGTCATTTCACCATTGTATGACCATGGCTCCTTTATCAAATATTAATTGAACATATATGTCTGGGTTAATGTCTGGATTCTCTAGTCTGTTCCATTGGTCTGTGGCTCTGCTCTTGTGCCAGTACCAAATTGTCTTGATTACTATGGCTTTATAGTAGAGCTTGAAGTTGGGGAGTGAGATCCCCCCTACTTTATTCTTCTTTCGCAGGATTGCTTTGGCTATTCGGGGTCTTTGGTGTTTCCATATGAATTTTTGAATTATTTGCTCCAGTTCATTGAAGAATGTTGCTCGTATTTTCTTTTTTTTTTTTTTTTATTGAAGGGTAATTGACAACAGTATTACATTACATTAGTTTCAGGTGTACAACACAGTGATTCAACATTTATATACATGATAATTCTAGGTACCAGCTATCACCATACCAAGTTGTTACAATATTTTGACTATATTCCTTATGCTATACATTACATCCCGGTTACTTATTTATTTTACAATTGGAAGTGTATTTATATATATATATATATATATATATATGTATATATATTTTGTGAGGGCATCTCTCATATTTATTGATCAAATAGTTGTTAACCACAATAAATTTCTGTATAGGGGGGTCAATACTCAATGCACAATCATTAATCCACCCCAAGTCTAATTTTCGTCAGTCTCCAATCTTCTGATGCATAACGAACAAATTCTTACATGGAGTACAAATTCTTACATAGTGAATAAGTTACATGGTGAACAGTGCAAGGGCAGTCATCACAGAAGCTTTTGGTTTTGTTCATGCATTATGAACTATACAGAGTCAGTTCAAATATGAATATTCATTTGATTTTTAAACTTGATTTATATGTGGATACCACATTTCTCTATTATTATTATTTTTAATAAAATGCTGAAGTGGTATGTAGATACGAGATAAAGGTAGAAAACAGAGTTTAGTGTTGTAAGAGAGCAAATGTAGATGATCAGGTGTGTGCCTGTAGACTATGTGTTAATCCGAGCTAGACGAGGGCAATAAACATCCATGTATGCAGAAGATTTCTCTCAGAACATGAGGGGGGAGGTTCTAAGCCTCACCTCTGCTGCTCCCCATTTTCTCACCAGATGGCCCCCTGCGACTGTGCCTGTCTTAGGTTGTTCCTCCCTTGAGGAATTTTACCCATCTCTGACTAACCAGTCATCTTCCGGGGCCATACAGGGAAATGTTAAGTTGGTAAGTGAGAGAGAAGCTTTATTGTTTGAAAAGGTTAGCTTTTTACTTCTTTGCATATTTATGCCTGTGGCTTCTATGCCCAGCATTTGTCTTGAGGTGTCTTTACCACTTGGAAGAATTATGTTACTCGGTAAATTCGACATGTGGCACGAGTTCTATTTAAAGGTTGTGATTAGGTAGGAAGAAGAAAAGCTATAGAAGTAGCAGGCAGAAGAAAACCTGGGAAGATTGATTATTTCTTTGACATATCTTCTTGCAGAGTAACTTCAGCATGGATAGGTTTTAAACTACTAATTAAATTGTGCACACACATTAACATAATAGGAATATAGTTACCTAACCAAAGCATACCTGTAATTACCAGCCATCTCCAGGGAAACAAGAAAACCAGTTAGGCACCTTAGGCATTTGTGAAAACTTATCTATGATATGGTGGATATTGTCCGACTGAACTTAAACAGTCTGAGAGAAATCAGACAAATTAAAACAACCCATTCCTAGGGACTGTTCATATCCCATATATTCTTTTAATGATAAATAGTCTGTGGTTGTAAGATTTTGGAGTGCTACAATTTGCACTTCTCCTAATTCTTGGTTGAGTTCCAACAGTATAGATCCAGTCCAATTTTTTGTTTTACTGTATGCACAGGCCAGCTTAGATATCTCCTTCATCATTCCCATGGCAAGTCCAGGAACTGGTGGGATGAGTGCATCTACACCTGTGACAGTGCGTGGATCTTTGTTGGAGTTTTTTTTTTTTTTTTTGCTGATCATCTTCTGTCATGAGTCTTCCAGAGAGTGCTGATGTTGGAAGTTCTTTTTCATATCGTATCTTAGTTCATTTTCGGGGTAGCCCAATTAGGCTTTGATCCTCTATATAAACACAAACAGACCCTTTGCCTACACTTTTATATGCCCTTTATACCCTTGTGTACAACTCATTGGAGGTTACCACACAGGAACTGCCCTTTCTTTTTGTTTTTTGTTTTTTGTTTGTTTGTTTTGTTTTTGGTATCACTAATCTACAATTACAGGACGAATATTTTGTTTACTAGGCTCTCCCCTATACCACGTCTCCCCTATAAACCCCTTTACAGTCACTGTCCATCAGCATAGCAAAATGTTGTAGAATCACTACTTGCCTTCTCTGTGTTGTACAGCCTTCCCTTTTCTCCTACCCCCCCATGCATGCTAATCTTAATACTCCCCTACTTCTCCCCCCCCTTATCCCTCCCTAACCACCCACCCATCATCCCCAGTCGCTTTTCCTTTGGTACCTGTTAGTCCATTCTTGGATTCTGTGATTCTGCTGCTGTTTTGTTTCTTCAGTTTTTCCTTTGTTCTTATATTCCACAGATAAGTGAAATCATTCGGTATTTCTCTTTCTCCGCTTGGCTTGTTTCACTGAGCATAATACCCTCCAGCTCCATCCATGTTGCTGCAAATGGTTGGATTTGCCCTTTTCTTATGGCTGAGTAGTATTCCTTTGTGTATATGTACCACATCTTCTTTATCCATTCATCTATCGATGGACATTTAGGTTGCTTCCAGTTCTTGGCTATTGTAAATAGTGCTGCGATAAACATAGGGGTACATTGGTCTTTCTCATACTTGATTGCTGCATTCTTAGGGTAAATTCCTAGGAGTGCAATTCCTGGGTCAAATGGTATGTCTGTTTTGAGCATATTGATGTACCTCCATACTGCTTTCCACAATGGTTGAACAAGTTTACATTCCCACCAGCAGTGTAGGAGGGTTCCCCTTGCTCCACAGCCTCGCCAACATTTGTTGTTGTTTGTCTTTTGGATGGCAGCCATCCTTACTGGTGTGAGGTGATACCTCATTGTAGTTTTAATTTGCATTTCTCTGATAATTAGCGATGTGGAGCATCTTTTCATGTGTCTGTTGGCCATCTGTGTATCTTTTTTGGAGAACTGTCTGTTCAGTTCCTCTGCCCATTTTTTAATTGGGTTATTTGTTTTTTGTTTTTTGAGACGTGTGAGCTCTTAATATATTCTGGACGTCAAGCCTTTATCGGATGTGTCATTTTCAAATATATTCTCCCATACTATAGGGTGCCTTTTTGTTCTATTGATGGTGTCTTTTGCTGTACAGAAGCTTTTCAGCTTAATATAGTCCCACTTATTCATTTTTGCTGTTGTTTTCCTTGCCCGTGGAGATATGTTCAAGAACAGGTCACTCATGTTTATGTCTAAGAGGTTTTTGCCTATGTTTTCTGTTTCATGACTTACATTCAGGTCTTTAATCCATTTTGAGTTTACTTTTGTATATATGGTTAGACAATGGTCCAGTTTCATATTCCTACATGTAGCTGTCCAGTTTTACCAGCACCATCTATTGAAGAGACTGTCATTTCACCATTGTATGACCATGGCTCCTTTATCAAATATTAATTGAACATATATGTCTGGGTTAATGTCTGGATTCTCTAGTCTGTTCCATTGGTCTGTGGCTCTGCTCTTGTGCCAGTACCAAATTGTCTTGATTACTATGGCTTTATAGTAGAGCTTGAAGTTGGGGAGTGAGATCCCCCCTACTTTATTCTTCTTTCGCAGGATTGCTTTGGCTATTCGGGGTCTTTGGTGTTTCCATATGAATTTTTGAATTATTTGCTCCAGTTCATTGAAGAATGTTGCTCGTATTTTCTTTTTTTTTTTTTTTTATTGAAGGGTAATTGACAACAGTATTACATTACATTAGTTTCAGGTGTACAACACAGTGATTCAACATTTATATACATGATAATTCTAGGTACCAGCTATCACCATACCAAGTTGTTACAATATTTTGACTATATTCCTTATGCTATACATTACATCCCGGTTACTTATTTATTTTACAATTGGAAGTGTGTTTATATATATATAAATATATATATATATGTATATATATTTTGTGAGGGCATCTCTCATATTTATTGATCAAATAGTTGTTAACCACAATAAATTTCTGTATAGGGGGGTCAATACTCAATGCACAATCATTAATCCACCCCAAGTCTAATTTTCGTCAGTCTCCAATCTTCTGATGCATAACGAACAAATTCTTACATGGAGTACAAATTCTTACATAGTGAATAAGTTACATGGTGAACAGTGCAAGGGCAGTCATCACAGAAGCTTTTGGTTTTGTTCATGCATTATGAACTATACAGAGTCAGTTCAAATATGAATATTCATTTGATTTTTAAACTTGATTTATATGTGGATACCACATTTCTCTATTATTATTATTTTTAATAAAATGCTGAAGTGGTATGTAGATACGAGATAAAGGTAGAAAACAGAGTTTAGTGTTGTAAGAGAGCAAATGTAGATGATCAGGTGTGTGCCTGTAGACTATGTGTTAATCCGAGCTAGACGAGGGCAATAAACATCCATGTATGCAGAAGATTTCTCTCAGAACATGAGGGGGGAGGTTCTAAGCCTCACCTCTGCTGCTCCCCATTTTCTCACCAGATGGCCCCCTGCGACTGTGCCTGTCTTAGGTTGTTCCTCCCTTGAGGAATTTTACCCATCTCTGACTAACCAGTCATCTTCCGGGGCCATACAGGGAAATGTTAAGTTGGTAAGTGAGAGAGAAGCTTTATTGTTTGAAAAGGTTAGCTTTTTACTTCTTTGCATATTTATGCCTGTGGCTTCTATGCCCAGCATTTGTCTTGAGGTGTCTTTACCACTTGGAAGAATTATGTTACTCGGTAAATTCGACATGTGGCACGAGTTCTATTTAAAGGTTGTGATTAGGTAGGAAGAAGAAAAGCTATAGAAGTAGCAGGCAGAAGAAAACCTGGGAAGATTGATTATTTCTTTGACATATCTTCTTGCAGAGTAACTTCAGCATGGATAGGTTTTAAACTACTAATTAAATTGTGCACACACATTAACATAATAGGAATATAGTTACCTAACCAAAGCATACCTGTAATTACCAGCCATCTCCAGGGAAACAAGAAAACCAGTTAGGCACCTTAGGCATTTGTGAAAACTTATCTATGATATGGTGGATATTGTCCGACTGAACTTAAACAGTCTGAGAGAAATCAGACAAATTAAAACAACCCATTCCTAGGGACTGTTCATATCCCATATATTCTTTTAATGATAAATAGTCTGTGGTTGTAAGATTTTGGAGTGCTACAATTTGCACTTCTCCTAATTCTTGGTTGAGTTCCAACAGTATAGATCCAGTCCAATTTTTTGTTTTACTGTATGCACAGGCCAGCTTAGATATCTCCTTCATCATTCCCATGGCAAGTCCAGGAACTGGTGGGATGAGTGCATCTACACCTGTGACAGTGCGTGGATCTTTGTTGGAGTTTTTTTTTTTTTTTTTGCTGATCATCTTCTGTCATGAGTCTTCCAGAGAGTGCTGATGTTGGAAGTTCTTTTTCATATCGTATCTTAGTTCATTTTCGGGGTAGCCCAATTAGGCTTTGATCCTCTATATAAACACAAACAGACCCTTTGCCTACACTTTTATATGCCCTTTATACCCTTGTGTACAACTCATTGGAGGTTACCACACAGGAACTGCCCTTTCTTTTTGTTTTTTGTTTTTTTTTTGTTTGTTTTGTTTTTGGTATCACTAATCTACAATTACAGGACGAATATTTTGTTTACTAGGCTCTCCCCTATACCAGGTCTCCCCTATAAACCCCTTTACAGTCACTGTCCATCAGCATAGCAAAATGTTGTAGAATCACTACTTGCCTTCTCTGTGTTGTACAGCCTTCCCTTTTCTCCTACCCCCCCATGCATGCTAATCTTAATACTCCCCTACTTCTCCCCCCCCTTATCCCTCCCTAACCACCCACCCATCATCCCCAGTCCCTTTTCCTTTGGTACCTGTTAGTCCATTCTTGGATTCTGTGATTCTGCTGCTGTTTTGTTTCTTCAGTTTTTCCTTTGTTCTTATATTCCACAGATAAGTGAAATCATTCGGTATTTCTCTTTCTCCGCTTGGCTTGTTTCACTGAGCATAATACCCTCCAGCTCCATCCATGTTGCTGCAAATGGTTGGATTTGCCCTTTTCTTATGGCTGAGTAGTATTCCATTGTGTATATGTACCACATCTTCTTTATCCATTCATCTATCGATGGACATTTAGGTTGCTTCCAGTTCTTGGCTATTGTAAATAGTGCTGCGATAAACATAGGGGTACATTGGTCTTTCTCATACTTGATTGCTGCATTCTTAGGGTAAATTCCTAGGAGTGCAATTCCTGGGTCAAATGGTATGTCTGTTTTGAGCATATTGATGTACCTCCATACTGCTTTCCACAATGGTTGAACAAGTTTACATTCCCACCAGCAGTGTAGGAGGGTTCCCCTTGCTCCACAGCCTCGCCAACATTTGTTGTTGTTTGTCTTTTGGATGGCAGCCATCCTTACTGGTGTGAGGTGATACCTCATTGTAGTTTTAATTTGCATTTCTCTGATAATTAGCGATGTGGAGCATCTTTTCATGTGTCTGTTGGCCATCTGTGTATCTTTTTTGGAGAACTGTCTGTTCAGTTCCTCTGCCCATTTTTTAATTGGGTTATTTGTTTTTTGTTTTTTGAGACGTGTGAGCTCTTAATATATTCTGGACGTCAAGCCTTTATCGGATGTGTCATTTTCAAATATATTCTCCCATACTATAGGGTGCCTTTTTGTTCTATTGATGGTGTCTTTTGCTGTACAGAAGCTTTTCAGCTTAATATAGTCCCACTTATTCATTTTTGCTGTTGTTTTCCTTGCCCGTGGAGATATGTTCAAGAACAGGTCACTCATGTTTATGTCTAAGAGGTTTTTGCCTATGTTTTCTGTTTCATGACTTACATTCAGGTCTTTAATCCATTTTGAGTTTACTTTTGTATATATGGTTAGACAATGGTCCAGTTTCATATTCCTACATGTAGCTGTCCAGTTTTACCAGCACCATCTATTGAAGAGACTGTCATTTCACCATTGTATGACCATGGCTCCTTTATCAAATATTAATTGAACATATATGTCTGGGTTAATGTCTGGATTCTCTAGTCTGTTCCATTGGTCTGTGGCTCTGCTCTTGTGCCAGTACCAAATTGTCTTGATTACTATGGCTTTATAGTAGAGCTTGAAGTTGGGGAGTGAGATCCCCCCTACTTTATTCTTCTTTCGCAGGATTGCTTTGGCTATTCGGGGTCTTTGGTGTTTCCATATGAATTTTTGAATTATTTGCTCCAGTTCATTGAAGAATGTTGCTCGTATTTTCTTTTTTTTTTTTTTTTATTGAAGGGTAATTGACAACAGTATTACATTACATTAGTTTCAGGTGTACAACACAGTGATTCAACATTTATATACATGATAATTCTAGGTACCAGCTATCACCATACCAAGTTGTTACAATATTTTGACTATATTCCTTATGCTATACATTACATCCCGGTTACTTATTTATTTTACAATTGGAAGTGTGTTTATATATATATAAATATATATATATATGTATATATATTTTGTGAGGGCATCTCTCATATTTATTGATCAAATAGTTGTTAACCACAATAAATTTCTGTATAGGGGGGTCAATACTCAATGCACAATCATTAATCCACCCCAAGTCTAATTTTCGTCAGTCTCCAATCTTCTGATGCATAACGAACAAATTCTTACATGGAGTACAAATTCTTACATAGTGAATAAGTTACATGGTGAACAGTGCAAGGGCAGTCATCACAGAAGCTTTTGGTTTTGTTCATGCATTATGAACTATACAGAGTCAGTTCAAATATGAATATTCATTTGATTTTTAAACTTGATTTATATGTGGATACCACATTTCTCTATTATTATTATTTTTAATAAAATGCTGAAGTGGTATGTAGATACGAGATAAAGGTAGAAAACAGAGTTTAGTGTTGTAAGAGAGCAAATGTAGATGATCAGGTGTGTGCCTGTAGACTATGTGTTAATCCGAGCTAGACGAGGGCAATAAACATCCATGTATGCAGAAGATTTCTCTCAGAACATGAGGGGGGAGGTTCTAAGCCTCACCTCTGCTGCTCCCCATTTTCTCACCAGATGGCCCCCTGCGACTGTGCCTGTCTTAGGTTGTTCCTCCCTTGAGGAATTTTACCCATCTCTGACTAACCAGTCATCTTCCGGGGCCATACAGGGAAATGTTAAGTTGGTAAGTGAGAGAGAAGCTTTATTGTTTGAAAAGGTTAGCTTTTTACTTCTTTGCATATTTATGCCTGTGGCTTCTATGCCCAGCATTTGTCTTGAGGTGTCTTTACCACTTGGAAGAATTATGTTACTCGGTAAATTCGACATGTGGCACGAGTTCTATTTAAAGGTTGTGATTAGGTAGGAAGAAGAAAAGCTATAGAAGTAGCAGGCAGAAGAAAACCTGGGAAGATTGATTATTTCTTTGACATATCTTCTTGCAGAGTAACTTCAGCATGGATAGGTTTTAAACTACTAATTAAATTGTGCACACACATTAACATAATAGGAATATAGTTACCTAACCAAAGCATACCTGTAATTACCAGCCATCTCCAGGGAAACAAGAAAACCAGTTAGGCACCTTAGGCATTTGTGAAAACTTATCTATGATATGGTGGATATTGTCCGACTGAACTTAAACAGTCTGAGAGAAATCAGACAAATTAAAACAACCCATTCCTAGGGACTGTTCATATCCCATATATTCTTTTAATGATAAATAGTCTGTGGTTGTAAGATTTTGGAGTGCTACAATTTGCACTTCTCCTAATTCTTGGTTGAGTTCCAACAGTATAGATCCAGTCCAATTTTTTGTTTTACTGTATGCACAGGCCAGCTTAGATATCTCCTTCATCATTCCCATGGCAAGTCCAGGAACTGGTGGGATGAGTGCATCTACACCTGTGACAGTGCGTGGATCTTTGTTGGAGTTTTTTTTTTTTTTTTTGCTGATCATCTTCTGTCATGAGTCTTCCAGAGAGTGCTGATGTTGGAAGTTCTTTTTCATATCGTATCTTAGTTCATTTTCGGGGTAGCCCAATTAGGCTTTGATCCTCTATATAAACACAAACAGACCCTTTGCCTACACTTTTATATGCCCTTTATACCCTTGTGTACAACTCATTGGAGGTTACCACACAGGAACTGCCCTTTCTTTTTGTTTTTTGTTTTTTGTTTGTTTGTTTTGTTTTTGGTATCACTAATCTACAATTACAGGACGAATATTTTGTTTACTAGGCTCTCCCCTATACCACGTCTCCCCTATAAACCCCTTTACAGTCACTGTCCATCAGCATAGCAAAATGTTGTAGAATCACTACTTGCCTTCTCTGTGTTGTACAGCCTTCCCTTTTCTCCTACCCCCCCATGCATGCTAATCTTAATACTCCCCTACTTCTCCCCCCCCTTATCCCTCCCTAACCACCCACCCATCATCCCCAGTCCCTTTTCCTTTGGTACCTGTTAGTCCATTCTTGGATTCTGTGATTCTGCTGCTGTTTTGTTTCTTCAGTTTTTCCTTTGTTCTTATATTCCACAGATAAGTGAAATCATTCGGTATTTCTCTTTCTCCGCTTGGCTTGTTTCACTGAGCATAATACCCTCCAGCTCCATCCATGTTGCTGCAAATGGTTGGATTTGCCCTTTTCTTATGGCTGAGTAGTATTCCATTGTGTATATGTACCACATCTTCTTTATCCATTCATCTATCGATGGACATTTAGGTTGCTTCCAATTCTTGGCTATTGTAAATAGTGCTGCGATAAACATAGGGGTACATTGGTCTTTCTCATACTTGATTGCTGCATTCTTAGGGTAAATTCCTAGGAGTGCAATTCCTGGGTCAAATGGTATGTCTGTTTTGAGCATATTGATGTACCTCCATACTGCTTTCCACAATGGTTGAACAAGTTTACATTCCCACCAGCAGTGTAGGAGGGTTCCCCTTGCTCCACAGCCTCGCCAACATTTGTTGTTGTTTGTCTTTTGGATGGCAGCCATCCTTACTGGTGTGAGGTGATACCTCATTGTAGTTTTAATTTGCATTTCTCTGATAATTAGCGATGTGGAGCATCTTTTCATGTGTCTGTTGGCCATCTGTGTATCTTTTTTGGAGAACTGTCTGTTCAGTTCCTCTGCCCATTTTTTAATTGGGTTATTTGTTTTTTGTTTTTTGAGACGTGTGAGCTCTTAATATATTCTGGACGTCAAGCCTTTATCGGATGTGTCATTTTCAAATATATTCTCCCATACTATAGGGTGCCTTTTTGTTCTATTGATGGTGTCTTTTGCTGTACAGAAGCTTTTCAGCTTAATATAGTCCCACTTATTCATTTTTGCTGTTGTTTTCCTTGCCCGTGGAGATATGTTCAAGAACAGGTCACTCATGTTTATGTCTAAGAGGTTTTTGCCTATGTTTTCTGTTTCATGACTTACATTCAGGTCTTTAATCCATTTTGAGTTTACTTTTGTATATATGGTTAGACAATGGTCCAGTTTCATATTCCTACATGTAGCTGTCCAGTTTTACCAGCACCATCTATTGAAGAGACTGTCATTTCACCATTGTATGACCATGGCTCCTTTATCAAATATTAATTGAACATATATGTCTGGGTTAATGTCTGGATTCTCTAGTCTGTTCCATTGGTCTGTGGCTCTGCTCTTGTGCCAGTACCAAATTGTCTTGATTACTATGGCTTTATAGTAGAGCTTGAAGTTGGGGAGTGAGATCCCCCCTACTTTATTCTTCTTTCGCAGGATTGCTTTGGCTATTCGGGGTCTTTGGTGTTTCCATATGAATTTTTGAATTATTTGCTCCAGTTCATTGAAGAATGTTGCTCGTATTTTCTTTTTTTTTTTTTTTTTATTGAAGGGTAATTGACAACAGTATTACATTACATTAGTTTCAGGTGTACAACACAGTGATTCAACATTTATATACATGATAATTCTAGGTACCAGCTATCACCATACCAAGTTGTTACAATATTTTGACTATATTCCTTATGCTATACATTACATCCCGGTTACTTATTTATTTTACAATTGGAAGTGTGTTTATATATATATATATATATATATGTATATATATTTTGTGAGGGCATCTCTCATATTTATTGATCAAATAGTTGTTAACCACAATAAATTTCTGTATAGGGGGGTCAATACTCAATGCACAATCATTAATCCACCCCAAGTCTAATTTTCGTCAGTCTCCAATCTTCTGATGCATAACGAACAAATTCTTACATGGAGTACAAATTCTTACATAGTGAATAAGTTACATGGTGAACAGTGCAAGGGCAGTCATCACAGAAGCTTTTGGTTTTGTTCATGCATTATGAACTATACAGAGTCAGTTCAAATATGAATATTCATTTGATTTTTAAACTTGATTTATATGTGGATACCACATTTCTCTATTATTATTATTTTTAATAAAATGCTGAAGTGGTATGTAGATACGAGATAAAGGTAGAAAACAGAGTTTAGTGTTGTAAGAGAGCAAATGTAGATGATCAGGTGTGTGCCTGTAGACTATGTGTTAATCCGAGCTAGACGAGGGCAATAAACATCCATGTATGCAGAAGATTTCTCTCAGAACATGAGGGGGGAGGTTCTAAGCCTCACCTCTGCTGCTCCCCATTTTCTCACCAGATGGCCCCCTGCGACTGTGCCTGTCTTAGGTTGTTCCTCCCTTGAGGAATTTTACCCATCTCTGACTAACCAGTCATCTTCCGGGGCCATACAGGGAAATGTTAAGTTGGTAAGTGAGAGAGAAGCTTTATTGTTTGAAAAGGTTAGCTTTTTACTTCTTTGCATATTTATGCCTGTGGCTTCTATGCCCAGCATTTGTCTTGAGGTGTCTTTACCACTTGGAAGAATTATGTTACTCGGTAAATTCGACATGTGGCACGAGTTCTATTTAAAGGTTGTGATTAGGTAGGAAGAAGAAAAGCTATAGAAGTAGCAGGCAGAAGAAAACCTGGGAAGATTGATTATTTCTTTGACATATCTTCTTGCAGAGTAACTTCAGCATGGATAGGTTTTAAACTACTAATTAAATTGTGCACACACATTAACATAATAGGAATATAGTTACCTAACCAAAGCATACCTGTAATTACCAGCCATCTCCAGGGAAACAAGAAAACCAGTTAGGCACCTTAGGCATTTGTGAAAACTTATCTATGATATGGTGGATATTGTCCGACTGAACTTAAACAGTCTGAGAGAAATCAGACAAATTAAAACAACCCATTCCTAGGGACTGTTCATATCCCATATATTCTTTTAATGATAAATAGTCTGTGGTTGTAAGATTTTGGAGTGCTACAATTTGCACTTCTCCTAATTCTTGGTTGAGTTCCAACAGTATAGATCCAGTCCAATTTTTTGTTTTACTGTATGCACAGGCCAGCTTAGATATCTCCTTCATCATTCCCATGGCAAGTCCAGGAACTGGTGGGATGAGTGCATCTACACCTGTGACAGTGCGTGGATCTTTGTTGGAGTTTTTTTTTTTTTTTTTGCTGATCATCTTCTGTCATGAGTCTTCCAGAGAGTGCTGATGTTGGAAGTTCTTTTTCATATCGTATCTTAGTTCATTTTCGGGGTAGCCCAATTAGGCTTTGATCCTCTATATAAACACAAACAGACCCTTTGCCTACACTTTTATATGCCCTTTATACCCTTGTGTACAACTCATTGGAGGTTACCACACAGGAACTGCCCTTTCTTTTTGTTTTTTGTTTTTTGTTTGTTTGTTTTGTTTTTGGTATCACTAATCTACAATTACAGGACGAATATTTTGTTTACTAGGCTCTCCCCTATACCACGTCTCCCCTATAAACCCCTTTACAGTCACTGTCCATCAGCATAGCAAAATGTTGTAGAATCACTACTTGCCTTCTCTGTGTTGTACAGCCTTCCCTTTTCTCCTACCCCCCCATGCATGCTAATCTTAATACTCCCCTACTTCTCCCCCCCCTTATCCCTCCCTAACCACCCACCCATCATCCCCAGTCCCTTTTCCTTTGGTACCTGTTAGTCCATTCTTGGATTCTGTGATTCTGCTGCTGTTTTGTTTCTTCAGTTTTTCCTTTGTTCTTATATTCCACAGATAAGTGAAATCATTCGGTATTTCTCTTTCTCCGCTTGGCTTGTTTCACTGAGCATAATACCCTCCAGCTCCATCCATGTTGCTGCAAATGGTTGGATTTGCCCTTTTCTTATGGCTGAGTAGTATTCCTTTGTGTATATGTACCACATCTTCTTTATCCATTCATCTATCGATGGACATTTAGGTTGCTTCCAGTTCTTGGCTATTGTAAATAGTGCTGCGATAAACATAGGGGTACATTGGTCTTTCTCATACTTGATTGCTGCATTCTTAGGGTAAATTCCTAGGAGTGCAATTCCTGGGTCAAATGGTATGTCTGTTTTGAGCATATTGATGTACCTCCATACTGCTTTCCACAATGGTTGAACAAGTTTACATTCCCACCAGCAGTGTAGGAGGGTTCCCCTTGCTCCACAGCCTCGCCAACATTTGTTGTTGTTTGTCTTTTGGATGGCAGCCATCCTTACTGGTGTGAGGTGATACCTCATTGTAGTTTTAATTTGCATTTCTCTGATAATTAGCGATGTGGAGCATCTTTTCATGTGTCTGTTGGCCATCTGTGTATCTTTTTTGGAGAACTGTCTGTTCAGTTCCTCTGCCCATTTTTTAATTGGGTTATTTGTTTTTTGTTTTTTGAGACGTGTGAGCTCTTAATATATTCTGGACGTCAAGCCTTTATCGGATGTGTCATTTTCAAATATATTCTCCCATACTATAGGGTGCCTTTTTGTTCTATTGATGGTGTCTTTTGCTGTACAGAAGCTTTTCAGCTTAATATAGTCCCACTTATTCATTTTTGCTGTTGTTTTCCTTGCCCGTGGAGATATGTTCAAGAACAGGTCACTCATGTTTATGTCTAAGAGGTTTTTGCCTATGTTTTCTGTTTCATGACTTACATTCAGGTCTTTAATCCATTTTGAGTTTACTTTTGTATATATGGTTAGACAATGGTCCAGTTTCATATTCCTACATGTAGCTGTCCAGTTTTACCAGCACCATCTATTGAAGAGACTGTCATTTCACCATTGTATGACCATGGCTCCTTTATCAAATATTAATTGAACATATATGTCTGGGTTAATGTCTGGATTCTCTAGTCTGTTCCATTGGTCTGTGGCTCTGCTCTTGTGCCAGTACCAAATTGTCTTGATTACTATGGCTTTATAGTAGAGCTTGAAGTTGGGGAGTGAGATCCCCCCTACTTTATTCTTCTTTCGCAGGATTGCTTTGGCTATTCGGGGTCTTTGGTGTTTCCATATGAATTTTTGAATTATTTGCTCCAGTTCATTGAAGAATGTTGCTCGTATTTTCTTTTTTTTTTTTTTTTATTGAAGGGTAATTGACAACAGTATTACATTACATTAGTTTCAGGTGTACAACACAGTGATTCAACATTTATATACATGATAATTCTAGGTACCAGCTATCACCATACCAAGTTGTTACAATATTTTGACTATATTCCTTATGCTATACATTACATCCCGGTTACTTATTTATTTTACAATTGGAAGTGTGTTTATATATATATAAATATATATATATATGTATATATATTTTGTGAGGGCATCTCTCATATTTATTGATCAAATAGTTGTTAACCACAATAAATTTCTGTATAGGGGGGTCAATACTCAATGCACAATCATTAATCCACCCCAAGTCTAATTTTCGTCAGTCTCCAATCTTCTGATGCATAACGAACAAATTCTTACATGGAGTACAAATTCTTACATAGTGAATAAGTTACATGGTGAACAGTGCAAGGGCAGTCATCACAGAAGCTTTTGGTTTTGTTCATGCATTATGAACTATACAGAGTCAGTTCAAATATGAATATTCATTTGATTTTTAAACTTGATTTATATGTGGATACCACATTTCTCTATTATTATTATTTTTAATAAAATGCTGAAGTGGTATGTAGATACGAGATAAAGGTAGAAAACAGAGTTTAGTGTTGTAAGAGAGCAAATGTAGATGATCAGGTGTGTGCCTGTAGACTATGTGTTAATCCGAGCTAGACGAGGGCAATAAACATCCATGTATGCAGAAGATTTCTCTCAGAACATGAGGGGGGAGGTTCTAAGCCTCACCTCTGCTGCTCCCCATTTTCTCACCAGATGGCCCCCTGCGACTGTGCCTGTCTTAGGTTGTTCCTCCCTTGAGGAATTTTACCCATCTCTGACTAACCAGTCATCTTCCGGGGCCATACAGGGAAATGTTAAGTTGGTAAGTGAGAGAGAAGCTTTATTGTTTGAAAAGGTTAGCTTTTTACTTCTTTGCATATTTATGCCTGTGGCTTCTATGCCCAGCATTTGTCTTGAGGTGTCTTTACCACTTGGAAGAATTATGTTACTCGGTAAATTCGACATGTGGCACGAGTTCTATTTAAAGGTTGTGATTAGGTAGGAAGAAGAAAAGCTATAGAAGTAGCAGGCAGAAGAAAACCTGGGAAGATTGATTATTTCTTTGACATATCTTCTTGCAGAGTAACTTCAGCATGGATAGGTTTTAAACTACTAATTAAATTGTGCACACACATTAACATAATAGGAATATAGTTACCTAACCAAAGCATACCTGTAATTACCAGCCATCTCCAGGGAAACAAGAAAACCAGTTAGGCACCTTAGGCATTTGTGAAAACTTATCTATGATATGGTGGATATTGTCCGACTGAACTTAAACAGTCTGAGAGAAATCAGACAAATTAAAACAACCCATTCCTAGGGACTGTTCATATCCCATATATTCTTTTAATGATAAATAGTCTGTGGTTGTAAGATTTTGGAGTGCTACAATTTGCACTTCTCCTAATTCTTGGTTGAGTTCCAACAGTATAGATCCAGTCCAATTTTTTGTTTTACTGTATGCACAGGCCAGCTTAGATATCTCCTTCATCATTCCCATGGCAAGTCCAGGAACTGGTGGGATGAGTGCATCTACACCTGTGACAGTGCGTGGATCTTTGTTGGAGTTTTTTTTTTTTTTTTTGCTGATCATCTTCTGTCATGAGTCTTCCAGAGAGTGCTGATGTTGGAAGTTCTTTTTCATATCGTATCTTAGTTCATTTTCGGGGTAGCCCAATTAGGCTTTGATCCTCTATATAAACACAAACAGACCCTTTGCCTACACTTTTATATGCCCTTTATACCCTTGTGTACAACTCATTGGAGGTTACCACACAGGAACTGCCCTTTCTTTTTGTTTTTTGTTTTTTGTTTGTTTGTTTTGTTTTTGGTATCACTAATCTACAATTACAGGACGAATATTTTGTTTACTAGGCTCTCCCCTATACCACGTCTCCCCTATAAACCCCTTTACAGTCACTGTCCATCAGCATAGCAAAATGTTGTAGAATCACTACTTGCCTTCTCTGTGTTGTACAGCCTTCCCTTTTCTCCTACCCCCCCATGCATGCTAATCTTAATACTCCCCTACTTCTCCCCCCCCTTATCCCTCCCTAACCACCCACCCATCATCCCCAGTCCCTTTTCCTTTGGTACCTGTTAGTCCATTCTTGGATTCTGTGATTCTGCTGCTGTTTTGTTTCTTCAGTTTTTCCTTTGTTCTTATATTCCACAGATAAGTGAAATCATTCGGTATTTCTCTTTCTCCGCTTGGCTTGTTTCACTGAGCATAATACCCTCCAGCTCCATCCATGTTGCTGCAAATGGTTGGATTTGCCCTTTTCTTATGGCTGAGTAGTATTCCATTGTGTATATGTACCACATCTTCTTTATCCATTCATCTATCGATGGACATTTAGGTTGCTTCCAATTCTTGGCTATTGTAAATAGTGCTGCGATAAACATAGGGGTACATTGGTCTTTCTCATACTTGATTGCTGCATTCTTAGGGTAAATTCCTAGGAGTGCAATTCCTGGGTCAAATGGTATGTCTGTTTTGAGCATATTGATGTACCTCCATACTGCTTTCCACAATGGTTGAACAAGTTTACATTCCCACCAGCAGTGTAGGAGGGTTCCCCTTGCTCCACAGCCTCGCCAACATTTGTTGTTGTTTGTCTTTTGGATGGCAGCCATCCTTACTGGTGTGAGGTGATACCTCATTGTAGTTTTAATTTGCATTTCTCTGATAATTAGCGATGTGGAGCATCTTTTCATGTGTCTGTTGGCCATCTGTGTATCTTTTTTGGAGAACTGTCTGTTCAGTTCCTCTGCCCATTTTTTAATTGGGTTATTTGTTTTTTGTTTTTTGAGACGTGTGAGCTCTTAATATATTCTGGACGTCAAGCCTTTATCGGATGTGTCATTTTCAAATATATTCTCCCATACTATAGGGTGCCTTTTTGTTCTATTGATGGTGTCTTTTGCTGTACAGAAGCTTTTCAGCTTAATATAGTCCCACTTATTCATTTTTGCTGTTGTTTTCCTTGCCCGTGGAGATATGTTCAAGAACAGGTCACTCATGTTTATGTCTAAGAGGTTTTTGCCTATGTTTTCTGTTTCATGACTTACATTCAGGTCTTTAATCCATTTTGAGTTTACTTTTGTATATATGGTTAGACAATGGTCCAGTTTCATATTCCTACATGTAGCTGTCCAGTTTTACCAGCACCATCTATTGAAGAGACTGTCATTTCACCATTGTATGACCATGGCTCCTTTATCAAATATTAATTGAACATATATGTCTGGGTTAATGTCTGGATTCTCTAGTCTGTTCCATTGGTCTGTGGCTCTGCTCTTGTGCCAGTACCAAATTGTCTTGATTACTATGGCTTTATAGTAGAGCTTGAAGTTGGGGAGTGAGATCCCCCCTACTTTATTCTTCTTTCGCAGGATTGCTTTGGCTATTCGGGGTCTTTGGTGTTTCCATATGAATTTTTGAATTATTTGCTCCAGTTCATTGAAGAATGTTGCTCGTATTTTCTTTTTTTTTTTTTTTTTATTGAAGGGTAATTGACAACAGTATTACATTACATTAGTTTCAGGTGTACAACACAGTGATTCAACATTTATATACATGATAATTCTAGGTACCAGCTATCACCATACCAAGTTGTTACAATATTTTGACTATATTCCTTATGCTATACATTACATCCCGGTTACTTATTTATTTTACAATTGGAAGTGTGTTTATATATATATATATATATATATATATATATATATATATATATATATATATATGTATATATATTTTGTGAGGGCATCTCTCATATTTATTGATCAAATAGTTGTTAACCACAATAAATTTCTGTATAGGGGGGTCAATACTCAATGCACAATCATTAATCCACCCCAAGTCTAATTTTCGTCAGTCTCCAATCTTCTGATGCATAACGAACAAATTCTTACATGGAGTACAAATTCTTACATAGTGAATAAGTTACATGGTGAACAGTGCAAGGGCAGTCATCACAGAAGCTTTTGGTTTTGTTCATGCATTATGAACTATACAGAGTCAGTTCAAATATGAATATTCATTTGATTTTTAAACTTGATTTATATGTGGATACCACATTTCTCTATTATTATTATTTTTAATAAAATGCTGAAGTGGTATGTAGATACGAGATAAAGGTAGAAAACAGAGTTTAGTGTTGTAAGAGAGCAAATGTAGATGATCAGGTGTGTGCCTGTAGACTATGTGTTAATCCGAGCTAGACGAGGGCAATAAACATCCATGTATGCAGAAGATTTCTCTCAGAACATGAGGGGGGAGGTTCTAAGCCTCACCTCTGCTGCTCCCCATTTTCTCACCAGATGGCCCCCTGCGACTGTGCCTGTCTTAGGTTGTTCCTCCCTTGAGGAATTTTACCCATCTCTGACTAACCAGTCATCTTCCGGGGCCATACAGGGAAATGTTAAGTTGGTAAGTGAGAGAGAAGCTTTATTGTTTGAAAAGGTTAGCTTTTTACTTCTTTGCATATTTATGCCTGTGGCTTCTATGCCCAGCATTTGTCTTGAGGTGTCTTTACCACTTGGAAGAATTATGTTACTCGGTAAATTCGACATGTGGCACGAGTTCTATTTAAAGGTTGTGATTAGGTAGGAAGAAGAAAAGCTATAGAAGTAGCAGGCAGAAGAAAACCTGGGAAGATTGATTATTTCTTTGACATATCTTCTTGCAGAGTAACTTCAGCATGGATAGGTTTTAAACTACTAATTAAATTGTGCACACACATTAACATAATAGGAATATAGTTACCTAACCAAAGCATACCTGTAATTACCAGCCATCTCCAGGGAAACAAGAAAACCAGTTAGGCACCTTAGGCATTTGTGAAAACTTATCTATGATATGGTGGATATTGTCCGACTGAACTTAAACAGTCTGAGAGAAATCAGACAAATTAAAACAACCCATTCCTAGGGACTGTTCATATCCCATATATTCTTTTAATGATAAATAGTCTGTGGTTGTAAGATTTTGGAGTGCTACAATTTGCACTTCTCCTAATTCTTGGTTGAGTTCCAACAGTATAGATCCAGTCCAATTTTTTGTTTTACTGTATGCACAGGCCAGCTTAGATATCTCCTTCATCATTCCCATGGCAAGTCCAGGAACTGGTGGGATGAGTGCATCTACACCTGTGACAGTGCGTGGATCTTTGTTGGAGTTTTTTTTTTTTTTTTTGCTGATCATCTTCTGTCATGAGTCTTCCAGAGAGTGCTGATGTTGGAAGTTCTTTTTCATATCGTATCTTAGTTCATTTTCGGGGTAGCCCAATTAGGCTTTGATCCTCTATATAAACACAAACAGACCCTTTGCCTACACTTTTATATGCCCTTTATACCCTTGTGTACAACTCATTGGAGGTTACCACACAGGAACTGCCCTTTCTTTTTGTTTTTTGTTTTTTGTTTGTTTGTTTTGTTTTTGGTATCACTAATCTACAATTACAGGACGAATATTTTGTTTACTAGGCTCTCCCCTATACCACGTCTCCCCTATAAACCCCTTTACAGTCACTGTCCATCAGCATAGCAAAATGTTGTAGAATCACTACTTGCCTTCTCTGTGTTGTACAGCCTTCCCTTTTCTCCTACCCCCCCATGCATGCTAATCTTAATACTCCCCTACTTCTCCCCCCCCTTATCCCTCCCTAACCACCCACCCATCATCCCCAGTCCCTTTTCCTTTGGTACCTGTTAGTCCATTCTTGGATTCTGTGATTCTGCTGCTGTTTTGTTTCTTCAGTTTTTCCTTTGTTCTTATATTCCACAGATAAGTGAAATCATTCGGTATTTCTCTTTCTCCGCTTGGCTTGTTTCACTGAGCATAATACCCTCCAGCTCCATCCATGTTGCTGCAAATGGTTGGATTTGCCCTTTTCTTATGGCTGAGTAGTATTCCTTTGTGTATATGTACCACATCTTCTTTATCCATTCATCTATCGATGGACATTTAGGTTGCTTCCAGTTCTTGGCTATTGTAAATAGTGCTGCGATAAACATAGGGGTACATTGGTCTTTCTCATACTTGATTGCTGCATTCTTAGGGTAAATTCCTAGGAGTGCAATTCCTGGGTCAAATGGTATGTCTGTTTTGAGCATATTGATGTACCTCCATACTGCTTTCCACAATGGTTGAACAAGTTTACATTCCCACCAGCAGTGTAGGAGGGTTCCCCTTGCTCCACAGCCTCGCCAACATTTGTTGTTGTTTGTCTTTTGGATGGCAGCCATCCTTACTGGTGTGAGGTGATACCTCATTGTAGTTTTAATTTGCATTTCTCTGATAATTAGCGATGTGGAGCATCTTTTCATGTGTCTGTTGGCCATCTGTGTATCTTTTTTGGAGAACTGTCTGTTCAGTTCCTCTGCCCATTTTTTAATTGGGTTATTTGTTTTTTGTTTTTTGAGACGTGTGAGCTCTTAATATATTCTGGACGTCAAGCCTTTATCGGATGTGTCATTTTCAAATATATTCTCCCATACTATAGGGTGCCTTTTTGTTCTATTGATGGTGTCTTTTGCTGTACAGAAGCTTTTCAGCTTAATATAGTCCCACTTATTCATTTTTGCTGTTGTTTTCCTTGCCCGTGGAGATATGTTCAAGAACAGGTCACTCATGTTTATGTCTAAGAGGTTTTTGCCTATGTTTTCTGTTTCATGACTTACATTCAGGTCTTTAATCCATTTTGAGTTTACTTTTGTATATATGGTTAGACAATGGTCCAGTTTCATATTCCTACATGTAGCTGTCCAGTTTTACCAGCACCATCTATTGAAGAGACTGTCATTTCACCATTGTATGACCATGGCTCCTTTATCAAATATTAATTGAACATATATGTCTGGGTTAATGTCTGGATTCTCTAGTCTGTTCCATTGGTCTGTGGCTCTGCTCTTGTGCCAGTACCAAATTGTCTTGATTACTATGGCTTTATAGTAGAGCTTGAAGTTGGGGAGTGAGATCCCCCCTACTTTATTCTTCTTTCGCAGGATTGCTTTGGCTATTCGGGGTCTTTGGTGTTTCCATATGAATTTTTGAATTATTTGCTCCAGTTCATTGAAGAATGTTGCTCGTATTTTCTTTTTTTTTTTTTTTTATTGAAGGGTAATTGACAACAGTATTACATTACATTAGTTTCAGGTGTACAACACAGTGATTCAACATTTATATACATGATAATTCTAGGTACCAGCTATCACCATACCAAGTTGTTACAATATTTTGACTATATTCCTTATGCTATACATTACATCCCGGTTACTTATTTATTTTACAATTGGAAGTGTGTTTATATATATATATATATATATATATGTATATATATTTTGTGAGGGCATCTCTCATATTTATTGATCAAATAGTTGTTAACCACAATAAATTTCTGTATAGGGGGGTCAATACTCAATGCACAATCATTAATCCACCCCAAGTCTAATTTTCGTCAGTCTCCAATCTTCTGATGCATAACGAACAAATTCTTACATGGAGTACAAATTCTTACATAGTGAATAAGTTACATGGTGAACAGTGCAAGGGCAGTCATCACAGAAGCTTTTGGTTTTGTTCATGCATTATGAACTATACAGAGTCAGTTCAAATATGAATATTCATTTGATTTTTAAACTTGATTTATATGTGGATACCACATTTCTCTATTATTATTATTTTTAATAAAATGCTGAAGTGGTATGTAGATACGAGATAAAGGTAGAAAACAGAGTTTAGTGTTGTAAGAGAGCAAATGTAGATGATCAGGTGTGTGCCTGTAGACTATGTGTTAATCCGAGCTAGACGAGGGCAATAAACATCCATGTATGCAGAAGATTTCTCTCAGAACATGAGGGGGGAGGTTCTAAGCCTCACCTCTGCTGCTCCCCATTTTCTCACCAGATGGCCCCCTGCGACTGTGCCTGTCTTAGGTTGTTCCTCCCTTGAGGAATTTTACCCATCTCTGACTAACCAGTCATCTTCCGGGGCCATACAGGGAAATGTTAAGTTGGTAAGTGAGAGAGAAGCTTTATTGTTTGAAAAGGTTAGCTTTTTACTTCTTTGCATATTTATGCCTGTGGCTTCTATGCCCAGCATTTGTCTTGAGGTGTCTTTACCACTTGGAAGAATTATGTTACTCGGTAAATTCGACATGTGGCACGAGTTCTATTTAAAGGTTGTGATTAGGTAGGAAGAAGAAAAGCTATAGAAGTAGCAGGCAGAAGAAAACCTGGGAAGATTGATTATTTCTTTGACATATCTTCTTGCAGAGTAACTTCAGCATGGATAGGTTTTAAACTACTAATTAAATTGTGCACACACATTAACATAATAGGAATATAGTTACCTAACCAAAGCATACCTGTAATTACCAGCCATCTCCAGGGAAACAAGAAAACCAGTTAGGCACCTTAGGCATTTGTGAAAACTTATCTATGATATGGTGGATATTGTCCGACTGAACTTAAACAGTCTGAGAGAAATCAGACAAATTAAAACAACCCATTCCTAGGGAGTGTTCATATCCCATATATTCTTTTAATGATAAATAGTCTGTGGTTGTAAGATTTTGGAGTGCTACAATTTGCACTTCTCCTAATTCTTGGTTGAGTTCCAACAGTATAGATCCAGTCCAATTTTTTGTTTTACTGTATGCACAGGCCAGCTTAGATATCTCCTTCATCATTCCCATGGCAAGTCCAGGAACTGGTGGGATGAGTGCATCTACACCTGTGACAGTGCGTGGATCTTTGTTGGAGTTTTTTTTTTTTTTTTTGCTGATCATCTTCTGTCATGAGTCTTCCAGAGAGTGCTGATGTTGGAAGTTCTTTTTCATATCGTATCTTAGTTCATTTTCGGGGTAGCCCAATTAGGCTTTGATCCTCTATATAAACACAAACAGACCCTTTGCCTACACTTTTATATGCCCTTTATACCCTTGTGTACAACTCATTGGAGGTTACCACACAGGAACTGCCCTTTCTTTTTGTTTTTTGTTTTTTGTTTGTTTGTTTTGTTTTTGGTATCACTAATCTACAATTACAGGACGAATATTTTGTTTACTAGGCTCTCCCCTATACCACGTCTCCCCTATAAACCCCTTTACAGTCACTGTCCATCAGCATAGCAAAATGTTGTAGAATCACTACTTGCCTTCTCTGTGTTGTACAGCCTTCCCTTTTCTCCTACCCCCCCATGCATGCTAATCTTAATACTCCCCTACTTCTCCCCCCCCTTATCCCTCCCTAACCACCCACCCATCATCCCCAGTCGCTTTTCCTTTGGTACCTGTTAGTCCATTCTTGGATTCTGTGATTCTGCTGCTGTTTTGTTTCTTCAGTTTTTCCTTTGTTCTTATATTCCACAGATAAGTGAAATCATTCGGTATTTCTCTTTCTCCGCTTGGCTTGTTTCACTGAGCATAATACCCTCCAGCTCCATCCATGTTGCTGCAAATGGTTGGATTTGCCCTTTTCTTATGGCTGAGTAGTATTCCTTTGTGTATATGTACCACATCTTCTTTATCCATTCATCTATCGATGGACATTTAGGTTGCTTCCAGTTCTTGGCTATTGTAAATAGTGCTGCGATAAACATAGGGGTACATTGGTCTTTCTCATACTTGATTGCTGCATTCTTAGGGTAAATTCCTAGGAGTGCAATTCCTGGGTCAAATGGTATGTCTGTTTTGAGCATATTGATGTACCTCCATACTGCTTTCCACAATGGTTGAACAAGTTTACATTCCCACCAGCAGTGTAGGAGGGTTCCCCTTGCTCCACAGCCTCGCCAACATTTGTTGTTGTTTGTCTTTTGGATGGCAGCCATCCTTACTGGTGTGAGGTGATACCTCATTGTAGTTTTAATTTGCATTTCTCTGATAATTAGCGATGTGGAGCATCTTTTCATGTGTCTGTTGTCCATCTGTGTATCTTTTTTGGAGAACTGTCTGTTCAGTTCCTCTGCCCATTTTTTAATTGGGTTATTTGTTTTTTGTTTTTTGAGACGTGTGAGCTCTTAATATATTCTGGACGTCAAGCCTTTATCGGATGTGTCATTTTCAAATATATTCTCCCATACTATAGGGTGCCTTTTTGTTCTATTGATGGTGTCTTTTGCTGTACAGAAGCTTTTCAGCTTAATATAGTCCCACTTATTCATTTTTGCTGTTGTTTTCCTTGCCCGTGGAGATATGTTCAAGAACAGGTCACTCATGTTTATGTCTAAGAGGTTTTTGCCTATGTTTTCTGTTTCATGACTTACATTCAGGTCTTTAATCCATTTTGAGTTTACTTTTGTATATATGGTTAGACAATGGTCCAGTTTCATATTCCTACATGTAGCTGTCCAGTTTTACCAGCACCATCTATTGAAGAGACTGTCATTTCACCATTGTATGACCATGGCTCCTTTATCAAATATTAATTGAACATATATGTCTGGGTTAATGTCTGGATTCTCTAGTCTGTTCCATTGGTCTGTGGCTCTGCTCTTGTGCCAGTACCAAATTGTCTTGATTACTATGGCTTTATAGTAGAGCTTGAAGTTGGGGAGTGAGATCCCCCCTACTTTATTCTTCTTTCGCAGGATTGCTTTGGCTATTCGGGGTCTTTGGTGTTTCCATATGAATTTTTGAATTATTTGCTCCAGTTCATTGAAGAATGTTGCTCGTATTTTCTTTTTTTTTTTTTTTTATTGAAGGGTAATTGACAACAGTATTACATTACATTAGTTTCAGGTGTACAACACAGTGATTCAACATTTATATACATGATAATTCTAGGTACCAGCTATCACCATACCAAGTTGTTACAATATTTTGACTATATTCCTTATGCTATACATTACATCCCGGTTACTTATTTATTTTACAATTGGAAGTGTGTTTATATATATATATATATATATATATGTATATATATTTTGTGAGGGCATCTCTCATATTTATTGATCAAATAGTTGTTAACCACAATAAATTTCTGTATAGGGGGGTCAATACTCAATGCACAATCATTAATCCACCCCAAGTCTAATTTTCGTCAGTCTCCAATCTTCTGATGCATAACGAACAAATTCTTACATGGAGTACAAATTCTTACATAGTGAATAAGTTACATGGTGAACAGTGCAAGGGCAGTCATCACAGAAGCTTTTGGTTTTGTTCATGCATTATGAACTATACAGAGTCAGTTCAAATATGAATATTCATTTGATTTTTAAACTTGATTTATATGTGGATACCACATTTCTCTATTATTATTATTTTTAATAAAATGCTGAAGTGGTATGTAGATACGAGATAAAGGTAGAAAACAGAGTTTAGTGTTGTAAGAGAGCAAATGTAGATGATCAGGTGTGTGCCTGTAGACTATGTGTTAATCCGAGCTAGACGAGGGCAATAAACATCCATGTATGCAGAAGATTTCTCTCAGAACATGAGGGGGGAGGTTCTAAGCCTCACCTCTGCTGCTCCCCATTTTCTCACCAGATGGCCCCCTGCGACTGTGCCTGTCTTAGGTTGTTCCTCCCTTGAGGAATTTTACCCATCTCTGACTAACCAGTCATCTTCCGGGGCCATACAGGGAAATGTTAAGTTGGTAAGTGAGAGAGAAGCTTTATTGTTTGAAAAGGTTAGCTTTTTACTTCTTTGCATATTTATGCCTGTGGCTTCTATGCCCAGCATTTGTCTTGAGGTGTCTTTACCACTTGGAAGAATTATGTTACTCGGTAAATTCGACATGTGGCACGAGTTCTATTTAAAGGTTGTGATTAGGTAGGAAGAAGAAAAGCTATAGAAGTAGCAGGCAGAAGAAAACCTGGGAAGATTGATTATTTCTTTGACATATCTTCTTGCAGAGTAACTTCAGCATGGATAGGTTTTAAACTACTAATTAAATTGTGCACACACATTAACATAATAGGAATATAGTTACCTAACCAAAGCATACCTGTAATTACCAGCCATCTCCAGGGAAACAAGAAAACCAGTTAGGCACCTTAGGCATTTGTGAAAACTTATCTATGATATGGTGGATATTGTCCGACTGAACTTAAACAGTCTGAGAGAAATCAGACAAATTAAAACAACCCATTCCTAGGGACTGTTCATATCCCATATATTCTTTTAATGATAAATAGTCTGTGGTTGTAAGATTTTGGAGTGCTACAATTTGCACTTCTCCTAATTCTTGGTTGAGTTCCAACAGTATAGATCCAGTCCAATTTTTTGTTTTACTGTATGCACAGGCCAGCTTAGATATCTCCTTCATCATTCCCATGGCAAGTCCAGGAACTGGTGGGATGAGTGCATCTACACCTGTGACAGTGCGTGGATCTTTGTTGGAGTTTTTTTTTTTTTTTTTGCTGATCATCTTCTGTCATGAGTCTTCCAGAGAGTGCTGATGTTGGAAGTTCTTTTTCATATCGTATCTTAGTTCATTTTCGGGGTAGCCCAATTAGGCTTTGATCCTCTATATAAACACAAACAGACCCTTTGCCTACACTTTTATATGCCCTTTATACCCTTGTGTACAACTCATTGGAGGTTACCACACAGGAACTGCCCTTTCTTTTTGTTTTTTGTTTTTTGTTTGTTTGTTTTGTTTTTGGTATCACTAATCTACAATTACAGGACGAATATTTTGTTTACTAGGCTCTCCCCTATACCACGTCTCCCCTATAAACCCCTTTACAGTCACTGTCCATCAGCATAGCAAAATGTTGTAGAATCACTACTTGCCTTCTCTGTGTTGTACAGCCTTCCCTTTTCTCCTACCCCCCCATGCATGCTAATCTTAATACTCCCCTACTTCTCCCCCCCCTTATCCCTCCCTAACCACCCACCCATCATCCCCAGTCGCTTTTCCTTTGGTACCTGTTAGTCCATTCTTGGATTCTGTGATTCTGCTGCTGTTTTGTTTCTTCAGTTTTTCCTTTGTTCTTATATTCCACAGATAAGTGAAATCATTCGGTATTTCTCTTTCTCCGCTTGGCTTGTTTCACTGAGCATAATACCCTCCAGCTCCATCCATGTTGCTGCAAATGGTTGGATTTGCCCTTTTCTTATGGCTGAGTAGTATTCCTTTGTGTATATGTACCACATCTTCTTTATCCATTCATCTATCGATGGACATTTAGGTTGCTTCCAGTTCTTGGCTATTGTAAATAGTGCTGCGATAAACATAGGGGTACATTGGTCTTTCTCATACTTGATTGCTGCATTCTTAGGGTAAATTCCTAGGAGTGCAATTCCTGGGTCAAATGGTATGTCTGTTTTGAGCATATTGATGTACCTCCATACTGCTTTCCACAATGGTTGAACAAGTTTACATTCCCACCAGCAGTGTAGGAGGGTTCCCCTTGCTCCACAGCCTCGCCAACATTTGTTGTTGTTTGTCTTTTGGATGGCAGCCATCCTTACTGGTGTGAGGTGATACCTCATTGTAGTTTTAATTTGCATTTCTCTGATAATTAGCGATGTGGAGCATCTTTTCATGTGTCTGTTGGCCATCTGTGTATCTTTTTTGGAGAACTGTCTGTTCAGTTCCTCTGCCCATTTTTTAATTGGGTTATTTGTTTTTTGTTTTTTGAGACGTGTGAGCTCTTAATATATTCTGGACGTCAAGCCTTTATCGGATGTGTCATTTTCAAATATATTCTCCCATACTATAGGGTGCCTTTTTGTTCTATTGATGGTGTCTTTTGCTGTACAGAAGCTTTTCAGCTTAATATAGTCCCACTTATTCATTTTTGCTGTTGTTTTCCTTGCCCGTGGAGATATGTTCAAGAACAGGTCACTCATGTTTATGTCTAAGAGGTTTTTGCCTATGTTTTCTGTTTCATGACTTACATTCAGGTCTTTAATCCATTTTGAGTTTACTTTTGTATATATGGTTAGACAATGGTCCAGTTTCATATTCCTACATGTAGCTGTCCAGTTTTACCAGCACCATCTATTGAAGAGACTGTCATTTCACCATTGTATGACCATGGCTCCTTTATCAAATATTAATTGAACATATATGTCTGGGTTAATGTCTGGATTCTCTAGTCTGTTCCATTGGTCTGTGGCTCTGCTCTTGTGCCAGTACCAAATTGTCTTGATTACTATGGCTTTATAGTAGAGCTTGAAGTTGGGGAGTGAGATCCCCCCTACTTTATTCTTCTTTCGCAGGATTGCTTTGGCTATTCGGGGTCTTTGGTGTTTCCATATGAATTTTTGAATTATTTGCTCCAGTTCATTGAAGAATGTTGCTCGTATTTTCTTTTTTTTTTTTTTTTATTGAAGGGTAATTGACAACAGTATTACATTACATTAGTTTCAGGTGTACAACACAGTGATTCAACATTTATATACATGATAATTCTAGGTACCAGCTATCACCATACCAAGTTGTTACAATATTTTGACTATATTCCTTATGCTATACATTACATCCCGGTTACTTATTTATTTTACAATTGGAAGTGTGTTTATATATATATATATATATATATATGTATATATATTTTGTGAGGGCATCTCTCATATTTATTGATCAAATAGTTGTTAACCACAATAAATTTCTGTATAGGGGGGTCAATACTCAATGCACAATCATTAATCCACCCCAAGTCTAATTTTCGTCAGTCTCCAATCTTCTGATGCATAACGAACAAATTCTTACATGGAGTACAAATTCTTACATAGTGAATAAGTTACATGGTGAACAGTGCAAGGGCAGTCATCACAGAAGCTTTTGGTTTTGTTCATGCATTATGAACTATACAGAGTCAGTTCAAATATGAATATTCATTTGATTTTTAAACTTGATTTATATGTGGATACCACATTTCTCTATTATTATTATTTTTAATAAAATGCTGAAGTGGTATGTAGATACGAGATAAAGGTAGAAAACAGAGTTTAGTGTTGTAAGAGAGCAAATGTAGATGATCAGGTGTGTGCCTGTAGACTATGTGTTAATCCGAGCTAGACGAGGGCAATAAACATCCATGTATGCAGAAGATTTCTCTCAGAACATGAGGGGGGAGGTTCTAAGCCTCACCTCTGCTGCTCCCCATTTTCTCACCAGATGGCCCCCTGCGACTGTGCCTGTCTTAGGTTGTTCCTCCCTTGAGGAATTTTACCCATCTCTGACTAACCAGTCATCTTCCGGGGCCATACAGGGAAATGTTAAGTTGGTAAGTGAGAGAGAAGCTTTATTGTTTGAAAAGGTTAGCTTTTTACTTCTTTGCATATTTATGCCTGTGGCTTCTATGCCCAGCATTTGTCTTGAGGTGTCTTTACCACTTGGAAGAATTATGTTACTCGGTAAATTCGACATGTGGCACGAGTTCTATTTAAAGGTTGTGATTAGGTAGGAAGAAGAAAAGCTATAGAAGTAGCAGGCAGAAGAAAACCTGGGAAGATTGATTATTTCTTTGACATATCTTCTTGCAGAGTAACTTCAGCATGGATAGGTTTTAAACTACTAATTAAATTGTGCACACACATTAACATAATAGGAATATAGTTACCTAACCAAAGCATACCTGTAATTACCAGCCATCTCCAGGGAAACAAGAAAACCAGTTAGGCACCTTAGGCATTTGTGAAAACTTATCTATGATATGGTGGATATTGTCCGACTGAACTTAAACAGTCTGAGAGAAATCAGACAAATTAAAACAACCCATTCCTAGGGACTGTTCATATCCCATATATTCTTTTAATGATAAATAGTCTGTGGTTGTAAGATTTTGGAGTGCTACAATTTGCACTTCTCCTAATTCTTGGTTGAGTTCCAACAGTATAGATCCAGTCCAATTTTTTGTTTTACTGTATGCACAGGCCAGCTTAGATATCTCCTTCATCATTCCCATGGCAAGTCCAGGAACTGGTGGGATGAGTGCATCTACACCTGTGACAGTGCGTGGATCTTTGTTGGAGTTTTTTTTTTTTTTTTTGCTGATCATCTTCTGTCATGAGTCTTCCAGAGAGTGCTGATGTTGGAAGTTCTTTTTCATATCGTATCTTAGTTCATTTTCGGGGTAGCCCAATTAGGCTTTGATCCTCTATATAAACACAAACAGACCCTTTGCCTACACTTTTATATGCCCTTTATACCCTTGTGTACAACTCATTGGAGGTTACCACACAGGAACTGCCCTTTCTTTTTGTTTTTTGTTTTTTGTTTGTTTGTTTTGTTTTTGGTATCACTAATCTACAATTACAGGACGAATATTTTGTTTACTAGGCTCTCCCCTATACCACGTCTCCCCTATAAACCCCTTTACAGTCACTGTCCATCAGCATAGCAAAATGTTGTAGAATCACTACTTGCCTTCTCTGTGTTGTACAGCCTTCCCTTTTCTCCTACCCCCCCATGCATGCTAATCTTAATACTCCCCTACTTCTCCCCCCCCTTATCCCTCCCTAACCACCCACCCATCATCCCCAGTCGCTTTTCCTTTGGTACCTGTTAGTCCATTCTTGGATTCTGTGATTCTGCTGCTGTTTTGTTTCTTCAGTTTTTCCTTTGTTCTTATATTCCACAGATAAGTGAAATCATTCGGTATTTCTCTTTCTCCGCTTGGCTTGTTTCACTGAGCATAATACCCTCCAGCTCCATCCATGTTGCTGCAAATGGTTGGATTTGCCCTTTTCTTATGGCTGAGTAGTATTCCTTTGTGTATATGTACCACATCTTCTTTATCCATTCATCTATCGATGGACATTTAGGTTGCTTCCAGTTCTTGGCTATTGTAAATAGTGCTGCGATAAACATAGGGGTACATTGGTCTTTCTCATACTTGATTGCTGCATTCTTAGGGTAAATTCCTAGGAGTGCAATTCCTGGGTCAAATGGTATGTCTGTTTTGAGCATATTGATGTACCTCCATACTGCTTTCCACAATGGTTGAACAAGTTTACATTCCCACCAGCAGTGTAGGAGGGTTCCCCTTGCTCCACAGCCTCGCCAACATTTGTTGTTGTTTGTCTTTTGGATGGCAGCCATCCTTACTGGTGTGAGGTGATACCTCATTGTAGTTTTAATTTGCATTTCTCTGATAATTAGCGATGTGGAGCATCTTTTCATGTGTCTGTTGGCCATCTGTGTATCTTTTTTGGAGAACTGTCTGTTCAGTTCCTCTGCCCATTTTTTAATTGGGTTATTTGTTTTTTGTTTTTTGAGACGTGTGAGCTCTTAATATATTCTGGACGTCAAGCCTTTATCGGATGTGTCATTTTCAAATATATTCTCCCATACTATAGGGTGCCTTTTTGTTCTATTGATGGTGTCTTTTGCTGTACAGAAGCTTTTCAGCTTAATATAGTCCCACTTATTCATTTTTGCTGTTGTTTTCCTTGCCCGTGGAGATATGTTCAAGAACAGGTCACTCATGTTTATGTCTAAGAGGTTTTTGCCTATGTTTTCTGTTTCATGACTTACATTCAGGTCTTTAATCCATTTTGAGTTTACTTTTGTATATATGGTTAGACAATGGTCCAGTTTCATATTCCTACATGTAGCTGTCCAGTTTTACCAGCACCATCTATTGAAGAGACTGTCATTTCACCATTGTATGACCATGGCTCCTTTATCAAATATTAATTGAACATATATGTCTGGGTTAATGTCTGGATTCTCTAGTCTGTTCCATTGGTCTGTGGCTCTGCTCTTGTGCCAGTACCAAATTGTCTTGATTACTATGGCTTTATAGTAGAGCTTGAAGTTGGGGAGTGAGATCCCCCCTACTTTATTCTTCTTTCGCAGGATTGCTTTGGCTATTCGGGGTCTTTGGTGTTTCCATATGAATTTTTGAATTATTTGCTCCAGTTCATTGAAGAATGTTGCTCGTATTTTCTTTTTTTTTTTTTTTTATTGAAGGGTAATTGACAACAGTATTACATTACATTAGTTTCAGGTGTACAACACAGTGATTCAACATTTATATACATGATAATTCTAGGTACCAGCTATCACCATACCAAGTTGTTACAATATTTTGACTATATTCCTTATGCTATACATTACATCCCGGTTACTTATTTATTTTACAATTGGAAGTGTGTTTATATATATATATATATATATATGTATATATATTTTGTGAGGGCATCTCTCATATTTATTGATCAAATAGTTGTTAACCACAATAAATTTCTGTATAGGGGGGTCAATACTCAATGCACAATCATTAATCCACCCCAAGTCTAATTTTCGTCAGTCTCCAATCTTCTGATGCATAACGAACAAATTCTTACATGGAGTACAAATTCTTACATAGTGAATAAGTTACATGGTGAACAGTGCAAGGGCAGTCATCACAGAAGCTTTTGGTTTTGTTCATGCATTATGAACTATACAGAGTCAGTTCAAATATGAATATTCATTTGATTTTTAAACTTGATTTATATGTGGATACCACATTTCTCTATTATTATTATTTTTAATAAAATGCTGAAGTGGTATGTAGATACGAGATAAAGGTAGAAAACAGAGTTTAGTGTTGTAAGAGAGCAAATGTAGATGATCAGGTGTGTGCCTGTAGACTATGTGTTAATCCGAGCTAGACGAGGGCAATAAACATCCATGTATGCAGAAGATTTCTCTCAGAACATGAGGGGGGAGGTTCTAAGCCTCACCTCTGCTGCTCCCCATTTTCTCACCAGATGGCCCCCTGCGACTGTGCCTGTCTTAGGTTGTTCCTCCCTTGAGGAATTTTACCCATCTCTGACTAACCAGTCATCTTCCGGGGCCATACAGGGAAATGTTAAGTTGGTAAGTGAGAGAGAAGCTTTATTGTTTGAAAAGGTTAGCTTTTTACTTCTTTGCATATTTATGCCTGTGGCTTCTATGCCCAGCATTTGTCTTGAGGTGTCTTTACCACTTGGAAGAATTATGTTACTCGGTAAATTCGACATGTGGCACGAGTTCTATTTAAAGGTTGTGATTAGGTAGGAAGAAGAAAAGCTATAGAAGTAGCAGGCAGAAGAAAACCTGGGAAGATTGATTATTTCTTTGACATATCTTCTTGCAGAGTAACTTCAGCATGGATAGGTTTTAAACTACTAATTAAATTGTGCACACACATTAACATAATAGGAATATAGTTACCTAACCAAAGCATACCTGTAATTACCAGCCATCTCCAGGGAAACAAGAAAACCAGTTAGGCACCTTAGGCATTTGTGAAAACTTATCTATGATATGGTGGATATTGTCCGACTGAACTTAAACAGTCTGAGAGAAATCAGACAAATTAAAACAACCCATTCCTAGGGACTGTTCATATCCCATATATTCTTTTAATGATAAATAGTCTGTGGTTGTAAGATTTTGGAGTGCTACAATTTGCACTTCTCCTAATTCTTGGTTGAGTTCCAACAGTATAGATCCAGTCCAATTTTTTGTTTTACTGTATGCACAGGCCAGCTTAGATATCTCCTTCATCATTCCCATGGCAAGTCCAGGAACTGGTGGGATGAGTGCATCTACACCTGTGACAGTGCGTGGATCTTTGTTGGAGTTTTTTTTTTTTTTTTTGCTGATCATCTTCTGTCATGAGTCTTCCAGAGAGTGCTGATGTTGGAAGTTCTTTTTCATATCGTATCTTAGTTCATTTTCGGGGTAGCCCAATTAGGCTTTGATCCTCTATATAAACACAAACAGACCCTTTGCCTACACTTTTATATGCCCTTTATACCCTTGTGTACAACTCATTGGAGGTTACCACACAGGAACTGCCCTTTCTTTTTGTTTTTTGTTTTTTGTTTGTTTGTTTTGTTTTTGGTATCACTAATCTACAATTACAGGACGAATATTTTGTTTACTAGGCTCTCCCCTATACCACGTCTCCCCTATAAACCCCTTTACAGTCACTGTCCATCAGCATAGCAAAATGTTGTAGAATCACTACTTGCCTTCTCTGTGTTGTACAGCCTTCCCTTTTCTCCTACCCCCCCATGCATGCTAATCTTAATACTCCCCTACTTCTCCCCCCCCTTATCCCTCCCTAACCACCCACCCATCATCCCCAGTCGCTTTTCCTTTGGTACCTGTTAGTCCATTCTTGGATTCTGTGATTCTGCTGCTGTTTTGTTTCTTCAGTTTTTCCTTTGTTCTTATATTCCACAGATAAGTGAAATCATTCGGTATTTCTCTTTCTCCGCTTGGCTTGTTTCACTGAGCATAATACCCTCCAGCTCCATCCATGTTGCTGCAAATGGTTGGATTTGCCCTTTTCTTATGGCTGAGTAGTATTCCTTTGTGTATATGTACCACATCTTCTTTATCCATTCATCTATCGATGGACATTTAGGTTGCTTCCAGTTCTTGGCTATTGTAAATAGTGCTGCGATAAACATAGGGGTACATTGGTCTTTCTCATACTTGATTGCTGCATTCTTAGGGTAAATTCCTAGGAGTGCAATTCCTGGGTCAAATGGTATGTCTGTTTTGAGCATATTGATGTACCTCCATACTGCTTTCCACAATGGTTGAACAAGTTTACATTCCCACCAGCAGTGTAGGAGGGTTCCCCTTGCTCCACAGCCTCGCCAACATTTGTTGTTGTTTGTCTTTTGGATGGCAGCCATCCTTACTGGTGTGAGGTGATACCTCATTGTAGTTTTAATTTGCATTTCTCTGATAATTAGCGATGTGGAGCATCTTTTCATGTGTCTGTTGGCCATCTGTGTATCTTTTTTGGAGAACTGTCTGTTCAGTTCCTCTGCCCATTTTTTAATTGGGTTATTTGTTTTTTGTTTTTTGAGACGTGTGAGCTCTTAATATATTCTGGACGTCAAGCCTTTATCGGATGTGTCATTTTCAAATATATTCTCCCATACTATAGGGTGCCTTTTTGTTCTATTGATGGTGTCTTTTGCTGTACAGAAGCTTTTCAGCTTAATATAGTCCCACTTATTCATTTTTGCTGTTGTTTTCCTTGCCCGTGGAGATATGTTCAAGAACAGGTCACTCATGTTTATGTCTAAGAGGTTTTTGCCTATGTTTTCTGTTTCATGACTTACATTCAGGTCTTTAATCCATTTTGAGTTTACTTTTGTATATATGGTTAGACAATGGTCCAGTTTCATATTCCTACATGTAGCTGTCCAGTTTTACCAGCACCATCTATTGAAGAGACTGTCATTTCACCATTGTATGACCATGGCTCCTTTATCAAATATTAATTGAACATATATGTCTGGGTTAATGTCTGGATTCTCTAGTCTGTTCCATTGGTCTGTGGCTCTGCTCTTGTGCCAGTATAAAATTGTCTTGATTACTATGGCTTTATAGTAGAGCTTGAAGTTGGGGAGTGAGATCCCCCCTACTTTATTCTTCTTTCGCAGGATTGCTTTGGCTATTCGGGGTCTTTGGTGTTTCCATATGAATTTTTGAATTATTTGCTCCAGTTCATTGAAGAATGTTGCTCGTATTTTCTTTTTTTTTTTTTTTATTGAAGGGTAATTGACAACAGTATTACATTACATTAGTTTCAGGTGTACAACACAGTGATTCAACATTTATATACATGATAATTCTAGGTACCAGCTATCACCATACCAAGTTGTTACAATATTTTGACTATATTCCTTATGCTATACATTACATCCCGGTTACTTATTTATTTTACAATTGGAAGTGTGTTTATATATATATATATATATATATGTATATATATTTTGTGAGGGCATCTCTCATATTTATTGATCAAATAGTTGTTAACCACAATAAATTTCTGTATAGGGGGGTCAATACTCAATGCACAATCATTAATCCACCCCAAGTCTAATTTTCGTCAGTCTCCAATCTTCTGATGCATAACGAACAAATTCTTACATGGAGTACAAATTCTTACATAGTGAATAAGTTACATGGTGAACAGTGCAAGGGCAGTCATCACAGAAGCTTTTGGTTTTGTTCATGCATTATGGACTATACAGAGTCAGTTCAAATATGAATATTCATTTGATTTTTAAACTTGATTTATATGTGGATACCACATTTCTCTATTATTATTATTTTTAATAAAATGCTGAAGTGGTATGTAGATACGAGATAAAGGTAGAAAACAGAGTTTAGTGTTGTAAGAGAGCAAATGTAGATGATCAGGTGTGTGCCTGTAGACTATGTGTTAATCCGAGCTAGACGAGGGCAATAAACATCCATGTATGCAGAAGATTTCTCTCAGAACATGAGGGGGGAGGTTCTAAGCCTCACCTCTGCTGCTCCCCATTTTCTCACCAGATGGCCCCCTGCGACTGTGCCTGTCTTAGGTTGTTCCTCCCTTGAGGAATTTTACCCATCTCTGACTAACCAGTCATCTTCCGGGGCCATACAGGGAAATGTTAAGTTGGTAAGTGAGAGAGAAGCTTTATTGTTTGAAAAGGTTAGCTTTTTACTTCTTTGCATATTTATGCCTGTGGCTTCTATGCCCAGCATTTGTCTTGAGGTGTCTTTACCACTTGGAAGAATTATGTTACTCGGTAAATTCGACATGTGGCACGAGTTCTATTTAAAGGTTGTGATTAGGTAGGAAGAAGAAAAGCTATAGAAGTAGCAGGCAGAAGAAAACCTGGGAAGATTGATTATTTCTTTGACATATCTTCTTGCAGAGTAACTTCAGCATGGATAGGTTTTAAACTACTAATTAAATTGTGCACACACATTAACATAATAGGAATATAGTTACCTAACCAAAGCATACCTGTAATTACCAGCCATCTCCAGGGAAACAAGAAAACCAGTTAGGCACCTTAGGCATTTGTGAAAACTTATCTATGATATGGTGGATATTGTCCGACTGAACTTAAACAGTCTGAGAGAAATCAGACAAATTAAAACAACCCATTCCTAGGGACTGTTCATATCCCATATATTCTTTTAATGATAAATAGTCTGTGGTTGTAAGATTTTGGAGTGCTACAATTTGCACTTCTCCTAATTCTTGGTTGAGTTCCAACAGTATAGATCCAGTCCAATTTTTTGTTTTACTGTATGCACAGGCCAGCTTAGATATCTCCTTCATCATTCCCATGGCAAGTCCAGGAACTGGTGGGATGAGTGCATCTACACCTGTGACAGTGCGTGGATCTTTGTTGGAGTTTTTTTTTTTTTTTTTGCTGATCATCTTCTGTCATGAGTCTTCCAGAGAGTGCTGATGTTGGAAGTTCTTTTTCATATCGTATCTTAGTTCATTTTCGGGGTAGCCCAATTAGGCTTTGATCCTCTATATAAACACAAACAGACCCTTTGCCTACACTTTTATATGCCCTTTATACCCTTGTGTACAACTCATTGGAGGTTACCACACAGGAACTGCCCTTTCTTTTTGTTTTTTGTTTTTTTTTTGTTTGTTTTGTTTTTGGTATCACTAATCTACAATTACAGGACGAATATTTTGTTTACTAGGCTCTCCCCTATACCACGTCTCCCCTATAAACCCCTTTACAGTCACTGTCCATCAGCATAGCAAAATGTTGTAGAATCACTACTTGCCTTCTCTGTGTTGTACAGCCTTCCCTTTTCTCCTACCCCCCCATGCATGCTAATCTTAATACTCCCCTACTTCTCCCCCCCCTTATCCCTCCCTAACCACCCACCCATCATCCCCAGTCCCTTTTCCTTTGGTACCTGTTAGTCCATTCTTGGATTCTGTGATTCTGCTGCTGTTTTGTTTCTTCAGTTTTTCCTTTGTTCTTATATTCCACAGATAAGTGAAATCATTCGGTATTTCTCTTTCTCCGCTTGGCTTGTTTCACTGAGCATAATACCCTCCAGCTCCATCCATGTTGCTGCAAATGGTTGGATTTGCCCTTTTCTTATGGCTGAGTAGTATTCCATTGTGTATATGTACCACATCTTCTTTATCCATTCATCTATCGATGGACATTTAGGTTGCTTCCAGTTCTTGGCTATTGTAAATAGTGCTGCGATAAACATAGGGGTACATTGGTCTTTCTCATACTTGATTGCTGCATTCTTAGGGTAAATTCCTAGGAGTGCAATTCCTGGGTCAAATGGTATGTCTGTTTTGAGCATATTGATGTACCTCCATACTGCTTTCCACAATGGTTGAACAAGTTTACATTCCCACCAGCAGTGTAGGAGGGTTCCCCTTGCTCCACAGCCTCGCCAACATTTGTTGTTGTTTGTCTTTTGGATGGCAGCCATCCTTACTGGTGTGAGGTGATACCTCATTGTAGTTTTAATTTGCATTTCTCTGATAATTAGCGATGTGGAGCATCTTTTCATGTGTCTGTTGGCCATCTGTGTATCTTTTTTGGAGAACTGTCTGTTCAGTTCCTCTGCCCATTTTTTAATTGGGTTATTTGTTTTTTGTTTTTTGAGACGTGTGAGCTCTTAATATATTCTGGACGTCAAGCCTTTATCGGATGTGTCATTTTCAAATATATTCTCCCATACTATAGGGTGCCTTTTTGTTCTATTGATGGTGTCTTTTGCTGTACAGAAGCTTTTCAGCTTAATATAGTCCCACTTATTCATTTTTGCTGTTGTTTTCCTTGCCCGTGGAGATATGTTCAAGAACAGGTCACTCATGTTTATGTCTAAGAGGTTTTTGCCTATGTTTTCTGTTTCATGACTTACATTCAGGTCTTTAATCCATTTTGAGTTTACTTTTGTATATATGGTTAGACAATGGTCCAGTTTCATATTCCTACATGTAGCTGTCCAGTTTTACCAGCACCATCTATTGAAGAGACTGTCATTTCACCATTGTATGACCATGGCTCCTTTATCAAATATTAATTGAACATATATGTCTGGGTTAATGTCTGGATTCTCTAGTCTGTTCCATTGGTCTGTGGCTCTGCTCTTGTGCCAGTATAAAATTGTCTTGATTACTATGGCTTTATAGTAGAGCTTGAAGTTGGGGAGTGAGATCCCCCCTACTTTATTCTTCTTTCGCAGGATTGCTTTGGCTATTCGGGGTCTTTGGTGTTTCCATATGAATTTTTGAATTATTTGCTCCAGTTCATTGAAGAATGTTGCTCGTATTTTCTTTTTTTTTTTTTTTTATTGAAGGGTAATTGACAACAGTATTACATTACATTAGTTTCAGGTGTACAACACAGTGATTCAACATTTATATACATGATAATTCTAGGTACCAGCTATCACCATACCAAGTTGTTACAATATTTTGACTATATTCCTTATGCTATACATTACATCCCGGTTACTTATTTATTTTACAATTGGAAGTGTGTTTATATATATATATATATATATATGTATATATATTTTGTGAGGGCATCTCTCATATTTATTGATCAAATAGTTGTTAACCACAATAAATTTCTGTATAGGGGGGTCAATACTCAATGCACAATCATTAATCCACCCCAAGTCTAATTTTCGTCAGTCTCCAATCTTCTGATGCATAACGAACAAATTCTTACATGGAGTACAAATTCTTACATAGTGAATAAGTTACATGGTGAACAGTGCAAGGGCAGTCATCACAGAAGCTTTTGGTTTTGTTCATGCATTATGGACTATACAGAGTCAGTTCAAATATGAATATTCATTTGATTTTTAAACTTGATTTATATGTGGATACCACATTTCTCTATTATTATTATTTTTAATAAAATGCTGAAGTGGTATGTAGATACGAGATAAAGGTAGAAAACAGAGTTTAGTGTTGTAAGAGAGCAAATGTAGATGATCAGGTGTGTGCCTGTAGACTATGTGTTAATCCGAGCTAGACGAGGGCAATAAACATCCATGTATGCAGAAGATTTCTCTCAGAACATGAGGGGGGAGGTTCTAAGCCTCACCTCTGCTGCTCCCCATTTTCTCACCAGATGGCCCCCTGCGACTGTGCCTGTCTTAGGTTGTTCCTCCCTTGAGGAATTTTACCCATCTCTGACTAACCAGTCATCTTCCGGGGCCATACAGGGAAATGTTAAGTTGGTAAGTGAGAGAGAAGCTTTATTGTTTGAAAAGGTTAGCTTTTTACTTCTTTGCATATTTATGCCTGTGGCTTCTATGCCCAGCATTTGTCTTGAGGTGTCTTTACCACTTGGAAGAATTATGTTACTCGGTAAATTCGACATGTGGCACGAGTTCTATTTAAAGGTTGTGATTAGGTAGGAAGAAGAAAAGCTATAGAAGTAGCAGGCAGAAGAAAACCTGGGAAGATTGATTATTTCTTTGACATATCTTCTTGCAGAGTAACTTCAGCATGGATAGGTTTTAAACTACTAATTAAATTGTGCACACACATTAACATAATAGGAATATAGTTACCTAACCAAAGCATACCTGTAATTACCAGCCATCTCCAGGGAAACAAGAAAACCAGTTAGGCACCTTAGGCATTTGTGAAAACTTATCTATGATATGGTGGATATTGTCCGACTGAACTTAAACAGTCTGAGAGAAATCAGACAAATTAAAACAACCCATTCCTAGGGACTGTTCATATCCCATATATTCTTTTAATGATAAATAGTCTGTGGTTGTAAGATTTTGGAGTGCTACAATTTGCACTTCTCCTAATTCTTGGTTGAGTTCCAACAGTATAGATCCAGTCCAATTTTTTGTTTTACTGTATGCACAGGCCAGCTTAGATATCTCCTTCATCATTCCCATGGCAAGTCCAGGAACTGGTGGGATGAGTGCATCTACACCTGTGACAGTGCGTGGATCTTTGTTGGAGTTTTTTTTTTTTTTTTTGCTGATCATCTTCTGTCATGAGTCTTCCAGAGAGTGCTGATGTTGGAAGTTCTTTTTCATATCGTATCTTAGTTCATTTTCGGGGTAGCCCAATTAGGCTTTGATCCTCTATATAAACACAAACAGACCCTTTGCCTACACTTTTATATGCCCTTTATACCCTTGTGTACAACTCATTGGAGGTTACCACACAGGAACTGCCCTTTCTTTTTGTTTTTTGTTTTTTGTTTGTTTGTTTTGTTTTTGGTATCACTAATCTACAATTACAGGACGAATATTTTGTTTACTAGGCTCTCCCCTATACCACGTCTCCCCTATAAACCCCTTTACAGTCACTGTCCATCAGCATAGCAAAATGTTGTAGAATCACTACTTGCCTTCTCTGTGTTGTACAGCCTTCCCTTTTCTCCTACCCCCCCATGCATGCTAATCTTAATACTCCCCTACTTCTCCCCCCCCTTATCCCTCCCTAACCACCCACCCATCATCCCCAGTCGCTTTTCCTTTGGTACCTGTTAGTCCATTCTTGGATTCTGTGATTCTGCTGCTGTTTTGTTTCTTCAGTTTTTCCTTTGTTCTTATATTCCACAGATAAGTGAAATCATTCGGTATTTCTCTTTCTCCGCTTGGCTTGTTTCACTGAGCATAATACCCTCCAGCTCCATCCATGTTGCTGCAAATGGTTGGATTTGCCCTTTTCTTATGGCTGAGTAGTATTCCTTTGTGTATATGTACCACATCTTCTTTATCCATTCATCTATCGATGGACATTTAGGTTGCTTCCAGTTCTTGGCTATTGTAAATAGTGCTGCGATAAACATAGGGGTACATTGGTCTTTCTCATACTTGATTGCTGCATTCTTAGGGTAAATTCCTAGGAGTGCAATTCCTGGGTCAAATGGTATGTCTGTTTTGAGCATATTGATGTACCTCCATACTGCTTTCCACAATGGTTGAACAAGTTTACATTCCCACCAGCAGTGTAGGAGGGTTCCCCTTGCTCCACAGCCTCGCCAACATTTGTTGTTGTTTGTCTTTTGGATGGCAGCCATCCTTACTGGTGTGAGGTGATACCTCATTGTAGTTTTAATTTGCATTTCTCTGATAATTAGCGATGTGGAGCATCTTTTCATGTGTCTGTTGGCCATCTGTGTATCTTTTTTGGAGAACTGTCTGTTCAGTTCCTCTGCCCATTTTTTAATTGGGTTATTTGTTTTTTGTTTTTTGAGACGTGTGAGCTCTTAATATATTCTGGACGTCAAGCCTTTATCGGATGTGTCATTTTCAAATATATTCTCCCATACTATAGGGTGCCTTTTTGTTCTATTGATGGTGTCTTTTGCTGTACAGAAGCTTTTCAGCTTAATATAGTCCCACTTATTCATTTTTGCTGTTGTTTTCCTTGCCCGTGGAGATATGTTCAAGAACAGGTCACTCATGTTTATGTCTAAGAGGTTTTTGCCTATGTTTTCTGTTTCATGACTTACATTCAGGTCTTTAATCCATTTTGAGTTTACTTTTGTATATATGGTTAGACAATGGTCCAGTTTCATATTCCTACATGTAGCTGTCCAGTTTTACCAGCACCATCTATTGAAGAGACTGTCATTTCACCATTGTATGACCATGGCTCCTTTATCAAATATTAATTGAACATATATGTCTGGGTTAATGTCTGGATTCTCTAGTCTGTTCCATTGGTCTGTGGCTCTGCTCTTGTGCCAGTACCAAATTGTCTTGATTACTATGGCTTTATAGTAGAGCTTGAAGTTGGGGAGTGAGATCCCCCCTACTTTATTCTTCTTTCGCAGGATTGCTTTGGCTATTCGGGGTCTTTGGTGTTTCCATATGAATTTTTGAATTATTTGCTCCAGTTCATTGAAGAATGTTGCTCGTATTTTCTTTTTTTTTTTTTTTTATTGAAGGGTAATTGACAACAGTATTACATTACATTAGTTTCAGGTGTACAACACAGTGATTCAACATTTATATACATGATAATTCTAGGTACCAGCTATCACCATACCAAGTTGTTACAATATTTTGACTATATTCCTTATGCTATACATTACATCCCGGTTACTTATTTATTTTACAATTGGAAGTGTGTTTATATATATATATATATATATATATGTATATATATTTTGTGAGGGCATCTCTCATATTTATTGATCAAATAGTTGTTAACCACAATAAATTTCTGTATAGGGGGGTCAATACTCAATGCACAATCATTAATCCACCCCAAGTCTAATTTTCGTCAGTCTCCAATCTTCTGATGCATAACGAACAAATTCTTACATGGAGTACAAATTCTTACATAGTGAATAAGTTACATGGTGAACAGTGCAAGGGCAGTCATCACAGAAGCTTTTGGTTTTGTTCATGCATTATGAACTATACAGAGTCAGTTCAAATATGAATATTCATTTGATTTTTAAACTTGATTTATATGTGGATACCACATTTCTCTATTATTATTATTTTTAATAAAATGCTGAAGTGGTATGTAGATACGAGATAAAGGTAGAAAACAGAGTTTAGTGTTGTAAGAGAGCAAATGTAGATGATCAGGTGTGTGCCTGTAGACTATGTGTTAATCCGAGCTAGACGAGGGCAATAAACATCCATGTATGCAGAAGATTTCTCTCAGAACATGAGGGGGGAGGTTCTAAGCCTCACCTCTGCTGCTCCCCATTTTCTCACCAGATGGCCCCCTGCGACTGTGCCTGTCTTAGGTTGTTCCTCCCTTGAGGAATTTTACCCATCTCTGACTAACCAGTCATCTTCCGGGGCCATACAGGGAAATGTTAAGTTGGTAAGTGAGAGAGAAGCTTTATTGTTTGAAAAGGTTAGCTTTTTACTTCTTTGCATATTTATGCCTGTGGCTTCTATGCCCAGCATTTGTCTTGAGGTGTCTTTACCACTTGGAAGAATTATGTTACTCGGTAAATTCGACATGTGGCACGAGTTCTATTTAAAGGTTGTGATTAGGTAGGAAGAAGAAAAGCTATAGAAGTAGCAGGCAGAAGAAAACCTGGGAAGATTGATTATTTCTTTGACATATCTTCTTGCAGAGTAACTTCAGCATGGATAGGTTTTAAACTACTAATTAAATTGTGCACACACATTAACATAATAGGAATATAGTTACCTAACCAAAGCATACCTGTAATTACCAGCCATCTCCAGGGAAACAAGAAAACCAGTTAGGCACCTTAGGCATTTGTGAAAACTTATCTATGATATGGTGGATATTGTCCGACTGAACTTAAACAGTCTGAGAGAAATCAGACAAATTAAAACAACCCATTCCTAGGGACTGTTCATATCCCATATATTCTTTTAATGATAAATAGTCTGTGGTTGTAAGATTTTGGAGTGCTACAATTTGCACTTCTCCTAATTCTTGGTTGAGTTCCAACAGTATAGATCCAGTCCAATTTTTTGTTTTACTGTATGCACAGGCCAGCTTAGATATCTCCTTCATCATTCCCATGGCAAGTCCAGGAACTGGTGGGATGAGTGCATCTACACCTGTGACAGTGCGTGGATCTTTGTTGGAGTTTTTTTTTTTTTTTTTGCTGATCATCTTCTGTCATGAGTCTTCCAGAGAGTGCTGATGTTGGAAGTTCTTTTTCATATCGTATCTTAGTTCATTTTCGGGGTAGCCCAATTAGGCTTTGATCCTCTATATAAACACAAACAGACCCTTTGCCTACACTTTTATATGCCCTTTATACCCTTGTGTACAACTCATTGGAGGTTACCACACAGGAACTGCCCTTTCTTTTTGTTTTTTGTTTTTTTTTTGTTTGTTTTGTTTTTGGTATCACTAATCTACAATTACAGGACGAATATTTTGTTTACTAGGCTCTCCCCTATACCAGGTCTCCCCTATAAACCCCTTTACAGTCACTGTCCATCAGCATAGCAAAATGTTGTAGAATCACTACTTGCCTTCTCTGTGTTGTACAGCCTTCCCTTTTCTCCTACCCCCCCATGCATGCTAATCTTAATACTCCCCTACTTCTCCCCCCCCTTATCCCTCCCTAACCACCCACCCATCATCCCCAGTCCCTTTTCCTTTGGTACCTGTTAGTCCATTCTTGGATTCTGTGATTCTGCTGCTGTTTTGTTTCTTCAGTTTTTCCTTTGTTCTTATATTCCACAGATAAGTGAAATCATTCGGTATTTCTCTTTCTCCGCTTGGCTTGTTTCACTGAGCATAATACCCTCCAGCTCCATCCATGTTGCTGCAAATGGTTGGATTTGCCCTTTTCTTATGGCTGAGTAGTATTCCATTGTGTATATGTACCACATCTTCTTTATCCATTCATCTATCGATGGACATTTAGGTTGCTTCCAATTCTTGGCTATTGTAAATAGTGCTGCGATAAACATAGGGGTACATTGGTCTTTCTCATACTTGATTGCTGCATTCTTAGGGTAAATTCCTAGGAGTGCAATTCCTGGGTCAAATGGTATGTCTGTTTTGAGCATATTGATGTACCTCCATACTGCTTTCCACAATGGTTGAACAAGTTTACATTCCCACCAGCAGTGTAGGAGGGTTCCCCTTGCTCCACAGCCTCGCCAACATTTGTTGTTGTTTGTCTTTTGGATGGCAGCCATCCTTACTGGTGTGAGGTGATACCTCATTGTAGTTTTAATTTGCATTTCTCTGATAATTAGCGATGTGGAGCATCTTTTCATGTGTCTGTTGGCCATCTGTGTATCTTTTTTGGAGAACTGTCTGTTCAGTTCCTCTGCCCATTTTTTAATTGGGTTATTTGTTTTTTGTTTTTTGAGACGTGTGAGCTCTTAATATATTCTGGACGTCAAGCCTTTATCGGATGTGTCATTTTCAAATATATTCTCCCATACTATAGGGTGCCTTTTTGTTCTATTGATGGTGTCTTTTGCTGTACAGAAGCTTTTCAGCTTAATATAGTCCCACTTATTCATTTTTGCTGTTGTTTTCCTTGCCCGTGGAGATATGTTCAAGAACAGGTCACTCATGTTTATGTCTAAGAGGTTTTTGCCTATGTTTTCTGTTTCATGACTTACATTCAGGTCTTTAATCCATTTTGAGTTTACTTTTGTATATATGGTTAGACAATGGTCCAGTTTCATATTCCTACATGTAGCTGTCCAGTTTTACCAGCACCATCTATTGAAGAGACTGTCATTTCACCATTGTATGACCATGGCTCCTTTATCAAATATTAATTGAACATATATGTCTGGGTTAATGTCTGGATTCTCTAGTCTGTTCCATTGGTCTGTGGCTCTGCTCTTGTGCCAGTACCAAATTGTCTTGATTACTATGGCTTTATAGTAGAGCTTGAAGTTGGGGAGTGAGATCCCCCCTACTTTATTCTTCTTTCGCAGGATTGCTTTGGCTATTCGGGGTCTTTGGTGTTTCCATATGAATTTTTGAATTATTTGCTCCAGTTCATTGAAGAATGTTGCTCGTATTTTCTTTTTTTTTTTTTTTTTATTGAAGGGTAATTGACAACAGTATTACATTACATTAGTTTCAGGTGTACAACACAGTGATTCAACATTTATATACATGATAATTCTAGGTACCAGCTATCACCATACCAAGTTGTTACAATATTTTGACTATATTCCTTATGCTATACATTACATCCCGGTTACTTATTTATTTTACAATTGGAAGTGTGTTTATATATATATATATATATATATATATATATATATATATATATATATATATGTATATATATTTTGTGAGGGCATCTCTCATATTTATTGATCAAATAGTTGTTAACCACAATAAATTTCTGTATAGGGGGGTCAATACTCAATGCACAATCATTAATCCACCCCAAGTCTAATTTTCGTCAGTCTCCAATCTTCTGATGCATAACGAACAAATTCTTACATGGAGTACAAATTCTTACATAGTGAATAAGTTACATGGTGAACAGTGCAAGGGCAGTCATCACAGAAGCTTTTGGTTTTGTTCATGCATTATGAACTATACAGAGTCAGTTCAAATATGAATATTCATTTGATTTTTAAACTTGATTTATATGTGGATACCACATTTCTCTATTATTATTATTTTTAATAAAATGCTGAAGTGGTATGTAGATACGAGATAAAGGTAGAAAACAGAGTTTAGTGTTGTAAGAGAGCAAATGTAGATGATCAGGTGTGTGCCTGTAGACTATGTGTTAATCCGAGCTAGACGAGGGCAATAAACATCCATGTATGCAGAAGATTTCTCTCAGAACATGAGGGGGGAGGTTCTAAGCCTCACCTCTGCTGCTCCCCATTTTCTCACCAGATGGCCCCCTGCGACTGTGCCTGTCTTAGGTTGTTCCTCCCTTGAGGAATTTTACCCATCTCTGACTAACCAGTCATCTTCCGGGGCCATACAGGGAAATGTTAAGTTGGTAAGTGAGAGAGAAGCTTTATTGTTTGAAAAGGTTAGCTTTTTACTTCTTTGCATATTTATGCCTGTGGCTTCTATGCCCAGCATTTGTCTTGAGGTGTCTTTACCACTTGGAAGAATTATGTTACTCGGTAAATTCGACATGTGGCACGAGTTCTATTTAAAGGTTGTGATTAGGTAGGAAGAAGAAAAGCTATAGAAGTAGCAGGCAGAAGAAAACCTGGGAAGATTGATTATTTCTTTGACATATCTTCTTGCAGAGTAACTTCAGCATGGATAGGTTTTAAACTACTAATTAAATTGTGCACACACATTAACATAATAGGAATATAGTTACCTAACCAAAGCATACCTGTAATTACCAGCCATCTCCAGGGAAACAAGAAAACCAGTTAGGCACCTTAGGCATTTGTGAAAACTTATCTATGATATGGTGGATATTGTCCGACTGAACTTAAACAGTCTGAGAGAAATCAGACAAATTAAAACAACCCATTCCTAGGGACTGTTCATATCCCATATATTCTTTTAATGATAAATAGTCTGTGGTTGTAAGATTTTGGAGTGCTACAATTTGCACTTCTCCTAATTCTTGGTTGAGTTCCAACAGTATAGATCCAGTCCAATTTTTTGTTTTACTGTATGCACAGGCCAGCTTAGATATCTCCTTCATCATTCCCATGGCAAGTCCAGGAACTGGTGGGATGAGTGCATCTACACCTGTGACAGTGCGTGGATCTTTGTTGGAGTTTTTTTTTTTTTTTTTGCTGATCATCTTCTGTCATGAGTCTTCCAGAGAGTGCTGATGTTGGAAGTTCTTTTTCATATCGTATCTTAGTTCATTTTCGGGGTAGCCCAATTAGGCTTTGATCCTCTATATAAACACAAACAGACCCTTTGCCTACACTTTTATATGCCCTTTATACCCTTGTGTACAACTCATTGGAGGTTACCACACAGGAACTGCCCTTTCTTTTTGTTTTTTGTTTTTTTTTTTGTTTGTTTTGTTTTTGGTATCACTAATCTACAATTACAGGACGAATATTTTGTTTACTAGGCTCTCCCCTATACCAGGTCTCCCCTATAAACCCCTTTACAGTCACTGTCCATCAGCATAGCAAAATGTTGTAGAATCACTACTTGCCTTCTCTGTGTTGTACAGCCTTCCCTTTTCTCCTACCCCCCCATGCATGCTAATCTTAATACTCCCCTACTTCTCCCCCCCCTTATCCCTCCCTAACCACCCACCCATCATCCCCAGTCCCTTTTCCTTTGGTACCTGTTAGTCCATTCTTGGATTCTGTGATTCTGCTGCTGTTTTGTTTCTTCAGTTTTTCCTTTGTTCTTATATTCCACAGATAAGTGAAATCATTCGGTATTTCTCTTTCTCCGCTTGGCTTGTTTCACTGAGCATAATACCCTCCAGCTCCATCCATGTTGCTGCAAATGGTTGGATTTGCCCTTTTCTTATGGCTGAGTAGTATTCCATTGTGTATATGTACCACATCTTCTTTATCCATTCATCTATCGATGGACATTTAGGTTGCTTCCAATTCTTGGCTATTGTAAATAGTGCTGCGATAAACATAGGGGTACATTGGTCTTTCTCATACTTGATTGCTGCATTCTTAGGGTAAATTCCTAGGAGTGCAATTCCTGGGTCAAATGGTATGTCTGTTTTGAGCATATTGATGTACCTCCATACTGCTTTCCACAATGGTTGAACAAGTTTACATTCCCACCAGCAGTGTAGGAGGGTTCCCCTTGCTCCACAGCCTCGCCAACATTTGTTGTTGTTTGTCTTTTGGATGGCAGCCATCCTTACTGGTGTGAGGTGATACCTCATTGTAGTTTTAATTTGCATTTCTCTGATAATTAGCGATGTGGAGCATCTTTTCATGTGTCTGTTGGCCATCTGTGTATCTTTTTTGGAGAACTGTCTGTTCAGTTCCTCTGCCCATTTTTTAATTGGGTTATTTGTTTTTTGTTTTTTGAGACGTGTGAGCTCTTAATATATTCTGGACGTCAAGCCTTTATCGGATGTGTCATTTTCAAATATATTCTCCCATACTATAGGGTGCCTTTTTGTTCTATTGATGGTGTCTTTTGCTGTACAGAAGCTTTTCAGCTTAATATAGTCCCACTTATTCATTTTTGCTGTTGTTTTCCTTGCCCGTGGAGATATGTTCAAGAACAGGTCACTCATGTTTATGTCTAAGAGGTTTTTGCCTATGTTTTCTGTTTCATGACTTACATTCAGGTCTTTAATCCATTTTGAGTTTACTTTTGTATATATGGTTAGACAATGGTCCAGTTTCATATTCCTACATGTAGCTGTCCAGTTTTACCAGCACCATCTATTGAAGAGACTGTCATTTCACCATTGTATGACCATGGCTCCTTTATCAAATATTAATTGAACATATATGTCTGGGTTAATGTCTGGATTCTCTAGTCTGTTCCATTGGTCTGTGGCTCTGCTCTTGTGCCAGTACCAAATTGTCTTGATTACTATGGCTTTATAGTAGAGCTTGAAGTTGGGGAGTGAGATCCCCCCTACTTTATTCTTCTTTCGCAGGATTGCTTTGGCTATTCGGGGTCTTTGGTGTTTCCATATGAATTTTTGAATTATTTGCTCCAGTTCATTGAAGAATGTTGCTCGTATTTTCTTTTTTTTTTTTTTTTTATTGAAGGGTAATTGACAACAGTATTACATTACATTAGTTTCAGGTGTACAACACAGTGATTCAACATTTATATACATGATAATTCTAGGTACCAGCTATCACCATACCAAGTTGTTACACTATTTTGACTATATTCCTTATGCTATACATTACATCCCGGTTACTTATTTATTTTACAATTGGAAGTGTGTTTATATATATATATATATATATATATATATATATATATATATATATATATATATATATGTATATATATTTTGTGAGGGCATCTCTCATATTTATTGATCAAATAGTTGTTAACCACAATAAATTTCTGTATAGGGGGGTCAATACTCAATGCACAATCATTAATCCACCCCAAGTCTAATTTTCGTCAGTCTCCAATCTTCTGATGCATAACGAACAAATTCTTACATGGAGTACAAATTCTTACATAGTGAATAAGTTACATGGTGAACAGTGCAAGGGCAGTCATCACAGAAGCTTTTGGTTTTGTTCATGCATTATGAACTATACAGAGTCAGTTCAAATATGAATATTCATTTGATTTTTAAACTTGATTTATATGTGGATACCACATTTCTCTATTATTATTATTTTTAATAAAATGCTGAAGTGGTATGTAGATACGAGATAAAGGTAGAAAACAGAGTTTAGTGTTGTAAGAGAGCAAATGTAGATGATCAGGTGTGTGCCTGTAGACTATGTGTTAATCCGAGCTAGACGAGGGCAATAAACATCCATGTATGCAGAAGATTTCTCTCAGAACATGAGGGGGGAGGTTCTAAGCCTCACCTCTGCTGCTCCCCATTTTCTCACCAGATGGCCCCCTGCGACTGTGCCTGTCTTAGGTTGTTCCTCCCTTGAGGAATTTTACCCATCTCTGACTAACCAGTCATCTTCCGGGGCCATACAGGGAAATGTTAAGTTGGTAAGTGAGAGAGAAGCTTTATTGTTTGAAAAGGTTAGCTTTTTACTTCTTTGCATATTTATGCCTGTGGCTTCTATGCCCAGCATTTGTCTTGAGGTGTCTTTACCACTTGGAAGAATTATGTTACTCGGTAAATTCGACATGTGGCACGAGTTCTATTTAAAGGTTGTGATTAGGTAGGAAGAAGAAAAGCTATAGAAGTAGCAGGCAGAAGAAAACCTGGGAAGATTGATTATTTCTTTGACATATCTTCTTGCAGAGTAACTTCAGCATGGATAGGTTTTAAACTACTAATTAAATTGTGCACACACATTAACATAATAGGAATATAGTTACCTAACCAAAGCATACCTGTAATTACCAGCCATCTCCAGGGAAACAAGAAAACCAGTTAGGCACCTTAGGCATTTGTGAAAACTTATCTATGATATGGTGGATATTGTCCGACTGAACTTAAACAGTCTGAGAGAAATCAGACAAATTAAAACAACCCATTCCTAGGGACTGTTCATATCCCATATATTCTTTTAATGATAAATAGTCTGTGGTTGTAAGATTTTGGAGTGCTACAATTTGCACTTCTCCTAATTCTTGGTTGAGTTCCAACAGTATAGATCCAGTCCAATTTTTTGTTTTACTGTATGCACAGGCCAGCTTAGATATCTCCTTCATCATTCCCATGGCAAGTCCAGGAACTGGTGGGATGAGTGCATCTACACCTGTGACAGTGCGTGGATCTTTGTTGGAGTTTTTTTTTTTTTTTTTGCTGATCATCTTCTGTCATGAGTCTTCCAGAGAGTGCTGATGTTGGAAGTTCTTTTTCATATCGTATCTTAGTTCATTTTCGGGGTAGCCCAATTAGGCTTTGATCCTCTATATAAACACAAACAGACCCTTTGCCTACACTTTTATATGCCCTTTATACCCTTGTGTACAACTCATTGGAGGTTACCACACAGGAACTGCCCTTTCTTTTTGTTTTTTGTTTTTTTTTTGTTTGTTTTGTTTTTGGTATCACTAATCTACAATTACAGGACGAATATTTTGTTTACTAGGCTCTCCCCTATACCAGGTCTCCCCTATAAACCCCTTTACAGTCACTGTCCATCAGCATAGCAAAATGTTGTAGAATCACTACTTGCCTTCTCTGTGTTGTACAGCCTTCCCTTTTCTCCTACCCCCCCATGCATGCTAATCTTAATACTCCCCTACTTCTCCCCCCCCTTATCCCTCCCTAACCACCCACCCATCATCCCCAGTCCCTTTTCCTTTGGTACCTGTTAGTCCATTCTTGGATTCTGTGATTCTGCTGCTGTTTTGTTTCTTCAGTTTTTCCTTTGTTCTTATATTCCACAGATAAGTGAAATCATTCGGTATTTCTCTTTCTCCGCTTGGCTTGTTTCACTGAGCATAATACCCTCCAGCTCCATCCATGTTGCTGCAAATGGTTGGATTTGCCCTTTTCTTATGGCTGAGTAGTATTCCATTGTGTATATGTACCACATCTTCTTTATCCATTCATCTATCGATGGACATTTAGGTTGCTTCCAATTCTTGGCTATTGTAAATAGTGCTGCGATAAACATAGGGGTACATTGGTCTTTCTCATACTTGATTGCTGCATTCTTAGGGTAAATTCCTAGGAGTGCAATTCCTGGGTCAAATGGTATGTCTGTTTTGAGCATATTGATGTACCTCCATACTGCTTTCCACAATGGTTGAACAAGTTTACATTCCCACCAGCAGTGTAGGAGGGTTCCCCTTGCTCCACAGCCTCGCCAACATTTGTTGTTGTTTGTCTTTTGGATGGCAGCCATCCTTACTGGTGTGAGGTGATACCTCATTGTAGTTTTAATTTGCATTTCTCTGATAATTAGCGATGTGGAGCATCTTTTCATGTGTCTGTTGGCCATCTGTGTATCTTTTTTGGAGAACTGTCTGTTCAGTTCCTCTGCCCATTTTTTAATTGGGTTATTTGTTTTTTGTTTTTTGAGACGTGTGAGCTCTTAATATATTCTGGACGTCAAGCCTTTATCGGATGTGTCATTTTCAAATATATTCTCCCATACTATAGGGTGCCTTTTTGTTCTATTGATGGTGTCTTTTGCTGTACAGAAGCTTTTCAGCTTAATATAGTCCCACTTATTCATTTTTGCTGTTGTTTTCCTTGCCCGTGGAGATATGTTCAAGAACAGGTCACTCATGTTTATGTCTAAGAGGTTTTTGCCTATGTTTTCTGTTTCATGACTTACATTCAGGTCTTTAATCCATTTTGAGTTTACTTTTGTATATATGGTTAGACAATGGTCCAGTTTCATATTCCTACATGTAGCTGTCCAGTTTTACCAGCACCATCTATTGAAGAGACTGTCATTTCACCATTGTATGACCATGGCTCCTTTATCAAATACTAATTGAACATATATGTCTGGGTTAATGTCTGGATTCTCTAGTCTGTTCCATTGGTCTGTGGCTCTGCTCTTGTGCCAGTACCAAATTGTCTTGATTACTATGGCTTTATAGTAGAGCTTGAAGTTGGGGAGTGAGATCCCCCCTACTTTATTCTTCTTTCGCAGGATTGCTTTGGCTATTCGGGGTCTTTGGTGTTTCCATATGAATTTTTGAATTATTTGCTCCAGTTCATTGAAGAATGTTGCTCGTATTTTCTTTTTTTTTTTTTTTTTATTGAAGGGTAATTGACAACAGTATTACATTACATTAGTTTCAGGTGTACAACACAGTGATTCAACATTTATATACATGATAATTCTAGGTACCAGCTATCACCATACCAAGTTGTTACACTATTTTGACTATATTCCTTATGCTATACATTACATCCCGGTTACTTATTTATTTTACAATTGGAAGTGTGTTTATATATATATATATATATATATATATATATATATATATATATATATATATATATATATGTATATATATTTTGTGAGGGCATCTCTCATATTTATTGATCAAATAGTTGTTAACCACAATAAATTTCTGTATAGGGGGGTCAATACTCAATGCACAATCATTAATCCACCCCAAGTCTAATTTTCGTCAGTCTCCAATCTTCTGATGCATAACGAACAAATTCTTACATGGAGTACAAATTCTTACATAGTGAATAAGTTACATGGTGAACAGTGCAAGGGCAGTCATCACAGAAGCTTTTGGTTTTGTTCATGCATTATGAACTATACAGAGTCAGTTCAAATATGAATATTCATTTGATTTTTAAACTTGATTTATATGTGGATACCACATTTCTCTATTATTATTATTTTTAATAAAATGCTGAAGTGGTATGTAGATACGAGATAAAGGTAGAAAACAGAGTTTAGTGTTGTAAGAGAGCAAATGTAGATGATCAGGTGTGTGCCTGTAGACTATGTGTTAATCCGAGCTAGACGAGGGCAATAAACATCCATGTATGCAGAAGATTTCTCTCAGAACATGAGGGGGGAGGTTCTAAGCCTCACCTCTGCTGCTCCCCATTTTCTCACCAGATGGCCCCCTGCGACTGTGCCTGTCTTAGGTTGTTCCTCCCTTGAGGAATTTTACCCATCTCTGACTAACCAGTCATCTTCCGGGGCCATACAGGGAAATGTTAAGTTGGTAAGTGAGAGAGAAGCTTTATTGTTTGAAAAGGTTAGCTTTTTACTTCTTTGCATATTTATGCCTGTGGCTTCTATGCCCAGCATTTGTCTTGAGGTGTCTTTACCACTTGGAAGAATTATGTTACTCGGTAAATTCGACATGTGGCACGAGTTCTATTTAAAGGTTGTGATTAGGTAGGAAGAAGAAAAGCTATAGAAGTAGCAGGCAGAAGAAAACCTGGGAAGATTGATTATTTCTTTGACATATCTTCTTGCAGAGTAACTTCAGCATGGATAGGTTTTAAACTACTAATTAAATTGTGCACACACATTAACATAATAGGAATATAGTTACCTAACCAAAGCATACCTGTAATTACCAGCCATCTCCAGGGAAACAAGAAAACCAGTTAGGCACCTTAGGCATTTGTGAAAACTTATCTATGATATGGTGGATATTGTCCGACTGAACTTAAACAGTCTGAGAGAAATCAGACAAATTAAAACAACCCATTCCTAGGGACTGTTCATATCCCATATATTCTTTTAATGATAAATAGTCTGTGGTTGTAAGATTTTGGAGTGCTACAATTTGCACTTCTCCTAATTCTTGGTTGAGTTCCAACAGTATAGATCCAGTCCAATTTTTTGTTTTACTGTATGCACAGGCCAGCTTAGATATCTCCTTCATCATTCCCATGGCAAGTCCAGGAACTGGTGGGATGAGTGCATCTACACCTGTGACAGTGCGTGGATCTTTGTTGGAGTTTTTTTTTTTTTTTTTGCTGATCATCTTCTGTCATGAGTCTTCCAGAGAGTGCTGATGTTGGAAGTTCTTTTTCATATCGTATCTTAGTTCATTTTCGGGGTAGCCCAATTAGGCTTTGATCCTCTATATAAACACAAACAGACCCTTTGCCTACACTTTTATATGCCCTTTATACCCTTGTGTACAACTCATTGGAGGTTACCACACAGGAACTGCCCTTTCTTTTTGTTTTTTGTTTTTTTTTTGTTTGTTTTGTTTTTGGTATCACTAATCTACAATTACAGGACGAATATTTTGTTTACTAGGCTCTCCCCTATACCAGGTCTCCCCTATAAACCCCTTTACAGTCACTGTCCATCAGCATAGCAAAATGTTGTAGAATCACTACTTGCCTTCTCTGTGTTGTACAGCCTTCCCTTTTCTCCTACCCCCCCATGCATGCTAATCTTAATACTCCCCTACTTCTCCCCCCCCTTATCCCTCCCTAACCACCCACCCATCATCCCCAGTCCCTTTTCCTTTGGTACCTGTTAGTCCATTCTTGGATTCTGTGATTCTGCTGCTGTTTTGTTTCTTCAGTTTTTCCTTTGTTCTTATATTCCACAGATAAGTGAAATCATTCGGTATTTCTCTTTCTCCGCTTGGCTTGTTTCACTGAGCATAATACCCTCCAGCTCCATCCATGTTGCTGCAAATGGTTGGATTTGCCCTTTTCTTATGGCTGAGTAGTATTCCATTGTGTATATGTACCACATCTTCTTTATCCATTCATCTATCGATGGACATTTAGGTTGCTTCCAATTCTTGGCTATTGTAAATAGTGCTGCGATAAACATAGGGGTACATTGGTCTTTCTCATACTTGATTGCTGCATTCTTAGGGTAAATTCCTAGGAGTGCAATTCCTGGGTCAAATGGTATGTCTGTTTTGAGCATATTGATGTACCTCCATACTGCTTTCCACAATGGTTGAACAAGTTTACATTCCCACCAGCAGTGTAGGAGGGTTCCCCTTGCTCCACAGCCTCGCCAACATTTGTTGTTGTTTGTCTTTTGGATGGCAGCCATCCTTACTGGTGTGAGGTGATACCTCATTGTAGTTTTAATTTGCATTTCTCTGATAATTAGCGATGTGGAGCATCTTTTCATGTGTCTGTTGGCCATCTGTGTATCTTTTTTGGAGAACTGTCTGTTCAGTTCCTCTGCCCATTTTTTAATTGGGTTATTTGTTTTTTGTTTTTTGAGACGTGTGAGCTCTTAATATATTCTGGACGTCAAGCCTTTATCGGATGTGTCATTTTCAAATATATTCTCCCATACTATAGGGTGCCTTTTTGTTCTATTGATGGTGTCTTTTGCTGTACAGAAGCTTTTCAGCTTAATATAGTCCCACTTATTCATTTTTGCTGTTGTTTTCCTTGCCCGTGGAGATATGTTCAAGAACAGGTCACTCATGTTTATGTCTAAGAGGTTTTTGCCTATGTTTTCTGTTTCATGACTTACATTCAGGTCTTTAATCCATTTTGAGTTTACTTTTGTATATATGGTTAGACAATGGTCCAGTTTCATATTCCTACATGTAGCTGTCCAGTTTTACCAGCACCATCTATTGAAGAGACTGTCATTTCACCATTGTATGACCATGGCTCCTTTATCAAATACTAATTGAACATATATGTCTGGGTTAATGTCTGGATTCTCTAGTCTGTTCCATTGGTCTGTGGCTCTGCTCTTGTGCCAGTACCAAATTGTCTTGATTACTATGGCTTTATAGTAGAGCTTGAAGTTGGGGAGTGAGATCCCCCCTACTTTATTCTTCTTTCGCAGGATTGCTTTGGCTATTCGGGGTCTTTGGTGTTTCCATATGAATTTTTGAATTATTTGCTCCAGTTCATTGAAGAATGTTGCTCGTATTTTCTTTTTTTTTTTTTTTTTATTGAAGGGTAATTGACAACAGTATTACATTACATTAGTTTCAGGTGTACAACACAGTGATTCAACATTTATATACATGATAATTCTAGGTACCAGCTATCACCATACCAAGTTGTTACACTATTTTGACTATATTCCTTATGCTATACATTACATCCCGGTTACTTATTTATTTTACAATTGGAAGTGTGTTTATATATATATATATATATATATATATATATATATATATATATATATATGTATATATATTTTGTGAGGGCATCTCTCATATTTATTGATCAAATAGTTGTTAACCACAATAAATTTCTGTATAGGGGGGTCAATACTCAATGCACAATCATTAATCCACCCCAAGTCTAATTTTCGTCAGTCTCCAATCTTCTGATGCATAACGAACAAATTCTTACATGGAGTACAAATTCTTACATAGTGAATAAGTTACATGGTGAACAGTGCAAGGGCAGTCATCACAGAAGCTTTTGGTTTTGTTCATGCATTATGAACTATACAGAGTCAGTTCAAATATGAATATTCATTTGATTTTTAAACTTGATTTATATGTGGATACCACATTTCTCTATTATTATTATTTTTAATAAAATGCTGAAGTGGTATGTAGATACGAGATAAAGGTAGAAAACAGAGTTTAGTGTTGTAAGAGAGCAAATGTAGATGATCAGGTGTGTGCCTGTAGACTATGTGTTAATCCGAGCTAGACGAGGGCAATAAACATCCATGTATGCAGAAGATTTCTCTCAGAACATGAGGGGGGAGGTTCTAAGCCTCACCTCTGCTGCTCCCCATTTTCTCACCAGATGGCCCCCTGCGACTGTGCCTGTCTTAGGTTGTTCCTCCCTTGAGGAATTTTACCCATCTCTGACTAACCAGTCATCTTCCGGGGCCATACAGGGAAATGTTAAGTTGGTAAGTGAGAGAGAAGCTTTATTGTTTGAAAAGGTTAGCTTTTTACTTCTTTGCATATTTATGCCTGTGGCTTCTATGCCCAGCATTTGTCTTGAGGTGTCTTTACCACTTGGAAGAATTATGTTACTCGGTAAATTCGACATGTGGCACGAGTTCTATTTAAAGGTTGTGATTAGGTAGGAAGAAGAAAAGCTATAGAAGTAGCAGGCAGAAGAAAACCTGGGAAGATTGATTATTTCTTTGACATATCTTCTTGCAGAGTAACTTCAGCATGGATAGGTTTTAAACTACTAATTAAATTGTGCACACACATTAACATAATAGGAATATAGTTACCTAACCAAAGCATACCTGTAATTACCAGCCATCTCCAGGGAAACAAGAAAACCAGTTAGGCACCTTAGGCATTTGTGAAAACTTATCTATGATATGGTGGATATTGTCCGACTGAACTTAAACAGTCTGAGAGAAATCAGACAAATTAAAACAACCCATTCCTAGGGACTGTTCATATCCCATATATTCTTTTAATGATAAATAGTCTGTGGTTGTAAGATTTTGGAGTGCTACAATTTGCACTTCTCCTAATTCTTGGTTGAGTTCCAACAGTATAGATCCAGTCCAATTTTTTGTTTTACTGTATGCACAGGCCAGCTTAGATATCTCCTTCATCATTCCCATGGCAAGTCCAGGAACTGGTGGGATGAGTGCATCTACACCTGTGACAGTGCGTGGATCTTTGTTGGAGTTTTTTTTTTTTTTTTTGCTGATCATCTTCTGTCATGAGTCTTCCAGAGAGTGCTGATGTTGGAAGTTCTTTTTCATATCGTATCTTAGTTCATTTTCGGGGTAGCCCAATTAGGCTTTGATCCTCTATATAAACACAAACAGACCCTTTGCCTACACTTTTATATGCCCTTTATACCCTTGTGTACAACTCATTGGAGGTTACCACACAGGAACTGCCCTTTCTTTTTGTTTTTTGTTTTTTTTTTGTTTGTTTTGTTTTTGGTATCACTAATCTACAATTACAGGACGAATATTTTGTTTACTAGGCTCTCCCCTATACCAGGTCTCCCCTATAAACCCCTTTACAGTCACTGTCCATCAGCATAGCAAAATGTTGTAGAATCACTACTTGCCTTCTCTGTGTTGTACAGCCTTCCCTTTTCTCCTACCCCCCCATGCATGCTAATCTTAATACTCCCCTACTTCTCCCCCCCCTTATCCCTCCCTAACCACCCACCCATCATCCCCAGTCCCTTTTCCTTTGGTACCTGTTAGTCCATTCTTGGATTCTGTGATTCTGCTGCTGTTTTGTTTCTTCAGTTTTTCCTTTGTTCTTATATTCCACAGATAAGTGAAATCATTCGGTATTTCTCTTTCTCCGCTTGGCTTGTTTCACTGAGCATAATACCCTCCAGCTCCATCCATGTTGCTGCAAATGGTTGGATTTGCCCTTTTCTTATGGCTGAGTAGTATTCCATTGTGTATATGTACCACATCTTCTTTATCCATTCATCTATCGATGGACATTTAGGTTGCTTCCAATTCTTGGCTATTGTAAATAGTGCTGCGATAAACATAGGGGTACATTGGTCTTTCTCATACTTGATTGCTGCATTCTTAGGGTAAATTCCTAGGAGTGCAATTCCTGGGTCAAATGGTATGTCTGTTTTGAGCATATTGATGTACCTCCATACTGCTTTCCACAATGGTTGAACAAGTTTACATTCCCACCAGCAGTGTAGGAGGGTTCCCCTTGCTCCACAGCCTCGCCAACATTTGTTGTTGTTTGTCTTTTGGATGGCAGCCATCCTTACTGGTGTGAGGTGATACCTCATTGTAGTTTTAATTTGCATTTCTCTGATAATTAGCGATGTGGAGCATCTTTTCATGTGTCTGTTGGCCATCTGTGTATCTTTTTTGGAGAACTGTCTGTTCAGTTCCTCTGCCCATTTTTTAATTGGGTTATTTGTTTTTTGTTTTTTGAGACGTGTGAGCTCTTAATATATTCTGGACGTCAAGCCTTTATCGGATGTGTCATTTTCAAATATATTCTCCCATACTATAGGGTGCCTTTTTGTTCTATTGATGGTGTCTTTTGCTGTACAGAAGCTTTTCAGCTTAATATAGTCCCACTTATTCATTTTTGCTGTTGTTTTCCTTGCCCGTGGAGATATGTTCAAGAACAGGTCACTCATGTTTATGTCTAAGAGGTTTTTGCCTATGTTTTCTGTTTCATGACTTACATTCAGGTCTTTAATCCATTTTGAGTTTACTTTTGTATATATGGTTAGACAATGGTCCAGTTTCATATTCCTACATGTAGCTGTCCAGTTTTACCAGCACCATCTATTGAAGAGACTGTCATTTCACCATTGTATGACCATGGCTCCTTTATCAAATATTAATTGAACATATATGTCTGGGTTAATGTCTGGATTCTCTAGTCTGTTCCATTGGTCTGTGGCTCTGCTCTTGTGCCAGTACCAAATTGTCTTGATTACTATGGCTTTATAGTAGAGCTTGAAGTTGGGGAGTGAGATCCCCCCTACTTTATTCTTCTTTCGCAGGATTGCTTTGGCTATTCGGGGTCTTTGGTGTTTCCATATGAATTTTTGAATTATTTGCTCCAGTTCATTGAAGAATGTTGCTCGTATTTTCTTTTTTTTTTTTTTTTTATTGAAGGGTAATTGACAACAGTATTACATTACATTAGTTTCAGGTGTACAACACAGTGATTCAACATTTATATACATGATAATTCTAGGTACCAGCTATCACCATACCAAGTTGTTACAATATTTTGACTATATTCCTTATGCTATACATTACATCCCGGTTACTTATTTATTTTACAATTGGAAGTGTGTTTATATATATATATATATATATGTATATATATTTTGTGAGGGCATCTCTCATATTTATTGATCAAATAGTTGTTAACCACAATAAATTTCTGTATAGGGGGGTCAATACTCAATGCACAATCATTAATCCACCCCAAGTCTAATTTTCGTCAGTCTCCAATCTTCTGATGCATAACGAACAAATTCTTACATGGAGTACAAATTCTTACATAGTGAATAAGTTACATGGTGAACAGTGCAAGGGCAGTCATCATAGAAGCTTTTGGTTTTGTTCATGCATTATGAACTATACAGAGTCAGTTCAAATATGAATATTCATTTGATTTTTAAACTTGATTTATATGTGGATACCACATTTCTCTATTATTATTATTTTTAATAAAATGCTGAAGTGGTATGTAGATACGAGATAAAGGTAGAAAACAGAGTTTAGTGTTGTAAGAGAGCAAATGTAGATGATCAGGTGTGTGCCTGTAGACTATGTGTTAATCCGAGCTAGACGAGGGCAATAAACATCCATGTATGCAGAAGATTTCTCTCAGAACATGAGGGGGGAGGTTCTAAGCCTCACCTCTGCTGCTCCCCATTTTCTCACCAGATGGCCCCCTGCGACTGTGCCTGTCTTAGGTTGTTCCTCCCTTGAGGAATTTTACCCATCTCTGACTAACCAGTCATCTTCCGGGGCCATACAGGGAAATGTTAAGTTGGTAAGTGAGAGAGAAGCTTTATTGTTTGAAAAGGTTAGCTTTTTACTTCTTTGCATATTTATGCCTGTGGCTTCTATGCCCAGCATTTGTCTTGAGGTGTCTTTACCACTTGGAAGAATTATGTTACTCGGTAAATTCGACATGTGGCACGAGTTCTATTTAAAGGTTGTGATTAGGTAGGAAGAAGAAAAGCTATAGAAGTAGCAGGCAGAAGAAAACCTGGGAAGATTGATTATTTCTTTGACATATCTTCTTGCAGAGTAACTTCAGCATGGATAGGTTTTAAACTACTAATTAAATTGTGCACACACATTAACATAATAGGAATATAGTTACCTAACCAAAGCATACCTGTAATTACCAGCCATCTCCAGGGAAACAAGAAAACCAGTTAGGCACCTTAGGCATTTGTGAAAACTTATCTATGATATGGTGGATATTGTCCGACTGAACTTAAACAGTCTGAGAGAAATCAGACAAATTAAAACAACCCATTCCTAGGGACTGTTCATATCCCATATATTCTTTTAATGATAAATAGTCTGTGGTTGTAAGATTTTGGAGTGCTACAATTTGCACTTCTCCTAATTCTTGGTTGAGTTCCAACAGTATAGATCCAGTCCAATTTTTTGTTTTACTGTATGCACAGGCCAGCTTAGATATCTCCTTCATCATTCCCATGGCAAGTCCAGGAACTGGTGGGATGAGTGCATCTACACCTGTGACAGTGCGTGGATCTTTGTTGGAGTTTTTTTTTTTTTTTTTTGCTGATCATCTTCTTTCAAGAGTCTTCCAGAGAGTGCTGATGTTGGAAGTTCTTTTTCATATCGTATCTTAGTTCATTTTCGGGGTAGCCCAATTAGGCTTTGATCCTCTATATAAACACAAACAGACCCTTTGCCTACACTTTTATATGCCCTTTATACCCTTGTGTACAACTCATTGGAGGTTACCACACAGGAACTGCCCTTTCTTTTTGTTTTTTGTTTTTTTTTTGTTTGTTTTGTTTTTGGTATCACTAATCTACAATTACAGGACGAATATTTTGTTTACTAGGCTCTCCCCTATACCAGGTCTCCCCTATAAACCCCTTTACAGTCACTGTCCATCAGCATAGCAAAATGTTGTAGAATCACTACTTGCCTTCTCTGTGTTGTACAGCCTTCCCTTTTCTCCTACCCCCCCATGCATGCTAATCTTAATACTCCCCTACTTCTCCCCCCCCTTATCCCTCCCTAACCACCCACCCATCATCCCCAGTCCCTTTTCCTTTGGTACCTGTTAGTCCATTCTTGGATTCTGTGATTCTGCTGCTGTTTTGTTTCTTCAGTTTTTCCTTTGTTCTTATATTCCACAGATAAGTGAAATCATTCGGTATTTCTCTTTCTCCGCTTGGCTTGTTTCACTGAGCATAATACCCTCCAGCTCCATCCATGTTGCTGCAAATGGTTGGATTTGCCCTTTTCTTATGGCTGAGTAGTATTCCTTTGTGTATATGTACCACATCTTCTTTATCCATTCATCTATCGATGGACATTTAGGTTGCTTCCAGTTCTTGGCTATTGTAAATAGTGCTGCGATAAACATAGGGGTACATTGGTCTTTCTCATACTTGATTGCTGCATTCTTAGGGTAAATTCCTAGGAGTGCAATTCCTGGGTCAAATGGTATGTCTGTTTTGAGCATATTGATGTACCTCCATACTGCTTTCCACAATGGTTGAACAAGTTTACATTCCCACCAGCAGTGTAGGAGGGTTCCCCTTGCTCCACAGCCTCGCCAACATTTGTTGTTGTTTGTCTTTTGGATGGCAGCCATCCTTACTGGTGTGAGGTGATACCTCATTGTAGTTTTAATTTGCATTTCTCTGATAATTAGCGATGTGGAGCATCTTTTCATGTGTCTGTTGGCCATCTGTGTATCTTTTTTGGAGAACTGTCTGTTCAGTTCCTCTGCCCATTTTTTAATTGGGTTATTTGTTTTTTGTTTTTTGAGACGTGTGAGCTCTTAATATATTCTGGACGTCAAGCCTTTATCGGATGTGTCATTTTCAAATATATTCTCCCATACTATAGGGTGCCTTTTTGTTCTATTGATGGTGTCTTTTGCTGTACAGAAGCTTTTCAGCTTAATATAGTCCCACTTATTCATTTTTGCTGTTGTTTTCCTTGCCCGTGGAGATATGTTCAAGAACAGGTCACTCATGTTTATGTCTAAGAGGTTTTTGCCTATGTTTTCTGTTTCATGACTTACATTCAGGTCTTTAATCCATTTTGAGTTTACTTTTGTATATATGGTTAGACAATGGTCCAGTTTCATATTCCTACATGTAGCTGTCCAGTTTTACCAGCACCATCTATTGAAGAGACTGTCATTTCACCATTGTATGACCATGGCTCCTTTATCAAATATTAATTGAACATATATGTCTGGGTTAATGTCTGGATTCTCTAGTCTGTTCCATTGGTCTGTGGCTCTGCTCTTGTGCCAGTACCAAATTGTCTTGATTACTATGGCTTTATAGTAGAGCTTGAAGTTGGGGAGTGAGATCCCCCCTACTTTATTCTTCTTTCGCAGGATTGCTTTGGCTATTCGGGGTCTTTGGTGTTTCCATATGAATTTTTGAATTATTTGCTCCAGTTCATTGAAGAATGTTGCTCGTATTTTCTTTTTTTTTTTTTTTTTATTGAAGGGTAATTGACAACAGTATTACATTACATTAGTTTCAGGTGTACAACACAGTGATTCAACATTTATATACATGATAATTCTAGGTACCAGCTATCACCATACCAAGTTGTTACAATATTTTGACTATATTCCTTATGCTATACATTACATCCCGGTTACTTATTTATTTTACAATTGGAAGTGTGTTTATATATATATATATATATATGTATATATATTTTGTGAGGGCATCTCTCATATTTATTGATCAAATAGTTGTTAACCACAATAAATTTCTGTATAGGGGGGTCAATACTCAATGCACAATCATTAATCCACCCCAAGTCTAATTTTCGTCAGTCTCCAATCTTCTGATGCATAACGAACAAATTCTTACATGGAGTACAAATTCTTACATAGTGAATAAGTTACATGGTGAACAGTGCAAGGGCAGTCATCACAGAAGCTTTTGGTTTTGTTCATGCATTATGAACTATACAGAGTCAGTTCAAATATGAATATTCATTTGATTTTTAAACTTGATTTATATGTGGATACCACATTTCTCTATTATTATTATTTTTAATAAAATGCTGAAGTGGTATGTAGATACGAGATAAAGGTAGAAAACAGAGTTTAGTGTTGTAAGAGAGCAAATGTAGATGATCAGGTGTGTGCCTGTAGACTATGTGTTAATCCGAGCTAGACGAGGGCAATAAACATCCATGTATGCAGAAGATTTCTCTCAGAACATGAGGGGGGAGGTTCTAAGCCTCACCTCTGCTGCTCCCCATTTTCTCACCAGATGGCCCCCTGCGACTGTGCCTGTCTTAGGTTGTTCCTCCCTTGAGGAATTTTACCCATCTCTGACTAACCAGTCATCTTCCGGGGCCATACAGGGAAATGTTAAGTTGGTAAGTGAGAGAGAAGCTTTATTGTTTGAAAAGGTTAGCTTTTTACTTCTTTGCATATTTATGCCTGTGGCTTCTATGCCCAGCATTTGTCTTGAGGTGTCTTTACCACTTGGAAGAATTATGTTACTCGGTAAATTCGACATGTGGCACGAGTTCTATTTAAAGGTTGTGATTAGGTAGGAAGAAGAAAAGCTATAGAAGTAGCAGGCAGAAGAAAACCTGGGAAGATTGATTATTTCTTTGACATATCTTCTTGCAGAGTAACTTCAGCATGGATAGGTTTTAAACTACTAATTAAATTGTGCACACACATTAACATAATAGGAATATAGTTACCTAACCAAAGCATACCTGTAATTACCAGCCATCTCCAGGGAAACAAGAAAACCAGTTAGGCACCTTAGGCATTTGTGAAAACTTATCTATGATATGGTGGATATTGTCCGACTGAACTTAAACAGTCTGAGAGAAATCAGACAAATTAAAACAACCCATTCCTAGGGACTGTTCATATCCCATATATTCTTTTAATGATAAATAGTCTGTGGTTGTAAGATTTTGGAGTGCTACAATTTGCACTTCTCCTAATTCTTGGTTGAGTTCCAACAGTATAGATCCAGTCCAATTTTTTGTTTTACTGTATGCACAGGCCAGCTTAGATATCTCCTTCATCATTCCCATGGCAAGTCCAGGAACTGGTGGGATGAGTGCATCTACACCTGTGACAGTGCGTGGATCTTTGTTGGAGTTTTTTTTTTTTTTTTTGCTGATCATCTTCTGTCATGAGTCTTCCAGAGAGTGCTGATGTTGGAAGTTCTTTTTCATATCGTATCTTAGTTCATTTTCGGGGTAGCCCAATTAGGCTTTGATCCTCTATATAAACACAAACAGACCCTTTGCCTACACTTTTATATGCCCTTTATACCCTTGTGTACAACTCATTGGAGGTTACCACACAGGAACTGCCCTTTCTTTTTGTTTTTTGTTTTTTTTTTGTTTGTTTTGTTTTTGGTATCACTAATCTACAATTACAGGACGAATATTTTGTTTACTAGGCTCTCCCCTATACCAGGTCTCCCCTATAAACCCCTTTACAGTCACTGTCCATCAGCATAGCAAAATGTTGTAGAATCACTACTTGCCTTCTCTGTGTTGTACAGCCTTCCCTTTTCTCCTACCCCCCCATGCATGCTAATCTTAATACTCCCCTACTTCTCCCCCCCCTTATCCCTCCCTAACCACCCACCCATCATCCCCAGTCCCTTTTCCTTTGGTACCTGTTAGTCCATTCTTGGATTCTGTGATTCTGCTGCTGTTTTGTTTCTTCAGTTTTTCCTTTGTTCTTATATTCCACAGATAAGTGAAATCATTCGGTATTTCTCTTTCTCCGCTTGGCTTGTTTCACTGAGCATAATACCCTCCAGCTCCATCCATGTTGCTGCAAATGGTTGGATTTGCCCTTTTCTTATGGCTGAGTAGTATTCCTTTGTGTATATGTACCACATCTTCTTTATCCATTCATCTATCGATGGACATTTAGGTTGCTTCCAATTCTTGGCTATTGTAAATAGTGCTGCGATAAACATAGGGGTACATTGGTCTTTCTCATACTTGATTGCTGCATTCTTAGGGTAAATTCCTAGGAGTGCAATTCCTGGGTCAAATGGTATGTCTGTTTTGAGCATATTGATGTACCTCCATACTGCTTTCCACAATGGTTGAACAAGTTTACATTCCCACCAGCAGTGTAGGAGGGTTCCCCTTGCTCCACAGCCTCGCCAACATTTGTTGTTGTTTGTCTTTTGGATGGCAGCCATCCTTACTGGTGTGAGGTGATACCTCATTGTAGTTTTAATTTGCATTTCTCTGATAATTAGCGATGTGGAGCATCTTTTCATGTGTCTGTTGGCCATCTGTGTATCTTTTTTGGAGAACTGTCTGTTCAGTTCCTCTGCCCATTTTTTAATTGGGTTATTTGTTTTTTGTTTTTTGAGACGTGTGAGCTCTTAATATATTCTGGACGTCAAGCCTTTATCGGATGTGTCATTTTCAAATATATTCTCCCATACTATAGGGTGCCTTTTTGTTCTATTGATGGTGTCTTTTGCTGTACAGAAGCTTTTCAGCTTAATATAGTCCCACTTATTCATTTTTGCTGTTGTTTTCCTTGCCCGTGGAGATATGTTCAAGAACAGGTCACTCATGTTTATGTCTAAGAGGTTTTTGCCTATGTTTTCTGTTTCATGACTTACATTCAGGTCTTTAATCCATTTTGAGTTTACTTTTGTATATATGGTTAGACAATGGTCCAGTTTCATATTCCTACATGTAGCTGTCCAGTTTTACCAGCACCATCTATTGAAGAGACTGTCATTTCACCATTGTATGACCATGGCTCCTTTATCAAATATTAATTGAACATATATGTCTGGGTTAATGTCTGGATTCTCTAGTCTGTTCCATTGGTCTGTGGCTCTGCTCTTGTGCCAGTACCAAATTGTCTTGATTACTATGGCTTTATAGTAGAGCTTGAAGTTGGGGAGTGAGATCCCCCCTACTTTATTCTTCTTTCGCAGGATTGCTTTGGCTATTCGGGGTCTTTGGTGTTTCCATATGAATTTTTGAATTATTTGCTCCAGTTCATTGAAGAATGTTGCTCGTATTTTCTTTTTTTTTTTTTTTTTATTGAAGGGTAATTGACAACAGTATTACATTACATTAGTTTCAGGTGTACAACACAGTGATTCAACATTTATATACATGATAATTCTAGGTACCAGCTATCACCATACCAAGTTGTTACAATATTTTGACTATATTCCTTATGCTATACATTACATCCCGGTTACTTATTTATTTTACAATTGGAAGTGTGTTTATATATATATATATATATATATATATATATATATATATATATGTATATATATTTTGTGAGGGCATCTCTCATATTTATTGATCAAATAGTTGTTAACCACAATAAATTTCTGTATAGGGGGGTCAATACTCAATGCACAATCATTAATCCACCCCAAGTCTAATTTTCGTCAGTCTCCAATCTTCTGATGCATAACGAACAAATTCTTACATGGAGTACAAATTCTTACATAGTGAATAAGTTACATGGTGAACAGTGCAAGGGCAGTCATCACAGAAGCTTTTGGTTTTGTTCATGCATTATGAACTATACAGAGTCAGTTCAAATATGAATATTCATTTGATTTTTAAACTTGATTTATATGTGGATACCACATTTCTCTATTATTATTATTTTTAATAAAATGCTGAAGTGGTATGTAGATACGAGATAAAGGTAGAAAACAGAGTTTAGTGTTGTAAGAGAGCAAATGTAGATGATCAGGTGTGTGCCTGTAGACTATGTGTTAATCCGAGCTAGACGAGGGCAATAAACATCCATGTATGCAGAAGATTTCTCTCAGAACATGAGGGGGGAGGTTCTAAGCCTCACCTCTGCTGCTCCCCATTTTCTCACCAGATGGCCCCCTGCGACTGTGCCTGTCTTAGGTTGTTCCTCCCTTGAGGAATTTTACCCATCTCTGACTAACCAGTCATCTTCCGGGGCCATACAGGGAAATGTTAAGTTGGTAAGTGAGAGAGAAGCTTTATTGTTTGAAAAGGTTAGCTTTTTACTTCTTTGCATATTTATGCCTGTGGCTTCTATGCCCAGCATTTGTCTTGAGGTGTCTTTACCACTTGGAAGAATTATGTTACTCGGTAAATTCGACATGTGGCACGAGTTCTATTTAAAGGTTGTGATTAGGTAGGAAGAAGAAAAGCTATAGAAGTAGCAGGCAGAAGAAAACCTGGGAAGATTGATTATTTCTTTGACATATCTTCTTGCAGAGTAACTTCAGCATGGATAGGTTTTAAACTACTAATTAAATTGTGCACACACATTAACATAATAGGAATATAGTTACCTAACCAAAGCATACCTGTAATTACCAGCCATCTCCAGGGAAACAAGAAAACCAGTTAGGCACCTTAGGCATTTGTGAAAACTTATCTATGATATGGTGGATATTGTCCGACTGAACTTAAACAGTCTGAGAGAAATCAGACAAATTAAAACAACCCATTCCTAGGGACTGTTCATATCCCATATATTCTTTTAATGATAAATAGTCTGTGGTTGTAAGATTTTGGAGTGCTACAATTTGCACTTCTCCTAATTCTTGGTTGAGTTCCAACAGTATAGATCCAGTCCAATTTTTTGTTTTACTGTATGCACAGGCCAGCTTAGATATCTCCTTCATCATTCCCATGGCAAGTCCAGGAACTGGTGGGATGAGTGCATCTACACCTGTGACAGTGCGTGGATCTTTGTTGGAGTTTTTTTTTTTTTTTTTTGCTGATCATCTTCTTTCAAGAGTCTTCCAGAGAGTGCTGATGTTGGAAGTTCTTTTTCATATCGTATCTTAGTTCATTTTCGGGGTAGCCCAATTAGGCTTTGATCCTCTATATAAACACAAACAGACCCTTTGCCTACACTTTTATATGCCCTTTATACCCTTGTGTACAACTCATTGGAGGTTACCACACAGGAACTGCCCTTTCTTTTTGTTTTTTGTTTTTTTTTTGTTTGTTTTGTTTTTGGTATCACTAATCTACAATTACAGGACGAATATTTTGTTTACTAGGCTCTCCCCTATACCAGGTCTCCCCTATAAACCCCTTTACAGTCACTGTCCATCAGCATAGCAAAATGTTGTAGAATCACTACTTGCCTTCTCTGTGTTGTACAGCCTTCCCTTTTCTCCTACCCCCCCATGCATGCTAATCTTAATACTCCCCTACTTCTCCCCCCCCTTATCCCTCCCTAACCACCCACCCATCATCCCCAGTCCCTTTTCCTTTGGTACCTGTTAGTCCATTCTTGGATTCTGTGATTCTGCTGCTGTTTTGTTTCTTCAGTTTTTCCTTTGTTCTTATATTCCACAGATAAGTGAAATCATTCGGTATTTCTCTTTCTCCGCTTGGCTTGTTTCACTGAGCATAATACCCTCCAGCTCCATCCATGTTGCTGCAAATGGTTGGATTTGCCCTTTTCTTATGGCTGAGTAGTATTCCTTTGTGTATATGTACCACATCTTCTTTATCCATTCATCTATCGATGGACATTTAGGTTGCTTCCAATTCTTGGCTATTGTAAATAGTGCTGCGATAAACATAGGGGTACATTGGTCTTTCTCATACTTGATTGCTGCATTCTTAGGGTAAATTCCTAGGAGTGCAATTCCTGGGTCAAATGGTATGTCTGTTTTGAGCATATTGATGTACCTCCATACTGCTTTCCACAATGGTTGAACAAGTTTACATTCCCACCAGCAGTGTAGGAGGGTTCCCCTTGCTCCACAGCCTCGCCAACATTTGTTGTTGTTTGTCTTTTGGATGGCAGCCATCCTTACTGGTGTGAGGTGATACCTCATTGTAGTTTTAATTTGCATTTCTCTGATAATTAGCGATGTGGAGCATCTTTTCATGTGTCTGTTGGCCATCTGTGTATCTTTTTTGGAGAACTGTCTGTTCAGTTCCTCTGCCCATTTTTTAATTGGGTTATTTGTTTTTTGTTTTTTGAGACGTGTGAGCTCTTAATATATTCTGGACGTCAAGCCTTTATCGGATGTGTCATTTTCAAATATATTCTCCCATACTATAGGGTGCCTTTTTGTTCTATTGATGGTGTCTTTTGCTGTACAGAAGCTTTTCAGCTTAATATAGTCCCACTTATTCATTTTTGCTGTTGTTTTCCTTGCCCGTGGAGATATGTTCAAGAACAGGTCACTCATGTTTATGTCTAAGAGGTTTTTGCCTATGTTTTCTGTTTCATGACTTACATTCAGGTCTTTAATCCATTTTGAGTTTACTTTTGTATATATGGTTAGACAATGGTCCAGTTTCATATTCCTACATGTAGCTGTCCAGTTTTACCAGCACCATCTATTGAAGAGACTGTCATTTCACCATTGTATGACCATGGCTCCTTTATCAAATATTAATTGAACATATATGTCTGGGTTAATGTCTGGATTCTCTAGTCTGTTCCATTGGTCTGTGGCTCTGCTCTTGTGCCAGTACCAAATTGTCTTGATTACTATGGCTTTATAGTAGAGCTTGAAGTTGGGGAGTGAGATCCCCCCTACTTTATTCTTCTTTCGCAGGATTGCTTTGGCTATTCGGGGTCTTTGGTGTTTCCATATGAATTTTTGAATTATTTGCTCCAGTTCATTGAAGAATGTTGCTCGTATTTTCTTTTTTTTTTTTTTTTATTGAAGGGTAATTGACAACAGTATTACATTACATTAGTTTCAGGTGTACAACACAGTGATTCAACATTTATATACATGATAATTCTAGGTACCAGCTATCACCATACCAAGTTGTTACAATATTTTGACTATATTCCTTATGCTATACATTACATCCCGGTTACTTATTTATTTTACAATTGGAAGTGTGTTTATATATATATATATATATATATATATATATATATATGTATATATATTTTGTGAGGGCATCTCTCATATTTATTGATCAAATAGTTGTTAACCACAATAAATTTCTGTATAGGGGGGTCAATACTCAATGCACAATCATTAATCCACCCCAAGTCTAATTTTCGTCAGTCTCCAATCTTCTGATGCATAACGAACAAATTCTTACATGGAGTACAAATTCTTACATAGTGAATAAGTTACATGGTGAACAGTGCAAGGGCAGTCATCACAGAAGCTTTTGGTTTTGTTCATGCATTATGAACTATACAGAGTCAGTTCAAATATGAATATTCATTTGATTTTTAAACTTGATTTATATGTGGATACCACATTTCTCTATTATTATTATTTTTAATAAAATGCTGAAGTGGTAAGTAGATACGAGATATAGGTAGAAAACAGAGTTTAGTGTTGTAAGAGAGCAAATGTAGATGATCAGGTGTGTGCCTGTAGACTATGTGTTAATCCGAGCTAGACGAGGGCAATAAACATCCATGTATGCAGAAGATTTCTCTCAGAACATGAGGGGGGAGGTTCTAAGCCTCACCTCTGCTGCTCCCCATTTTCTCACCAGATGGCCCCCTGCGACTGTGCCTGTCTTAGGTTGTTCCTCCCTTGAGGAATTTTACCCATCTCTGACTAACCAGTCATCTTCCGGGGCCATACAGGGAAATGTTAAGTTGGTAAGTGAGAGAGAAGCTTTATTGTTTGAAAAGGTTAGCTTTTTACTTCTTTGCATATTTATGCCTGTGGCTTCTATGCCCAGCATTTGTCTTGAGGTGTCTTTACCACTTGGAAGAATTATGTTACTCGGTAAATTCGACATGTGGCACGAGTTCTATTTAAAGGTTGTGATTAGGTAGGAAGAAGAAAAGCTATAGAAGTAGCAGGCAGAAGAAAACCTGGGAAGATTGATTATTTCTTTGACATATCTTCTTGCAGAGTAACTTCAGCATGGATAGGTTTTAAACTACTAATTAAATTGTGCACACACATTAACATAATAGGAATATAGTTACCTAACCAAAGCATACCTGTAATTACCAGCCATCTCCAGGGAAACAAGAAAACCAGTTAGGCACCTTAGGCATTTGTGAAAACTTATCTATGATATGGTGGATATTGTCCGACTGAACTTAAACAGTCTGAGAGAAATCAGACAAATTAAAACAACCCATTCCTAGGGACTGTTCATATCCCATATATTCTTTTAATGATAAATAGCCTGTGGTTGTAAGATTTTGGAGTGCTACAATTTGCACTTCTCCTAATTCTTGGTTGAGTTCCAACAGTATAGATCCAGTCCAATTTTTTGTTTTACTGTATGCACAGGCCAGCTTAGATATCTCCTTCATCATTCCCATGGCAAGTCCAGGAACTGGTGGGATGAGTGCATCTACACCTGTGACAGTGCGTGGATCTTTGTTGGAGTTTTTTTTTTTTTTTTTTTGCTGATCATCTTCTGTCATGAGTCTTCCAGAGAGTGCTGATGTTGGAAGTTCTTTTTCATATCGTATCTTAGTTCATTTTCGGGGTAGCCCAATTAGGCTTTGATCCTCTATATAAACACAAACAGACCCTTTGCCTACACTTTTATATGCCCTTTATACCCTTGTGTACAACTCATTGGAGGTTACCACACAGGAACTGCCCTTTCTTTTTGTTTTTTGTTTTTTTTTTGTTTGTTTTGTTTTTGGTATCACTAATCTACAATTACAGGACGAATATTTTGTTTACTAGGCTCTCCCCTATACCAGGTCTCCCCTATAAACCCCTTTACAGTCACTGTCCATCAGCATAGCAAAATGTTGTAGAATCACTACTTGCCTTCTCTGTGTTGTACAGCCTTCCCTTTTCTCCTACCCCCCCATGCATGCTAATCTTAATACTCCCCTACTTCTCCCCCCCCTTATCCCTCCCTAACCACCCACCCATCATCCCCAGTCCCTTTTCCTTTGGTACCTGTTAGTCCATTCTTGGATTCTGTGATTCTGCTGCTGTTTTGTTTCTTCAGTTTTTCCTTTGTTCTTATATTCCACAGATAAGTGAAATCATTCGGTATTTCTCTTTCTCCGCTTGGCTTGTTTCACTGAGCATAATACCCTCCAGCTCCATCCATGTTGCTGCAAATGGTTGGATTTGCCCTTTTCTTATGGCTGAGTAGTATTCCTTTGTGTATATGTACCACATCTTCTTTATCCATTCATCTATCGATGGACATTTAGGTTGCTTCCAGTTCTTGGCTATTGTAAATAGTGCTGCGATAAACATAGGGGTACATTGGTCTTTCTCATACTTGATTGCTGCATTCTTAGGGTAAATTCCTAGGAGTGCAATTCCTGGGTCAAATGGTATGTCTGTTTTGAGCATATTGATGTACCTCCATACTGCTTTCCACAATGGTTGAACAAGTTTACATTCCCACCAGCAGTGTAGGAGGGTTCCCCTTGCTCCACAGCCTCGCCAACATTTGTTGTTGTTTGTCTTTTGGATGGCAGCCATCCTTACTGGTGTGAGGTGATACCTCATTGTAGTTTTAATTTGCATTTCTCTGATAATTAGCGATGTGGAGCATCTTTTCATGTGTCTGTTGGCCATCTGTGTATCTTTTTTGGAGAACTGTCTGTTCAGTTCCTCTGCCCATTTTTTAATTGGGTTATTTGTTTTTTGTTTTTTGAGACGTGTGAGCTCTTAATATATTCTGGACGTCAAGCCTTTATCGGATGTGTCATTTTCAAATATATTCTCCCATACTATAGGGTGCCTTTTTGTTCTATTGATGGTGTCTTTTGCTGTACAGAAGCTTTTCAGCTTAATATAGTCCCACTTATTCATTTTTGCTGTTGTTTTCCTTGCCCGTGGAGATATGTTCAAGAACAGGTCACTCATGTTTATGTCTAAGAGGTTTTTGCCTATGTTTTCTGTTTCATGACTTACATTCAGGTCTTTAATCCATTTTGAGTTTACTTTTGTATATATGGTTAGACAATGGTCCAGTTTCATATTCCTACATGTAGCTGTCCAGTTTTACCAGCACCATCTATTGAAGAGACTGTCATTTCACCATTGTATGACCATGGCTCCTTTATCAAATATTAATTGAACATATATGTCTGGGTTAATGTCTGGATTCTCTAGTCTGTTCCATTGGTCTGTGGCTCTGCTCTTGTGCCAGTACCAAATTGTCTTGATTACTATGGCTTTATAGTAGAGCTTGAAGTTGGGGAGTGAGATCCCCCCTACTTTATTCTTCTTTCGCAGGATTGCTTTGGCTATTCGGGGTCTTTGGTGTTTCCATATGAATTTTTGAATTATTTGCTCCAGTTCATTGAAGAATGTTGCTCGTATTTTCTTTTTTTTTTTTTTTTTATTGAAGGGTAATTGACAACAGTATTACATTACATTAGTTTCAGGTGTACAACACAGTGATTCAACATTTATATACATGATAATTCTAGGTACCAGCTATCACCATACCAAGTTGTTACAATATTTTGACTATATTCCTTATGCTATACATTACATCCCGGTTACTTATTTATTTTACAATTGGAAGTGTGTTTATATATATATATATATATATATGTATATATATTTTGTGAGGGCATCTCTCATATTTATTGATCAAATAGTTGTTAACCACAATAAATTTCTGTATAGGGGGGTCAATACTCAATGCACAATCATTAATCCACCCCAAGTCTAATTTTCGTCAGTCTCCAATCTTCTGATGCATAACGAACAAATTCTTACATGGAGTACAAATTCTTACATAGTGAATAAGTTACATGGTGAACAGTGCAAGGGCAGTCATCACAGAAGCTTTTGGTTTTGTTCATGCATTATGAACTATACAGAGTCAGTTCAAATATGAATATTCATTTGATTTTTAAACTTGATTTATATGTGGATACCACATTTCTCTATTATTATTATTTTTAATAAAATGCTGAAGTGGTATGTAGATACGAGATAAAGGTAGAAAACAGAGTTTAGTGTTGTAAGAGAGCAAATGTAGATGATCAGGTGTGTGCCTGTAGACTATGTGTTAATCCGAGCTAGACGAGGGCAATAAACATCCATGTATGCAGAAGATTTCTCTCAGAACATGAGGGGGGAGGTTCTAAGCCTCACCTCTGCTGCTCCCCATTTTCTCACCAGATGGCCCCCTGCGACTGTGCCTGTCTTAGGTTGTTCCTCCCTTGAGGAATTTTACCCATCTCTGACTAACCAGTCATCTTCCGGGGCCATACAGGGAAATGTTAAGTTGGTAAGTGAGAGAGAAGCTTTATTGTTTGAAAAGGTTAGCTTTTTACTTCTTTGCATATTTATGCCTGTGGCTTCTATGCCCAGCATTTGTCTTGAGGTGTCTTTACCACTTGGAAGAATTATGTTACTCGGTAAATTCGACATGTGGCACGAGTTCTATTTAAAGGTTGTGATTAGGTAGGAAGAAGAAAAGCTATAGAAGTAGCAGGCAGAAGAAAACCTGGGAAGATTGATTATTTCTTTGACATATCTTCTTGCAGAGTAACTTCAGCATGGATAGGTTTTAAACTACTAATTAAATTGTGCACACACATTAACATAATAGGAATATAGTTACCTAACCAAAGCATACCTGTAATTACCAGCCATCTCCAGGGAAACAAGAAAACCAGTTAGGCACCTTAGGCATTTGTGAAAACTTATCTATGATATGGTGGATATTGTCCGACTGAACTTAAACAGTCTGAGAGAAATCAGACAAATTAAAACAACCCATTCCTAGGGACTGTTCATATCCCATATATTCTTTTAATGATAAATAGTCTGTGGTTGTAAGATTTTGGAGTGCTACAATTTGCACTTCTCCTAATTCTTGGTTGAGTTCCAACAGTATAGATCCAGTCCAATTTTTTGTTTTACTGTATGCACAGGCCAGCTTAGATATCTCCTTCATCATTCCCATGGCAAGTCCAGGAACTGGTGGGATGAGTGCATCTACACCTGTGACAGTGCGTGGATCTTTGTTGGAGTTTTTTTTTTTTTTTTTTGCTGATCATCTTCTTTCAAGAGTCTTCCAGAGAGTGCTGATGTTGGAAGTTCTTTTTCATATCGTATCTTAGTTCATTTTCGGGGTAGCCCAATTAGGCTTTGATCCTCTATATAAACACAAACAGACCCTTTGCCTACACTTTTATATGCCCTTTATACCCTTGTGTACAACTCATTGGAGGTTACCACACAGGAACTGCCCTTTCTTTTTGTTTTTTGTTTTTTTTTTGTTTGTTTTGTTTTTGGTATCACTAATCTACAATTACAGGACGAATATTTTGTTTACTAGGCTCTCCCCTATACCAGGTCTCCCCTATAAACCCCTTTACAGTCACTGTCCATCAGCATAGCAAAATGTTGTAGAATCACTACTTGCCTTCTCTGTGTTGTACAGCCTTCCCTTTTCTCCTACCCCCCCATGCATGCTAATCTTAATACTCCCCTACTTCTCCCCCCCCTTATCCCTCCCTAACCACCCACCCATCATCCCCAGTCCCTTTTCCTTTGGTACCTGTTAGTCCATTCTTGGATTCTGTGATTCTGCTGCTGTTTTGTTTCTTCAGTTTTTCCTTTGTTCTTATATTCCACAGATAAGTGAAATCATTCGGTATTTCTCTTTCTCCGCTTGGCTTGTTTCACTGAGCATAATACCCTCCAGCTCCATCCATGTTGCTGCAAATGGTTGGATTTGCCCTTTTCTTATGGCTGAGTAGTATTCCTTTGTGTATATGTACCACATCTTCTTTATCCATTCATCTATCGATGGACATTTAGGTTGCTTCCAGTTCTTGGCTATTGTAAATAGTGCTGCGATAAACATAGGGGTACATTGGTCTTTCTCATACTTGATTGCTGCATTCTTAGGGTAAATTCCTAGGAGTGCAATTCCTGGGTCAAATGGTATGTCTGTTTTGAGCATATTGATGTACCTCCATACTGCTTTCCACAATGGTTGAACAAGTTTACATTCCCACCAGCAGTGTAGGAGGGTTCCCCTTGCTCCACAGCCTCGCCAACATTTGTTGTTGTTTGTCTTTTGGATGGCAGCCATCCTTACTGGTGTGAGGTGATACCTCATTGTAGTTTTAATTTGCATTTCTCTGATAATTAGCGATGTGGAGCATCTTTTCATGTGTCTGTTGGCCATCTGTGTATCTTTTTTGGAGAACTGTCTGTTCAGTTCCTCTGCCCATTTTTTAATTGGGTTATTTGTTTTTTGTTTTTTGAGACGTGTGAGCTCTTAATATATTCTGGACGTCAAGCCTTTATCGGATGTGTCATTTTCAAATATATTCTCCCATACTATAGGGTGCCTTTTTGTTCTATTGATGGTGTCTTTTGCTGTACAGAAGCTTTTCAGCTTAATATAGTCCCACTTATTCATTTTTGCTGTTGTTTTCCTTGCCCGTGGAGATATGTTCAAGAACAGGTCACTCATGTTTATGTCTAAGAGGTTTTTGCCTATGTTTTCTGTTTCATGACTTACATTCAGGTCTTTAATCCATTTTGAGTTTACTTTTGTATATATGGTTAGACAATGGTCCAGTTTCATATTCCTACATGTAGCTGTCCAGTTTTACCAGCACCATCTATTGAAGAGACTGTCATTTCACCATTGTATGACCATGGCTCCTTTATCAAATATTAATTGAACATATATGTCTGGGTTAATGTCTGGATTCTCTAGTCTGTTCCATTGGTCTGTGGCTCTGCTCTTGTGCCAGTACCAAATTGTCTTGATTACTATGGCTTTATAGTAGAGCTTGAAGTTGGGGAGTGAGATCCCCCCTACTTTATTCTTCTTTCGCAGGATTGCTTTGGCTATTCGGGGTCTTTGGTGTTTCCATATGAATTTTTGAATTATTTGCTCCAGTTCATTGAAGAATGTTGCTCGTATTTTCTTTTTTTTTTTTTTTTTATTGAAGGGTAATTGACAACAGTATTACATTACATTAGTTTCAGGTGTACAACACAGTGATTCAACATTTATATACATGATAATTCTAGGTACCAGCTATCACCATACCAAGTTGTTACAATATTTTGACTATATTCCTTATGCTATACATTACATCCCGGTTACTTATTTATTTTACAATTGGAAGTGTGTTTATATATATATATATATATATGTATATATATTTTGTGAGGGCATCTCTCATATTTATTGATCAAATAGTTGTTAACCACAATAAATTTCTGTATAGGGGGGTCAATACTCAATGCACAATCATTAATCCACCCCAAGTCTAATTTTCGTCAGTCTCCAATCTTCTGATGCATAACGAACAAATTCTTACATGGAGTACAAATTCTTACATAGTGAATAAGTTACATGGTGAACAGTGCAAGGGCAGTCATCATAGAAGCTTTTGGTTTTGTTCATGCATTATGAACTATACAGAGTCAGTTCAAATATGAATATTCATTTGATTTTTAAACTTGATTTATATGTGGATACCACATTTCTCTATTATTATTATTTTTAATAAAATGCTGAAGTGGTATGTAGATACGAGATAAAGGTAGAAAACAGAGTTTAGTGTTGTAAGAGAGCAAATGTAGATGATCAGGTGTGTGCCTGTAGACTATGTGTTAATCCGAGCTAGACGAGGGCAATAAACATCCATGTATGCAGAAGATTTCTCTCAGAACATGAGGGGGGAGGTTCTAAGCCTCACCTCTGCTGCTCCCCATTTTCTCACCAGATGGCCCCCTGCGACTGTGCCTGTCTTAGGTTGTTCCTCCCTTGAGGAATTTTACCCATCTCTGACTAACCAGTCATCTTCCGGGGCCATACAGGGAAATGTTAAGTTGGTAAGTGAGAGAGAAGCTTTATTGTTTGAAAAGGTTAGCTTTTTACTTCTTTGCATATTTATGCCTGTGGCTTCTATGCCCAGCATTTGTCTTGAGGTGTCTTTACCACTTGGAAGAATTATGTTACTCGGTAAATTCGACATGTGGCACGAGTTCTATTTAAAGGTTGTGATTAGGTAGGAAGAAGAAAAGCTATAGAAGTAGCAGGCAGAAGAAAACCTGGGAAGATTGATTATTTCTTTGACATATCTTCTTGCAGAGTAACTTCAGCATGGATAGGTTTTAAACTACTAATTAAATTGTGCACACACATTAACATAATAGGAATATAGTTACCTAACCAAAGCATACCTGTAATTACCAGCCATCTCCAGGGAAACAAGAAAACCAGTTAGGCACCTTAGGCATTTGTGAAAACTTATCTATGATATGGTGGATATTGTCCGACTGAACTTAAACAGTCTGAGAGAAATCAGACAAATTAAAACAACCCATTCCTAGGGACTGTTCATATCCCATATATTCTTTTAATGATAAATAGTCTGTGGTTGTAAGATTTTGGAGTGCTACAATTTGCACTTCTCCTAATTCTTGGTTGAGTTCCAACAGTATAGATCCAGTCCAATTTTTTGTTTTACTGTATGCACAGGCCAGCTTAGATATCTCCTTCATCATTCCCATGGCAAGTCCAGGAACTGGTGGGATGAGTGCATCTACACCTGTGACAGTGCGTGGATCTTTGTTGGAGTTTTTTTTTTTTTTTTTGCTGATCATCTTCTGTCATGAGTCTTCCAGAGAGTGCTGATGTTGGAAGTTCTTTTTCATATCGTATCTTAGTTCATTTTCGGGGTAGCCCAATTAGGCTTTGATCCTCTATATAAACACAAACAGACCCTTTGCCTACACTTTTATATGCCCTTTATACCCTTGTGTACAACTCATTGGAGGTTACCACACAGGAACTGCCCTTTCTTTTTGTTTTTTGTTTTTTTTTTGTTTGTTTTGTTTTTGGTATCACTAATCTACAATTACAGGACGAATATTTTGTTTACTAGGCTCTCCCCTATACCAGGTCTCCCCTATAAACCCCTTTACAGTCACTGTCCATCAGCATAGCAAAATGTTGTAGAATCACTACTTGCCTTCTCTGTGTTGTACAGCCTTCCCTTTTCTCCTACCCCCCCATGCATGCTAATCTTAATACTCCCCTACTTCTCCCCCCCCTTATCCCTCCCTAACCACCCACCCATCATCCCCAGTCCCTTTTCCTTTGGTACCTGTTAGTCCATTCTTGGATTCTGTGATTCTGCTGCTGTTTTGTTTCTTCAGTTTTTCCTTTGTTCTTATATTCCACAGATAAGTGAAATCATTCGGTATTTCTCTTTCTCCGCTTGGCTTGTTTCACTGAGCATAATACCCTCCAGCTCCATCCATGTTGCTGCAAATGGTTGGATTTGCCCTTTTCTTATGGCTGAGTAGTATTCCTTTGTGTATATGTACCACATCTTCTTTATCCATTCATCTATCGATGGACATTTAGGTTGCTTCCAGTTCTTGGCTATTGTAAATAGTGCTGCGATAAACATAGGGGTACATTGGTCTTTCTCATACTTGATTGCTGCATTCTTAGGGTAAATTCCTAGGAGTGCAATTCCTGGGTCAAATGGTATGTCTGTTTTGAGCATATTGATGTACCTCCATACTGCTTTCCACAATGGTTGAACAAGTTTACATTCCCACCAGCAGTGTAGGAGGGTTCCCCTTGCTCCACAGCCTCGCCAACATTTGTTGTTGTTTGTCTTTTGGATGGCAGCCATCCTTACTGGTGTGAGGTGATACCTCATTGTAGTTTTAATTTGCATTTCTCTGATAATTAGCGATGTGGAGCATCTTTTCATGTGTCTGTTGGCCATCTGTGTATCTTTTTTGGAGAACTGTCTGTTCAGTTCCTCTGCCCATTTTTTAATTGGGTTATTTGTTTTTTGTTTTTTGAGACGTGTGAGCTCTTAATATATTCTGGACGTCAAGCCTTTATCGGATGTGTCATTTTCAAATATATTCTCCCATACTATAGGGTGCCTTTTTGTTCTATTGATGGTGTCTTTTGCTGTACAGAAGCTTTTCAGCTTAATATAGTCCCACTTATTCATTTTTGCTGTTGTTTTCCTTGCCCGTGGAGATATGTTCAAGAACAGGTCACTCATGTTTATGTCTAAGAGGTTTTTGCCTATGTTTTCTGTTTCATGACTTACATTCAGGTCTTTAATCCATTTTGAGTTTACTTTTGTATATATGGTTAGACAATGGTCCAGTTTCATATTCCTACATGTAGCTGTCCAGTTTTACCAGCACCATCTATTGAAGAGACTGTCATTTCACCATTGTATGACCATGGCTCCTTTATCAAATATTAATTGAACATATATGTCTGGGTTAATGTCTGGATTCTCTAGTCTGTTCCATTGGTCTGTGGCTCTGCTCTTGTGCCAGTACCAAATTGTCTTGATTACTATGGCTTTATAGTAGAGCTTGAAGTTGGGGAGTGAGATCCCCCCTACTTTATTCTTCTTTCGCAGGATTGCTTTGGCTATTCGGGGTCTTTGGTGTTTCCATATGAATTTTTGAATTATTTGCTCCAGTTCATTGAAGAATGTTGCTCGTATTTTCTTTTTTTTTTTTTTTTTATTGAAGGGTAATTGACAACAGTATTACATTACATTAGTTTCAGGTGTACAACACAGTGATTCAACATTTATATACATGATAATTCTAGGTACCAGCTATCACCATACCAAGTTGTTACAATATTTTGACTATATTCCTTATGCTATACATTACATCCCGGTTACTTATTTATTTTACAATTGGAAGTGTGTTTATATATATATATATATATATATGTATATATATTTTGTGAGGGCATCTCTCATATTTATTGATCAAATAGTTGTTAACCACAATAAATTTCTGTATAGGGGGGTCAATACTCAATGCACAATCATTAATCCACCCCAAGTCTAATTTTCGTCAGTCTCCAATCTTCTGATGCATAACGAACAAATTCTTACATGGAGTACAAATTCTTACATAGTGAATAAGTTACATGGTGAACAGTGCAAGGGCAGTCATCATAGAAGCTTTTGGTTTTGTTCATGCATTATGAACTATACAGAGTCAGTTCAAATATGAATATTCATTTGATTTTTAAACTTGATTTATATGTGGATACCACATTTCTCTATTATTATTATTTTTAATAAAATGCTGAAGTGGTATGTAGATACGAGATAAAGGTAGAAAACAGAGTTTAGTGTTGTAAGAGAGCAAATGTAGATGATCAGGTGTGTGCCTGTAGACTATGTGTTAATCCGAGCTAGACGAGGGCAATAAACATCCATGTATGCAGAAGATTTCTCTCAGAACATGAGGGGGGAGGTTCTAAGCCTCACCTCTGCTGCTCCCCATTTTCTCACCAGATGGCCCCCTGCGACTGTGCCTGTCTTAGGTTGTTCCTCCCTTGAGGAATTTTACCCATCTCTGACTAACCAGTCATCTTCCGGGGCCATACAGGGAAATGTTAAGTTGGTAAGTGAGAGAGAAGCTTTATTGTTTGAAAAGGTTAGCTTTTTACTTCTTTGCATATTTATGCCTGTGGCTTCTATGCCCAGCATTTGTCTTGAGGTGTCTTTACCACTTGGAAGAATTATGTTACTCGGTAAATTCGACATGTGGCACGAGTTCTATTTAAAGGTTGTGATTAGGTAGGAAGAAGAAAAGCTATAGAAGTAGCAGGCAGAAGAAAACCTGGGAAGATTGATTATTTCTTTGACATATCTTCTTGCAGAGTAACTTCAGCATGGATAGGTTTTAAACTACTAATTAAATTGTGCACACACATTAACATAATAGGAATATAGTTACCTAACCAAAGCATACCTGTAATTACCAGCCATCTCCAGGGAAACAAGAAAACCAGTTAGGCACCTTAGGCATTTGTGAAAACTTATCTATGATATGGTGGATATTGTCCGACTGAACTTAAACAGTCTGAGAGAAATCAGACAAATTAAAACAACCCATTCCTAGGGACTGTTCATATCCCATATATTCTTTTAATGATAAATAGTCTGTGGTTGTAAGATTTTGGAGTGCTACAATTTGCACTTCTCCTAATTCTTGGTTGAGTTCCAACAGTATAGATCCAGTCCAATTTTTTGTTTTACTGTATGCACAGGCCAGCTTAGATATCTCCTTCATCATTCCCATGGCAAGTCCAGGAACTGGTGGGATGAGTGCATCTACACCTGTGACAGTGCGTGGATCTTTGTTGGAGTTTTTTTTTTTTTTTTTGCTGATCATCTTCTGTCATGAGTCTTCCAGAGAGTGCTGATGTTGGAAGTTCTTTTTCATATCGTATCTTAGTTCATTTTCGGGGTAGCCCAATTAGGCTTTGATCCTCTATATAAACACAAACAGACCCTTTGCCTACACTTTTATATGCCCTTTATACCCTTGTGTACAACTCATTGGAGGTTACCACACAGGAACTGCCCTTTCTTTTTGTTTTTTTTTTTTTGTTTGTTTGTTTTGTTTTTGGTATCACTAATCTACAATTACAGGACGAATATTTTGTTTACTAGGCTCTCCCCTATACCAGGTCTCCCCTATAAACCCCTTTACAGTCACTGTCCATCAGCATAGCAAAATGTTGTAGAATCACTACTTGCCTTCTCTGTGTTGTACAGCCTTCCCTTTTCTCCTACCCCCCCATGCATGCTAATCTTAATACTCCCCTACTTCTCCCCCCCCTTATCCCTCCCTAACCACCCACCCATCATCCCCAGTCCCTTTTCCTTTGGTACCTGTTAGTCCATTCTTGGATTCTGTGATTCTGCTGCTGTTTTGTTTCTTCAGTTTTTCCTTTGTTCTTATATTCCACAGATAAGTGAAATCATTCGGTATTTCTCTTTCTCCGCTTGGCTTGTTTCACTGAGCATAATACCCTCCAGCTCCATCCATGTTGCTGCAAATGGTTGGATTTGCCCTTTTCTTATGGCTGAGTAGTATTCCTTTGTGTATATGTACCACATCTTCTTTATCCATTCATCTATCGATGGACATTTAGGTTGCTTCCAATTCTTGGCTATTGTAAATAGTGCTGCGATAAACATAGGGGTACATTGGTCTTTCTCATACTTGATTGCTGCATTCTTAGGGTAAATTCCTAGGAGTGCAATTCCTGGGTCAAATGGTATGTCTGTTTTGAGCATATTGATGTACCTCCATACTGCTTTCCACAATGGTTGAACAAGTTTACATTCCCACCAGCAGTGTAGGAGGGTTCCCCTTGCTCCACAGCCTCGCCAACATTTGTTGTTGTTTGTCTTTTGGATGGCAGCCATCCTTACTGGTGTGAGGTGATACCTCATTGTAGTTTTAATTTGCATTTCTCTGATAATTAGCGATGTGGAGCATCTTTTCATGTGTCTGTTGGCCATCTGTGTATCTTTTTTGGAGAACTGTCTGTTCAGTTCCTCTGCCCATTTTTTAATTGGGTTATTTGTTTTTTGTTTTTTGAGACGTGTGAGCTCTTAATATATTCTGGACGTCAAGCCTTTATCGGATGTGTCATTTTCAAATATATTCTCCCATACTATAGGGTGCCTTTTTGTTCTATTGATGGTGTCTTTTGCTGTACAGAAGCTTTTCAGCTTAATATAGTCCCACTTATTCATTTTTGCTGTTGTTTTCCTTGCCCGTGGAGATATGTTCAAGAACAGGTCACTCATGTTTATGTCTAAGAGGTTTTTGCCTATGTTTTCTGTTTCATGACTTACATTCAGGTCTTTAATCCATTTTGAGTTTACTTTTGTATATATGGTTAGACAATGGTCCAGTTTCATATTCCTACATGTAGCTGTCCAGTTTTACCAGCACCATCTATTGAAGAGACTGTCATTTCACCATTGTATGACCATGGCTCCTTTATCAAATATTAATTGAACATATATGTCTGGGTTAATGTCTGGATTCTCTAGTCTGTTCCATTGGTCTGTGGCTCTGCTCTTGTGCCAGTACCAAATTGTCTTGATTACTATGGCTTTATAGTAGAGCTTGAAGTTGGGGAGTGAGATCCCCCCTACTTTATTCTTCTTTCGCAGGATTGCTTTGGCTATTCGGGGTCTTTGGTGTTTCCATATGAATTTTTGAATTATTTGCTCCAGTTCATTGAAGAATGTTGCTCGTATTTTCTTTTTTTTTTTTTTTTTATTGAAGGGTAATTGACAACAGTATTACATTACATTAGTTTCAGGTGTACAACACAGTGATTCAACATTTATATACATGATAATTCTAGGTACCAGCTATCACCATACCAAGTTGTTACAATATTTTGACTATATTCCTTATGCTATACATTACATCCCGGTTACTTATTTATTTTACAATTGGAAGTGTGTTTATATATATATATATATATATGTATATATATTTTGTGAGGGCATCTCTCATATTTATTGATCAAATAGTTGTTAACCACAATAAATTTCTGTATAGGGGGGTCAATACTCAATGCACAATCATTAATCCACCCCAAGTCTAATTTTCGTCAGTCTCCAATCTTCTGATGCATAACGAACAAATTCTTACATGGAGTACAAATTCTTACATAGTGAATAAGTTACATGGTGAACAGTGCAAGGGCAGTCATCACAGAAGCTTTTGGTTTTGTTCATGCATTATGAACTATACAGAGTCAGTTCAAATATGAATATTCATTTGATTTTTAAACTTGATTTATATGTGGATACCACATTTCTCTATTATTATTATTTTTAATAAAATGCTGAAGTGGTATGTAGATACGAGATAAAGGTAGAAAACAGAGTTTAGTGTTGTAAGAGAGCAAATGTAGATGATCAGGTGTGTGCCTGTAGACTATGTGTTAATCCGAGCTAGACGAGGGCAATAAACATCCATGTATGCAGAAGATTTCTCTCAGAACATGAGGGGGGAGGTTCTAAGCCTCACCTCTGCTGCTCCCCATTTTCTCACCAGATGGCCCCCTGCGACTGTGCCTGTCTTAGGTTGTTCCTCCCTTGAGGAATTTTACCCATCTCTGACTAACCAGTCATCTTCCGGGGCCATACAGGGAAATGTTAAGTTGGTAAGTGAGAGAGAAGCTTTATTGTTTGAAAAGGTTAGCTTTTTACTTCTTTGCATATTTATGCCTGTGGCTTCTATGCCCAGCATTTGTCTTGAGGTGTCTTTACCACTTGGAAGAATTATGTTACTCGGTAAATTCGACATGTGGCACGAGTTCTATTTAAAGGTTGTGATTAGGTAGGAAGAAGAAAAGCTATAGAAGTAGCAGGCAGAAGAAAACCTGGGAAGATTGATTATTTCTTTGACATATCTTCTTGCAGAGTAACTTCAGCATGGATAGGTTTTAAACTACTAATTAAATTGTGCACACACATTAACATAATAGGAATATAGTTACCTAACCAAAGCATACCTGTAATTACCAGCCATCTCCAGGGAAACAAGAAAACCAGTTAGGCACCTTAGGCATTTGTGAAAACTTATCTATGATATGGTGGATATTGTCCGACTGAACTTAAACAGTCTGAGAGAAATCAGACAAATTAAAACAACCCATTCCTAGGGACTGTTCATATCCCATATATTCTTTTAATGATAAATAGTCTGTGGTTGTAAGATTTTGGAGTGCTACAATTTGCACTTCTCCTAATTCTTGGTTGAGTTCCAACAGTATAGATCCAGTCCAATTTTTTGTTTTACTGTATGCACAGGCCAGCTTAGATATCTCCTTCATCATTCCCATGGCAAGTCCAGGAACTGGTGGGATGAGTGCATCTACACCTGTGACAGTGCGTGGATCTTTGTTGGAGTTTTTTTTTTTTTTTTTGCTGATCATCTTCTGTCATGAGTCTTCCAGAGAGTGCTGATGTTGGAAGTTCTTTTTCATATCGTATCTTAGTTCATTTTCGGGGTAGCCCAATTAGGCTTTGATCCTCTGTATAAACACAAACAGACTCTTTGCCTACACTTTTATATGCCCTTTATGTCATTGTGTAGAACTCATTAGATGTCACCACATAGGAACTGCTTTTTTTTTTTTAATCATTAATCTACACTTAAATGACGAATACTTTGTTTACTAGGCTCTCCCCTATACCAGGTCCCCCCTATATACTACTTTACATTCACTGTCCATTAGCGGAGCAAAATGTTGTAGAATCACTACCTGTCTTCTCTGTGTTGTACAGCCCTCCCCTTTCTCCCACCCCGCTATGGATGCTAATCTTAATACCCCTCTTTTTCTGCCCCTCCGTATCCCTCTCTAACCACCCATCCTCCCCAGTCCCTTTCCCTTTGGTACCTGTTAGTCCATTCTTGGATTCTGTGATTCTTTTTCTGTTTTGTTCCTTCAGTGTTTCCTTTGTTCTTATATTCCACAGATGAGTGAAATCATTTGGTATTTCTCATTCTCTGCTTGGCTTGTTTCACTGAGCATAATACCCTCCAGCTCCATCCATGTTGCTGCAAATGGTTGGATTTGCCCTTTTCTTATGGCTGAGTAGTATTCCATTGTGTATATATACCACTTCTTCTTTATCCATTCATCTATCGATGGACATTTAGGTTGCTTCCAGTTCTTGGCTATTGTAAATAGTGCTGCGATAAACATAGGGGTACATTGGTCTTTCTCATACTTGATTGCTGCATTCTTAGGGTAAATTCTTAGGATTGCAATTCCTGGGTCAAATGGTATGTCTGTTTTGAGCATATTGATGTACCTCCATACTGCTTTCCACAATGGTTGAACAAGTTTACATTCCCACCAGCAGTGTAGGAGGGTTCCCCTTGCTCCACAGCCTCGCCAACATTTGTTGTTGTTTGTCTTTTGGATGGTAGCCATCCTTACTGGTGTGAGGTGATACCTCATTGTAGTTTTAATTTGCATTTCTCTGATAATTAGCGATGTGGAGCATCTTTTCATGTGTCTGTTGGCCATCTGTATTTCTTTTTTGGAGAACCGTCTGTTCAGTTCCTTTGCCCATTTTTTAATTGGGTTATTTGTTTTTTGTTCGTTGAGTCGTGTGAGCTCTTTATATATTCTGGACATCAAGCCTTTATCGGATGTGTCATTTTCAAATATATTCTCCCATACTGTAGGGTTCCTTTTTGTTCTATTGATGGTGTCTTTTGCTGTACAGAAGCTTTTCAGCTTAATATAGTCCCACTTGTTCATTTTTGCTGTTGTTTTCCTTGCCCGTGGAGATATGTTCAAGAACAGGTCACTCATGTTTATGTCTAAGAGGTTTGTGCCTATGTTTTCTTCCTAGAGTTTAATGGTTTCGTGACTTACATTCAGGTCTTTGTTCCATTTTGAGTTTACTTTTGTATATGGGGTTAGACAATGGTCCAGTTTCATTCTCCTACATGTAACTGTCCAGTTTTGCCAGCACCATCTGTTGAAGAGACTGTCATTTCGCCATTGTATGACCATGGCTCCTTTATCAAATATTAATTGACCATATATGTCTGGGTTAATGTCTGGATTCTCTAGTCTGTTCCATTAGTCTGTGGCTCTGCTCTTGTGCCAGTACCAAATTGTCTTGATTACTATGGCTTTATAGTAAAACTTGAAGTTGGGGAGTGAGATCCCCCCTACTTTTTTCTTCTTTCTCAGGATTGCTTTGGCTATTCGGAGTCTTTGGTGTTTCCATATGAATTTTTGAATTATTTGTTCCAGTTCATTGAAGAATGTTGCTGGTAGTTTCATAGGGATTGCATCAAATCTGTATATTGCTTTGGGCAGAATGGCCATTTTGACGATATTAATTCTTCCTAGCCACGAGCATGGGATGAGTTTCCATCTGTTAGTGTCCCCTTTAATTTCTCTTAAGAGTAATTTGTAGTTTTCAGAGCATAAGTCTTTCACTTCTTCGGTTAGGTTTGTTCCTATGTATTTTATTTTTTTTTATTCAATTGTGAATGGAGTTGTTTTCCTGATTTCTCTTTCTGTTGGTTCATTGTTGGTATATAGGAAAGCCACAGATTTCTGCGTGTTGATTTTGTATCCTGCAACTTTGCTGTATTCCGATATCAGTTCTAGTAGTTCTTAGTTCTGGGGTGGAGTCTTTAGGGTTTTTTATGTACAGTATCATGTCATCTGCAAATAGTGACAGTTTGACTTCTTCTTTGCCAATCTGGATTCTTTGTATTTTTTTGTTTTGTCTGATTGCCGTGGCTAGGACCTCCAGTACTATGTTAAATAACAGTGGGGAGTGTGGGCATCCCTGTCTAGTTCCCGATCTCAGCGGAAATGCTTTCAGCTTCTCGCTGTTCAATATAATGTTGGCTGTGGGTTTATCATAGATGGCCTTTATTATGTTGATGTACTTGCCCTCTATTCCCATTTTGCTGAGAGTTTTTATCATGAATGGATGTTGAACTTTGTCAAATGCTTTTTCAGCATCTATGGAGATGATCATGTGGTTTTTGTCTTTCTTTTTGTTGATGTGGTGGATGATGTTGATGGACTTTCGAATGTTGTACCATCCTTGCATCCCTGGGATGAATCCCACTTGGTCATGGTGTATGATCCTTTTGATGTATTTTTGAATTCGGTTTGCTAATATTTTGTTGAGTATTTTTGCATCTACGTTCATCAGGGATATTGGTCTGTAGTTTTCTTTTTTGCTTGTGTCTTTGCCTGGTTTTGGTATTAGGGTGACTATTTGGATTCATATAATGAGTTTGGGAGTATTCACTCCTCTTCTATTTTTTGGAAAACTTTAAGGAGAATGGTTATTATGTCTTCTCTGTATGTCTGATAAAATTCCGAGATAAATCCATCTGGCCTGGGGGTTTTGTTCTTTGGTAGTTTTTTGATTACCGCTTCCATTTCGTTGCTGGTAATTGGTCTGTTTAGATTTTCTGTTTCTTTCTGTGTCAGTCTTGGAAGGTTGTATTTTTCTAATAAGTTGTCCATTTCTCCTAGGTTTCCCAGCTTGTTAGCATATAGGTTTTCATAGTACTCTCTAATAATTCTTGTATTTTTGTGGGGTCCGTCGTGATTTTTCCTTTCTCGTTTCTGATACTGTTGATTTGTGTTGACTCTCTTTACTTCTTAATAAGTCTTGCTAGAGGCTTATCGATTTTGTTTATTTTCTCGAAGAACCAGCTCTTGGTTTCATTGATTTTTGCTATTGTTTTATTCTTCTCAATTTTATTTCTTTCTTCTCTGATCTTTATTATGTCCCTCCTTCTGCTGACCTTAGGCCTCATCTGTTCTTCTTTTTCCAATTTCGATAATTGTGACATTAGACCATTCATTTGAGATTGCTCTTCCTTTTTTAAATATGCTTGGATTGCTATATACTTTCCTCTTAAGACTGCTTTTGCTCTGTCCCACAGAAGTTGGGGCTTAGTGTTGTTGTTGTCATTTTCTTTCCATATATTGCTGGATCTCTATTTTGATTTGGTCATTGATCCATTGATTATTTAGGAGCATGTTCTTAAGCCTATATGTGTTTGTGAGCCTCTTTGCTTTCTTTGTACAGTTTATTTCTAGTTTTATGCCTTTGTGGTCTTAAAAGTTGGTTGGTAGGATTTCAATCTTTTGGAATTTTCTGACTCTCTTTTTGTGGCCTCGTATGTGGTCTATTCTGGAGAATGTTCCATGTGCACTTGAGAAGAATGTATATCCTGTTGCTTTTGGATGTCGAGTTCTGTAAATGTCTATTAGGTCTATCTGTTCTAGTGTGTTGTTCAGTGCTTCTGTGTCCTTACTTATTTTCTGTCCAGTGGATCTATCCTTTGGGTTGAGTGGTGTGTTGAAGTCTCCTAGAATGAATGCATTGCAGTCTATTTCCCCCTTTAGTTCTGTTAGTATTTTTTTCACATATGCTGGGGCTCCTTTGTTGGGAGCATATATATTTAGAATGGTTATGTCCTCTTGTTGGACTGAGCCCTTTATCATTATGTTGTGTCCTTCTTTATTTCTTGTTAGTTTCTTTGTTTTGAAGTCTATTTTGTCTGATATTAGTACTGCAACCCCTGCTTTCTTCTCGCTGTTGTTTGCTTGAAATATGTTTTTCCATCCCTTGACTTTTAGTCTGTATGTGTCTTTGGGTTTGAGGTCAGTTTCTTGTAAGCAGCATATAGATGGATCTTGCTTTTTTATCCATTCTATTACTCTATGTCTTTTTATTGGTGCATTCATCCCATTAACGTTTAGGGTAACTATTGAAAGATATGTACTTATTGCCATTGCAGGCTTTAAATTCGTGGTTACCAAAGGTTCAAGTTTAACCTCTTTAGTTTCTTACTGCCTAACTTAGCTCGCTTATTGAGCTGTTATATACACTGTCTGGAAATTCTTTTCTTCTCTCCCTTCTTATTCCTCCTCCTCGATTGTTCATTTGCTGGGTGTTTTGTGCTGTGCTCTTTCTACGAGTGCTCCCATCTAGAGCAGTCCCTGTAAGATGTTCTGTAGAGGTGGTTTGTGGGAAGCAAATTCCCTCAGCTTTTGTTTGTTTGGGAATTGTTTTATCCCACCATCATATTTGAATGATAGTCATGCTGGATACAGTATCCTTGGTTCAAGGCCCTTCTGTTTCATTGTATTAAATATATCATGCCATTCTCTTCTGGCCTGTAGGGTTTCTGTTGAGAAGTCTGATGTTAGCCTGATGGGTTTTCCTTTATAGGTGACCTTTTTCTCTCTAGCTGCCTTTAAAAGTCTTTCCTTGTCCTTGATCTTTGCCATTTTAATTATTATGTGTCTTGGTGTTGTCCTCCTTGGATCCTTTCTGTTGGGGGTTCTGTGTATTTCCATGGTCTGTTCGATGATTTCCTCCCCCAGTTTGGGGAAGTTTTCAGCAATTATTTCTTGTAAGGTACTTTCCATCTCTTTTCCTCTCTCTTCTTCTTCTGGGACCCCTATTATACGGTTATTGTTCCTTTTGGATTGGTCACACAGTTCTCTTATCATTGTTTCATTCCTGGAGATCCTTTTGTCTCTCTCTATGTCAGCTTCTATGTGTTCCTGTTCTCTGGTTTCAATTCCATCAATGGCCTCTTGCATCCTATCCATTCTGCTTATAAACTCTTCCAGAGTTTGTTTCATTTCTGTGATCTCCTTTCTGGCATCTGTGATCTCCCTCCGGACTTCATCCCATTTCTCTTGCGTATTTCTCTGCATCTCTGTCAGCATGTTTATGATTCTTATGTTGAATTCTTTTTCAGGAAGACTGGTTAGGTCTGTCTCCTTCTCTGGTGCTGTCTCTGTCATGTTTGTCTGCCTGTATCTTTGCTTTTTCATGGTGACAGGAATAGTTTGCAGAGCTGGGACGAGTGATGGCTGGAAGAACTTCCCTTCTTGTTGGTTTGTGGCCCTCCTCTCCTGGGAGAACAGCGACCTCTAGTGGCTTGTGCTGGGCAACTGCACGCAGACAGGGTTTCTGCTTCCTGCCCGGCTGCTATGGCGTTTATCTCCGCTGTTGCTGTGGGCGTGGCCTGGCTTGGGCTGCCCCTTCGCGTGGTGCTGGATTCTCTCAGGTGCGGATGTGGTCTGGATATTGTCCTGTGTCCTCTGGCCTTTATTCTAGGAAGGGTTGTCTTTGTTATGTTTTCATAGATATATATGATTTTGGGAGGAGATTTCCGCTGCTCTGCTCACGCCGCCATCTTCTGCCCCCCCAGAAGAAGCTTTTTAGTGTGATGTAGTCTTCTTGTTTATTTCCACTTTTGTTTCCATTGGGAGATATACCAGAAAAAAGTTATTATTACCAATGTTTTCTTCTTGAAGTTTTATGATTGCAAGTCTTATATTTAGGTCTTTAATCCATTTTGAATTTACTTTTGTCTATGGTGTAAGACAGTGATCCAGTTCCATTCTTTTGCACATAATTGTCCAGTTTTCCCATCACCTTTTATTGAAGAGATTGTGTTTACTCCATTGTATATTCATGCCTCTTTTGTCATATGTTAATTCGCTCTGTAAGTGTCAGTTAATTTCTGAGATCTCTTTTCTGTTCCTTTGATCTATATCTACTTTTGGATCAGTACTATACTGTTTTGATTACTGTAGCTTTGTAGTATACTTTAAAGTCAGGGGCCATGATCCTTCCACCTTTATTCTTTTTCAAAACTGACTATTTTGTGAGGTTCCATACAAATTTTAGGAATATTTGCTCTAGTTCTGTGAAAATGCTGTTGGTGTTTTGATAGGGATTGCACTGAATCCATAGATTGCTTTAGACCGTATGGCCAGTTTAAGAATGTTAATTTTTCCTATCCATGAGCATGAAATATATTTCCAGTTATTTGTGTGGTCTTCAATTTCTTTCATCATAGTTTTGTAGTTTTCATAGTACAGATATTTTACCTCCTTGGGTAGGTTTATTCTTAGGTATTTTATTATTTTTGATGTAATTATAAATTGAATAATTTCCTTGATTTCTGTTTCTGCTAGTTTATCTTTAATGTACAGAAATGCAACAGATATCTTTATATTAATTTTGTGTCCTGAAAATTTAATGAATTCACTTATTCATTCTAACAGTTTTTTTGTGGTTTTTCTATATTAGTATGATGTCATCTGCAGGTGTTTGACTCTGTTTTTCAGGGAATAAATTACTGATCCTAAGTGTATTTTTCTGTTTGTCAAAACAAGTTAAAACTATTTAGCTTTCCATTTATCATTCAAGGAGAATAAATTTCTCTGTCTTGACTCTTAATTTCTTCCCTCATGTCATTCTTTATATTTTCATATTTTTTCTACTCTCCCATAAAATTCATAAGTAAAAAATAAAGTACTCCATTTCACTCAGGGCTACCACTTTATATTCAGTTTATTTAATACATTCTAATATATCTAGAAAAAAACGTTAACCAAACATAACCAAAATTGAACATAACCAAAATTTTTTAAAAATGTATTTTTCTTCTATTTTGTTTATTGCTTCAATCCAGTGATATATTATGGCTTCATCTACCTTTGAGAATACATTTAACAAATACAGAGGCAATTTAACATTTTCCCAATTCACATCTAGTGCAATATTTAAGAAGATTTCATCTAATTGAACATGTTGGAACAAAATTAATAAAAGTGTTCTTGTAAATGCTTCAATTGCTAGATGGCAGACAAGCTAGGTGAGCAGTCAAGTGAACATCATTACGGTTGGGCTCTCCAGGCTAAAAGTCATTTGCAAGATGTTTTGACTGCTGAGAATGTTAGCCATAATCAATTGTAGAGATAGAAGGAGGCTGTAAATAGGTGAGGTAATGTTCACATTCATTGAAAGATGACTAGTCATAATAAATGTAATGGATATAGCTGCATTGCCTTGAAAGAAGTTAGAGAACATTTAGTTTCAAAACTGGTAACTTTCTACCTTATTTGAGAGATGTAGTCAACATAATAATACAGTCATCACCTAACGAATGTATGTTTCTACCTCACATACATTAGCTTTGGGCAAGAATTCAAATTCAGTAGAAATACTTTATACAAACCATCTTGATTCTTAATAGAAATAAAAAAATGGTAGTTACATGTATATGTGCAGACTTCATTCCTATATGTTATTATTTTTAACAATAAAGATGTGTTTCTCCTTTAGCATTTAATTCAAGTTTATTTTTATTCAGATCATTCCCTGGAAATTACAAAATTAATATGTCTACTTTTTCAATGTATATCAGGGCGAAAACAACAGAATCTGACTGACTCTTTAATATAGGTAGGGCAAAGGCCATTCAGAATATAAACAAGTGAAACATTGTTTTATTAAATTCAAGCACTTTAAAGCCCTATATCTGGACTTGTATGAAAATGTTTCACAGAAAGGGTTGGATTCAAGATGGTGGCATGGGAGGTGAGAGAGAGATTTCCTCCCAAAACCTCATATAGTGTGAAAACATAGTTAATACAACTAGCCCTAAAATAGCAACAGGAAAGAAGGCTGCACAAGACTGCATACAGACCTCACAAACAGAGCAGACCTCACAAAACAGGGTAAAGTACAAAAGCCTTTGATCTTGCAGGACCCAAGTCCTACCCCCACCTAAGCTCACCAGCAGGAGAGAGAGAGAAATGGAGCAGGGAGGGAGCAGAACCTTAAGACTGCTGAACACCCAGCCCTGGGCCTGCTTTGGAGGACAAACCTACATTGTGTGGTGCTCTGGAAGTTGGTGGGTTTGGGAGCTGGGAGAGGCAGAGTGTTTGAGAGACTGAGATTCTGGACATTTGTGGAGGATGGGGATCCACATCCAGCCACTCTGGGACAAAGGAAAGGCAAACGGTCTGAGAGGTTTCCTAGCAGCAAGAGGGCTGCTGAAGGAGCGATGTTTGCATGGAGCTTGCTGTGCAGGAGAAGGGATAAGTGGACAAGGTTGTCTGTGTGCACTCTGCCCAGCAGGTTGGGAACTTTGAGGAGCTTCAGGCACTACATCCCCCTGGTGGCCTGCTCAGCTCTGAGGCCCCCAACTGTGACACACAGTCTTCTGCACCTTCCTCCTGGCCTTCTGGCACCTGCTTGCAAATCAGCCATCACTTCCCTGGCATCAGGCCAGCCACGGGGTCCCTGCCTACATCAGATAGAGATGCCAAGCACAGAGACTTATACCTGTGTGATTGGCCCACTGGCTGTGACACTGGAGACAGGCACTGCATCCAGGAACCAGGAAACAGCTCTTTCTGTCCCATAGGCACAAGCACTGCTCCCCTACGACCCCCAACCTCACCCTAGAGTCTGAGCAGCTCCAGGGACTGGAGCTTCTGGGCACTAGAGGGCACCACAAAGAATTATGAAATGTCAAAAGAACCTGGTTCAGATCAAAATCTCACAAACCCTAGAAAAAGAACCAAATGAAACTGAACTCACCAATCTTCCTGAAAGAGAGTTTAAAATAAAAATCATAAACATACTCATGGAGGTACATAATAATATTCAAGAAGTCAGAGATGAATTTAAGATAGAGATTCAATCATTAAGATATTACATATCTGAAATGAAACATGCAATGGAGGGATTTAAAATCAGATTAGATGTAGTAGAAGAGATGATAAATGGAACATAAATTAGAGAAGAGGAAAACAAAGAAGCTGAGGCACAAAGAGAAAAAAGGATCTTTAAGAATGAAAGAATATTGAGAGAACTGTGTGACCAATCCAAACAGAACAATATTTGCATTATAGGGGTACCAGAAGAAGAAGAGAGAGTAAAAGGGATAGAAAGTGTCATAGAGAAGATAATTGATGAAAAATTCCCCAATCTGGGGAAGGAGATAGTCTCTCAAGCCATGGAGGTGCACAGATCTCCCAAACCAAGGGACCCAAGGAAGACAACATCAAGACATATACTAATTAAAATGGCAAAGATAAAGGATAAAGACAGACTTTTTAAAGCAGCTAGAGAGAGAAAAAAGATCACATACAAAGGAAAACCCATCAAGCTATCATCAGATTTCTGAACAGAAACCTTACAGGCCAGAAGGAAGTGGCATGATATATTTAATGTAATGAAGCACAAGGGCCTTGAACCAAGATAATGCTCCCTGGCAAGGTTATCATTTAAATTTGAAGGAGAGGTTAAACAATTTTCAGATAAGCAAAAGCTGAGAGAATTTACCTCCCACAAACCATCTCTATGGTGCATTTTGGAGGGACTCCTATAGATGGAAGTATTCCTAAGGCTAAATAGATGTCACCAGGGGAAATGAAACCACAGCAAAGCAGAACATTTCATTACTAAGCAGATGAAAAATCAAATCAACTACCCCAAAGTCAATCAAGGGATTGACAAAGAGTACTGAATATGATACCCAACATATAAAGAATGGAGGAGGAAGAAAAAAGAGTTAATTAGACTGTTAGATAGAAAGGGAATTACCCTTAAACCTTTGGTAACCATGAATCTAAAGCCTGCAATGGCAATAAGTACATACCTATTGATAATCACCCTAAATGTAAATTGTCTGAATGCACCAATCAAAAGACAAAGAGTCACTGAATGGATGAAAAAACAAGACCCATCTATATGCTGCCTACAAGAGACTCACTTCAAACCCAAAGACATACACGGACTGAAAATAAAGGGATAGAAGAAGATATTTCATGCAAATAATAGGGAGAAAAAAGCAGAAGTTGCAGTACTTGTATCAGACAAATTAGACTTCAAAACAAAGAAAGTAACAAGAGACAAAGACAGACATTACATAATGATAAAGGGGTCAGTCCAACAAGAAGATATAACTATTATAAGTGTCTATGCACACAACACATGATCACCTACATATGTGAAACGAATACTAACAAAATTAAAGGGGGAAATAGAATGCAATGCATTCATTTTAGGAGACTTCAACACACCATTCACTCCAAAAGACAGTTCTACCAGACAGAAAATAAGTAAAGACACAGAGGCACTGAACAACACATTAGGACAGATGGACATAACAGACATCTCAAGAACACTCCATCCAAAAGCAACAGGATACACATTCTTCTCAAGTGCACATGGAACATTTTCAAGATTAGATTATATACTAGACCACAAAAACGCCTCAGTAAATTAAAAAAGATTGAAATTGTACAAACAAGCTTCTCAGATCACAAAGGTATGAAAGTATAAATAAATTACACAAAGAAAACAGAAAAGCCCACAAATACATGGAGGCTTCATAACATGCTCCTAAATAATCAATGGATCAATGACCAAATAAAAACAGAGATCAAGCAATATATGGAGACAAATGACAAACACTGCAAAATCTGTGGGATGCAGTGAAGGCTGTGCTAAAAGGGAAGTATATTGCAATACAGGCCTACCTCAGGAAAGAAGAAATGGATGACTTTCTAATATGAACAGTCTAAACTCACAATTAACGAAACTAGAAAAGGAAGAACAAATGAGGCCCAAAGTCAGTAGAAGGATGGAAATAATAAAGATTAGAGCAGAAATAAATGAAATTGAGAAGAATAAAACAATAGAAAGAATCAATGAAAGCAGGAACTGGTTATTTGAAAAAATAAACAAAATAGATAAACCCCTAGCCACATTTATCAAGAAAAAAAGAGAGTCTACACACAGAAACAGAATCGGAAATGAAAAAGGAACAATCACTACAGACACCACAGAAATACAAAGAATTATGAGAGAAAACTATGAAAATTATATGCTAACAAACTGGATAACCAAGAAGAACTGGACAACTTTCTAGAATAATACAGCCTTCCAAGGTTACTGAAAAATACCCAGTAAGAAAGAGAATATTTGAATAGACCAATTACCAGCAAGGAAATTGAATTGGTAATAAAAACTACCTAAGAACCAAATGCCTGGACCAGATGGTTTCACTGCTGAATTTTATCAAACATTTAGAGAAGACTTAATACCCATCCTCCTTAAAATTTTCCAAAAAAGTAGAAGAGGAGGCAATACTCCCAAATTCATTCTACGAGGCCAACATCACTCTAATACCAAAACCAGGCAAACACACCACAAAAAAAGAAAATTACAGACCAGTATCCCTGATGAACATAGATGCAGAAATTCTCAACAAAATATTAGCAAACCAAATTTAAAAATACATCAAAAAGATCGTCCATCATGATCAGGTGGGATTCATTCCAGGGATGCACGGATGGTACAACATTCGAAAATCCATCAACATCATCCACCACATCAACAAAAATAAGGATAAAAACCACATGATCATCCCCATACATGCTGAAAAGGCATTCAACAAAATTCAATATCCATTCATCATAAAAGCTCTCTACAAAATGGGTATAGTGGGCAAGTACCTCAATAAAATTAAGGCTGTATATGAGAAACCCACAGCCAACACTACACTTAACAGCAAGAAGCTGAAAGTTTTTCCATTAAGATTGGGAACAAGACTAGGATGCCCACTCCCCCCATTTTTACTGAACATAGTTCTGGAGGTCCTAGCCACAGCAATCAGACAACCAAAGAAATAAAAGGCATCCACATTGATATGGAAGTAGTTAAACTGTCCCTGTTTGCAGATGATATGATATTGTATATAAAAAACACTAAAGAATCCACTCCAAATCTACTAGATCTAATATCTGAATTCTGCAAAGTTGCCAGATACAAAATTAATAAATAGAAATCTGTTGCATTCCTATACACTAATGATGAACTAGTAGAAAGAGAAATCAGGAAAATAATTCCATTCACAATTGCATCAAAAAGCATAAATACCTAGGAACAAATCTAACCAAAAAAGAGAAAGACCTATACTCTGAAAACTCCAAGTCACTCACTCATGAGAGAAATTGAAGAAGATACCAATAAATGGAAACACATCCCATGCTTATGGATAGGAAGAATTAATATTGTCAAATGGCCATCCTGTATAAAGCAATCTACAGATTCAATGCAATCCCTATTAGAATACCAACAGCAGTCTTCAAGTACCAGAGAAAATAGTTCTAAAATTCATATGGAACCACAAAAGACCCCAAAGAGCCAAAGCAATCCCAAGATGGAAGAATAAAGTGGGGGGAATTATGCTCCCTGACTTCAAGCTCTACTACAAAGCCATAGTAGTCAAGATTATTTGGTACTGACACAAGAACATACCATAGACCAATGGAACAGACTAGAGAGCGCAGATATAAACCCAAGCATATGTGGTCAATCAGTATACAATAAAGGAGCCATGGATATACAATGGGGAAATGACTGCCTCTTCACCAGCTGGTTTTGGCAAAACTGACAGCTACATGTAAGAGAATGAAACTGGATTATTGTCTAAACCCATACACAAAAGTTAACTGAAAATGGATCAAAGACCTGAATGTCGATCAGGAAACCAAAAAACTCTTAGAAAAAAACATAGGCAAAAGTCTCTTGGACATAAACATGAGCAACTTTTCATGAACATATCTCTACATACAAGGGAAACAAAAACAAAAATGAACAAGTGGGACTATATCAAACTAAAAAGCTACTGTACTGTACAGCAAAGGACACCATCAGTAGAACAAGAAGACATACTACAGTATGGGAGAATATATTCATAAATGACATATCTGAGAAGGGGTTGACATCCAAATTATATAAAGAGCTCACACACCTCAACAAACAAAAAGAAAATAATCCAATTAAAAAATGGGCAGAGGAGCTGAACAGACACTTCCCCAAAGAAGAAATTCAGATGGTGAACAGGCACAGGAAAAGATGCTCCACATTGCTAGTCATCAGAGAAATGCAAATTAAAAACATAACGAGATATCACCTCACACCAGTTAGGACGGCCAACGTCCAAAAGACAAACAACAACAAATGTTGGTGAGGATGTCGAGAAAGGGGAACCCTCCTACACTGCTGGTGGGAATGTAAATTAGTTCAACCATTGTGGAAAGCAGTATGGAGATTCCTCAAAAAACTAAAAATAGAAATACCATTTGACCCAGGAATTCCACTCCTAGGAATTTACCAAAAGAATACAGGAGCCCACCTTGAAAAAGACATATGCACCCCTATATTTATCACAGCATTATTTACAATAACCTTAAGAAATGGAAGCAACCTAAGTGTCCATCAGTAGATGAATATATTAAGAAGATGTGGTACATATACAGAATGGAATATTATTCAGACTTAAGAAGAAAACAAATCCTACCATTTGCAACAACATGGATGGAGATAGAGGGTATTAAGCTCAGTGAAATAAGCCAGACAGAGAAAGACAAGTATCAAATGATTTCACTCATGTGTGGAGTTTAAGAACAAAGCAAAAACTGAAGGAACAAAACAGCAGCAGACTCACAGACTCCAAGAATGGACTAACAGTTACCAAAGGGAAAGGGACTGAGGAAAATGGGTGGGAAGGGAGGGAGAAGTGGGGGGAAAGGGGCATTACGATTCTCACATACATCGTAGGGAACAGCACACTGGGAAAGCAGTATAACACAGTGAAGACAAGTAGTGATTCTATACCATCTTACATGCTGATGGACAGTGACTGTAATGGGATATGTGGGGGGGATTGACAATAGGGGAAGTCTAGTAACCATGATGTTGTACATGTAATTGTACATTAATGATAGCAAAATAAAAAAAAAACTTTCACAGAACAGACAGTATAATGATTTTAGAATATTACAAAGGTTTTTATAGGGAAATGATTGTTTTAACTGCATTTTTCTAAACCATTCTAAAGACCTTGTCTGTAAACATTTTTATCTAATTTATAGAGAAAGATTTTATCTAACATTCAACATTAATTCAGTCCACACATATTACATAACTTCTTGGTGTAAGATAATGTGCAGGGAATTTGTACAAAGTATCACATAATCCTGGTCAATAAGCAATTCAGAGCAAAGCCTTGAAGGAACATTTCAGCTCTTATCTAATGTATGAGGAGTGGTGAATTACAAATTAATGATGTACTACTATAGAAAAGTGCTCATAATTAGTCGCTGGGAATGCTTCCATTCAGTTACGCACTTCAGTACATACTGAAGGCTACACAGGGTGGGATATGGTTGAGGGTAGTGGGTAGAGGACAAAGAAGATTATGCGTTGCCTGTGTTCTCCCTGCTTTCCCTCTGATATGTCTTAATAATCACAGACTCAAGTCACTTTGTATATTGTACCCCTGTCTATGAATGGACATAGGAGACTATTGCAAGGAAAAGATAATGTTAACCAATTAATGGAGATATTTTCTATCACTCTGTCTTGACTTAAGATATTATATATTAAAGAAAATCACTGGTAAACATTTGTTTGAAAAGTTCAGTGTTAATGCTCCCATTTTATAATGGCAAAACCGATTCAATGTTAGTCTATAAATCTTACAAATGAAACTTACTTAAGGCTCTACTGTCTCTAAATTAGTGCATTATCTCTATTCTTTAAAAGCCATGCAAGTCACTATACTTCTTTCTCAGAAGGAAATGTGAGAATTGGCTTACAATGATTTCCTTTAATTTCATCCCATTCAATGTAGACATTCCTCAAAATTTGTGGTACTCTTTCCTTCCTAAATAAATGCAAAGTTTTTTTCTCTATATATTCATGATTTCAGGGTATTTTTCTGGTGGGCAAGGATAGGGTGACAGAGGTTGGATTAAGAAAGGAGGGCTTCTTTGTCTTCTTTTCTTAAGTGTTTTTTTTTTTTTTTTGGTAGCGAGACCATGTCTCGAAGTCCATACTGTATAGAAATGACAGATGTGAAACTTGCAGCAATTCAGCAAGTCTCTGTCCAAGCGATCTTACCTGTAAAATGGACTAATGGACTAAAAAACTAAAATTCATAAAGTTAATTGATAATAATAATATGAAAAATCTTTGCAAGTTATGCAATGTTTCTCAAAATGAGACATTATTGCCTATTGACTTCACTAATTTCAGAGAAACAAAATATAATTAAGAATTGTGAGCTTGTTGTCTAATCAAGTGAACCCACCCCTTTGTACAAAAAATACAGAAAGCAATTGCTGGTGCAGTAATATTACACCAGAAATAACCTGAATTCTGATGTCATGAAGATTTGGTTTCAAGTCATGTTTTCACTGTTTATTAGTTGAGTTTTAACAATTAACCTAATTTTAGATTTTAATTCCCAGTTTGTTTATTTGTAAAACTAGAATAATAACAAACTCAATTAAGCTCTTGAGATTGTTAGATAACATACAATGTACATAGGCCATTTGTTTCACAAGGAGAACTTACTCAGCTAATTTAGGTTAGCAGTCTAAGCACAGTATTTCTAACCATGCGTACAAAAGCATGGTGTGGTTATATGGAGAATATAAATGAAGTACAATGGTTTAATAACCAATCTGTCTTAATTCTGACTTCAAAATTAATCAAAGAAAGAATAACATTAGCCACATTAAATAGCAGTCATATCACAAGAAAGCCTCAATAACTGAATTCATATTACCTATAAAATATTCTATGTGTGTATTTCATAAGAAACTATACTCCTTCAAATTTACATTTAACATTTTGTTTTTCCATTTTAAGGTTTAGCAACATACCACTTCAAGTGGCATATGAATGTTGACAACTGCAGATTTGCAAATAGAATATTTCTACCCAAGGAGAAATGAGAGAAAAATTAGTTTTAGAATTTCATTATTGCCATGAAACACAGTAATACAATTCTATGGCTATGGGATTCCATGATGAATCATTGCAAAAGTTGATTGAAAAATAATGCGTGATTGTGCATTGAGTCCCCTATACAGATTTTTATTGTTGTTAACAACCATTCGATCAATAAATATGAGAGATGCCCTCTCAAAAAAAAAATAATAATATGTGAATATACTAAGCAGAATGAGTGGTTTTAGGAAAGAAAGTTTTAACATGATCTCCTATATGACCTACATATTTCACCTCAGGGTTATTTTTTCATTACTTCTAGGGTATTAGCATACAAAGTAATGAAATGTATTTTGAAAGAAAATCAAGGCACAGAGTTCTTTTTTAACTTTAACACTTATATAGTGCTCACAGTGAAAAATGAACATTAATGTAAAAATCCAATTAATCCTTAAAATATGTTATTTTGGTTCTGAAATTTCTGCTATCCCAAGTAAACAAAATCTATATTTCTTTTTCTTCAGGCAATAAAATGAATGCACATTTTGGGCAATATTAACTTTGTTTATTCACAAATACACATTAATAACTGGTAAAATGAATTATTAAAAGCATCATGTGGAAAACCAAATACATTGACTTTCCCTAAGAAATGTTTACTCATTCTTAATTTACAAAAAAAAAATACATATATATATTGAAATTATATCATTATTCTGTTATTTCTCACTTACTCTATCCTAGATGCCAAAGTGGAACATCCAGCTTTCTTGAAATTTTGGTCTACTTTTTTGCCTTATTACTGTGCCTTCCCCATTTTCATCTGTGTTTATGTACCACAGTCCCCGCCACTAGTAGATCTTCCACTGCCATGTGTCTAAAGTATAAATACATCCAACAATTACATCATCATTCACTTTCACCTGCCTCTTTTGTAGTTTCCTTTTTTAAAATAAAGATTTATTATGGTTCCTTGGGTGACCTTCTCTAATTCTTTTTTTAATAATCATCACAATAGTATTTACCAACATGTAATTGCTTATAGAAGTACTGAGTTTCTTGATTATAAAATTATTATATTATTAGATATCTTTTTACAGGAATTTTACAAGACTATATTTACTATGTTGCCTTATATTTAGTAAATCTATTGTCCTATAAAAGTCAATGCTTTAGTAATCTTGGTAATTTGGTAATTTTGGCAATTTTGTAATTGATTTTCCAGAAAAAGAACTGGATTTTTAAAAAATGACTTATGTTTCCTTTAGGCATCTAGTTCATTATTTTGTTCTCTTATCATTATGATGATGTCCTTCTTTCAATTTGTTTCTGCTACAGTCTGTCTTCTACTCTCATAAATTGCATGCTCAAATAATTAAATTTTGGGTGTTTTTCACTTAAGTGTAATTATTTAAATATCCCAGGTACTGTGTCTCACAAGTTGTGATATGTAACATCTGGCAACACAGGAGAGTCTGCAGTGTAGACATGGGGAATCTATGTGATTAAATCACTAGGCTATTCTGACATACAATGAAGGTTATAATAGCATTATTATAAATAATGCAAAAGTATAACAAAAACTAGTTAAAAGTTTAACATTTATCAATAATCAACAATGTGACTATTCCTTAAGTTATTTAATACTGCTGAGATTCAGTTATTTCACCTACAAAATGAGGTATTTGGGTTAGTAATCTAAAGCTCATCAAGTCTGTAAAGTAAGTCAGTGTCCCCAACAGAAAACATTTAGAAAATTCAAAACAAGGTAACTCAAGGAGGGTTTATTTTTTATAGCTATTTATGAAGGTATAAGTGTATGGGAATGATAAGTTGGTAGCAGTTGATGTGTTAACTTATCTGGGTTTATAAGGGAACAAATGATCAGCCTCTCTACTCTAAGCAATGTTATTTGGTCACATTGAGGCTATTTTGTAGCAAAGAAGAAAAAATAATAATAAAATCTGAGGTCATCTTTGATATAATCCAAATAGGATAACTTCAGGTGCAAAAAGAAAGCTAAAGAATGGTGAGTTCTTCTGAGGGACATACTGTGGGTCTGCTGTGGGTCTGATCTATGTACTAATATTTATTTCTTATTGCATGCAAATATTGAAAACTATCTCTGGTTCTATCTTCTATCAATTCTATCTTTGATTTGGCATAAATTTCACAGTTTCTTATAGTGATTTCTTAAATTCTTTGTCATATGGATGGCACCTTTTCAGAATTGACATTGATATTTTTATGGCTATTATAGTTCTTGTTCTGCACAATTTTTCTTTTCTGAAATACTGTCTTTATGAAAATAGAAAATTAATCAATGAAATTATCATTATTAATAAATATTAGGACTTACATTCAAGTAAAGGATTAGTTAAAATTGTGGGAAAAGTTTTACAGTAGACACAGTTTATATTCTAGAGACATGTTAAATTTATTTTAGGTCACAATTTGTCATTATATTCCTGCTATTTTAAGTTGTTGGAAGTTCCAGGAACTTAAACACACATTCTGCTATGCAGTTTCTAAATTCAGTGGTGTCAAGGTACTAAAAAGGAAATCTTTAGTAATAGTTAAATTTGTCTAAATAGTTAAAATTGTTTGAAAGTTAGGGAATAGGAATCCATGAACAAAACATTAATTGATTTGAAAGATATAGTCAGAGTAACAATCAGCAGGAGAAAATTCTCAAGAATTAAGTTATCATTTATTGACTTTAACATAAATGTTAAGTATTTTATATTTGAGAAAAGATTACTAATAAAAATACATTTTATTTTCTGAAAACAAACCTGGAATACTCTGAATCTAATATAGAAAGTATAGAGAACTGAAGGCAGTAATGGAGGGGGCTTTTTCCAGATAGCCATACATTATCCAAAAAATGGGTCCTTTTCACAGAAACAGAAAACAAAAACAAAAACATAGGGCCTTTTTTTGTGGTTAAAGTACCACCTTATTTTATATAGAAATTAGTAAATGTTGAATTTTTGTTCAGAATTATTTTCTCCTTTAAAGCACCTTTTTACTGAGAAAGTCATGAATTTTTTTTTCCTTAATCCTTCCTTCATATATAAGATTGGTAGTAAAACTAGGAACAATTTACCTTCATGTTTTTGTGTGACTTGGTAAAGCATATTTGGTATGCAGCATTTGAATAATGATATTTAGATAATTTTTGGTATACATATATTTTACTTAAAGTGTTCAGTATTGTTAAAATTTATTAAATCACACATAATTCTGCACTCCTGGAATCGATCCTTATTTGACCAAAAGAAAAGGAAGTGTAGGTGGAGATAAGAAACTAACAGCATAGTAAGTACCATTAGGCTGTTGGGTTGTTTGCTAAACCATGATGAGATGTCAATCATGAAATATCTAGATAATTGAAAATTAGGACTTTTCTACAATAAATCTTGAATATGGAACCTTATTTTGCTTACTTTTTTAATGACTCCAAATGCTACACGATGCTATATTTGTAATTGGGGATAAAGGCTGTGAGTCAAATAATTTAATGATGTGTAAAGATATTGGTAGTCACATTTAGAAAATCATACAAAGACAACTGAATCATACTTACAGCTAAGGAACAATCGGTAATGCATTCTCCCCTCTGCACACATGTGGTATTACATTGCAGATTGTTAAGATGTCATTTTTGCTAGATTGCATATAACTCATCATATACTCTAGGGCTTTAAATTTTATGTTTTTCTTAAAAACATTCATTCATTAAATGTTAATATGTGACACATAATTTTGATAAGCTTGTTTGTACATTTCTTCATTTTTATATGTCCAAACCTAGCAAGACTCCAATATTATCTAATTCTGATTACTCATTTAAATATTTAACATTTTTAATTAATATAACAAAATTTTCAATTATGCATTCTCAATTTTTTACAATTCTGCATGCATATCAAACAACTTAAGAGTCAAATAGAATGCCCATTCTCTAAAATTAGTTATTAAATTGAGACTTTTTTAAAACTCTATGTTATTTCTTGTCTGCTATTTTCTTCAGTTGTCTGTGTGGATTTCTTCTGCTACACTGCTTTATGTAGTAGAGGGAGGGCACTGCTTTGCAATGACTCATAACCAGGCCTCACTTACTGAATGGTCATGTCAAACAAAAAATCTTGGGACAAATTAAAGCTATTTTAGTTTTATAAGAAAACTTTAAAAATATTGAATTATGCTTTATGTTTGTCATTCATTTTTCCAAGCAATAGTGAAATATGGAGCATTGACCAAGACAGACCTGTTAAAAATACATGTTTATTTTCTGATACAGAGACCAATTTGCTATATCTCACAAATGGCCAAGCACACCCTCTAACCTCGGCTTTTGCACTTGCTGTTCATTCTCACTGATGTGCTCTTTTCTGACATTTGCAGTTCATTCCCTCATATTATTCAAATTTTTTATTAAAAGGTCTCCTCACTGAAGTCTTTCCTAACCCAATTTAAAATTACTAACCTCTTATTATACTCCCAAACCTATCACTGTTTTATTTTTCTCCAATAAAATTGTCTAAATATGTCATTTTGTTTATTTCTATCTCCTTCTAATAGATTATTAACTTCATGAAATCAGGAAATTTTGTATTTTAGGTTCAAGACTTGGTTTAAAACACTTAACAATATTATGTGTAATAATTTAATAGTTGTTAATGAACAATTCATTAATTAATGAAAGTATACTTCAGATTAAAATTCAGTATCCCAATCTTTGATTGCAGCAGTCTGTCTTGTCATCCCTTTATACTTTTTCCATTTTCACTGCTTTCTAAGTTCTTAAACTTCAAATTTTCCCCTGGGTTCTAACATGCCTTGCTATCCTAAAGCTCCTGCTAGATCAGTGGAACCATTTTCTCATCAACATCCCTAATTCCTCCGTATCAGTTCCCTATCAGACCTCCCCGCACCAAAGAAGTTCTCAATTTTACATTTCTATGTACAGGTACATGGATTATATAAATGTAGAGGGTTTTCTTGATATTTTCCTCTCACCATATTCCTTCCCATCCTCTGCCCTATAAATTCCAAACCCAAGATCCAACCCTCAATCGACCATACAGGAGTTTAGAATTAGATTGCATAGTGCTGATGGACCCAAAACCATATCACACGAGTAGGCAAATCATGACCCAAAAACAAGTACGCTCAAGAGAACAGGTAGGGCTATCGGACAGGAACCCCATCTCCACACACACATATACCCACAGACAGTTCATCTTTAGAAAGGCAAGAGTCAGGTGTCTGTTGGAAACATCATAGAAGGTCTAAGGTGTATAAAATTGTATTCTCTACCCTATCCATTTTAATATGCTTTTGGGGATGGATAGAGATGATCCATTTAGCCCCTGTCCTCCCGCAGCCTGAGGATCCATTCCTGGTCTGCTGTGGAATCACTGATTAAAACAAACATTGGAATTTGAGGCTCACTAATAAGATCATGGTGATGATTAAATTTTCCTGACGCAGAAGAGATTTTGGAGTACTCTCAGGGAGAGTCAACAGAAAAATGAGGCAACTCCCATGCTGTAAACAGCTTATACCATTGTAGTTAAAATAAATTGTAGGGAGAAAAATGCCAGAGTTTTACAGACCTCCCCCCACCAAAGAAGTTCTCAATTTTACATTTCTATGTAAAGGTACATGGATTATATAAATATAAAGGGTTTTCTTGCTATTTTCCCTCACCACATTCCTTCCCATCCTCTGAAACTCATTCACAAATAACTGAATTATAATTCTTGGTGAATAACATTTTCATATCATATATCTTCTTTAAATGATATAATGATGTAATTTTGAAAGATATTCCCCAAATGCTAACAATATATGAAGCACAATTACAAGTGCTTTCCAAATTTTACATCATTAAATCTTTAAGACAATACTTAAAGGAAGGAAGATACTACTATTATTCACATTTTTAGAAAAGAACCCAATTTAGAGAGATTAATGAACTTACTGAAAATATATAATGGTAGCATAAACCCTAGGGTTTGAACCAAGGGAGTGAGGCTCCAGAGTATAGTTTTAAAACTACTCTGTTTCTTCTGAAGGATGATATTTTACATGTCTGTCTTACTTAATAACTAAGCTATTGCTGATAAGTTATGATACCTTTTTAAAAAATTCATCCTCTTATTTCTTCACAGGAGTAACCATTATGCAGAACTTGGTGTTATTATTAATCAGTTTTTAGAACAGATGTACATTCACACTTTGATCTCAGACTTCTAGCCTCCAGAACCATTAGACAGTATCTTTCCACTATTTAAACTACTTCATTTGCAGTACTTTGCTAGGGAAGCTTAGCAAACTGATGCACAGATATATTAATTATAAACACGTTGCTTTGTTTCTATGTCTTTACTTGTTTTTCATTTTTTTCATTTTGCTATTATTATTATTATTATTATTGTTTTTTGCTGTCATTAATCTACAATTATATGAGCAATATTATGGTTACTAGACTCCCCCTATTATCAAGTCCCCACCACATACCCCATTACAGTCACTGTCCATCAGCAGTCTTTACTTATTTTTATCTACCTATCTCTCCATTCATCTACCTATCGTTTATTGAACCTATTTATATGTCAAATTCTCATGCCCTGATTACTCTATTAATTTTATAATTCTCACTGAATCTAATGAACTATTATGTTCTATCAACTTCACAAACTTTTAAATTATAGCCTATTAATGTTTTCTTAAATTATTTATTTTGGAAATAAAATTGTACATAGCTTTGTGAAGTTATTTTATTCAATTTTTATTTTTCTATTCTCATAAGTGAAAGCTGTTTGTTTGGAAGCATTTTCATTCATGTGACCAGCAACTTAAAAAGTCATTTCATAGAATTTGAACTGGTAGATACATAGTAACCTGCCATTTAATGATTATTGTGTTTACAAATTAAGCAGAAAGTCTTGTCATTTGAGAAAGCTGAAGATGGTTATTTGCATAGGTTTGATTAAGTTTGATTATTAGTAGTACTTGAGAGAATGAAAAGCAAATAAAAGAAAGGTACATTCAGGACTACTGATGTTAACTCCTATACCAAGCCATAGTTCTTTCTTCTCTAATCCCCACTCACCATGTTTTCATTCTTTTGTCAGCCAATAAACATGGTTTGTTATACAGCCGTACAAAAGGGGCTGTGAACATAGTGGATAGAGGTCGAATTTCAGGATCAAATGGGCTAGGTCAGGTTCTGGTTCCAGTGCTCAACTCCTTTGAGACCTACAAGTTATCAACTTCTCTACACCTCAGTTTCTTCAAATGTGAAGTGAGGGATGATGATAAAAACTACTACCTACCTTGTATAGTTATTGTCACAAATTACATCTTATTAATATTCAGCATATAGAAGAATGCCTAGAACATGGTATACACTGTATACATACCATCTAGTATGAGAAATACTTTGGGGTTTGGAACATAAAACGGATTCCTAGTTATTTATGATTCTACTGGCTTTACCCCAAATCACCCCTAGGACTATGATGTATTTATGGAAGCATAGCTTCATCACAGAGGTCTTCAAAGATACCTTTCTTTATAGAACTATGACTGTGGACTAAATCTCAAAGATGATTGAGGTGTTTTACTAGCATACTTACCAAATAGTTATCTATATTCATTGCCTCTATTTAATTTTTCAACATGCACTAAAACTTTTCTTCCATGACTATTATTCTTCTGAGATGATTCTTATTAATCTCAGCAAGGCTATCACAATTTTTTCTTAAGTGATTCATACTTTTGTTCATTCACCCTCAAAACACATTGAAACACTATGGAGGCATAGATGCCAAACTTTATCTGTTACAAAACTAACCCTAATTTTGAGGCTATTGTACTTTTGTCTCTTTGGGCCTCAAATAAAATTTAGATTTTAATACATTGTTTTTAAAGGGAAATTAAAAAATATATATATATTAATTTAAAAACAATGAAAGGTGCAAGTATATGAAAAGTTCTTGATGAAAATTTTGCTTCATTGAATCATAACAAATAGGCATTAAAGTCTGTCTGAGGAAGGCACCATTTAATGATGACTTAGAGAACTGTACTTATATGGTAAGTATGTCTACCTGTGGACTTAAATACTTGTTTACTGTTTAGATTCTAACCTTATCATCTGCACTGGCTCCCAATTATACCTCTAACTAAAACAGTGGTGAATAAAATAGTGTATTTAAAAGTTGTTCGTTAATCAACTGCCTGGATGATAACTTGTAAATACTGATTTTACCACACAGGGAGCTTCTTTTCCAAAGCATTCTTCCATTTTGAGGATCTATGAAAACTTAGAAATTTAAAGGCCTTATTACAAAAGTTGGCTTTCCTTGTAAACTATCTGAACTGTAAGTTGTTTTATCTATAAATGAAGTTAATATTATTTACCTATTATAATATATATATATATTTAAATTTTATTTTGGTATCATTAATCTACAATTACATGAAGGACATTATGTTCACTAGGCTCCCCTCTCACGAAGTCCCCCCCACATACCCGTTCACAGTCACTGTCCATCAACATAGTAAGATGCTGTAAAACCACTACTTGACTTCTCTATGTTGCACAGCCCTCCCCATGCCCCGCCACCCTATACATATTAATCGTAATGCCCCCTTTCTTTTTTCCCACTCTTATCCCTCCCTTCCCACCCGTCCTCCCCAGTCCCTTTCCTTTTGGAACTGTTAGTTCATTCTTGGGTTCTGTGCTTCTGCTTCTGTTTTGTTTCTTCAGTTTTCTTTTGTTCTTATACTCCACATATGAGTGAAATCATTTGGTACTTGTCTTTCTCCACCTGGCTTATTTCACTGAGCATAATACCCTCTAGCTCCATCCATGTTGTTGCAGATGGTAGGATCTGTTTTTTTTCTTATAGCTGAGTAATATTCCATTGTGTATATGTACCACATCTTCTTTATCCATTCATCTACTGATGGACATTTAGGTTGCTTCCATATCTTGGCTATTGTAAATAGTGCAGCGATAAACATAGGGGTGCATCTGTCTTTTTCAAACTGGGCTGCTGCATTCTTAGGGTAAATTCCTAGAAGTAGAATTCCTGGTACAAAAGGTGTTTCTATTTTGAGCTTTTTGAGGAACATTCATACTGCTTTCCACAATGTTTGAACTAATTTACATTCCCACCAGCAGTGTAGAAGGGTTCCCCTTTCTCCACAACCTCGCCAACATTTGTTGTTGTTTGTCTTTTGGATGGTAGCCATCCTTACTGGTGTGAGATGATATCTCATTGTGGTTTTAATTTGCATTTCTCTGATGACAAGCGATGTGGAGCATCTTTTCGTGTGTCTGTTGGCCATCTGAATTTCTTCTTTAGAGAACTGTCTATTCAGCTCCTCTGCCCATTTTTTAATTGGATTATTTGCTTTTTGTTTGTTGAGGTGTGTGAGCTCTTTATATATTTTGGATGTAAACCCTTTGTCGGATTTGTCATTTATGAACATATTCTCCCATACTGTAGTATACCTTTTTGTTCTATTGATGGTGTACTTTGCTGCACAGAAGCTTTTCAGATTGATATAGTCGCATTTGTTCATTTTTGCTTTTGTTTCCCTGGCCCGGGGAGATATGTTCAAGAAGAGGTCACTCATGTTTATGTCTAAGCGATTTTTGCCTATGTTTTTTTCTAAGAGTTTTATAGTTTCATGACTTACATTCAAGTCTTTGATCCATTTCGAATTTACTTTTGTGTATGGGGTTACACAGTGATCCAGTTTCATTCTCTTACATGTAGCTGTCCAGTTTTGCCAGCACCATCTGTTGAAGAGACTGTCATTTCCCCATTGTATGTCCATGGCCCCTTTATCGAATATTAGTTGACCATATATGTTTGGGTTAATGTTTGGAGTCTCTATTCTGTTCCATTGGTCTATGGCTCTGTTCTTGTGCCAGTACCAAATTGTCTTGATTACTGTGGCTTTGTAGTAGAGCTTGAAGTTGGGGAGTGAGATCCCCCCCACTTTATTCTTCCTTCTCAGGACTGCTTTAGCTATTCGGGGTCTTTGGTGTTTCCATATGAATTTTTGAACTATTTTTTCCAGTTCATTGAAGAATGCTGTTGGTAATTTGATAGGGACTGCATCGAATCTGTATATTGCTTTGGGCAGGATGGCCATTTTGACGATATTAATTCTTCCTAGCCAGGAGCATGGGATGAGTTTCCATTTGATAGTGACCTCTTTAATTTCTCTTAATAGTGTCTTATAGTTTTCAAAGGATAGGTCTTACACTTCCTTGGTTAGATTTAGTCCTAGGTATTTTATTCTTTTTGATGCTATTGTGAATAGACTTGTATTCCTGATTTCTCTTTCTATTAGTTTATTGTTAGTGTATAGGAAAGCCACAGATTTCTGTGTGTTAATTTTTTATCCTGCAACTTTTATCATATATGTCCTTTATTATGTTGAGGTACTTGACCTCTATACCCATTTTGTTGACAGTTTTTATCATGAATGGATGTTGAATTTTGTCAAATGCTTTTTCAGCATCTATGGAGATGATCATGTGGTTTTTGTCTTTCTTTTTGTTGATGTGGTGGATGATGTTGATGGACTTTCGAATGTTGTACCATCCTTGCATCCCTGGGATGAATCCCACTTGGTCATGGTGTATGATCCTTTTGATGTATTTTTGAATTTGGTTTGTAATATTTTGTTGAGTATTTTTGCATCTACGGTCATCAGGGATATTGGTCTGTAGACTTCTTTTTTGATGGGGTCTTTGCCTGGTTTTGGTATTAGGGTGATGTTGGCTTCATAGAATGAGTTTGGGAGTATTCCCTCCTCTTCTATTTTTTGGAAAACTTTAAATAGAATGGGTATTATGTCTTCTCTGTATGTCTGATAAAATTCCGAGGTAAATCCATCTGGCCCGGGGGTGTTGTTCTTTGGTAGTTTTTTGATTACCCCTTCAATTTCGTTGCTTGTAATTGGTCTGTTTAGATTTTCTGTTCCTTTCTGGTTCAGTCTTAGAAGGTTGTATTTTTCTAGGATGTTGTCCATTTCTCCTAGGTTTCCCAGCTTGTTAGCATATAGGTTCTCATAGTACTCTGTAATTATTCTTTGTATTTTTGTGGGGTCCGTCGTGATGTTTCCTTTCTCATTTCTGATTCTGTTGATGTGTGTTGACTCTGTTTTCCTCTTAATAAATCTGGCTAGAGGCTTATCTACTTTGTTTATTTTCTCGAAGAACCAGCTCTTGGTTTCATTGATTTTTGCTATTGTTTTATTCTTCTAAATTTTATTTATTTCTTCTCTGATCTTTATTATGTCCCTCCTTCTGCTGACCTTAGGCCTCATTTGTTCTTCTTCTAATTTCAGTAATTGTGACATAAGACCATTCATTTGGGATTGTTCTTCCTTCTTTAAATATGCTTGGATTGCTATATACTTTCCTCTTAAGACTGCTTTTGCTGTATCCCACACTAGTTGGGGCTTTGTGTTGTTGTTGTCATTTGCTTCCATATATTGCTGGATCTCCTTTTGAATTTGGTCATTGATCCATTGATTATTTAGGAGCGTGTTGTTAAGCCTCCATGTGTTTGTGAGCCTTTTTGCTTTCTTTGTACAATTTATTTCTAGTTTTATGCCTTTGTTGTCTGAAAAGTTGGTTGGTGGGATTTCAATCTTTTGGAATTTTCTGACGCTCTTTTTGTGGCCTCGTATGTGGTCTATTCTGGAGAATGTTCCATGTGCACTTGAGAAGAATGTGTATCCTGTTCCTTTTGGTTGTAGAGTTCTGTAGATGTCTATTAGGTTCATTTGTTCTAGAGTGTTGTTCAGTGCCTCTGTGTCCTTACTTATTTTCTTTGTGGTGGATCTGCCCTTTGGAGTGAGTGGTGTGTTGACATCTCTGAGAATGAATGCATTGCATTCTATTTCCTCCTTTAATTCTTTTAGTATTTGTCATATGTTGGTGCTCCTGTATTGGGTGCCTATATAATTATAATGGTTATACCCTCTTGTTAGACTGAGCCCTTTATCATTATGTAATGTCCTTATTTATCTTTTGTTACTTTCTTTATTTTGAAGTCTATTTTGTCTGATACTAGTGTTGCAACACCTGCTTTTTTCTCTCTGTTGTTTGCATGAAATATCTTTTTCCATCCCTTAACTTTAAGTGTGTGCATGTCTTTGGGTTTGAGGTGAGTCTCTTTAAGCAGCATATGAATGGGTCTTGCTTTATTTTCCAGTCTATTACTCTGTGTCTTTTGATTGGTGCATTCAGTCCATTTACATTTAAGATGATTATTGAATGGTATGTACTTATTGCCATTGCAGGCTTTAAGGCTTTGGTTAACAAAGGTTCAAGGTTAGCTTCTTTGCTATCTTACTGTCTAACTTAACTCGCTTATTCAGCTATTATAAACGTGATCTGATGATTCTTTATTTCTCTCCCTTCTTATTCCTTCTCCTCCATTCTTCATATTTTGGGTGTTTATTTCTGTGCTCTTTTTAGGAGTGCTCCCATCTAGAGCAGTACCTGTAAGATGCCCTGTAGAGGTGGTTTGTGGGAGGAAAATTCCCTCAACTTTTGCTTATCTGGGAATTGTTTAATCCCTCCTTCATATTTAAATGATAATCGTACTGGATACACTATTCTTGGTTTTAGGCCCTTCTGTTTCATTGCATTAAGTATATCATGTTATTCTCTTCTGGCCTGTAAGGTTTCTGTTGAAAAGTCTGATGATAGCCTGATGGGTTTTCCTTTGTAGGTGACCTTTCTTTTCTCTCTGGCTGCCTTTAATGCTCTGTCCTTATCTTTGATCTTTGCCATTTTAATTATTACATGTCTTGGTGTTGCCCTCCTTGGATCCCTTGTCATGGGAGTTCTGTGTACCTCTGTGGTCTGAGAGGCCATTTCCTCCCCTAGTTTCAGGAAGTTTTCAGCAATTATTTCTTCAAAGACACTTTCTATCCCTTTTTCTCTCTCTTCTTTTTCTGGTACCCCTGCAATGCGGTTATTGTTCCGTTTTGATTGGTCACACAGTTCTCTTAATATTCTTTCATTCTTGGACATCCTTTTGTCTCTCTCTGCATCAGCTTCTCTGCGTTCCTGTTCAACCTCAGGGGAAGATGTAAAAGATGTCGAAGATGTCTGGGTTAGTCTTGTCTGGATCAAATTTTTTTGCCTTTTCTTGTTGATAGTTGCAGTGGTATGCTATTGACTCGTCTGTCAGCTGGAAGAGTCAAGACTTTTTCCACTTGCTCCTGGCCTTTATTTACTGGGACAACTGCAACCCCTAGTGGCTTGTGTTGGGCAATTGTGTGTAGACTGGATCTCTGTATCTTGCCCAGCTGGTATGGAGGAAGCTCCCTTGCTGTGGGTGTGGCCAGCCTCAGGCGGCTGCTTTGCTATGGCGGGGCCCCAGACGGGTAATGGACGGGGGGTTGTTTGGCTGTTTACCTCCGTGAGGGGTCTCAGAAGTGTTGCCCAGGGTTTAGTGTGCCCAGAGTTCCCTGGAATTTCCAGCTGCTGGACTGTGACCCGGGATGTTTCTGTCCAGTTGTGGGGTCCCTGTGCCTTTAAGACTTTCAAAAAGCACTCGCTTTTCTTTGTCCCAGAGGCGCCGGCTGCAAGACACACTCACAGGTCTTGCTGTCCTGTTTCCCTAGTTTCCAGCACCCCACACATGCACTGTGTGTCTGCGCTCTGGTGCGGATGGCTAGGGCTGTGTGTTTAGCAGTCCTTGGCTCCCTCTCCCTCCCTGCTCCAACTCCTCTCCTCCCACTGGGAGCTGTGGTGAAGGGCCTCGTGTCCCGCCAGGCTGCGGCTTGTATCTTACCCCTTTCACCAGGTGCTGGGTTCTTGCAAGTGTGGATGTAGTGTGGCTGTTGTCCTGTGTCTTCCGGTCTGTCTTTTAGGGATAGTTGTATTTGTTGTATTTTCAAAAATATATATGTTTTTTGGAGGAGATTCCCACTGTCCTACTCACGCTGCCATCTTGGCTCTGCCTCTATTATTTTAAAATATTTTGAAATCATCAAGAGATTCAAAAAGTGATAGCAATAATTCAGTTTAAAAAAGCAGTGATAGCAATAATTCAGTTTAAAAAAGCAATCATTTCCTTTATGACTTAAAAAAAAACCTTACAAGCCTAGAGGAAAGCAGATTTTAAAATAAGTGTAATAGTAGCTGTTCATATATAATAGAAACAGAAGTCTCAAAGTTTGTCCTAAAGTAAATGACTCCTGATTATAGGGTAAGGAAAAGCATCCTCTCTGAATCCCAACCAATTTCAACTTTTTTCTTAATCTAGTTATCTAAATTGCCTTCATGGTTTTTTTTTTGGTGTCATTAATGTACAATTACTTGAACATTATGGTTACTACACTCCCCCTATTATCAAGTCCCCACCACATACCCCATTACAGTCAGTGTCCATCAGCATAGTAAGATGCTATAGAATCACTACTTTTCTTCTCTGTGTTGTACAGCATTACCCGTGCCGCTCCCCCACATTATGTGTGCTAATAGTAATGCACCTTCTTCCCCCTTATTCCTCCCTTCCTACCCATCCTCCCCAGTCGCTTTCCCTTTGGTAACTGTTAGTCCATTCTTGGGTTCTGTGAGTCTGCTGCTGTTTTGTTCCTTCAGTTTTTTGCTTTGTTCTTATACTCCACACATAAGTGAAATCATTTGATACTTGTCTTTCTCTGCCTGGCTTATTTCACTGAGCGTAATACCCTCTAGGTCCATCCATGTTGTTGCAAATGGTATGATTTGTTTTCTTCTTATGGCTGAATAATATTCCACTGTGTATATGTAGCACATCTTTATCTATTCATCTAGTGATGGAAACTTAGGTTGCTTCCATTTCTTGGCTGTTGTAAATAGTGTTCTTCATGGTTTTTTAAATAAATGTTTTCAATTCTATTGTTTGAAGTCCAGAGATATATTTCACATTATGCCTTGGAAAATAGATGAAAAATTTAAAAAGCAACAATAAGTAAGTCATAAAATATTATAGAAGTTGTATACTGTGCCTCAGACTGTATTTTATGAGAACTTTGCTAAGCCTATTCCAAATAAACAACATTTTGACTTTTACCCATACTGGTTTCAGAACTTTCCTTTCAAGACTCTTTAGTCAGTGTTTTTTCTTTTTTTTCTTAGCCTTGATGTCTCCCCTACCACCACCAACAAGCAGAGACTTAGATAAATGGTTGCATTCATGTAGTTTGTGGGAATGGGATGTTGAGAGCAGGGAACTAGAGTTATTTGGAACTGTGGATAAATGAGGTTTGGTTCTTCCAGAATACTGTGAAGAGCAATGTTGAATGCAGCATAGAATTTTCTGCCAAATGATGGAAGAGATATTCTATTCGAGGGCAGTAGTTCACCCATAGCACAGTTAACTGCAGTGCATCTTCAGTTTGCACTTGTTGAAGTAGATTGTTCCCTGTATCCAAGCCTTTGAATCAGAAAAACTCTAGGACAGTTCAACTGTGTTCGTGGGTAAGGTGCTATCATGTTGCACCTGGAAATTACTGCCACAGTGGCAGGAATAAATAGTGGAAGGGGATGTGAGGGAGAGTAAAGGCACTGTGATCCAAAAATTCATCATGATGAGAAAACCACAGATACCCTGTCAGATGGTAAGTTTCTAAAGGATATGAAGCCTGTCTTATCAGCTTTACAACCCAGCAAAATTCTTTGCTGCACACATTTGAATTGTTTTCCAGGCCCCTCTCTATGCTTCTTTCAAATTAGTATTTCTGGAATGACATTTGGTCACCTGCTAAGAGACCTTACATGCATTTTCTTTAAAACAAGAGAAAAATTACTCTCCTTAACCTGCTATTTAACTTACTGGAAAATGTGGCTCTTCTATACTTTCCCAACTTATTTCTAACTCCTCCTTAGTCACCTACCTCCATTTTTCTTTACATTTCCTGTGCATTCCCAAAGACTCAATTCAAATATTATTTTCTCCACCATATTGACTTAATGCCTGTATGTGAAGGGAAAGAAGGTATTAACATGAGTACATATTGAGAAAACCATTCGATTTTAGTATCTTACTCATGGTGGGTAAATTATATTTTCTGAAACTTTAATAATGAATAATGGATAAAATTCCATTTTTCTTCTCCTGATTCATCATTTTCTCTTCCTAATCAACTCATTACCCTCACTGACTTTCTCCAGAGATACTGATAATTTAAACAATGGTTGTGGCCTTCAATTCTTTTTCTTTCAAAGAAATTTCAACAAATTTCTTGCTAAGTTAATTCAAGTGAGAACACAGTATGTAAGCTGCAAAACAATAGGTTCAATATTGTTTCTAATACCTTTGTTTGAAAAACACAGATTTTTTATGAGATAATGAGGTTTCCCTATGCAATTTGGAGAGCCAACATTTAGTATAGGCTGTTTCAACCTGGTTCATGATATACTTCAATCTTGTAAATAAACAATAAGGTAAAAAAACTTTAGTCTGTACCAGTATATAAGGACTTCAGAGTGAGCCACTGACTTCGTATTATATATAATGTTGCCTTAGATCAGAGAACAGCATTCAACAAAGTAAGTGCAAATGGGTGAATGAACATGAGATGCCCTGGTCCTTGCCTACAGCACAACACCCAAAGCTACCAGCCTGATAAAGATATGGTTTAAGATGTAGTTGAGCTGTCAGCTTGTGAGATAATACCTGTGAGAATTGGACATCATTCTCTAGGAGGTAAGATACAATATAAGGCAATAAAATTATATTGTTCGTTCCTTCACCTCAATGAATAGAATCCATAAGTTGAAGAACCAAGAGAAGAAAATGACTTTGCTTACCATCATTTGCATTCATGCTTGGGAATTTGTGCTTCCCTTTATGCAATTCTAGGAACTGCTTACTATAGGTCTTGGTTCCAGAGAAGGAACACTTTCATCAAGGAACCTTGAAGGGTTCCATTTAATTTTAATCATGATAATTTCAGGTTCCAAGTGGCAAGAGAAAAGAGTCACAGAAAGGAGTTACCATCCCCTGGCTACAGTAAATAGTGAATGACCAGTAAAGTAACTGATTGTTAGAGTAAGTAGGGATGCTATTATACAGTGCCAGCAAGGAATAATATATGTAGTGCCAAGGCAATCCATGAGGCATAAGTCTTGTTACTTATATATCCAGTTTGGAAATTAGATGGACAAGTGCAGCAGTTACAAACTTGGCAAGGCAGGGTGGCAGTTCTGAGTATCTGTGTCTGTGTCTTAGTCTTACCACCAATGAAGTCATCTAGTCTAATGTGGCCTAGAATAGGTACTGACTGAGGGTGAAGGGAATTCACAATGAAGATTAAGAATAACAGAGGGATTTGACTGGTATCATTTGAGGCACCAAGAGCAGATGTGGAGACACAAACCCTAATTTATCACCTCCTTTCCTTCCTTTTCTGAGGTTACCTGAGAAAGAGAGCAACCTGAATCCTGGAGGAGTTATTCCCAAATGGACAACTTTATTATGAGCAGCAAGTGGATACCAAATAGGCAGTGATGGAACCTTGTAGATGCTGCATTTTTCCATGGAGATACCACCAAGGGATGAGGCACTTCTCCCAGATGGCAGAAGAGTACCTGATTATGATTCACAGTTGAGTTCTTACCCTGGAACTGTCTTTTACAGCCCCACCCAAAGTTAAATCCTATCCTCAGAGACAGCCCACACTTAGTAACTGGTTATCCATCTCAATCCCTCATTGGTGGTGTTGCTCAGAGCACTCTAAGTAAACTCCCTTCATAAAATCTGTTTCAGAGGCTGTTTCCCAGGAACACAAACTAAGGCAAACTGCCTTCTAAATAATGCTCACCTATTACCAGCTCGTGTCACCTCCTTTAAAAATCTCTCCCTAACTTTTATTTTGACTTAGATTTATCATATGTACTGACAAATATTTTGAATATGTCTGTAATCTACTTTAAACATTATAGTACTATCAGATATAGTTGTTATCCTAGTGTGATGTAAGTTCCTTAATGCCAGAGAACAAATTAGAGAGGGAGGAAAAGTAATTATATGCTTGTGGGCTCTGGAATTAAAAAGCCTTTAATCTGTTGTGAAGAATAAGAGATTTAGTAATCTAACTTTAAATTTACATGAAATCTGTACTTCAAGGACCTGGCTCAGTGCTTAATAAACAAATGCTTATTTGTCGAGCAGATGAATAAGTGAACATCTAAATGAATAGTTGGTTCAAGAAAGGGTAGACTACAAACAGAAAAAAGGGTGAAGAAATAATATGTCCAATTACGGTCATATTTCCATAAGACTAATATGTTTATAAAAATACTTAGTCTTCATATTAGCTTTTTGAATTGGATATCATTATTGCCATTTACTAGCTGAGATAAATGAATATCAGGGATTTAAGTAATTTTCCAAAAGTTACAGCTATTAAATGACATACTTAATGTCTTTTTTTTTTTTAAGATAATTATTTTTTATTGAAGGGTAGTTGATGTACAGTATTACATTACATTAGTTTCAAGTGTACAACACAGTGATAAAACATTTATATACATAATTCTAGGTTCCAGCTATCACCCTACCAAGCTGTTACAATATCTTGACAATATTCGTTATGCTATACATTACATCCCGGTTACATATTTATTTTACCATTGGAAGTCTGTCCTTTTTTTTTTTTTTTTTGTGAGGGCACCTCTCATATTTATTGATCAAATGGTTGTTAACAACAATAAAATTCTGTATAGGGGAGTCAATGCTCAATGCACAATCATTAATCCACCACAAGCCTAATTTTTGTCAGACTACAATCTTCTGAGGCATAACAAACAAGTTCTTACATGGAGAACAAATTCTTACATACTGAATAAGTTCTTACATGGTGAACAGTACAAGGGCAGTCATCACAGAAACTTCCGGTTTTGCTCATGTATTATGAACTACAAACAGTCAGTTCAAATATAAATACTCATTTGGTTTTTATACTTGATTTATATGTGGATACCACATTTCTCCCTTTATTATTATTATTTTTAATAAAATGCTGAAGTGGTAGGTAGATACAAGATAAAGGTAGAAAACATAGTTTAGTGTTGTAAGAGAGCAAATGTAGATGATCAGGTGTGTGCCTGTAGACTATGTGTTAATCCAAGCTAGACAAGGGCAATAAAACATCCACGTATGCAGAAGATTTCTCTCAGAAAGGGGGAGTGAGGTTCTAAGCCTCACCTCTGTTGATCCCCAATTTCTCACCTGATGACCCCCCTGCGACTGTGCCTGTCTTAGGTTGTTCCTCCCTTGAGGAATCTTACCCGTCTCTGGCTAACCAGTCATCATCCGGGGCCATACAGGGAAATGTACAATTGGTAAGTGAGAGAGAAGCCTTATTGTTTGAAATGGTTAGCTTTTTATTTCTTTGCATATTTATGCCCTGTAGCTTCTATGCCCAGCATTTGTCTTGAGGTATCTTTACCACTTGGAAGAATTATGATACTCGGTAAATTTGATATGAGGCACAAATTCTATTTAAGGGTTGTAATTAGGAAGGAAGAAGAAAAGCTATAGAAGTAGCACGTGGAAGAAAACATGGGAAGATTGATTATTTCTTTGACATATCTTCTTGTAGAGTAACTTCAGCATGTATACGTTTTAAGCTACTACTTAAATTGCGCACACACATTAACATAATAGGAGTATAGTTACATAACCAAAGCATACCTGTAATTACCAGCCATCTCCAGTGAAACCAAGAAAACCAGTTAGGCACCTTAGGCATTTGTGAAAACTTATCTATGATATGGTGGATATTGTCCAACTGAACTTGAACAGTCTGAGAGAAATCAGACAAATTAAAAAAACCCATTCCTGGGGAATGTTCACATCCCTTATGTTCTTTTAGCAGTAAATAGTCTGTAGTTGTAAGATTTTGGAGTGCTACAATTTGCACTTCTCCTAATTCTTGGTTGAGTTCCAACAGTATAGATCCAGTCAAATTTGTTGTTTTACTGTATGCACAGGCCAGCTTAGATATCTCCTTCATTCCCATGGCAAGTCCAGAAGCTGGTGGGATGAGTGCATCTACAGCTGTAGCAGTGCGTGGATCTTTGTTGGGGTTTTTTGATGATCATCTTCTGGCATGTGTCTTCCAGAGAGTGCTGATGTTGGAAGTTCTCTTTCATATCGTATCTTAGTTCATTTTTGGGTCAGCTCAATTACGCTTTGATCTTCTGTATAAACGCAAACAGACCCTGTGCCTACACTTTCATATACCCTTTATACCCTTGTGTAGAACTCATTGGAGGTTACCACACAGGAACTGCCCTTTTTGTTGTTTTGTTTTGTTTTGTTTTTGGTATCACTAATCTACACTTACATGACGAATATTATGTTTACTAGGCTCTCCCCTATACCAGGTCTCCCCTATAAACCCCTTTACAGTCACTGTCCATCAGCATAGCAAAATGTTGTAGAATCACTACTTGCCTTCTCTGTGTTGTACAGCCCTCCCTTTTCTCCTACCCCCCATGCATGTTAATCTTAATACCCCCCTACTTCTCCCACCGCCTTATCCCTCCCTATCCACCCATCCTCCCCAGTTCCTTTCCCTTTGTTACCTGTTAGTCCACTCTTGAGTGCTGTGATTCTGGTGCTGTTTTTTTCCTTCAGTTTTTCCTTTTTTCTTATATTCCACAGATAAGTGAAATCATTTGGTATTTCTCTTTCTCCGCTTGGTTTGTATCACTGAGCATAATACCCCCCAGCTCCATCCATGTTGCTGCAAATGATTGGATTTGCCCTTTTCTTATGGCTGAGTAGCATTCCATTGTGTATACGTACCACTTCTTCTTTATCCATTCATCTATCGATGGACATTTAGGTTGCTTCCAATTCTTGGCTATTGTAAATAGTGCTGTGATAAACATAGGAGTGCACTGATCTTTCTCATACTTGATTGCTGCATTCTTAGAGTAAATTCCCAGGAGTGCAATTCCTGGGTCAAATGGTAAGTCTGTTTTGAGCATTTTGATGTACCTCCATACTGATTTCCACAATGGTTGAACTAACTTATATTCCCACCAGCAGTGTAGGAGGGTTCCCCTTTCTCCACAGCCTCGCCAACATTTGTTGTTGTTTGTCTTTTGGATGGCAGCCATCCTTACTGGTGTGAGGTGATACCTCATTGTAGTTTTAATTTGCATTTCTCTGATAATTAGCGATGTGGAGCATCTTTTCATGTGTCTGTTGGCCATCTGTGTATCTTTTTTGGAGAACTGTCTGTTCAGTTCCTCTGCCCATTTTTTAATTGGGTTATTTGTTTTTTGTTTGCTGAGGAGTGTGAGCTCTTTATATATTCTGGACGTCAAGCCTTTATCGGATGTGTCATTTTCAAATATATTCTCCCATACTGTAGGGATCCTTTTTGTTCTATTGATGGTGTCTTTTGCTGTACAGAAGCTTTTCAGCTTAATATATTCCCACTTACTCATTTTTGCTGTTGTTTTCCTTGCCCGGGGAGATATGTTCAAGAAGAGGTCACTCATGTTTATGTCTAAGAGGTTTTTGCCTATGTTTTCTTCCTAGAGTTTAATAGTTTCATGACTTACATTCAGGTCTTTGATCCATTTTGAGTTTACTTTTGTATATGGGTTTAGACAATGGTCCAGTTTCATTCTCCTACATGTAGCTGTCCAGTTTTGCGAGCACCATCTGTTGAAGAGACTGTCATTTCGCCATTGTATGTCCATGGCTCCTTTATCAAATATTAATTGACCATATATGTCAGGGTTAATGTCTGGATTCTCTAGTCTGTTCCATTGGTCTGTGGCTCTGCTCTTGTGCCAGTACCAAATTGTCTTGATTACTATGGCTTTATAGTAGAGCTTGATGTTGGGGAGTGAGTTCCTCCCTACTTTATTCTTCTTTCTCAGGATTGCTTAGGCTATTCGGGGTCTTTGGTGTTTCCATATGAATTTTTGAATTATTTGTTCCAGTTCATTGAAGAATGTTGCTGGTAGTTTCATAGGGATTGCATCAAATCTGTATATTGCTTTGGGCAGGATGGCCATTTTAACGATATTAATTCTTCCTAGCCACGAGCATGGGATGAGTTTCCATCTGTTAGTGTCCCCTTTAATTTCCTTAAGAGTGACTTGTAGTTTTCAGAGTATAAGTCTTTCACTTCTTTGGTTAGGTTTATTCCTAGGTATTTTATTTTTTTTGATGCAATTGTGAATGGAGTTGTTTTCCTGATTTCTCTTTCTGTTGGTTCATTGTTAGTATATAGGAAAGCCACAGATTTCTGTGTTTTGATTTTGTATCCTGCAACTTTGCTGTATTCTGATATCAGTTCTAGTAGTTTTGGGGTGGAGTCTTTAGGATTTTTTGTGTACAATATCATGTCATCTTCAAATAGTGACAGTTTAACTTCTTCTTTACCTATCTGGATTCCTTGTATTTCTTTGTTTTGTCTGATTGCCGTGGCTAGGACCTCCAGTATTATGTTAAATGACAGTGGAAAGAGTGGGCATCCCTATCTAGTTCCCGGTCTCAGAGGAAATGCTTTCAGCTTCTCGCTGTTCAATATAATGTTGGCTGTCGGTTTATCATACATGGCCTTTATTATGTTGAGGTATTTGCCCTCTATTCCCATTTTGCTGAGAGTTTTTATCATGAATGGATGTTGAACTTTGTCAAATGCTTTTTCAGCATCTATGGAGATGATCATGTGGTTTTTCTCTTTCTTTTTGTTGATGTGGTGCATGATGTTGATGGACTTTCGAATGTTGTACCATCCTTGCATCCCTGGGATGAATCCCACTTGGTCATGGTGTATGATCCTTTTGATGTGTTTTTGAATTCGGTTTGCTAATATTTTGTTGAGTATTTTTGCATCTACATTCATCAGGGATATTGGTCTGTAATTTTCTTTTTTGGTGGGGTCTTTGCCTAGTTTTGGTTTTAGGGTGATGTTAGCTTCATAGAATGAGTTTGGGAGTATCCCCTCCTCCTCTATTTTTTGGAAAAATTTAATGAGAATGCGTATTATGTCTTTCCTGTATGTCTGATAAAATTCCCAGGTAAATCCATCTGGCCCAGGGGTTTTGTTCTTTGGTAGTTTTTTGATTACTACTTCAATTTCATTGCTGGTAATTGGTCTGTTTAGATTTTCTGTTTCTTTCTGGGTTAGTCTTGGAAGGTTGTATTTTTCTAGGAAGTTATCTATTACTCCTAGGTTTCCCAGCTTGTTAGCATATAGGTTTTCATAGTATTCTCTAATAATTCTTTGTATTTCTGTGGGGTCCGTCGTGATTTTTCCTTTCTCGTTTCTGATACTGTTGATTTGTGTTGACTCTCTTTTCTTCTTAATAAGTCTGGCTAGAGACTTATCTATTTTGTTTATTTTCTCGAAGAACCAGCTCTTGGTTTCATTGATTTTTGCTATTGTTTTATTCGTCTCAATTTTATTTCTTTCTTCTCTGATCTTTATTATGTCCCTCCTTCTGCTGACCTTAGGCCTCATCTGTTCTTCTTTTTCCAATTTCGATAATTGTGACATTAGACAGTTCAGTTGGGATTGCTCTTCCTTTTTTAAATATGCTTGGATTGCTATATACTTTCCTCTTAAGACTGCTTTTGCTGTGTCGCACAGAAGTTGGGGCTTAGTGTTGTTGTTGTCATATGTTTCCATATATCGCTGTATCTCCATTTTGATTTGGTCATTGATCCATTGATTATTTAGGAGCATGTTGTTAAGCCTCCATGTGTTTTTGAGCCTCTTTGCTTTCTTTGTACAGTTTATTTCTAGTTTAATGCCTTTGTGGTCTGAAAAGTTGGTTGGTAGGATTTCAATCTTTTGGAATTTTCTGACTCTCTTTTTGTGGCCTCGTATGTGGTCTATTCTGGAGAATGTTGCATGTGCACTTGAGAAGAATGTATATCCTGTTGCTTTTGAATGTAGAGTTCTATAGATGTCTATTAGGTCCTTCTGTTCTACTGTGTTGTTCAGTGCTTCCATGTCCTTACTTATTTTCTACCTAGTGGATCTATCCTTTGGGGTGAGTGGTGTGTTGAAGTCTCCTAGAATGAATGCATTGCAGTCTATTTCCCCCTTTAGTTCTGTTAGTATTTGTTTCATATATGCTGGTGCTCCTGTGTTGGGTGCATATATATTTAGAATGGTTATATCCTCTTGTTGGACTGAGCCCTTTATCATTATGTAGTGTCCTTCTTTATCTCTTGTTACTTTCATTTTTTTGAAGTCTATTTTGTCTGATATTAGTACTGCAACCCCTGCTTTCTTCTCACTGTTGTTTGCTTGAAATATGTTTTTCCATCCCTTGACTTTTAGTCTGTACATGTCTTTAGGTTTGAGGTGAGTTTCTTGTAAGCAGCATATAGATGGGTCTTGCTTTTTTATCCATTCTGTTACTCTGTGTCTTTTGATTGGTGCATTCAGCCCATTAACATTTAGGGTGACTATTGAAAGATATGTACTTATTGCCATTGCAGGCTTTAAATTCGTGGTTACCAAAGGTTTAAGGTTAGCCTCTTTAGTATCTTACTGCCTAACTTAGCTCGCTTATTGAGCTGTTCTATACACTGTCTGGAGATTCTTTTCTTCTCTCCCTTCTTGTTCCTCCTCCTCGATTCTTCATATGTTGGGTGTTTTGTGCTGTGCTCTTTCTAGGAGTGCTCCCATCTAGAGCAGTCCCTGTAAGATGTTCTGTAGAGGTGGTTTGTGGAAAGCAAATTCCCTCAGCTTTTGTTTGTCTGGGAATTGTTTAATCCCACCGTCATATTTGAATGATAGTCGTGCTGGATACAGTATCCTTGGTTCAAGGCCCTTCTGTTTCATTGTATTAAGTATATCATGCCATTCTCTTCTGGCCTGTAGGGTTTCTGTCAAGAAGTCTGATGTTAGCCTGATGGGTTTCCCTTTATAGGTGACCTTTTTCTCTCTAGCTGCCTTTAAAAGTCTTTCCGTGTCCTTGATCTTTGCCATTTTAATTATTATGTGTCTTGGTGTTGTCCTTATTGGATCCTTACTGTTGGGGGTTCTCTGTATTTCCATGGTCTGTTCGATTATTTGCTCCCCCAGTTTGGGGAAGTTTTCAGCAATTATTTCTTCTAACATACTTTCCATCTCTTTTCCTCTCTCTTCTTCTTCTGGGACCCCTGTAATATGGATATTGTTCCTTTTGGATTGGTCACACAGTTCTCTTAATAGTGTTTCATTCCTGGAGATCCTTTTGTCTCTCTCTATGTCAGCTTCTATGCGTTCCTGTTCTCTGATTTCAATTCCATCAATGGCCTCTTGCATTCTATCCATTCTGCTTATAAACCCTTCCAGAGTTTGTTTCATTTCTGCGATCTCCTTTCTGGCATCTGTGATCTCTTTCCGGACTTCATCCCATTTTTCTTGCGTATTTCTCTGCATCTCTGTCAGCATGTTTATGATTCTTATTTTGAATTCTTTGTCAGGAAGACTGGTTAGGTCTGTCTCCTTCTCTGGTGTTGTCTCTGTGATCTTTGTCTGCCTGTAGCTTTGCCTTTCCATGGTGATAGGAATAGTTTGCAGACCTGGGACGAGTGATGGCTGGAAGGACTTCCTTTCTTGTTGGTTTGTGGCCCTCCTCTCCTGGGAGAACAGCGACCTCTAGTGGCTAGTGCTGCGCAGCTGCCCGCAGACAGGGTTTCTGCTTCCTGCCCGGCTGCTATGGAGTTAAAATCCGCTGTTGCTGTGGGCGTGGCCTGGCTCGGGCAGCTACTCCAAAGTGGTGGAATCGAGTTGGAGCAGGAGCGGCTGGGAGGCTATTTATCTCCGTAAGGGGCCTCCCTGCTCCCTGCAGCCCAGGGGTTAGGGTGCCTAGAGATCCCCGGATTCCCTACCTCTGGATTAAGTGTCCCGCCCTGCCCCTTTAAGACTTCCAAAAAGCACCCGCCAAAACCAAACAACGACCACAAAAAAAAAAGAAAAAAAATTTTTCAATTAAAAAAAAAAAAGAAAAATTTTTTTAATTAAAAAATAAAAGGTGGTCGCTCGTTTTTCTTTATTCTCCTGTGCCAGTCTCAGGCCTCTGCTCACCGGTCTTGCTGCCCTGTTTCCCTAGTATTGCGGTCCCTATCCCTTTGAGACTACCAAAAAGCGCATGCCAAAAAAAAAAAAAAAAAAGGGCGCTCGCTTTTCTGGTGTCCTCCTGCGCCAGACCACCGGTTCCCGCTCACTGTTCTTGCTGTCCTGTTTCCCTAGTATTGGGGTCCCTATCCCTTTAAGACTTCCAAAAAGCGCTCACCAAAACAAAACAGCAAAAAAGCAAAAAAAGAAAAAAATGGTCGCGCCCTTTACTTATGTCCTCCGGCACCCGGCCTCCAGTGCCCGCTCACTGTTCTTGCTGCCCTGTTTTCCTAGTATCGAGGGCCCTGCACTCTGGCCCGGATGGCTGGGGATGGTTGTTCGGCAGTCCTGGGCTCCGTCTCCCTCCTGCTCTGCCTATTCTTCTCCCGCCAGGAGCTGGGGGGATGGGCGCTCGGCTCCCGCCGGGCCGGGGCTTGTATCTTACCCCCTTCGCGAGGTGCTGGGTTCTCTCAGGTGCGGATGTGGTCTGGATATTGTCCTGTTTCCTCTGGTCTTTATTCTAGGAAGGGTTGTCTTTGTTATATTTTCATAGATATATGTTGTTTTGGGAGGAGATTTCCACTGCTCTACTCACGCCGCCATCTTCCGCCCCTCCATACTTGTTGTCTTAATAGAACTGTCTTTCAAATCTAATTATTCTATATATAAATAGATTTATAGGCGTGTGGGGGGTGGGGTTGGGTGTACCCACATGCGTGCACATTATTTCAAAAGGAACAATGAGTTTAGGAAGCTATGCAGAATGAGAGATGAAAGTGGCATGGATGTTGGTCATGACAGAAGATAGAAAAAATGAGATGACCCCAGTTGGTATTTTGAAGGAAGATGACCCCAGTTGGTATTTTGAAGGAAGACTCAGCAAGAGCTATTGGCTAATTAGCAATCAGGAGAAAAACTATGAACTAATCATGACAATACACATTTGTAGCCTGGTAGAATTAGATTAATAGTGGTTCAATTAACAGAACTACAAGAATCAAAGTTTTGAGTTGGGTAAAGGGGAAATAAAAATTTCCTTTCAGAATGCTGATTTTAAGGTCATTTCAGGACCTCTCAATAGAAATTCAGGACAGGAGTACTGGGGAAGTGAGAAGAGAAATAGCATTGATGTTTAACATTAATATACCACATTTTAATATTTAAAGTTGTAAAATGTGTACTTTGGAAGTTTTATTGACCATATAATTTATAAGGCATAATGTTGGCTTCAAATCAAAGACAGATGCAATGAAAGGCAAATAGGTTGGACCCAGGATTATGATTGTGGGCTCTTTGATTTGAGATAATAATAGATAATACACATGCTGTACATCTATGCTGACTTAAAAAACTCGTAATATATGAGTGAATTTGTGTATAAATATTTTATAATCTAACAAAAGAGTAAAATAAGTTGTTTTTATCATCTATTGCCTATTGGCATTTTCTAGAATCATGATTGATCTGACCTAGATCAAAATCCTTATTATAGTAGAATTGCAACATATACCTCATTGCCAACTTTTCAAAGAAGAAAAATACACTGGCCACAGAATAAATAAGGAAAACTTAACGTTTTTATTTTTCCTTCTGGTTTTCTCATAAATTTAAATTGTAACAATATTAAAACATAGAATTTGTTTTCCTTTCCTTTTCCTACTTTCCTTTTTGAAGAGATAGCTTTGTTAAAGTTCACTTCAGCCATGTGGTTCACTTTAATATTATAATGGAACAATGCTATTTATATATAAGAATATATATTTTATTCACATGATGCATGCATCTTCTATACGTGAGCTATATATAATAGATTAAAATATGTCAGTTCTTCACTGTGTACAGCAACATGACAGGTTTTCAGAGAGAAAAACAGAAAAACCTTCTTCCCCACAAAAATAGCAAAACTGTTGAAAAGTGAAGACTTCCAAAAAAGTTGTGGGAGCTTCTTTTCAGTTAGGAACAGCAGTTCCCTTCTACCATATAGTAACCTGAAATTGTATTTCTCAATAAGGTTGATTTCAGATTGCACCAAGAAATTCCAAGTGTGATGAGCAGCAGAATGCAGTGATAATATACTAGTGGGGAACTTTCTTCACTCCTACCGAGCTTTATCACTCAGGCCAGAGTGTTTGTGAGAATCATAACTGATTCTTATAAAATATTTAGTTGGTTACATATTTCAGTCAGTACCTTGCAGTTCTCTCTACAGTCTTACAGATAGGCATATTTATATTTTGAGATAGTATTGCTTATAGATGAAGAACACAGTTACTGGCTTCAAACAGACCTGAGTCTTCCACTTATCAGCTCCAAAACCTTGGACTTTTATTAACTCAAATTTATTTATCGGCCCAAATTTCTCAATTAATCAAATAGTAATTATAAATTATCTGTCTTATAGAGTTGTGATGATTAAAAGTAATTGCTTCCATAAAGCATCTAACCTGACAGCTTGGCTGATAGCAGGGAACAAACAAATGTTAATTATTTTTTATTAATGCCATAATGATTACAATAAGAAAGGGTATTTTATTCAAACAAAAATTATCTTTCTTAAAACTTAAAAAATTGACATAATACAAATTAAAATTCAAAAGGAAAAAAATTAAAGTTTTCTTGACCTTTGAAAAATTTAAACATCCACAGGCTTAAAATGATATTGGAATATTGCCAGTTTTAAAGATGTTTTATGACTAATACATTATTAAAATAATGAAAACATAATTTACAAAGAATGTAAATCATATTTAAACACTCAAAAATAACATTAAGTTTTTAATGCCTTCATTTATACTGATCATTGCTTTGCCTTGTTCTTTATAATAATTTTACTGTACAAATGAACATAAATGGAAGATTGCTATTGAAAGTATTCAGCATGTCCCTGGAGTAATGACTTACTAGGGTAACTTTTATATCTACAGCTTTGTGTTATTAGTTTTAAATTTATTTTTAAATTTTGGTATCATTAATATAAAACCACATGAGCAACATTGTGGTTACTAGATTCCCCCCATTATCAAGTCCTCACCATATACCCCATTACAGTCACTGCCCATCAGCATAGTAAGATGCTATAGAGTCACTACTTGTCTTCTCTGTGTTATACTGCCTTCCTCATCCCCTGCCCCCTCCACATTATATGTGCTAATTGTAATGCCCCTTATTCCCCTTCTCCCATGCTTCCCATCCACCCTCCCCAGTTCCTATCCCTTTGGCAACTGTTAGCCCATTCTTAGGTTCTGTGAGTCTGCTGCTGTTTTGTTACTTCAGTTTTTGCTTTGTTGTTATACTCCGCAGATGAGTGAAATCATTTGGTACTTGTCTTTCTCCGCTTGGCTTATTTCACTGAGCATAATACCCTCTAGGTCCATCCATGTTGTTGCAAATGGTAGGATTTGTTTTCTTCTTATGGCTGAATAATATTACATTGTGTATATGTACCACCTCTTTATCCATTCATCTACTGACGGACACTTGGGTTGCCTCCATTTCTTGGCTATTGTAAATAGTGCTGCGATAAACACACGGGTGCATATGTCTTTTTGAATCTGAGAAGTTTTCTTGGGAGTGGAATTCCTGGGTCAATATTTCTATTTTTAGTTTTTTGAGAAAACTCCATACTACTTTCCACAATGATTGAACTAGTTTACATTCCCACCATCAGTGTAGGAGGGTTCCCCTTTCTCTGCATCCATGCCAGCATTTGTTGTTTCCAGTCTTTTCTATGTTGGCCATCCTAACTGGTGTGAGGTGATATCTCATTGTGGTTTTAATTTGCATTTCCCTGATAATTAACGATGTGGAGCATCTTTTCATGTGCCTGTTTGCATCTGAATTTCTTTGAAGAAGTGTCTGTTCATATCCTCCGCCCATTTTTTAACAGGATTATTTGCTTTTTTGGGTGTTGAGGCATGTGAGTTCTTTATATGCTTTGGATGTTAACCCCTTGTCAGATATGTCATTTACAAATATATTCTCCCATACTGTAGGATGCCTTTTTATTCTGGTGATGGTGTCCTTTGCTGTACAGAAGCTTTTTAGCATGATGTAGTTCCATGTGTTCATTTTTTATTTTGTTTCCCTTGCCTGAGGAGATGAACTCAGGAAAAAGTTGCTCATTCAAGAGATTTTTGCCTATGTTTTATGGTTTCTGACTTACATTCATGTCTTTGATCCATTTTGAGTTTACTTTTGTGTATGGGGTTAGACAATAATCTAGTTTCATTCTCTTGCATGTAGCTGTCCAGTTTTGCTTTGTGTTATTTTTATATTTAGTTTGTTGATGGTAAACACAATTATCTTAAGTGATCTATGGTTTTTATCTGAATATGAGGATTTCTTTGAAAAAATATTGTTTCTACAAAATATAATCATTTTTGTCTCTAAAAATTGTGTATATGTGACATAGGATTATAAAAGGTAAATAATAATTTGAAGGACTATTCATGGCCTATCAACATACAAGATATCTTCACATATTATATTCATTAACCATCTTAGAACAGAAGGTAATTGTAAAAGTGTTATAAGACATTGACTGTAATAGAAATATTAGACTGTACACTTAAGGAAGAACAAAACATACTAAAATTTTGGCAGGGAGAATTCTTGCACATTTGCCTAATTCTTAGCTGCAAACACTCAGCCTTGGACTATGGCAGAGAGTAAGTAGGAAAGCAGAGATTCAATAGACAAAAGGTCTAGATTTAGGTGATCTGAGGGCCTAGTCAACTATGGCAGCAGAAAGACCACCAAAGATGTCCATGTTGCAAATTTATGGAAGCTGTGGATATGTTATGTTACATGTCAGAAGGGACTTTGCCTATATACTTAAGGTTGCAGACCTTAAACTAGAGCAGCCATAGGTAGTAAGTTTGATAAGGAAAATATTCAACACAGCCATCAAGGTCAGCAAACTGCTTTTTTCCTCCAGTTGGCAAAGCACCCCCAGCTCCCTCCTCCTCTCCTCCAGTCTCCTCTTTTGCCCTGCGCATGCCAAAATGCCACATATCAAAATAATATAAAATGTTCCCCTTGCTTGTGCTCAGGACTCAGACCTTGGGAGATTACTCCCCTCTGAGCCCGCCGGTGTAAAATAAGACTTCAACACTCAAGACCTCTGAGTGCCACTTGGTTCTTCCATCAGTCACCCAGTCCAGGTTTTCCAATATTTTCCATAACAGTATTTTCTGTAACAAGTTTACAATAAAGCAAATTCAACATCTCCTTGAATTATACAATAAATACTTTTCTGAAAGTTTAGTTTATATTATAAGTAGCAAAATGTAAAATAGATTTATGTTTACCTCCAAAAACTTATAGTGCTTTTTGCACCTAAATGACTTTCTAGAGGAACACTGAAAGATCAAAAAGGATGCAGGACAATTCTTGATTTCTTATAAGTGATCCATGCATTGAACTGTAATGCATGTCACAAAGTTGTCCTCACCCAGTTAAAGTCACTAAGTATCTTCAATGATTGTGATAAGTAAAAACACTTCTCCCATTTTTCCAAAGATTGTTTTTTGGAGTTACAACTATCTTAAGTGAAAACCACAATAGTACGTAATGTAAGAAATACACAGACAAAAAAGTGACCTTGGGCCTCCAGGATTTAAATAGTCAAATAAGCTTAATATATAAACATCCATAATAAATAATATAAAATAAGTATTTTAAAAATGTTTGAGAAACATTCCCAAATTGGTGTTCCCTCACTATGATGACCCAAACTACAATTTAGAGTAGTAAATTGAGCAATTTAAGGTAAATTGTTTTAATGCTAACAACAACAATCTTAAAATGTTCCAAAGTGGTCCTTTTCTCACCTATTTGAGGAATTGCAAAATTTCCATCTAAAGAGCCAAAACTGATGGGATCTTGTAAATATTTTTATTTTTCCAGAATCATTAAAACAAGTGACTTAGAATATGTGTGTGCTTCAGTTAGTTATCCACCTTACTCCCTCTATATTCATGTACTTGGTTCTTCATATGTTCATTTTGTGACCTGTGAAAGCATTTGAGTTGGTACTGAGACAGGGATCATGGGCTTAGACAGAGTAGGGTGAGTGTCTCTGGAAAAAACAAAGTAAGATAATTCATTGTGAGATTTGCTTTGGCTTGCTGGGGTGCCCAGTTTATTTTTCTAAGTTTACCAAAGTGCTGCTTTTCTTCCTCCAGCCGTAAACAAATGATTTGTTGCAACTTGGGCAATGTAGCAAGCAAGTCCCAAACAATATAGTAAAAACAGGAAGGATTCCATCTTAAAACCCAATTAGTTAAAAAGTAAGTTTCTTAACAAACAGACAATAACTCAGCCCACCTTGGAAGCGAAACAGGGAGCTTTGAGTGATATGCTCCCAGACCAGGAAGCTGCTATCCTGGGAGGAAATCAGAACATTAAAATTCTTGTAAAAAACCAGCAAGACTAATAAGAAACTTAATGTTTCTTCAAAGGAAAACATTTTGCGGCCCCTTAGCAGGTATACATCCTAGCCCTTTGTCTCTCAACTGCCTATGAAACCCCTAGACAACGCACCACCCCAGGACTCTCTTGTCCCCTCCTGGCCTGAGCCAGGAGCTCTGTCCTCTTGCCTTCTCTCTAAATAAAAGCCTCTGCCTTGCTCTCCCACCTTGAGCGTTGGCAGAGTTCATTCTTTGGCACCATGAACCCGAACCCCAGCATTAATACCTTTGCAATATCATTACTTTGTTCCTTATTTTTTCTTTTAAGTTATTGTCAGGATTAAACGAGATCGTTTATGAAAATAACTTAGACAAGGCCAGAACACAGAGTGAGCGAGCATTGACTATTTATGTAGTATTAACTATTATACTCCATGTTTTAGCAACCATGCCTACTGCTAGTCTTAAAATAAAGTCAACATGTTATCTATCATCTATGGTTACTTGACAAATAAATATTTAGGGTTCTTTTCAGGGTAGCCATACATTGCTGGGATAACACTCTTTTTTTTTCTCCTTAGATATTTTAATTTAATGATCTAGCATTCTCTTAATGATCTGGCTTTGGGTATTTTCAAGATAACATAATGCTGTTGAAGACATAAGATTTCTATGGTATGCCATTATGTGCATTAGTTTCATGCTTCCTTGTGAGACAGGGACTGTGGGTGTAGTCAGAGTAGGGTGAGAGCCTCTAGAAAAAGACCCCTACCAAACTCCATATTAAACAATTAAACAAAGACACGTCACATTAATTCTCTAAAGTAAAATATCAAACTAGAAACATAAACATTCTTTAGTGAAGATTAGTTAAAACTAAAAAGCCAGGAATAACTTGGCCTGGAATGTTTGAACATCTCCCAGATGAGAAAATACCTCAGCATAGCCCATGTCTTGTTTGTACCAATTAAATAAGGCTATTGTAAAATTTACTTTAGCCTGCTAAAAGCCCAGTTTATCTTTAACTTTACCCAGATCCTGCTTTTCCTCCTCCAGCCCTAATCAAGTCAATAACTCAGCTCACCTTGAAAGCAAAATAAGCAGCCTTGATTGATATGCTCCCAAACCAAGAAACTACTCCTCTGAGAAAGGATCAAAGCAGTTAATTTCTTATGTTAACTCTGAAAAATAGTCCAGAAAACTGATAAAAAAAAAACTTAGTGTCTCTTCAAAGACAAACATTTAGACACCATTTAGTGGGTCTGCATCCCTAGCTCTTTGTCTCTCAACCGCCTATAAATCCCCTAGACAACGCACCATTAGAACTCTCTTGTGCTCTCCTGGTGTGAGCCAGGAGTTCTATTCTCTCAGTGTATCTCTAAATAAAAGCATCTCCCTGGCTTTCCTATCTTGACTGTGTCCTAAGTTCATTCTTCGACTCTGCAAACAAGAACCCCAGCATCACTTGGTCTTCTTAGAAACATAATGGTGACTCTGTTTAGTGTATTTCACCTTGTGGAATCATTATGTCCTTTTGATGGTATACTTGCCTTCATTTAGTCTGCCTAGTGAGTACTCTTTACAGGATTTTCACTACGCACAAAAGTCAGCATGAGTATATTAAATAGAGCCATGTTACAACACTAGCATGGTTTACCAAGATTCCTTTTTGTAAATACTATATTTGATAACATAAAATGCACCCAATTTTCAGGCCATTGTTGTCTTTGGCCTTTGTTCTTTTTCTGCCCTTATTATACTCTCAGAAAGTGAACTGTGTGTCTTCTGAAACTCAGCTATCTCATTGACCCAACTTGACTCAGTAGGGTCTTGACTTAGAAAATCTTTTTGCTTTTTCTGATTATGACTCTCATTCAAATTTTCTATTTAACCTTCAAAAATTTCATGACCATTGTTTGCAGATACCTCATTCTCACAGATGTTCTCCCATCTTTTACAAGTAATACCACATATGGAGGAGGATTTATTTGTCCAGAGATACGTGGTGGTCTTTATTTTTGTTTGACCATAGGTCATGATGCTTTGTCAGACAAGAGAGGTTGTACACTGATGTCTGTCAGTCCCATTTCTCCTCGTTCCTTCTTTGGCCAAACGTTTTCAGTTCCCTAGCTGATTCTGGAGATCAGCAACGCGGGTTTTTGGGAGTCAGTTGTTTCTGACAGACCTAGATTTCATTAGGATGCCTTGTTACCAGATTGCCTTTGGACTCCTCTCTCCATTTCTTTTGCTGTAACATCTAATTGCTCACAGACTTTTGCATATTATTTTGCCTCATAAGTTCCACCTGTGTAGTCAAATGCTCAAATTTCAGTAACTTCTTGATTGCAATTGTATACATCTGCTGAGAGGAATCTTAGGCTCAGAAAGCTCGGGAGCTTGCTGGAGCTCTGGAGGTCATACAACGGGCTAGTCCTCCCCCATCTCAAACCTCCCCTTAGTTCTCTGCCGCCTCTTGGTAGGTTATTCCTGGCCACAGCCCGGACAGCTGCTACCCTAAGTAAACTTGGTGCTGGTGAGCCGCGCGGGAGCTGCACCCGGCCACACCCACGCCCCGCAGCGGCGCCTGCTGGGCCTCCCGGCCACCCCGCACCCTGGCGGCCGTACATTCTGCCCCGCTTGCCTCCGTGCCGCGGGGCCCAGCGGCCTGCCCGAGCTTCTGTAGTTCGGAAAGACCACAAATAAGCTATTTAGTTCCAAGAAATCAACAAAAAGCAACATTTTGTTTTGTTTTTTCCTTATCATGTTTGGAAAGAAGCGTCATAGCCTGAATTCTGGAATGGAACTGAAACTGGGAGCACTGAGGTCTGGATTTGCTTCACTGGCTCAGGTAAGGCGCCCGATGGAACCGAAGTTTTGTACATGATAATGGTTAGGATTGTAAACCTAATTTTTCTTTGATTATTGATTATGACTGGGTATTTTTCAACATCAAATGTTTAAAAGTTCATGTAACAGGAACTTTGTTTAAAAAATTCCTTGTAGAACCTGGGCAAAATCATGGGTTTCTAAAAACATGGATATGTTGTAGAGTACAACAAACTACAGTTCCTCTGTTAAATTAAAAATCGGTCGTTTTTCATGGCTTGTGGTAGTGAGCTGCATTCCAAGGTTAAAAACTTCGGCGACGTCTCATATCTAGAACTAAGATAATGCTGAGTGGCAGTTTCCTTAGTCTTTCTCACGCAGGAAAAGAGGAGAATGTGTATTATTTTGGGCAGAAGTGATTAAATCTCACTTAATGTTCCTGTTCACGGTCTGTGTAAAGGTATTAGTGTTATTAGAAAAACATAAGAAAAAGCATACTAGGTAGAGACTAATGCCGTCTCCAATTTTGTGACCTTTGTGGACAGAAAAACACAGCTTGAGCAGCAAATTCTGAAGTCTGTTTGTTTATGTACTGAATTTACTGTTGTAATGAAATACACCTCTGTGACCCAAATCCAGGGAGAATGTCATTATACTTTACTTCTAGGATACATTTAAGTCTTGTTCACAGCAAAACACTAGTGTTCTTATTCTGTGCATTTTCAAAATCAGTTCACTTTCACTACTTAAATTTTCCCTAACTTTGTCCATTGTGCTTTATTAACATACTCTCTTCACTCATTAGCTGATAGTTGCTATCTACCAGGGAAGATGGCCTCTTTGAGGGAAGATCTTTATAATTAGTCTCTTCTCCAAACCGTGCATACAGAAAAAGCTTATTAAGATGCTTCATCTTAAAAAAAAAAATCAAGTTTACTTGACTTATGAAATAATTATGTATTATTAAATAATTAAACAAACATGTATTACTATTCTGAGTGGCAATTTAATGCGTATGTTTTAGCCATTAACAGAAAAACTAACAGTTACAACTTTTGTACATCCCAAGTGATTATATAGCTTTGTCTTTTTTGCATGGTGTTAGTTCCCCATGACAAATAAATAGGACGAATCCACAATTGGGTGTTTAAAATGGGAATCCAATTTTAGAGTAAAAGGGGCAGAAATTACTTCTATTTCACAAACCTGGGAAATTAGCATTACCCTACATATGAAAAATAATGTCTATATAGATATTTGCGAATTAGGACAGTATGCCCTCATTAGCCTAAGTATTTTCTATTACTGTCCTGAATAAAATAGCATTTCCCAAACCTTCACACTGTTCTCCTTTATGCTTTCTTTTCCTTTCCTTTATAGCTGTAGCTAACACATACTGCAGTATATCTAACCCATAAGGCACTGTTCTAACTTTTTTTTTACATATATTTATTTAACACAACAACATTGGAACATTATTATCTGTAATTTGCAAACTAGTAATGTGTCCAGCATCATACAGCTAGTAAGTGAGGGTGGGAGGTCCAGTTTTAAAACCTGGCAAAATATCTCCAGAATTTGTGCCCTAAGCAGTCATACAAGGATGTCTCTACTTTCATACAACTGATAACCATTTGGCATATTGTGTATCTATTTTCTTTCTCCCCAGTAGGATGCAAGTTCTGTAAGAGTACAAATTTTACTTTTTCCTCTTTATTTCTAACTCTCTTTCATTAGAATATTGTCTGGCCCATAGTAGGCCCTCAAATATTTATAGAAAGAATCAGAGAATATTAGACTATTATCAACTTTACATCTACATTATTTTCACACATACATGTTTTGATAACATCATCTTTATGACTTCAGAGCCCAGAGCCCTTTCTGATAGTCCATATGAAGCAAAACATGAATCTAAAAGTAATCTCATAAATAGTGTGAAACTGAAGGCAAAGCCATTTGGACAGCCAAAGTGACTATACAGAGACAGAATCCATTTAGAACACAGTTTTAAGGAAATAGGCAGTACCACAATAAAACCAGTGAGTTTAAAAATTAGTTTTTGAGAAAAAGTCAGAGAGACCTCTGAGACATCTGGAGTGGTAGTCTTCAAAGTATACAGCATGTACATTTTAGTATAAACAAATGAATGCATAGGAATTCTGGAATAAATTACACTTCTTTATTTCATCCTTAAGTAGTTACATTTGTAAGATTTTAATGTACATAATAGACTACTTAATATGCAAAATTCATAAATAAATTGATATAAGTTGTCAAGGGAGGGGGATGCATTCTTAAAAGTTTAGTGATTTTGTGACCAAATATAGTAGTTCCAAGACCATCTACAAACTGTGATTGTCCTGTGAAAAATAAGACAGTTTAAAACTTGGCTATATTTTGGCATTTTGTTGCCTCAGTAACTTTTATTTTTTGCAATTCCTCTTACAGATCTACATCAGTGAGGTGATAGCTTTGTGCCACAGTTTTTTAATATCCTGGATCTTTGAAGGCTTGAGGCAGCAGAAATTCTGGGACCTCTGTCTATGAATCCTTATTACACACAGCAGCTTGATTATTGTCCTCAGTATCTGGGAGTTTGAAGTTAGAGGAGTGAGAGAGGTGGCTGTAGAGCAAAGGACAGCTGTGCTATCAGAATTGCCTCGTGTGTTACTTAGAAATAGTCTACCTCTCATACCCTCCTTTAATAACTTTCCCATATATTATAGGTAGTCACAAATGACTTTACAAACAGACCAACTATCCTAATATCATTAGAGGAAAAAAAGCTAAAACTACACATTCTATGAGAAATACATTGCAGTGAGTGAGTTTTACTAAATTTAACAATGTCTCAGATGTGGTGCCTGATGTCACATGAAACCTAACATACCATGAACTAGATGGTAATGAGGGATCAGGAAGGGAAGGGAAGATCACAGAAGAAAAATTTCATGTTGAAACACTGCACCTGGTTTTAGCTGATATTTATGAGAACTGATAGAGTAGGTGAAGATTCCCATATCTGGTTATAATTCTTAGATAAAATAATATTAGTCTCTCTAAACCTTAGTTACCCTACTTGTAAAATAGGAATAATAACCGTACCTACTTCACAAGATTGTTCTGAAGATTAAAAAATTACATTTAAAGTGCCTATAATATTACCTGATAGACATTAATAATATCTATTATTTTTTTATAGTATTGTCTCAAAATGAAAGCCGGTTTTGATATCAAAGCATAGATACACTGGTGTTTTCACATATGAATCAGTACTTGATCTCATGATGAATTAGAAAATTCTCAAAATAAGTTTTTATGCTATGAATCTTACTTTTAAAAAATTATCTATGATAAAGGCTATACCCATCAGCTTGCCTAAATTTAGTTCATGTTGTCTGATGATTTGGGAGAGAAGACATTGAGTAGCTCTACTTTTAATTTTTTAATGGTATTTCTGAAGTTTTTTATATTATTTATATTAAAAATTTTCAAAATATTATGATTCAATTATAAGATTTTACCTCTTTGTTGTTTTCTATGAGGTCAGATTCCCAGATATTTAGTTAAAATTAATGCACTGTTTATAATTTGTTGAACATATTTGTTACTAAAAAATTGCAAATATATATCTCCCTATAAAATTTTATGGCAGGCATGTTTTTATAACACTGTGTATAGTAATATAAGTTTATAACCCTTTTTGTGTCAACTTTTTTTTTTTGTGGCACAAATAACAGTTTTGTTATTCTCAATCTACATATTTGATCCACAGCACTGGGATAAAACGTGTCGGGTATTTGTTCCCTTAACAAAATAACACCATCTTGTATTACTATTTCTTGTAGCAAACACAGAAGAATGTGATGAAACATTCACATTCTCATTCCTTTCTTTCTTTGGATGCAGTTGAAAATAATCATTATTATTGTTACAATTCCAGTTTCTTGTGCTTCCTCTGAGGTACACCTTGCTAGCATGAAGAACTTGGCTGTGTCCCAGTAGGTAACTGATTATTCCCTTCAGTACCCTAAACACCTCCTACAAGGGACCAAGGGAACCCAGGATCCTATTCAGTTCAGCAAGTCACAGAGTATCTATAAAAATGACTTCTCGATTGGAGACTGACGAAAATTAGGCTTGGGGTGGATTAATGATTGTGCTTTGAGTATTGACCCCCCTATACAGAAATTTATTGTGGTTAACAACTATTTGATCAATAAATATGAGAGATGCCCTCACAATATATATATATATATATATAAACACACTTCCAATTGTAAAATAAATAAGTAACCGGGATGTAATGTATAGCATAAGGAATATAGTCAAAATATTGTAACAACTTGGTATGGTGATACCTGGTACCTAGAATTATCATGTATATAAATGTTGAATCACTGTGTTGTACACCTGAAACTAATGTAATGCAATACTGTTGTCAACTACCCTTCAAAAAAAAAAAAATGACTTCTCATTCAAATCTAACCCAGCATGTTAGACTATTAGACATATTTTTCCTAAATTAAAATGTAAAATATCTCTAGGTACATATGGATAAGATTAAAGAAACTGCTGTAAATCACCACAATAATGATCTATCAGAACCACTGTATTACAGGAAAAATAAGCATCTGCTTATTACCCAGCTCAAAGCTGAATCTCCAAAATTTAGCTTTATTTTTTCACAAAAATATTTACTGAATATCAGAACCTTTTTACTATATAAGCCCTCACATCACAGAATAAACATTATCATTTCTACTAAGTTCTGTCCTATTTTCAAATCTGTCAAAAGTGGTTCAAATAATAATGAAATGGAAATCATGACTGCTAATATTTACTTAACTGAATATTATTGGTCAATCAACAGAATTTTTTTTTCATTTGTAGATGTAATGTGGGAAATATCTTTGTACCCAAAAACTATATTCCATATCAATTTTAAATGCTATAATATTTTCTCATATGTATAGGTGGGAAGTGTCTTGATCATGAAATGCCACTACTCAAGGCATTTCCCAGAAAAGTGTATTTTCAACATTGTTAAGTTTTTTAATGTGAAATTTGATTTGAATCCATGTAGACAGTTATATTAACTACAGAAGTGAAAATAAAGAACTTTTCTAGCAGAAGAAAACAATTATATGGAATATATGCTAAAGGCAGTTTTTCTATTAAAATAATGGTTTTAAGTTGTGTTGGGGAGGAAGAAATTTCCTCTCTCCCTCAAGGTTCTTCTACATAGCCTAAGAATCAAATTTAAATGGGACAGGTTAACAGGAGAAAAAACATTTTAATGGCCTAGGTTCAGAGGCCAGTCATATAATTTGAGATACAAAGAAATGACCAAGATTTGTGGCTCCTATGAATTTTAGGCAAAGAAACTTAAACCTGTGAGGAATTGACAAGACAAAGAAAACTTACGTTTGGGAGGTTCAATTAGTAAGGAACCCCGTGAGCCTGGTCACACTACCTACTACCCTAATGAGGCACCTAGGAAGGAATTCTAAACGCATTGGTCTGGGGGGTTAATTAGTAAAATAGTAACACAATTTGCTTATGCAGCCTTCTCTACTCTAAATCCCCTGTCTCTGGGATAAACATGCCTTCTGTGTTCCAGGTGCAGGGAGGGTTCCTTTCTCATGGGAGATTTATTCCCTGGTGTCAAGGCAAGGGAGTCAGAGAATGAATCCCTCCTGCAGCTGCTGTTTCTCCAGTTGTTTCAATTCAAAGTAATCAGCATGCCGAAGTGGCACATTTTGGGGCAGCCTACCCTTGGTCCCAATAGTTGTAAACTATACTGGGACTCAAGTTTATGTTGTGCATTTCTACATTTACTGGTTTTCTATTGCTGTGTAACAAATTAGTACAAGTTTAATGGCTTAAAACAACACACATTTATTATCTTATATTTCTGTTTGTCAGGAGTCCAGGCACAGCTTAGCCAAATTCTCTGATCAGTGTACTAAAAGGCTGGAGTCAACATCTGAGATGCAGGTCTTCTACCAAGCTCACTGGTGTCATGTAAAAATAAATCCAGACTTAGGTAAAGAGAAACTTTATTCAAAAAGAGAATTGCAATAGGAAGAACTCTCCCATCCCAAGATCTATAAGTATCACCAAATCAAACAAGAAAAAAAGGCTTTTCTTTTATAGAGAAGGGAACATAGGGCTAGCAGGAACTTTGTAGTATAGATGGTGGAGTGAACAGGTTGCAAAAGCCGTATGTTTCTTTCAACAGTCAGATCATTCTTGGAATGAGCTTTGAAAGGTGTTGCTTGATCTTGGTGGTGGGCCAAAGTCCAGGGGCTTGAGGGGAGGAGAGAAACCTGACTAAAGTATGGCCAAGTCAAGTCTGTAGGTAAGTTGTGGGCAATAACTTAACATTTGGTTAGACTCCCTGCCCCTATTGTTTAAAACAAACACAATGTGTCCTTAAAAGTATTAAAGATAGACTCAAAGACACTGTGATATAAAGATTTACAAAGTGATTTTCAGGGCTGGGCTGGCCTTCATATTCTTGTTGGCCTTGAAGGACTAGTTATTCAATTATTGAAAGCTGAATAAAGGAATAAAATCAAAATTTGAAGGGAGCTAGTTAGGAGGAAGAGGAGATTATTTAATGTAAGGTTCATTGTGGAAGATTGTACTTACAGTGAGGATAGAGAAAAAAGGATATAGCAAAGGACAATAAAAATACTTTTTTAAAAAGTAAAGGAGAGATGTTATTTGCATTTTCAATACATACATAAAAATGATAATTGTATTATTTTACAGCATGGAAGTTAACAAATATGGACAATCTAAATTTTTACACATTTGAATTGATAACACTGCATATATTGTGTTGGATAACTTCAGTGCACTGGTTTTTCAAGAGGGTGAAACACAAATGATTCTTATATTGATATTTTTAACCAATACAGAGAATTATTAAGTGTTTCCAGAATATCAGAGACTTTCTCAGTGCAAAAGTAAATTAAGATATGCATTGTCAATAAAAATTTTTCAACTGTTGAATTCAATGAAATTGTAGGCAATCATCTGAATTGTATATTTTTATATGAATTTGAATGTTAAAATGTTAATGCACCTCTAGAAACCAGAGAAACTGTTGATAAGTGGTATGATCTGGTAGAATTTGCTTTCAAACCAAATGGTGGCAGTTTGGGAAGGAGATGATCCTATTCCAATTTGATTTATATAGTCATTTTCTTTAGGCTAGTATGTTGAATTCTGAAAAGCTGAGACACATGTCTCAGCATGCATGAATACAAAATATGTTGTAAAAGTTCATTTGGAATACTATTTGAAATTGCAGAGTTTCAGAATGAAGAAAATGGATATAACTTTATGTTGGAAAAACAAGAGATATGATCTTTAGATTTCACAAGAGAAATGCATACTTTATTGCTGTCCAACTTTATTGAACTCTTATTTTGTTCAAAACTAATGTAGCAATCCTCAGGAAAGAGTTTTTTTCTTGACATTCCTGAGAATTAGGAAGCATTATTTTACCTATTTATGGCCAATGAAACACAAAGGGGAGTCTAACAGGAAATTTCAGGGATAGCCTTTGCCAAACTTTAGCAGAGACAGATGCCAGAGAATTCCTCACTGGCACCGTTTCCTTTCCTTTATTTCTACCTCATAACTGATAAGTTGTCTGGAGTTATAGCAGCTATCTTGTAACCATGAGTTCAAAACCTTAATGATTAAAAATCAACAAACAGCTCTGCTGAGATGGAACCTGGAAAGAGCCTAGTTTCTTGGTAATATTATTAAGTGATAATATAACCCTGAGATAATCAATCTTGAGACTTCTTATTAAGTAAATAGTATCTATATCAATTATGCTTCTGTTGCATGCAGCTGAATGTGTCTTAGCGATGCAGATATGCAAGGAAACTGATAAGAAATCTTAATAGGTTGACATAGATAAAAAAGCTTTAACCCATGGAAGTGTTAATACTGAGCAGCAATTATATATGACAAAGAAGGCTGCAAATTATATATGACAAAGAAGGGTCTACAAGAGTGAATCAAAATTAGATGTGCATTTGGGAGACGGTATATTGGACACAAGAGATTAAACCCTGAATCAAGCTTAAGTTTATGAGAAAGTATCCAGTCATTTAAACATTGTTTTTATAGTAGATGAAAAATTATAAAAACATAAATTTCATGTGTGTACATATCTAATTTTGATTTCCTGTTAACTGAAATTCACTAGACTCATGGAAACATTAGCTAATTCATGGTAAACTCAGACACTTCAATTTATACTCCTTTTTTCTTAGTGCCCATATTAAATGAGTCAACATTCTCTCTACAATTAATTTTCCTCCTATAAGGTGATACGTGGGTTGTCAGGAGACCTACAGGGTAGCATAACTAGGGATGATTTACATGCCAATTCATAGTTGTATTCTTTCCTTGCTGAATTCCACTCAGATCTAAGCACCTTGAAATATATGGGCAGGTCTTCCTCTGGGTTATTAGCTACTTATATCTCTGTTCCTAGATAACATCTAGTTTTCCAGAAAACTCTAAATTGTCCTCTTAGGACTTTTTTCTTCTAGTCCTTTTAGTTACCTACATACTACTTTTTGAAGGCTTGGAATTTTCATGGTTTCTACTGTACTGTTTATACTAGCAACTGGTTCTAACAATTGAAATATTATGTGGCTTCAAAATTTTGTTCTAACAATTTTCTGAGAGTTTACTGTAGGATTCAAAAACAATTTTACTTTTTGATCTTCCTTTTTCTTAAAGCTACTGCTTATAAATTGTTAAAAAAAGCAAATTCAACCAAGTAAATTTGAAGATCTAATTAGCTTTATTAGGAGATTCATAAATTGGGTGGCATGCTGTCTAGCAAGTAGAGAGATGCTCCAAGGAGTTGTGCAAATAGAATGTTATTAGAGAAAGGAGGTTGGGCAAAGAAGTTACTAGTAAAAGAAAAGAAGAAATGTTTTAGGCCAGGACATCTTTTTTCTGGGAAGGGAGTGACAGGTTTTTACCATGCAGATTACCTTACTAGTGCTGATTGGGAAATTTCAAATTGATTTTTAAAAGGTTACATTGCTAGGATAGGTTGAAACTGTTAACTAAATCTTGGTTGGCTGTTGGGGGACAAAAGATTCCACTTAGGGTTTTTTTCTCTTTTAACAATATTTAATGTTGCTTTAATTTTATTGACCAGGAAAGGGATAACATAAATTGGAAAAAACACATAGCTTAATATCAGTTAGTTTGCCTGGTACACAAACTATGTGCCAGACACTTTGTTAAGGTTAAAGGTAAATAAGATACAGTATCTGACACTAAGGTCCTTATAGGCACTTGAGACATTTAAGCATATAAACAATATAAAGCGAGTGGTAACAGAGATATTTCTGATTTTGCTCTAGGTATTCTTAAATTTATTCTTTTAATAGAGTGTACTTGCTATTAATTTGAGAAACTATTGTCTTGGTAGATAGTATCCACACTGATGATTATCAGTGGTTAAAGATCTTCAGAGGAATTGGAGAAAACCCAATCCACTGCCTCCATTCCTTTTTCCATTTTTCTTTTGTTCCTTATTTCAAATTGTTGATGATGAATGCTTATTAACATGTGCTAATGAAGGTTAATGGAGATCTTTAGAAGGAAAACTGACCCTATGGGAAAGCATATGGGAAAGAAAAACAGTGGGAATCAAGTTAGAAACAAGGTATAGGTGTTAAGGAGAATAGTATAATCAAATTAAAAAGGTTTGAAAAGAAGGTAAAGTAAAACTAAGAAAAAAGACCTGCAGAAATAAGAATAACTAAAAAGACAAACTTTCAAACACTCAATTATTTAAATATTTCAGGTCAGTGTTCTTGTACAAAATGTAGATTATGGCTGAAAGACTAATTGCCACCAAGACTAGCATATGGATTCAGAACAGTTATGGGCTTACAGAAAACAGATCTATTCCCCTGAATTTACTTCTCATTCAAAAACAAAGCCCACTTAGATACCTTTCTGCAGTGTTCCATCCACCCCTTTTCCAGTCTTTTTAAGTGTATCTCCTTTATAATCCCATAGTGTCATAATTGACCTTAGACAGTAGGAGAGGTTCTGTTATAGCTCCATGTATTGAGAGAGTTCCTTTCTGATTTTCCTTTGCAGCAAAGATGTCTAGGGTCTAAGGGACTTCCCTGCCTTTTAGATCAGTCTCTAGGTAGGCCATTAGAAAATCTCTGTCCCACCAAACTGCTTTCAGGGTTTTTGCAGGCCACTCTCGCCTGTGCTGTCTTACCAGATAACATACAGGAGTGGAGCTAAGAAGTGTAAAATCTGTACCTGAGGGATGTGTAAGGAATGGTTACTTGGGCAGATATGAAGGGAAGCCTCTTGAATTCTTGGAATGAACCTGGCATGGAGAAAGAAGGCAACCTGTGGTCTGCTCTACACATATGCAATGTTCCTATGTAGAATTGCAGAGTAGCTCAATAATTCTAAATTTGAACTTGATTTCGAAATTCAGATTACTTTAAGCACTTTAAGGATAATGCTAGCAAGCGTAGGAACCTGGGGCACTTTTTAGGCAGAAGTTGCCCAGCTTGGACTTGGTGGAGCAATTTAGAATGTCCTTAAAAACCCTAGAGAGTTGTTTTGGGAAAGAGGCACAGGACAGATAGAGGTCAACCTTTGTGCCATGGATAAGGAAGTCTGTCTATCCCCTCACTCTAGAGAGGAAGAGAAAGTGGGTATTTATTTTGTGAGGCCCTCTGGTGATTGGAGGAAGACTTTGAAGTGACAAGGACAAACTAGTCCACAAGCAGAAGAAATGCTGTTGCCTCTTCTTTTCCAATCTCAGCCCAAAAACTGTAGCTTCCCTGAAGAATGGATGGAAAAAAAGAAAAATTAATTTTGAAATTGTACTAGGCTATATACCATATTTTAATGTGAGCTGTTGCTTTAAATATAACCTTAAAATAATATATTTCCTGCTGTACATTTCTGTTTTCTTCTTCCATTTGACTGGCAATTGCAATGATTGGAACAGTGTCTTGGATGCAGGAATAGAAGCACATGTTGAAGATAGCAGAATTATGTTGATAGCTTTGAAATCCCTCCTACATTTGGACTGTTATGTCAGAAACAAATTTCTCTTTAGTATTTGACCAGTTTGTATTCTGAGATTTTTTTGTGGCAGCAGCTTATTCTATACCCCAACTAATTACCTACCAGCTGTCACAACATGGTCGTTGTAAGGGCAAGACTAAACATACTGAGATCAGAGGAAATGCCAGGCTACATATACTTTATGCAAAGTGGAGTTTTGTGATATGCAGTTAACTTTGATGCAACTTGGTTTAAAAAACTAGGTAATCCTTAACTGGTTTACTAGCTACATGTCCTTTCCTAGTTCCTTGCATTGTGACCTAGAAAATCTGTAGGCAAATTACTCTGATCATTTAGAGACATAATAATTTAGACATGCAAATAAAGGGAAACATTTCCTAAAATTTGCTAATGAGGAAATAACTTGCAGACTACATATTCTTATGTTGTTTGGTGTCTTTGCTCTTTTTTCTTTTTTGATGGTTTTAGTAGAGTATTGATTAAATAAAGGAAAAATGTACTGTTTGTCATCCCTTAGAAATCTTTATATTTTTCCTCTTTCTATCTTATGAAAATTCTTAACTTTCTTATAGTAAAAGTTTACAAAACAATTTAAATTTTAGAGTGAAAAGAATTTCCAGACAAAGTAAAAACATTATAATATATTTTTCATACATTAAAAACAATAAAAGGACATGTGACCAATCTACTTTAGATGAATTTTGTTTTTCTTTGAGAAAACATTGTGATATTCAATTTGGATTGATACAATTATTATTTTTATGATTGCTGTTTTGCAAAAAAACCCACTATACTCTATGGGAACATGATTTTTAAAATTTTTATGATTTTCCTTCTACTGTATCAACTGTCAACACAAAAAGAAATAATTTTTCATGCAGTAGATATTTCATCCAAAGTTAACCAATATATCATTAACAATCAGAGCAACACAAATTCCAGCATAATTACACTTTTTAGTGACCATTTCTTATTAAAATAAAATTTACATACAGTATTATATTGATTTCAGATGAACAACTTAGGGATTCATCAATTATATACCTAATTAAATGCTCACCATTGTAAGTGTAGTTATCATCTGCCACCATACAAAGATATAACAATATTATGAACTATATTCCCTATGCTATACTTCCAGCTCTGTGACTAAATTGTTTTATAAATCAAAGTTTGTGTCACTTTATCCCCTTCACCTGTGTCACCCATTCTCCTTTCCCCATGGTAACCAACCATCCAGATTCTCTGTATTTTTTAGACTATTTTTTCTTATTTGTTTATTCATTTGTTTCTTGTATTTCACATGTAAGTGAAATCATATGGTATTCATTTTTCTCTGACTGACTTAATTTACTTACCATAATATCCTCTAGGTCCATCTGTGTTGTCACAAAAATGGCAAGATTGCTTTCTTTATCATTGAGTAATATTCCATTATAAATAAGTACTATGATTTTTATCCTTTCATCTATTTATGGAAACTTCATTTGCTTCCATATCTTGGTTATAGTAAATAATGCAATAAATAGGGGTGCATATATATTTCTGAATTAATTATTAATTGCTAAGTTGTATTTCTATTTTTAGGTTTTTGAGGAACCTCCAACTGTTTTCCATAGTGGCTGCTCCAATTTGCAATCCACCAGCAGTGTATAAGGATTCCCTTTTCTCCACATCCTCACAATGCTTGGTGTTTCTTGTCTACTTGATACTAGCCATTCTGACTGGAGTGTAGTGATAATCTCATTGCAGTTTTCACTTGTGTTTCCTTTATGATTAGTGATGTGGAGCATCTTTTCATGTCTGTTAGCCATCTCTATGTCTTCCTTGGGAAAATGTCTATTCAGGTCTTCTGCCAATTTTTAAATTGGAATATTAATATATTTTGGTGTTGACATGGGTAAGTTTTTTATGTATTTTGGATTTAGCTCTTTATCAGAAATTTTTTTTGCAAATGCAGTCTCTCCCACACAGGTTATCTTTTCTTTTGTTGATGGTTTCCTTTGCTGCACAGAAGTTTCTTAGTTTGATTAAGTCCTACTTATTTATTTTTTTGCCTCTGTTTCTCTTGCTTGAGAGACAGCCAGAAAAAAATTTCTAATGTTAAAGTTCAAGGTTTTACTGCCTATGTTTTTCTTAGTGTTTTCTGGTTTCAGCTCTTATAATTAGGACTTTAATCCATTTTGAGTTTATTTTTATGTATGATGTAAAATAGTGATCCAGTATCATTCTTTTGCACATACCTGTCCAGTTTTGCCAACACCATTTATTGAAGAGAATGTCTTTACCCCATTGTATATCCTTGCCTCCTTTGTCATATATTAATTGACCATACATGTATAGGGCTATTTCTGGGCTCTCCATTCAATTCCATTGGTCTATGTATCTGTTCTTGTGCCAGTAACATACTGTTTTAATTACTGTCTTGTAGCTTTGTGGTACAGTTTATAATCAGGACATGTGATATTCCCACCGTTATTTCTCAGGATTGCTTTGGATATTTGGGGTCTTTTGTGGATCCATATACATTTTAGGATTATTTTCTCTAGTTCATTGAAAAGTGCCATTGGTATTTTCATAGGGATTGCATTGCATTTGATAGGATTTCTGTAAATTGCTTTGGACAGTATGGCCATTTTAATAATATTGATTCTTCCCATCTGTGAGTATGGAATAACTTTCCATTTATTTGTGTCATATTCAGTTTCTTTCATCAGTGATTTATAGTTTTCAGATTACAGGCCCTTCACCTCCTTGGTTAGATTTATTTCTAGATATTTTATTATTTTTGATGCATTATAAATGGGATTGTTTTCTTAATTTCTCTTTCTGCTTGTTTATTTATTGTATATAGAAATGCAACAAATTTCTGTATATTGATTTTGTATCCTGCAACTTTGCTGAATTCAGTTATTCTAAAAGTTTTTTGATGGAGTCTTTAGAGTCATATGTATATATAGTATTATGTCATCTGAAAATAGTGACATTTTTACTTCTCCCTTACCAATTTTTTTCAATTTTGTTTATTTATTTTTCTATACTGATTGCTGTGGCTAGGACTTCTAGGACTATCTTGAATAAAAGTGGTGAGAGTGGGCATTTTTGTCTTGTTCCTGATCTTCGAGGAAAAGCTTTTAGCTTTTTGCCATTGAGTATGATATTAGCTGTGAGTTTGTTGTATATAGCCTTTATTCAGTTGAGATATGTGCCCTCTATGCTCATTTGTTGAGAGTTTTTATCATGATATCATGAATGGATGTTGAGTTTTGTCAAATGCTTTTTCAGCATGTATTGACATGATCATGTAGTTTTTATCCTTCTTGTTAATGTGGTGTATCACATTGATTGACTTGTAGATATTGAACCATGATTTGCATCCCTGGAAGAAATCCCACTTGGATATGATTAATGATCCTCTTGATATATTTTTGAATATATTTTGTTAATATTTTGTTGAGGATATTTGCATCTTTGTTCATAAGGGATATTGGTCTGTAGTTTTCTCTTTTTGTAGTGTCTTCACCTGGTTTTGGTACCAGGGTGATGCTGGCTGGCCTTGTGCAATGAAATTTCCCCCTAAATAAAATAGTGTAACTCTTTAGCAGGATTCTGTAGAATTTCTTTAATAACTATTTGAAAATTTTCTTTTTGATTTTTGCACAATGAGTCTTTAACACAGATGAATTAAATTGTTATCTTGACAATTCTATAAAATTACAGTGTTTTTCAGAGAAGACGACTTGACGTGTTCTTCATGTAGCCTTCCAAATAACCAGTTCTTACAGAGTAAAAGGGCAATTTCAGTTGGTCTTTTTTTTTAATGAACATTTTATTTTGAGGAATTTGAGATGTTCATAAGAGGCTTTCCAAATAATATAATAGTTCAGATACTATAGCTGTTTTCTAAATAATATGGTATAAAGCATGTACCATTAATATGCCCCTCACAAACATAATTAGTGTTCTATTGCATACTGTTTTGATAGTTATTAGCCTTGTAGTACAGTCCATGTCTCTTGAACTTTTTCAGCTGAAGTATTTTATCTGTAAATATGAAATAACCATACCCAATTTCACAGAAACATTTGAAAAAATTCAGTATCTTTTCATGATTAAAAACTCTCAACAAAGTGGATTTAGAGGGAGCACACTGCAACATAATAAAGGTCATATATAAAAAACTCACAGCTAACGTCATATTAGCATTATCCTCTCATCTTAAATTTCTTACAGTCCTCTCTTTCACATGATAATTTTTCTTAAATGTCTAGCAGTTTTAAATTATGGCTCAACTGTAAGAATGAAGAACAAACACAAAATTAATATGTAGATACGTATGCTTTCTTTGGGGATGTGTTGAGTGGTATGTGGTAAGCCTCATTGTAAGCAAGTTAAATTTCTTATTTGATCAACCTGAAATATCAGATGTTGACATTTAGGCAGATTGGTTTCACAGAGAAGAATCATCTAGTAATATAACTTCAGTAGTATTATATCTTCAGTAGGTTTATGTTGATGTTTAGATAACAGTAACATTCCTGACAATATTTTCAGACTCAAGGGGAGAAAAATCACTGTTGTTCTAACATAAAATGCTGAACTTTACCCCTGATCTCAGGCTAGGCCTGGTGTTCAAATTTGTGGACTTTCTGTAGTAAATTCTCTGATGAGACTAAATCTTTACTGTGATATTCTGAAGAGTGTGTGGAGATGGGGAAATATAAAGATTTCTCATAAAAATGTCTGACCAATATTATTTTCAGTCACAGGGACTCTCAATTTCACATGTGTACAGCAGTTCCAATTCCTGAATATTTCTAGGGTTATAGAAAATGCAAAGTCCTACTTGTGGTGTCTCTGTGCCCTAGTGGGCTTTTTCACATTTACTATGTAAATTTACATTTTAAAATCTGCTTCTAAGATTCCAAAATACTGCTATACTCTATTCTTTCTTTCCATTTACTTTGTTTTTATGGTCAGTGGTATTTTATTTCCTTAGTGTTGTTTTTTTTGGAAGGGTGATTTTTCAAAACAGCAGCAGTATCCTAAATAATCAATGGATCAATGACCACATTAAAACAGAGATTAAGCAATATATGGTGACAAATGAAAACAACAGCAAAATGCCCCAACTTCTGTGGGACTCAGTGAAGGCAGTTCTAAGAGGAAAGTATTTTATCTATAAATATGAAATAACCATATCCAATTCACAGAAACATTTGAAAAAATTCAGTATCTTTTCATGATTAAAAGCTCTCAACAAAGTGGATTTAGAGGACTATTAAAGAAGGAAGAACAATCCCAAATGAACAGTCTAAATTCACATTTATTTAAACTGTAAGAAGAACAACAAATGAGGCCCAAAATCAGTAGAAAGAGGTACATAATAAAGATCACAGAAGAAGTAAGTAAAATTGAGAATAAAACAATAGAAAAAATTAATGAAACCAAGAGCTGGTTCTTTGAGAAATAAACAGAATAGATAAACCCCTAGGCAGACTTATCAAAAAAATAAGAGACTCTACACACAAACAGAATCAGAAATGAGAAAGGAAAATCACTAAGGACATCACAGAAATACAAAGAATTACTAGAGAATACTATGAAAAATTATATACTAACAAACTGGATAACCTAGAAGAAATGGACCTTCTAGAAATATATAACATTGCAAGACTGATCCATGAAGAAACAGAAAATATGAATAGACCAATACCAACAATGAAATTTAATCGGTAATCAAAAAACTACCTAAGAACAAAACTCCAGGACCAGATGGCTTCACCGCTGAATTTTATCAGACATTTAGAGAATACATAATACCCATTCTCCTTAAAGTTTTCCAAAAAATAGAAGAGGAGGGAATACTCCAAAACTCATTCTATGAAGCCAGCATCACTCTAATACCCAAACAAGGCAAAGACACCAGAAAAAAAGAAAATGACAGAACAATATCCCTGATGAACATTCATGTAAAAATACTGAACAAAATATTAGCAAACCGAATTCAAAAATACATCAAGAAGATCATCCATCATGATCAAGTGGGTTTCATTCCAGGGATGCAAGGATGGTACAACATTCAAAAATTCATCAACATCATCCACCACATAAACAAAAAGAAGGACAAAAACCACATGAACATCTCCATAGATGCTGAAAAGGCATTCGACAAAATTCAACATCCATTCATGATAAAAACTCTCAGCAAAATGGGTATAGAGGGCAAGTACCTCAACATAATAAAGGCCATATATGATAAACCCACAGCCAACATCATACTGAACAGTGAGAGGCTGAAAGCTTCTTCTCTAAGATCTGGAAAAAGAAAAGGATGCCAAATGTCCCCACTTTTATTCAGCATATTACTGGAGGTCCTAACCTCCAGTTGGACAACACATGGCAGTTGGACAACACAAAGAAATAAAGGGCATCCACATTGGTAAGGAAGAAGTCAAACTGTCACTCTTTGCAGTTGACATGATATTGTACATAAAATACCCTAAAGAATCCACTCCAAAACTACAAGGACTAATATCTGAATTCAACAAAGTAGCAGGATACAAAATTAATACACAGAAATCTGTTGCATTCCTATATACTAAAGATTAACTAGCAGAAAGAAATATAAGAAAATATTTCCATTCACAATTGCATCAAAAAGAATAAAATATCTAGGAATAAACCTAACCAAGGAAGTGAAAGACCAATTCCCTGAAAACTACAAGACACTCTTGAGAGAAGTTAGATACCAATAAATGGAAACACATTCCATGCTCATGGATAGAAAGAATTAATATTATCAAATGGCCATCCTGCCTAAAGCAATCTACAGATTCAATGGAGTCCCTATCAAAATACCAACAACATTCTTCAACAAACTGGAACAAATAGTTCTAAAATTCATATAGAACCACAAAAGACCCTGAATAGCCAAAGCAATCCTGAGAAGGAAGAACAAAGCAGGGAGGATTATGCTCACGAACATCAAGCTTTACTACAAAGCCTCAGTAATCAAGACAATTTGGTACTGGCACAAAAACAGACCCATAGATGAATGGAACAGAATAAAGAATCCAGATATTAACTCATGCATATACAGTCAATTAATATATGATAAAGGAGCCATGGACATACAATGGGGAAATGGCAGCCTCTTCAACAGCTGGTGTTGGCAAAAATGGACAGCTACATGTAAGAGAATGAAACTGGATTACTGTCTAACTACATACACAAAAATAAACTCGAAATGGATCAAAGACCTCAATATAAGTCATGAAATCATAAAACTCTTAGAAGAAAACATAGGCAAAACTCTCTTGAATATAAACTTGAGCAACTTTTTCATGAGCATATCTCCCCGGGCAAAGGAAACAAAAGCAAAAATCAACAAGTAGGACTATATCAAACTAAAAAGCTTCTGTACAGCAACGGACACCATCAGTAGAACAAAAAGGCATCCTACAGTATGGGAGAATATATTCATAAATGACATATCTGATGATAGGTGGACATCCAAAATATATAAAGAGCTCATGTGCCTCAACAACCAAAAAGCAAATAATTCAATTAAAAAACAGGCAGAGGATCTGAACAGATACTTCTCCAAAGAAGAAATTCAGATGGCCAATGGGCACATGAGAAGATGCTCCACATTGCTAATTATCAGAGAAATGCAAATAAAAACCACAATGAAATATCACCTCACACCAGTTAGGATGGCTAACATCCAAAAGACAAACAACAATAAATACTGGCAAGGATGTGGAGAAAGGGGAACCCTGCTACACTACTGATGGGAATGTTAATTAGTTCAACCATTGTGGAAAACAATATGGAGGCTTCTCAAAAAACTAAAAATAGAAATACCATTTGACCCAGGAATTCCACTCCTAGGAATTTACCCTAAGAATGCAGGATCCCAGATTCAAAGAGACATATGCACCCCTATGTTTATCGCAGCACTCTTTACAATAGCCAAGAAATGGAAGCAACCTAGGTGTCCATCAGTAGATGAATGGATAAAGAAGATATGGTACATATACACAATGGAATATTATTCAGTCATAAGAAGAAAACAAATCCTTCTATTTACAACAACATGGATGGAGCTAGAAGGTATTATGCTCAGTGAAATAAGGCAGGCAGAGAAAGACAAGTTACAAATGACTCCACTCATCTGTAGAATATAACAAAGCAAAAATTGAAGGACCAAAACAGCAGCAGACTCACAGAACCCAAGAATGGACTAACAGTTACCAAAGGGAAAAGGATCTGGGATGGTGGGTGGGAAGGCAAAGATAAGTGGATTAAGGGGCATTATGATTAGCACACATAATGTGGGTGGGGGACACACATAATGTGGGTGAAGGCAGTATAGCATAGAGAAGACAAGTAGTGACTCTATAGCATCTTAGTATGCTGATGGACAGTGACTGTAATGGGGTATGTGGTGGGGACTTGATAATGTGGCGAATCTAGTAACCACAGTGGTGCTCATTTGATTGTATTTTAATGGCACCATAATACAAAAAATAAATGTGTCACCAAAATATAGATATTAAAACACTGATAATTTTCAGTAACATAAAAGTTGCCATCTTAATACAGTATGCTCTTATAATAATAAGTGCAATCTAATCATAAAGAGGAAGTGACAGTGAAATCCATGAAAAAAACAAATAATTCACTACTACTCACCACAGGGATAGATATGTCATATTTCTTGCTAGCAAAGATCATTCAGTCATTTATGTCAGTATACATATTAATAAACACCTAAGTTGTGCAAAGTGGTTGACAAATTATCATGCCATACATGTGATTGCTCATGACAAGCTAGGAAATTGATCCAACATAAATGGTACAGAGTTTCTAACCAGGTATTGTATTTTGAAACTCTTCAATAATCTCTTATAATCTCAGTGCATTTGTTAAACAAAGTGGCTGCTTCAGAAAATTATGAATATTGCATTTCCCTTCCACATGCTTTTAAAGAAATTGGAATCTGTTCTCAATATTTAGGAAGATATAAACTTTTGCTCTGTATGGGTTAACAGTTTTATGTACAAAACCACAATGTTTCTTTGAAACTGTATATTCTTTTACAGTAAATATGCTGTTTTCTCACTTATAAGCTCCTCAAGAACAATGGAGTTATTGAACCATGTTTATTTAATACTCCATTTTTACAGGTCTTCACACATGGTTGACTTTTTACTAGCTTCTATTCACTAATGATAAAAAAGATTCAGTTACTTATATACAGTAGCTATTATACTTGAAGAGAAATATTCTAATTATTTATATGTAGTCACCAATTTTAAAGGAAAAGGAAGCTTTTCTTGAAATTATTAACTATGTTTTAAATTTCATAATATAGCTTCCATTATGCTTACAGTCTTTGAAGTTTCTGTGTATTCAGTATCAATTAAAAGCACATTTTTATCACTCAGTTTGATTTAGGCTTCAGGCTTGCTAGGGTCTCAGCAACAGGGTCTGGTGAGGAATAAGAAGGATGGTACTGGATAGAATTGGCTGGGTTAAGTTAGTTTCTCAGACCCTGGAAAAAGAAAATGCCACCCCGTGATTCTAGAAAATTAATCCACTCAAAGCATGGACAAAGTCAGTGAATTTAGAATTTGAGGAAAAAATATAGGTTCCTAGAGAAAGAGGTTAGGTTGGTAGATAACATATTACCTGCCTAGGACACTATTCCAGTAGTCTGAGGTTAGGCAGGAATTTCTACCTGGCTAAAAGCTTCAACTGTACATGGGAAAACTTAGCAGAACTCAGTTTTCTGTTTAGAATAATGTAGTAAGGAATGGGAGTAAGCTAATAACTAGGCAACCCTACACAGGGCTCATCACAAGTATTCCCCATTCTAAATCTGAAGTAAACCTATCATGAGACTAAGAATTCTGGTAGATACCATCATACATTGGATTGGATTCGTTGTAGACTCTATGGGACTTAGCATTTATGTGAAAGCCATCAATTACGTGCATGTAATTGTGTAAAAAGCCAGAGTCTGTCAAATAGTCATAGAAATACCTTGTAGTTTTGGGACTTCAATATGAGTTAAAAATAGAAATATACAAGTACTGTCAGAAATGGGTTGAAAAAATACAGAGTTTTTGATAAATATATATGTGACATCCAAGGACATATTGATGTTGTGAATACTCTTGTCTATTCAATAAATTTCCCTCCCTTCTCTTTCTCATTTTGAGAAAAGAAACTAGAAGGTATCTGGATAATAGTATGGCTTCGCAAACACTCATAGTCCGAATGCTGTATTGTTAATGAACATAATTTGAAAGCATAATGATGTTTTCTTTAGATTTCATTTTGTAAGGTTTACTTCATGACATCTAAATGTAAGCACGCTACCTTACTTTGAATTACTATTACATGAGAGCACATCTAGCAGCCACATCCTGCAGGGTTTAAAACTGAGAAATGTTTTATTTGCTTTATATTCTCTGACTTTTTTCATGCTTAATGTGAATAAGGTTGTCATTTGTTATCTGGCTTCACATTCACATCTTTTATATGAAAACATCACATGGAATCAGCCAAGGTACTGAATATTAAAAGTCAGTCTGCATTTCCAGTTTATTAATGCTATTGTCAGAACATTAGCTTTACATTTCTTCACTTTGTGCTGAAACCGATGACATTAACATTTATTGTATTTCCTGTTTATTTTTTTTTCTTTTCTGTTGTTGTACTTTTTGAAACCTGTGCTGTGTGGCAGGGTTCTCAAGAGTGGAAAAAAAATACATGCAAAATATATTGCAATTGTGTTATCTACTCCTTGAAAAAGAAAATTTAGAATTAACATTTAGAAATATTTTCTGAATGGGCTAAAGCAAAATGTTTGTACTTAATCCCACTTGCCACTATATTTTATTTTATTCTGACTTATTTCCAAAGCCTTCAACTGAATAAAGTCTTTATTGTATAGATACTCTGTGCATTTACACCGACCAGAGCAATTTTGTGTGTTATATTTATGACATACTTTTCCAACTTTGCTACTTTGGGGTAAAATTCATCATCTTTGTTATCACGATCTTCACTATCATAGCTGCAATAGTTAAGGTTTACACATAGTAGCTCACTGATTTGCACATATTACTGCATTTATATTATCCTTTCATTTTTACCAATAGAAATGCAGTCATATATTTAGTGACTAACTGACTTGCCCACTACAACACAGCCAGTAAGTGTAAAAAAGCCAGATAGATTCCAGAAGCCATACTCAGCACTATTTATGAGAGTCAGAAATTCAAAACACCTCCAAGTTGTTAATGATGTTATCTGTGGTGGTATCATTATGGATTGGTTATTTTGAATAAATGCTATACTTCCCAGTATTTTTAAATTTTTTTAATTTTCATATCATTAATCTACAATTACATGAGGAACATTATGTTTATAAGACTCTCCCCTTCACCAATCCTCCCCACAAACCCCATTATAGTCACTGTCCATCAGCGTAGTAAGATGCTGTAGAATCACTACCCTCCCCGTGCCTCCTCCCCCCACATTATACATGCTAATCTTAATGCACCCTTTCCTCCCCCCACCCCTTATCCCTCCCTCCCCACCCATCCTCCCCAGTCCCTTTCCCTTTGGTAACCGTTAGTCCATTCTTGGGTTCTCTGAGTCTGCTGCTATTTTGTTCCTTCAGTTTTTTCTTTGCTCTTATACTCCACATATGAGTGAAATCATTTGGTACTTGTCTTTCTCCACCTGGCTTATTTCACTGAGCATAATACCCTCTAGCTCCATCCATGTTGTTGCAAATGGTAGGATTTTTTTTCTTCTAATGGCTGAATAATATTCCATTGTGTAATGTACCACATCTTCTTTATCCATTCATCTACTGATGGACACTTAGGTTGCTTCCATTTCTTGGCTATTGTAAATAGTGCTGTGATAAACATAGGGGTGCATTTGTCTTTTTCAAACTGGGCTGCTGTAGTCTTAGGGTAAATTCCTAGGAGTGGAATTCCTGGGTCAAATGGTATTTCTATGTTGAGCTTTTTGAGGAATCTCCATACTGCTTTCCACAATGATTAAACTAATTTACATTCCCACCAGCAGTGTAGGAGGGTTCCCCTTTCTCTACAACCATGCCAACATTTGTGGTTGGTTGTCTTATGGATGGTGGTGATCCTTACTGCTGTGAGGTGATACCTCATTGTGGTTTTAATTTGAATTTCTCTGATGACTAGTAATGTGGAGGATCTTTTCATGTGTCTGTTGGCCATCTGAATTTCTTCTTTGGAGAACTGTCTGTTCAGTACTCTGCCCATTTTTTAATTGGATTATTTGCTTTTTGTTTGTTGAGGTGCGTGAGCTCTTTATATATTTTGGATGTCAAGCCTTTATCAGATCTGTCATTTACAAATATATTCTCCCATACTGTAGGGTACCTTTTTGTTCTATTGTTGGTGTCCTTTGCTGTACAGAAGCTTTTCAGCTTGATATAGTCCCACTTGTTCATTTTTGCTTTTGTTTCCCTTGCCCAGGGAGATATGTTCATGAAGAAGTCACTCATGTTTACATCCAAGAGATTTTTGCCTATGTTTTTTTCTAAGACTTTTATGGTTTCATGACTTACATTCAGGTCTTTGATCCATTTCGAATTTACTTTTGTGTATGGTGTTAGACAATGATCCAGTTTCATTCTCTTACATGTAGCTGTCCAATTTTGCCAACACCAACTATTAAACAGGCTGTCATTTCCCCATTGTATGTCCATGGGTCCTTTATCATATATTAATTGACCATATATGTTTGGGTTAATGTCTGGAGTCTCTGTTCTGTTCGACTGGTCTGTGGGTCTGTTCTTGTGCCATTACAAAATAATCTTGATTACTGTGGCTTTGTAGTAGAGCTTGAAGTTGGGGAGTGAGATCCCTCCAGCTTTCTTCCTTCTCAGGATTGCTTTGGCTATTTGGGGTCTTTTGTGGTTCCATGTGAATTTTAGAATAATTTGTTCCAGTTCATTGAACAATGCTATTGGTAATTTGATATGGATTGCATTGAATCTGTAGATTGCTTTGGGCAGGATGGCCATTTTGACAATATTAATTCTTCCTAGCCAAGAGCATGGGATGAGTTTCCATTTGTTAGTGTCCTCTTTAATTTCTTTTAAGAGTGTCCTGTAGTTTTCAGGATATAGGTCTTTCACTTCCTTGCTTAGTTTTATTCCTGGGTATTTTATTCTTTTTTATGCAGTTGTGAATGGAATTGTTTTCCTGATTTCACCTTCTGTTACTTCATTGTTAGTGTATAGGAAAGCCACAGATTTCTGTGTGTTAATTTTGTATCCTGCAACTTTGCTGTATTCCAATATTCTAGTAGTTTTGGAGTGGAGTCTTTAGGGTATTTTATGTACAATATCATGTCATCTGCAAATAGTGACAGTTTGACTTCTTTACCAATCTGGATTCCTTGTATTTCTTTGTTTTGTCTAATTGCCATGGCTAGGACCTCCAGTACTGTGTTGAATAACAGTGGGGAGAATGGTCATCCCTGTCTTGTTCCCGATCTTAGAGTAAAAGCTTTCACCTTCTCACTGTTAAGTATGATGTTGGCTGTGGGCTTATCATATATGGCCTTTATTATGTTGAGGTACTTGCCCTCTATACCCATTTTGTTGAGAGTTTTTATCATGAATGGATGTTGAATTTTGTCGAATGCCTTTTCGGCATCTACGGATGTGATCATGTGGTTTTTGTCCTTTTTGTTTATGTGGTGGATGATGTTGATGGATTTTCAAATGTTGTTCCATCCTTGCATCACTGAGATGAATCCCACTTGGTCATGGTGTATGATCCTTTTGATGTATTTTTGAATTCAGTTTGCTTGAGTATTTTTTTTGAGTATTTTTACACCTATGTTCATCAGGAATATTGGTCTTTAATATTCTTTTTTGGTGGGGTCTTTGCCTGGTTTTGGTTTTAGGGTTATGCTGGCTTCCTAGAATGTTTGGGAGTATTCCCTCCTCTTCTAATTTTTGGAAAACTTTAAGGAGAATGGGTATTATGTCTTCTCTGTGTGTCTGATAAAATTCCAAGGTAAATCCATCTGGTCCAGGTGTTATGCTGTATTTTCTGGTCTCTCTTTTAGGAGTAGTTGTATTTGTTGTATTTTCAAAAATAAATATGGTTTTGGGAGATTTCCACTGCCCTACTCACGTCGACATCTTGGCTCCTTTCCCCCAGTATTTTTTAAATGAAGTTCCTGAATTGAATGTATGTTTCTCTATTTTACACACACACACACACACACACATATGCATAATTACATTAAGGCGTGTTGAAGCTGTAAAATAATATCTACCACATCAAAATTAAAAGTAATGCATTTTTTAAAGATTGCTAGATAAATATTCTTATATTTTTTTATAATTGATTTATAAAGCTGTATTTATGGATAATTTATCTTTCTATATGTTTCATTGTGTCTATAATATATACAAAGGCATTAATGTATTGACTCTGTTAGTCTACAGTCACCCAGATTTGTTTCACTTTCCTTTGTTCCAACACAGTCACATTGGAAACAAATGTAAAAGGGAGTCTGCAGTGGACAGGTATATGTAAATCAGCTGGTTGGACCTTTTTATTTGGATAGCATATATATATATATATATATATATATATATATATATATATATATATATATATATATTAACATATGTTAAAATGTCAAGTATTCAAGGATTGGTTAGTGTGGTACAGTATAGAAAATACATGACTTGTACTTGTTAGATATAATGGGGCAGTGTAAGTACTATGTTCTGCCTACTTCATAGTTCTTTCAATGTTGAATTAATTGTAATACAGTGATCAATTCAGAGCCATCATGATGAGGTCCTATACAGAACACTGAGTTGAACAGATAATTCAAGTGAAACCTAGTTAATGCACATGGAGATAAGTTTAATGAAGACATAAATTTATCTAATGACTCATGAAAAAAACCCTCCATTATGTTAAAATGACATAGTGGAGAAAATGTTGTGAAATATAAATGTTAGAAATACACTAATTCTGACCACTAGGCTTTAAAGGATACATCAGAGAATTCAGCTTTTGGTAGTTCTTGAAAAATAACTGTTTACCTTATTACTTAAAATAAGAATAGTAATAAAATCTTTCACCAAAAGAACTAATTTCTGTTTCAGATACAACAAATTCAATGGCCAAAAGCACTGATATTAAATGATGTATCTAAGAACAAAGGGGAGTAACAGGTGTGTTACAGAAGTATGACCCATAGCTAATTCACCACTGTGAATATCATTAGAATCAAATAAATCTTTATAATTCAACAAGGCTACAGTCCCCACACATTATAATTAACACACTTGATATTTTAATGGCTTTGGGGAAATCATTAAATATATAAATTTGAATTTCTTTGACAAACTAATAAATACGACCTTCCATATTTATTAAACTAAGCATATTATTAAGATAACCAAGTTGAGTTGTTTCCATAGAATTCGAAGTTACTGCCATGTATATCTTTCAGACTGCTGTACAAGCAATGATTGAACACTTTAGTGCACTTCCCATTACTGCTTCATTAATATAATTGGAACTAGGACATATTTAACACTGACCAAATGATTTCAAAGGGGCTGATTATTTTGTGAGCCCCTTGGAACAGCATTTCAAAGCAGAAAGAAGGCTATGCATGAAGAACACAACTACTGATGCAGTTGAAATCCTTACAAATGAGTAAAATTTAATTTTGACACTAACAAGGTGGTTGCTGAAGTCCCACTTTTTCTAATTAGTATTCCTTTATTTCTCTCTCTCTTTTGCTTCTTAAGTTAAACTTAATGTCAAAAGTTATGGGAAGTAGGACCCAGTGGAGGAAGCTTGGTATAATATGTGAAGTGGAAAAAAAGGTATTTTATTAAAACATTGCACTTTTCAATTGAAGTTCTATACTGTGGATATATATATAAACTTTAATACATCAGCCTTTGCTTGGGGTCTGGGCTTGTTCTAAAGAAATGTATAATAGATAATATTTACTATTCAACAGATGCTCTGAAAAGTGCTTACAAGATAACATAATAATTCCTATCCTTGACTCTTACTCATTCACTATTTTTAATTTTTACAAATATTTATTGAAAACATTCCAAGGATTATTATGTTAGAAACCATGGCAGCAGACTCAATCTCTTTTTCTCTTCTACATTTTTCTATTATGTTCTCCTAAAATATATTTCACACATTGTTTAAAATATATTTAAATTAGTGTGTGAATATAACTATATATAAAATATATGCATGTTAATGAACTTTCTGAACTCACAGAATTATGAGTGAGATAGTAAATAATTACAATAGACATAATATATTCTAATGAATTTTTCTATTATTTCACCAGTATTCTATGTCAATAGAAGTATAAATAAAAAAATACACACACACACACACACACACACATACACGTAACAGCCTTATTGTGTTTTTTGTAGTATTTATTTCAGTTAGTCATTCATCAATGGACATTTCAAATGTTTCTAATCTATGGCTCAATCTATGGATCTTTTTTATTGTATGTGGTTTTTAAAATTTTGTTATCATTAATCGACAATTACATGAAGAACATTATGTTTACTAGGCACCCCCCTTCACTAAGTCCCCTCCACACACGCCATTACAGTCATTGTCCATCAGTGTAGTAAGATGCTGTAGAATCACTACTTGTCTTCTCTGTGTTGCACAGCTCTCCCCATGCCCACCCACATTATACATGCTAATCGTAATGCCCCCTTACTTTTGCTTTCCTTTTATCCCTCCCTTCCCACCCATCCTCCCAAGTCCCTTTACCTTTGGTAACTGTTAATCCATTTTTGGGTTCTGTGATTCTGTTGCTGTTTTGTCCCTTCAGTTTTTCTTTGTTCTTATACCCCACATATGAGTGAAATCATTTGGTACTTGTCTTTTTCCACTTGGCTTATTTCACTGAGCATTATACCCTTTAGCTCCATCCATGTTGTTTCAAATGGTAGGATTTGTTTTCTTCTTATGGCTGAATAATATTCCATTGTGTATATGTACCGTATCTTCTTTATCCATTCATTTACTGATAGACACTTAGGTTGCTTCCATCTCTTGGCTATTGTAAATAGTGCTGTGATAAACAGGGGTGCATCTGTCTTTTTCAAACAGGGCTGCCGCATTCTTAGTGTAAATTCCTAGAAGTGGAATTCCTGAGTCAAATGGTATTTCTATGTTGAGCTTTTTGAGGATCCTCCATATTGCTTTCCACAATGGTTGAACTAATTTACATTCCCACCAGCAGTGCAGTAGGGTTCCCCTTTCTTTACAACCTTGCCAACATTTATTGTTGTCTTTTAGATGGTGGTGATCCTTACTGGTATGAGATGATATCTCATTGTGGTTTTAATTTGCATTTCTCTGATGACTAGCGATGTGAAGCATCTTTTCATGTGACTGTTGGCCATCTGAATTTCTTCTTTGGAGAACTGTCTGTTCAGCTCCTCTGCCCATTTTTTAATTGGATTATTTGCTTTTAGTTTGTTGAGGTGCGTGAGCTCTTTATGTATTTTGGATGTCAGCCCTTTATCAGATCTGGCATTTATGAATATATTCTCCCGTACTGTAGGGTACATATTTTTTTTTTAATTACTTAATTTTTTTTTTTTATTGAAGGGTAGTTGACACACAGTATTACATTACATTAGTTTCAGCTGTACAACACAGTGATTCAACATTTAGATACATGATAATTCTAGGTACCAACTATCACCATACCAAGTTGTTACAATATTTTGACTATATTCCTTATGCTATACATTACATCCCGGTTACTTATTTATTTTACCATTGGAAGTGTGTACTTTTTTTTTTTTTGTGAGGGCATCTCTCATATTTATTGATCAAATGGTTGTTAACAACAATAAAATTCTGTATAGGGGAGTCAATGTGCAATGCACAATCATTACTCCACCCCAAGCCTAATTTTCGTCAGTCTCCAATCTTCTGAAGCATAACAAACAAGTTCTTACATGGAGAACAAATTCTTACATAGTGAATAAGTTACATGGTGAACAGTACAAGGGCAGTCATCACAGAAACTTCCGGTTTTGCTCATGCATTATGAACTATAAACAGTCAGTTCAAATATGAATACTCATTTGATTTTTATACTTGATTAATATGTGGATACCACATTTCTCTATTATTATTTTTAATAAAATGCTGAAGTGGTAGGTAGATACAAGATAAAGGTAGAAAACATAGTTTAGTGTTGTAAGAGAGCAAATATAGATGATCAGGTGTGTGCCTGTAGACTATGTGTTAATCCAAGCTAGACAAGGGCAATAAAACATCCACGTATGCAGAAGATTTCTCTCAGAACAGGGGGGGTGAGGTTCTAAGTCTCACCTCTGTTGATCCCCAATTTCTCACCTGATGACCCCCCTGCAACTGTGCCTGTCTTAGGTTGTTCTTCTCTTGAGGAATCTTACCTGTCTCTGGCTAACCAGTCATCTTCCGGGGCCATACAGTGAGATGTAAAGTTAGTAAGTGAGAGAGAAGCCTTATTGTTTGAAATGGTTAGCTTTTTACTTCTTTGCATATTTATGCCCTGTAGCTTCTATGCCCAGCATTTGCCTTGAGGTATCTTTACCACTTGGAAGAATTATGATACTCGGTAAATTTGATTTGAGGCACAAATTCTATTTAAGGGTTGTAATTAGGAAGGAAGAAGAAAAGCTATAGAAGTAGCACGTGGAAGAAAACATGGGAAGATTGATTATTTCTTTGACATATCATCTTGTAGAGTAGCTTCAGCACGTATAGGTTTTAAACTTCTACTTAAATTGTGCACACACATTAACATAATAGGAGTATAGTTACATAACCAAAGCATACCTTTAATTAACCAGCCATCTCCAGTGAAACCAAGAAAACTAGTTAGGCACCTTAGGAATTTGTGAAAACTTATCTATGATATGGTGGATATTGTCCAACTGAACTTGAACAGTCTGAGAGAAATTAGACAAATTAAAACAACCCCTTCCTGAGGACTGTTCACATCCCATATGTTCTTTTAACAGTAAATAGTCTGTAGTTGTAAGATTTTGGAGCGCTACAATTTGCACTTCTCCTAATTCTTGGTTGAGTTCCAACAGTATAGATCCAGTCAAATTTGTTGTTTTACTGTATGCACAGGCCAGCTTAGATATCTCCTTCTTCAATCCCATGGCAAGTCCAGGAGCTGGTGGGATGAGTGCATCTACAGCTGTAGCAGTGCGTGGATTTTTGTTGGGGTTTTTTGATGATCATCTTCTGCCATGAGTCTTCCAGAGAGTGCTGATGTTGGAAGTTTTTTTCATATCGTATCTTAGTTCATTTTCGGGGTAGCCCAATTAGGCTTTCATCCTCTGTATAAACACAAACAGACCCTTTGCCTACACTTTTATATGCCCTTTATACCCTTGTGTAGAACTCATTGGAGGTTAACACACAGGAACTGCCTTTTTTTTTCTTTTTTTTTTTTTGGTATCACTAATCTACACTTACATGACGAATATTATGTTTACTAGGCTCTCCCCTATACCAGATCCCCCTATAAACCCCTTTACAGTCACTGTCCATCAGCATAGCCAAATGTTGTAGAATCACTACTTGCCTTCTCTGTGTTGTATAGCCCTCCCGTTTCTCCCACCCCCTCATGCATGCTACTCTTAAAACCCCCCTACTTCTCCCACCCTTATCCCTCCCTACCCGCCCATCCTCCCCAGTCTCTTTCCCTTTGGTACCTGTTACTCCATTCTTGAGTTCTGTAATTCTGCTGCTCTTTTGTTCCTTCAGTTTTTCCTTTGTTCTTATATTCCACAGATGAGTGAAGTCATTTGGTATTGCTCTTTCTCTGCTTAGCTTGTTTCACTGAGCATAATACCCTCCAGCTCCGTCCATGTTGCTGCAAATGGTAGGATTTGTCCTTTTCTTATGGCTGAGTAGTATTCCATTGTGTGTATGTACCACATCTTCTTTATCCATCAATCTATCCATGGACATTTAGGTTCCTTCCATTTCTTGGCTATTGTAAATAGTGTTGCGATAAACATAGGGGTGCACTGATCTTTCTCATACTTGATTGTTGCATTCGTAGGGTAAATTCCTAGGAGTGCAATTCCTGGGTCAAATGGTAAGTCTGTTTTGAGCATTTAGATGTACCTCCATACTGCTTTCCACAATGGTTGAACTAACTTACATTCCGACCAGCAGTGTAGGAGGGTTCCCCTTTCTCCACAGCCTCGCCAACATTTGTTGTTGTTTGTCTTTTGGATGGCAGCCATCCTTTCTGGTGTGAGGTGATACCTCATTGTAGTTTTAATTTGCATTTCTCTGATAATTAGCGATGTGGAGCATCTATTCGTGTGTCTGTTGGCCGTCTGTATTTCTTTTTTGGAGAACTGTTCAGTTCCTCTGTCCATTTATTAATTGGGTTATTTGTTCTTTGTTTGTTGAGGCGTGCGAGCTCTTTCTGTATTTTGGATGTCAAGCCTTTATCAGATCTGTCATTTACAAATATATTCTCCCATACTGTAGGGTTCCTTTTTGTTCTATTGATGGTGTCTTTTGCTGTACAGAAGCTTTTCAGCTTAATATAGTCCCACTTGTTCATTTTTGCTGTTGTTTTCCTTGCCCGGGTAGATATGTTCAAGAAGAGGTCACTCATGTTTATGTCTAAGAGGTTTTTGCCTATGTTTTCTTCCAAGAGTTTAATGGTTTCGTGACTTACATTCAGGTCTTTGATCCATTTTGAGTTTACTTTTGTATATGGGGTTAGACAATGGTCCAGTTTCATTCTCCTACATGTAGCTGTCCAGTTTTGCCAGCACCATCTGTTGAAGAGACTGTCATTTCGCCATTGTATGTCCATGGCTCCTTTATCAAATATTAATTGACCATATATGTCTGGGTTAATGTCTGGATTCTCTAGTCTGTTCCATTGGTCTGTGGCTCTGCTCTTGTGCCAGTACCAAATTGTCTTGATTACTATGGCTTTATAGTAGAGCTTGATGTTGGGGAGTGAGTTCCTCCCTACTTTATTCTTCTTTCTCAGGATTGCTTAGGCTATTCGGGGTCTTTGGTGTTTCCATATGAATTTTTGAATTATTTGTTCCAGTTCATTGAAGAATGTTGCTGGTAGTTTCATAGGGATTGCATCAAATCTGTGTATTGCTTTGGGCAGGATGGCCATTTTGACGATATTAATTCTTCCTAGCCACGAGCATGGGATGAGTTTCCATCTGTTAGTGTCCCCTTTAATTTCTCTTAAGAGTGACTTGTAGTTTTCAGAGTATAAGTCTTTCACTTCTTTGGTTAGGTTTATTCCTAGGTATTTTATTTTTTTTGATGCAATAGTGAATGGAGTTGTTTTCCTGATTTCTCTTTCTGTTGGTTCATTGTTAGTGTATAGGAAAGCCACAGATTTCTGTGTATTGATTTTGTATCCTGCAACTTTGCTGTATGCCGATATCAATTCTAGTAGTTTTGGGGTGGAGTCTTTAGGGTTTTTTATGTACAGTATCATGTCATCTGCAAATAGTGACAGTTTAACTTCTTCTTTACCAGTCTGGATTCCATGTATTTCTTTGTTTTGTCTGAATGCCGTGGCTAGGACCTCCAGTAATATGTTAAATGACAGTGGGGAGAGTGGGCATCCCTGTCTACTTCCCGATCTCAGAGGAAATGCTTTCAGCTTCTCGCTGTTCAATATAATGTTGGCTGTGGGTTTATCATAGATGGCCTTTATTATGTTGAGGTACTTGCCCTCTATTCCCATTTTGCTGAGAGTTTTTATCATGAATGGATGTTAAACTTTGTCAAATGCCTTTTCAGCATCTATGGAGATGATCATGTGGTTTTTGTCTTTCTTTTTGTTGATGTGGTGGATGATGTTGATGGACTTTCGAATGTTGTACCATCCTTGCATCCCTGGGATGAATCCCACTTGGTCATGGTGTATGATCCTTTTGATGTATTTTTGAATTCGGTTTGCTAATATTTTGTTGAGTACTTTCGCATCTATGTTCATCAGGGATATTGGTCTGTAGTTTTCTTTTTTGGTGGGGTCTTTGCCTAGTTTTGGTATTAGTGTGATGTTAGCTTCATAGAATGAGTTTGGGAGTATCACCTCCTCCATTTTTTGGAAAACTCTAAGGAGAATGGGTATTATGTCTTCCCTGTATGTCTGATAAAATTCCGAGGTAAATCCATCTGGCCCGGGGGTTTTGTTCTTTGGTAGTTTTCTGATTACCTCTTCAATTTCGTTGCTGGTAATTGGTCTGTTTACATTTTCTGTTTCTTTCTGGGTCAGTCTTGGAAGGTTGTAGTTTTCTAGGAAGTTGTCCATTTCGCCTAGGTTTCCCAGCTTGTTAGCATATAGGTTTTCATAGTATTCTCTAATAATTCTTTTTATTTCTGTGGGGTCCGTCGTGATTTTTCCTTTCTCATTTCTGATACTGTTGATTTGTGTTGACTCTCTTTTCTTCTTAATAAGTCTGGCTGGAGGCTTATCTATTTTGTTTATTTTCTCGAAGAACCAGCTCTTGGTTTCATTGATTTTTGCTATTGTTTTATTCTTCTCAATTTTATTTATTTCTTCTCTGATCTTTATTATGTCCCTCCTTCTGCTGACCTTAGGCCTCATTTGTTTTTCTTTTTCCAATTTCGATAATTGTGACATTAGACCATTCATTTGGGATTGTTCTTCCTCTTTTAAATATGCTTGGATTGCTATATACTTTCCTCTTAAGACTGCTTTTGCTGTGTCCCATAGAAGTTGGGGCTTAGTTTTGTTGTTGTCATTTTTTTCCATATATTGCTGGATCTCCACTGATTATTTAGGAGCGTGTGGTTAAGCCTCCATGTGTTTGTGATCCTCTTTGCTTTCTTTGTACCGTTTATTTCTAGTTTAATGCCTTCGTGGTCTGAGAAGTTGGTTGGTAGGATTTTAAACTTTTGGAATTTCTGAGGCTCCTTTTGTGGCCTAGTATGTGGTCTATTCTGGAGAATGTTCCATGTGCACTTCAGAAGAATGTATATCCTGTTACTTTTGGATGTAGAGTTCTGTAGATGTCTATTAGGTCCATCTGCTCTACTGTGTTGTTCAGTGCTTCCGTGTCCTTACTTATTTTCTGCCCGGTGGATCTATCCTTTGGGGTGAGTTTTGTGTTGAAGTCTCGTAGAATGAATGCATTGCAGTCTATTTCCCCCTTTAGTTCTGTTAGTATTTGTTTCATATATGCTGGTGCTCCTGTGTTGGGTGCATATATATTTAGAATGGTTATATCCTCTTGTTGGACTGAGCCCTTTATCATTATGTAGTGTCCTTTATCTCTTGTTACTTTCTTTGTTTTGAAGTCTATTTTGTCTGATATTAGTACTGCAACTCCTGCTTTCTTCTCGCTGTTGTTTTCTGGAAATATGTTTTTCCATCCCTTGACTTTTAGTCTGTGCATGTCTTTGGGTTTGACGTGAGTTTCTTGTAAGCAGCAGATAGATGGGTCTTGCTTTTTTATCCATTCTATTACTCTGTGTCTTTTGATTGGTGCATTCAGCCCATTAACATTTAGGGTGACTATTGAAAGATATGTACTTATTGCCATTGCAGGCTTTAAATTCGTGGTTACCAAAGGTTCAAGGTTAGCCTCTTTAGTATCTTACTGCTTAACTTAGCTCGCTTATTGAGCTGTTATATACACTGTCTGGAGATTCTTTTCTTCTCTCACTTCTTATTCCTTCTCCTCGATTCTTCATATGCTGGGTGTTTTGTGCTGTGCTCTTTCTACGAGTGCTCCCATCTAGAGCAGTCCCTGTAAGATGTTCTGTAGAGGTGGTGTGTGAGAAGCAAATTCCCTCAGCTTTTGTTTTTCTGGGAATTGTTTAATCCCACCATCATATTTGAATGATAGGCGTGCTGGATACAGTATCCTTGGTTCAAGGCCCTTCTGTTTCATTGTATTAAATATATCATGCCATTCTCTTCTGGCCTGTAGGGTTTCTGTCAAGAAGTCTGATGTTAGCCTGATGGGTTTTCCTTTATAGGTGTCCTTTTTCTCTCTAGCTGCCTTTAAAAATCTTTCCTTGTCCTTGATCTTTGCCATTTTAATTATTATGTGTCTTGGTGTTGTCCTCCTTGGATCCTTTTGTTGGGGTTTCTGTGTATTTCTGTAATCTGTTCGATTATTTCCTCCCCCAGTTTGGGGAAGTTTTCAGCAATTATTTCTTCCAGGATACTTTCCATCCCTTTTCCTCTCTCTTCTTATTCTGGTACCCCTATAATAAGGATATTGTTCCTTTTTGATTTGTCACACAGTGCTCTTAATATTGTTTCATTCCTGGAGATCCTTTTAACTCTCTCTATATCAGCTTCTATGCGTTCTTGTTCTCTGGTTTCAATTCCATCAATGACCTCTTGCATCCTATCCATTCTGCTTATAATGTTTGCTTCATTTCTGTAATCTCCTTTCTTCCTTCCAGAGTTTGTTTCATTTCTGTAATCTCCTTTCTGGCATCTGTGATCTCCCTCCAGACTTCATCCCATATCTCTTGCGTATTTCTCTGCATATCTGTCAGCATGTTTATGATTCTTATTTTGAATTCTTTTTCAGGAAGACTGGTTAGGTCTGTCTCCTTCTCTGGTGTTGTCTCTGTGATCTTTGTCTGCTTGTAGTTTTACCTTTTCATGGTTATAGGAATAGTTTGCAGAGCTGGGACGAGTGACGGCTGGAAGAACGTCCCTTCTTGTTGGTTTGTGGCCCTCCTCTCCTGGGAGAACAGCGACCTCTGGTGGCTGGTGCTGGGTGGCTGCGCGCAGACAGGGCTTCTGCTTCCTGCCTGGCTGCTATGGAGTTTATCTCCGCTGTTGCTGTGGGCGTGGCCTGGTTCAGGCCCCTGCTCCAAATTGGTGGAGTTGCGTTGGAAGGGGAGCGGCTGGGAGGCTATTTATCTCCGTAATGGGCCTCCCTTCTCCCTGCAGCCCAGGGGTTAGGGTGCACAGATATCCCCTATTCCCTACCTCTGGATTAAGTGTCCTGCCTTGCCCTTTTAAGACTTCCAAAAAGCACCTCTCAAAACAAACAACCACCGCAAAAAAAAAAAAAAAAATTTAAATTTAAAAAAGTGGCCGCTCGTTTTTCCTTATTCCCCGGTGCCAGCCTCAGGCATCTGCTCACCGGTTTTGCTGCCCTGTTTCCCTAGTATTGGGGTCCCTATCTCTTTAAGAGTTCCAAAAAGCGCTCGCCAAAACAAAACAGCAAAAAACAAAAAAAAACAAAAAAAAATGGTCGCACGCTTTTCTGGTGTCCTCCGGCGCCAGGCCTCCCATGCCCGCTCACTGTTCTTGCTGCCCTGTTTTCCTAGTATCGAGGGCCCTGCACTCTGGCCCGGATGGCGGGGGTTGGGTGTTCGGCAGTCCTGGGCTCCGTCTCCCTCCCGCTCTGCCTATTCTTCTCCCGCCGGTAGCTGGGAGGAGGGGTGCTCGGCTCCTGCCGGCCGGGGCTTGTATCTTACCCCCTTCGCAAGGCTCTATGTTCTCTCAGGTGTGGATGTGGTCTGGATATTGTCCTGTGTCCTCTGGTCTTTATTCTAGGAAGAGCTGTCTTTGTTATATTTTCATAGATGTATGTGGTTTTGGGAGGAGATTTCCGCTGCTCTACTCACGCCGCCATATTGGCTCCCCTCTGTAGGGTACCGTTTTGTTCTATTGATGGTGTCCTTTGCTCTACAGAAGCTTTTCAGCTTGGTATAGTCCTACTTGTTCATTTTTGCTTTTGTTTCCCTTGCTTGTAGAGATATGTTCATGAAGAAGTCACTCATGTTTATGTCCCAGAGATTTTTACCTATGTTTTCTTCTAAGTGTTTTATGGTTTCATGACTTACATTCAGGTCTTTGACCCATTTCGAATTTACTTTTGTGTAGGTGTTAGACAGTGATCCAGTTTCATTCTCTTTCATGTAGCTGTCCAGTTTTGCCAGCACCATCTTTTGAAGAGACTGTCATTTCCCCATTGTATGTCCATGGCTCCTTTATTGTATATTAATTGACCATATATGTTTGGGTTATTGTCTGGAGTCTCTATTCTGTTCCACTGGTCTTTGACTGTGTTCTTGTGCCAGTACCAAATTGTCTTGATTACTGTGGCTTTGTAGTAGAGCTCGAAGTTGAGGAGCGGGATCCCCCCAGTTTATTCTTCCTTCTCAGGATTGCTTTGGCTATTCGGGGTCTTTGGTGTTTCCATATGAATTTTTGAATGATTTGTTCTAGTTTGTTGAAGAATGTTGTAAGTAATTTGATAGGGATTCAATCAAATCTGTATCTTGCTTTGAGCAGGATGGACATTTTGACGATATTAATTCTTCCTAGCCAAGAGGATAGGATGAGTTTACATTTGCCAGTGTCCTCTTTAATTTCTCTTAAGAGTGCCTCATAGTATTCAGGGTATAGGTCTTTCACTTCCTTAGTTAGGTTTATTCCTAGACATTTTATTCTTCTCTATGAAATTGTGAATGGAATTGTTTTCCTGATTTCTTTCTATTAGTTCATTGTTAGTGTACAGAAAAGCTACAGATTTCTGTGTTTTAATTTTGTATCCTGCAGCTTTGCTGTATTCCAATATCAGTTCTAGTAGTTTTGGAGTGGAGTCTTTAGGGTTTTTTATGTACAATATCATGTCATCTGCCTATAGCAACAGTTTGACTTCTTCTTTACCAATCTGGATTCCTTGTATGTCTTTGTTTTGTCTAATTGCCATGGCTAGGACCTCCAGTAGTATGTTGAATAACAGTATGGAGAATGGGCATCCCCGTCTTTTTCCTGATCTCAGAGGAAAAGCTTTCATCTTCTCGCTGTTCAGTATGATTTTGGCTGTGGGTTTATCATATATGGCCTTTATTATGTTGAGGTGCTTGCCCTCTGTACCCATTTTGTTGAGCGTTTTTATCATGAATGCATGTTGAACTTTGTCGAATGCGTTTTCAGCATCTATGGAGATGATCATGTACTTTTTGTCTTTCTTTTTGTTGATGTGGTGGATGATGTTGATGGATTTTCGAATGTTGTACCATCCTTGCATCCCTGGGATGAGTTCACTTGGTCATGGTGTATTATCCTTTTAATGTATTTTTGAATTCAGTTTGCTAATATTTTGTTGAGTATTTTTGCATCTATGTTCATGAGGGATATTGATCTTTAATTTTGTTTTTTTGGTAGGGTCTTTGCCTGGTTTTTTACTTGAGTGATGTTGGCTTCATATAATCAGTTTGGGTGTATTCCATCCTCTTCTGTTTTTTGGAAATCTTTAAGGAGAATGGGTATTATGTCTTCTCTGTATGTTTGATAAAATTCAAAGGTAAATTCGTCTGGTCCGAGTGTTTTGTTCCTGGGTAGTTTTTAAATTACCGCTTCAATTTCTTTTCTTTTAATTGGTTTGTTTAGATTTTGTGATTCTTCCCTGGTCAGTGTTGGAAGGTTATATTTTTCTAAGAAGTCCATTTCTGCTAGGTTTTTTTCAGCTTGTTAACATATAGGTTTTCATAGTATTCTCTAATAATTCTTTTTATTTCTGTGGTGTCCATTGTGATTTTTTCCATCCTCATTTCTGATTCTGTTGATGTGTGTTGATTCTCCTTTTAAAAAGTCTGGCTAGAGGCTGATCTATTTTGTTTATTTTCTCAAATAACCAGCTCTTGGTTTCATTGATTTTTTCTATTGTTTTATTCTTCTCAATTTCATTTATTTCTTCTCTGATCTTTATTATGTCCCTTCTTTTGCTGACTTTAGGCCTCATTTGTTCTTCTTTTTCCAATTTCAGTAATTGTGATGTTAGACTGTTCATTTGGGATTGTTCTTACTTCTTTAAATATGCCTGGATTGCTATGTACTTTCCTTTTGAGACTGCTTTCACTGCATCCCACAGAAGTTGGGGCTTTGTGTTGTTGTTGTCATTGTTTTAATATATTGCTTGATTTCTATTTTAATTTGGTCATTGATCCATTGATTATTTAGGAGCATGTTGCTAAGCGTCCATGTGTTTGTGGGCCATTTTTCTTTCTTTGTACAATTTATTTCTAGTTTTATGCCTTTGTGGTCTGAAAAGTTGGTTGGTAGGATTTCAATCTTTTGGAATTTACTGAGGCTCTTTTTGTGGACTGGTATCTGGTCTATTCTGGAGAATGTTCCATGTGCACTTGAGAAGAATGTTTATCCTGTTGTTTTTTCATGTAGAGTTCTATACATGTCTGTTAGGTCCATCTGTTCTAGTGTGTTTTTCAGTGCTTCTTTGTCCTTACTTATTTTCTGTCTGGTGGATCTATCCTTTGGAGTGAGTGGTGTGTTGAAGTCTACTAATATGAATGCATTGCATTCTATTTCCTCCTTTAGTTCTGTTAGTATTTGTTTCACATATGCTGGTGCTCCTGTGTTGGGTGAATATTTATTTATAATGCTTATATCCTCTTGTTGGGCTGAGCCCTTTATCATTATGTTATGTTCTTTATCTCTTGTTACTTTCTTCGTTTTGAAGTCTATTTTGTCTGATACTAGTACAGCAACACCTGCTTTTTTTTCTCCCTGTTGTTTGCATGGAATATCTTTTTTCCATCCCTTCCCTTTTAGTCTGTGCATGTCTTTGAGTTTGAGGTGAGTCTCTTGTAAGTAGCATATAGATGTGCCTTGCTTTTTTATCTCTTCTATTACTCTGTGTCTTTTGATTGGTGCATTCAATCCACTTACATTTAGGGTGATTATTGAAAAATATGTGCTTATTGCCATTGCAGGCTTTAGATTCGTGGTTACCAAAGGTTCAAGGTTAGCTTCTTTAGTATCTTACTGCTTAACTTAACTCTCTTATTGAACTATTATAGACACTCTTTGGTGTTTCTTTATTTGTCTTCCTTCTTATTTCTCCTCCTCCATTGTTTATATGTTAGGTATTTTATTCTGCGCTTTTTTGTGTTTCCTTTAACTGCTTTTGTGGGTAGTTGATTTTATTTTTTGCTAGTGAGTATTTGTTTGGTCTGCTTTCTTTGTTGTAATTTTATTTTCTCTGGTGACATCTATTTAGCCTTGGAGTGCTCCCATCTAGAGCAGTCCCTCTAACATAACCTGCAGAGGTAGTTTCTGGGAGGCATATTCCCTCAACTTTTGCTTGTCTGGGAATTGTTTAATCCCTCCTTCATATTTAAATGATAATCGTGCTGGTTACAGTATTCTTGGTTCAAGGCCCTTCTGTTTCATTGCATTAAATATATCTTGCCATTCTCTTCTGGCCTGTAAGGTTTCTGTTGAGAAGTCTGATGATAGCCTGATGGGTTTTCCTTTGTAGGTGACCTTTTTCCTCTCTCTAGCTGCCTTTAAAACTCTGTTGTCCTTGATCTTTGCCATTTTAATTATTATGTGTCTTGGTGTTGTCCTCCTTGGTTCCCTTCTGTTGGGAGTTCTGTGTACTTCCGTGGTCTGAACGATTACTTCCTCCCCCAGTGTGGGGAAGTTTTCAGCAATTATTTCTTCAAATACTCTTTCTATCCCTTTTTCTCTCTCTTCTTCTTCTGGCACCCCTATAATGTGGATATTGTTTCTTTTGGATTGGTCACACAGTTCTCTTAATATTGTTTTATTCCTGGAGATCCTTTTTTCTCTCTGCATCAGCTTCTATGCGTTCCTGTCCTCTGGTTTCTATTCCATCAATGGCCTCTTGCATCCATCCATTCTCCTTTTAAATCCTTCAATAGACTGTTTTATTTCTGTAGTCTCCCTCCCTTCTTTTCCATTAGCTCTTGTATTTTTTTCTGCACCTCCATCAGCATGTTTATGACCTTTATTTTGAATTGTTTTTCAGGGAGATTGGTTAGGTCTATCTCTCCAAACTCCTCAGAGGTTTTCTCTGTGATTTTGGTCTGGATCAAATTCTTCTGCCTTTTCATGGTGATAGAGGTATTTGTGGGAAGCTGGCGCATGTGTCAGGTGGGAGAATGCCCCTTCTTGCTTTTTTGTGGCCTTAGTCTCCTGGGCGATCAGTGACACCCAGTAGCTTGTGCTGGACAGCTGCACCCCAATGGGCTCTCTTATTCTTGCCTGGTCACAGTTAAAGAAGCTTTCCCCTGCTGTTAGGGGCATGGCCAGCCTCAGGCTACTGCTCCGCTATGGTGGAGCTGTGCTGGAGGGGGAACAGGCAGGAGGCTCTTTATCGCCTTGAGGACCTCTGAGCTGTGCTGCCACCCAGGGGGTTAGGGTGCCTGGAGTTCCCTGTGATTCTCAGCTTCTAGGCTAAGTGTCCCGGGATGCTTCCGTCCAGTTGTGGGATCCCTGTCCCTTTAAGACTTTGATAAAGCACTCTCTTTTCTTTGTCCCAGGGTTGCCAGCTATGGTTACCCACTTGCAGGTTTTACTGTTCCGTTTCTCTTGTTTCCAGTGCCCCCACACACACACTGTGTGTCCGCGCTCTGGTGCGGATGGCTGGGGCTGGGTGTTTAGCAGTCCTGGGCTCCCTCTCCCTCCCCACTTCATCTCCTCTCCTCTGGCTGGGATCTGGGGTGAGGGGCACTCAGTTCCCGCAAGGCCACAGCTTGTATCTTACCCCCCTTGCGAGGCACTGTGTTCTCGCAGGTGTAGATGTAGCCTGGCTGTTGTCCTATATCTCCTGGTCTCTCTTTTAGGGATAGTTGTATTTATTTTATTTTCAGAAATATATATGGTTTGGGGAGGAGATTTCCACTGCTATACTTATACTGCCATCTTGGCTCCTCCCTTTGGCTCTTAATATTAGTATTAATATTCTTTAATTATGTCATATCAGACTGGTGTGATTTCATCTCACATATTAAAAAGGATAATTTCATATTTTCCTCTTTTTCAGTTTCCAACATGCTCTCTTGGCTCTTTACTCTCCATATATGATCTCATTGTAGGGCAGGAGGAAAGAAGTTTCTCAACTTGGGAAAAAGGAACAAAACAAAATGGTTTTAAAACATAACAAAATAAAAATATAGAACCACATTTATAAGAAAACGCTTTACTTAATCTGTCATCCTAAGGGCATATGTCCGTAATCTACCTATGCTTCTATCAGTGATGCTATGGACTGAATTGTGTCTCCCAAATTTCCTATATGGAAATCCTACCTCTCTCCACAAAGTCATGGTATTTAGAGATGAGCTTTGGAGGGACAGTTTGGTTTAGAAGAGTTCATGAGGGTAGGGCCCTCATGGTTTGTTTAGTGCTCTTACAAGAACAGACACCAAAGACCAACCTCCCTCCCATCATCCCTTTCCCTGTCCAACCCGTCTCACGAGGGCACAGTGATAAGGTGGCTCTCTGCAAGGCAGGAAGAGAACTCTCACCAGAAATCTACCATGTAGCTTCCTGACCTCAGGCTTTCAGCCACCAGAGCTATGAGAAAGTGAATTTCTGTTTTTTCAGCCATCTCCCCTATGGTACTGTGTATGGCAGCCAAACTAGGAGGAAAAACAGCTCGCTCTCTTGGTCCTGTGAATCCATCACCTTTTGTCCATTTCGAATTCACTTATGGGAATATTTATCTCCATTTTTGCAGCACCAATTTTCCCTTTCTACTGGATCGTTCTAATCAGAATACAAATTCAGAAGTGTTCATTGACTTCAAATCACCCTTTGACCTCTGTCCCATTTCTCTGCTATTTGCTATTACTGAAGCAAAACTCACTGAAAGACTAGACTCTATATGCTATATGCTAATTTCATTTTTTCAATTCCCATTTTTCTCCTCAACCAACTTTAATCAGGGTTTTGTCTCTATCACTAGACTGAAACAGTTCATGGCAAGTCAATAGTAACTTTCACATTGTGAAATATGGGTGGTCTTATCTTACTCAATTCCTCAGGAGTATTTACAGACAGTTGATCACTCATTATGTTAAAACAAAGAGGAAAAAGTTTTTTCTTACCTCAGCTACCAGGATATCATATTCTCATTTTATTTTCAGTATTTGGCTACCCCTTCTTAGTCTCTTGATGGAATCTATTTTTTTTCTTCCTTTTCCTCGAAATGCTTCTACTGCACAGGAAACTTTTATCCTATTTGGTACACATCTTCATTGGATACTATCTACCTCTCCCCTGAATGAAGCAATCATATATGGAGCCTTTTATTGTATGTCATCACTCGGATCTATATTAAGCATCTTAAAATTACCATGCAGAAAATCAGTCTCTTCCTTCTCCTCACAAAGTCCACTCATTAAGTGGAGTCACAGCTTTTTCTGGAAAAATTATTGGTGATATTTTAAACACCTCTCTTTCATATACCATATCGAGTCTGTCACCATGTCAGATCTATAATATTTTTTTAATATAATCCAAACCCAACCACATCTTACCTCCTCTATTGTTAAAACTGTATCCTAAACCAAAATGTTTGTTTTCCTAGAATTATTTAATAACCTGCTAACCTATCTTCTTATCTCTATTTTTGTCTTCTTTTATTGTTTTCTCCACAACGTGGAGATAGCCACTTAAAATCACTCTCTGACTTACAGTCCTTTAAAATGTTGCTGTCATGTTAAAAGTGTAATCCTTACCATGTTCTATTGGTCCCAACATGGCCCAATCCATTGGTAGTATGTCTATTTTCATTTAATTTCCCTTTTATGTCTTGTTTTATAGTGTCCAATACACTGAATTACTTATTGATTCTTGAATAAGTCAAGCTCATTCTAGCCCTGTGACATTCTATTCCCATCAACCTGGAAACTAACTAATTCCTGATTTCATTTGTTTCACTGTTTGAAACTCCTCCTCAGAAAGGACTTCCTTTGCACTTTATCTCAAGCAGCAACCCCCAGGATTCTTAATTCTTTACCTTGCTTTGTAATTCTTCATGTAACTATAAATATAGTTATATTGAATGTATGGAATTTTTTACATATGAAATACATTTTCTTTCCCATCTCTGTTTTTAAGTATGATGCATAAGGATATGAATTTTCAGTTCTTTTACTGGTGAACAAAGGGCATAAGCATTTTATATTTCAATGAATATTGCTAAATTTCTCTAGATGTTGAAACAATATTATTCATTACTTGAATATAAGAGTGAGCCTCACAGGTTCCCCTCAGTGATGTTATGGATCATTTGTTCTTTACTAAACTGATGAGTGAAAAAAAGTCTCTCATGTAAGGTTAAGCATATTTTCATAAATTCAACCATTTTTCTATTTCCTTTGTCTAATTTTCTATTTTATTATTGTCCTTTCCCTATTTTGAAGAAATTTTTTAAGTTTTTATGAAATTGTAAGTATTTAATCTTTGACTTTTGGAAATGTTTAAATAAACTACTAGGAGGTATAATATATAAAAAATGAAGTATTTAAAGTATATAGGTTGATGGGTTTTGACAAAAGTATAGATCTGAGTAAGCAAATCTAGAATCAACATATAGAATGTTTTTATCATCTCAAAAGGTACACTTGTCTTAGTCCATTTGATATGCTGTAACAAAGTATCATAGAATGGGTGGATTTAAAAATAAACATTAATTTCATACACTTCTGGAGGCCGGGAAGTCTCAGATCATGGTGGCAGGATCATTGGGTTCTGGTAAGGACATTCTTCTCAGTTGGCAGCCAGCTCTCTTACTGCATCCTCACATGGTGAGGAGGGAGCTCTTGTCTCTAAAACTTTTTAAAAAATTTTTTTATTAAGGTGTGATTGATATACACTCTTATGACAGTTTCATGTGACAAAACAATGTGGTTACTACGTTTACCCATATTATCAAGTCCCCACCCATACCCCAATGCAGTCACTGTCCATCAGTGCAGCAAGATGCGAGAGATCCACTATGTGCCTTCTCTGTGCTACACTGTTCTCCCCATGAACCCTCACACCATGTGTACTAAACATAATAACTCTCAGTCCCCTTCTCCCTCCCTCCCCACCTACCCACCCACACCCCTCCCCTTTGGTAACTGTTAGTCCCTTCTTGGGTTCTGTGAGTCTGATGCTGTTTGGTTCCTTCAGTTTTGCTTCATTGTTATACTCCATAAATGAGGGAAATCATTTGGCATTTGTCTTTCTCCGCCTGGCTTATTTCACTGAGCATAATGTCCTCCAGCTCCATCCATGTTGTTGCAAATGGTAGGATTTATTTCTTTCTTATGGCTGAATAGTGTTCCGTTGTATATATGTACCACATCTTCTTTATCCATTCCTCTACAGATGGACACTTAGGTTGCTTCCATATCTTGGCTATTGTAAAAAGTACTGCGATAAACATAGGGGTGAATATGTCCTTTTGAATCTGAGAAGTTGTATTCTTTGGGTATATTCCAAGGAGTGGGTTTCTGGGGTCAAATGGTATTTCTATCTTTAGTTTTTTGAAGAACCTCCATATTGCTTTCCACAATGGTTGAACTAGCTTACATTTCTACCAGCAGTGTAGGAAAGTTCCCCTTTCTCCGCATCCTCTCCAGCATTTGTTGTTCTTAGTCTTTTCGATGCTGGCCATCCTTACTGGTGTGAGGTGATATCTCACTGTGGTTTTAATTTGCATTTCCCTGATGATTAGCGATGTGGAGCATCTTTTCATGAGTCTGTTGACCATCTGAATTTCTTCTTTGGAGAACTGTCTCTTCATATCCTCTGTCCATTTGTTAATCAGGTTATTTGCTTTTTGGGTGTTGAGGCATGTAAGTTCTTTATATATTTTGGATGTTACCCCCTTGTCAGATATGTCATTTACAAATATATTCTCCCATACTGTAGGATGCATTTTTGTTTAGTTGATGATGTCGTTTGCTGTACAAAACTTTTTTGTTTGATGTAGTCCCATGGGTTCATTTTTCATTTTTGCTTTTGTTTCCCTTTCTTGAGGAGATGGGTTCAGGAAGAAGTTGCTCATGCTTATATTCAGGAGATGTTTGCCTATGTTGTCTTCTAAGAGTTTTGTGGTTTCATGACTTACATTCAAGTCTTTAATCCATTTCGAGTTTATTTTTGTGTATGGGGTTAGATAATGATCCAGTTTCATTCTCTTGCATGTAGCTGTCCAGTTTTGCCAACCCCAGCTGTTGAAGAGACTGTCATTTCCCCATTGTATGTCCATGGCTCCTTTATCATATATTAATTGACCATATATGGTTGGGTTTATATTATGGCTCCCTAGTCTGTTCCATTGGTGTATGGGTCTGTTCTTGTACCAGTATCAAATTGTCTTGATTACTGTGGCTTTGTAGTAGAGCTTGAAGTTGGGGAGTGTAATTCCCCCTGCTTTATTCTTCCTTCTCAGGATTGCTTTGGCTATTTGAGGTCTTTTGTGGTTCCATGTGAATTTTAGGATAATTTTCTCCAGTTCATTGAAGAATGGTGTTGGTATTTTGATAGGAATTGCATTGAATTTATAGATTGCTTTAGGCAGGATGACCATTTTGACACTATTAATTATTCCTATCCATGAACATGGGATGTGTTTCCATTTGTTGGTATCTTCTTTAATTTTTATCTTGAGTGTCTTGTAGTTTTGAGGGTATAGGTTTTTCACTTCCTTGATTAGGTTTATTCCTAGGTATTTTATTCTTTTTAATGCAATTATGAATGGAATTGTTTTCCTGATTTCCCTCTATGCTAGTTCATTGTTAGTGTATAGGAATGCCACAGATTTCTGTGTATTAATTTTGTATCCTGCAACTTCGCTGAATTCAGATATTATATCTAGTAGTTTTGGAGTGGATTCTTTAAGGTTTTTTATGTGCAATATCATGTCTTCTGCAAACAAGGACAGTTTATCTTCATCCTTGGCAATCTGGATGCCTTTTCTTTCTTTGTGCTGTCTGATTGCCATGTCTAGGACCTCCAGTATTATGTTGAATAGAAGTGGGGAGAGTGGGCATCCTTGTCTTGTTCCCCATCTTAAAGGAAAAGCTTTTAGCTTCTCACTGTTAAGTATAATGTTGGATGTGCGTTTTCATATATGGCTTTTATTATGATGAGGTACTTGCCCTCCATACCTATTTTGTTGAGGGTTTTTATCATGAATGGATGTTGAATTTTGTCAAATATTTTATCAGCATCTGTGGAGATGATTATGTGGTTTTTGTCCTTTTTGTTGATGTGGTGGATGATGTTCATGGATTTTCAAAAGTTGTACCATCCTTGCATCCCTGGAATAAATCCTACTTGATTATGATGGATGATCTTTTTGATGTATTTGTGAATTTGGTTTGCTAATATTTTGTTGAGTACTTTTGTATCTATGCTCATCAGGGATATTGTTCTGTAATTTTCTTTTTTTGTGGTGTCTTTGCCTGGTTTTGGTATTAGAGTGATGCTGGCTTCATAGAATGAATTTGGAAGCATTCTGTCCTCTCCTATTTTTTGGAAAACTTTAAGGAGGATGGTTATTAGGTCTTCACTAAATGTTTGACAAGATTCAGTGATGAAGCCATTTGGTGCAGGGTTTTGCACTTAGGAAGTTTTTTTATTACAAGTCCAATTTTGTTCTTGGTAATTGGTCTGTTCAGATTTTCTGTTTCTTCCTCAGTCAGCCTTGGAAGGTTGCATTCTTTTAGAAAGTTGTCCATTTCTTCTAGTTTATCCAGTTTGTTAGCATATAATTTTTCATTGTATTTTCTAATCATTCTTTGTATTTCTGTGGTGTTTGTAGTGATTTTTCCTTTTTCTAATTCTGTTTTTGTGAATAGACTCTCTTTTTTTCTTGATAAGTCTAGCTAGGGGCTATTTTGTTTATGTCCTCGAAGAATCAGTTCTTGCTTTCATTAGTTCTTTCTGTAGTTTCATTCTTCTCAATTTTATTTATTTCTGCTCTAATATTTATTATATCCCTCCTTCTACTGACTTTGGGCCTCATTTGTTGTTCTTTTTCTAGTTTCATTAATTGTGAGTTTAGACTGCTTAATGGGATTGTTCTTCTTTCTTGCGGTAGGCCTGTATTGCAGTATACTTTCCTCTTAGCACAGCCTTCGCTGTGACCCACAGATTTTGTGGTGTTGAGTTATTCTTGTCATTTGTCTCCATATATTGCTTGATCTCTGTTTTTGTATGTTCATTGATCCATTGGCTATTTAGGAGCATGTTGTGAAGCCTCCATGTGTTTGTGGGATTTTTCATTTTCTTTGCATAATTATTTCTAGTTTCATACCTTTGTGGTCTGAGAATACAATTTCAAACTTTTTGAATTTACTGAGGCTCTTTTTGTGACCTAGTATATGATCTATTCTTGAAAATGTTCCATGTGCACTTGAGAAGAATGTGTATTCTGTTGCTTTTGGGTGTAGAGTTCTGTAGATGTCTGTTAGGTCCATCTGTTCTATTGTGTTTTTCAGTGCCTCTGTCTTCTTACTTATCTTCTGTCTGGTTGAGTGAGTGGAGAGTTGAAGTCTCCTAGAATGAATGCATTTCATTCTATTTCCCCTTTTAATTCTGTTAGTATTTGTTTCACATGTTTAGTATTTGTGTTCACTAACACAGTGGGTGCCTCTGTGTTGGGAGCATAGATATTTATAATGGTTATATCTTCTTGTTGGATTGACCCCTTTATCATTATGTTATGTCCTTCTTTGTCTTTTGTTACTTTCTTTGTTTTGAAGTCTATTTTGTCTGATACAAATACAGCAACTCCTGCTTTTTTCTGTTAGTTGCATGAAATATCTTTTTCCATCCCTTCACTTTTAGTCTGTGTATGTCTTTTGGTTTAAAGTGAGTTTCGTGTAGGCAGCATATAGATGGGTCTTGTTTTTTTTATCCAGTCAGTGACTCTGTGTCTTTTGATTGGTGCATTCAGTCCATTTACATTTAGGGCGATTATTGATAGGTATGTACTTATTGTCATTGCAGGCTTTAGATTTGTGGTTACCAAAGGTTCAAGGTTAATATACTTACTATCTAAGAGTCTAACTTATCTCACTTAATATGCTGTTACAAACACAATCTAAAAGTTCTTTTCTTTTTCTCCTCCTTTCTCTTCCTCCTCCATTCTTTAAATATTAGGTATCATATTCTGTATTCTTAGACTATCCCTTGATTGACTTTTGGGGTAGTTAATTTAATTTTACATTTGGTTAGTAATTAGCTGTTCTACTTTCTTTACTTTGGTTTTATTACCTCTGGTGACAGCTATTAAACCTTAGCAACACTTCCATCTATAGACGTCCCTTCAAAATAGACTAGATATGGTTTGTGTGATGTAAATTCTCTTAGCTTTTGCTAATCTGGAAATTGTTTAATCCCTCCTTCAAATTTAAATGACTATCTTGCCAGATAAAGTAATCTAGGTGCCAGGCCCTTCTGCTTCATGGCATTAAATACATCATGCCACTCCCTTCTGGCCTTTAAGGCTTCTGCTGAGAAGTCTGATGTTAGCCTGATGGGCTTTCCTTTGTATGTAATCTTATTTCTGTCTCTGGCTGCTTTTAGTAGTCTGTCCTTATCCTCGATCTTTGCCAATTTTATTACTATATGTCTTGGTGTTGTCTTACTTGGTTCCCTTTTTTTGGGAGATCTGTGCACCTCTGTGGCCTGGGAGACTATCTCCTTCCCCAGATTGGGGAAGTTTTCAGCAATTATCTCCTCAAAGACACTTTCTCTCTCTCTTCTTCTTCTGGTACCCCGATAATGCGAATATAGTTCCTTTTGGATTAGTCACACAGTTCTCTCAATATTCTTTCTTTCTTAGAGATCCTTTTTTTCTCTCTGTGCCTCACTTTCTTTGTATTCCTCTTCTCTAGTTTCTATTTCATTTATCATCTCCTCCACCATATCCAACCTGCTTTAAATACCCTCCTTTTTACTCTTCAATGATTGGATCTCTGACCAGAATTCATTCCTAAGTTCTTGGATATCTTTCAGTACCTCCATTAGCATGTTGATTATTTTTATTTTGAACTCCCTTTCAGGAGGAGTCATAAAGTCCATGTCATTTAAATATTTCTCTGGAGTTATATTAATTTTACTCTGGACAAAGTTCCTTTGGCATTTCATATTTGTATGTGGTGTCCTCTAGTGTCCATAAGCTCTATTCTCTGGACCTGCTCAGCCCCTGATGCAGTGTAGGGGGCCACAGGGGAGTGGTATTGGTGCCTGGGGGAAGGAAAGAGCTGTTTCCTGCTTCCCTGCTGCTGTGCCTGTCTCCACTGCCTGAACCATTGGTCCGAGCACACAGGTATGAGCTTTTGTCCCAGAGCAGCCAGATATGGATCCCTGCTTTCCTCAAGTGGCTGTAATCTCAGTCTCTCCAGGAGTTCTGCCTGTATTAGCTTTTTAACCCCATAATCACACGAGTATTATGAAAGCACCATGAAATGTAGGTTTGTGCTCCCAGAGCAGATCTCTGAAGCTAGGTATTCAGTAGTCCCAAGCCTTCCACTCCTTCCCTGATCCATTTCTCTTCCTCCCACAGGTGGGCTGGGGTTGGTGAAGGGCTTGGGTCCTGCTGGGCCACAGCTCTGGTACATTACCCTGTTCCATGAAGTCTCCTCTTTTCTCCAGGTGTGTGCAGTCTGGTGCAGTCCTCTTTCCTGTTGCTTTCTCAGGATTAGTTGCACAAACTATATTTTCTAATTATATACGGTTTTAGGAGGAAGCTTCTGTCTCTCCTCTCACTCTGCCATCTTTCTCTAATTCTTATTATGGGGTAATAATCCCCAAATCGGGGCTTTTTCCCATGATCTCATCTAAAACTAATTATCTCCCCAAGGCCCTACCTCCAAACAGCAACACAATGTGAGGTTCAAGTTCAGCATAGGAATTTTGAGGGACATAAGCATGTACTCCATATCAGTACTCTTATGCTGGTACCCCAGTACGAGAATGTTCACAGCTGCCTTACTCATAAAATCCAAAAGCTGGGGGGAAATATAACCCAATATTTAGCGTACAAATTATCAATGAATATGCATACTGATTTTTGTCTTAACTCTGCATCTCATTTTCCTGCTTATTTGTAAATTACTTAATTTTTATTGTGTGCTGGACACTGTATATATAAGAATAGTAGAAATAAAAGTACATATACACAGAAAAATATGTATGAATATAATTTAGCATATGTATTTTTAAATATATATATATGTATGTGATGTAGTTAGGGGAGTTTCTATGTTCTCTTTCAAAGATACTTGGAGATATAGACTAGGAAAAAAAGGTTGAATAAGAATTTTACTTATATAAAACTAATAATCTAAATATCCAAAGATTAAGAAGTGTTTGAATATATTATATAAATACTAAATTTCTACGTTAAATATATGTATATGAAGACATGTCCAAGTTACTATTGAGAGTAGTCTCTGTAGGTGTAGATTTATAAAGCCTTAATGCCTAGGGGTTAGGGCAGGATTAGTTTCAGTGTTGTGATTTATATTATTTTTGGAGAGATTTTTTTGCATATATATTTGGAGAGATATTTTACATATAAATTATTAATTCTAGGTAAAACTACAGCTAGAAAAAATTGAAACTAGAAATAGTCTGACATCAGTCTGTTATAGCTGTAATAAAATATAGTCTCATACTCAGAAAGTGTGTAAGAGTCAGTTGGCTTTGGTAGTGTATTTTACTTTATTCAGATGAATTACCTGTGCACAACTGACTGGATTTAACTGTTGGCAAACAATTTATGACTTGCAATAGAAATCCTACAACATTAGTGTTACAGTCAATAAAATATGGTAAGAAAAGTACAGGAAAGTCAAAATAACTTTAAATTAACTTTAAATCTTTTTATTTATGTCTTAAAATAAACAAGTTATGTTCAGTGAATTATTTTCAGTGTTTATATATTTATATAATATAAACTATAATTATATATAGTAAAGTGGAATCTTTTGAAGGTATTTTAAACTCTTTGTTGTGATGAACCTAAACATAAACACATGAAATATGCTATATACAAAGCTGATAACACTTTCAACTTATATTGAATATTGTAATATTCAGTCTTCTGTTATAAAAACAGTTTTCCTTCTTCATCTTTGCTAAAACTAATATAATCACATTTTACATTTGTGAACAAAATATATTCATAGATATGATTGCTGTTTTGTGTTTATTTCAATGTATCCCTTAAAATTATTAATACTATGCATTTGTTTTATCAATTCTGATAAAAAGTCTCATGTTTAGACACTTCTACTTTTTCTATATGGCATTCAGTTTCAACAGAATAAAAACTGCCTGAGATTTCTTTAAATAGAATATAAATTATCCATGTCAGATCAATAAAATATCATCTTAAAATATCTGGATTATAACATATGCCTATTAGTTTCTGCACTCTATTTCCTAAATCACAGTAGACATGGAAGATTACATTTTCACTGTATTTTACAATTTCTTTTAAAGTAACAGTTGTCTGACAGTATATAATTTCATTAAAATCAGAGATAATATTATCTGTTATGCATCCTACATCCAGTAAAAGTAAGTAAACAGCTTTATCTATGTTTTACTTTAATGACTCATTTTAAATTATTCATATAATTTTTCTCTCTTTAATCTCAAAATATTGAGGTTAAGAACGATTTAAACTTATGGTGCAAGTCTTTTCTTAGTAGTTATATGATCTTTATCTTTAAAGGTTTTGTAGATGCTTCAGTGTGTTGTCACTGACCATGAAGTAAATCATTCTTTTATTCTCCCTTTACCTTTTTATAACCAGCCACTCTGATAGGAAAGATAAGGGAATATAGCAGTTTTACTCTTTCTATGACTCTTATGCACGTACTCTACATCTCTACAGCCAAAAAACTAAACAATATTTCAGTGAAGAATTATGTTTCAAGGACTAGCTTCACAGCACAGTTTTGACAGCATTTATTGAATGAAAAAGTTTAATTTAAAGAAATATCCCACCCTTGAATGTGGAAACTGTTTTTCAAGGACATATTCATTGATAAGCTTTAAATTTTTGTATAGGAGCATTGTAGTATCTTCTCTGAACACATAGTTTTTCAGTAAAGAACATCTAGCTATTTAGGTGATAACTCTGCTAGATATCTATGTCCTTAAAAGTAAGTCACATCTAGACACACTTATTGATGCGATTCTTCTTTCTCTTGATGTAATTTGTTGGATTACAAATCTCTGCCATTTTTGCACCTTTTGGTACATTCGGTGGGAAACCCTTTAGTTACTCCTCATTTAAAAAAGCATTCCTTAAATATACTCTGTAACATTTTACTGAACCCTGTGTGCTGTGTTTTTGGAATATGTGTGAATTAGTTGTAGACAAGCACTTGCAGAGGTTGCAGTTCAATTTTGGATTATCTCAGTACCCAAGAAAAGGTTGACATGATATGAAAATATAAGAAAAACAAATATATTTCAATAGCAGAAAAATACTTGAAAATTTCCTAATATTGGGGTATTAAAACTATACTTTGAATAGTCCATGAGTTAAATTTTTTACAATACACAAAGGAAATTAGAAAACTCTTTGGAACTGAAGATGAGAATAGAACATATCAAAATGTCTGCGTGCTGAAACAGTTGGATAGCCACATGCAAAAAAAAAAGTAAATCATGGCACAGACTACACTTTCCACAAAAATTAATCAAAATGGATTACAAAAAAAAGTATTATATACTGTGGGTAAAACTGTAATGTTTTCAGAATATCTCAACTGGCTTTGGTGCATCTCCCCATCAACAGGCATTCTTCAGGGGTGGAGAGGAAGTATGACTTTAGTGCATCTACATATCAATAGGCATTCTTCACTGGTGGAGAGAAGTTCATCTCCATATCAATGGGTAATTACCTGGGCAATGGAGGGCTTCTCTGAACCTGAGAGGTGAAGGGAGGGCTGGTTTTGCTTCTGCCAAAGCAGGAAAGAGAAATGGCCCCGGACTGCAATTTTTAAGCAATTATCAGATTTTAAACTTTATTTCTCCCTTTGACTGATTTTGGTTTTAGAGATATTTTGCCCTGGGATTTCCTTTCCCTGGACTTATATCTGGCATAGTCAGCAGGATCTCTGAAACCAAAATCTGGCATAATCAGTGTGACCCTTAGCAGGGATGCTCCTAGAGAAGATGGGGAGAGGTAGTGCTCTCGCCAAGGGATGTGTGTCTGCACTTGTGTGGTTGTTGAGCCACTACCACCACTGCTGGCTGCGCTGACCCCAGCCCGTGGGTCATGTATCTGCACCTGTGTGGCCGTGGAGGCCCCCACCACTGCTGCCAGCCATGCCAACCCCAACCCCAGTGCATGGCCCAAGCTGGAAGCTGCTGCTGATGCTACTGCTGCTGCTCCTGCTGCCAGCCAGAGCCTGGTCACAACTATGGAAAGGAGCAGAAGTCTGGTTCACCTTGATAGAGAAGCAACTGGTTGCTGTATATCATGCCTTACTGGCTATGGAGCCCATCACCGAAACAGCTCCAACCAAGGTAATAACCACCTATCCCATCACAGGGTGGGTGCAAGACTGGACCCAAAGGCCAGGGAGTGGCATGGTACAGACACCTACCATACATTATGTGTCTGGCCATTTGCCTTTGGTATCCTCAGGGAATAATGAAGCAAATGCATTGGCCGAGGTGCACTGGCTAGAAGTTGAAAGCCTGCCTCTGATGTGGCCCAGTGACTGCATCAACATTTGTTGCACACAGAGCAAAAGACAATGTGGGCTGCAGCCCTTCAGTGGGGCTTGCCACTGACCTTTGAAGAAGTCGGCTGAGCCCGAAAGGAGTGCCTTGTGTGCTCTGAAAGGGACTTACACCAAGTCCCTCAGCAAAATGGAACAATAATGAGGGAGTGGATACCCCTTGTCACGTGGCAAACTATATTGGGACTCTGCCCATATCAGAAGGAGATTGGTATACGATGACTTGTGTGGACATGACTATTGGACTATTCGTTGCTTTTCATGTCATGCATATAAGCAAACCACCAAAAGGGGCCTAAAACATCTCTATAGCCTATGTATGCTACAGGTGATTAAAAACAAGGCACCCACTTCACTGGACATGTGTTACAAGGATGAGTGCAGCAATTAGGAATAAGGTGGAAATTTTATGTACCATATAACCCTACTGGGGCAGGCATGATAAAAAGGTAGAGTGGTTTGTTGAAATCTGACCTGAAGTCAGACACCAATAATCTACCAGGGTGGTCATTTCACCTTTGGACAGTGATACGCCATTTGAATGAAAAGCCTTGTAAAAGAGCTTTGAGCCCTGTGAATATGCTCACACACCTTGCTGCCTTCTCCTATTGTTGGATTCTCCCAGAGGAGGACGCCGCCCCAAATCACTCACGAAAGGCGTCTCTTGATGCAACAAGCAAGAGGAATTTATTCAGGAACCAGCTAGCTGGGGTCCAAGTTAGCCCGACGCAGCGGGTCTCAACAAGGACCCCGAGCACTCAAAACGAAGGGTTTATATGGCATTTTCAAAACACTTAACTCTTAGTAATTTTCCACAGCTGCACATTATCTTTGCAAGACATACATCCTGGGGTTAAGCGAGAGCAAGATAAGACCACTCTTCAATTGTTAGGGAGGTTCTGCACGATAAGCTTGGTATGTAGGATTAACTGACCAAGGTTAGCTGACCGAAGGCCACAGCTGCCCCCATCCCGGTGTTCATGATTAACTTGTTTTCCAAGGCCTTACTCAGTTCCAGTTTTTTTTTTCTCTTTTAAGTCACAACTTCAGAAAACTGCTTCTAGGCCCTTAAGATGGCTACTCTTATGCTAACTTATTCTCATTCTGACACTATACAATTGTATGTGTAAACCAAAGAAGAGGTATTAAAGCCAAGATATGCCCAGCAGAGCAACATCCTGCTGCCAACCTGGATATCTATTTCCTTCCCTAGATTGGGGAAGTTTTGGGGTATTATTTACTCAAAAGACTTTCTACTCCTTCGTCTCTCATTTCTACTTCTGGGACCACTATTTCATGAATACTGTTTCATTTGGAGGTATCACACTGCTGTCTTAGAATCTTCTTATTTTTAGAAATTATTCTCTCTTTATGTTCCTCAACTTGGTTACTGTACGGTTGTCTGTCTCCGATCGCACTGGTTCTTTCCCTATACTTTGAGAAGTCTGCTATTCATTCCCTCCTTTGTATTTTTTATTTTAGTTATTGTGTTCTTCAGCTCTGAGTGATTCTTCATTTTCTGTCTCTGTTGAAGTTCTCACTGAAATCATCAATTCTTTTCCCCAATTCAATGAGCATCTTTATGACTGTTACTTTGAATTATTTATTAAGAAGACTGTTAATTTCCATTTTATTTAGTCCTTTTTTTCTGTTGTTTTATCTTGTTCTTTTGTTTGGAACATATTCATCTGCCTCCTCACTTTATCTGGGTTCCTCTGTCTCTTCCTTTGTATTAATAGATGAGCTGTGCCTCCTGGTCTTGAAAGTAATGACTTTATGAAGTGGACATCCTGGTGTGCCCAGAAGCTTATAAGTGCCTAGTTCTCTTTTGCGCTAGGCTGCAGTTGCTTTGGTAGGCTGTGGGCAGGGGCACCTTTCTTTCTGTCTCCTGGCAGTGGTTGATTCCCATAGCTAGTCTCTGTGTGCCTTTTGTTTGACATGGGTGCTTCTGCTGTGATTCTTCATGTGCTGGGCCATCCTCTGCTTGTTGGTTAGCAGTGGTGGACCACTGCTTGGCTGAGTATGTTGGGTAGGGTGGGTTCACCTTGGGACATTAGGGTTGAGGCACTGGGGCAGCTGGAGACTTTAGAGCTGGCTCCTACTTGCATCTGGCCATTTGAGCTGAAAAAGGACTGGGAGAATCTGGAAAGTGTTGCATGCCCTCCATCTGCCAGTCAGCAAATTTGAACTGCTGTTACACGGAGAAAGCTAGGTGGGTTGAGTATGCAGGGGAGTGCTGCCTCAGGGCTGAACTGCCAGCAATGGAGATGGAGCATTTGGAGCTGGCTCCCACAAGCACCTGACCGGTTGGGTTGAAAGAGGGCTGGGAAAATGTGGTCTGCCTCTGCCTGCTGGACCACTGGTGTGCTGATTGTGCCAGGTGGGGCAGTCACTCAGGTGAGTGCTGCCACAGTGCTCAGTCACCAGTGAGGAAGACAGAGCTGGCTCCTACAATCCCTGACCAGTTGATCTGATGGATATGTGTGCACCTGCCCTTTCTCCTTGAGAGAGCTCCCTCCAGCCTCAACCCCTCTAGCATACTTCCCATTGCTAGTAAGTCTTTCAAACTGCTACCTCTGTATTGGATCTATGCAGGACTAAAGAGCATGCCTGTCCTCCACAATGGGCTAGAGTCATAGCCTCCCAGAGTGCTCCAGCTCTCCCTGGTGTCCAGCCTCATTAATTACCAAAGCCCAAGGCAATGTGGGCTAGTGTTCCAGAGGAAATCTCCAGGACCAGGGGTGCAAGATTCCTGAACACTCATCCCCTCTCCTTTTTGTTCCTCTCTGATCCATTTATGGGCTGGGATCAGCAAAGGGCTTGGGTCTCAGTCTGTCATGGTTCTGCCCCTTTAACCTTTTAAATATGGATCTTTCTTCTTCACCAGGTGTAAATGGTCTCTTCTGCAGTCTTCAGGGGGTTTTCAGGGTTAGGTGTATTTGCTGTAGTTGCTTCCTTGGTGCGTACATGGGAGGAGGTTTTTGTCTCTACCATCCTACTCTGCGATCTTTTCTCTCCTTTCGAGATTTTTAAATGAAAATACATGGAATGTTAAACTATTTTTTCTGTCAATTGTAAGAATCATAATTTGTCTTTCTATTATTTGGATGTATCACATTTGTGAATTTGCTCATGTTAAAACACTTTCTGAGATAAACTGTAGTTGATGTGATGATGTGTTTTGTGGATAATATTTTTTGAGAATTTTTACATTTGTATTTGTCAGGGATATTGGCCTATATTTTCTAATATAATATATTTTCTAATACTTTATTTTTCTGGCATTGGTATTAGGGTAATGCTGGCCTTTTAAAATGAGTTTGTGAATGTTTTCTTTTACTAATTTCTTAGGAAGAGTTTAAGGATTGATTTTAATTTTGCTTTATACCACTGGGGAAATATCTCATCCTTGGTTTTTGTTTTTTGGTAGATTTTGGATTACTGACTCAATCTATGTACTTATTATTGGGCTAGTCAGATATTCTATTTCTTAAAGATTCAGTCTTGGCAGGTTGTATATTTCTAACAATTTAACCATTTCTGTAGTTTATTCAACTTGTCTTTTGATTGTTCATAGGAATGTATTATGATTGTATTTTGTGGCATCAGTTGTAATGTCTCTTCTTTCATTTCTAATATTTATTTGGGTCTTCTCTCCTTTTTTATTAGTCTAGAAAAAGATTTCTCAGTTTTCATTATCTTTTAAAAAAACAGGTCTTAGTTTTATTGATCTTTTCTATTTTTCTGGTCTTTACTACATTTTTTTCTGTTCTTTTATTTGTTTTTTTCCTTCTTTTTGTTAAATTTTGGGTTTGTTATTTTTCTACTTCATTGATATATAAAGTTAGGTTGTTTGAGACCTTAATGTAGGCATTTATCACTCTGAATTTTCCTCTTAGAATTATTTTTGTTACCTCTCATAGGATTTGGCATGTTGTGTTTCCATTTTCATTTGTTTCAAGATATTTTCAAATTTCTCCACTATATATATTTTGTCAAAGGTATAGTTGAGGTCCAACATTTCCTTATTTATTTTCTGTCTAGAAGATCTATCAGTTATTGATACTGCATTATTTAAATCCCCTACTATAATTGTATTGTGTAGTTCTCCATTCAGATATGTTAGTATTGCTTAGTGCAATTGAGTGCTTTGAAGTTGCATGGATATATGCTTATTATTGTTATATGTTCTTTATCATTTGACCCCTTTATCTGTATAATATCAATGTCTTAGTTTCTTATTATAGTTTTTGGTTTATAGACTATTTTGCCTGATTAGGCAAAATTTATCTACCCCTTTTTTCTTTGGGTTTCCATTTGCATGGAACATCTTTTTCCATGTCTTAACTTTGAGTCTGTGTGTGTCTGTGAAGCCAGATCCCACATCTCTCACAACACTTTTGTCCATGGATGAACGCCAACTTGTTGTAGTTGAGGTGGGGAACATGAATGAAGGATACTTCATTTGATCATGATGCTGATGTCATGCCTCATCATTATTTTTTTCAAGTAATATCTATTATATACTGAATGTCTGTGTTCCCCAAAATTCATATATTAAAGCTCTAATCCTCAATAGGAACATTGCTATGGTAATGTCTCTTTGAGATCCTGATTTAAATTATTTTGGATTAATATGCAAAAGTGGGATTGCTGGATCATATGATAGTTCTATTTTTAATTTTTTGAGGATCCCACCATACTATTTTCCATAAAGCAAGCATCATTTGTATTCCCATCAGCAGTTTACAAGGGTTCTAATTTCTCCTTATCCTTGCCAAACTTACTATCTTTTTTTTTTAAATATCCATCCTGTTAGGTAGGTAGTAATCTCATTGTAGTTTTGCTTTGCATTTCCTCAGTGACTACTGCCATTTGCCATTGAGCTTTTTTTTTCATGTATCTGTTGGTCATTTGTATGTTTTCCTTGGAGAATATCTTTTAGCCCAATTTTAATTGAGCTGTTAGTTTTTGTGTTTTGTTTGCTATTGAGTAGTTGTTCCTTATGTATTTTGGAGACTAGCCTCTTTTCAGAGACCCAATTTGCAAATGTTTTTTCCTGTTCCATTTGTTGTCTTTTCACTCTGTTAGTTGTTTCCTTTGCTGTGTAGAAAGTGTACTAACTTTCATCTTGCTAAGCTTGAAAGACATTTCTGTTTTAGCAACCTGATTGTACTTCCTAGTACATTTTCTTTCTTTTCCATTTATCACTCACAAATATTTTTGGAATGATTCTCCGCCAAATTTGTTATGCCAGTGTTGAAAAGAACAAGATCAAGAAAAGATTTTTTTTATTAAAATTTCTTTAAATTTATTCTTCCCTGAAAGAAAATAGGTGACCCTTACAGTATTCATTCCTGCTTCCCTTTCTGTTCACTAGGCTATAACTGGTGTCAAATTGTGAAGCTATACTATCACCTCCTTGTGGTGTGCTGGATCCGATAACAGAGGAAAGGGATTATATGCCAAAGTTGCTGCTAAACCATTGCAGCATGTACTTGAAGAAGCATGAGAGGTCACGATTCTGAAGTTGCTTAATTAAGGGAGCCCAAACATAGAACAAAGAGAGAAATTTCCAAAGATACAGGGTTTAATGATCTAGCAATATTTAAGAGACAATTGAACTTCCTTAAACTTCCTGTCTGAAAAGTGAGGACACATTCTGAACAAAGTTGAAACACCAAGATTACTATGGCAGATGGTAGAGGAAGGAATTAAAAAGTTTAGGGAAGTGGCCCTTCTGGAAAAGATAAACTATGCAAGGCTAGAAGACAAACCAGATTGTATAGAAGATTGTTCATTTACAAAGGATATAAAGCATATGTTGGTAAAAAATATAGTGGTGGCTCCCCTCTGTGTGGTAGGACTGTATGTAGAAGAGGCTATTACAAAACAAGGCTCACTGAAAGCAGTGACAATGATAAAACCCTAAAATCCGCAGAGGTTATATTGTTAAACTGAGAAGTCATATGGATCCAATTATGATAAATGGTGTAGTTGGAGCGAGAGCCAAGGGATCAAGAACTGTGGAGCATTAAGGACATGGTTAAAAGAATATAAAATTCCCAGGACCAAATAGTCATCCCTAAAGGGTGTGACTCAGCTTTGTCATCAGAAAAAATCAGGGATGCCTAACCAGGTGCCTTAGAAAAGTCACCCCAGAGAGAATCTACCCAGCTTCTAGTTCTGAGCCTGTTTTCAAACCCAAAACCATTTAACCAAAAGGAATCTGAGTCCCAGGAGGGAGGACCTCATTATATCATAGCCAGTGTACACTGTAATTATCCTCCAGCCCTTCTCCAAGGGCTCTTAAACAATTTACTCAGGTAACTGTACACTGGAGATACAACGTACCCAACTGTTTTGAGGGTTATGAAATGTAGGATCTGAGTTGACTTTGATAGTCATTTCCCCTGACAAAGTACATGCAAATTAGGGCTGGGTAGTATCTGGAATCCTAACTAAGGTTTGGTTTGCAACAGGGCTATCAGATTCAGATCCACTTGATTACCCATTTCCAAAAGTATAATTCTGATGTACATACCTGGTAGTTGACATGACCCACCCAGTGGGTCCTTGGCCTGTAGGGTAAGGGCTTTGAGAGAAGGAGAGAGCATGTGAAAACCTCTGAAACTGCTATGTTTGGTCACACTATAGTAAAAAAAACTGTCTTTAGGAGATGGAGGGAATGAAGGTCACATTTAAAGATGTAAATGATGCATGGTGGATGTCCTTACAATGTTCCCATTTTATTAACTACTTTGGCCTCTTCAAAATCAGATGAATACTGGAGTAAGACAGCAGCCTACCTCAAACTCAGCCAAGTAAATAAATCCTTGCCACACTTCTATCACAGTTGAAGCCACTCTACTGAAGGCATGTCTTCATTAGCATATATTTAAAGTACCTCAGTCACCTGCTGTGGACCTTAATTTGACAAATACACTCATTTCCATTCAGAATAGAAAAAAAGGATGAGAAGCTGCAATCACATGGAATAGACAAAAATATGAATGTTTTGCCCCACATGTATGTTAATTATCTAGCTATATATCATAATATAATCTGAAGAGATCTGGACTATCTAAACATCCCATAAACCATGCTGATCACCTACTTTGGTTGTATGGTGCTTATTCGTCTAGATGATCAAGAAGTGGCTAGCACCCTGGAAGATTGGGTGAGATATACATATTTCAGAAATGGAAGATAAACCTTATGAACATAAACCTTATGAACATTCTGTAGCCTGCCTCATTGATAACATTTTAAGGGTCCAATGATCTGAGATGTGCTAAGGCATCCCTTTCAAAGTATGAGTTTATTTGTTGCACCTTGAATCATAAAGTCAGAAGTGTAATAAGTATATTACCAAGCAGGCCTTTTCAGATTCTGGAGACAGCATATCCCATACACTGAAATACTGTTTGAACTCATATACTGGATAACATGTAGGACTACCATCTCAGTGAGGCTTGTAGCATAAGAGGGCTCTACAGCGCATTTGGTTAAGATGTAAACATGTGCTGCTTGGACCATACAACTAGGCAAATCCTATGGTATTTGAGGTATCCATGCTTAGAAATAATGCCATGTGAAGCTCTTGGCAAGCCAGACATAGAATCATAGGACAGGCCCCTGAAATTCAAGAATATTATGTTGTCTGTAGCCAAAAATTATATTCCTTTAAAAAAATATTCTTGGCTTGCTCTTGAGCTCCAATAGAGACCTTAGGGCACCAAATGACCATGTAGCCGAACCTGTCTTTCATGAGCCAGTTCTGTCAGACCAATCAAGTCATGAGTTGGGGTGGATTTAGAGATAATCCCCTTTAAGTTAGAAATGGTACTTCCAAGATTGAGCACAAGCATGACCAGACTTTTCCTCCATGTAAGCTGCATGAGCAGGTAATCCAGACTCATGTTACCTACTTTGTGGCACCTTAATTCATTCCTATGACCATATGGGGGTTTCTTTTAATCAGCTGATAGAGACTAATAAATCCTGAACTGGTGGGTGAATGGGTTCTACTGGTCATTTTACATCCTATAAAACTCAAAGTCACCAGCTTGATAGTTTTATGGCTGAAATGGTCTTCGTCTTTAAAGGTATAGATGAAGAACCACCTTTGAAATGATATACTGCAAGGATGCCTTGCTGGTTTCCAGGATTTAGTATATATATTGAATACAAGTCTCAATAGAAAGGATGTGTGAATTCAGGAACCAAGAAGTAGAGACAGTAAAAGAAGTCTCCACTTCTCTGATCATCCCTCCCAATGACTCTATGGTACTTTGTGCTTCCTGTACCTATATATGTAACTTCTGAAGGGTTAGGTCTTCTTGTCCTCATAGCAGGCATGTTTTCTTCAGGGAAACAGAGTCCCATTGAACTACAGACTATGGATGCTCCTGAGTACTTTGGACCCTTGTGTCCATAGTACATCAAGAAAGTAGAGAATCCACTATCCTGTCTGATGTACTTTACCCTGATCATAGGCTGAGGTAGAGCTACTGTTGTACAGAGAAAGCTGGTAAAATGTGTGGCATCCTAGCGATCCACTTGACATTTCATTGCCCAATTTTCATTGTGAATGAACAAGTGTAGCAAACCTGACCTTCAACAGGCATGATGACCAGAAGCAGAGATTCCTCAGACTGGAGGGCCTAAGTTGTGCCACCAGTTAGGCTGCAAATACCAGCAAGAAGTATTAGCTGATGGTGAGAGGAATCTAGAATGGATAGTACAGTAGGAAAATGATCAATGTAAGTTGACTCCTCAAGAATAGTTTTAGAGATGGTGGCTGTGGCTTTTCTAACCAACCTACTTTTGTGTTTCTCCCAGGAAGTAAGGCCTACTGCAGTAGTGTAAGTGCTGTTCCCTAAATGTGTAATGAAAATTAGTTCTGAGCAGTGGAAATGGAGATAGCCTCCCCACAGCTCCTCAGGGGTTTGGTTTAGGACTTCTCAGGCCTACATCACACGCCAGCTGCTCTGTCTTCCAGACCCACTCACTTCCTTTCCTTCTGTAGGTGTTAATCACCAGTGAATACCCTGCATGTCAAACTCCTCAGTAATTGCTTACAGAGATCTAACTTGTAACATGATAATATAAATATATTTCTTGAATAAGGACTGTTCACATCTCTTCTAGAATATTGTGTTTTATTTTAGGAATAACCCTTTAAAAAATACAGTTGTAAGCTCCTCAGTATGGTAACAACAAGCCACATATAGTTATTTAAATATAGTTAATAAATGAAGTAAAAATTTAAAAACTCAGTCCTTCAGTCACATTTACCATAGTTGAAGTGCTGTACAGCCACATAAGCCTAGTGACTGTCATAATGGAAAGAGCATATATGGAGTATTTCCATAATCACAGACATAGGATGTACTGTAGTAGACAGTGCTGGTATATATGGTATAAAACTCTGACCTAATGGTGATAGCCATCTTCATATGGGTTGAGATGTAAAGGACAGATTGTATTTAACCAGAAGATAAGATGAAGGAGAGGCTGTGGTAAGGCACTGTAGGACATGAGTTTTCAGGGGTTTAATTACTATCAGAGTTTCTTACAGATTTCTTGTGTCTGTTTTATGTTCATTATCAAAGTGGAGAATGTTCCCTGTCCTTCTGGATGTAGGTACAAGTTAAAAGTTAAAAGAAACATGTCTCCTATAAATTACAACATATAGAGCTTTGGATATCTGTAATAAGAAAGTTATAATATTCTAGATAGTTAATAATAATTTTGGTAATTATCCTGCCAAATTAAGTATTGTATATACCATCTACAAGTTTCTGTGTTTTATTAAGAAATGTGATTTGTGAGGGATTCAATAAACTAATTACCCCAAAGGGCCAAAAATACAAAAGGAACAAGCCTATGAGTTATGTTGAGAATCACATTGTTATTTGCATAAAATATAAACCGTTATAGTTTTTTTAGGTGTATATCAAGATGAATGTCCATTTAATGTGTCTGACTGGAAATTTTGTAAGGGCAGCCTCATTGTAAAGTAGGCTTCAAATCCTATAGGGAATATCTTTGATGTTTTATTGCTATAGATGTGTAGAATAGTGTATCTTTCATACATGGGAAAATTAAATGAAGAAAGCCAAGTAAGACACACACATAAACATATTACATGTCTGTATTTGTTTTTCTAAGAATTATCGATGAAAGGGTATTTGGATTTTGAATACCACATTTGTTACCTACAACAGGGTAAAATTTGCTTAAACAAGAAAACAAACCTATCAAATGAAAAATAAGTTATTGACATGGCATTGTAAATATCACTCTAATTTCACAGTGTCTTGAAACTTATTGCTAATATTTCAAGTGTTTACAACACAATACAGTTGTTGAAGCTTTTAGCAATATTACATAAAATTGGTTTATACCAGTGATCAGTTTTATAAACTAATTATCTTCTGTTGAATAATTAAGGCTTAAATTGATTTAATAAATAAGTATTTCAAGGTACTATTAGTATCTATAGATTTCACAAGGATCTGCAGATACATTCTTTGTCTCCTATTGAGACTCCTATTGAGATAAATAATGACTTACTACATTAAGATTAGGAATCTTGTGAATATAGCTGTACTTTTATGGAAAGCAAAACAATACCATAAGAAACAGAAAAGTAAAATCTGGGTAAATTAATTCAAGGTAGGTAAAAAATACTCTTGAAATTTTCAAACTACTTTTCAGTTTTACATGAAGATGTAAATAATAAAAGCATAACTCCATTTCCCCAAATTAGTGTTAAAGTGATTTATGACTTACAGCTTTGAAGATCGTATTTATAGCTATGCCAAAATTACAATTAATTTCAACTTTAACATTTATGCAATATGGTATACAAATAATCTATATGTGGTTATTTTGGGGGATAAAATGATTCAAAAGATTCCCATCAGAGATTATAATCTAATAGGAAAAATAAGCACTTTTTCCTTTTATATGCATACCATAAGCTATGGGAACACATATAAGAAAAAGAATCATTTTTGGATAGTGACATTTGAGAAGGTCTTCAAAAACAGTTTTAACTGTTATGGAGAACATCAAAACATGTAGTCCTCTGGGGAGAAAATGAGAAAAAGAATTTGATACAGGTATACCTTATTTCATTGTGTTTCATTTTATTGCATTTCACAGATAGTGGTTTTCTTTGTTCTTTTTTTTTTTTTACAAATTGAAAGATTACAGCAACCCCATCTCACGCATGTTTATCAGTTCCATTTTTCTAACATTTGGTTCCCTTCATGTCTTTGTGTCACATTTTGGTAAATCTCACCATATTTCAAACATTTTCATTGTTACTGTACTTGTTATGGTGATCCTTGATCAGTGATCTTTGATGTTAGTATTGTAATTGTTTTGGGGCCCCATGAATTGTGCTGATATAAGACTGTGAAACTGATTGATAAAATGTTGTGTATTCTTACTGCTCCACTGACCAGTTACCTTGTCTCTTTCCCTTTCCTTGGGCTTCCCTGTTCTTTGAGATCCTTGTGAAATCTATAGATATTAATAGTACCTTGAAGTGCTTAATTATTTAAGTCAATTTAAGCCCTAATTATTCAATATAAGATAATTAGTTTATAAAACTGATCACTGGTATAAACCAATTTTTATGTAATATTGCTAAAAGCTTCAACAACTGTATTGTGTTGTAAACACTTGAAATATTATCAATATTTCAAAGTTTCAAGACACTGTGAAAGTAGGCCAATTAATAACCCTACAACGGCCTCTAAGTATTCAAGAGAAAGGAAGGGTTACATGTCTTTCACTTTAAATCAAAAGCTAGAAATGATTAAACAGTAAGAAAGGCACGTTGAAAGCCAACAAACGGTGAGAGCTAGGCCTCTTGTGCTGAATAGCCAAGTTGTGAATGCAAAGGGAAAGTTCTTGAGATTAAAAGTGCTACTCCATTGGACACATGAATTAAAAAAAGCAAAACAGCTCTATTGCTGGTACAGAGAAAGTTTTATTGGTCTGGACAGAAGATCAATTTAGCCACATTCCCTTAACATTCCCTTAAACCAGAACCTAATCCAGAACATGGCCCTCCCTCTCTTCAATTCTGTTAGGGTTGAGAGAGGTGAGGAAGCTGCGGAAGAAAAGTTTGACGCTAACAGAGGTTGGTTCATGTGATTTAGGGAGAGAAGCCATCTCTACAACACAAAAGCACAAGGTGTAGCATCACGTGCTGTTGTGGAAGCTACAGCAAGTTATCCAGATCTAGCTTAGATTACTAATGAAGGTGGCTACACTAAAGTGCAGATTTTCAATGTAGACTAAACAGCATTGTATTGGAAGAAGACAGCATCTATGACTCTCCTAACTAGAGAGAAATCAATACCAGGCTTCAAAGCCTCAAAGGAAAGACTGACTCTTTTGTTAGGGGCTAATGCAGCTGGTGACTTTGAGTTGAAGGCTCATTTACCATTCTGAATATACTAGGGTCCTTAAGAATTACACTAAATCTTCTCTGCCTGTACTCTGTCAAACAACAAAGCCTGGATGATAGCACATCTGTTTATAACATGGCTTACTGAGTTTTTTAAGGTCACTGTTGACACTGCTCCACTGAAAAGATTCCTTTCAAAATATTATTGCTCATAGACAATGCATCTGGTCACCCAAGAGCTCTCATGGAGATGGGCAATGAGATCAATGTTGTGTTCATGCCTGCTAACACAACAGCGATTCTGCATCAATGGGTCAAATATTTTTGAATTCTGAGTCTTATTAATTAAGAAATGCATTTCACAAGGCTATAGATAGTGGTTCTTCTCATGGATCTTCACAAAGTAAATTGAAAATCTTCTGGAAGAGATTCACCATTCTAGATGCTGTTAAGAACATTTGTGATTCATGTGGAGAGCTCAAAATATCAACATGAATAGGAATTTGAAAGAAGTTGATTTCAACCTCCATGGATCACTTGGAGAGGTTCAAAGGTTCAAGATTTCAGTGGAAGAAGTAACTGCAGATGTGGTGGAAATAGCAAGAGAGCTAGAAATGGAAGGAGAAGTTGAAGATGTGACTGAATTGATGCTAACTCATGATAAAACTTGGACAGTTCTGTATCATCATGAGCAGAGAAAGTGGCTTCTTGAGATTCATTCTATTTCTGAGGAAGGTGCTGTGAAGATTGTGAAATGGCAGCAGGGATTTAAAATGTTATATAAACTTAGTTGATAAAGGAGCAGCAGGGTTATAGAGGGCTGCCTCCAATTCTGAAAGTATTTCTGTGGGTAAAATGCCATCAAACAGCATCACATGCTACAGAAGAAGGAAGAGTCGATTGTTATGGCAAACTTCACTGTTGCCTTATTTTAAGAAACTGCCACAGCCACCCAACCTTCAGCAACCACCACCCTGATCATTCAGCAGCCATCAGCATTGAGCTATCAATCAACTCTCCAGCAGCGAAAAGGTTAAAACTCGGCTTGAATCTCAAAGGATGGTTAACATGTTTTAACAATAAAATATTTTTAATTAAGGTATGCACATGTTTTTTTAGACAATGTTATTGTACATTTAATGACTATAGTGTAAATATAACTTTGATGTGCACTGGGATACCAAAAAATTCATTTGACTGGCTTCATTGTGATAGTTGCTTAATTGTGGTTGTCTGGAACCAAAACCACAGTATCTCTAAGGTATGCTTGGATATGAAAGAGAAGTCTGAGAAGGGACTACATGATTATAAAGATATAAGAATACCTATAATTTAATAGGAAATCAGGATGTATCTGACATTGTGTGAAATGCCTTAGGTAAATCTGAGATGAATTGTGCTGCTGGTATTTTATTTCCATCTTATAGCTAATGAACACAAAGAAAGTGCTAGAACTAGGACTCTGTAACTCCAAAGCCATTGCTTATCCCACTGTATCATTTGTAGTTTGTGTTAGGGCACATGATCAAGTTAAATTAGTGACATATTAGTTTGATATGCTTAGTAGATCACATATTTTAGCCACTTAAAAAAGATCTTACAGGGTAATGATGATAATTACACTAGAAAATTAATAATAAAACTATAATTGTAATGATGGTGACAGTTAAGATTGAGTCATGATCCCTGTGAGGAATACACTTTTAACTCTAAGGTAGAAATACTTTTGCAATGGAGCATTTTAAAGGATTATGTATGTGAACACCAATACTACTTAAAAATAGCTTGCATTGATTTGGTGTCTTGGATAGAAAAGCAATCCTCTCCTAACAGTTTTAACAGTAATATGCCCTAACTCCCACCAAGAATTACAGTGCCTTAAAAAATTAAATCTACTTTAAATACAATAGATTCTATTTCATTCTATCAGTGAATAGTCCTCTGGTTACAAGGGACTCAATGTTTGCATGTGCTTCCCTTACATAAGCCAACATAGTGGATTACCTGTGAATGGAATAGGAAGCAAAGGGGGAAAAGGCAATTGCTGTTCTCCAGTATTTGAACAGACAGTTCTAATTACCTTTCTTACGAGTTTGGAGAGAGCCTTAGAGGAGATAGGAGCTGTGCACTATGTATGTGAGTGCAAGATTCTCATAGTCCTTCTTAGCTCAGGTTCATTGTTTCTTTCATTATCACAAGAAGTCTTTCTCTTTCCATTTACATCAAAATGCTCACTCCACTTTAGGGACCTCTCTTTGGATTCAGCTTGGACCTAATTTTAATACTGATTTTTCATGATGTCAAGGAGCTGTACAAATGGACCTATATTATTTACTTGCTTCTCAATAACTTAACATCAGAAGTAATTTTAAAGCTGGATGAAATATGCATTTTTAGTATAATTGTATTTTCTCATACTGTGCTTATTTATTCTGGACTCTTATTCATTCACATTTTAGAAAGACAAGCCTCTGAGGTAAACATGGTCTCTTATATACTTGTTGAAACACTGTCACTGGTGATCTGTGTTGTAAGAATTTTTCAATTAGTAGAGATATAATTGAACTATGTAACTATCAATTTGTTTATTCAAGTAGTATATGCCAAAACAATCACTCAAAAATACTTTGGTCACTGGTTTTATTATCTGCCATGTTTGGATTTAAGAAAATTTCAACCAGCTTAATCTCTCCAACAAGAAATCACAAAATTAGAGTACTTTTCATGTCACTGTACACAGGGAAGATTTCAACTAAAGATTCTATTACTGTAATTTCCTGCTATTGGAAATAGTTTCTACAAACATTAAAAAAACCACTAAAACAGAAACAGAAATAAAAGAAAATCCAACAAAAACCCCCACCGACATTACCACACAGTGCTGTAACGTGTCCTATTTTCATATATTCAGTGTATTTTTTGGTTACTTCTTATGTCTTTTGCTCTTAGGGTGATTTCAGGCTATTTATACTAAGATTTAAAGAAATAAAAATGAATTGATTTTCTTATAATGAAACACATTTTATTTGAATGATAAGGAAACAGGATATTGATTCCCATACTCACACTTCTGATATCAAACTGTGACTCCAATACATACTATATATTTCATTTAGTCTCCAATTAACAATATGTAGAGCATCAATAAAACATTTTCACTATTATCTAGAGTCTAGATTCAGAAGTCCTGAAATTACAGAAGTTCTGATTATCATAATAATACATGCTGAGTCAAGTAATTTCCCTAATCTATAAAATGAAAACAATGATAATTGCAAAGGTAGATATGAGCCTTAAAACCAAGTCATAAAAGGGTCATTTTAGAATCTCAGCATAGGTTAATGTAAAGATAATTTATAGAAGGATTATTTATAAGCCCAAAAATGTTTTAAAAGTGTGTATCTGATTAAAGGAGTTAGTTAATTAAACTAAAGTTCATGCATATAATAGATGATAATGCAGATATTAAAACAGGAATTACAGAATTTTTAAATACTGTAAAATTTTAAGTTCAATTTTATATTATTATTTTTATTTTAGTCTTTAGGAATTTGATAATGAGGCATAATATTAAGCAGGCCCAAGAACTTTATATTCCATATGATTCACATTATTATTTCAACAATATTTTGGTGAATACATACACACATACACACACATACCTATGCACAAATATTTGAAATGTACCAATTTTTATATTAGAATGAGCGTTTGTGCTATAGGTGTGCAGTTGATTTTTAAGTTTTGTTTTTTTTTACTCTTCTCTATATTTTGTGCATTTCTTACCAATAAACATACTTTTACTTTAAAAAAGAATGGAATAATAGATAATGAATCTAAAAGTTATTTTTATTTAAAGACAGTAAAACTGTGTACCTCCATAGTAAGCACTTAAAAGTCTGTAAATTAATTTCAGATGAGTGAATTCCCCATTTGTGCTATTTTATCCACTCTTAGTACTGATACAATGAGTTTGGCAAGTGAGCAGTAGCCTTTATTTCCTATATTGATTAATTTTTATGCTGTACTTATATATGTATCATGTACTTACATTATTAGGGTATTATTGCCTCAGCTTTATAGTAGTTTAATGTGTGTGTATAATGGGTCATGATTTTGATAAAATAATCAAGGAGATATGAATATACTTTTAGTAGAATCAACTTTATACAGTTATTTTTTAAATGTTATACCTTATTCGATTTAGACTGAGTATCTGTCTAGTCAATAAATATTTGTTGAACAACTGTATGCCAAGCCTTATTCTTCTAGCTATGTGTATAAACATGAATTTAATTTATAACCTAGAGGAACCAGTAATATCAAAGGGAATCTGATTATAAGCATATAAGTAATTCCACTTGATATGACATTACTGTAATAATACACAATTACAGATGTGTGTGTAAGATGCAGTGGAAAGACAGGAAAATAGATGACTTATACTGAGGAAACATGGTAGGACTTGAATCTGTAAGGAAAATTCATAGCTACCAAAGGTATCTGGAAAAGTAATCTAACATACAATGTGATGAACTGTTTAAAAGAGATAAGAAGAAATTAATGTAGAATATTAGATAGATTCTCTATCATTAACATTTTAGTCTATGCTTATTGTTCATGTGTGTGGTTTGTGTGTGTGTGTACCTGTGTGTTTGAAATAATGTTTATGGACAATCCCTGCACTCAGAACTGTCAAAAGAAACATTTTATTCACATGTAACACAAAATTTCATGCATAAATTTATCCATATAATTTGGACTTAATTGTTATAAGTGATTATAACTTCCAAAGTGAACTCATTCCTGCATTTTTACAATTTCCTTTTGTTGGAAAGAAATGATGTAATTATCCTGTGTATGTGTAAAACTATGACAAGTTGTAGAAAGCAATTTTCATAGGTAAAATTATACTTCCAATTATATGGTAGTGGTTCTGCAAAGAATACTTTGTTAGTAACATTCATTTCACAAATGATAGTCTCTAGGTTTATATTATCCTTGTTTAGTGGCAAAGTGAACATGTTAAAATTAGTAACGCTGATGTGTTTATCATTGAAGTAGCACAAGCATAGGACTGGAACTAGAATTTTATTTATTTATTTTCATTTACTGATAATATGATGAAACAGACAATGAACACTGATACCAGATTGTTTCTAAAAAGAGAGTAAATAGCAAATTGATTCTAGTACTAATTGTAAAGAAGATAAAACAATGAAGTATATTAAGGTTAAAAAAACTATGGTTTCTTAGTAACCCTCTATTTTATCCTCCCCAGCCTCTGTTACCCACCATTTCAGTGTTTGATTGTATGACTTAACTGTTTTAGATACTCATATAAATGGAATATCATTAATAGTGCTGCAGTGAACATGGAGGTGCTTGTAACTCTTTGAGATCCTGATTTCAATTTTTTTTTTTGAGAAATAACCAGATGTGGGATTGCTTAATTAGATGGTAGTTCTCTTTTTAATTTTTTTTGAGAAACTTCGATATTGTTTTCCTTAATGGCTACAGTATTTTGTTTAATATGAATAAGCTTTAGAGATCTGCTAAACACATTGAACCTAGAGTCAATAATAATAATGTAAAGTTACAAGTTTGTTAAGAGGATAGATCTTTGGTAAAAGGATGAACAGTGCTACTAAAATAAAATAAAATTTAAGAATAAAAACTGGTAACAGTCAACTACAATTATTTGAAAACATTGACTACAGATTGAAAAGCAGAATGTATAAATGAGCAGTTTGAGAAATGAGACTGAATTATCTTTGAACAGCTGTCAGCCATAAGCTCAGTAGCCATAACCAGGAAGCTATTTCTAAGCAGAATTATGAGAACATTAAAAAAAAATTTCAGCATCTAATGATCCCTTGTCATATATTTTAAAGACATAAAGGGAATCCTTTTTGTTATTTTTATTAAAATGTCTGCAAGAAAAATCCCCAAATTATAAGTATACTGAGCATAAAGAGTTTTTTTTAACAAAGTGAACATATGCATCTAACCAGCACCTAGAATATTAATAGCATCCCAGTTCATGCCTTAATCCCATCTCATCCCTGCTACTTTCCCCCTTCAGCTCCCCATAACCACTGTCTTGAGTACTAACAGTCTGAATTATTTTTGTGTATTTAAAACATAAATATAATTTTAAGTTGAAAACAAACAAAAGAAGATGAGCAATAATACACTTGGTAGAATTAAAGGATACAAATTATGTTTGGCATTTCTGGAATACTATGTTTGGTATTATGAAATATATCTGATACACATACATGAACACTCTAGTCCAAAAAGATAATTCCTTAATTCACATGTGACAGTTCTAGGTCAATTTCAAGTGCATGTAAAATGTTATGCAAACCCCATAGGCAGTGTACAGAAATTGATTACAATTCATTCATTAAACAAAACTTAGCAGAAGACTCATTATATGCAAGGTTGTGTGAATTATGAAAATATGACTAACAGTTATTTTCTGTCCTCAAGAACTTCAGAGTGGAGAGGTCTAGAATGACAAATAAATGTTTGCAATTTAAAGCATCAAATGCCATAGTAGTCTAGGGATATGTAACAGGTGCTGGAGCAAAGAGACAGGTTAGCAGTAAAAGGAAACAATGAAAACTTCTAATTCTTCAAAAGATACAATCACAAGATTTTTAGATGAAAATAAACTATAAACAATATTAAATATTAAGAAACATTAGATTACAAATTTATGAGTTTTAAGCCTTATATTTAAATTAATGCCACATATGTGTTAAGATGAAAAATGTCCCATAGATATATGCATACTAACCTTTGTTTATACAACTAAAGAGAATATTTTTAAACTCCTTATTTTTTTTCAACTATACCAAAACAGAATTATAAAATCTAAAAAATGAGAATGATTAGTTCACCAAGAAAGACAATCAAGGAATATTTTCACATAAACATTAGTTTGATAATGTTAAGGAATAATGAAAAGCATATTATGATAGATGGTTTTCCACTTAAACAACCATAGTAGATTAAATGAAACATAAAATGTAAGGTGCTCTTAATGAACCTAGAAAGTATTGTATATTTTTATTCCTTTAAAAAAATCTTTTAATTATTAATAGTTATTCTATACATATAAGATCATCTAAAAAGCAGAAAAAATAAAATGTTAGGTAAAGGTAAGGACAGATTTAAGAACGTGTCCTATAATTAAAGATATCTGTACCCCCGTGTTCATTTCAGTGTTATTTACAATAGACAAGACACGGGAGTGACTTAAGTGTCCATCAGTGGAGGAAGACATAAAGAGATGTCGCAAGAGAGCTCAGCTCTGGCTTTGAAGGTTACTTGTTTTTGAAGATAGAGGCAAAGAGCCATGAGTCAAGGAATGTGAGTGGGTCTAGAAACTGGGAACAACTTTCAGAGCATAGCCAGCAAGGAAATGAACATTTCAGTCCTAAAATTTCAAGGAACTGAATTCTGCCGACAACCCGAATATGTAAGGAAACCAATCCTGTAACAGGAAACCAGATTATAAGGAAATAGTCTGCCAAACTTTCAGCTATACCAGTAGCAAAAAATTAACATCCTGACATCCAGAAGAGACTGCACACAGAAATTTGAACCTGCTTGGAGTTCATCATCAACCCAGCTAACATCTTTCATCTAGCAATAGGGATATGATAGCTGATACCAATATTTTATAATAATAATCTAATAATTTATTCAGAAATTATTACCTGGGGATAATCAGACTTGTCCTGACATTTCTCTGTAGAGGCCCATCTCTTCAGAATAATACCTTAATGACTTTGTTACTTGCAGATGCTTCTAGCTACTTGGATAGTCATCCATACTGCAGAAATTGTGGTCTTAAGAGACTTAGTTCATGAAAGTAAAGTGGTCAAGAAAACATGTAAAGAGTTTCTACTAATGAGAAACAAAGCAGTTTTACTTCTATCTTCCAGAGTCCTACTTTTTTCTCTTTATTTTTTTGAGGATGTAATAATAGCCAGGGAATAGTATCTTGGCTAACTTCTGACTGCTGGTGTTTTCTCTCTATCCATTTAGTATATTCTCCAGGGACTAAATTGATTTCCTCTTAATCTCATTTTAAAACATTCTGGTAACAAATTCTCATCTTTGTCCTTATTCTTTCTCCCTTTTCTTGTCTAAGAAGCATTATCCATTGCATGGACTTTAAAGAAAAAAAAAAACTGTTGTAATTAATGTGTATTTACACGAAAGTATTGGATTGCCAATGCCAGATTCTTTTACCTGGCTCCCAAACAAACTTTATTAATGATTCAAAGAATTTAAGCAAGAGACAGACATGAAACATTCCTTTCTGGAAGTGCCAAATCAGAAGATGAAGTTTTTTTCATATATACATGCAGCCTTTATGCTGCAGTGGGCTCTTTTGGCTTCAGTAATTGTGGGAAGAACATTTTATTGTGCTTGCAGAACGTTTTTCTCAAAGCAAGCTTATTGTGTTGTTTATTTTGTAAGTTTTGAGTCTTCTTAGTTGTATACATTTGTCACATAGTTACAAAGTTCTTCATGAATAATTCCCACTGTCCATTCAACTATGCCACCTAAATACATAAATTACAGGTTTATTTCAAAATGTGCTCGATAGGTCATGTATATCCTATTGTATTTTCTTTCAAAGACTCCACATAATTTTCAGGTAGTAAGTAGTATTGGTGTGCTTCTAAGGAAAAAGGTTACCAAGGAGGTCTGATATTCCCTTATGCAGCAACAGAAGGATAGAGAGAGTCACAAGCCTACTGCCAACTTGCTTATTCCTGTTGTGGTACAGAGAGGTTGAAACTTTCTCAATATCTTACAACTAATAAATGTGAGATGAACTGGGTAATTTTAATTTAGTGCCTGTTCTCTTAACGACTATTCTGTGTATCCTCTGTTCATGTCAGTTTGTTAAAGGAAAATCAAGAATGCCAGGATAGTAAAGGCAGAGGGAGTTAAGCAAGAAAGCCTCAGAAACCATAGCTAACTCAATTTGTTATTAATAGAACCCAGAGAACTTCAGTTTCTTATTGCGACAACCCAGGAGAATTTAGGAAAGAGACAAACTGTAAAATAAGTTTGAACATATAGGGAAGGCTAAGATAATGAGAAGCCATGTGTGGTGTGATAATAGATTTGGACTATATTCTGCAGGCAATTTAGAGCCATTGGAGCTAAAGAGTTAAATCTTTGAATTTGCATTTCAGAACAATAACTGTATGTCATTATGGAATATCAATGAGGGAAAGACAAGAATAGAGACAGGGAAATCAAGCAGGAAAGTTTTACAGGAAAATACAAGAAAAATAATCAGTGCCATCCACAAGGATTAATGATTATAGCTTATTAGGAAATCAATAGGTCATTTGTAAGAAAATATGATACTAAAAGCATGTTTCATTTGAAGGGCTCATGGAGCATACAAATAAAGTTGCCCAGTAACTATTAGAATATATAAGTATGATACACAGAAGATAGGTTTGGGTTGTGGAAATATTTAGGTACTTGAAGGAACTAGTGTTACTTGAGGTAATGGGAGTAAAGAATACATTTGTGAGCTTATTTAGAAAATAAGAGGAAGCCCAAGGCCAGAATGGTGAAAAAAGCATTCATTTAAGTTCCTGGCAGTAGAACAGGAACCATGGAAAATAGTAAAATGAAACCTGCTCAGAAAAGTCCATAAAAACTTGAAACTGTCCTTAAACCAGCATTAGGATGGATACTAGAAAAATGGTGGCATGCTTTATCCTGGAAATAGAATGAATAAATTAACAGAGGTGGGTTATACATCGTAAAACAAGTTTTATGACTTTGCTAAATTAACATTTGTTAAGTGGAACACAGGTGGTGCAGGCATCCTTCAGTACATGGAACTCCTTGAGAGACTGTCTATGATGTGAGATCAAGGCAGGGTGCAGGCAGAGGAAAAAAAGAGAGACAGGACCTGGGGCCCATGCCTTTATTGGAGTCCAGGAGTGGAATGCTTTGGGATTCCAGGGCTAAGACTGGATTGATCGATTCAAACCAAAAAGGGCAGTGTTTTAGTAAGCTCTGCAGGGTTCTTATTAAAGGGGTATGGAATGGGAAGGCTTTAGGAGGCAGGGAAGACTTGATCATAGGGCTTTTGGGGAAGTCATATCAAGAATTTACATTTGCCTGTGACTCTGCAGACTGCTCCATAGGGCATGTGCTTCCATGAGGGGGCTAGTGTCAGTTTAACGTCCCTGTAGGCCATTTGGCCACACAAAATGACAAGACATTAACACTTGTGAAAGAGCTTAGCTAAACTCTCAACACAAATCGCAAGTTTCATGGATGGCTGTGCAATTTGCAGGACTCAGTCCAGAATAAAAGCATGAGCCCCTTATTTTAAAATCCAAGAAAAAATCAATCCTAAAATAAAAATAAATAAGTACTAATAAACAAAACTTTTTCCTTCTGTGGTCTGTCTCTTTTCAATTATCTTTATATTTGCTACTTAAAGTCATTCTAAGTAATGAAAAATTTAAATTTACATAACTAGTATGGATTCTACTATTCATCTTTATAGTGTACAATTCCAACTTTAAAGCAAATACAAGAGCATTTCACTTATAATGTGGCATAACCAAATTACACAGTTTTTATTTTGTAGCTTATTCATACATAATGTATTATTTTCTTAACCACAAAAATGCTCCAGAAATCTAACTCAACTATTTCTATTTCATTTTATTCATGTACATTCTACCAACACTCTACCTTCAGCAAACTGATGAATAAAGGAGGGCAGAAAAGGAGTTACATTTCTGTGGCTGACAAATACATTGTGCCTTGGTCCTGTGCTTGAGCTTGTTTCGTCATCCCAACAAAATTCAGTTAAACAAAACACAGTTCAGAGATTAAGTTAAGAATTTAAAGGTAGTAAAATGCATTAAACCAAGGGTGGCAAACTTCTGAGTACAGAGCCTTGTGCTAATGCATAGGTCACATGTTCATGAAGCTGGCCCTCATAAGGTTGCAGTAGCCACATAAAGATGAATGATAAAAGCTTCTGAAATGTAACTGGGTGGTTTACTTTTCATCTGCTGAACAGTAGGTTATGTATGACCATAGTAAATTATGTAGCTTCAGTACATTTCTTTGATGATTCTCAAGCTATGGACTCTGCTTCATTTAGATACCTAAAAGATGATTTAATTCCCATTTGGAATTTTCTTCCACAAAATTGGGCTACTGACTAGAGACAATAAGTACAGTAAGATCCTGCTTTCAAATTATTTTGAATTTCCAAATGCTTTCAATTTGGCTGAAGTGAAAATTGAGTTGAAGCTGAGTATGCAATCTCGTATTTAAGAAAAATCCAGTTTTACTAGCAAATGAGTAAAAATTATATAATTATTATCTCTTACTTTATGAACACATCTAGTGATGAAGATTCTGTGAGGTGAGATTTACAATCAATTCCTTGATTGTAACAGCACTTTAAAACTTAAGTGCCTATTTTACTAAGTGGAGAAAAATAGCTCTTTTAAAGCTATGTGCTAATTTAAGATTCATGAACTTCTGCTGCTCTTTGCAAGAACTTATTTTTTTACTTATAGTAAAACTTTACTTATTCTGAGTATAGAGATGGGTGAAAAATGAGTATGTCCGTTTAAAATTGATGCATTTTACTTATTTCCTTTGTAGTTAGACTAAATTATGATCTAGAAACATTGGTTAAACTGACTTACACAAAAATAAGTATCTTCAGTGGAAGTTCTTCACAGTGACATCCAATGCAAAAGATATTTTTCTTTATTTCTTCCTTTTCCTCATCCAAGTTTGGAAACATAGATGAGTATGTTAGAGTGAGGAATTTATCCTGTTACTTTCTCCTAAACCATTCTAGGTGTTCAAACTACTTAAAAAATTTCCAAGAACTGAGCAGTTTGAGAATTCAAACAATAATTATAAGGAAGACAATAAGCTCATCAAGTTGGATTTTGTTCTCAATTCAATTATCAATGAAGAATGCAGGTCCTTTTGTGACAGAAAACATTGCCACAGATTCACAGATTTGTCATTACCCACTATAATATGTTTAGTTTAATACTTTAATAGGCTTAATAATAATATTCTCCTATAGTTCACCTACTTTGTATAATTAAAATAGTTTGTATTTTCAATGAAAGCATATTCCAGTTTCAGGCTTTGTTTACATACTCATTTTTTTCTTTTCACTCATTTCCTCTTTCATTGAGTGTATACAGCATGCCAGCTTTCAAAATTTCCTTGTAGATAGAATAGAAAGTAACAACATAGTTTATAAGTTAAATAATGAGTTGCTATTTGATTGAAAGTGTAGTAATCATACATCAGTTTATATTCCTTCATTGTTGGTTATTTTGGATCATAGAAATGAAAAGCTTTATTTTATTTTTTATTAAGTATCATTGATATACACTCTTATGAAGGTTTCACATGAAAAACATTGTGGTACTATATTCACCCATATTATCAAGTCCCCCACATACCCCATTGCAGTCACTGTCCATCAGTGCAGTAAGATGCCACAGAGTCACTACCTGCCTTCTCTGTGCTACACAGTCTTCCCTGTGATACCCCACACACCATGTGTACTAATCATAATACCCCTCAATCCCGTTCTTTCCTCCCCACCCAACCTACCCGATTCCTTGGCTTTGGTAACTGCTAGTTCCTTCTTGGAGTCTCTGAGTCTGCTACTGTTTTGTTCCTTCAGTTTTGCTTCATTGTTACACTCTAAAAATGAGGAAAATTATTTGGTACTTGTCTTTCTCCTCCTGGCTTATTTCAATGAGCATAATTCCCTCTAGCTCCTACCATGTTGTTGCAAATAGTAGGATTTGTTTTCTTCTTATGGCTGAATAATATTCTGTTGTGTATATGTACCACCTCTTCTTTATCTATTCACCTACTGATGGACACTTAGGTTGCTTCCATATCTTGGCTTTGTAAATAGTGCTGCAATAAACAAAGGGGTGCATATGACTCTGAATCTGAGAAGTTGTTTCCTTTGGGTAAATTCCTAGGAGTGGAATTCCTGGGTCAAATGGTATTTCTATTTTTAGTTATTTGGGGAACCTCTATATTGCTTTCCACAATGATTGAACATTCCCACCGGCAGTGTAGGAGGGCTCCTCTTTCTCTGCATCCTCGGCAGCATTTGTTGTTCCTAGTCTTTTCGATGTTGGTCATCCTAACTGGTATGAGGTGATGGCTCATTGTTTTAATTTGCATTTCCCTGATGAGTAACAATGTGGAGCATCTTCTCATGTGCCTGTTGCCATCTCAATTTCTTCTTTGGAGAAGTATCTGTTCATAACCTCCACCCATTTTTTAATAGGATTATTTGCTTTTTGGGTGTTGAGGCATGTGAGTTCTTTATATATTTTGGAAGTTAACACCTTGTCGGATATGTTGTTTACAAATATATTCTTCCCTGTGATACCCCACATATAAATAAATATTTTATATAAATAAAAAAATGATGCCTTTTTATTCTACTGATGGTGTCCTATGCTGTACAGAAGCTTTTTAGCATGATGCAGTCCCATTTGTTCATTTTTTGCTTTTGTTTCACTTGCCTGAGAAGATACGTTCAGGAAAAAGTTGCTCATGTTTATATTCAAGAGATTTTTTCCTATGTTGTCTTTCTAAGAGTTTTATGGTTTCATGAGTTACATTCAGGTCTTTGGTCCATTTTTAGTTTACTTTTGTATATGGAGTTAGTACTCCAGTTTCATTCTCTTGCATGTTGCTTTAGAGTTTTGTCAACACCAGTTGTTGAAGAGGCTGTGATTTCCCCATTGTATATCCATGGCTCCTTTATCGTATATTAGTTGACCATATGAGCTTGGGTTTATATCTGGGCTATCTAGTCTGTTGCATTGATCTGTGGGTATGTTCTTGTGCTGGTACCAAATTGTTTTCATTACTATGGCTTTGTAATAGAGCTTAACATTGGAGAACATAATCCCCTCTGCTTAATTCTCCCTTCTCAGGATTGCTTTGGCTATACTGGGTCTTTTGTGGTTCCATATGAATTTTAGAACTATTTTCTCTAGTTCATTGAAGAATACTGTTGGTATTTTGATAGGGATTGCATTGAATATGTAGATTGCTTTAGACAGGATAGATATTTTGACAATATTAATTCTTCCTATCTGTGATCATGGGTTGTATTTCCATTTACTGCTATATTCTGTAATTTTCCTCATGAGTGTCTTGTAGTTTTCAGGGTATATGTCTTTCACTTCCTTGGTTAGGTTTATTCCTAGGTATTTTATTCTTTTTGATGCAATTATGAATGGAATTGAATTCCCGATTTCTTTTTCTGCTATATCGTCACTAGTATATAGGAATGCTACAGATTTCTGTGTATTAATTTTATATCCTGAAACTTTGCTGAATTCAGTTATTAGTTCTAGTAGTTTTGGGGTGGATTCTTTAGGGTTTCCTATGTATAATATCATGTCATCTGCAAACAGTGACAGTTTAACTTCTTCCTTAACAATATGGATGCCTTTATTTCTTTGTATTCTCTGATTGCTGTGGCTAGGACCTCCAGAACTATGTCGAATAAAAGTGGGGAGAGTGAGCATCCTTGTCTTGTTCCTCATCTTAAAGAAAAAGCTTTCAGTTTCTCACTGTTAAGTATGATATAGGCTGTGGGTTTGTCATATATGGCCTATATTATGTTGAGGTTCTTGCCCTCTATACCCATTTTGTTAAAAGTTTTTATCATGAAAAGATGTTGAGTTTTATCAAATGCTTTTTCAGCATCTATGGAAATGATTGTGTGGTTTTTTCCTTCTTTTTGTTGATGTGCTGTATAATGTTGATTGATTTTTGGATATTGTTCCATCCTTTCATCCCTGGAATATTTCCTACTTATTTATGATGGGTGAACTTTATGATGTATTTTTGAATTTGACTTGCTAATATTTTGTTGAGTACTTTTTATCTATATTCATCAGGGATATTGGTTTATAATTTTCTTTTTTTGTGGTGTATTTGTCTGGTTTTGGTATTAGAGTAATGCTGGCCTCATAAAATTAGTTTGGAAGTATTCTCCGTTTTCAAATTTTTGGAAAACTTTAATGGGATTGGAATTAGGTCTTCCTGAAATGTTTGATAAAATTCAATGGTGAAGCCATCTGGTCCAGGCATTTGTTCTTAGGTAGTTTTTGTTTTTATTTTGTTTTTATTTTACTATCATTAATGTACAATTACATGAAGAACATTATGGTTACTAGACTTCCCCTATAATCAAGTCCCCAACACATACCCCATTATACTCACTATCCATCAGCATAGCAAGATGCTATGGAATCGCTACTTGTCTTCTCTGTGTTATACTGCCTTCCGCGTGTCCCCCATCCACCACATTATGTGTGCTAATCGTAATGCGCCCTTTTCCCCATTATCCCTCCCTTTCCACCCATCATCCCCAGTCTCTTTCCCTTTGGTAACTGTTAGTCCATTTCTGGGTTCCATGAGTCTGCTGCTGTTTTGTTCCTTCAGTTGTTGCTTTGTTTTATTTCCTCCACAGATGAGAGAAATCACTTGATGCTTGTCTTTCTCCACCTGGCTTATTTCACTGAGCATAATACCCTCTAGCTCCATCCATGTTTTTGCAATTGTAGGATTTGTTTTCTTCTTATGACTGAATAATATTCCATTGTGTATATGTACCATATCTTCTTTATCCATTCATCTACTGATGGACACTTAGGTTGTTTCCATTTCTTTGCTATATTAAATAGTGCTGTGATAAACATAGACATGCAAATTTCATTTTCAAACTGGACTCCTGCATTCTTAGGGTAAATTCCTAGGAGTGGAATTTCTGGGTCGAAAGGTATTTCTATTTTGAGTTTTTTGAGGAACCTCCATACTGCTTTCCACAATGGTTGATCTAGTTTACATTACAACCAGCAGTGCAGGAGGGTTCCCCTTTCTCCACATTCTCACCAACATTTGTTGTTGTTTGTCTTTTGGATGTTGGCCATCCTAATGGATGTGAGGTGATATCTCATTGTGGTTTTAAATTTGCATTTCTCTGATGATTAGCAATGTGGAGCATCTTTTCATGTGCCTGTTGGCTATCTGAATTTCTTCTTTGGAGAAGTGTCTGTTCAGATTCTCTGCTCGCTTTTTAATTGGGTTATTTCTTTTTGTTTATTGAGGTGCATGAGCTCTTTATATAATTATGGATGTGAAACCCTTATAGGATATATAATTTATGAATATATTCTCCCATACTGTAGGATGTCTTTTTGTTTTACTGTATGTGTCCTTTGCTGTACAGAAGCTTTTTGGTTTGATATAGTACCACTTGTTCATTTTTGCTTTTATTTCCCTTACCCAGGGAGATATGTTCATGAAGAAGTAGCTCATGTTTATGTCTAAGAGATTTTTGCCTGTGATTTTTTCTAAGAGTTTTATGGTTTCATGACTTATATTCAGGTCTTTGATCCATTTTGAGTTTACTTTTGTTTATGGTGTTAGACAAAAACCCAGTTTCATTCTCTTACATGTGGCTGTCCATTTTTGCAAACACCAGCTGTTAAAGAGGCAGTAATTTCCCCATTGTATATCCATGGCTCCTTTATCATCTATTAATTGATCATATATGCTTGGGTTTATATCTGGGCTCTCTAGTCTGTTCCACTGGTCTATGGGTCTGTTCTGCCAGTACCAAATTGTCTTGATTACTGTGACTTTGTAGTAGAGCTTGAAGTCATGGATTGTAATTCCCCCCTGCTTTATTCTTCCTTCTCAGAATTGTTTTGGCTATTCATGGTCTTTTGTAGTTCCATATAATTTTAGAACTATTTGCTCTACTTCATTGAAAAATGCTGTTGGTATTTTGATAGGAATTGCATTGAATATGTAGATTGCTTTAGACAGGATGGCCTTTTGACAATATTAACTCTTCCTATCTATGAGCACAGGATGTGTTTCCATTTATTGGTATCTTCTTTAATTTCTCTCATTAGTGTATTGTAGTTTTCAGAGTATAGGTCTTTCACTTCCTTGGTTAGGTTTATTCCTAGGTGTTTTATTATTTTTGATGCAACTGTGAATGAAATTATTTTCCTTATTCTCTTTCTGCTAGTTCATCATTAGTGTATAGGAATTCAACAGATTTCTGTGTATTAATTTTTTTATCCTGTAACTTTGCTGAATTCAGAAATTAGATCTAACTGTAAGGGAGTGGATTCTTTAGGTTTTTTTATATACAATATCATGTGATCTGCAAACTGGGACCATTTGACATCTTCCTTACCAATCTGGATGCCTTTTATTTCTTTTATTTATTTATTTAAATTTTTGGAAAGTCTTTTATTTATTTATTTTTTTAAGAGGGCATCTCTCATATTTTTTGATCAAATGGTTGTTAACAACAATACAATTCTATATAGGGGACTCAATGCACAGTCATTAATCAACCCCAACCCTATATCTCAACAGTCTCCAATCTTCTGAAGGATAACAAACAAGTTCTTACATGGTGAACAAGGTCTTACATAGTGAATAAGTTCTTACATGGTGAACAGTGCAAGGGCAGTCATATCACAGAAACTTTCGGTTTTGATCACGCATCATGAACTATAAACAATCAAGTCAGGTATGATTATTCATTTGATTTTTATACTTGATTTATATGTGAATCCCACATTTTTCCCTTATTATTATTATTATTTTTTAATAAAATGCTGAAGTGGTAGGTAGATGCAAGATAAAGGTAGAAAACATAGTTTAGTGCTGTAAGAGGGCAAATGTAGATGATCAGGTGTGTGCCTATAGACTAAGTATTAATCCAAGCTAGACAAGGGCAACAAAACATCCACGGTTGCAGAAGATTTCTCTGAAAACAGGGGTGGGGGTGAGGTTCTAAGCCTCACCTCTGTTGATCCCCAATTTCTCACCTGATGGCCCCCCTGCAACTGTGCCTGTCTTAGGTTGTTCCTTCCTTGAGGAATCTTACCCGTCTCTGGCTAACCAGTCATCTTCCGGGGCCATACAGGGAAATGTGAAGTTGGTAAGTGAGAGAGAAGCAATATTCTTTGAAAAGGTTAGCTTTTTACTTCTTTGCAGATTTGTGGCTTCTATGCCCAGCATTTGTTTTGAGGTATCTTTACCACTTGGAAGATTTAGGATACTCGGTAATTTTCGATATGAGGCACAAATTCTACTAAAGGGTTGTAATTAGGAAGGAAGAAGAAAGGCTATAGAAGTAGCAGACGGAAGAAAACATGGGAAGATTGATTATTTCTTTGACATATCTTCTTGTAGAGTAACATAAGCATGTATAGGTTTTAAACTACTAATTAAATTGCACACATACATTAACATAATAGGAATATGGCTACATAACAAAAGCAGACCTACAATTACCAGCCATATCCAGTGAAACCAAGAAAACCAGTTAGGTACCCTAGGCATTTGTGAAAACTTATCAATGATATGATGGATATTGTCTAACTGAATTTGAATAGTTTGAGAAAAATCAGACAAATTAAAACAACACATTCCTGGGAACTGTTCACATCCCATATGTTCTTTTAACAGTAGATAGTCTGTAGTTGCAAGATTTTGGAGCACTGTAACTTGCACTTCTCCTAATTCTTGGTTGAATTCTGACAGTATAGATCCAGTCGAATTTGTTGTTTTACTGTATGCACAGGCCAGCTTAGATATCTCCTTGTTCATTCCAATGGCAAGTCCAGGAACTGGTGGGATGACTGCAGCTACAACTGCAGCAGTGCCAGGATCTTTGTTGAAGTTTTTTGATGTTCATCTTCTGGAATGACTCTTCCAGAGGATGTTGATGTTGGAAGTTCTTCTTCATATCGTATCTTAATTCATTTTCTGGGTAGCCCAATTAGGCTTTGATCTTCTGTATAAACACAAACAAACCCTTTGCCCACACTTGGGTATGCAATTTTTACCATTGTGTAGAACTCATTGGAGGTCTCCACACAGGAACTGCTTTTTTGTTTAAGAGAAAGGAATATTATCAGAAAAATGTACTTCCGTAAGTGATCATCTGACACCCTTTAAATGATCAAAATTAAGGATATGTAAAGCATGCATTAATCATTGATTTGCAGTTACTTTTATCCTATCAGGGAGTAATCCCCCATTTCTTTCTCTTTTTTTTTTCGTTATCATTAATCTATAATTATGTGAAGAATATTATGTTTACTAGGCTCTTCCCTATACCAAGTCCCCCCCACAAACCCCATTACAGTCACTGTCCATCAGCATAGCAAAATGTTATAGAATCACTACTTGTCTTCTCTGTGTTGCACAGCCCTCCCCTTCCTCCCAACCCCTCATTATGCATGCTAATCATAATACCCCCTTTCTTCTTTCCCCTCTTATCCCTCCCCACCCACCCATCCTCCCCAGTCCCTTTCCCTTTGGTACCTGTTAGTCTATTCTTGGATTCTGTGATTCTGCTGCTGTTTTGTTCCTTCAGTTTTTCCTTTGTTCTTATACTCCAAAGATGAGTGAAATCATTTGGTATTTCTGTTTCTCCACTTGGCTTATTTCACTGAGAACAATACCCTCTAGTTCCATCCATGTTATTGCAAATGATAGGATTTGTTTTCTTCTTATGGCTGAGTAATACTCCATTGTGTATATGTACCACATCTTTTTTATACATTCATCTACTGATGGACACTTAGGTAGCTTCCAATTCTTGGCTATTGTAAATAGTGCTGCAATAAACATAGGGGTGCATCTGTCTTTTTCAAACTGGAGTGCTGCGTTCTTAGGGTAAATTCCTTGGAGTGGAATTCCTGGGTCAAATGGTAAGTCTATTTTGAGCATTTTGGGGAACCTCCATGCTGCTTTCCACAATGGTTGAACTAATTTACATTCCCACCAGCAGTACAGGAGGGTTCCCTTTTCTCCACAACCTCGCCAACATTTGTTGTTGTTTGTCTTTTGGATGGTAGCCATCCTTACTGGTGTGAGGTGATATCTCATTGTGGTTTTAATTTGCATTTCTCTGATAATTGGTGATGTGGAGCATCTTTTCATGTGTCTGTTGACCATCTGAATTTCTTTTTTGGAGAACTGTTCAGTTCCTCTACCCATTTTTTAATTGGATTATGTGTTCTTTGTTTATTGAGGTGGGTGTGCTCTTTATATATTTTGGATGCCAAGCCTTTATCGGATCTGTCATTTACAAATATATTCTCCCATACTGTAGGTACCTTTTTGTTCTATTGATGGTGTCTTTTGCTGTACAGAAGCTTTTCAGCTTAATATAGTCCCACTTGTTCATTTTTGCTGTTGTTTTCCTTGCCCGGGGAGATATGTTCAAGAAGAGGTCACTCATGTTTGTCTAAGAGATTTTTGCCTATGTTTTTTTCTAAGAGTTTAATGGTTTAATGACTTACATTCAGGTCTTTGATCCATTTCAAATTTACTTTTGTGTATGGGATTAGAGAGTGGTCCAGTTTCATTCTCTTACATGTAGCTGTCCAGTTTTGCCAGCACCAACTGTTGAATAGACTGTCATTTCCCCATTGTATGTCCATGGCTCCTTTATCAAATATTAATTGACCATATATGTTTGAGTTAATGTCAGAGTCTCTAAACTGTTCCACTGGTCTGTGGCTCTGTTCTTGTGCCAGTACCAGATTGTCTTGATTACTATGACTTTGTAGTAGAGCTTGAAGTTGGGGAGTCTGATCCCCCTCACTTTATTCTTCCTTCTCAGGATTGCTTTGGCTATTCAGGGTCTTTGGTGCTTCCATATGAATTTTTGAACTATTTGTTCCAGTTCATTGAAGAATGTTGTTGGTAATTTGATAGGGATTGCATCAAATCTGTATATTGCTTTGGGCAGTTTGGCCATTTTGATGATATTAATTCTTCCCAGGCAAGAGCATGGAATGAGTTTCCATTTGTTCGTGTCCCCTTTAATTTATCTTAAGAGTGTCTTGTAGTTTTCAGTGTATAGGTCTTTCACTTCTTTGGATAGGTTTATTCCTAGGTATTTTATTCTTTTTGATGCAATTGTGAATGGAGTTGTTTTCCTGATTTCTCTTTCTATTGGCTGATTGTTAGTGTATAGGAAAGCCACATGCTTCTGTGTGTTATGTGTTAATTTTGTATCCTGCAACTTTGCTGTATTCCGATATCAGTTCTAGTAGTTTTGGAGTGGAGTCTTTAGGTTTTTTGTGTACAATATCATGTCATCTGCAAACAGTGACAGTTTAACTTCTTCTTTACCAATCTGGATTCCTTGTATTTCTTTGTTTTGTCTAATTGCCATGGCTAGGACCTCCAGTACTTCGTTAAATAACAGTGGGGAGAGTGGGCATCCCTGTCTTGTTCCCGATATCAGAGGAAAAGCTTTCAGCTTCTCACTGTTCAGTATGATGTTGGCTGTGGGTTTGTCATATACGGCCTTTATTATGTTGAGGTACTTGCCCTCTATTCCCATTTTGCTGAGAGTTTTTATCATGAATGGATGTTGAATTTTGTCAAATGCTTTTTCATCATCTATGGACATCATCAGGTGGTTTTTGTCTTTATTTTTTTTGATGTGGTGGATGATGTTGATGGGTTTTCGAATGTTGTACCATCCTTGCATTCCTGGGATGAATCCCACTTGGTCATGTTGTATGATCCTTTTGAGATATTTTTGAATTTGGTTTGCTAATATTTTTTTCAGTATTTTCACATCTACATTCATCAGGGATATTGGTCTGTAATTTTCTTTTTTGGTGGGGTCTTTGCCTGGTTTTGGTATTAGGGTGATGTTGGCTTCACAGAATAAGTTTCGGAGTATTCCCTCCTCTTCTATTTTTTGGAAAACTTTAAGGAGAATAGGTATTATGTCTTCTCTGTATGTCTGATAAAATTCCAAGGTAAATCCATCTGGCCCTGGGGTTTTGTTCTTGGGTAGATTTTTGATTACCATTTCAATTTCTTTGCTCATAATTGGTTTGTTTAACTTTTGTGTTTCTTCCTTGGTCAGTCTTGGAAGGTTGTATTTTTCTAGTAAGTTGTCCATTTCTTCTAGGTTTTCCAGCTTGTTGGCATATAGGTTTTCATAGTACTCTCTAATAATTCTTTGTATTTCTGTGGCGTCTGTCGTGATTTTTCCATTCTCATTTCTGATTCTGTTGATTTATGTTGATTCTCTTTTTCTCTTAATAAGTTTGGCTAGAGGCTTATCTATTTTGTTTATTTTATCAAAGTAACAGCTCTTGGTTTCATTGATTTTTGCTATTTTTTTATTCTTCTCAATTTTGTTTAATTCTTCCATAATCTTTATTATATCCCTCCTTCTGCTGACTTTAGGCCTCCTTTATTCTTCTTTTTCCAGTTTCAATAACTGTGATATCAGACTATTCATTTGGGATTGTTCTTCCTTCTTCACGTGTGCCTGGATCGCTACATACTTTTCTCTTAACACTTCTTTCACTGCGTCCAACAGAATTTGGGGCTTTGTGTTTGTCATTTGTTTCTGTATATTCCTTGATTTCTATTTTAATTTGTTCGTTGGTCCATTGATTATTTAGGAGCATGTTGTTAAGCCTCCATGTGTTTGTGAGCCTTTTTGTTTTCTTTGTACAATTTATTTCTTGTTTTATACCTTTGTGGTCTGAGAAGTTGGTTGGTAGAATTTCAATATTTTGGAATTTACTGAGGCTCTTTTTGTGACCTAGTATGTGGTCTATTCTGGAGAATGTTCCATGAGCACTTGAGAAAATGTGTATCCTGTTTCTTTTGGATGTAGAGTTCTATAGATGTCTATTAGGTCCATCTGTTCTGGTGTGTTGTTCAGTGCCTCCGTTTCCTTACTTATTTTCTGCCCCGTGGATCTATCCTTTGGGGTGAATGGCATGTTGAAGTCTCCTAGAATGAATACATTGCATTCTATTTCCTCTTTTAATTCTGTTAGTATTTGTTTCACATATGCTGGTGCTCCTGTGTTGGGTGCATATATATTTAAAATGCTTATATCCTCTTGTTGGACTGAGCCCTTTATCATTATGTAATGTCCTTCTTTATCTCTTGTTACTTTCTTTGTTTTGAAGTCTATTTTGTCTGATTCTAGTACTGCAACCCCTGCTTTCTTCTCTCTGCTGTTTGCCTGAAATATGTTTTTCCATCCCTTGACTTTTAGTCTGTGCATGTCTTTGGGTTTGAGGTGAGATTCTTGTAAGCAGCATACAGATGGGTCTTGCTTTTTTATCCATTCTATTACTCTGTGTCTTTTGATTGTTGCATTAAGTCCATTTACATTTAGGGTGACTATTGAAAGATATGTACTTATTGCCATTGCAGGCTTTAGAGTCGTGGTTACCAAAGGTTCAAGATTAGTTTCTTTTGTATCTTACTGCCTAACTTAGCTCGCTTATTGAGTTGTTATATACATTGTCTGGAGATACCTTTCTTCTCTCCCTTCTTATTCCTCCTCCTCCATTCTTTATATGTTGGTTGTTTTATCCTGTGCTCTTTCGTGTTTCCTTTATCTGCTTTTAGTGGGTAGTTGATTTTAGTTTTTGCCTTTTGTTAGTACTTGGTTGGTCTACTTTCTTTGCTGTGATTTTATTTTCCCTTGTGACATATGTTTAGTCTTAGTAGTGCTCCTGTCCAGAACTGTCCCTCTAGAATACCCTGTAGAGGTGGTTTGTGGGAAGCAAATTCCCTCAACTTTTGCTTGTCTGGGAATTGTTTAATCCCTCCTTCATATTTAAATGTTAATCGTGCTGCATACAGTATCCTTGGTTCAAGGCCCTTCTGTTTCATTGCATTAAATATATCATGCCATTCTCTTCTGGCCTGTAAGGTTTCTATTGAGAAGTCTCATGATAGCCTGATGGATTTTCCTTTATAGGTGACCTTTTTCTCTCTAGCTCTCTTTAAAACTCTTTCCTTGTCCTTGATCTTTGCCATTTTAATTATTATGTGTCTTGGTTTTGTCCTCCTTGGGTCCTTTCTGTTGGGAGTTCTGTGTATTTCCATGGTCTGTTCAATTATTTTCTCCCACACTTTGGGGAACTTTTCAGCAATTATTTCTTCAAAGACACTTTCTATCACTTTTTCTCTCTCTTCTCCTTCTTGTACCCCTATAGTACAGATATTGTTCCTTTTGGATTGGTAACACAGTTCTCTTAATATTGTTTCATTCCTGGAGATCCTTTTATCTCTCTCTATGTCAGCTTCTATGTGTTCCTGTTCTCTGGTTTCAATTCCATCAATGGCCTCTTGCATCCTGTCCATTCTGCTTATAATCCCTTCCAGAGTTTGTTTCACTTCTGTAATCTCCTTTCTGGCATCTGTAATATCCCTCTGGACTTCATCCCTTAGCTCTTGTATATTTCTCTGCATCTCCGTCAGCATGTTTATGATTTTTATTTTGAATTGTTCTTCAGGAAGACTGGTTAGGTCTGTCTCCTTCTCTTGTCTTGTCTCTGTGATCCTTGTCTGCCTTTAATTTTGCCTTTTCATGGTGATAGGGATAGTTTGCAGAACTGACACGAGTGACGGCTGTAAGTACTTCCCTTCTTGGTTTGTGACCTTCCTCTCCTGGGGGAACAGCGACCTCTAGTGGCTTGTGCTGGGCAGCTGCACGCAGAGAGGGCTTCTGATTCTTTCCCACCTGCTATGGAGTTTATCTCCGCTATTGCTGTGGGAGTGGCCTGCCTCTGGCCGCTGCTCCGATATTGTGGAGCCGCGTTGGAGGGAGAAGAGCTGGGAGGCTATTTATCTCCGTGAGGGTCCTCTGTGCTCCCTGCTGCCCAGGGGGTTAAAGTGCCCAGAGATCCCCAGATTCCCTGCTGCTAGACCAAGTGTCCCAGGATGCTTCCGTCCTGCTGTGGGGTCCCTGTCCCTTTAAGACTTCCAAAAAGCGCTAGCTTTTCTTTGTTCCGGGTGCAATGTCTGCAGGGACCCACTCACAGGTCCTACTGTCCTGCTTCCCTTGTATCCAGGACCCCATGCATGCACTGTGTCTGCGCTCTGGTGTGTATGGCTAGTGCTGGGTATTCAGTAGTCCTGGGCTCTCTCTCCCTCCCGGCTCCAACTCCTGTCCTCCCTCTGGGAGCTGGGGTGTGGGGCACTCGGGTTCCGCCAGGCTGGGGCTTGTATCTTACCCTCTTAACGAGGCACTGGGTTCTCGCCAGTGTGGATGTGGTCTGGCTGTTGTCCTGTGTCTTCTGCTATTTCTTTTAGGAAGACTTTTCTTTGTTGTATTTTCAAAAATATATGTGGTTTGGGGAGGAGATTTCCACTGCTCTACTCAGGCTGCCATCTTGGCTCCGCCCCTTGCCTTTTATTTCTTTGTGTCATCTTTTTGCCATGGCTGTGACCTCCAGAACTATGTTGAATAAAAGTGGGGAGAGTGGGCATCCTTGTCTTGTTCTCTATCTTAAAGGAAAAACTTTCAGCTTCTCACTGTTAAGTATAATGTGGTCTATGAGTTTTTCATATATGGACTCTTTTAAGTTGAGGCACTTGTCCGCTATTCACATTTTATTGAGAGCTTTTCTCATGAATGAATGTTGAATTTTGTCAAATGCTTTTCCAGCATCTATGGAGATGTTCATGTAGTTTTTGCCCTTTTTGTTGATGTTGTGGATGGTGCTGATGGATTTTCAAATGTTGTACCATCCTTGCGTCCCTGGAATAAATCCTACTTGATCATCATCAATCATATTTTGATGTATTTGTGAATTCAGTTTGCTAATATTTTGTTGAGTATTTTTCATCTACGTTCATCAGGGATATTGGTCTGTAATTTTCTTTCTTTTTGTGGTGTCTGCTTGGTTTTGGTATTAGAGTGATATTGGCCTCATAGAATGAATTTGGGAGTATTCCCTCCTCCTCTACTTTTTGGAAAACTTTAAGGAGATTGAATATTAGGTCTTCACTAAATGTTGGTAAAATTCAGCAGTTAAACAATCTGGTTTTGGCATTTTATTCTTAGGTAGTTTTTTTATTACCAATTCAATTTATTTGCTGGTAATTGGTCTTTTCAGATTTTCTGTTCCTTCCTGGGTCAGCCATGAAAGGTTGTATTTTTCTAGAAAGTTCTCCATTTCTTCTAGGTTATCCATATAATTTTTCATAGTATTGTCACTATTCTGTGTATTTCTGTGGTTTCCTTTGTCATTTTTCCTTATTTCTCATTCAGTTTGTGGACTCTCTTTTTTTTCTTGATAAATCTGGCTATGGATATATCTATTTTATTTTCTTGAAGAACCAGCTCCTGCTTTCATTGCTACTTTCTATTGTTTTATTCTTCTCAGTTTTGTTTAATTCTGCTCTAATCTTTATTATGTCTCTCCTTCTACTGACTTCGGGCCTCATTTGTTCTTCCTTTTCTAGTTTCACTAAATGTGAGTTTAGACTGTTCATGTGGGATTGTTGTTCTGTCCTGAGGTAGGCCTGTATTGCTATATACTTCCCTCTTATCGTGGTGTTTGCTACATCACACAGATTTTACTGTGTTGAATTATTTTTGTCATTTGTCTCCATATATTGCTTGATCTGTTTTTATTTGGTCATTGATCTATTGGTTATTTAGGAGCATGTTATTAAGCCTCCATTTGTTTGTGGGCTTTTTTATTTTCTTTGTGTAATTTAATTCTAGTTTCTTACTTTTGGGATCTGAGAAGTTGGTTGATACAATTTCAGTCTTTTTAAATTTCTGAGGCTCCTTTTGTGGTCTAGTATATGATCTACTCTTGAAAATGTTCCATGTGCAGTTGAGAAGAATGTGTACCCTGTTGCTTTTGGATAGAGTGTTCTGTAGATGTCCGTTAGGTCCCTCTGTTCTAATGTGTTGTTCAGTGCCTCTATCTCTTTACTTATTTTCTGTCTGGTTGATCTGTGCTTTGGAGTGAATTGTATGTTGAAGTCTCCTAAAATGAATGTATTGCATTCTATTTTCCCCTTTAATACTGTTAGTATTTGGTTCACATACGTAGGTGATCTTGTGTTGGGTGCATAGATATTTATACAAGTTATATCCTCTTGTTGGACTGACCTCTTTATCATTATGTAATTTCTTTCTTTGTCTCTTGTGACTTTGTTTTGAAGTCTATTTTGTCTGATACAAGTACTGCAACTCCTGCTTTTTTCTCCCTAATAGTTGCATGAAATATTTTTCCATCCCTTTACTTTCAGTCTTTGTATGTCTTTGGGTTTGAAGTTTGCCTTTTGTAGTCAGCATATAAATGGGTGTTTTTTTTGTTTTGTTTTTTATCTATTCAGAGACTCTGTGTCTTTTGATTCATGCTTTCAGACCATTTACATTTTGGGTGATTATTGATGGGTGTGTACATATTGACATTGCAGGTTTTAGATTGATGGTTACCAAAGGTTCAAGGGTAACTTCCTTACTATCTAAGAGTCTTATTTAACTCAGTATGGTATTACAAACACTGTCCAGATGTTCTTTTTTTTTCTCCATTCTTTTCCTTCCTCCTCCATTCTTTATGTTTTAGGTATAGTACTCTAGTCTTTTTCAATCCCTTAACTGACTTTTGGGGTGGTTGATTTGATTTTGTATCTGCTTATTAATTAATTGGTCTACTTTCTTTACTATGGTTTTATTTCTTCTGTTGATAACTATTTAGCCTTAGGAATACTTCCATCTATAGCAGTCCCTCCTAAATACACTGTAGAGATGGTTTATGAGAGGTAGTTTATCTCAGCTTTTGCTTATCTGGAAATTATTTAATACCTTCTTCAAATTTAAATGACAGCCTTGCTGGGTAGAGTATTCTTGGTTTGAGGCCCTTCTGCTTCATTGCATTAAATATATCATGCCATTCTCTTCTGGCCTGTAAGGTTTCTGTTGAGAAGTCTGATGATAGCCTGATGGGTTTTCCTTTGTATGTGATCTTTTTTCTCTCCCTTGTTTTTTTTTTAATTGTCTGTCCTTATCCTTGATTTTTGCCTTTTTAATTATTATATGTCTTGGTGCTGTCTTCCTTGTGGTTCACTTGTGTGGGGAGATCTGTGCACCAACATGGCAGGAGAGACTATCTCCTTCCCCAGATTGGATAAGTTTTCAGCAATTACCACCTCAAAGACACTTTTTATCACTTTTTCTCTCTCTTCTTCTGGTACCCCTGTTATGCAAATGTTTATCTCAGTATCATGCGAACTGTTTGGATTGGTTACACAGTTCTCTCAATATTCTTTCCTTCCTAGAGATTCTTTTTTTCTCTCTGTTTCTCAGCTTCTTTATATTCCTATTCTCTAATTTCTGTTTCATTTACTGTCTCCTGTACTTCATCTATTCTGCTTTTAAATCCCTCCATTGTATGTTTCATTTCTGATACTGTGTTCTTGAACTTTTGTATCTCATTCCTGAATTCCTCCCTGAGTTCTTGAATATTTTTCTGTAGCTCCATGAGCTTGTTTATGATTTTTGTTTGAAATCTCTGTCAGGTAGATTGATGAGCTCATTTTCACTTGGCCCTCATTCTGGTGTTTGTGGAATTTTGGGTTGAATTGTGTTCCTTTTATGTTTCATATTTGTTTGTGGCACCCTCTAGTCCCAGAAGCTCTACTATCTGGAGCTTCTCAGCCCCTGGCCCGATGGTGGGAGTTGCAGGGGAACTTTCCTGATACCTCTTGGGAGGAAAGAGGTTTTTACTTCTTCCTGGCTGTGGTTCCTGTCTCCACCTCCAGGGCCAGTGTGCCAGGTACTCAGGGAGAAGACTCTGTGCTTTGCACTCATAGATGCCATAGGCAGGGCCTCCCTCTGGCTTACCTGATGCAATGGTGGGGACAGGAAGTTTGCAAACATCTGCCAGCCTGGAAGAAGGTACAACATGCTGTGTATCATGGTTGGGGTTCTTGAAGCTGCATAGCTAGCAAGGCAATAGAGTGCCTGAAGCTCCCTCACTGTTCAGAAGTCTCTCAGACTGCCCGCCTTTCTTTTTCCCAGTGCAGCCGGATGTGAAACTCTGTTTTCTACAAGCAGCTGGAATCTTCAGCTCTCCAAGTATTCCACCTGTGTTAGCTTTCCAACCACACTAATCTCCAGAGCACCATGTAATGTAGTTTAATGCTCCCAGAGCAGATCTCCAGGGCTGGGTGTTCAGCAGTCCTAGGCCTCCACCCCGTCTCCTCTCCATTTCTTTTCCTCATTCCAGTAAGGTAGGGTCACGGAAAGGCTTGGTTCCCCAAGTCATGGCTTTGGTACTTACCCTTTTGCTTGAGGTCTCCTGGTTTCCCCAGGTGTAGACAGTCTCCTGCAGCCTTCTTTCCTGTTGCTCTTTCAGGATTTGATATGTTTGATGTATTTTCATGTTATATGTGGTTTGGGGAGGAGGTTTCTGTCTCACTTCTCACAGCACCATCTTTAATCCCTATCCTTATACTCAGAAATGAAAAGTTTCTTAAAAATAGATGCATTTTGAAAACATTTAATTTTTTTTAAAGAATTAAATTAAGAATTGAATTAAATTCAGAGGTAGGTACTACCTACCTCTTTACTTCTCCTTTAATTATTCAGATAAATTCATTAAAAGTGAGAAATAGCTGAAATATTCATTAACATAATTTTAGTTCAATATATGTATTTTAACAAATAACATATAAAACAAATGTTTTAAACATTGTTAACCACTGATTGAAAAAGTTGGTCATATATCAAATTTATAAACCCTATCAAAAGGTAAGATAAAAAAATTAGAAATAAAATAAAATCATCTAAACATCTTCAAATGAAATACAGGTAACAATGAAGTGCTTAAACATTGGAAAAGTGCTTACCATATTGCTCTGAACCTGTTGATACATACAAAACCTGTTGATTATACAAAAAATAGTTTATAATGTTGTATTTTCTATTTTTCTGTTAAATTATTCTTTAAAACATATTTTCCTCAAATTGCTATTCTTGATTTTTTTACACAAATAGCTTCAAGCAATAAAATCATGTGATATTAAAGTCTGTTAATAGTAAAATTAGTTGAATTAAAATGTAAGTGTGATCAGGTTAAGTCCTACCTTCCAGTAAATTGTAGGTAGTGGGAGATAGGGTCAGCAAACTTGAAGACAGATAGATAGCAATTATTCAATCTGAAAAGCAGGAAATTTACAAAAATAAACACATAAACAGTGACTATTTGGGATAATATTGCACTGTATAACACATAGTGGAGTTCTAGAATGAGGATAGAAAGGATGTAGCATGCAATTATTTGAAAAAAATGTACACATATTTCCTATATTTACTGGGAAAGAGCAACAAAGAAGATGCAAACCCAAGTTCACCAAATTCTAAGAAGATTAAATGGCAAAGAAACCAAAATCTAGGCATATCATAATCAAAAGGTTGAAAATATAAAGAGGAAATCTTGAAAAGTGCATAGAAAAAAGAGATATAATAGTGATAGCCTCTGAGTTTAGGTTGTATTGCCTGTTAGAGGCAAAAAGGCAATTGCAAGGAGTGATGGAAAAGTTTTATACCAAGTTTAGCTGTTGATTTACATGGGTGTATGCAATTTTCAGAAGTCAAGTTGATAGAATGCAAGATCTATGCATTTTATTGTATGTATATTGTATTTTGCTAACAAAAAAATTCAGCTATTATTAAATAATATATACCTCCAAAGAAACAGTACTTTCCTTTATTGAAAATTCTCCTGATTAGGCATTAAGATAAGCACATCACATATATGACCTGGAAAAGAGCCTTCATAGTCACAGAGATAAGAAGCAACTGGAGTAGTTAGGACTTCATTTCTTATTGTTATTTTATTTATTAACCTGAGTTTCTTTCTGATATGCAATTGATTAGTATTATAAAATATTAACTTATAATTTTATTTTGTAAAGTCATCAAAGTTGCTGTGAATTTTTACTAAGTTTATAAAAATGTTAGATGTCTGAGGTCAAAGTATGCTGGTGTTTGATTTCTGTTTTTTATATTTCTATACTTACTCTGAGGTCGTGATCAACTATTTTGTGATGCCTACACTTTAACTGTAGTTTTAAATATACATTATGTGGAACAAAAAACATTTCTAAAAACTTACTACCTAAAACTTCTTATTCATTTTGAAGCAATTGCAAATGTCCAATTTTGAAAATTCTTTTAATGTTAAATAAAATTAAATTCTGATTTCATATTGAAGGCATCATGAAAGATTTTTTAGTATTTTCCTCCTGCTTCTATATACCACTATTAGAAGGACCATTTTGTTCTTTAGATGCACAAGCCAGCTTTAAGAAGATATTCATGACAATGGAAATCAAGTAACTCCTTAGGTGAATCTGACTTTCAATATACTCTTATACCATTTATTTAAATTATACCCCTTTACTCGCAGTTAACTTGATACTATATTAAAAGAGGCAGTTTTTTTTTTTTTTGGTATCATTAATCTACAATTACATGAGCGATGTTATGGTTACTATACTCCCCCCATCATCAAGTTCCCCCAACATACCCCATTACAGTCACTGTCCGTCAGCATAGTAAGATGCTGTGGAATCACTACTTGTCTTCTCTGTGTTGTACAGCCCTCCCCATGCCCCCCACCCCCTACATTATGTCTGCTAATCATAATGCCCCTTTTCCCCCCAAAGAGGCAGTTTTAGGACTGTGAGGCTGTATTATAGTAACAGTTGTAGAATTTAGAGAGGACTGTACATATCATGTATGGAGGAGATTTCACATTTACTCAAATCCACCACATATTTATCAAGAAGATAAGGGCACATAGAGTACTGAATAGTATAAGTTTGTAAATCAGAAGTTTCCAAAAAGGGAAGTAGTATGTGAGAAATGCAGGAGTAAGCCAGGCTGAGAAACAGAAAAACTTAGATTGCAACTTCATTGTAATTACATAAATGTGCACGTGTATGGACCTCCATTTTTGGAATATGCTCATGAGTCTGCAACATATCTATCTCAATGCTCATCAAGCAATACAGTTTCTGAGTTTTGGAAACAGCCAGTTTGTGTTTCCCTGTAAATTAAAGAAAGTAGACAACCATAAAATCATAGAATCACAAAGAACCTTAAAAATGAACTTGGTCACCTAGTTTTCCAGAAAAGTAAACCAAGGAAATGAAATACATTTTTTAAAGATAAATTATATATATATAAGACAAGTATATTTTTAAAACTGAATTCATTAAACTTATTTTTAGTCATACCCATACTAAGATCTGAATCAAAAATAATTAGTTTTCAGCAGAAGAAATTGCACTGACACACAATTTTTGTACAATTTTCTTTAACTTTATAACATGATGTAATCATAGATATGCAGATACAGTTTCAGTGCATGAAAACAACACAGTATGGTTTAGAGCTCTTTACAGTCACTGCAGAGTCATTGGAATATACATCAGGAGAAAAACCTGGCCTTTCACTTAAATGCAAATCAACATACAAAGTTTTATGAAAGTTATTTCAGTAGAGTTCTTACCATACAATCTACAGTGTGATTTTAATTTTAGTTGCAAAATATACTATTATATTTTATTTCTGGTTTTGGTCACATCCATAGAATTACTAGAGTCTAATCTAGTGGCAATCCTATAATTATGGCATGCTCATTAATTTTTCATGAACATAAAAATGGTTCAGGGCTTTAATGCCATATTTGATATAAGCAATTTAAAAAATATCCTAATAAAAAACCACGAAAAAGAATGAGCTTGGAAATGGGGTGCTAAGTGGAATATGCATCATATATATTATTACATTTATAAAATAAATAAAACTGCTATGCATCTGTTTATTTTGTATCATATAGCAAAATAAGCAAAAAAAATATTTCTGACTTGTATGAAAGTATTTTTAGACATAAGGGAATACAGCAATCATTCTAAATTACAAAAGCATTTATATAAAGTGAAATATATATATCAGAAAATTAGCTTAACTAAAATCAGTACAAAATGTGTAAAAATACAGTATGAATCTGGTGCTCAAATATTTTTAAATGAACAATGATTAAATTATTCACTACTAGATGGAAAAAAATTACTATTACTGATTTAAAATCCAATTCTAAATAAACTATGGTGTATATAAATTAAAGAAATTGCGTAGAGATAAGATGAGATTCCATAAAGCATTTTGCATCTTAAATGAATAAGTGTTTTGTACTTTATGTACCAGCAAACTTAAAAATTAGGAAACGCAAAATAGATCCATCTTTTTCAAACTCATATTTTCATATGTATGCAATATAAAATGACTTTTGCAATTTAAAAATAAGTTAAATATGGATGTCTAAAGCCGGGAGTTAAAAGAAGTACATGGTTTAGGGTTGGAGAGTCTAAATTCCTGTGAAATGTGTTCTGTCACATGCAGAGGGAGAGATTTTCAATAGAAACATCAACCTTTCAAAGTTAAAGTTTTAATTAGAACATTACTGTAGAACAAAATGTTATACAAATATAATTATGTTTTTTAAGGGAATGGAATTATTTACTAAGGCTTTATTATTAAGTTTCATTAGTTAGGAAAATAGAATGAAGAGCATGATACTTGAAGCAAAAAAAAAAAACAATCCTATCGTGAATGCCTCTACCTCATGTGTCAGGTATAAGAAACAATAGAAAACAGCTGGGGATGTTGGTTCTGATTTGCAATAGGAAGGCATAAGGGGTGAGGAATGATACCTACAGTACTGAGAGGAGGAGCAATGACAAAGAATAGAGGAGTATATTTTGTGTGATGGCGATAATTCTAAGCAATGCAATAGGAGGTGTGGACTTGTTTGGATGTAATACTGCCGTCAAGGAGAGAGGGAGCACTGTACTCACACTGGAGGGGAATGTCAGGAGGGTAGTAGCATTCTAAGATTACTTTTCTGATTGTATGACTATTTTAGGATGTAGGATAAGACAGAAATCAAGTAATTAGTATTTCTCTCTTTCCAATCCAGACATAAAGTAATTACACCAAAGACTGTCATCTTGATAGAGCAAAGCTTTAATAAATAAATCTCACTGAGAAACCTTTCATAAAAGAAATGACCAATTCAGTAACAGATGAGGTGATGAAGAAAAGGAAACTTAAAATGTCTTATATTTCTAGTTGACATGATGGGATGTCTGACTATATTGGCACAAACTGGCTTTCTGTTCAGAGCTTTCTTCTTGTGTGCTCTCTTTCTAACTAGTTAAATACACTTAGCACATACTTTGAAGGTTTTTTCTAAACTGCATATTTTAACCTTTTCTGAAAGGTTTACTTTTCCTTTCAAATTCTTTTAGTAGGTAGAATTCTGAAAGGCATCATTCTAGAAGGAGTTATGTTTGTTCTACAATTTCAAAATATCACTTAAAGATTAGTCCATAGCAAAAATATTGTTGAAATTTTGTAGACTTCTCCATAGAATCAACCAAAATGAAATGAATAATCTGTTTAACAAGCAGTTCTAAGCTGCATATTTGATTCACTCTAAGGGAAAAGACATATGAAGCTTTTGCTTTTCTAATTTTTAATCCAATTTATAGTTTTAAAGGTTTAAACTAAAAGAAAAAAAATTATACCTTCAGGCACTTTTCTGGTTATTAGGGTGGCAAGAAGCACAAAGTTCAGATTTTGAAACTCCAAGATTCTAATGAAGACTTCAAAATGACTTGCATTAAAATTAGAGCCATCACATGTTAGAATTCCACTGGGAGATTTTGTCTCATTTAGAATGTCATAATGACTAAAGTTCCTCACCCACCTCACCATCCCCATCCTCCACAAAGGCTTTGAAGTGAAATTTCCTGTGAATTCTTCAGCTATTCTGACTTTTAAGGGGAAATATATATTTAGTCATCATCTTACAGTTAGAATGAAATAGCAAACTCACTCCACGTGAAGAATGTGTCTTTTGTTCTTTCAGGAAAAATGTCCCATGGCAGCTGTCTGGCTGGCACTAAAAATGGCACCATGCTTAAGAGCCATGATTGACAAGAAAAGGAGTTCCCCAGCAAGCTATAGTCTCAGTTTCTATACAGAAATCTATTCCTTTTTTCCTAGGGTTGGTTCTTTTATTAAGTTCTACCTATTTAGGAGTTAACAACTATCTCAACTATAGTACTCCTATTGTTTAAGTTTATTTCTGGTATAAACTCTGAAAAGCTCTCCTTTTGAAATAGGAGATGTTTTCATACGTGTTGTTTTGATTTCCTTTTTGGTAGGCTTTTTCTTATATTTTGAAAATTTCTTAACTTTACAAATGTGTCAGAAAATTGTCCCCACTCTGCCACTGGTAAGGGGTATGTCTGCAGCACGTTTATGAACAATTCATAGCACTGTACATTTCCGCCTGGCAAGCACATCAAAGAAAATATCAGCGTTAATGTGACATTTTGACTTTGTGAGTGAGAAGGTCACTAGAGTAATTAGTGCTAGATAAACCCAAAGGACATGCTGTGCTAGTGTGATCATTCTAGTAATACCCACAAGTACAACACTACAGAAACTTTTTTTATGAATTATGAAAATCTTCTTAGCTATTTAAAAATATTGGGCTTCCTTGAACTTCACTGTTTGAGAGAAGGGGCTTTGCATAATTTGACAAATCATACAAAAAATTACACAAAAGACTTTGCATCAAGATATAATTTGAAGGTCGCTGCAAATATTAATGATGTAGTTGACCCTCATGCCCTCCAAAATAGAGATCCTATTAGTGCTTTTCTGTTTTAAATATTTTTTTCTCAGAAATTTTGTTTTTTTTTAAATTATTTTGTCTTCATGAAGAGTCTTAGTAGAATTAAGGGATTACATTGTTCCAGGTCATCAGCAAACATTTACTTCTCTTGAACTAATTTAGCTTAATCACATGCCTTACCTATTTTATTGTATTATTTTATGACCTAGATCTAATTATAAGGTTTTCTACAGTACTTTTAGAGTACATGAACATTGCAATAAAATAAAATAATTAGAATACAAAATTAGTAATAGAGAAAAGAAGAACACACATATTCAAATATAGGACATTTGCCTTGGAGAGATTCAGTTCACTCAGATTCTAGAAATGAATGGAATACATTTATGTCCACCAGTGTTATTTTCCCTAAAGTACAGGGCCACATATAGAATGTATAATTTTAAAGACCATGTTATAATCAAACATACATACTTTTGAGTGATATTAGCAAAATAACAGAGCAGGGAACTCCATACTACATTTCTCTATGAAATCAGGGGATAAATTACCAAAAACTAAAAAAATCAAACTTTTCTGAACTATGGAATTTTTTAAGAAAATTACAACAATTGGGAATAATTAATGAAGAAAATAATTGAAAAATTTTGGGAAAAGAACTCTATGGTATTTTACTTTTCCTTGTTGTAATCTCTCATTCCTCAGCTTAGCAGTGGCCTTTAAGATGGTAGCTTACTTCCCTGATACAAGTTGATGGCACCAGAGGGAATAATATGGATAGGGAACTTGAACATACAAAAAGTCAATCAATGTAATATGCCACATTAATAGAATGAAGGAAAAAAATAATAAGTGGAAGAAGAAAAACCTACAGATAATATTATACTTAATTAATGAAAGACTGAAAGTTTTCCCCCAGAGATCAGAAATGAGACAACAATGCCTGCTTTTACAACTTTTGTTTAGCACTGTACTAGAAGTTCTAGCTAGAGCAATGAGACAAGAAAAAGAATTCTTAACACTAGAGAAGAAGAGGTAGAACCATCTCAATTTGCAGAACACACAGTGCTATCAAACAAATACTGCAATGTTGCAGGATACAAGATCTGCATAGAAAGATCACTTGTATTTCTATACACTAACAAATAATCTGAAAAGGAAATTTAAAAAGAATTCCATTTAACAAAAATAATTAAGAATAAATTTAAATGAAGAGGTTTAGAATTTGTACACTGAAAACTACAAAACATTGTTGAGAGAAATTAAGTAGGATCAAAATAATTGAAGACATTTTGTGTTTCTGGATTAGAATAAAACACTGTTAAGATGGCAGTACTCCCCAAGGTGCTCATAGATTCATCGTAACCTTGATCTAATCCCAGTGGTATTTTTGAATAGAAAACTAATCCTAAAAATAGAAAAGCTAATCCTAAATTCATTTGAAATTGCAAGGCAAATCTGAATAAGTAAAAGAATCTTGAACAACAAATAGAGCTGGAAGGCTTTTGATTTCAAAAATTACTACAAACCTATGGGAATCGAAACAGTACAGTATTGGCATAAGTGTAGACATACCCACCAAAGGAATGGAATTGATAGTCCAGAAATAAACTCATGCATCTATGGCCAATTGAGTTTTGACAAGGGTACCAAAACATCAATAGGGAAAGAGTAGTCTCCAGCAAGTAGTACTGAGACAACTGGATATCCAATGTAAAAGAATGAAGTTGGACTACAAGCTCACACTAAATAAAAAATCAATTCAAAATGGATCCAAGACCTAAGTATAAAAGCAGGAACTCTAACATGCTTAGAGAAAAAGACAGTAAATTGTCATGACCTTGGATTTGGTGGTGCATTATTTGACACAGAAAGTACAAACAAAAGAAAAAAATAAACCCTGCTTCATCAAAATTTTACAAGTTTGGTATATTAAAGTGTATTATTGAAAAAGTGAAAATGCTACCTACCGAATGAGAGAAATATTTGCAAAAAATATATGTGATAAGAGTCTAGAATATATAAAGAACTCCTACAACTCAGCAACAATAGAAATAAACAATTAAAAATTAGGCAAGAGACTTAAATAGATGTGTCTTCAAAAAATATGTATATACAAATGACCAACAAGCACATGACAAGATGTTAATTGCCATTAGTAATTTGTGAAATGTAAATCAACACCACAATAAGATAACATTTCATGCCCACTAGGATGGCTATAATCAACAACTTGGAAAGTAATAGGTGTTGATGAGCACATGAAATTGTTAGAACCTTTATATATTGTTGGTGGGGACATAAAAAGGTACATCTACTGTAGAAAACTGACAGTTCTTTAAAATAAACATATTATCCTGCAATTCTACTCAAACAAAATATTGAACATAAAATATTTAACACAAATGCTCATAGCAACACTCTTCAAAATAGCCAAAAGGAGAACAATCTAAATGTCTATCCATTGATTAATTGATAAACAAATGTAATATGTTCCAAATGGAATATAATTCAACAGTAAAAAGGAATGAAATACTGGTAAACATGTAGGAACTTTGAAAACATCATGCTCAATGAAGGGAGCCAGAGACAAAAGATCAGTCACTATGTGATGGGATGTACATGAACAAAAAGATAGGCAAATGCATGGAGGCAGAAAGCAGATTAGTGGTGGCCAGAGGTTGGACAGAGGGGGGAAAAGGGAATAACCTCTTAACAGGTGCAGGGATTCCTCTTAGAGTGATGAAATAGTCTAGAACTTGATAGTGGTAATGACTACTAAAACTAAAAACTACTAAATTGCACAACTTTAAAGTGGTTGAAATGATGAATTTTATGTACACTGAATTTTAACTCAAAAGGGTGTGTCTGATGATTTAAGCTAAGTTTTATCTTTTGATATCTGATTCTACCATAATAATTGCCTTCATCACATAGAGAGAGATACATAAAATGTGTAAATCCAGTCTTGCACCAGTCGTGGAGCTGGTGAGGAAATTGAAACAGTACTATCCCATCATTTTAAAGTATGGTAATTAAGAGCATGAGTCCTGGATCTACATAGCTTCAACCTGAAACAACTGTCTGTGTCGGAGTGGTATTCCTGCCACTTTCTAGGTACTCAATTTTATAGGGTAGCTACTCGTCTCTTGATACCTTAGGCACTTGCACTGTTTTGTGAGTCTGTATTTCATAGGATTATGATAAATGATTAAATTAGTTAGTATAAATAAAATCCTAGAATTTTTCCTTGTCTACAAAGTTATCACCATTTCCCTTCGCCTCACTGTCGGGGAGAGTGAGGCTTTGTCTTGTAGAATTATTAATTCTTGTATTTTGTACCTAAAGAAAGCCCATCATAATTTTGTCATAATTGCACAAAAAACATAAAATTTGTCTCAGTATCTAGTTACCTACAATATGAAGTCCTGATCCCCCTACATTTACTCACTGAGTTTTTGTCAATACTGCTCTTATTAATGCTCCTGTAATTCTATTAGTAAATACTGTACTTTTTATATTTTCTTCTTTCACCTCAAATCATCAAATGATGCAAAATATGTCCATGTTCAAATTATCTTGGTCCAGATACTGAAGCATAAATCCATTTGTGTCTCCTTATTCGTTTTCACTAAATTGCTGTGTGTACACATCTCCCCGATGTGTCTGTACAGAAGTCCTCGCACACACTCAAACAGGCAAAGCCTTGCCTCCCTGATGGTGTTTACTCAGGCAGAGCATTGGTAGTGTCGTCTTTGTTCCTGTTCTCAGCCCAGACAATGATATTTCTCTGTTCATTCATCTCATCTTACACCATAAATGTTATATGTAAAATTTGGAAGATGTGCCCATTTTCTGTCTCTGTCCATAGCTTTAAAATTCATGTAAAAGACATGTGATCCTGAAAAAGGGGATTGTTGGAAAGGCAGATTCACTGTATGGTGTGAGACCAAGTATCATTCTCTCTTGATGAATATGACAGGACTGATATTAGTAGCCATCAACAGATACTCTTAATTCTACTTTATTTGGGATTCTCTAGACTTTCTAAGCAAGTCATACTGTTGTCATACGTTGGTTCTCTCTGTTATCTAGTCTTTCTTTCCCTCTCTTATCTTTACCTTTACTGAGAACTTAGAATATATAGGCTTACAGAATTTTAGACTGTGAAATTATGTACACATATCGACCAACATCTTTCATACCATTGTCTGGGATTTTTCATCTACCAAAATTAAGTCTTCCAGGTTTGTCTATCAATATTTTACCTGAATTAAGAACACATTATAAATGATACTCTATTCTATGATAATTTTGCCCAAATCATCCCTATCAAAATATTCTCTGCAAACTGTATATTATGAAAATATGTGAAACATGGAGAGTTTGTGACACTTCTGAACAGCCACCTTCTATCAAAAGTATTTGTATGTCCTTCAACATGCATTTGATAGTCAGTTTATATTTTCTAGGTCATCTGCCTAGAGATATGAACAACCCTGACAGATATTTTAAGAATGTTTATTACCCAAATAAATTGATATTCGCATGAATTTCAGCACAGGAGATCTTTTTCAGTAGTACAGAATATAAAGAATCGCACATATATGTAATGTTATTCCAGGTACTGGTAGCTTTAAAGACAATACGTGATTCCTTTCTTAGAGACATAATATTCCCTACCAGTGAAATAAGCAAAATAAGCGCACTAAGCCTGCCATCAGTAATATTTCTTTTATTAACAAAGTGCCAAAGGATTGACTGGGTGCCTTATATACTTTATATACCTCAGTATTTAGTACAACTGAAATTATTCTCTTGGGCAACTCTCTTGCAAACTTACAAACAGTCACTCTGAGCCACTTCTGAAAAGCAAAGTATCTTATTCCTCATATTGGGGAACAGAAAAGAAGTTGAGCACTTATTTTTGTGATAACATGTATATTGTATATTTCCTCTTTTAATTTTCATTATTTCCAATTTTATAAAGTGTAATTTAATTATACAAGTAATATATGAATATTCTTTGGTTTTATATGTCTAATATACTGCACATGTTTATGTATGTATGTACATATGTGTATATAAATGTATATATACACATATGCATATGTGTGTATATATACTCACATGTTAGAACTAAATAAAAACTTCTCCTTGTCTCTATGTTTTATCTATGGTATAGAATATTACAAAAGGTGTTTTTAAATGAAGAAGTTACCAAGTGAGGGTTCACGGTAGTAATCAAAATGAAAGTAGAACAAAGAGTGTATTCTCAAATTAGCATGTATATATCATTCTCTTTATAAATTGTCAGCTCTGTATCAGTTACACATTTCCTTTTGAAAAGTTGTATTTAAGGCTGATGAAATTTGTTTTCAGGTGCTATCAACAAGAGTTTGCTTCTGTTGACAATAACTCAGTACCTCTTTCTGACACGACTCTTACAGTAGTAAGAATCCTTACAGTCATCCACTTTCTTAGTGGCAGACAGATAGCTATGCCTTAGATTCTTCGAAAGCGCTACTCAGACTAAATGTTGTTCTTGTGAGCATTGTTTCCTTCGCCCAAAGGTGAATGGCCATTTACGTGATGATGAAAAACAGTTGTCATTTTTGAAGGAATCAAAGGAAGGAGTAAGGACACTAGACATGCATTGCCAAGGTAGAGAAAGAAAACTGATTGTAATCACTTGTAATCGATGGGGGAAATGCAGAATACTCATCTCAGAATATGAATGCATTTATTAGCAGGTGAGAATTAACAACTGAGAAAGGACAGTACATATGTGGTCTCTTTGAGTCTCTTAACCCTTTTTAATTGGTTTATATCTTGAATACCTACTATACAAAGTAGATATTACTACCTCATAGATGAGGAAACTGAAATAAGTTAATTAAGATCACATACTCTGAGAATGGCAGAATGAGGAATTAAATTCAAGGTCTGTCTGACAACAAAACCTTTGGCTAATATACTGGGAACTTCCATAGTTAAGATAAATTACTAATATAGTATAATAAATCAATGATTTATTCCTCTCAATTAATATAATATTTGTAATCCACATGAAAGCATTAAGGTATGATACATGCTAAGTAAGTATATGTTTCTACATATTTGATATTTAATACATTAATACTATGACAGAGAGAATTTCATATTCATCTTAGTGGGGCAGAGAGGCTTTATTTGTTTTTGACTCAAATTTCTGGCAAAAAGATGAATTTTTGTAAATGCCACTTTGTGTCAGGGTCTGCTCTTTGCAACATGAATATTCTCTAACGTTAAACTCTGTTTCTATGACTATGCTTTATTCCTCTCCTTTCTTATCTTCTGAGTTTTCAACTGTAGAAAATCTACAATATTTATGTGGGAATTTTTTTATTAAGGTATCATTGATGTACACTCTTATGAAGGTTTCATAAGAAAAACAATGTGGTTACTACATTCACCCTTATTATTGACTCCCTCCGCATATCCTATTGTAGTCACTGTCCATCAGTGTAGTAAGATGCCACAGTCCCTACTTGTCTTTTCTGTGCTGCACTGCCTTCCCTGTAACCCCACACAAACCATGTGCAACAGTCATGATACCCCATAATCCCCTTCTCCCTCCCTCCCCACGTGCTGTCCCTTACCCCTCCCCTTTGGTAAGCGCTAGTCCCTTCTGGGAGTCTGAGTCTGCTGCTATTTTGTTCCTTCAGTTTTGCTTCGTTGTTATACTCCACAAATGAGGGAAGTTTATTTGATATTTGTCTTTCTATGCCTGACTTATTTCACTGAGCTTAATACCCTCTAGTTCCATCCATGCTATTGCAAATGGTAGGATTTGTTTCTTTCTTATGACTGAATAGTATTCCATTATGTATATGTACCACCTCTTCTTTATCCATTCATCTACTGATGGACACTTAGGTTGCTTGCATATCTTAGCTATTGTAAATTGTGCTATGATAAACATAGGGGCACATATGTCTTTTTGAATCTGAGAAGTTGTTTTCTTTGGGTAAATTCCTAGGTGTGGAGTTCCTGGGTCAAATGGTGTTTCTGTTTTGAGTTTTTTGAGGAATCTCCATATTGCGTTCCACAATGGTTGAACTAGCTTACATTCCCACCAGCAGTGTAGGAGGATTCCCCTTTCTCCACACCCTCGGTAGCATTTGTTGTTCTTAGTCTGTTCTATGTTGGCCATCCTAACTGGTGTGAGATGATATCTCATTGAGGTTTTAATTTGCATTTCTCTGATAATTAGTGATGTGGAGCATCTTTTCATGTGCCTGTTGGCCATTTGAATTTCTTCTTTGGAGAAGTGTCTGTTCAGATCCTCCACCCATTTTTTTTTTTTTTGGAGAGGGCATCTCTCATATTTTTTGATCAAATGGTTATTAACAACAATACAGTTCTGTATAGGGAACTCAATGCACAGTCATTAATCAACCCTAAGCCTATATCTCAACAGTCTCCAATCTTCTGAAGCATAACAAACAAGTTCTTACATGGTGAACAAGTTCTTACATAGTGAATAAGTTCTTACATGGTGAATAGTGCAAAGGCAGTCATGTCACAGAAACTTTCGGTTTTGATCACGCATCATGAACTATAAATAATCAAGTCAGATATGATTAGTCATTTGATTTTTATACTTGATTTATATGTGAATCCCACATTTCTTCCTTATTATTATTATTATTTTTTTTAAATAAAATGCTGAAGTGGTAGGTAGATGCAAGATAATGGTAGAAAACATAATTTAGTGCTGTAAGAGGGCGAATGTAGATGATCAGATCTGTGCCTATAGACTAAGTATTAATCCAAGCTAGACAAGGGCAACAAAACATCCACGGATGCAGAAGATTTCTCTCAGAACAGGGGGGGTGAGTTTCTAAGTCTCCCCTCTGTTGGTCCCCAATTTCTCTCCTGATTACCCCCCTGCGACTGTGCCTGTCTTAGGTTGTTCCTTCCTTGAGGAATCTTACCTGTCTCTGGCTAACCAGTCATCTTCCCCTCCACCCATTTTTTAACAGTTTTATTTGCTTTCTGGGTGTTGAGGCATGTGAGTTCTTTATATATTTTGGACATTAACCCCTTTTTGGGTATGTCATTTACAAATATATTCTCCCATACTGTAGACCTAACCAAGGAAGTGAAAGACCTATACCCTGAAAACTACAAGACACTCATGAAAGAAATTAAAGAAGATACCAATAAATGGAAACCCATCCTGTGCTCATGGATAGGAAGAATTAATATTGTCAAAATGGCCATCCGGCCTAAAGCAATCTACAGGTTCAATGCAATCCCTATCAAAATACTAACAACATTCTTAAACAAACTAGAACAAATAGTTCTAAAATTTATATGGAACCCCAAATAGCCAAAGCAATCCTGAGAAGGAAGAATAAATTGGGGGAGATTACACCCCCGACTTCAAGCTCTATGACAAAGCCACTGTTACCAAGACAATTTGGTACTGGCACAAGAACAGACCGATAGACCAATGGAAGAGACTAGAGAGCCCAGATATAAACCCAAGCATATAAGGTCAATTAATATATGATAAAGGAGCCATGGATATACAATGGGGAAATGGCAGCCTCTTCAACAACTGGTATTAGCAAAACTCGACAGCTACATGTAAGAGAATGAAAGTGGAGTATTGTCTAGCCTCATACACAAAAGTGAACTCAAAATTGCTCAAAGAATGTAAGTCATGAAACCATAAAACTCTTAGAAGAAAGCATAGGCAAAAACTCTCTTGAATATAAACATGAGCAACTTTTTCCTGAATGCATCTTTTCAGGCAAGGGAAACAAAAGCAAAAATGAACAAATGGGACTACATCAACCTAAAAACTTCTGTAAGCGAAGTGCATGCGAACTTTTTATTGTTGGAGAATAGAGTCTTAATAGAAACACCTGAAAGGTAGTGGAAGCTTCATATTCAGTGAGGATTCAGAGTCATAAATATGACTTTGGTTTATTCATATTTTTAGACTTTGCTTCCCAAAAAACATCCTGAATAGGTTTGATTTTTTTTTACCTTTCAAGCTTTTGACCTAGTTTAGAGGTACTAGTAGAATTCGATAGTTGCAAATTCCAGACTAACTTGGAAAATTGATTTTATTAAATTTGATCACACAGATAACTATTTGGAAGAAGTCAACACAAGGATGGCTTATAGTATTAGTAATGAACTTTTGTAAAAATAGGTGTACTCTAAGCACTACCAACATTAAAATCCTCTCTATCTTAGTATTTTTCATCACATAGCAACCTCATTCTATAATCATATCTAGTAATTAAAATGGCTCATTCATAATTTCACACATGCTCAATCATTCCATATTATTTTGGAGTGAGGGATGAATTTTCTGGGGTGCTGCAGTCTGCATATTAATTGTGAATATGTCATCATTATGCTAACTTATGGATGGGTACAATTCTGAGCCCTATTGTTAATGTTAATTTTGTTCTTTGGGCTATCTGAACAACCCACATACCTTTATCTTTAGAAGTAGATGACTCTCCTACACAACCTCTTACTTATTTCTAACTTTGCATAATAGAAAATTCTGACCACTAAGACCAAATATAAAGACCAGATGCTTAGCCAAAGTCAGCATGGTTCTAATACTCTGCATGCCGGCATTATCAGCTATTCCCTGAGTCTAACTGGGACCCATGAATTATACTTTATACTTACTGTGGGTGCCTAAAGAGATGTTAGTGACTGGAATGAACACAAAAGGGAGCTTTAAGAAGCAATATTGAAGTACAGCATAGGGAATATTGTCAATAATACTGTAGTATTTTGTATGTTGACAAATGGTAACTATACTTACTGTGGTGAGCATTTAGTAATGTATATAATAGTCAAATCACTGTGTTGTACACCAGAAACCAATATAATATTGTATACCAACTGTATTCAAGTTAAAAAAAATGAGTAATATTTACAGATGCATCTATGGAAACATAGACATTGAGGATATATGTCTCTGTGGCTCTGTTTCTCAAAGTTTAGTGTGCATATAACTTACCTGGGGCTCTTGTTAAAATGTATTATCCTGATTTAGTAGAATAAGGTTGGAGTAGGGTCCATTATTGTGCACTTATAACAAACTTTCTGGTAATACTGATTCTGATTGTTCAAGGACCACAATATGCTGAACTTTCCCTCACATGAGAATGCAGAAATCACAGTAAAATCTTCATTATTGTTTCTCCAATCCTAATAGAGTGAAATTAACTTTTGTTAAACTATGTGCCCATCCTCCTTAATCTCAATACTTGATTCTGTTTACCTACTTAACTTTGCCCTTGATCATCTTTAAATCCTGCAGAGTTTATGCAAACTTGTGTAGACTTCTCACAGACTTAAAAATACTTGAGAGTTGCTTTGTCTTTAATCTCAGCATGCTCATATCTTGTTTTTATGCCTACAGGCTGCTCAAGGAATTCTGATTGAATAATAGATGAATAAAGCAACAGGTGAAAATATGTCACATGAAAATGTATTCTTTTTATTCTGGTCTCATATAGTAATTGAACCTAAAATATGTACCCTTTTTTCAATCCCTTTGTGAAGAATATAATGAAGTGAGAACATCCAGTGTAGAACAAGAAGGAAGTATAGCAGTTGACTGATATTTTTTTTCATTTATAGATTTTTTTTGGTATCATTAATATACAATTACATGAGCAACACTCTCATTACTAGATTCCCCTCATTATCAAGTCCCTACCACATACTCCATTACAGTTATTGTCCATCAGCATAGTAAGTTGCTATAGAGTCACTACTTTTCTCTCTGTGCTATACTGCCATCCCCATAACCTCCCTACATTATGTGTGCTAATTGTAATGCCCCTTTACTCCCCTTATCCTTCCCTTCCCACCCACAACCCTTCCCAGTCCCTTTCCCTTCGGTAATTGTTAGTCCATTCTTAGGTTCTGTGATTCTGCTGCTGTTTTGTTCCTTCAGTTTTTGCTTTGTTCTTATGCTCCACACATGAGTGAAATCATTTGGTACATGTCTTTCTCCGTCTGGCTTATTTCACTGAGCATAATACCTTCTAGCTCCATCTATGCTGTTGCAAATGGTAGGATTTGTTTTCTTCTTATGGCTGAATAATATTCCACTGTGTATATGTACCACAGCTTCTTTATCCATTCATCTACTGATGGACACTAAGGTTGCTTTCATTTCTTGGCTATTGTAAATAGTGCTGTGATAAACATAGGGGTGCATATATCTTTTTCAAACTGGGCTCCTGCATTCTTAGGGTAAATTCCTAGCAGTGGAATTCCTGGGTCAAATGGTATTTCTATTTTGAGTTTTTTGAGGAACCTCCATACTGTTTTCCACAATGGTTGAACTAATTTACATTCCCACCAGCAGTGTAGGATGGTTCCCCTTTCTCTGCATCCTTGCCAACATTTGTTGTTCCTATTCTTTTCAATGTGGGCTATCCTAATTGGTGTGAGGTGAAATCTTGTTGTGGTTTTAATTTGCATTTCCCTGATAATTAGTGATATGGAACATCTTTTCACATGCCTGTTGGCCATCTGAATTTCTTCTTTGGAGAATTGTCTGTGCATATCCTCCATCCATTTTTTAATAGGGTTATTCGCTTTTTGTTTGTTGAGGTGTGTGAGTTCTTTATATATTTTGAATGTTAACCCCTTGTCCGATATGTCATTTATCAATATATTCTCCCATACTGTAGGGTGCCTTTTTGTTCTGCTGATGGTGTCTTTTGCTGTACAGAAGCTTTCTAGCATGATGTCCCATTTGTTCATTTTATTATGTTTCCCTAGCCTGAGGAGATGCATTCAGAAAAAAGTTGCTCATGTTTATATTCAAGAGACTACTGCCTATGTTTTCTCCAAGAGTTTTATGGTTTCATGACTTACATTCAGGTCTTTGATCCATTCTGAGTTTACTTTTGTGTATGGGGTTAAGCAATATAAATTAGATTTTATTCATTCATTCATTTAAAATACCTAAGAGAGTGCCTGGCAAATAAGTTATTTTTATTATAAAAAATACATAATAGCAATTTTTATTGCAAATACTGATGTTAACTCTTTTCAAAAGTTTTAATTATGTTGAAAGTTAGGATAACAAAGTTCACAGTTTATTACATAACCCATATAGGAATGAACACAAAAGGGAGTATTAACACTCAAAAGGGAGTACAGTCAGTAGTATTATAATGTAATTTTTATGTTGACAGATACCTATACTCATTGTGGTGAGTTTGATATCATAATTGTCAGATACTATGTTGTACCTCTGAATATAATATAATGTACATCAACTATATTTCAAATAAAATGAGCAATGTGAACAGGTGGAGCTATAGAAATAGACATTCAAGGTATATGTCCTCATCAATCCTGTAGAATCAATACTTTTGTTTAATAAAACTAAGGACTGTTTCTTCAGGCTTTTCCATTGGTAAAATTATGCTAGAAATTTATTATTTAAAACACTTCTAAAACAGGTGTCAGACCACAAAATAGGTGTCAAGGTTTAGAATAAGTTAAAGATAGATACTTTTGAAAAGTATTGCAAACTTAGTATATATCTTAAACCACCACTTTTGCATACAAATTCAGTTGACTCAACTAGAAAAGCTAGGTGCATTTGAATTTACATTGGACTATAAATATGTTCTTAATAAATTTAACTGCCTAGTTTACTATGATGTGTTTTCAAGATGGTTACCTGGTTCTGTGGTATAGAATTTCTGTTTCTTGCTGAGTCATTATTATTGTGTCACGTTAGATAAGTTATCTGATTGTTGACTTATTTTAATTTTAGCATAAATGCTCATAGTGTTAGTTATGAAAGGACTATCTAACATTCACAAACTTAAAGAAATTGGAATCCAGCTTGCAACTCCTTTTTAAAAGTGATGAGGAAAGTGAATGGCATATATAGAGAAGCCTGAGGTAGAAATATTTAATTTTATGCACAAATAAAATATTCAGAAATAAGAGAGTGAAACAAACTGTTATGATGTTGAAAGGGCTTGTTATGAAGATCACACTTAAAGAGTGGTCCTGCCAGCTTTGTATTGTTGAGCAGTTTTTATAATCTTGCTGGACTATTTTCTTTGTATTTGTTTGATTAATGTGGGAATGAAAGAATTAATCTAGATCCCAGTTAGGTTTCTCCTATAATAATGTTCACAGTTTAGCTTCCCCTTGTCCCTGCCTTCTCTGTTCACTCATGTCAACTATGTCACTCATTCTGGTTCTGTCCCTAAAAAAATCCACAGTCTATCACCTTCTTTACTTTCTTTAGTACTGCAACTTTAGTTCAACTCTCATGTTAGTTAACTTCTTCCAGTAGACTCCCAACTAGCCACCCTTCACCTACCTTACTCCACAACAGTTGTTATTCCACAGAATAGCCAGAGATATTCTTTAAAAGGTGAATAGAACTATGTCATTACCCTGCATAAAGATTCCAGTAACTTTTTGATACATTTAGAAGAGAACACTTCTTCTTTTCATGACCTGTCTCTTCTTGCCCCATTATGCATCATTTACTTATTTCGGTAACATTTTCACACTCACTTTTGATGTCCCAGCCACACTGAACTTGACCTTGCTAAGCCCGCCCTTCTCAGAAGCCTTGATATTTGTTTTCCATAAAATACTTTTCCCCATTATTGTCACAAGGCCTTGTTATAAACGTCTCAAGTAGTCCCTGCTTTAATGAGGCCTTTTGAACACAAAAAGTAAATCATTGAGACTTTTGGCTTCAGCTCCAAAAGTAGAGTTTGAAAGTTGTCATTTACATCCCCACACTGGGAAAAGGAACATTTTTGTACCCACGAAAGAGCTGGTTTCCAGGGCAGAGTGTACCCCAAAGTCTGGTTAGACAGGCAAATCAGAGAGTAAGACCTAGATCTGCTTTTCTAGAGCAGAAACTGCTAGAGAAATAAATTGATGGGAAAACTCAAATAATAATTTGATGAATTGCTGGAGGCTAAGTGTGGACCAGTAAGAGAGTGAGAAACTCCTGGGCACTACATTCATGGATGGGGAAGGTCACACCTTATTCCCAGGAACCCCACTATCTTCTCATAGTGAATCTTCTAAGAAGACCCCTCGTGGCTCTGACAGTGAGAAGGGGAAAAGTAATCCTTGTGAAATACATCCAGGTCCGTCTCCATTTGAAAGACCTTCTATTCCAGAATTTACAAGAAGACTCTTGTAAAGTCCCAGCGTGGTAAGAGAACAGCATTCCTCTCATTACATCCCCCTCCAGGCTTCCTGCCTCAACTAAGTGAGGGAGCGGGGAAGCTATGGGAAGAAACACTTTTAAACTTCACAGACCCAAGCCAGAAGCCCTCACCCTGACCTATCTCCTACCACATCAACAGGCTGCAATATAATAATAGTGAATTACAACTGAAAGAGTTGTAAGACATAGACATGCTCTCTGAAAAAAAAGTATTTAGGGAAGTCCTCATGCAAAAGAGAAGACTAAAACACAAACACTAAAGGAATTCAAAGAATCTGTCATCCATAGGTACAGCAAGTACTAAACACAGCTCAGCTTCTACTGAGATCAACATAAATTGCCCCATTAGAGACTTGGAGAGTAGAATGGGTACTGCTTTGTTGTATGGTACTATACTACATGTGAAGCACAGAAGTGTTATTTGAAGGTGAACTTAGATTAATTAAAAATATGCATTTTAAACTCTAGGACAAGCAGTACATTTTTTTTTTCAGAAGGTCATCTCTTTTTATTTATTTATTTTATTTTAATTTTATTTTTTATTTTTTTGAGAGGGCATCTCTCATATTTATTGATCAAATGGTTGTGAAAAACAATAAAATTCTGTATAGGGGACTCAATGCACAGTCATTAATCAACCCCAAGCCTAACTCTCAACAGTCTCCAATCTTCTGAAGCATAACAAACAAGTTCTTACATGGTGAACAAGTTCTTACATAGTGAATGAGTTCTTACATGGTGAACAGTGCAAGGGCAGTCATCACAGAAACTTTCGGTTTTGGTCACGCATCATGAACTATAAACAATCAAGTCAGATATGATTATTCATTTGATTTTTATACTTGATTTATATGTAAAAAGGGAAGTATAATTGATCCACTTAGAAAATAGATTAAATGGAATCATAAAATGCTCAATTAAAATAAGAGAAGGTAGAAAACCTCTGTAAATGAATAGAAACCATTACAAGTAAGATTGATGTTAATCCAAGTGTACTCTTACTTTAAATGTGAATTCCCTAAATACACCAATTAAAAAAAGATTATTAGAATGAATTTATTTTTAAAAAGCAAAAGATCCAACTACAAGCTGCCTGAAAAGAATCTCACTGTAAAGATTATGAGACATTAAAATTAAAAGATTGACAGAAGATATACCATGCTAAAACTTCTAAATAAAACTAAAACAGCAATAAAATTTCAGACAATTCAGTCTTCACAATGACTGTTATTGGAAATAACCAGGAGACCTACATAATGATTAGAGGGTCAATTCTCTACAAAGACAATACAGTCTAAAATGCAAACACACTTAAAAACAGAACACCAAAATAGGTGAGGCAAAAACTAATGTAACGAGGAGAAATAGATAAATCCACAATCGTATTTGAAGACCTCAAACCTGCCCCTATCAGTTATTAATAGACTAGCAGGTAGAAAATCAGTAAGTATATAGTTAACATGAACAGCAGTATCAATCATTGTGATTTAATTGACATTTACAGACTCCTCTATTCTACACCATAAGAGTACACATTTCTTCTCAAGCTCCCGAAGAACATTTGTTCACTGAGAGAGACTATATGCTGGGACACAAAACACACTTTCTTACATTTAAAAGAATAGAAATTGTCTAATGTATGCTCTTGGAAAACAATGGAATTAATGTAGGAATTAACAATTGAAAGATAACTAGAAAATCCCATTTGGAAATCATGCAACACACAAATGATGCATGGATCAGTGTAATCTCAAGTGAAGTTAAAAGCCATTTCAAACTAAGTGAAACTGGAACTTAAAACTTGTGACATGCAGAAAAAAATGTTCTTAGAAATATATGGCATTAGACACATGTAGTTCATCCTTGAACACCAGGGGTTTGAACTACATGAATCTACTTCTATATGCATTTTTTTGAATAAATATATTGGGAAAAATTTTAAAGATCTGTGATTATTTGAAAAATCCTCTAGCTTACTTTAAGAATATAGTATATGATACACGTACAAAACATGTATTAATCAGGTGTTTGTTATTGGTAAGGCTTCCTGTCAACAGTAGGTTATTAGTAAAGTTTTTGGAAAGTCAGTTTTGAAAGTTGGTGTCCCTTCCCCCCACATTGTTCAAGGGTCAGTTGTATTGGAAAATATTTGAAATAATCTAAACTAACTGTTTAATTCCCTTCCCTCTGTATTCCCACAACTCAGAATAGAATGTGTCACACAAGCTTGTTTCTGAAGTCATGATGTTGGCAGTAAGATACTGTTTCAACTATCTATAATAATAATCCTAACACAGGCAACCTTAAGTTTTCAAGAAAACATACTTTCTGGGAGTGTTATTGGTTGACTCCAAAAGTTAAATGAAGTGCATTATACTTAAGGAATCTAAGAGTGAAATTACATACCGAAGAATATAGTTTCAGTAGATCATTTTCAGTCTCCACTATTTTAATAATAGTCTAAACTGCACAATTTGGCATCTTTAACAGTATTTCAATTACTTGGCTTATATTTATAAATAAATGTCCTTCTTACTTCCACAAATTTTATTATTATTATTTTTAATTCTCCCTTTCTCAGCTTCAATTTGCATTTAGAAGGCTTGTTGCAGAAGTAGTGAAGTTTTCTAAGGGACTTTTAAGTGCTACAGTAGACTGGAGAAATGAAGCCTTTAGGGAACAAGCAGGAGCTCCTCCTAAAATGAAGCTCTTGTTTTGAACCTATTGTGAAATCCATCTATTATGCATGAGGGTGTCCAACAAAGCCCTCTTGAATTTGCTCTCTGGTTTTTAATTTTGGTGCGTGATATAGTGATCTATAGGACTGAGGTAGCACAAGATTATAGGCTCCCAACTGTGGCTGATGAAGCATTAATTTCAAAGAAACAGTGAAAAAATGATGTGTGCTGCCCTGTTTAATTTTTTAATCTTCCATAACCTTCCAAAAATAAGTTCTGTAGATGAAATAAAGAAGTATATCTAATTCTTTATATTTGTTTTCATGAAAATATTATCTTAGGTTTTAAACTGTCATAACTTATTATCCATAGTAGTAGTTTAAACTATAAAAAAATCCTCAAATAGCTGTACAAGAAGAATTGACATTATCTGTCTCCTTTCAGAAATTTTATTTTTAATTTCAAGGGTAATACGTGCTTGTTTAAAAGACTCAAGCTGTGTAAATTAAAGTTAAATTTTCCTTGCTTTGCCCTGTTTGATTTTCCTTCTCTTTTCAAAGAAAACCTAACACTAGTTTGTTTTGTATAATCGATGACTTTACTGTGCATCCCTCTTTATATATATATATATATATATATATACAAAATGTTGTACATATTCTATATCAGTTAGGTAAATAGCTGTAGGTTATAGAGTACGATAGAAGAAGTATAATGTGTTTGTTCTGCCATCAGCCACTGTGATAAATTAGTACTACACACACACACACACACACACACACACACACACACACACGCACGCATGCACACGCATATACATGTTTTGTGGAAGAGTTTCTATAATATAGGTTCCTGGAAATATAATTGTGGCATCAAATTGTATGTGAGTTTATTTATATTAATGATAGCTGAGACTGAACTAAATATATATGTATATAAGTGTGTATATATAAATGTATACACATATATATATATTAATATAGAAAAAAAGTGTATTTAAAATTATATTGTCCTATCCAGATAATTTTTTTCCTCATGTATTCTCCATGTCCTATCAGAAGTTGTATTAGTTTTCTTATAAATATCTTGCACATTTATTTTTTAGCTTACTACAATATACTTTACAATTGTGTTGCTATGAGGTGCTTTTGGAACAGAAATTTGAAATTCACTGAGGATATTTCATCTTATTAAAAGTGCAGTTAATAGCTGGTGTACTTTAATATTATTGTCCATATCATTTTAGCAAGAAGGATATTTTTCTTTCTAGTTTTTAATTTGTCTCAATAATATGAAATCACTGAATATATACATAATTTAGGAATTTCAGGAGAGGAAGGGAGAGTATATAGTTACTTGAAATATCAATTTCTTTTACAAAGGGATTTTGGAGAAAATGCCTCAAGTATTATTTATTCAAATAACAAAATTTCGGAGGTTCTTGGAATATAATGGGTGGAAAATAATGTTTGGTGATATAATTAAATGAGTAAGTGATTGATGATGAAAGTTAATGACTAGATAAATGAATATTTCTACCAAACCCAACTAATAGATTTCTGTGGCTAAGATTATCTATTATCAACAAAAATCTATTCTCTCTTACTTCTAGGCAACATGGCTAGACTTTATTTCTGAGTTTTTCTTGCAGTTATATATTGCTAAGTAACAGATTTTGCCCCAGTAAAGTACTATATAGGCCCCAAGGCTGTCGGTGTGGCATGTTCATTCTTTTTCCCATTTCAATTGACTGCAGCCTAAACATAGTGGAGACCCCTTGTGGAATGTACATGTCCCAGGCAATGTCAGAGCTGCACAAAGTAAAGAGTCTAGGACTCTGGAACAGGGCTGCTTGCAAACTTAGGACACTCACACACACTGTGGGACATGACAGAGGAAAAAATCCATACAAACAAGCAATTCAAACAAAATAAGTAGGATTTTGTTAAGCCCCCTAGGAGTCTTATCTAAGGGGTGCATAAGGTATATAAGCTCTAGGAGGTAGGAAAGGATGTTGATGACATGGACTGTTGAGAAAGTCATATCAGGAAGTTGGTTTGCTTGTGACACTGCAAACTGGTATCCAGGGCATGCAGTTGCATGAGAAGGATAATACCATTTTAAAGTCCTTGCAGGACACTTGGCCAAAACAAAATGGATGCTGAGGCAGCGCTACTATTGAGTAGTTTAGCTAAGCTCTCAACAGATGAAATGTCTTCACATTTTTTTGTCCATTCACATTCCTCTTCCCTACATTTCCTTGTTAAACTGCATACCTCTTCCCCACATTTTATTGTCACTGATTTTCCAATCAATAGGAATTTTCCTTTTAAGTCCCTAAACATTCAGTCAAACCATTGGCCACAACCCATTCAATAGTATGTAATTGAGCATCTGGTCATTTCTCCTTCTAAGCAAAATGAATAACAAGGCACACTTCTCAAAGTACTCCACTCTGGGAGGATTTCCTTCACCACTGATCTTCAGGAATGTCCCAGAAAAGGACTGAAGTACTTCCAACTATCAAGTTTCAGGTGGTGCCTGAATGTCATGCATCCTAAAAAATGTAAGAAACTTTACATTTGTACTATTTAAGTTTCCTTTAGGGGACAATTTCTAGTAATTATATTTCTTTTTATGTGAATATTAATTTCTTTGTTTCCCAAAGCAAACAACTTGAGAATTGATACCAGTTTCATTTTGCTCAACATTAAGACTTCAGGGTGTAGAAGTTCTGTTTTCCATGCCCAATATGACATTGTTAAATATTTACTGGCGGCTTTAGTAAGCATGGACTTCGCCATTTTTGAAATTCTAATGTAAACCTTCTGGTTTCATTGGTGCCAAGGCTGAACTTAAAGAGCTTTCCTACATAATGATTCAGCATAAGAATTAACTTAAAAGACCAAACAACATGTGGTATAGCATTTGTTTTATCTTTGACATAGCTTTCTGTAAATTCCATATGGTTAGAGCTCTTAATTATTCTCTGTCTTACTTCATTGTGCCTGGTGTGTCTATGTATATTGCATGGAATCTCAGAGGAAAACACAAATAGGCCAGGTGTAATGTTAACAAATACATACACTATATGAAAAATTGTTAGGTATTGTGCAATACTGGTTGCATTGAAAGTTATTCCTATGCAGGTATCATAGTCATCAAACTTTTAACAAAAGCCAACTGAACTATTTTTTGTATTTATTTAAGCTCTGCTATTACAGTTGTTTATTGATCTTAAATGACATTTAAAGTAGGCAAAGTTTTTTTTTTTCTTTGTCATTTTTCTTTTGGTATCATTAATTTAAAATTACATGAGCAACATTATGGTTACTAGATTCCAGCCATCATCAAGGCCCCACCACATACCCTATTACAGTCACTGTCCATCAGCATAGTAAGACGCTATAGAATCATTACTTGTCTTCTCTGTGTTATACTGCCTTCCCTGTGTCCACCCTCACTGTGCCACATTATGTGTGCTAATCATAATACCCTTTTTTCCCTCTTATCCCTCCCTTCCCACCCATCCTCCCCAGTCCCTTTCCCTTTGGTAACTGTTAGTCCATTCTTGGGTTCTGTGAGTCTGCTGCTGTTTTGTTCCTTCAGTTTTCTTTTGTTCTTATACTCCACAGATGAATGAAATCATTTGATACTTGTCTTTCTCCGCCTGGCTTATTTCACTGAGCATAATACCTTCTAGCTCCATCTATGCTGTTGCAAATGGTAGGATTTGTTTTCTTCTTATGGCTGAATAATATTCCATTGTGTATATGTAGCACAGCTTCTTTATCCATTCATCTACTGATGGACACTTAGGTTGCTTCCATTTCTTGGGTATTGTAAACAGTGCTGCAATAAACACAGGTCTGCATATGTCTTTTTCAAACTGGGCTCTTGCATTCTTAGGGTAAATTCCTAGGAGTGGGATTCCTGGGTCAGATGGTATTTCTGTTTTGAGTTTTTTTAGGAACTTCCATACTGCTTTCCACAATGGTTGACCTAATTTCAATTCCTACCAGCAGTGTAGGAGGGTTCCCCTTTCTCCACATCCTCGCCAACATTTGTTGTTTGTCTTTTTGATGTTGGCCATCCTAACTGGTGTGAGGTCATATCTCATTGTGGTTTTAATTTGCATTTCTCTGATGATTAGTGATATGGAGCATCTTTTCATGTGCCTGTTGGCATCTGAATTTCTTCTTTGGAGAAGTGTCTGTTCAACTCTTCTGCCCATTTTTTAATTGGCTTATTTGCTTTTTCTTTGTTGAGGTGCAAGAGCTCTTTATGTAATTTGGATGTCAACCCCTTATCAGATATGTCATTTATGAATATATTCTCCCATACTGTAGGATGTCTATTTGTTCTACTGATGGTGTCCTTTGCTGTACAGAAGCTTTTTAGTTTGATATAGTCCCACTTGTTCATTTTTGCTATTGTTTCCCTTGCTCGGGGAGATATGTTTATGAAGAAGTTGCTCATTTTTATGTCCAAGAGATTTTTGCCTATGTTTTTTCCGAAGAATTTCATGGTTTCCTGACTTACGTTCAGTCTTTGATCCTTTTTGAGTTTACTTTTGTGTATGGGGTTAGACAGTAATTCAGTTTCATTCTCTCACATGTAGCTGTCCAGTTTTGCAACACCAGTTGTTGAAGAGGCTGTCATTTCCCCATTGTGTATCCATGACTACTTTATTGTATATTAATTGACCATATATGCTTGGGTTAATATCTGGACTCTCTAGTCTGTTCTGTTGGTCTATGGATCTGTTCTTGTGCCAGTACCAAATTGTCTTGATTATTGTGACTTTGTAGTAGAGATTGAAGTCAGTTAGTGTAATCCGCCCCGACTTTATTCTTCCTTCTCAGGATTGCTTTGGCTATTTGGGGTCTTGGTGGTTCCACATGAATTTTAAAACTATTTGCTCTAGTTTACTGAAGAATGCTGTTGGTATTATGATAGGGATTGCATTGAATCTGTAGATTGCTTTAGGCAGGATGGAAATTTTGACAATATTAATTCTTCCTATCCATGAGCGTGGGATGTGTTTCCATTTATTGATATCTTCTTCAGTTTCTCTCATGAGTGTCTTGTAGCTTTCAGGGTATAGGTCTTTCACTTCCTTGGTTAGGTTTATTCCTAGGTATTTTATTCTTTTTGATGCAATTGTGAATGGAATGTTTTCCTGATTTCTCTTTCTGCTAGTTCCTTGTTAGTGTATAGAAATACAACAGATTTCTCTGTATTAATTTTGTATCCCACAACTTTGCTGAATTCAGGTATTAGATCTAGTAGATTTGGAGTGGATTCCTTAGGGTTTTTTATGTATGGTATCATGTCATCTGCCAATAGGGACATTTTAACTTCTTCCTTACCAATATGGATGCCTTGTATTTCTTTGTTTTATCTGACTGCCATGGCTAGGACCTTGAGTTCTATGTTGAATAACAGTGGGGAAAGTGGGCATTCCTGTCTTGTTCCCAATCTTAGAGGAAAAGCTTTAAGCTTCTTGCTATTAAGGATGATGTTGGCTGTGGGTTTGTCATATATGGCCTTTATTATGTTGAGGTACTTGCCCTCTATACCCATTTTGTTGAGAGTTTTTATCATGAATGAATGTTGAATTTTGTCGAATTCTTTTTCAGCATCTATGGAGATGATCATGTGGTTTTTGTCCTTCTTTTTGTTGATGCGGTGAATGATGTTGATGGATTTTTTAATATTGTACCATCCTTGCATTCCTGGGATTCACTTGATCATGATAGTTGATCTTTTTAATGTATTTTTGAATTCAATTTGCTAATATTTTGTTGAGTAGTTTTGCATCTAAGTTCATCATAGATATTGGTCTGTAATTTTCTTTTTTTGTGGTGTCTTTGCCTGGTTTTGGTATTAGAGTGATGCTGGCCTCGTAGAATGAGTTTGGCTGTACTTCCATTCTTATGACTAATTTTACATTTTACAGTTTGTACCTTATTATCCACTTCATCTCTTACAACCCACTCCTTATGGTAACCAGTGATTTGTTGTCAGTGTTTATGGGTATATTTCTTTTTTGTTTGTTTTGAGTCATAGATTCCACATGTAAGTGAAATCATACAGTATTTGTCTTTTTCTGCCTGGATTATTTCACTTAGCCTGCTACGCTCTAGGTTCATCCATGTTGTCAAAAAAGGCAAGCCTTATTACTTTTTTATGGTTGAGTAATATTCCATCATGTATATGTACCACATCTTTTTATCCTTTCATCTGTCATTGGGCAAGTGCCTTGCTCCCATATGCTTGCTATTGTAAATAATGCTACAGTGAACATAGCAGTGCATATATCTTTTCAAATTAGTGATTTTGTTTTCTTCAGGTAGATTCCCAGAAGTGGAATGGGTCATATGATATTTCTATTTTTAATTTTTTGAGGAACCTCTGTATGTTTCCCACTGTGATTGGACCAACTTACATTTCCAGCAAGAGTGTAGGAGTGTTCCCTTTTTCACATCCCCGCCAAGACTTGTTATTTCTTGTCTTTTGTGTAGTAGACATTCTGACTTGTCAAAAATGATACCTCATTGTGGTTTGGGTTTGCATTTCCCTGATGATTAGAGATGTTGAGCATTTTTTCATATGTCCACTGGCCATCTATATGTCTTCTTTGGAAAAATGACTATTCAGGTCCTTTGCACATTTTTTAATTGGATTATGTGTTCTTTTGGCATTGTTTTATGAGTTCTTTATAGATTTTGGATATTAACCCCTTACTGAATATATTTTTTGCAAATATATTCTCCCATATGGTAGGCTGACTTTTTGTTTTGTTGAGGGTTTCCTTTGCAGTGCAGAAGCTTTTTGGTTTGATGTAGTCCCAGTTACTTATTTTGGTATTGTTCCCTTACCTGTGGAGACATACCCATAAACAGATTTCTCATGCTGATGTTCATGAGATTCTTGCCTGTGCTTTCTTCTAAGATTTATATGGTTTTATGTCTTACATTTAGATCTCTAACCCATTTTGAATTTACTGTCCTATATGGTGTAAGACATTGATCAAGTTTCATTCTCTTACATATAGCTGTCTAGTTTTTTCAACACCATTTATTGAAGAGACCTTCTTTTCCCCATTGTGTTCTTATGGCTCCTTTGTGATAGATTAATTGACCATATAGGCATCGGTTAATTTTTGGGCCCTCTACCCTCTTCCATTGATCTATGAATCTGTTCTTGCATCAGTACCATTCTATTTTAAAAACTGTACCTTTAAATATAGCTGGAAATCAGGGAGTTTGATACCCCCAGCTTTGTTCTTTCTCATGATTGGTTTGGCTATCCGGGGTCTTTTGTGGTTCCATATAAATTTTAGGATTATTCGCTCTAGTTCTCTAGTTCTTGGAAAATTCTATTTCTGTTTGGTAGGGATCATAATGAATCTGTAAATTGCTTTGGGCAGGATGGCCATTTTGGCAATAGTAATTCTTCCTATCCATGAGCATGGGATAGATTTCCATTTATTTGTGTCTTTAATTTCTTTCATCAGTGTCTTACAGTTTTCAGAGTAGAGGTCTTTCACCTCCTTGGTATAGTTTATTATAGATATTTTATTCTTGTTGATGCAATTATAAAGGCTTGATTTCTTCTTCTACTAGTTCATTGTTAGTATATGGGAATGGAACAAATTTTGATACATTGATTTCGTATCCTATAACTTTGCTGAATCCATTTATTAGTTTAATAGTTTTTTGGTGGAGTGTTTAGGGTTCTCTGTATATAGTGTCAGGTGATCTGCAAATAATGAGTTTTACTTCTTCCTTACCAATTTGGATGCCTTTTATCTCTGTTTCTTCACTGATTGCCATGGTTAGGACCTCCAGTACAATAGTGAATAAAACTGGTGAGAATGGGTGTCTTGGTTTTGTTCCTGATCTTAGAGGAAAAGCTTTCATATTTTTGCCATTGAGAATGATGTTGCTATGGGTTTGTCTTATACGGCCTTTATTATGTTGAGGTGTGTTTCTTCTATGCCCACATTGTTGCGAGTTATTATTATGAATAGATGTTGAAAGGTGTCAAATTATTTTTCAGCATGTATTGAAATGATCATATGGTTTTTATTCTTTTTTATGTGGTATATCACATGGATTGACATAAATATTGTACCATCCTTGCATCCTTGGAAAAATCCCACATGGATGTTATGATTCTTCTGATGTTTTTTTGAATTCAGTTTGCTAATATTTCTTTGAGGATTGTAGCCTCTGTGTTCCTCAGGGTTATTGGTCTGTAGTTTTCTTTATTATTTTCTTTGTTTGGCTTTGGTATTAGGGTGTTTCTGGCTTTGTAGAAGAGTTTGGAAGCCATTTGGTCCTGAATTTTTGTTTGTTGAAAGTTTTTTAAATAACAGTTCAACTTTGTTACTGGTAATTGGTCTGAACAGACCTTTGTTTCTTCTGGTAAGTATTGGGAGATTGTATGTTCCTAGGAATTTGTCCATTTCTTCTAGGTTGTCCAATTTATTGGCAGACAAGTTTTCATAGAATTCACTTACAATTCTTTGAATTTCTGTGGTGCTGGTTGTAAATTCTCTTTCAATTACAATTTTATTTGTGTCTTCATCTCTTTTTTTCTTAAGTGTGGCTGGAGGTTGTCTATACATTTTATCTTCTTGAAGAACTCCCAGCTGATGTTTTCTAAGTCTCTCATTTATTTCCACTCTGTTAGTTATAATGTGCCACCTTCTACTAATTTGTGGCTTTGTTTATTTTTTTTCTAGTTCCTTTAGTTGTTGGGTTAGATTGTTTGTTTGAGATTGTTTTTTTTTTTCTTGGCAGGAGAGTATTGCTATCAACTTTGTTCTTAGAATCATTTTTGTTTCATCCACATATTTTGAACTGTTGTGTTTCTGTATTGATTTATCTCCATGTATTTTGTGATTTCCTCTTTGATATGTTATTTGATCCATTCATCACTTAGAAGCATTTGTTTTGCTTTCATATATGTTTGTTTTTTTTCCAGGTTTTTTTCTTGTAATTGATTTCTAGTTTCATACCATTGTGATCTGAGAAGATGATTGATAAAATTTCAGTGTTAAATTTGTTGAGACTTGTTTAGTATCCTAATATGTGATCCGTTTTGGAGCACATTCCTTGTCCACTTGAGAAAAATGTGTATTCTGTTGCTTTCAGGTTGGATGTCCTGTATATATCTGTTATATCTATCTTGTCTAATTTGTCATTCAGTGCCCCTGTTTCCTTAGTTTCTGTCTTGATGATTTATCAGTTGATTAAAGTGGGGTGTTAAAATCCCTTAATATGATTGAGTTGCTATTTGTCCCTCTAGGTCTGTTAATATTTGATTTACATATTTAGATGCTCCTGTGTTCGGTACATAGATGTTTACAATTGTTATATCCTCTTGTTGTACTTATCTCTTTATTATTATGTAATGTCCTTCTTTGTCTCTTGTCACTTTCTTTGTTTTGAAATCTATTTTGTCTGATATAAGTATTGCTACTCCTACTTTTTCTTTTTTGTCCCTATTTACATGATTCCTTCATCTTCAGTTTGTGTGTGTCTTAAGTCCGAAGTGAATCTCTTGTAGGTCCCAAATAGATCTTTTTAAACCCATTCAATCATTCTTTGTCTTCTGATTGGAACATTTAGGCTGTTTAGTAATTGTTGATATGTATGTTCTTATTGCCATTTTGTTAAATGTTTCCTGGTTGTTTTTGTTGTTCTTCTCTGATGCTTTCTCCCCACTTACTCTCTTCTCTTGTTTTATGATTTTCTTTAGTGTTATGGTTGGGCTTTTCTTTATTTTTTGTGTATCTATTATAAGTTTTGGCTTGTGGCTTACACTGTATTCTTAAATGACATCCTATGAGTATAACAATCTGTAATAAATTGATGGTCACTTAAGTTTAAACACATTCTAACAGTATTACATTTCCTACTCCTCCTGCACCATGTTCTGTGTATACAATATATTCTTTTATAACTTTTTATTTAGTGATTCTCTTAGTTTTTAGGTGTAATTAGTTTTGTTACTTTTGTCTTTTTGACATTCCTACTAGCTTTTAAGTAAGTAATCTACTTCCTCTGCTGTATGTTTGCTTTTGCAAACTTTTCCCTTTCTTAAATTTCTTGTTTCTAGTTAGGGTTTTTCCTTTTCCTCTTAAGGAAATCTCTAAAAATTCTTGTTAAGGCTGGTTTAGTTGTAGTGAACTCTTTTTAACTTTTATTTAAAGTCTCCTTAAATTCCAAATGTTAACTTTGCTGGGTAGAATGTTCGTGTTTGGAAGTGTTTTTCATTCAGTACTTTGAATATATCATCCCCCTTCTGTCCTGTAGAGTTGCTGCAGAAAAATCCACTGATAACCTTAAGGGGTTTCCCTTATGCATAATTTGTTGCTTTTCTCTTCCTGCTTTTAAGATTCTCTCTTTATCTTTGACATTTCGATTACAAGGTGTTGTAGTGTTGTCCTCCTTGGGTTCATCTTGTTTGGAGTTCTCTGTGCCTCTTGTACGTGTTAGACTGTTTACTTTCCCTGGTCAGGCAAGTTTCCAGCTATTGTTTCTTCAAATTATTTGTCTATTCCTTTCTTCTCCTTCTTGGACTCCTGCAATGCAGATGTTAGGATGTTTTAAATTGTCCCAGAGCTCTCTTATCCTATCCTCATTTCTTTTCATTCTTTCTTCCTTATGCTGTTCAGCTTGAGCACCTTTTTATTCCCAAATTATTCATCTTCCAAATCACTCAACCATTCTTCTGCATCATCTAGTCTGCTATTCATTCTCTTTAGTATGTTTTCTACTTTATCTTTTGAATTCTTCACCTCTGTTTTTTTTTTTTTTTAATTATCTCTAGTTGAGGTTTGCCTTGAGTTCCATTATTGCTTTCTCAAGTCCAGTGAGTATCTTAATTACCATTCTTTAAACTCTCTATCAGCTAGATTGATTAACTCTGTTTTTTTTTTTTCTTGTTCTGTTGTTGGAGCGTATGTGTCTCTTCATTTTGTATGAGGTTTTGTGCTTGGTTCTATGAATTAGTTGAAAGGGCTCTCTCTTCCCAGTCTTGAAGGATGGGTTTTGTGTGGGAGAGTCCCCTGTGGGGACTGCATACGCCTCATGGTTTTGGCTAGCTGGATGCTGAGTAAATGTGAGACCGGCTTTTCTTGGTGCTGGGTCTCCTTGAGTGTGTTCTCAGGGCTCAGCCATGGGGTTCCATTGGAGGGACCCTGGATGGATTTTTGGGTGGACACCTGTCGGTTCTGTGCTGGTGGGAGTAGATCAAGGGCCAGCTGTAGTTTTGGGTTGCACTCCAGATAACTCTCAGATGGATGCCAGCTGAGTCCTCTGTGCCGGCTCACTTGTATGCCCACGTATCCTCTCATCCAATGGGGACTGCTCCAGGGAATTACTATGTCTGGTGCCCACTAGGTCCCACTGGTGGCAGAGATTCAGGCTCCCTTTATCCCCTCAGCCCCTGGGCTGCTCTTGGGGATTCCCGTGTTGGTGCACACTGGGTCCTGCTGCTGGCACTCAAATTCCATAGTGGTGCTTTGAGGAGTTGTCTCAGTGGCACCAGTGTGCAGATTTGTGCACCTTTGTTGTGAGCCTGGGAACATTCCAGTCCTGCTAATGGGAGCTGGGCGAGTAGATAACAGCAGGCAGCAAGGTAGACTGCTGGATCTCCTGCAGGGCACCTGGGTATGGTTGGGGTCCAAGGGCTGCCTAGAGCAAGTCTGAGATTGATCTGTGTTCCCAGATCCTGCTCTTGGTTGTGATAGATGTACAGGAGAAGCATGAACAGTGGTGTTTGCTATCTTCTATAATCCTGGGTTGCCTTTAATAGTGTCCATGCCAAGTGCCAAGTTGTACTTTAAACCAGAAGTCTTTTTATCCTGCACTTCTGAGGAGGAGTTCATATCTGTCTCTCAGTATTATCCTCTCCCTCCCCTCTGCCAGTTGCTGTACTGGTGGTGGGGTTTCCATGACCCTGTTTCTCCTGCCATGTTTTTTTAAAATGTGATCTCTTTGTCCCTTATTGTAGAAAGGGTGTTCACCTCAGTCCCTGTTCTTCAGAGTGAATGCTGTATTTGTGGGTATAGATTTAGTGTGTGGGAGAAAATAGATTCAGACACTCTCTATTCTTCCATTTTCCCCAAATCCCTTGTATGTAAACATTTGAAACTGGCTTTTTTTAAATTCAGAAATTCCCCAGATGTCCATGTAAGTTGTTACATGTGTCAATAGTTTCTTCATTTTTATTGCTGAATAGTATTTCCTGGTATGGATACAGCATTGTTTGTAACCATTCACCCAAGAAAGGACATTTGGGTTATTTCTAGTAGGGAGCTATAACAAATGAAGCTGATATGAGCATGTGTGTAAAGACTTTCTCATGTACTTATTTTTTCATTTCTGTATGAAAAATATTCAGGAGTCTGTTTCATTTTGTGTAGTTCCTTTTGATTATTTTTAAGCTCTCTAATCTTTTTTACTACAGTATATGATCTGCTGTTTATCCCTTCTACTACATTTTTCATCTTAGACCTATTTTCCATCTCTAGATGGTTTATTGTATCTTTTAAGAATACCTTCCAGATCCCAGCTTAATGTTCTCAAGATTTTCCCTCTTATTTTTGTCTAAATGGTCTATAGTAGTAACTATTTTAATATCTTTATCATCTGTAATTTCTGGATTTTTTTTCTGTTGATTGATTTTTCCTGCATCTTTGCATGTCTGGTAATTATTTTTTTAATTAAATGACAAAAGTTGTGAATTTGATCGTGTTGGGGGCTAGATATTTTTTGTATCCCTTAAATATACTTGAGGTTTGTTTTCTGATGCATTAAATTACCTGGTATCAGTTTGATTTTTTTGTGTATATATCAGTGAGGGTTCAACCAAAGAAGTAGCAGAACCATTAGGATATATACACAGGAATTGAAAAATTAGCTCATTTAATTATGGGGGCTGGCTGAGCAGTTTCTACAAGGCTATTTCTGCATCTAATGCTGGAGCCTGAAGTCCACAGGGTAAACAGTCAGATGAGAAGCTTAAGAGTAGCCTGGAACCCCATGAGTTTGAACCTCACAAGCATTAACTGAAATCCATGCCCCTTTTTCTTACCGATGACCTAGTTGAGAAGGTATCCTGCCTAAGTCAATGTCCTTTGCTTAAGTAAGGACATATACTCCTGGCCCAGGAGTCAGAGAAACTGAATAAAAATCCAGAGGGCAGAGCGAGCAACTGCAGGCCCAACTGCTATTCAGGTCCAAGGGGGCAAGTCAGGAGATCAGCAACCACATGAGTATCTACAACACAGTGAACGCTTCCTTTCTTAGCCCTCCAACTCTCACAGGAGAATCCCCCTGGGGGCCTATCCTAACAGGAAATATAGTGGAAAGGAAATTTTGGAAAATGTTAGAATTTCTAGAACAGTCCTGAATCAAGTAGAATTTTGCTTTCCTGCTGAAGCATTATCCTTTTAATTACCCAAAATGCCTTGAATTCCAAGTTTCTCTACTCCAGATGGTACAAACACAAATTATCCTTAAACCTGCAGAGCTCCAGGGATAGCTCCCTGTCTTCCTTTCAGATGATAGTGGGCACTTTTTTCCTCATACATGTGCTTAGTACTCAACTGAGGACTCGAAGGGGAACTCTTTGCAGATACCTGGTTCTCCTCCACCTGCCTCCCTCTTATTCTCTGTAGTTCTAGCCACTCGTTTTCTGACCTGAGAACCTTAGCAAGAACTTCAGCTGCTTGGGTTCCCTGAAATCTTAACTCAATCCTGTCAAGTCAACCAGGCTCCGCCTGGGTTTCCTCTTCCTGCGTTGAGCCCTTGATACCCTTCTCATTCAGCAAGTGCTTGTGACTACAGAGCTTGCCTGCTTTGTTTCCCCTCCGTCAGGATCACTGACCTGGTCGACTGATGTACGATGTCTGAAAATGTTTATTTAATATATTCTTTCAATATTTTTAGTTGTTTTGAAAGGAGGAAATCCAGTCTTTATTATTTCAGCTTTGCTGAAAGTTATTCCTTATTATCTTTTAATATTCTGATTCACCACTCCTGGAGGATGTGTAACTTTCCAGAGCTTTTTTTGCCAAGAGGCAATTTTTTTCATCCTCTCCCCTCCCCCTTCTGGGCCCTGACTCCAAACTTGACTGAGATCATCAGTGTTATCTCTTCTCCATCAAATCACCAAAGCACAGCTCCATTTCCCTCTCCAACAGTGGTCATCCTCTTTCTTTACAAAACATTTCAGCATCTTTTATTTTCTGTTAATCTGCAAATGTCCCCAGTGAAAAAGTAGCTGGTAATCGTAAATCATCTCTTGCAGTTTGTCTTCTATGTAATTATAGTTCCTTTCATGTTTGTTGCCCATCAGTTTTCAAAAATATTTAAATTATTTTTTAAATAACTTAAAAAGATTTCTTAGTAGTAATACTCTTCTGACACTTTTGTATTCCATTTACCCAAAAACAGAGGTCAACTGTTACTTTTTAAATTATATTTTACTGATATTACATACACATATATAAAAATTTACATATATACACATATATGTATATGTGTGTATGTGTGTATGTATATGTGTGTGTGTATATTATATCTCCATAGTGCCATTTTGATTATATTTATATGTTATAGTTATTTAACTTATATTCAAAATTGCTGCTAAGTCATCTATGTATACCTCAGGGTACCTTCATATTGAAATTCTTAAATAGTTTTGAGGCTTTATATTTATTTAACCCATAATATATTTAAAAAATAATAAGACTACTTTTTTAGAACATAGGAAATAAGCATTTGCTAAATAACTGCTAAGTTATAGAAGCTAGGCAAAGATAGCCCTGAGGCTTCAAAATATTTATTCTTCTTGGGTAGAATATTAAATAGATGAATTTTTATAAATCATGACTTTGGCCATATTATGGGATAAATCAGGCAATGATATTTCATTCTGATATTAAATAAACATTTTTATTTAAATGTATCTGCAAAATAAAATTAGAACTCTTCTTTCTGAAATCTGAACTGTTTAGACTGTATGCAAATATTATGAGATGGTTTTGGCTTAAAATATACATTTTGATACCCCAAATTAGATGATTATTGCAGATGCACTACACAAAGAAGTTGCTCTTTAGATAGAAAGGTAATATTGGATAAGTGATGAACGAATGCACTGGAGCCATAAAGAGGTGGAAAGAACTTGAGACCTGATTGTAGTATTTGCTTTACAACCTATGTGTATTAAGGAGGTCCCTTAGTTTCTTTGAGCTTAAGTGATAACTGTAAAATGGCTCTGACTTGTGCCGTGTCTCACAAGTTTTTGTGAAAAGTAAATGAGATAAAGGATATGAAAGCAATTTATAAACATAAAACTATGAAAATATATGTAATTATATTCATTCAGGGAAATGAGTTTTCCAGACTATGTTTCATTTAAGTGTAGTGCTTTTTAAGTTCTCATTAAAAGCATTGGGAATAGAATATTCTATTATTTAATACTTTAGTTAGGGATAGGCTGATAGGAATCAGTTTCTTTCAAAATAGATAGTAGAAAAAGTCATATTGATACATAAAAATTAGGTTATACTGTCCTTAACCTATTATAATCCCCCAATAATAACACCATAGCTCTTGAAGTGTATTATGTAACCAATTTTGCTTTAGAGCCATTTTGAGACAGAGATTGGCTGTGAGGAAAGCCTAGGCAAACACCTGTATCTTGAGTAAAAGCATCAGGAGTAAAATACATACTGGTGCTTTTCTCTAAAGCAAAAGCTTCAGTCTGATAATAATGGATAGAAAAATAAAATCAAACTTTCTTAGCTTGTTTTGGATTTGAGAAGTATATAGCCCCAAAAGACTATAGAATGAATATACTTTTCTCATGCTGGATACTGTGACTCAAATCTCACCATGCAGGCATCATAACATAGTAGCATGCTTCTCAATACCTTTGATCCCATTTCATATAAAGCAAATCTTTATTTCCCTTATTTCTAATAAAAATACAGCTAACTGCACCAGAGATTCAGAAATCCAAAGGACCATAGAGAAAAGTCCTCTAGCAGACTCACTGGTATATCAGTGCTCTGGAAAAAGAGGTGTATGAAAGCAGCAAAGCTTACCTGGTGACTTCAGTTGAATAACTTAGGTGAATAATATAATAAATAAGAACTAAGACTTTAGCTAAGACTACATTTTGAAAAGGTATCATTTTTCTTCTTCAATGTATTTGATTACTCTTTCTACTTACACTTTCAACTAACTTTATTTATAAATATTATATACATGTGGTTAAGAGTTTAGATTCTGGTGTCAACAAACATTGCCCATAAGTAGGCGGTGCCAGTTATTAGATTAGGTTTCTCAAACCAAGATTCAATTTCTGCATGTGCCATGTGGTGGAAAATCATAACGGCTACCTCATAAAGTTAGAAAAATTGAGACCATATTTGTAAAATGCTTAATACAGTTGAATGTGTGGCATGGCATTATGTACATCATTGATAAATGTCTTTAATAATTATTATATATATTTCATAATAATTATAAAAAAGACAAAATATACTTTGGACTCATTTTTGAATGGCACTAACAAAGACATATTACTTAGTTTCAGGTTTGTGAAGTATTATAATGAATTAGGTACTACTGATTGGCTAAGATGTACAGGGCAAAAGATTTTTAGCATTTCAAGCCTCATTAGAGCGATTCTGAATGTTGCACTATTAAAAAGAAGGTCCTATTGGGCAAGGATCCTCCCTAGTTGTGATGATCCACATATTCTCTAAAATGTAAAGAAAATTAACTGATAATCTCAGCATTTAAAAAGTCAAAATGCCAGTTTCAAATAAAATATTTTGATTTAAAATGCTGTAGGTGGATGATACCCTTAATTCTTAAAATGTCACCTACTGTTCTCAGTGCAAATTAAATGGACCTCTTTATGCCTGAACCCTATAATCAGTGTAAACTCTAAGGAGAAAAGAAACAACTACATTCTAATACTGATGTTTCCATTCTCTGCCTCTTGGCTGAGGCACTTATTGTATAACATGGAAAAAAAATGAGAAACCAAGGAAGTCATAAAAAGTTTATCTTGTATGAACATAAGATGGTCTTTACTCAAACCCATTCTTACTTAAAAAATGCACTGAGGGAGACCTCATCAAGGTTACTTACAGGAAAAAACATAAAGATTCTAAAATTAAAATGATGAGTTAATTTCTACATCTGTTAATTGATCCCAGGGTTAAATAATTTTATTTAAATATACCTGTGCCCAGTGGTTACCAAAGGGGAAGTGTTGGGGAGGGTGGATAGGGAGAGAGAAGGGGATTAAAGGACACTAAAATTTGCAATCACAACATAGGTAGGTCACTGGGACTGTAATACAGCATGGAAAATACGATCAGTGACTATAATATCTTACTATGTTTATGGACAGTGACTGCAGTGGAGGGGTGAGGTCTTGATAATATGGGCGAATGTTGAACTACTGTTTTGTATTGTGTGAAATCATCATAACATTGTATGTCAATGATACGTTAATAATAAAAAACAGACATATACCTGTGCCCGATTTCTTTATCTTAAAAGGTACAAATGCCCTCTACCTAGAAGGTATAATGAATGGAATAACTAAAATAGCTATAATAATTAAAATGCAAATTTGAAAAACAAATCTTTTTATAGTGTTCATTATGTTTCTGGTACTATGCTTACTAATTGAACATATTACTTTATCTAGAAATGACTTAAACAGTGCCTAGAAATAAGGACTCATTAATACACATTTTTGTTGCTTTCCATATGAAGGTATATATTAGCTTCTATATGCATGACTCTGTGACAAGAAAATAAAATGCAGTATAATTATCTGCTATTTCATATCTTCATTTTAGACTATGAGCTCTTAAAGTAGGAAAGAGGTTGTTTTATCTTTAAATTTCAGGGATTCTTTGTCAAACTTTTTAGAATATAGCATGTCTTCAATAATGGTTGTCTAATGAATAAATAAAAAGAGGTAAACTCTCGATTGGTAAACTCCAGGAAATAGATTTAGTAAAATATAGGTGTTTAAAAATTCAAGGAACACAATTAGGAAATTATTGCATAGATAGAGCAAGGCAAAATCTACTTAAATGCCACACAGTTGACATAGAAAAAATATTATAAATTCAGAAAAGAAAGACATTATTATGAGTCAGAATTAGATTTGAAGAAAAGTTCTGCAAGTAAGACCTGGAGATATTAAATAGAGGAGAATATTGCAAGACAAGGAAAGGCTTGTATCAAGACTTGGAAGTCTGAATAACTATGACATCATCATAGTATAAGGAGCAGACCGCTCTTGATTCCTAAACATCTATGTAGGCAAGAGTGGGGAGGTGAGGTTGAAACAGAAACTGGTTATATTTGACCTTACTAGTAGGAGTTATTCAAGTGAGGTCTTATGAGCAATAGTTTGCTATAAAAATTGTGTATATATAACTGTTCAGTTACAGGTAAGACATATAAGAGGGAAATAAATAAATGGGAGATGTAGGACCCTTGAGGCTCATATTAAACTTCTATATTTATGGAGATAAGAGTTTAGGCTTAGGTGATCACATTGAGAATACAAGTGAAAGCATATATGTAAGAAGTAATGAAATGAAGACACGACAAGCATTGATGAAGTAACTCCTAAAATCTAGAAACATACATTTATTCTAATTGGAATCCATTTAACAAATCTCTTCATAAATTCGATGATTTTTTAATTTGATGGCCTAATGTTTCTCAAATGTTTCTGCCAAATATAATTTTCAGGTGATAGCAATAGTTGTTATATGACCAAAAGAGAGATGTGATTCAAATTAGGTTCGAAAATGAGTTTAAAAAATAAAGCTGATTTCTAAACTCAGTGATCACTATGATATTCTAAGAAATTAATACAGCAGTTATATTTACAACCCATTTGGCTACATTAAACTATTAGCTACACACTTTTATGCTCCTGATTTTCAGAACATTTCACATCATTTTAGTCTAGATTTAAAAAATACTGATCTACATTACAAAAAAGAATACTTCTTTTATTACAGTCTGTTCTTAAATTGAGACTTCTGCTTGTCAGTTGCAGTTGATGTTATTACCCTATCTTCTTTATGTCTTGAAGGTTTTTTTATAATTTATAAATTATTGGAGAACAGTGCGTATGAAATTTCATTAGGATAAGAACCTAAAATTTTGGAAGTCAGTTTTCATGTTGTTTCTAACAGAAAACCAATTACTGAATTCATTCATTGACATGAAATTTTTTTGTGAATTTTATTTGTATACTTGTGTGTGTATTCATATTTCAAATATCATAAGTAAAATGACAGAATTTTTAATGTGTCCACTGAAACACTGAGTTTTCATTATGTCATACAATAAAATGCATAAGTTAAAAATTCATTATTATTATTGATATTTTCTTTTCCTGAAGTATTATATAATTTATTTGGGAACAATCTAATATAATTGACCTTCTATCAATTTTGTTTTTCAATATTCCCTGTGTTACATTAAGTGATGGATGAATGTATATCCTAGAGCTCCCCTCTATGTACTTCTCCAGATGTCCCAAAAGATCTGCTCCAAAGTTCATCTCTAGGTACAGTTCCACCCAATCTAAAATGCTGGATTCATTATGGATCAAATACAATATCTATCAAAAAAGACATGACTTACAACTAAATTACATATATATGTCCTCAATATTGGCTCTTCATCCTCTCTATATATAGATTCAAAAGGCTGAGTGGCAGGACATTCCTGTACCCTATGGAAGAAACCAAAATCTGAGCACTGACTCCCAGGGAGCACCTTGTAAACACTAACTAGTGAAGGTTTTTTTCAGTCATTTTAATATTCAAACTGTTCTCAAGATATAGAAGCAGTTAATCACAAATTAAGCTAAACACACACCAGTTTTGGTCACAGTGGTAAACTAAACATTAATTAGTCAATATGGCTAACCTCCTAAATACTCAGAGCAGACTAGCAAGTGGGAACCCCGCTCCTGGACTTGACTCTAGACACTGTCTCCTGCTAATACAGATTTCTGTTCTTATTTCAAATATTTGATTTGAAATGAAAATATTATTGTCATTCTTATTAAGGGTATTCTTGCATTTTAATTTGTTTTTGCCAACTTGAATTCAGAGGCATTAAAACCATCTTTGTAACAGAATTGCTAGGGCTGACAATGGATCATACTTTATTTCATTTATTTATTGTTACTTTTTGGCTAATGTTATTCAAAGTATTAAGCATTACATTTTAATACACAGAAAGAGACTATATTTCCTCTCAAAATGATTTTTATTTTGAGTATTTGTTTAAGCCTTTGAATGTTAGAACTTCCTGTACATTTGTTATAATAATGTCAGTAATGGTTAACCTCTTTTTGAATTTATTCCTTGCCTAAAAAATAAAACAAGCAGCATTCATTTTCATGATTGTATTTTCCCTGTAATTCCTACCCCTAATTGTACAATAATGGTAAAATCCAGTGTTAACATTTTACAAATTAGCTGTACATAAACACAAAATATTGTACACACTGGCCTAGAACCAAAATATCATTGACTTCACCAGCACATGGAAAAGAAATAGTAAAAATCAAACTATCACACAGAAAGAGCACTAGGGCCAGAGGAGGTATTCCTACACAAAGACTAAGCTTGTGACTAGATAGTTCTCTCGTTGATGGAAGAAAAATTTCCATGTTTGTGGAATTGCACTGGGAAAGACGACAGGGCTCCTAGGTGACAGGTGGAGAAAGAGGCCTTCCCATACCCTTCCTGTATTTCAGGATCATTTCTTTAAGACATGAAATTGTGGAGTGAGGCAAAGAGAGAGCAGTGGTATACATTCACCATCAGGTGACATCTGTCCTGATCTCTATCTCTTCCTCATTCTGAACATGATTTATTCTTGCCTTACTTAGAGTGCGTGATCCAGTGATCCATCCCTACCACCACTGAAGCAGTTATCTCAAAAGGGGTTTCTCACTCATTCTCTTATTCCTATTACTTCTTCCAAGCCTACTGTTAACTTTCCTCTTACACTAAGTATTTTTTGGATAGTATAATCCACTTCAGATGCTTCAAATATATTTTTCCCTCTAATATTTCTTCTTAGCTGCCCCCCCAAAATAGCCAGGTCACTAATAGGATGCCCCATTGGCACTTAAAATACAGTACTTCTAAAATAATATTATTCCCAAACTGTAGCCCTAAAATATGATTTCTTCTTGTAATTTTGTAATATTTAGTATTAAAACTATTAATTTAGTCATCCAAGGTTAAGTTAATAATCATTGATATTAGTACTGTCTTCTCCAAGTCAATATATGACTAAATTCTAGCCTTTTACCTTTAAAAATCTTAATATGTTCCATTTCTGTTATCCTCTCATATTGTGTTCCAGTTACTCTTCATGCATAATTCTCATAAATAATTTTGCATCTTATTTTGCAATTCTTATTCTTTATTCCTGCTAAATGTTACATATAGATTTCCACCTGCATTTTCTAATTTATAATTGTGTATTTTCTATCACTTGTTCAAAAATATTAATCAGACACTTCCTACTATTCCATGCCTGACAGAATAGTGAGAATAAATTCACTGTCTTTACTGAGCCTGTGTTCTAGTGGGGATTCCAAGAACAACTATTCTCTTACAAGAGAGATGATTTCAGATAATGATAGTGATAGTGACAGTTGCCATCTCAAAATTAAACCTGGGTAATGGAATAAAGGTTTTGCAAATGTGGTGAGTACAAGGCTATTGTCACAGGGAGGTCAAATAAACTTTCTACAGGAGGTGATTTTTTATCTGAAAACTAAATGATGATGAGGAAGTTCTATAAAGGTGTAGGTGAAGAATGTCCTAATACAGGAATAGAAAGTACAGAAGGTTCAAGGTGAGAATAAACTTGGCATGTTCAACAAACAGGGAGAGGGGGATGTCTGGAGGATAGTGAAATGTGGCAAGAGTGAGGAGGTAAGAGAATGGCAGAAAGTGCATGCTTTAACTCTTGAACTACCAAGTAGTAGTTCAGATTTTGTTATAACAGTAAAGCATTGCAGATTTTGAAACAGTGGAAAGATATGATTTGATTTATGCTTTATGAGAATCATTTAGTTGTTTGGAAAAAGGACTGAATGGGATGTTGGAGACTATATAGGAAGATGATTAATAAGTGCATGGGATAAATGAATATCTTTCTATAAAAGTTTTATGATCATTTAGTAAATTAACTTGGTGAATATTTAGAGATAATTTACTCATAATAAAGAACTCCTACTCTTAGGATAATTACAGACTGATGGAGTAGTCTGCAGTACAGTTCTGCTAAGGTCTCTGTGAACACAAGGAATGAAGAAAGGCTTTTGGAAGAGAAAGTGCTTGAGTCCAATTGTAGTATTTGAATGACTAAAACTACAGTAAAGACTTACCAGGAAGAACATAAGAAAAATCATTTGAATGTGGTTAAAGCATTCACAGCACTTCAAATCTGTGTATTTACAGTGATGTACAACCAAGGACTCTAGATGTAAATTATGGATACAAATTCTGGGTCCTCCAATTACTTCTTGTGCTGTGTCTGGTCAGTTACTAAATCAGTGTGCTTCAGTTACATCTATGAAATTAGTATATGTATATTCCCTAACCTATAAATTATTTGGGAGGATAAAATACTGATAAAATACTTAGTTCTGTTACTGACTGAGAAGGCAGTCAGTAAGTGGTGTTACAACTTATTATGGCTGCAACACTGAGGAATATCTGTGGCAGAAGATGCCTTAAAGAAGTTGGTGGGAGACAATGTCACACACACAAACTTTTGGAGGTGATGTGTTCATGACTTTGATTGTAATGACCTTGATTGTAATTGTACCACAAGGTATGCATAAGTCCGAATTCATCAAATTGTATACATTAAATAAGTACTTTTCCTGTATATAAGTCATACCTCAGAAAAGCTGTAGAAAAAGCCAAAAATATAATCACGATGGTAGATAGTATAAATATATAGCAAACTATATTAAACTATAGTATAAATATATAAATATATGGCAAAACCATAATAACAGCTAAATCTTTAAAAGAAAAGAAGAAAAACTGGGAAGGGTTAAAGGAGGATTGGTTTTATTTGCTATATTAATAAGTGACTTAAGAAAACTACTAGCATCCATTCACATTGCTATGCAAAATTTACATAACATAAGAATTTCTTTGAGAGTCAGGAAAAAGAGGGCAGTGTGAGAAGTGAGGCAGAAATCTCCTCCCGAAACTACATATAACACAAGAATACAGCAAATGCAACTAATCTTAAAAGAGTGACCAGAAAGAAGATTGCAACACCCAGCCTACATCTGGGGAACAGAGAAGATCTCACAGAATAGGATAAAGTAGCAAAGCGGTGATCCAGCAGGACCTGAGCCCACCCCCAACCCCAGCTCACCAGCAGGAGGAAGAGAAACAGAGTGGGGAGGGAGTAGAATCCCAAGACTGCTAAATACCCAGCCCTGGATATCTACTCCAGGAGCACAAACCCACATTACATGGTGCTCTGGAGATTAGAGGGGTTGGAAAGCAAAGGTGGAACACTTGGAGAGACAGATTCCAGTCACTTGTGGAGAACAGGTTCCCACATCTGGCTGCTCTGGGACAAAAGAAAGGTGGGCACTTTGAAAGATTTCCCAACAGTGAGAGGGCTTGTAAAGTGTCAAGGATTACACAGAGCTTGTTGCTCAGGAGAAGGGACAGGTGAACAAAATTGTCATGCACACTCAGCCCAGCAGGCTGGGAACTTTCAGGAGCTTCAGGTGCTCCATCCACCTGGCTGGTAATGGAGTGCTGAGTCCCCCCACTGCAATACGCAGTCTGCCGCTCCTTCCTCCCAGCCAGCACCTGCTCGCAAAACTGCTGCCCCCACCATTGCACCAGGCCAGATGGAAGGCAGCCCTGCCTATGGCAGCTACAAGGGTGTATGTCAGAGGATGCTCCCTGCACGCTCAGCTCACTGGCCCTGACAGTGGAGGAAGGCACTGTGGCTGAGAAGCAGGAAAGAGCTCTGTCCTCTGAGCAGGCACTGGTGCTGCCTGCCTGCAACCCCTGCCATTGTTCCAGGCCAGCCAGAGGGAAGCCCTGCCTACACACCTACAGGGGCCTATCAAAGAGGCTGCTCCCTGTGCGCTCAGCTCACTGGCAATGACTGTGGCTGGGAAGCAGGAAAGAGCACTTTCCTCCCAGCAGGCACCAGCACCACTTGCCTGTGAACCCCACCATTGCTCCAGGTGCTGGGCAGCTCCAGAGAGTAGAGCTTCTGGGCACTAGAGGGTGCTATCTATACAAAACTATTATTCGATATTATTCAGTAGGATTATGAAAAGGCAGAGGAACCTTGTTCAATCCAAAATCTCAAAAAACAGAAAGAGGGCTCAGTGAAACTGAAATCACCAGTTGTCCTGATAAAGATTTCAAAATAAAAGTCATAAACATGCTAATGGAGCTACATAAAGATATTCAAGATCTAAGGGATGAATCCAAGAGAGAGAGACAGACACATTGAAAAATACAGTATCTATAATAAAACATACAATGGAGGGATTTAAGAGCAGACTAGAAGAGGTAGAGGAGACAGTAAATGAAATAGAAATGAGAGAACAATACAAAGAAGCTGAGGCACAGAGAGGAAAAAGGATCTTTGGAAATGAAAGAATATTAAGAGAACTGTGCGACCAATCCAAATGGAACAATATTTGCATTATAGGGATACCAGAAGAGGAAGAGAGAGAAATAAGGATAGAAAATCTCTTTGAGGAAATAATTGCTGTAAAATTCCCCAATCTGGGGAAGAAAATAGTCCCTCTGGCCATGGGAGTGCACAGATCTCCCAGCACAAGGAACCTGAGGAAGACAACACTAAAACATATAATAATTAAAATGGCAAAGATCACAGACAAGGAGAGTATTTAAAGCAGCCAGATAGACAAAAAAAGTTCACCTGCAAAGGAAAACTCTTCAGGCTACCATCAGTATAAGTAAGCCCAACAAGAGAATATAACCATTGTAAGTATCTATGCACCCAACATAGGAGCACCTAAATACGTGAAACAAATACTGACAGACTAAAGGGAGAAATAGAATACAGCACATTCATCTTAGGAGACTCAGCACCCAAATCACACCAAAAAACAGATCTACTGGAGAGAAAATAAAGTAAGGAGACAGAGGCACTGAACAACACAGTAGTACAGTTAGACCTAAAAGACATCTACAAAACATTACACCCAGAAGCAACTGGATACACATTCTTCTCAAATGCACATGGAATGTTTTCTGGAATAGATCACATACTAGGCCACAAAAAGAACCTCAGTAAATTAAAAAAGATTGAAATTGAACCAACCAACTTTTCGGATCACAAAAAAACAAGAAATAAATTGTACAAAGAAAACAAAAAGGTCCACAAAAAATGGAGGCTTCACAGCATGCCCCTAAATAGTCAATGAATAAATGACCATAGAAAAGCAGAGATAAAATAATATATGGAAACAAATGAAAATAAAAGTTCAAAACCACAACTTCCGTGGGACGGAGCAAGGGCACTTCTAAGAGGGAAGTATATAGCAATACAGGCTTATCTCAAGACAAAAGAACAAACCCAAATGAACAGTATATATGCACAATTAATTAAACTAGGAAACAAAACAAATGAGACAAAGTCAGTAAAAGGAGGAACATAATAAAGATCAGAGAAGAAATAAATAAAATGGAAAAGAATAAAATAATAGAAAGAATTAATAAAACCAAGAGCTGGTTCTTTGAGAAAAATAAAACAATAAATAAACCACTAGCCAAAATTATCAAGAAAAAAGAGAGTCTACACTAAACAGAATCAGAAATGAGAAAGGAAAAATCACAATGGATATCACAGAAATACAAAGAAATATTAGAGAACACTATGAACAATTATATGCTAACAAATAGGATAATCTAGAAGAAAAGGACAACTTTCTAGAAAAATGCAACCTTCCAAGACTGACCCAGGAAGAAACAGAAAATCTGAACAAACCAATTATGAACAATTAAATTGAACTGGTAATCAAAAAAGTAACCAAAAAGAAACCCCCAAACAAGATAGCTTTACCACCGAAATTTATCAGACATTTAGAGAGAACTAATACCCATCCTCAAAGTTTTCCAAAAAGCAGCAGAAGAGGGAATACTTCCAAACACATTCTATGAAGTGAGCATCACTCTAATACCAAAACCAGGCAAAGACACCACAAAATAAAAAGATAATTACAGACCTATACCCCTGATGAACATAGATGCAAAAATACTCAACAAAATATTAGCAAACCAAATTCAAAAATTAATCAGAAAGATCATCCATAATGATCAAGTGGGATTTATTCCAGGGATGCAAGGATGGTACAATATTTTAAAAATCCATCAATATCATACACTACATTAACAAAAAGAAGGACAAAAATCACATGATCATCTCAATAGATGCTGAAAAAGAATTTGACAAAATTCAACATCCATTCATGATAAAAACTTTCAACAAATTGGGTATAGAGTGCAAGTACCTCAACATAGTAAAGACCATATATGAAAACCCACAGCCAACATGATACTTAACACTGTAAAGCTGAAAGCTTTTCCTCTAAGATTGGGAACAATACTAGGATGCCCACTTTCCCCCCTTTTATTCAACATAGTACTGGAAGTCATAGCCACGGTAATCAGAAAACACAAATAAATAGAAGTCAACCAGATTTGTAAGGAAGAAGTTAAACTGTCACTGTTACAAATGACATGACATTGTACATTAAAAAACTCTGAAGAATCCACTCCAAAACTACTAGAACTAATAACTGAATTCAGCAAGTTGAAGAATATAAAACTAATGCACAGAGATCTGTCGCACTATATATTAACAAAGAAATAGCAGAAAGAGAAGTCAGGAAAACAATTCCATTCAGAATAGCATCAGAAAGAATACAATACCTGGGAATAAACCTAACCAAGGCAGTGAAAGACCTATGCCCTGAAAATTATAAGACACTCATGAAAGAAATTAAAGAAGATACCAATAAATGGAAATACATCCCCTGTTCATGGATAGGAGGAATTAGTATTGTCAAAATGGCCATCCTGCCTAAAGCAATCTACAGATTCAGTGCAATTCCTATAAAAATACCAACGGCAATCTTCAATGAACTAGAAAAAATAGTTCTAAAATTCATATGGAACCACAAAAGACCCTAAGTAGCCAAAGCAATCTTGAGAAGGAAGAATAAAGCTGATGGGATTACACTTCCCAAAATCAACCTCTACTACTTTACTATAAAGCCACAGTAATCAGGACAATTTGGTACTGGCACAAGAACAGACCCATAGATCAAAGGAATAGAATAGAGAGCCCAGATATAAACCCACACATACAAAACCAATTAAAAAATGATAAAGGAGCCATGGATATAAAATTGGGCAATGACAGCCTCTTCAACTGCTGGTGTTGGCAAAACTGGGCAGCTACATGCAAGAGAGTGAAACTGGATTATTGTTTAACCCCATACACAAAAGTAAACTCAAAATGGATAAAATACCTGAATGTAAGTCATGAAATCATAAAACTCTCAGTAGACAACATATGCAAAAATTTCTTGAATATAAACATGAGGAACTTTTTCCTTAACACATCTCCTCAGGCAAGGGAAACAAAAGCAAAAATGAACAAGTGGGACTATATCAAACTGAAAAGGACACGACCAGCAGAACAAAAAGGCATCCAACAGTATGGGAGAATACATTCATAAATGACATATTTGACAAGGTGTTAACATCTCCAATATATAAAGAGCTCATATGCCTCAACACCCAAAAAGCAAATAACCCAATTAACAAATGGGCAGAGGACCTGAACACATAATTCTCCTAAGATGAAATTCAGATGGCCAACAGGCACATGAAAAGATGCTCCACATTGCTAATTATCAGGGAAATGTAAATTAAAACCACAATGAGATATCACCTCACACCAGTTAGGATGGCCAACATAGAACAGACTTGGAACAAGAAATGCTGGCAAGACTGCGGAGAAAGGGGAACCCTCCTACACTGCTGGTAGGAATGTAAATTAGTTCAACCACTGTGTAAACGAATATGGAAGTTCCTCAAAAAATTAAAAATAGATATACCATTTAACTCAGGAATTCCTCTCCTACGAATTTACCTGTAAAAAAAAAGATCACAGATTCAAAAAGACATATGCACCCCTATGTTTATTGCAGCACTGTATTAATATAGCCAAGACATGGAAGCAACCTAAGTGTCCATCAGTAGATGAATGGATAAAGAAGATGTGGTACATATACACAATGGAATATTTTTCAGCCATAAGAAGAAAACAGATCCTACCATTTGCAACAACATGGATGGAGCTAGGGGTATCATGTTCAGTGAAATAAGCCAGGAGGAGAAAGACAGGTACCAAATGTTTTCACTCATTTGAGGAGTTTAACAACAAAGCAAACACTGAAAGAACAAAACAGCATCAGACTCACAGACTCCAAGAAGGGACCAGTGGTTACCAAAGGGAAAAGGGGTAAGGAGGGTGGGCCAGAAGGGAGGGAGAAGGGGATTAAGAGGTATTATGATTAACACACATAATGTAGGGGGGCCACAGGTTAGACAATATATCCCATAAAAGACAAATAATGACTGTGTAGCATCTTACTACGCTGATGGAGTTACTGTGTATGGGGGTGGGGGCTTAATGATAAGGGTGTATGTAGTAACTACAATGTTGCTCATGTGAAACCTGCATACAATTGTATAACAATGATACCTTAATAAAAAAATAATTTACATGACCAGGCCGATTTTTCAGGAAAATCATGTGAATCACATTGTGGAGAATGATTTATATGGCAGGACAGCTTTTATCAAACTGCCTCATTGGAAATATGTTCTAACTCATGTGTGAAATGCTGAGGTCTATACTAAATGCAGACCATCGAGACAAGATGGATATGCAGAAAAATGTTTAGGAGACATACTTTGCAGTTCTTGGAATTTCACTGGATTTCTGTTTTGAGTTGCTTGTGGGAAATGAAGAAAAGGAGTATTTGTAATAAGTACGAGATGACTAAAATTCCATGAGGTTAAATAATAGGTCTAAAGTCATTCAGAAAATAGAAGAGCAAGGATTTAATTTCAGTGTGACTTCAGGTCCATATTCATTGCCTTTTTCTTTTCCACACCCATCAGTTTGGTCTGTAATCTCTCTCTAGAAGGAATCTTCTAGAGTCTTCACCTCTTGATCCAGCCAGATAATTACATTTTCTATTCTCAGTAATTTGTGCAAACTGCTACTAAAAGCATGATCTCATTATGTTTCAACTAATGGTTAGTTGCTTTTTTTTTCCATAAATAATTTGGAAATATTTGGAATTTTGGAACAATGATATCTATTTTAATATATATGCTGCAGGCCCCTGTAATCTCTTTACAGAATAAATTGAATGATGAAAGAGTTAAAAAATATAGTGGGCAGTAATCGGAAAGTGGGCTGTTTTATAGAACCCTTTTTAAAATCGCCCATTATGTCCTATTATTCAAAGGACAGGTTGAACTATCTAAATTCACAGCTCTTCCCTCATGTATGTAAGCTTTGCCCTATAGAGAGAATATATCTTATGTCTTCAGAGGGCTGTGCTGAAGTTCAGTCTGTGCATTGAATATCACAGCAGGAATATCACAGCCCATCACTTCTGAAAGTTAATGTACCATCCTTCACAAGATCCTCTCTAGACTAATATTGCCAAAGGTTAAATGACATTAATACAGAAGTTCATGACTGCATAATGCAGTTTATAATCCTGAGGACATACTTTAACAGCAACAACCATTCTTCTCATATTACTCTTGTCTTTTAGATATAAAAATTGCTCTAGTGGAAAATTGTCATTTCCCAGAGGTACAATTCTTGGTGATGGGGCTACATGGGGCACAGAATAGTTGAAACCTGAGTAAGGAACAAAACAATAGATAAAGAAAGCAGCTGTAATCTAAGGACAATTAAATTCAAACAATTGGTTTTCTTATGTCCTGTTTTCTCTAAAAAACACAGAATTTCGAACTCTTTTTATTTTTTCTGTGTTCCTGTCAGTGTATCATGTGTTTGTTGAAGCTTTTGTTTGTGTAACATACATTGCTGATTTTGTTATTATCTTCTGTTATACTGATAGTAGCAGAGTCACGTATCTCCTAAGTGATCCTGGACTCCAAAGGGCTCTATGACTTTGTTGATGTGTATATTTTAGATGCTTCTAAGGTACCTAAGCTGCCTGATACTTTTTCCTGATGGGCATTTAAGATCTACTGTAAGTCAGTGGCTAGACATATAGTCTTCAGGAAAATTCTATAGCACTGCTTATAAATCATAGATTGCAGTCAGGAATAACGAACCCTTTGGGATTCCATTCTTCTTGTTATTCCTTGGCCTTTCAGTGAGGACTGTATTTTATTTACAAATGTCAGTTTTATCAACCTAATAGCTGATGAGGAATCAGAAACCTTCTGCTATAAAAACTTTTCTTTTTTACTCTTCCTCACATTGGTATCACTTTCCAGAATAGTGGTCCTAGTCAATGTTCTCACTAATGCCATTTAAAACTTAATAACACAACAGTATATGCCAAATTGCAGTTAGAAAATGCCTCTCCAAAATCTTATCACTTTATGTTCATTTGCATAGTTTAAACATCATGATTGCTAAGATCATGATCAATGGTTATAAATTATTAGATGCAAGTGAATACCATAACCACAATTCAAGGAACTATTTAAAAACAAACTATTTAAAAAGCTGTCAAGCTGCTTACATATTTCAAAAATACTCGAACTTTGTATCTTCTCATGACATACTTTCCTCACTTGTTTATTCTAACTAGATCACACATAATTCTTCTATTAAACCACAGGAGTGCCTGAAGGGAATTCTTAGAACCATGTTACTTTAGGAAAATCTAGATTAAATAAAGTTACAACAGATCCTCTGGTGGTTTAACAGTATGTCCATGATACTTTGCTGTTCTTCCCTTTTAAGAAGTAGGGCTAAAACCCACTTCTTCTCACTATGGGATGGACTTAATGACTGTCTCTAATGTATAACATGTGACAACTGTGTGTAAATCCCTAGCCTAGATTATAAAAGGCAATGCAGCTTCCTCCTTGCTTCATTCTCCTGGATTGCTTGCTTTCTTTGCGGGAATCCAACTACCATTTCATGTGGACACTTAAGAAGCTCTGTGGAAGGTCCATGTAACAAGTCACTGAGTCTTTACATAAGTTAGAAGCATGATTTGCCAGGCAAATGAGTGAGCCATCTTGCAAACACATCCTCCTACTTTAGTCAAAACTTCAGATGAGTGAAAGTCCTAGCAAACACCTGAATACAACCTCATGAGAGACTCTTAGCCAGAACCAGCTGGCTAAGGGCTCCCAGATTCCTGATCCAAGGAACCTGTGGAAGGCACTACATGTTTATTGTTTTTCTGATGATAAATATTAAGAAACAGTAATTTGCAACAACAGACAACAAATGTAAATGCTTTTATTCCAGAACTTCTCAGAGCCTTTATTATGTTGTTGTAATTCTAAAAGAAAGACCTGCAGTGCATCGTGTAGTGTGAATATATTTAACATAGTACCCATTTCTCCAGTGCATTTCTCAGAATTGTAATTTTGCTGAATATTCTTTGCATAGAAAAGTGTATGTATGAAAAGTAATGTTTATTGGCAGCTAGTATGTGCCAGTAATTGTATATGTGTAATATCATTTAATCCTCAGCAATTGTAATAGCTGTCCCATAAAATACTTGTAATAAGCAATAAGACTAAATAGTTATTAGTCTTGGAGGAAAATAAGTTCCCAGTTCAGGGCAAATTACCTGTGAAGCCAAAATCCTTCAAAGGGAGAAATAAAGTGGGAGAAAACCATTTATTGCATATAAGCATTTGTTCACTTCTGCTCACCCGTGTCTCTCGCGACCTGGCTGCAAAAAGGCATCCCACCCAAACTTTACGGTCCAGATATGCCCTCGCTCCCCCTTGTAATCACCTATTGATTTGGAGATAGACTACTTTTGTCCACCCCTTGGAAACACCTATTGATATGGAGATGCACTAAGGCCAGGTGAGAGATTCTGGAAATATTGCAATTTTACCCACAAGTAATAACAATAGTATGAGACTAAAAGAGAAAAAGGATTTTCTTCTCCTAGTAACCCGTAGTTATTTTTTATGACATTAGGGTTCAAACCCAAGTTTTACTTAGGGAATAGAGGACAGAAGAGGTAGGTTTTCACTACCTGTATTTGAGTAGCCATTTTTTAAAAGTTAAAAAGAGGTGACTGGAATGTTGATATTGTTCTTTTGAAGTACTAAAATTCTATGTTTGTATTATATGAATTGAAAATCATAAAAAGACTGTTGTAATGAATGTTCCATTTCAATTATATAAACTATATATATATTTGAAAATAGTTTCACATTTTGCAAAGGCTAGAACCCACTGATTTGAATCACAAGTCATGCTTTTAAGTTACCATTCTGTCACTTCATAACAACATCACCCACTTCCACTGGCAAGTAAAAGCCATTCCAGTGATATATTCAGGGCACCTGTTAATGTCAGATAACAGTAATGCAGGGGTTAGCTGTTGGGGGATAAGTGAATACAGTGACTCAGTGATGCAAGGGTCTCATCACCTTCTGTGTAATTCTCTAACATGTGTCTTATGGTTGCTGTTTGGATATAGCAACTGCCAGCATCATGTCCTAAAACAAATACATGCACAGCCTAGAAGATGGTCTTTATCTTGTATTGTTTATAAGAACAAGGAAAAACAGTCCCAAGTCTAACTTCTATCTCATTAGTTTAGGTTAGGTCATCTCCATGATGCCCGATCAGGGGGATATAATTTCCAAGACTGATTTATAGTAATTACCTTTTAGCCTCTTGGTCTGAGGAGTGACCCATAAAACATATGTCTTCCAATAACTGGACAAAATTAGAGTTGTGTTTTTTAAACAAGGAATTTGGTGACAAACCTATAGGTTAGGCAGTCATTGCTGAAATAATTATGTGACATTGGACGTTGCACAATTTAGATATTTTTTAGTTTTCTTGCATGTTGAATGAGAATAATATCTGACTTAAAAGACTATTAAGATGATTACATGGGTATGATGTTTTTTAATATGCCTCAGGAGGACTTCATGTATAGGACACATGTACATCTATACATGTACACGTGTATGTATAGATAAATGAATGTGGATTTCTTTATTAATGGAGATTGGCTTTCCCTTCAGTTGTCCGCAACTGGTAAAACTTGACCCTATAGGAGATAGTAGAGTGTCACAAGCTATATGATAATTGTCTGAATATGTTTCCCCAATTTGTATTTCCTTCCGCTTGCATAATATCCTCCAGATTCTTAAATATACCTAAAAGATAGGTTATTCTACATTCCAAATCCTATTCATGTCCTTTACTTCCATTTGTAACAACTATGATGTGAAAAGACAGTTTGCGGTCTTGCTGCTGAAGTTCTTTTGATTATCTATGAGAACAGGTGGTTTGAAAGTAGTCTGACACTTTGTACACCCAGGAGAATGCACAGTAAATGCTCCATCATGTACTGAGTGGGACATAAACTGAATAGAGATCACTGCCAATATCACAAAGTGGCTGCTGTTGCTTTAGAAACACAATTATGAATCCCTGACTTGAATAGTGGAATTGCTGTTTTAAAACTAGTACACCTAATGAGAAGCCATACATTGTATGTATTTAATTCAGGGAAAAAATATCCATGACCTTGTTAGTAATAAGTCTTTAGGGATTTTGTGAAGAATAGCTGAAATTATAGTGTGAGATCATTGGGATGTCATTTTGTCAGGTATTTGATTAGCTATCTCCCCTTGAGGAAACAGAAGATTACATTCAGTCTAGTTTCTATTTTGCTTAGTTTCCCTTCCTAAATGCTAGAGGTGTTATTTAAATTCAGAAATTTAAGGACATATGTAAAATTAATTTAGGGGAGTTAAACCCACGTCATGGTGTGAACTAAAGATGGCAAGCTAACTTAAGAACATATGTGTAATATAGCATATTAAACATGATTAGGAAACTCCAAATATTTTAACTTGCTTTGCCCTACCAATCCTTCTTCTAAAATCCAGATACAAGAGTGACTACAAGATCATATTTTTGAAATACATAGAACCCTAATTCTACAAATGTTTTGGAATAGAAAAGACATTTTTTATTAGGTCATTAAGCTCCAGGGAACTTCCTAGAATTTGTATATTAGAAAGTCTATTTAGGCTTACTCAAAAGGCATATGTCTAATATTATTTAAGACAGCACTGCTCAAACTCATTTGACAAATTAATACTTTTCATTTGTATCCCCTTTAACTCCCTGAGAGGGTCTTTTTACTCCCATTGTATCAAATGAGACCATCAAATCTGTTTTTGTGAGACTTATCAATAGCCTTCAAGTTACTATATTTAATGAATATTTCTCAAGTATAATCTTCTGTAACTGCTAAGCCTGATTTGATACTCCTTCACTCCTTTCTCCATTGTAAAAAAAAATAAAAAAAGAAGAAGTCCTCCACTTTTCTTCTGAGGCCCTCTCCTGTTTTCTTCTTACCTCCCCTGGTTGTTTCTTTTCAGTCGTCTTTCAGGTTCTACATTTGACAGATCTCTTAGAGTGCATCAGAGCTCAGTTGTTGGTTTCACTCTTTTTTTTTTTTGAATAAATAAATTTTATTTATTTGTTTATTTTCAATTAAATGTTTTCTGATTATTTTTTTTTAAATTTTTATTAAGGTATTATTGATACACACTCTTATGAAGGTTTCACATGAATAAACAATGTGGCTACTACATTTACCCATATTATCAAGTCCCCACCCATACCCCAATGCAGTCACTGTCCATCAGTGTAGTATGAAGCCAAAGATTCAACATTTGCCTTCTCTGCTGTCCTGTTTACCCTGTGACCCTTCATACCATGTGTACTAAACATAATACCCCTCAATCCCCATCTCCTTCCATCCCGACTCACCCTCCTACACCCTTCCCCTTTGGTAACCACTAGTCCCTTCTTGGAGTCTGTGAGTATGATGCTGTTTTGTTCCTTCAGTTTTGCTTCATTGTTATACACACCAAAAATGAGTGAAAACATCCTCCCAGCATTATTTTACCAAGCATGATACCCCTAGCTCCATCCATGTTGTTGAAATGATAGGATTTGTTTTCTTCTTATGGCTGAATAGTATTCCATTGTGCATATGAACTACGTCTTCATTACCCATTCACCTACTGATAGACAGTTAGGTTGCTACCATATCTTGGCTGTATTATATAGTGCTGCAATAAACATATGGGTGCATATGTCTTTTTGAATATGGGATCTTGTATTTTTACAGGTAAATTTCTAGGAATAGAATTCCTGAGTTAAATGGTATTTCTATTTTTAATTTTTTGAGGAAACTCCATATTGCTTTACACAATAGTTGAACTAATTTACATCCCCACCAACAATGTAGAAGGGTTCCCCTTTCTCTGTATCCTCACCAGCATTTGTTGTTGCTTGACATTTGGATGTTGGCCATGCTAACAAGTGTGAGGTGATACCGAATTGTGGTTTTAATATGCATTTCCCTCATAATTAGTGATGTAGAGCATGTTTTCCTGTGCCTGTTGGCTATCTGAATTTCTTCTTTGGAGAACTGTCTGTTCAGGTCCTCTGCCCATTTGTTAATTGGATTATTTGCATTTTGGGTGTAGAAGCATATGAGCTCTTTAAATATTTAAAAATTTAAGTATTTAAATTAAAAATTTAAAATAAAAAAATCTAAAAATAACCCCTTGTCAGATATTTCATTTATAATGTATTTTCCCATACTGTTGGATGCCTTTTTGTTCTGCTGATAGTGTCCATCACTCTACAGAAGCTTTTTAGTTTGATATAGTCTCACTTGTTTATTATTGCTTTTATGCCCCTTGTCTGAGGAGAAGTGTTAAGGAAAAAGTTCCTCATGTTTATATTCAAGAGATTTTTGCCTATGTTTTCTACTAAGAGTTATATGATTTCATGACTTACATTCAGGTATTTTATCCATTTTGAGTTTACTTTTGTTTATGAAGTTAGACAGCACTCCAGTTTCATTCTCTTACATGTAGCTTTACAGTTTTGCCAACACCAGCAGTTGAAGAGGCTGTCATTGCCCAATTTTATATCCATGGCTCCTTTATTGTACATTAATTGGTCTTGTATGTGTGGGTTAATATCTGGGCTCTCTATTCTGTTACATTGATCTATGGGTCTGCTCTTGTGCCAGTACAAAATTGTCTTGATTACTATGGCTCTATAGTAAAGTAGTAGAGGGTGAAGTTGGGGAGCATAATCCCCTCAGATTTATTCTTCCTTCTCAGGATTGCTTTGGCTATTTGAGGTCTCTTGTGGTTCCATATGAATTTCGGAATGATTTTCTCTAGTTCATTGAAGAATGCTGTTAGTATTTTGATAGGAATTGCATTGAATCTGTACATTGATTTAGGCAGGATGGCCATTTTGACAATATTAATTCTTCTTATCCATGAGTGCAGGATGTGTTTCTATTTATTTGTATCTCCTTTAATTTCTCTTAAGAGTGTCTTGTAGTTTTCAGAGTATAGGTCTTTCACTTCATTGGTTAGGTTTATTCTTAGGTATTTTATTCTTTTTGATGCAACTGTGAATGGAATTATTTTCCTGATTTCTCTTTCTGCTAGTTCATCATTAGTGTATAGGAATGCAACAGATTTCTATGCATTAATTTTGTATCCTGCAACTTTGCTGAATTCAGGTATTAGATCTAGTAGATTTGGAGTGGATTCCTTAGGGTTTTTTATGTACAATATCATGTCATCTGCAAACAGGGACAGTTTAACTTCTTCTTTACCAATCTGGATGCCTTTTATTTCTTTGTGTTGTCAGATTACCATGGGTAGGACCTCCAGTACTATGTTGAATAGAGGTGGGGAGAGTGGGCATTCTTGTCTTGTTCCAGATCTTAAAGGAAAAGCTTTCAGCCTCTTGCTGTTAAGTATAATGTTGGTTGTGGGTTTGTCATACATGGCCTTTATTATTGAAGTATTTTCCCTCTATACCCATTTTGTTGAGAGTTTTTATCATGAATGGATGTTGAATTTTGTCAAGCACTTTTTCAGCATATATGGAGATGATCATGTGGTTTTTGTCCTTTTTGTTGATGTCGTGGATGGTGTTGATGGACTTTCAAAAGTTGTACCATCCTTGCATCCCTGGAATAAATCCGCCTTGATCATGATGGATGATCTTTTTGATGTATTTTTGAATTCAGTTTGCTAATATTTTGTTGAGTATTTTTGTATCTAAGTTCATCAGGAATATTGGTATGTAATTTACTTCTTTTGTGGTGTCTTTGCCTGGTTTTGGTATTAAAGTGATGCTGGCCTCATAGAATGATTTTGGGAGTATTACCTCTTTTTCTACTTTTTGGAAAAGTTTAAGGAGGATTGGTATTAGGTCTTCACTTAATGTTTGATGCAATTGAGCAGTGAAGCCATCTTGTCCAGGGGTTTTGTTCTTAGCAGTTTTTTCATTACCATTTCAATTTCATTGCTAGTAATTGGTCTGTTCAGATTTTCTGTTTCTTTCTGGGTCAGCCTTGCAAGGTTGGATTTTGATTAGAAGTTGTTCATTTCTTCTAGGTTATCCAGTTTGTTACCATATAATTTTTCATAATATTCTCTCATAATTCTTTGTATTTCTGTGGTGTCCATAGTGATTTTTCCTTTCTCATTTCTGATTCTGTTTATGTGAGTAGACTCTCTTATTTTCTTGATAAGTCTGGCTAAGGGTTTATCTATTTTGTTTATTTTCTCAAAGAACCACCTCTTGGTTTCATTGATTTTTGCTATTGTTTTATTCTTCTTAATTTTGTTTATTTCTTCTCTGATCTTTATTATGTCCCTCCTTCTGCAGACTTTAAGCCTCATTTGTTCTTCTTTTTCCGTTTTCGATAATTGTGATGTTAGACTATTCATTTGGGATTGTTCTTCCTTCTTCAAGTGTGCCTGTATTGCTATATACTTTTCTCTTAAGACTGCTTTCGCTGCATCCCACAGAAGTTGGGGCTTTGTGTTGTTGTTGTCATTTGTTTCCATATATTGCTGGATCTCCATTTTAATTTGGTCATTGATCCATTGATTATTTAGGAGCATGTTGTTAAGCCTCCATGTGTTTGTGAGCCTTTTTGCTTTCTTTGTACAATTTATTTCTAGTTTTATGCCTTTGTGGTCTGAAAAGTTGGTTGGTAGGATTTCAATCTTTTGGAATTTACTGAGGCTCTTTTTGTGGCCTAGTATGTGGTCTATTCTGGAGAATGTTCCATGTGCACTTGAAAAGAATGTGTATCCTGTTTCTTTTGGATGTAGAGTTCTATAGATGTCTATTAGGTCCATCTGTTCTAGTGTGTTGTTTAGTGCCTCCATGTCCTTACTTATTTTCTGCCCAGTGGATCTATCCTTTGGGGTGAGTGGCATGTTGAAGTCTCCTAAAATGAATGCATTGCAGTCTGTTTCCTCCTTTAGTTCTGTTAGTATTTGTTTCACATATGCTGGGGCTCCTGTGTTGGGTGCATATGTATTTAGAATGGTTATATCCTCTTGTTGGACTGAGCCATTTATCATTATGTTATGTCCTTCTTTATCTCTTGTTACTTTCTTTGTTTTGAAGTCTATTTTGTTTGATACTAGTACTGCAACCCCTGCTTTCTTCTCTCTGTTGTTTGCCTGAAATATATTTTTCCATCCCTTGACTTTTAGTCTGTGCATGTCTTTGGGTTTGAGGTGAGTTTCTTGTAAGCAGCATATAGATGGATCTTGTTTTTTTATCCATTTTATTACTCTGTGTCTTTTGATTGGTGCATTCAGTCCATTTACATTTAGGGTGACTATTGAAAGATATGTACTTATTGCCATTGCTGGCTTTAGATTTGTGGTAACCAAAGATTCAAGGTTAGCTTCTTTAGTATCTTACTGCTTAACTTAGCTCGCTTATTGAGCTGTTATATACACTGTCTGAAGATTCTTTTTTCTCTCCCTTCTTATTCTTCCTACTCTATTTTTATATGTTGGTTGTTTTATTCTGTGCTCTTTCGTGTTTACTTTAACTGCTTTTAGTGGGTAGTTGATTTTAGTTTTTGCCTTTAGTTAGTATTTGGTTGGTCTGCTTTCTTTGCTGTGATTTTATTTTCTCTTGTGACATCTGTTTTGTGTTAGGAGTGCTCCCGTCTAGAACAGTCTCTCTAGAATACCCTGTAGAGGTGGTTTGTGGGAAGCAAATTCCCTCAACTTTTGCTTGCCTGGGAATTGTTTAATCCCTCCTTCATATTTAAATTATAATAGTGCTGGATATAGTATCCTTGGTTCAAGACCCTTCTGTTTTCATTGCATTAAATATATCATGCCATTCTCTTCTGGCCTGTAAGGTTTCTGTTGAGATGTCTGATGATAGCCTGATGGGTTTTCCTTTATAGGTGACCTTTTTCTCTCTAGCTGCCTTTAAAGCTCTGTCCTTGTCCTTGATCTTTGCCATTTTAATTATTATGTATCTTGGTGTTATCCTCCTTGGGTCCTTTCTGTTGGGAGTTCTGTGTATTTCTGTGGTCTGTTCGATTATTTCCTCCCCCAGTTTGGGGAAGTTTTCAGCAATTATTTCTTCTAAGATACTTTCCATCTCTTTTCCTCTCTCTTATTCTTCTGGGACCCCTATAATACAGATATTGTTCCTTTTGTATTGGTCACACAGTTCTCTTAACATTGTTTCATTCCTGGAGATCCTTTTATCTCTCTCTATGTCAGCTTCTATGCATTCCTGTTCTCTGATTTCAATTCCATCAATGGCCTCTTTCATCCTATCCATTCTGCTTATAAACCCTTCCAGAGTTTGTTTCATTTCTGCAATCTCCTTTCTGGCATCTGTGATCTCCCTCCGGACTTCATCCCTTATCTCTTGTATATTTCTCTGCATCTCCGTCAGCATGTTTATGATTTTTATTTTGAATTCTTTTTCAGGAAGACTGGATAGATCTGTCTCCTTCTCTGGTGTTCTCTCTGTTATCTTGGTCTGCCTGTAAGTTTGCCTTTTCATGGTGATAGAGATAGTTTGCAGAGCTGGCACGAGTGCCGACTGGAAGAACTTCCCTTCTTGTTGGTTTGTGGCCTTCCTCTCCTGGGGTAACAGCGACCTCTAGTGGCTTGTGCTGGGCAGCTGCGAGCAGAAAGGGCTTCTGCTTCCTGCCAGGCTGCTATGGAGTTTATCTCTGCTGTTGCTGTGGGCGTGGCCTGGCTCGGGCGGCTGCTCTGATGTGGTGGAGTCGTGTTGGAGGAGGAACGGCCGTGAGGCTATTTATCTCCGTGAGGGGCTTCCGTGTTCCTTTCTTCCCAGGGTGTTAGACTGCCCAGAGTTCCCCAGATTCCCTGCTGCTGTACTAAGTGTCCCATGTTGCTTCCATCCATCTGTGGGGTCCCTGTCCCTTTAAGACTTCCAAAAAGCACTCGCTTTTCTTTGTTCTGGGTGCAACGTCTGCAGCGACCTGCTCACTCATCTTAGTGTCCCGTTTCCCTAGTTTCCAGCACCTCACGCATGCACTGTGTCTGCGCTCTGGTGTGGATGCCTGGGGCTGGGTATTTAGCAGTCCTGTGCTCCCTCTCCCTCCCACTCTGACTCCTCTCCTCCTGCCCGGAACTGGGGTGTGGGGCGCTCAGATCCTGCCAGGCCGGGGCTTGTATCTTACCCTCTTCACAAGGTGCTGGGTTCTCGCAGGTGTGTTTGTGGTCTGGCTGTTGTCCTGTGTCTTCTGGTCTCTCTTTTAGGAAGAGTTTTCTTTGTTGTATTTTCAAAAATATATGTGGTTTGGGGAGGAGATTTCCCCTGCTCTACTCATGCCGCCATCTTGACTGCACCCCTACATCCCACAGATTGTGCGGTGTTGAATTATTGTTGTCATTTGTCTCCATATATTGCTTGATCTCTGTTTTTATTTGGTCATTGATCCATTAGTGTACATAGGAGCATGTTGTGAAGCCTCCATGTGTGTGTGAGATTTTTCATTTTCTTTGCATCATTTATTTCTAGTTTCATACCTTTGTGGTCTCAGAAAGTGGTTGGTACAATTTTAGTCTTTTTGAATTTACTTAGGTTCTTTTTGTGGCCTAATATATGATCTATTCTTGAAAATGTTCCAAGTGCACTTGAGAAGAATGTGTATTCTGCTGCTTTTGGGTGTAGAGTTCTGTAATTGTCTGTTAGGTCCATCTGTTCTACTTTGTTGTTCAGTGCCTTTCTTATTTTTCTGTCTGTTTTATGCTTTCTTTGGAGTGTGTGGAGTGTTGAAGTCTCCTACAATGAATGTGTTGCATTCTATTTCCCATTTTAATTCTGTTAGCTTTTGTTTCACATATGTTGGTGCTCCTGTGTTAGGTGCATAGATATTTATAATGGTTAAATCTTCTTGTGGGATTGACCCCTTTATCATTATGTAATGTCCTTCTTTGTCTCTTGTGACTTTCTTTGTTTTGAAGTCAAGTACTGCAACTCCTGCTTTTTCCTCTCTATTAGTTGCATGAAATCTCTTTTTCCATCCCTTCACTTTTAGTCTATGTAGTCTTTGTGTTTAAAGTGAGTCTCTTATAGGCAGCATGTAGATGGATCTTTTTATTTATCCATTCATTGACTCTATATCTTTGATTGGTGCTTTCAGACCATTTACATTTAGGGTTATTATCGATAGGTATGTACTTATTGCCATTGCAGGCTTTAGATTCATGGTTACCAAAGGTTCAAGGTTAACTTCCTTACTATCTAAGAGTCTACCTTAACTCACTTAGTATGCCATTATGAACACAATCTAAAGGATCATTTTTTCTCCTCCTTTTTCTTCCTCCTCCATTCTTTATATATTAGGTATCATATCCTGTACTCTTTGTCTATCCCTTGATTGACTGTGGGGATAGTTGATTTGATTTTGCATTTGCTTAGTAATTAATTGTTCTATTTTCTTTACTGTGGTTTTCTTACCTCTGGTGACAGCTACTAAACCTTAGGAACACTTCCATCTATAGCAATCCCTCCAAAATACACTGTAGAGATGGATTATGTGAGGCAAATTTCCTGAGCTTTTGCTTAACTGGAAATTGTTTAATCCCTCCTTCAAATTTAAATGATAATCTTGCCTGATAAAGCTTTCTTGGTTTGAGGCCCTTCTGCTTCATTGCATTAAATATATCATGCCACTCCTTTCTGGCCTGTAAAGTTTTTGCTGAGAAGTCTGATGATAGCCTAATGGGCTTTCCTTTGATGTCTCCTTTGTTATTTCTCTCTCTGGCTGCTTTTAAAAGTCTATCCTTATCCTTGATCATTGCCCTTTTAATTACTATGTGTCTTGGTGTTGTTCTCCTTGGATCCATTGTGTTGGGAGATCTGTGCACCTCTATGGCCTGAGAAACTATCTCCTTTCCCAGATTGGGGAAGTTTTCAGCAATTACCTCCTCAAAGACACTTTCTATCCCTTTTTCTCTCTCTTCTTCTTCTGGCACTCCTGTAATACGAATATTGTTCCATTTGGATTGGTCACACAGTTCTCTCAATATTTTTACATTCTTAGTGATCCTTTTCTCTCTATGCCTCAGCTTCTTTGTATTCCTCTTCTCTAGTTTCTAGTTCATTTGTTGTCATCTCCACCCTATCTGACCTGCATTTAAAACCTTCCATTGTATGTTTCAGTTCTGATACTGTGTTCTGTAATAATGGGATCTCTGATCAGAATTCATTCCTGAGTTCTTGAATATTTTTCTGTACCTCCATGAGCATGTTAATGATTTTTATTTTGAAATATATTTCAGGAAGATTCATGAGATCAATTTCATTTGAACCTTTCTGTGGTGGTGTAGTCATAATTTTGGTTTGAAGCAGGTTCCTTTGATGTTTTACACTTGTGTGTGGCTCCCTCAAGTGCCCAGAAGCTCTTCTCTCTGGAGCTGCTCAGTCCCTGGAGCAATGTCGGGGGTCACAGGGGAGTGGTGTTGCTCCATGGGGGGAGGAAAGAGCTGTTTCCTGCTTCCCAGCTGCTGTGCCAGAACAAGTTGGCCAAGCACACAGGTATAAACCTCTATGCTTTGCATTTGTAGCTGCTGTAGACAGGGCTTCCCTCTGGCTGGCTGACACCAGGTAGGGTTTGTCAGGTTGGTCTGACCGGGAGAAAGGCACAGTAGGCTGTGTATCATGGAGGGGTGCCTTGGAGCTGTGTAGCCAGACAGGGGGCTGGAACGCCTGAAGATTGTGAAAGTTCCCAACCTCCTGGGCAGAGTGCACCTGGACAATTTTGTCTTCCTATCTGTTCTCCTGAGCAGTAAGCTCTGTGCAGTCCTTACCCCTTTAGCATCCCTCTTGCTGTTAGGAAGTCTCTCAGACTGCCTGCCTTTCTTTTGTCCCAGAGGCAGCTGGATATGGATCCTACTTTTCACAAGTGGAAATCTCAATCTCTCCAGGTATTTTGCCTGTCTTAGCTTTCCAACCCCCCCAATCATGAGAGCACCATGAGAGCACCATGAAATGTAGGTTTATGCTCCCACAGCAGATTTTCAGAGCTAGGTGTTCAGCAGTCCCAGGCCTCTACTCCCTTCCTACTCTGTTTCTCTTCCTCCCGCCATTGAGATTGGATGGGGGAAGGGTTTTGGTCCTGCCAGGCCACCGCTTTGCTACATTACCCTGTTCCATGAAGTTTATTCTTTTTTCCAGCTGTGTGCAGTCTGGCACAGCCCTCTTTCCTGTTGCTGTTTCAGGATTAGTTGTATTGATTATATTTTCATATTATATGTGGTTTTAGGAGAAAGCCTCTGTGTCACCTCTCACGCTTTTAATCCAATCGTTTTTACTCTTTTTTAATCATCACTAAAAGTTGCATTTATATGTTGAGCGTTCATATATTTTTTATTACCTCCAGCCTGAAATCAAGACAGGCTTGTTGAACTGTGGTCTCTTTTTGTGTGCCCAGCTGATACTGCTAACTCAGCATGTCTAGTTGAACTGTCATCTTGTCCTCATAACACTTCTCCATGAGCAAATTCCTTTATTTCATTTGTTAATAACTTCATCAAACCAGAAACCTCAGGGTCAGCTTTGATATCTTTCTCTCTGTTGCTCTCCAACGCCTCTTCTACCAAACTCACCCTCTACCTAACCCCCAGACAATTCCTATTGGAAATTCAGTGTAAGCTACCTGTATCTCTTCTTTTGGTTAGTTTACTCAAACACCCTAACAGTTCCTTTTTAGTAAACATATCAGATACTTATCAGTTCAGCACCCTGCATTGCAGTAGTTCCTTATTTTACTCAGATTGAAGACCTATGATAAGACTGTCCCTGTATGCTCTGGCTTATTTTCACCTTTTGAAATCATGTTTTACATTTCTCCCCCATATATTCTACCTAGACAGACTGTCTTCCTTACTATTTTTTGAGTAATCCATGTACACTTTACCTTAAGACCTTTGCCTGGTTAATTTTTCTAAAATTCTCTTCACCCATATAACATCCTTCTAATTTCTTCATATCTTTCAAATCTCTGCTAAAGTGTTATCTTCTCATTGCACTCTACCTTTACCAATCTATTTTCAATTACAGTCTATGCATTAGAGGAAGCACTTTCAATTCCAGAGCTCTACTTTATTTTTCCTTGTTTCCAATGATAAAGCATGTGGAATATTACAAAATGATTTGTTAAACAAAATGAGTTTTTTCCATGCCCCAGTTATTGCAAATAATGCTTTGGTGAACATGGGACTGTAGCTACCTTTTCACGGTAGTATTATCATTTCTTTTAGATATATTTCCAGAAGTGGAACTGCTAGATCATATAGTAGTTCTGTTTTCATTTTTTGAGGAAAAGCCATATTGTTTTTCATAGTTACTCTACCAAATTAGATTCTCACCAACAGTGCAAAAGGGTTCCTTTTTCTCCACATCCTTGACAGCACTTTTCTCTTGTGTTTTGAAGATAGCCATTCTAACAAGTGTGGGATAATATATCATTATGGCTTTGATTTGCATTTCTCTGATGATTAGTGATATTGAGTGCCTTTTTATGTATGTGTTTTTCATTTGCATATCTTCTTTGGAAAAAAATGTCTGTTCAGGTCCTTCCATTTTCAAACTGGATTATTTTGATTTTTTTTGCTATTGAGTTGAGTGGACTTCTTATATTTTGGGGATATCAACCCCTTGTTAATATGTAGCTTGAAAATATTTTCTCCCATTCTGTAGGTTGTCTTTTCATTATAGTGGTTGTTTATTTTGCTGTGCAAAGCTCTTTAATTTGATATAGTCACAGTTATTTATTTTTTATTTGCTTGTACTTCAGATATCATATTCAAAAAAGTTATTGCCAAGACCAACATCAAGGAGCTTTCTCCCTATGTTTTCTTCTAGGTATTTTATGGTTTCAGGAATTAACTTTAAGTCTGTAATCCATTTTGAATTAATTTTTGTCAGTGGTGTAAGGTAGTGGTCTATTTTCATTTTCATGAGAATATACAGTTTTCCTAGACTGTTTATTGAAGAGTGTTTTTTTCTCTATTGGATATACTTGGCTCGCTTGTTAAGTATTAGTTAACTGTATATGCTTGGGTTTATTTTGATGATCTCTATTCATGATTCATATGTGTTTTTATGCCACTGCTATACTGTTTTGATTAGTCTAGCTTTGAATATAGTTTTTAATAAAATTAATGCAAAATATAATTACCATCATACATGTTAATGAATCCATATACATGAAAATGATAATATATTTTAGGAAAAGGCCATAACTGAAAGAATTGCCTGACATGGATATTTAGTCAGTCACAGAAAATTTTTTTTATTTATATGTATGTAATATGGCTTTGAGGAAGTCACTGATGCCTCACTGTCCTCATCTGCAAATTGAGGGAATAAAAACAGATCAACAGTTTAAACTATTTAGCAAAGTCTGAAGTGATATAAAGAAGCACATTAAAACATGAAGAGAGGTGAAGAGTGTAATAGAACTAATGGGGGAGGGTTAGCTTCGCTTTTATAGCTTCTCCCAGAGACATTATACTTTTTTTTAGGTATAAGTTAGATTTGGTATGAAATTTTCTTTTAAGAAAACTTCTATTAAAAGCCGAAGTTTAGGCACCACTGGATTGTTTAACACCTAAACTACCTTATGACTCAAACATTTTTCTATTTGATATATTGTGTACCCATAATATATAATGTGTTATGCTAAATGGTATAGGAATAATTATTGGTATAAGAGTGGACTTTTTTCACTTAAGGAACCCATAACCTTTTCTTGGAGAATATGACATTAAAAGAGAATAGTTCATTACATTTTCATTGAAGAGTGCAGAAGGGAAGGGACCATCATTCATTACTACCTGAGAGAAAAGCTAAATTACTTTGTGTAAGCAATCAGTCTTTTCCTAGGAAAGCAAAAAGGAAAAGCAGAGAGCTAATCTTACATAGAGTTAAAGGAATTGGGGCACTTAAGGATGCAGACTTTGAGAAGTGTAAGTGATTAGAGGTTGGTTGAACTTTTTTCTGTGAAAGCAAGTTACCAAGTGGAGAGTCTTTCTCTTTAGCTGATTTTCCAGGTCTGGGCTATCGAAAAAGACTTTCTGCTTGACTGGTTCTAAGAAGTTTGCTGCTGAAGGAAGTAGTGATTGATCAAATATGATGGGATTAAACTGACTCAGGTGGTTACTTATTGCCGTAGCCAAAATCAATCAATCTTTTCCTAAGAGGAAAGGGATTTATTATTCTCAAGAGAAATAGAAAACAAGTGTTTTCTTCTACATTCAGTAGTGTGTCAGTCATGTTTCCTCATACTTTCTGTTTTTATTAAATCCCCAAAACTGGTGAAATTCCAGCCAAAAGTGAAAATGCATTTATTTAATGTATGAATTGAGAAGAGGAGTTAGCATGCTGCTGGCCAGCACATTATTTTGATTCTTCACATATGTGGGATATAAATGGAGCAATCCAAGGAATAAGCATAGAACATGCCAATGAGAATTATCATATTTCCAAAGCAATAAGCAATCTGCAAACATGACATAGCTTTGGTGTTTGTTATAATATAAAGCTTTTAGTGTTAGAAATGTTCAAAAAAGGGTAACATTGTAAAGCATAAGAAGATTGAGATCTTATTCTGGATATTATACTCAGAATTTTAACAATGGACAAAATTAAGTTTGGAGAAATATAAGAATTACATTACATAAGCATAACCTCAAAATGGCTTTAGGGCACAGATAAAAAATGTAGACATATATAGTATCTATTTGTAATTCATTAAGGAGTGGAGGTATCTTTAGAGAACATATTCACATTGAATTTCATCATGAAGGCCACTTAAATGTTATTGGTACTACTTTTGAGTCTTGATTTATTTATCAACAAATTCCTGTCGTGATTTTTGTTTCTAGCAAAGCATATAATTCCCTTCAAGGCCAGTCCACAAGAAATCCTGTCAGACCAAGAGTTTTGTTTTTTGTTTTTTGCTTTTGTTTTGGTTTGTTTTTTTGGGTTTTGTGTATGTTTTAAAAGTTTTTTGGGGGGTTTTGTGTATGTTTTAAAAGTTTTTTTGGGGTTCTCTGTATGGTTTTATGATTTAACATTTTTGCCAACTCAAAAGATTTTCCAGAATACATATAAATATACATATATATACATTAGATATATATGTGTATATATATATATATATACACACACACATACATGTGTATATGTGTGTATATATAGACATATATACATCTTTTAAAAATACATGAAGAAACATTTGCTTACAAAACATAGGTGTTCAGCAACTGTGTATTTATTTTTTACATTTTACCACTTTTGCACACATAAAATATTAAGCCAAATCTTATCTATTATAATTTATTTCAGCTTCCTAATGAATTTGAAATTATTTTGTATTACATGACAGTTATACATTGATCATATATTTGTAAGACAATAATGCAATTCATTGTCTCCATTATAATTATAAATCAAGATTTTTTCCTCTTAATGTACAAACATGATAGTTATAAATCATAATGTATAATATAAGTGTATCTTATATTAAAGGGAACCACTGAAGCATAGTATTTGGGCATATGGGTTCTGAAACCAGGCTACTTGGGTTGAAATCCCAGTTCAACACTCATTTGCTATAGTATATTGGGCAAGTCACTCTTTATTTCTAAACATTTGTTTCTTTTATTCTTTAAAAGAGATGATGCTATGCCTACATCAAAAGATTTTGATGAGTTAAGTGGGAAGATTAATGTAAAACACTTCACAAATTACTTGCACATAGTAAACAATCAATAAGTGGTGGCTGGTTTTAAAAATACAAAAATGAGTTTATTTAGGCTTCTAGTGAAAAAGATGGCACAGTGGAAGGCAAGGTGAAAACCTCTTCACACATACAAGCCAAGGAAGCAACTACAGGTAAAACAACTAACCCTGAGAATGACCTGAAGATTGCAGAACACCTGGTGAAGAAGACAAGCCCACACATAGAAGGGTAAAGTGTCAGAGCCACAATCAGCTGGGACCCAAGCTCTTCCCCAGTCCCAGCCCACAAACTGGAAGGAGAGGATAAGGACTCAAGAACTCTGCACGCCTGGCCCTGGAAATCCATTCTGGAAACCCAAGTCCACATTGCTTCAAGCTTTGGTGATTAGTAGGGCTGAACTCCAGGGAGAGTTGGAGCTCTCTGGGAGACTGAGACAACTGTCACTTGTAGAAGACAGGCATACTCCAGTGGTCCTTCTGAGCAGAGGCTACAGTTTGAAAGATTTACCAGCAGAGGGAAGGGTGCCAGACCTGCAAGAGTTGGACAGAGCTCTCTCCATAGGAGAAAGGGCAGGTGAATGATACAACCCCAGCTCTTCATGTGCCCAACTAGTTAGGTGCTCTCAGGTGCCAGCTCCAGATGCACCACCCACATCTCTGGTGGCACAGCCTCCAGTTACTTTTCCTGTGCACCCACCTGCTAATCCACATGACCCTCTCTGCCCAGCAGTGATCAGACTTTGCTGCCTGACAGGTGGAGGGAGCTTTTCCCAGCTTTCTTAGTACTCTCTCAGCCTAGCTCAACTTCAAAATGAAGAAAGTAACAAGAGACAAAGAATGACACTACATAATGATAAAGGAATCAGTACAACAAGGGGATATAACTATTATAAATAACTGTGCACCCAACATAAGAGCACCTAAAGATGTAAAACAAATACTAACAGAATCAAAGGGGAAAATAGATTGCAACATATTCATTTCAGACATTAACACACCACTCACATCAACAGACAGATCAACCAGACTGAAAATAAATAAGGAAACATAGGCACTGAACAACACATTAGATCAGATGGAATAAACAGGTATCTACAGAACGTGCCACCCAAAAGCAGCACAATATACTTTTATCTCAAGTGTACATGGAACATTCTCCAGACTAGGTCATGTAATAGGTCACAAAAAGAGCAACAGTGAATTAAAAAAGATTGAAATTGTATCAAGCAACTTCTCAGACCACAATGGTATGAAACTGAAAATTACAACAAGAAAACAAAAAAGCCTACAAACACACGGGAGCTAAATAACATGTTTCTAAATAGTTAGTGGATCAGTGAACAAATCAATGAGGAAATTAAATAATAAAAACAAAATCACAACAGTTCAAAGTATTTGGAATGCTGCAATATTGGTTATAAGAGGGAACTACATAGCAATACAAGACTACTTCAAGAAACAACAATCAGCAAGTATTAAGAGGCATTTGGAGTCAGCTCCTGCAGGCATCCCCCCAGCTGGGCAACAATCCAAATAAACAGTCTAAACTCACATCTAAAGAAACTAGGAAAGAAAGAGAAATGAAACCCAAAGTTAGTTAACTTTCTTTGAATAGTACTCAAGTTCCTAGCCATGGCAGACAGACAAGGCAAAGAGATAAAAGGCATCCAAATTGGTAAAGAAGAAGGTAAACTGTCCCTATTTACAGATGACATAATATTATACATAGAAAACCTTAAAGACTCCACCAAAAAAAACTATTAGAACTAATAACTGAATTTAGCAGAGTTGCAGGATAAAAAGTTAATACATATAAATGTGTTGTGTTCCTGTATACCAAAAATGAACTAGCTGAAAGAGAAAGCAGGAAAACAATTCCATTTACAATTGCATCAAAAAGAATAAAACAACTATGAATAAACCTGACTAAGGGGGGTGAAAGACCTATACCCTGAAAACTACAGGACACACATGAGATAAATAAAAGAAGACACCAATAAATGGAAATATATCCCATGCACATGGATAGGAAGAATTAATATTATCAGAATGGCCATCCTGCCTAAAGCAATTTACAGATTCAGTGCAATCCCTACCAAAATACCAAAGGCATTCTGCAACAAACTAGAACATATAGTTCTAAAATTAATATGGAACCACAAAAGACCCCGAATAGCTAAAGCAATTCTGACAAGGAAGAACAAAGCTGGGGGGATTACGCTATCTTCAAGCTCTACTACAAAACCACAGTAATCGAGACAATTTGGTACTGTCAAAAGAACAGACCCATAGGTCAATGGAACAGAATAGAGAGCCCAGATATAAACCCACACATTTATGACCAATTATTATATGATAGAGGAGCCATGGATATACAATGAGGAAATGACAGCTTCTTCAATAGCTGGTATTGGCAAAACTATATAGCTGCATGTAAAAGAATGAAACTGGAATACTGTCTGACAACTTTTTCCTCAACATATCTCCTTGGGCAAGGGAAACAAAAGCAAAAATGAACAAATGGAACTACATCAAGCTAAAAATTTTCTGTACAGCAAAGGATACCATCAGTAGAGCAAAAAGACATCCTACAGTATGGAAGAATATATTCATAAATGACATATCCAGTAAGGGGTTAATATCCAAAATATATAAAGAACTCACATGCCTCAACACCCAAAAAGCAAAGAACCCAATTAAAAAATGGGCAGAGGATCTGAACAGACCCTTCTCCAAAGAAGAAATTCAAATGGCCAACAGGCATATGAAAAGATGCTCCACATCACTAATCATCAGGGAAATGCAAATCAAAACTACAATGAGATATCACCTCACACCAGTTGGAATGGCTACTATCCAGAATAGAAGAAATAACAAGGGTTGGCAAGGATGTAGAGAGAAGGAAACCCTCCTACACTGTTGGTGGAATGTAAGTTGGTGCAGACACTGTGGAAAGTAGTATTGATTCCTCAAGAAACTAAAAATAGAAATACCATTTAATCCAGTAATTCCACTTCTAGGAATTTACCCAAAGAAAACAACATCTCTGATTTGAAAAGATATATGTACCTTTATGTTTATTACCACATTATTTACAATATAACTAAGGTGTGGAAGTAATCAAAATATCCATCAATACATGAATGGATAAATAAGAGGTGGTACATATACACAATGGAATATTATTCAGTCATAAAAAAGAAAGAAGTCTTGCCATTTGTGACAACATGGATGGACCTAGAGAGTATTATGATAAGTGAAATAAGCCAGGTGGAGGACAAATATCTTATGATTTCACTTATTTGTGGAATATAAAAATAAAACAAAGTAAATGAAAAAGCAGTAGCCTCATAGACACTGAGAAGTGTCAGGTTGTTACCATGAGGAAGGTTTTGGGGTAGGAGGGTGGGAGGGAGCTGGAGGGGTACAAAGGGGCACAAAAATTCTCAATCCTACTGTAAGTTGATCATGGGTATGTTAATATAGCATGGAGAATATAGCCAATGATTCTGTGACATTTTTTCATGTTGACAAGATAGTAACTACACTAGTTGTGTTGAGAATTTAATAATGTGAGTAACTGGTGAACTTCTGTGTTGTATACTTGAAACTAATATAAGATTGTATATCATGTATACTTCAATTCTAAAAAAAATGAGTTTACTTACATTTAGTTTTCAGTTAAAATTAAAATAATAATGAAATACAGTTTTACACCTCTTCAATTGGCAGCAATCTAAAAAGTTGATAACAGAATGTTAGGAAGCAATCATAATTGTTTATAAGTGTGCATATTTGTTGAATGTAATATAATTCATTCTGTGCAAACAGCAGAAAATAATTTATTGATAGTTTACTGGATATTACACCTCATTTCTGGAAATGTTGAGAGTAGTTTAAAGGTTACTCATCATCAGAACCACAAACAAAATATGTCATAGGATCAGCCTAGTGAGCATATCACTGCTAAGACCTCTGAGCACTAGATTCAGCTGCCCTATTTTTATGGACACCAGACACTTCTGGTAGATAATGTCTCTGTTGGATAATGACAGTGCTGTCATACTTGATAGAGATAATGTTGCCCTATATTCTGGTCATTGGTATACCTTCCATTTCTTCAGTATTCTCTGCCATCTTGCATCACTTACTACCCATTTAAAGCCCAAATAGGCCACAAACCTTCATTCTAGTGTCATGAAAAGCTCAAAAGTGAATATTTATATCTTTTAATGGGAGTATCATTATTATTCACCAGGCATTATCTATCATTTCCCCCCTTAGAAAATTTGCTTTTCTATAAGCCACAGAGAACTGACAGCCTGAGACAAGTGTGGAAGTCTTTTTCTTACAATAGTTTCATTGGGATAGAAAAAAAACATTGAAGTTCAGGGTTTCAAAGATAGGCAAAAGGTGAGGGTCCAAGGTTCTGAAGGAAAGAGAACAACAGGATAGCTCAGTGTTCTATACCACATCCTCTCTTGGCCACTTATAGTCTTTATCTCTATGGAATAAGAGGCCAAGAAGGCAAAAAGAACAATGAAGCTAAGTGTCCTAAGAGCTAAACAAACTTTGGTTGTCATAAAGAATTTCAGGTTTTAAAACGTGGAGTTCAGGGCATGCCCAATATGAGTTACTCTAGTAACTATCCATGGTCTGGTTGAGTACCCTAAAAAGCTATTTACCACTAGTAAATACAAGCCATAAATAGAACAGTCCCATGAAGTCTAATCTTCAGTAAACCTATTATAATTTTCAGATGAAAATTAACCTTACTGAAGGAATATAACATTAAGAAACTAAATTTTTCCATAGAATACCATTAAATTAACAACTGCTATACATGTTTAAATACAGTATTAAATTATCTAAAATCAACAAAAAACATTCAATAAGAATAGTTCCACATATGATCAAGATTGGGCAGTTATTAAAAACATTAGAACAGCTGTAACTAACTGTACTGACAAAATGAAAACTTTCATCAGAGAACTCTAGCAAAGGAAATAATAAATTGGATCTTCTAGAAGAAAATAATATATATCAATTAATAACTCAGTAAATTATTTTAACAGCAGATTAAATTAACAAAAAGAGAGATTCAGAAAACTACAATATAGGCCAATACAACCTGAAGGAAAAATGGTTGGGAAATGGAGAAAAGGGCACAAGAAAAATTTGCAAGAAAAACGAAAGTCTCAGCTCTGCCAATTATACTACAAGATCAATGCAGAGTGGAGTGAAGCAGGGCAAAGGGAAGAACACTATCGAGGACGCAGAAGAAGGTACACATTTCAAATATGGTGAATACAAAGAAAATCACACTACAAAAATCATTTTAAATTGCTAAAAATCAAAAGAGAAAATCTGACAAACAGCCAGAGAAAAAGCAACACTACCTTCAAATGACCAATAATGAAACTGAAAAATGAATTTTCAAAAGAAACATCTGTATGTGGACTTATTATAGCCTTGTTTGATTGTACTTTTAGGACCAGTTTACTAATGTAGATTAATATATCATTTAAGGCAATAAATATTTGCTTTTGCAGTGATGTTTTTAGTTGAAATACCTTTGTCCCTCTTCAGAAATGAAGATTTTATTAGTCCAGTTGCTCTGAGTGCTGCTGGCATCCAGCATTCAGTTGTTGACCCCTATCAGAGATTCCTTCCATGATGCTTCATGCTTGCCTCAGCTGTGGAACATTATCAAAGGGCATAACCACATCTATGACTGATCCACATCCAATAATTGCTCAACATAGAGGTAGAAATACCCTGCTTTCTCATTTAATATCGGTTTAGCTCCAATGGGTAATCCCATTTCAACATTGCCTGCAAAGATGGCTGAGCCATTCCTTTGAAACTGAATTTGCAGCTTGACTTCTGACTGATCTAGCTTCATTCTTTTCTCTCCATGGCTCTCTGACTCTAGGAGGACTCAATAAGCCTCATGCTCTCTACTCTCCTACATCAGTCTACTTCTTGAAGAAACTAGCCTGTGGCAAGTAAGTCCCATATTTTTTCTCACTATTTGGGACAGACCTCTATTCACTGTCGAATTGAAATGAACTTTGCATCATGTTTCCACTCGCAAAATATTTATGCTATTGCATACTAGATGTTTGTATAGAAACTAGGATAAAGTTTTTATAACCAAGTGATCATGTGAAATCAAATTGGAATAATAGAAAGAGTGTTTGAGAAACAAAGATAAGAGAGCTGCAACTAAATGGATCACCCTGGTACAGGTGTGAAAGAGAAAGGGAATTGATTTCCAAGAGTGCATGAAAGCTGTAAGGAACTTTTGACTGTCAGTAAGGAATACTTTGATTGAGCTATCAAAAGTTCAGAAATATTAGAAATAAAACCAATGAATCACTACAGTAATAATTAGTTTATTGTGCACACACCAAAAAGAGAGCTTGTGAACCAGGAGCATACAAACCAAACATGGAATGAGACTCAGATATATTGTTTTAAAGCATCTTATATAGTGAGGACATGGTGACTATTTTTAGTGATTGGTTGTAATAATACAATTTTCTTAAATGATAAGGAATTGTTAAGTGGTTATTTCATGTCAACTTGGGGAAATGGCTTATTTTGCTTATGATTTCTAAAGGCATGAACAAGAAATGACCCAGGTAAAGTTAGTTTTGCAAAGTAAGTGAAATTAATCTTTGCTTGTATAACCAAACTGGTTTTGTTTGCTCAGGGAATTTTCAAGGCTTGTATCCATTTGTTTTTTATTTTACCATACCAGTGATGTCACAGGTTAAGCAATACAGACATGTTTAAGGATAATATATCTACTTACAAAAGCGTGTTGCTGTCATGTATTTTTCCTTTTATTGTTTAGCATTTAAGAAATATAATGTTAAATATTTTTACATTTACAGTGAAATTTGTATTAGTTAACTTTTTAAAACAATTTGAGATATAATTCATATACTGTCCAGTTCACCCATTCTTAGATTACAATTCAACATTTCTTTCAGTGTATTCACAAATATGTGCAGCCATCACAATTGTAGAACATTTTCATTACCTCAAAAGTAAACCCTGTATCCTGTGACTGTCATGCCTTTATCCCTGCCATTCCCATAACCATCCCTAAGCAACAACTAAAATCTATTTTCAGAAGGTATATATTTTTCTTTTCTGCACATTTAAATGAATGCAATCATATAATTTATGGTATTTTGTGACTGTCCACTTTCATTTCCCTTATTTTTTCTAGATTCATTTATCTATCTTGTAGCACGTATCAGTATTTCATTCCTCTTATGTCTGAATATTCCATTGTTTTGGTTTGCTGTATGTTGGTTATCCATTCTGTAGCTGATGGATATATGGATCGTTTCCACCTTTCGGCTGTATGAATAATGCTATTATAAACATTCATGTGCAAATTTTTTGTGTGGACATATGTATTAATTTCTCTTGAATATATACCTAGGAGCAGAATTTCGAGGTTATATGGAAACTCTGTCTTTAACCTTTAGAGGAACTAGCAGAATGTTTTCCAAAGAGGCTGCAGTATTTTACATTCCTATCAGCAGTGTATTAGTATCTCATTTTGTTATATCCTCATCAACCCTTGTAATTATCTGACTATCCTAGTGGGTATGAAGTGGTATCTCACTGTGCTACATTTCCCTGTTAACTAATGAATGCTTCTAAGCATCTTTTGATGTGCTTACTCGCAACTTGTATATCTTCATGGAAGAAATGTTTATTTAGATCACTTGTCCATGTTTTAACTGGGTTATCTGCATTTTTATTGAATTGTAAAAATTCTTTATATATTATGGATATAAGTCCTTTATCAGATATTTGATCTGCAGATATTTTTCTTATTGTCTGAGTTTTCTTCTCACATTTTTAGTAATATCTGAAGCACTAAGTTTTTAATATTGATAAATCCAATTTATCTTTTGTTTCCAATGTTGTATCATTTTTAAGAAATCATAAGAGTTAATCTCTGAGTTTGTAGCTTTCACTCTTAAATTTATGTCTTTGATTATTTTTCTTAGGCTACAGTTTAGAATGTAGTTTTTATGCATCCTATTTCATCAGTTAAATTGCAAGACTTTTGACCATAACAGTTCTTCACAATTACATAGTATCTTTTACAGTAGCAAACACAATGTTGATGCATAATACATATGTTTTGATAAAGAAGCAATCATAATCTCAAATCTTACTAGTCTGACCAGGTATATAAGAGTACTGATCTATACTTTGTTGTGTCTTTCATTTGTTGGGTTTATAACAGTTAAATGAAACAGAGATTATAACAGGAGTTAAAACAATCAGGAGTGGTTGAGATTAAAAGTAGCAAAAAAAATTTTTTTAATTTAATAGCTTGAAATAATTGCATTAATAATCCAAAGTAAATATATATATAATAAATTGTATGGATCTAAAATTTAAAGTAAGTATATACATAAACCCATATATAAGCACATATATGCCAACTCGTACATCACAAACACACATACATATACATGTCTTCTCTATCCTATTTGGCTTCCAAATGGAGATAGAGTAAAAGACTTGAAATTTTGATCAACATTTATACATAATTTTTCTCACACAGGTTGCTATCCAAATTGGTAAATATAGCATGTTCCCATAGGATCTTTCAAACTATGGTGTATCTTTTTTAGATCTAGAGTTGTTAGTTAAGAGGTAACTTTTATGGGGCACAGAAAAAAGTCCTTATAGTAGATACAAGAGTATCAATGGTGCTTCTATAATCTTTATAATAAATGCATATTGTATTACTTGTCTTAGGCTGCCATGACAAAAATCATGGTCTGAGTGGCTTGAACAGCAGGAATTTTATTTCTTAGAGTTCTGGAGACTGAAAATTCAGGATCAAGGTGTCATCAGGGTCATTGTCTGGTGAAGCCTCTCTCCTTGGATTGAAGAAGACTGTGTTCTCACATGGCCTTTCCTCAGTGCCTGCAGGTAGAGATTGAGAGCAAGTTCTCTGATGTCCATTCTTAATGAGAGAGCTAAATCCCATATGAGGGCCCAGTCTTCTGACTTCATCTAAACCTAATTACCATTCAAAGGCCCCATATGCAAATATCACCATATTTGGGATTAGAACCTCAATCAATCTATGAATTTTGGAAGAACAATCTGTAGTGTATATATTTCAAAGGTTGTTAATGCCTTCAGACCTTGAGAAAATTTTTTCAGAGAGAAGTTAAACAGTGATAAAAAATATATGGTAGGTGTAGCATCATGATCACAAAATTCTATCATGGTTTTAGAATATTGACAAGAAAAGTGCCAGTTTATGTCACAAAGAAGCAGTCTGACAATAAAATATTGGACAGTTTTCAAGATCCTGTCCAGTAGGTTTATTCAGCTGTCCAGAGTGGTTGTAAACCAATTATTTGCCAAAATGCCTCTATTTTTCAGTGTGATAAATTCACTTGTCTTCATCCATGGATATATTTGAGGATTTAAATTAGTTTTTGAAATAAGTGTCACAATGAAACCATGAAATCCATAAAGGGTAAGATTGACCAGTTTTAACTAATCCAGTTAGAGTATATTTATTTTATATGACCTGAAAAAAATTAAAATAAGTGAAAAATGAGTAATTTAATATATTAAAATCACCAGCCTAACAATTAAAAAATAGGGTCAAAAATAAAGGAAATATGAGCAGTCTAAAAATATGCAAAGTAAATGAACAATTGATAAATTAATAGATAATATAATACATTGAGTACCGAAATACCAATAGTTGCTTATAAGCAAAATATTGTCAGGAGGATTAGAAGAAAAATCATAGATTTTTTTTTTCCTAATGTGTAGAAACTAACAGTTTAGCATATCTTCAGGCTCACATGACTCTATTAGTAAAACTTATACTGAACATTTTTAAAAATAACAAGAGTTTGCAAGCGCTTTTATGAGTTCAATTTAATGATTAAAATTGCTGTTTTATGTAAGGCTGGATCTTGTGTTTTACTTTGTCATTTCATACTAGAATAAAGATATTTTAATATTTTTTTTCATGTTAACAATTTTATGTGTCAGTAATTAGTGCATAATATTAAACTGCAGTTTTGCCGTCCACTTTGTTTCTGCTTCTTGCTCCTTCTCTTCTGCTGTTATTTATTATCCTGCATCTTCTATAACATTCTAATTTTGGTTTATATGTGTTTATTCTTCCTCAAGATGGAGGACAGTTGTCATTGGCAGGTGAGAAGTTTTTGTCGTGTTGCCAATGTACCACAAAAATCTCTTATCTAAAGATTGACAGAGAATGCATTCTAGAAAATAAATTTAAAAGATGGCTTTTCATTTATTATCTAATTGTGAAACAGTATAATATACATCATGTCAGAATTACAGTAAACAATTTAGGTAACTCAGTACTATTTCAAAGTATTTTCTTTACTCTTTAATATATTAAAAAGTAATTGTTAGCCACTATGAAAATAGAGTGTGTCCAATGTTCAAGCTTAATAGATAATTTAACATACTAACATATATATTATATCATATCAGTGGTGTCTGGAAGTATGCACATTTCTAACAGGTCATCTTTTAAAACTCTGTATTTGGGTGGATTTGACTTAGACACTCTAGAATTAGGGGGCTAGGGAATAGAGAAAGTATTTTTGAATGAAAATAGTTTATTTTAAAGCTAATCTTAGTTCAGACCAGTGATAGGCTCTTTTTTCACTGCCTCTCTCAGACTTGAGAGAAAACAAGGATAATGGAATCCCACGGTGATAAACCCTCAAGTTAAATTAGTGTGAGGCATAGTCTTGTACATACCTCTTCTGCTCCTCCAATCAGTTTACCAGAAAGACATTCTTTTATAGAGAATATTCTTTTAAAGACTGGTATTATTTTCATGATGTTGAAAAGTCCTTGATGATTGCATAAAGTGTCAGTATTCCAGTGTGTAGGATTAAATAGTGATGGTTAGTTGGAGGAGCTTCTGAATGTATTATCATCATTATTAAATTATATTAGACAGTTTGAATCAAACTTCATAACCTAAATCAGAATATTAAACCACTAGATGGAGTTTTGGCTTTTGTATGGGACTAGCTTTCTCTGATCATCATTAGGATCTATAATAAAATTTAATTTTAACTTGCACTACTAATGATTGCCATATACTAGTAGTTAGAATAACACTCACAAAACAGAGAATAGCATTAATCTTGGAAAAGAGACATTAAATAAAATGTAGAACAGTGTAAGAATGTGTCAGGTTTAATGGCATATAGAGCTAACTTTCTGGAGTGATACTTCCTTCACTCCATGGTAGTTTTAATGACCCCTGACCTCAAGATTTGAAAAAACAAACAAAAAACCCCAACTGTTTCCCCTAGTTAGTCACTATTATCAGCAGCTAGCACATGGCCCAGTGTGTGCTGGTGATAGGCACCAGTAACTCAGACCATTTCCCTTCTTAACCAAAAATTGATTTAACCACACCCTATCTTGTAGAATTTCAGCTAAGTGTTTATAAATACTACTCTCAGCACAGTGATTGTGATTCTTACTGGATAGGTATATATATTTATGCCATTATGCAAGAAAATTGATAGTGGCCAAGGTACAACCAAGAAAATCTCTATGTATTAGCAAAGTCGGCTTAGATAGCAAAGCATAAACAAGAAAGTATGAATACGGTTTTAAGGTTTAAAAAAATTGATTCTATAAATTAACCCAGCCTTAAAATTCTCAAAGATTAGTATATCCCCAAAATTTCTATAGTTGAACATGATTACAAATTTAAGGAGCCTTAAATTATTCCTTAAGATTGGCAGAAATAGCCCATTGCAGAGAATAGATAGGCAAGGCACCTGGAATCATGAGAAATGGAAATTTATTTGGAAGTCAACATCCTAGTGAGATGAGAAACATACACATACATTTTATCCATATTAATAAACTTTTATTTTTTTACTTATTTTATACAGCAAATGCTTAACTAGTTATTCTAGGATTTTTTTGTCAGTTTAGGGACTGAACCTGAGATTCTTAATGTGTCTGTTATATTTTCTTCAAAATTAAAAATCAAATTCTGAAAAGGAGAGGGAAGTTCAAAGCGAGCTAATGTTTCCTATTAGGACAGGGAAGAGGGGATTATAACAACCTATGATAAGTATCTACCATTTCATCTCTGCTTGAAACGACCTCTCCTTCAGGTTTACTGCATGCCTGTCTCTCAGATAGAAAGTCACTGACAAGTTTGAGATTGCATCATGCATGGAAGATCTTCCTAGACTGAAGTAAGGTAGCAGTTTTTATGTACTAATGTAAATGAAAGGCACATCATTTAAGGCTGACATTTTTTATCTATTTCTCCTCTGTTCATTCCTTAATTGTTCTGTTTAACCCAGGGTAGGAACTCAGTTCAATCTATTACATTTTTGGCCAAGAATACAAAAAAAACCTAAAATAACCTCATCTTAAACATCACTCAACTTAAAAAAGAAAAAAACAAAAAAAGGAAAAATTTCAAGTTTGCAGTTTAAAATTGTAGACCTTCCTTTACCTTGTATTATAGTTTTGTTATTTTTACAAATCTCTGATTCAACAGAACAGAAAATAATTTACTGATTTATCTATACAAAGCTAGCATCTTTGGGAAAATAATGTAATAAATCATGTAACCCAAAACTTATATGCACTCCATGAATTTTTGGACATTTCTCATATGTAGTTTCAGCAAGAGCATTAGTTCCTAAAACTTATTTCCTTCCTGAAATGTGCCTCCTTGAGATACAAGCAGAGGAATAATGCTACTTCCTTTTGAAAAGAATAACTTTTAAAATTCTTTAGCGAGAATACAAATTAGGATTTATTTAGAATATGAAAAGAATATACATAATTCTACGACTTTAACTTATCCACATGAAAATAAGTATCAGAGCTAATACTGAGACTTTAGTGAAAATAATTACAGCAGAAGCATCTCAATATATTGTATATCTAAATGGCATGCTTAGGAAGACTGAACCTTATGACTAAAAAGAAGAACAAAGGTGACTAATGCTAATATGACTGTATCCATCATATTTTAAAAACAGCATTACTGTATCTCCATTTCAAAACTGTTTAAAAATGTTCTTGATAATAGCCTTTGAAAAAGCTTTACTTGGTTTCCAACCAAAATACCTTTGAAAACAGAAAATGAGGAAAATACACCATTCTGAAAACCAGGGCTGAGTGTCCACTTGTTGCTGGAATTAGAGATTTTCATTAATTATAAAAACTCACTGACCAAATAGAAAAATAAAAATGGTAGACCAAGTTATTCCATTTACAAAAATGCTCATATGAAGTAGAAAGAAAAAGCTTCTTATTTATAAATTGTAAATTATTTGTTCAATTCTATGCACACTTTTTGAGAATCTAGATTAAATGGGTGATTTGCTAGGAAACTAGGAAGTGTAGGGGGAATGAACTATTTATCCAAAGGGCGATTTGGCAGTAGATATCCAGAGCCTTTGATCTAGTCATTCCACCTATAGGAATTTATCATAAGGCAGTAATAAAGAATAGGTGCAAATATGCGTTAAATAGTTCTCTGCAGCATTATTTATAATTGTGAAAAGACTGAAATTGATCTCAATGTGCCATAATAAAAGATAAGTTGAACTTTCAGGGAAATAGTCCTCTGCAGGAGAGAAAAATATTAATGTAGTATTGAATATTTTGTTGGTGGGAGATCGTCCTCCATGTGATTCAGGGATCCAGCTTCCTCTTGTGGCTCTATTATCCCTGTGGCTTGAGTGTCCTCTTCTTCCAGCCAACAGAAAGAGGAAAATAGAAGAATAGAAAACCCCACCCACTTTTTAAAAGTTCTGACCAGCAATGATACAAGTAGTTTCTGCTTTTACTCTGTTGGCAAGAATAAGCACATGACTACATCTGCCCACAGTGGGAGAGTCACAAAATACAATCTCTGGTTCAGCAGCACCCCAGCCACAATCCCAGGATAGGACAGTAAGACTCTGTCGTGGATTACTGGCCATCTCAGCCACACATAATAAATAACCTAGAAGTTGGGAATATAAAGGAAAATACACATAGATAAGAATACATGCAAATAAAATGATCTAGCTCCATCAGTATACAAATAACCTACATAACACTCCTGATTGTGTTTCTCATGCCCTCTGAGTATTGTTTTCAGTAATGGTGGTTTAAGTGACTTCTCTCAGGAAGTTGCATGTGCAGAGCTATAGTGACTATAGGTGCACCCTATATGCACCTAGTGACAAAGTGCACCCATATGACAGCCTGTGTTAAATATCTGAAATATCACTAAACTATGCAAATGACCAAAGAATGAGTAATTTTTTAAAAACTAAATCCGTGTATTTTTCTTCTCACTCTTGCTGAAGTTATTTATGCTTATTGGTTTATTTGGTAATCCTATTTATTGTCACATCAACAGGTGATGTCAGAGAGAAACATTAAACTCCATCAATTTCTGTAGTAAACTATTTCTGTTACAAAGTCTGAAAGTATACTAGGATAGCTGAATTAGCTTTTAGAAAGGATTTATTCTTCACTTTGGCAGACAGGAAGATTTATCTTTTAGTTTCTCTTTTGAATCACTGCTTTATACATAGCAGGTATTTAATAAATATTTGAATTAAAAATGTATAAATTATGTAAAATGCTTTCATATTAATTAGAGGGATAATTACAGAAATAATTGTCAAAGACTAAAAACATAACAAAGGCAATCAATGCTGATATGACTGTATCCATCAAAATTTTTTAACAGAATTATCTCCATTTCAAAATTTTTAGTTTAAAATGCTCTGGGTAAGAGTTCAACATTCACCAAATACAAGCATTTTAGAGGAGAAATTTCATAACATTTCTAAGATACACCTAATATGAGTATTTTCTAATATTTTATAGAGGAAAAAATAAAACTTTTGAAATATTTGAAACCAGAAAACAATGCACACATAAACTTGTTACAATGAAAGAATATTAAAACCAATCATATTATTAATATTGGTGTAAACATTATTATTAAAGAATCAGCAAATGGATTTAATCCAGGAATATAAACATGGTTCAATATTAGGAAATATATTGATTTAGTTTTCCATATTAATAAGTCAGCATAAAACTCATAGTCATTTCTTTGAAAATTTATTTGGTAAAGTTTAAAAAATGCATTCCTGATTTAAAAACCCTTAATTAAATAAGAAATAAGGGTTCTGCAAACATATTAATTATTAACCCAGGGGGGATTATACATAGTATAGTAACATAGAAATTTATCCCTAAATCAGCAAGATTAACTAGCATGTCCATTATTAACACTATTTGAATATTCACTGGGAAGTCTAGGCAACACAATTAGAAGAAAGACAATAATATAGAAATTTTAAATTTGTATATAAAAGTTAACTTCAAATGTACAATGAATTAGAAGAAAGAAATGGTAGAACCCATTTAAAACTGAATAGAACATATATATTGAAGCATCTTTTAATTAGTTACTTTTTAATCAAGTGTGTCAGTTTTCCAAAGGTGGATTTTTTGATACTCTTTTTTACTGAAGCATACTTGATATATAATATTATATTGACATCAAGTATGTAGAATAGTGATTTGGGAGTTCTATATATTATTAAATGCTGACCCCAACTAGTGTAGTTACTATTTGGCAATAAAGGCAGATATTATAGAACTATTGCCTATATTCTCTATGCTATAATTTCATCCCTGTGACTAATTTAAGTTATGATTGAGATTTTGTGACTCTTTATCCCCTTAACCTATTCTACTCACCTACCCCGAGCCCTCTCCCATTGTACCACCGGTCACTTCTTGGCGTCTATGAGTTTATTGCTGTTTGTTCATTTTGTTTCATTTTGTTTTTAGATTCCAAATCTAAGTGAAATCATATAGTATTTGTGTTTCTCTACTGGCTTATTTCACTTAGCAAAGTACCTTCTACATCCATCCATTTTGTCCCAAATGGCATCATTTATTTCTTTTTTATTGCTGAGTAATATTCTGTTATGCATATACCACTTTATGCATTCATCTCTTGATGAACATTTTAATTGCTTCCATATCATGGCTACTGTAAATAATGAGGCAGTAAACATAGGGATGCATATTATCTTTTGAAACAGATTTTGTTTTCTTTGGGTAAATTTCTACAAGCGGAATTACTGGGTTGTATGGAATTTCTATTTTTAGTTTTTTGAGTAACCTCATTATATCTCGTCTTTTGGATAATAGCCATTCTAACTGGTTTGAGGAGATATCTCATTGTGCTTTTGATTTGCATTCCCCTAATGATTAGCAATGTGGAGCACCTTTCTACATGCCTTTGGCCATCTGTATGTCTTCTTTTGAAAAAAAAAAATGTTCAGGTCCTCCACGAATTTTTTAAATCAGGTTATTTGTTTTTTTTTTTGGTACTGAGGTATATGAGCTCTTCATATATTTTGGATGTTAACCCCTTGTCAGATAAATCATTTATGAATATATTCTGCCATACTGTAGGTTACCTTTTTATTCTGCTGATGGTTTCCTTTGCTGTACAGAATATTTTTAGTTTGATGTAGTCCTGTTTGTGCATTTTTTATTTTGTTTCCATTGACCAAGGAAATGTACCTAGGAAAAATGTGCTCAAACATATATTCAGGAGATTTTTGCCTATGTTTTCTTCTAAAAGTTTTGTAATTACATTCAGATCTTTGATCCATTTAGAATTTACTTTTATGTATTGCTTGCATATAGCTGTTCAATGTTCCCCATACCAGTTATTGAAGAGGCTGTTTTTTCCTCATTGTATATTCATTGCTCCTTTATCATATATTAATTGACCATATATGCATGGGTTTATATCTGGGCTCTCTGTCCTATTCCTTTGATCTATGGGTCTGTGCTTGTGCCAGTACTATACTCTTTTGATTACTGTAGCTTTGTAGTATAACTTGAAGTCAGGTTGCATAATACACCCAGCTTTGTTCTTCTTTCACAGGATTGCTTTGGCATTCTGGGTCTTTTGTGGTTCCATATGAATTTTAGAAATATTTGTTCTGGTTCACCGAAAAATGCTGTTGGTATTTTGATAGGAATTGCATTGTATCTGTAAATTGATTTGGGTAGGATGGTCATTTTGAAAATAATAATTCTTCCTATCCATGAGCATGGGATAGCTTTCCATTTATTTGTTTCTTCTTTAACAAACACATGGAGGCTAAACAACATGCTCCTAAATAACCAATGAGCAATGAGCAAATAGGAAGTCAAAGAATATATGGAGACAAATGAAAACAGTCACAATGGTTCAAAATACGTGGGATTCAGCAAAAAGCATTTCTAAGAGGTAAGTAAATAGCAATACAGACCTATCTCAAGACACAGGAACAAACCCAAATAAACAGTCTAATCTCACAACTAAAGGAACTAGAAAAAGAAAAAGGAATGAAACCAAAGACAGTAGAAGGAGGGACAGAATAAAGATCAGAGCCGAAATAAATAAATTAGAGAAGAAAAAAGAAAGAAAAATCAGTGAAACCAAGAACTGGTTTCTCAAGAAAATAAACCCTTAGCCAGACTTATCAAGAAAAAAAGAGTACAAAATAAACAAAATTCCCAACAAACAAAATCCAGGACAAGATGGCTTCACAGATAAATTCTACCAAACATTTAAAGAAGAGCTAATACCTATTCTTCTTAAAATATTTGAAAATGTAGAAGTGGAGGGAATACTTTCAAACTCATTCTATGAGGTTAGCATCACTCTAGTACTAAAACTAGACAATGACACTACAGAGAAAATTACAGACTAATATCCCTGATGAACATAGATGTAAAAATCTTCAACAAAATTCTAGCGAACCAAAATAAAAACATACATCACAAAGATCATCTACCATGATCAAGTAGGAATTATTCCAGGGACACAAGGATGGTACAATATTCATAAATCAATCCATATGTATATCATATTAATAAAAGAAAGGATAAAAACCATATGATCATCTCAATAGATACTGAAAAACATTTGACAAAATAAAATATCATATCCATTCATGATAAAAACTTGGAACAAAATGGGTATGGAAGTAACATACCTCAACATAGTAAAGGCCATATATGACAAACCCACAGCTGACATCATACTCCATGTGTATATAGTTTTTCCAGCCTTTTTTTTATAATTAATTTTTAGTTTCATACCATTATGGCCTGAAAAGATGCTTGTTGCAATATCAATCTTTTTAACTTTATTTAGGTTCTTTTTGTGTCCTAATATGTGATCTATTCTGGAGACCCTTATATGTGCACTTGAGAAAAATGTCTATCCTGTTGCTTTTGGTTAGATATTCTGTATCTATCTGTTAAGTCTATCTGGTCTAATGTGTCATTCCACACTTTTGTTTCCATATTTATTTCTGTCTGGATGATCTGTCCTTTGATGGGAGTTGTGTGTTAAAGTCCTCTAATATGATTGTGTTCCTATTTCTCCCTTTAACTCTATTAGTATATTGTTTACATATTTAGGTGCCCCTTTGTTATATGTAGAGATGTTTGTGATTGTTATATCCTCTAATTGGCCTGATCCTATTGTCATTATGTAATTCCTTCTTTGTCTCTTGTTACTTTCTTGTTGTGAGGTGTAGTTTGTTTGTTAAGTACTCCTACTCCTGATTTTGTCTCTCTTTCATTTGCATGAAATACCTTTTTTCCTTCCTTCACTTTCAGTCTGTGTATGTCTTTAAGTCTGAAATAGTGTCTTGTAGGCAGCATATAGATGTATCTTTTTTCTTTATCCATTCTTTCACCCTTTGTCTTTTGATTGGTTCATTCAGTCCCTTTCATTTAAGGTAATTATTGGTAGGTATGTACTTATTTCCATTTTATTGTTTTCTGGTTGTTTTTGTAGTTTGTTTCCTTCCTCTTTTATACTTCTCTCTTGTTCTTTGATGGTTTTCTTTAGTGTTGTTATTGGATTTCTCCTTTAGTTTTCTGTGTATCTATTATAGACTTTTAGTTTGTGGTTACCATAAGGTTCATAGTTTCCTGAATATATAACAGTCTATATTAAGTTGATGGTCAATCCATTTTGAATACATTCTAAAAGTACTACTTTTTTTCTTCCACTTACATACTTTATGTATAAGATGTCATTATTTCGATCTTTTGTGTATCCTTTGACCAGTTTTGTGTATAGTTGTTTTTGCTATTTTTGTTTTCTGAACCTCATGCTTGTTTTTAAATAATTGGTCTACTCCCTTTAGTGTAGGCTTATTTTCACAGAAGAAAAATATTTAGACTTAAGGAAATTTCCATCTAATGGAATCCCTTTAACATATCCTGTAAGGAAGATTTAGTCATGGTGAATTCTTTTAAGCTTCATTTATCTGGGAATCTTAATCTATCCTTTAATTCTGAATGATAACCTTGCTGGATAGAGAATTCTTGGTTCTCGGTTCTTTCCTTTCAATACTCTGAATATTTCATGCCACTCCCTTCTGGCCCATGAGATTTCTGCTGAGAAATCTGCTGATAGCTTTATGGAGTTTCTTTTATAGGTAATTGTCCTCTCATCTCTTGCTGCTTTTGAGATTCTCTTTTTTTCTTTAATCTTTGCCACTTTAATTACTACATGTCTCGGTGTTGTCTTCCTGGGGTTTATCTTGCTGGGGGCTCTCTGTGGTTCCACGACCTGTATGTCTATTTCCTTCCCCAGATTGGGGATGTTTTTAGCTATTATTTCTTCAAGGAGAATTTCTACTCCTTTGTCTCTCTCCTTTCCTTCTGGGATCCCTATCATGTGAATATTATTTCAATTGGAGGTGTCACACAGCTCTCTTAGCATCTTCTTATTTTTCGGAAATTTTTTTTTGTCTGTTTCTTGTTTGATTGTTTCTCTGTTCTCTGTTTTCCCTCTCATTGACATTCCTCTATTTCCACAGGCTACTATTCATTCCCACCATTGTGGGGTTTTTTTTCATTTCAGTTATTGTATTCTTCAGTTATGTGTGGCTTTTCTCTATATTTTCCATCTCTTTATTGAAATTTTTTAGCTGAAATCATCAATTCTCTTCCCTAGTTTAGTGAGCACTTTTATGATTGTTACTTTGGGTTCTTTATCACGAAGATTGCTAATCTTTGTTTCATTTATCAGTTTACCTGGTATTTTCTCTTGTTCTTTTGTTTGGAATATATTTCTATGCCTTGTCATTTGTCTGGGTTTCTGTGTTTGTTTCTTTTTGTTAGAGAGATCAGCAATGTATCCTGGTCTTGAAAGTAATGGCTTTATGAAGTGGGAATCCTATGGTTCTCAGAATCTCAAGACTCTGCTTACCAGTACCTTGTTCTTCTCTGCAGCTGAGCCACAGTTGCTGTTGGTGGACTGTTGGCAGGACCTGCCTTTCTGCCTTTCTGCCTTTCTGACAGCTGTGGTTTATCCCTGCAGCTAACCTCACATTGCACATCAAGGTTCTGAAAGGGCTCAAACATGGGATGAGCTGGAAGGCACATGGCAGGGTTGTACTGACAGCCCTTTCTTGATTCTGGAGTCTCTAGGGAGGTATTTGGATCTCTGAGTCTTTTCCCAGGAATCTAAAGCCCTGACCAGATGAGCCTCGGAGTGGGTAATTGCTGCCAAAGCTCCCTAACCCTTTGCTGGGGTAGCCAAGTTTGTACCTTCTATATCCTTTCAGATCCCGTTTCATAGACCTGGAACCATGGACATATCAGCTTACTGTGTCCACTCCTGGAGAACCATTTCAACCCAGAAACTACTAAAGGCTATTCCCATAGATGAGAGTGGCTTAAAACTCCATCCATCTTTTTCTAACAGGAGGCTTCTTTTTCCACTTCCATGAAGGTCCCTAGTAGGCTCTGAATGCCAGGCTTGGAAACCCTTGGCAGATCCTGTTTATACAGAGACACTAACATGGGAACTCCCTTGAGCCCACATGGCCTATGAGGCTATAACCCTATAGAACCTGAAGACAGATGAGAGTTTCAGTCCCACCTCTAGCTGGCTACTGCCTCCACTTCTAAATGGTTCCTTTCTAGGGTTCCTTTTGAAGTGTCAGGCTTTGAAATGGGATACTCCTGAATGAATCCCTGGATTCAAAAGTCACGGAAAAAAACCCACAGACTCTGTATACAGTTACTTCCCATTTCCAACATCCTCGCAAATGCTCTTTATCTCTGTTCATTCTAGAGTCTGCATGTAGCTAATAGTGATTATGGAAATGACATTGGTACCGATGTTCATCTCTGGCTCTGATATTCCCCCACCTCATTGCTGGTGCTAGCTGAAGTCAACAGCAGATAGCTACTACTGGAGTTGAAGCAGGTAGTTAACTAGGTGGCAGTGGCACTGGCATTGGTGTTAGACAAAAGTTCTGGCTCTGGGAAGTATAATGACTAAAATACATATTTCAGTATGATTATTGGTGAACAACAGTGATATGCTAACGTTCAAAATATTATGAAACTTGACAATTACTGGAGAGAACTATCATAAGGCATTACTGAACCTAACTAATTTAAGATATTATTCATGTTATGTGAATTTCCTAGAGGGAAGTAAAAGAAACACCTTCTCCCTGTGTTGTGAGGGATCCAGCAGACCCAAGAAATGACTAGGATGAGTCAGCTTAGTGAGTAAGTGAGTTTTAGAGAGGTTACTTACAGAGCAGTGGGAGATATTCATGCAGCTGCTCTACTGAAGTCGCTATCGCCCACCCGTTGGGCTACCTTGTATCAAGGACTGGGGAGAGTTATTATTTGAAGGAACACAATCATTGTATGCAGAAAAGCAGGTAAGAGTGGAGTTCATTCTGCTTCTCTTCATTTTTCCTTTGGACACAATACAGCTCTACATTCTTGTGCCTTGCCCTAGCCTTGTGAACAGCAGGGAGATACTCCCTGTTTCTGGAACTTCAGTCCAGGAGTGCAGCCTAGCAACTTGTTCTAACATGGCATCTTTAAACGAAATGACTTCACTTTCACTAGGTTTTAGAGGACCACCTATACTACATTCATATATATATCTCCAGATAATGATGAAATAAAATTTATTAAAATGAAGCTTATTTTAATATAAAGGCAATATATGCTTATTATAGAGAATTTAAAATACAAGGAACAACAGTGACAGCAATTAACAGTCCTCCTAGAGACTTTAAAAATTTTGATTGATATTGTTTCCTATCTTAGTGTCTATTATTTATTTAGAATTATTTGGTATATGGAAACTTGATTTTACTGACCTAAGACTTTTAAATAATATCTAATATTTATTTTTAAAATGAAAAATATAAAACAGCATTTATTAAGATAAAAATCATACAGAATATCAGTTACTTACTTGGGGATTTTTTTCTGCATATATATTTTTAGATAGGATGATTCTATATGTGGAACCCAAATATATTTTCAGATACTAACAGAAAGTAAATCTATGCATTTGTAATGATAAAATTGTGGTGGTTTGCTAGTCTTTGTTAATCCAATAAGAAAGCCAAAAATACATAATTTAAGACCAGGTCATCCAAAACCCTTGATAATGAAAAAAACTGTGCTGTTTTGTTTTCTGCAGCAACTATATTTTTGTAAAAGAATGCAAGTAACAGGTTATTCACTCCTGGTTCCTTAAGAACAGTGGTTTCTAGAAGAAAAGGCACCAATTATCATTTTATAGAGGCGGTTTAAAAGAGATTCCATCTATACCACAGGTTATGTTTGTTGTCACACTTCTTGGTAGTAGCAAAGAGATAGGGGCATATTAGAAAGGGTAGACAGATCAGTGAAATAAGCCAGGCGGAGAAAGATGAGTACCAAATGATTTCACTCATTTGTGCAGTTTAACAACATAGCAAAATTGAAGGAACAAAATAGCAGCAGACTCACAGACTCCAAGAAGGGACTAGTGGTTACCAAAGGGAAGGGGTTGGGGAGGGTGGTGAGGAGGAAGGGAGAAGAGGATTAAGGGGCATTATAATTAGCACTTACAATATAGGTAGGTCATGGGGAAAGGAGTATAGTATTGGAAAGACAAGTAATGACTCTATTGCATCTTACTACGCTGATGGACAGTGATTGCCATGGGGTATTGGGGGCGACTTGATATTATGGTTGAATGTTAAAATTACCATGTTGCTCATGTGAAACCTTCATAAGATTGTATATCAATGATAACTTAATTTTTAAAAAGTATTTACTAAGTAATTTTAATAAAAGGACAGACAGAATGAAACTTTCTTCTAGCAAATTCTCTTGGCTTATAAAATACATTATAACACATACTGAACCTAGTACCTTAGTCACAGTGAATTGATAGTTTTTCCTGCTTTCAGTAGCATAAACTGTTATGTGAATGGCATCACTTTGCATGTATATCACTAATATTAAACAACATACCCTTTATTTAGAATTTTTAGTGTCTTTCTGACTATAGAATACTTGGTTCTGGATTTGCAAGGTATATGGAATTATAGTTAATTCTTGTAACTCTAGGGTGAAAATATTTTCGAATCCCGGGACAAATTACCTATGAAACCAAAATCAATCAAAGTGAGAAATAAAGTAGGAAAAACCCATTTCTTGCTTAAAACCACTTCTGTTCATCCGTGTCTTTCAGAACCTGACTTCTAAAAGGGAACTGACCCAAACTCTCCATTCCAGATATGCCCTTGCTCCTCCTTGTAATTACCTATTGATATGGAGATGGACTACTCTCCACCCCTTGGAAACACCTATTGATATGGAGATGAATGAAGGTCAGGTGAGAGATTCTGGGAATATTGCAGTTTTACACATAGCCCACCACTCCAGAAATCTTACCTCATGATCTTCTCACTCCCCATCTTCTGAAATGGCCTCTGTGTGAGAAAACTGGAGTATTGTAATCAGACTAATAACATATAATAACAACAGCAATAAAATCATCATAATCCTCAAGACAGAGGATTTAGCTAGGTTCAAAGTCCTATGTAGATTTGGTCCATAGCTCACCCATTCCACAGGCAGTCAGTACCTGAACAGGTAGGCAGCTGCAGTCAGGGGACGGGTCCAGTCCACAGGGACTGTAGAGGAAAATAACCTTAAGGGAGATAAGATACATGCTTTAACGACACAAACATAGACAAATCTTGTCCTTCAGGTAGGATGTGGGCGAGAGAGTGGTCCTGTGTTAGGACCTAGCAGGGATGGGATCTCATTTAGTATTAAAAAAAAAAAAAGATTTTCATCCCCCTCCCTGTGGGAGTTACAGATGGGTCAATATATAGAGCTACAGGAGGTATATGCACTGGCCATAAAGATAAAACAAAAATTCCCCATAAGATGCTTTTATCTCCTGGACGATTTGGGTACACTACTGTGATCTTTGGGTGCCACTTTGCTGTTACTCCAGGAACACACAGGAGGCCAGCTGTCAGACCTTTTGCCCAAGGTGCCAGAAGGGCCAGCCATTGCTGGTCCATGTGTCAAAATATCCAGAGTCACTTCCACTTAACAGAGTCCACAGAGTTTATGCAGCTGGGGCTGGCAGCCGGATGTTGCTCTGCTGGCTATATCCTGGCTTCAATAACTCCCCTTTGGTTTGCACATACAGGTGTATAGGAGAAGCAGCAGTGTGTGTTAGCATGTCAACAGGGCTTAAGGCTCCTTTACAGGGCTTATTCAAACGCTGCAGCACTGTCCCTAAGTGAACTGACCAGCCCCATAGACTGTTGGTGTCCAACTTCAGGCCAGATTTCAACAAACTATCATGCCTCCCTCAGTAAGGTTATATGGTACATGAAATTTCCACTTTATTTCAAATTTTTGCACCCATTTTTGTAGCACATGTTCAGTAAAGTGGGTGTCTTGATCGCTCTCAGTCACCTGCAGCTGACCATAGGCTGCAAAGAGATGCTCTAGGTCCCTCTTGGTGGTTTGCTGATCTTTACAATGTGCAGGAAAAGTAGCCAGTAGGCCAGTAGTCATGTCCACACAAAACATGGCATACCAGTATCCTTCTGATATGGGCAGAGGCCCAATATAGTCTATCTGCCACCTGACATGGGGCATTGGCCCCCTTACTATTGTCCCATGTTGCCACGGGTCTTGGTGTCTAAGTTCCTCTTAGAGCACACAAGGCACTCCTTCTGAGCTCTGCAGACTTCTTCAGAGGTCAACGGCAAGCCCCACCACAGAGATACAGCCCACCTTGTCTTTTGCCCTGCTTACAGCAAACACTGATGTTACCTTTGGGCTACATCAGAAGAAGGCTTTCCTTTTAGCCAAAACACCTGGGCCAATGTATCTGCTTCATCATTCCCTGGGGATGCCAAAGGCAAATGGCCAGTCACATGGTATATGGTAACCGTCTTAGTCTGACCAGAGGCCCATAGGTCTTGCTACAACTCTTGCCCCTAAAGGGACCGGTGACCAGCCATCCAGTTGGTGTGGTACCATGTTGGTAGCCACAGAGTCAAGCCCCAGTAGACAGTCCAGCTGTCAGTGCAGACAACTATGGGGGAAGGCTCCTGGGTGATCACAAGCCATACTGTCTGCATCTCAGCCCACTGACTGCTTTTCCCCACTCCATCCTTCATCCATATTGTTTCAGTCTTAGGATGGAAAGCCATGGCCCTAAACTTCAGCAACTGCCCACAACTGGAGCCATTTGTATACCAAGCATCTTCAGGTATAGGGGCTTTTCCCTCCTGATAAGGACTCTCAGCTACCAGTGGCTCAAAAGCAAGTTTTCCTGCTTTCCACACTATACATCACTGGCCCCAATAAGCATTGGTGTTCTCCAATTAATGGGTTAGCAGACAGGCCATTACATTGCTGTAAGTATGTGCCCCATGTGGCCTTTGTAGGCATCTGTGCCACACCACTCCATGGCCTTTGGGTCCAGTCTCACACCCACCCCATGAAGAGAGTCTTCTCAATAACTGTCTCTCTTTCTTAAGGACATCCCACAGGATTCTCCCAGCTCCTCCAAGTGATGCCAAAGTGCATCTCTCTCCTTGATAACACTTTCCACTATCTTGAGAAACAGACATTCCACAATCCTGACTGCTACACAGCCACTCAGGGCCTCTAAGCAGTCTTCTATCTAATGGAGGGCTAATTCCACAGCTTCGAGTGTCTCCACACTTCCCCAGTTCTGGGGAAGGCCCCACCCCTCTAGGAGGTGCTTCACCCTAGACCACTTCTCCACTAGGCATTCCCCAGTTGGAAGCCCCACAGATGGGGGCTCCTGGGTGAGGCTGCACTCTCCACTGCTGCAGCCACTGGGGCCTCTTCATCATCTACTGTGGGGGTTCTGGGCATCTCCCCACCTTCTCTCGGGAGAGCCTGCCCAAGAGTCACACCCATGAAGACAAGATTTTGGGTCCAGAGGTCCTGCTGACTACTTCCAGATGTAACTCCAGGGGGAATTTATTTTCCCAGCCTGAGGCAAAATGCCTTTGAACCAAAATCTGTCAGATGGAGAAATAATGTGAGAGAAATCTGTTTATTACTTAGAAGTAGTCATCCACTTCTGCTTGCCTGTTGTCTCTCCTGACCTGGCTGCAAAAAGGGACCCCACCCAAACTCTCCAGTCCAGATATGCCCTCACTCCCCCTTTTAATTACCTCTTGATATGGAGAAGAACTACCTTTCTCCACCCCTTGGAAACGCCTATTGATATGGAGATGCACTAAGGCCAGGTGAGAGATTCTGGAAATATTGCAGTTTTACCCACAATCCTCCAGCAGTAAGTGAGCATTTTACCAATTAAAAAAAAAAGATACCTGATTGCTGTTCTGTTTCCATGTGCTATAATGATGATAATACATATATGCCAGCCTACATATTTTATTCTTTCATTTATTATCCCCCAGTACAATTTAAGTCCCATGCATGAAGAAACTTTGTTTTGTTACTCTATCCTCTAGTCCTTTGTTATGGCTATCACACAGTAAGTATGTATACGATAAATATTTGTTGATTGAATTAAATATAAGGATGTTATAATTACCAAGTTATGAATGGGGAAAATGAAGCTGATTATTTAGTAACTTTTCCAGTTTTATACAAATAGTAAGAAGAGCAGAATTTCAATTCTAGTCAATCTTAATATGAAGTTTATATTTTATTCCTAAGACATGATTAGTGCCTGCAAATGTGGTATTCTCCTTTGTGTTTTGTTCCTATGGGTCTACATTGAATCTACTTATAGTAAATAGGTATATGTGTAAGCCACATACAAGTAAACATAAATATTTCTTACTGGTTCTTCAGTATCATCAATTGGTAATTCAATTGACTCCTCAGTGTATCTGAAGACGACTACTCCTAAATTCCACCAAATTTTTATTTTATCATTTTGAGATCACTAAGCAGTCCTATTTCTTATGTCTATATCTGTTAACAGGAAGTGAAATATGCTAATTATACCATCAGGCCAGAAAGTCTTTGTTGTTCTTTTTTTTCATACTTAAGTTGGTGAAAGAACAGAGAGGGACAGATTGAATGTGACTGAGGCTTCCCCAGTAGAATCTTAAATAGCTCACAGACTCTTCTTTGGAAAAGCAGATACAAGACAGCAACCATTAAGAGGCCATGAAGAAAAGGACAAAGAACTTAACAAACATTTAGATTCTCCCACTAAGCATTTCATCTTTGTCAGAATTTAATTTAAAACATTTCTGACATTCAATTACTCACTGTAGACAGACTCTGAGTCAGATCATCTGCTGCCAAAGTTAAATCATCAAATAGAGAGACATAAACCTGAGTGTTTTCTGCATAATGATAGGCTATAATGATAAAAAATTCTTCCTAAAGGCGTCATGTATTGTAGATAGTAAAACAGAATCTAAGAAGGAAATAGAGTCTTAAACAAATATGCTTGCATACTCCTGAACATAGAACTACCTTGAGAAATAAAGTTGAAACTCTTAGAAAGATTTTAATTGGATCTAAGCTTGATTTAATGAATTTCATGTTGTTATTTTACCAGTGTCATCCATTTATTAACACCCTTTCAAATTGTCTTATCTATTTGCATTTTATCTTGTTGACATGTTTTAATGAATATTCAAATTTGATGGATTAAAATAGATTAACAACTAAATATAGCAATACTGCCACATACTCAAGGCGATATTATCAAACATTAAAATGGAATCTCTGTTAACCACAGGTGGCTTATACATATCACAGGGGGATCAAATGTCACACAGGGTATTCCCCAAACCACAATCAGATATTCTAATCCAGAGCCTATAACTTTCCCTTTATACTGGTTTCATTTCTACAGTCTAGCCTCCTATAACATGTAAGTGCAAGATGAAACAGCCTACTCTCTGAACACTTGAAATATATTGACCACTTGATTTCATTTTGAGTATCTTGGCCAGAATGATCCATCTGCTAATAAACATGGCTCACCCTAATTATTTTATTCTTCATTGGTAACTCAGGTGTCCTACCATCAGGGTCAATCTTTCTTTCCAAGGTTAAACAGTGTTTTCCCTTCACAACTCCTCACAGATACAAACCATAACTTTGTCCCTCAGGTACAAAAGGATAACTTTTATAAGTGGACCACATATTTTATATTCCCCCCCCCATTGTTCTCACCTGAATATATACACATCTTATTTTTTCTTTTAACATAATTTTTCTGATCCTTCCTGATATTTGTTATCAGTGAATATTATTACAATATAACCAAAATCTCTGTTGGTTAAAGAAAGGGAATCCCAAGTTGAAGTAATATAAGCAAAAGAGGAATTTAACTTATCCTGGTGTTGAATATGACCACATGCTAGGAGACGTACCCAGATGGTGATGTAGCAGGCTCCTAAACTTTCCCACCGTGGGTGCACTGAATATGCAGCTCTACACAGAGCTGGTGCCTCTAAGAGAAACACAGAAACTAGCTGAGTGACATCAGACTACACTACACATCAGACCACTAAGAAAATATCCACAATGAAATGGGTAGGAAAGGCTGAGTCATAAACCACACTCCTAGCACAGCACCAACCAATCAGGAGGGATCCCCAAGTCCAGAATCACTATTTGTGATTCTCCCCAGAGCCTGAAGGGGTTGTTGACCCCTTACCTGCCTTCACCATCAAGCTTATTCCAACAGTAAAACAAAGTTGCTACCATCTTCCTGGATGTAACTTGTCCAAAAATCTAGTACCCCATCTTTTGTGGCTGACACCAAGGGATAGAATCTCAAATTATCTACCTCAGATAGCCAGAAGGTCTTACATTCATGAATCTTATAAAACCAGAGCAAAAAGAACAGGGCTCAACACAGATGGAACCCATCTCTCAGTTTTTCATTGGGAGGAGTTTGACAACACACTTTACTTGCCAGACAATCTGGTTTCTAAGTAGCTTGCATATGGGGCTTACTCACAGTCCTTCCCAGAGCCCTGAAAAGCTAATGACCACTTCCCCCACTTTATTTCTCTGGCTCCCTCCCATAAGAAATGAAGTTGCCACTATCTCCCTGTAAGGAACTTGCCCACACATTGAGCTCCCCAACTTTTGCACTTACTGCTGAAGAAGAGCTGCCAGATCACCTAGCTGATAGCCATGAGGTTTGCATTCACAAGTCCCATAGGAATATAGCAAAAAAAGAAGCAGTTCTTAAACGGAGGAGGAACAGCTGCCCCACTCCCCCAGCTATACACCATGGCTCAGTATAGACAGAAAAGGCAAAAACTACCTTCTCCCAATTTCTCCATCAAAGGGGCTTAACTATACTTTACCAGGTGCTCTCTGAGGGTCCAGCTTCTAATTAGGCTGCATCTTGGTTTCCACTGTGATGCACCGCCTTAGGCCCCCAATGGGTTTAGTACACTCTCAGCTACTGGGCACTAGTACGAACAAGGATGGCAGTTTGGACAGTCACAAAGGTTTGAGAAATGACCAGGAATTCAGGCCTGGCTGATTGGCAAGGTGCTCATCTCCTATGTAAGACCAATTTGTAAAGACTGGGAAAGGTGGCTGTTTATCTAATGTGCAGAAGCCAATACAGAATATGTTCCAAATAAAAGAAAAAGATAATTTTCCAGAAAAATGACCATTTAAAAAAATTATTGAAGTATAGTTGACATATATTAGTCTAAGGTGTACAACATAGTGATTCAACATTTATATACATTACAAAATGTTTATATGCTACATAGTAAGTGTACTTACCATTTGTCACAATACAAAGTCATTACAATATTATTGATCATATACTCTATGCTGTACTTTTCATCTCCATGACTTATTTTTTTTACTGGAAGATGTACCTCTTAATCCCCTTCACCTATTTTGCTTATCCCCCACACCCTTTCTCTATGACAACCACCAGTTAATATCCAGAAATGATTTTAATGAAATGGAGATAAGTGATTTTCTTTACAGTTCAAAATAGCATCATAAAGATGCTCACTGAATCAGAAGAATAATGCACAAAGTGAGAATTTCAACAAAGACAATATATAAAGAAGTACCAAACAGAAATCATAGAACTAAAGAATATAATTATTGAACTGAAAAATTCAAAAGAGGGATTCAGTAGCAGACCAGATGAAATGGAAGAAAGGATCAGTGAATTCAAAGACTGGGCAGTAGACTGCATGTAATTAGAGGATCAAAAAGAAAAAGAATGAAAAAGAGTGAAGCGAGCTTACCAGACTAATGGGGCTCCATCAAACAGACTAATGTGCCCTTAATAGGTGCCCCAGAAGAAGAGAGAGTAAGGGGCAGAAAGCTTATTCAAAGGATAATGGTTGTTAACTTCCCTAACCTGGGGGAAGAAACAAACAGCTAAAACCAGCAAGCCCAAAAATGACTACATAAAAGGAATCCATACAGACTAACACCAAGATATATTATTATTTTGAAAAGTGAACTCAAAGAGAATTTTCTAAGCAGCAGAGAAAAACTTGTTGTGTACAGAGGAAGCCTGGTAAGAACCTCAGAAGATTTTTCAGCAGAAACTTTGCAGGCCATAAGGGAGAACTTCTGTTGCAAATTACCACAAGTTTGTGTTTTATACAAAACAAATGCATCGTCTAATAGATGTGTGTTTCAGTGGTCCTCGCTGTCTAAAATCAAGGAATTAGCAACCTATCTTCCATTTCAGCTGCTCTGAGGAAGGGTCCATTTCCTGCTTATTCTGGCTACTGGCAGAGTTTTGTTCCTTTTGGTTGTAGGACTGAAAATATACTAAAAAAAACAGTGAGTCATACATTTTAAAAGTGAATTATATGGCATGTGAATTACACTTCAACAGAGATATTTAAGAAGGTTTGAGGAACCGCCTATATGTATATATAGTAATAAGTGTTGACAAATAAGTATAATGGTTTGAGAAATCTTTGATGAGTCAGTTATCTGTCATGGTACTTGCCCTCTACATTAGCATCATCATTAAGTTATTTATTATACTCTTTAATGCAAGCATTTAAAAGAATGCCATAACTTATACCTACAACTAAAATACTACTCAGCCCAATATATGGCAAAGGTCATATGAGACTAACTCATATGACATATCTTCCTGATTAGATGGTCAGTGAAGGCCACTTAAAGGATAAGATGGCTTTCAGACTGAGTGAAGAATAAAACCCTGTCATGATAACTTTCAAATTGTGATGGCCTAAAAAAATGTAAGGTATTGTGATACTGAGAATGACAACAACAGTGGTAATAATGAAAATAGTATGTGGGAAGCAGAATAAACTGGAAACATGAAATTTGGGCTTTTTCAATTTTTTCTACATGAGAGTAAAAAAAATGTAATGAGGTTGGCAGCTAAAAAATGAAAATAAGTGGTGCCTTCTAGAGATCTTGTGAGGAAATTATTGGCAGCTTGTTCTATTCTCAACAGTCAATTTCTCTTTCTCTATTAAAGATTTAAGGAATAAATTATACAATTGGCATAACATCTTACATCATAGATAATAAATTTCACATTATGATGCCTGTAGTATTATAAATCACACAGAAAATAAATACTCAATCACTTGAATGTCATGACCTAGTCACATGACTTGGGTCTTCTCTTGAGTACAGTAAGAGTTCTGAAATATTACAAAATGGCTTTCAGAAGGTTAAAGGAAAAAAGGCCAAGTTGTCAGGGAGCAATTACACCTGTTTGTTCTTAACAGTAGAAAACTGGTTCTAGCTGACCTCTTCACATGACAGTATGCATTATTCTACCTCATACCCCATAAATTATTTGCAATGCTTAAAATTTATATCCTATCCTACAATTTAGACACAAATATCTGAAATGTTGCTTGCATGAATGGGTGAAATAAGGAGGAACTGGATTTACAACAAATGAGTTAAAGAGTGTGAAGAGATATGGGCATGCACTAAAAATAATGCAGTGAAAATATATGTGGTTATGTTAAAGGAAAATCATTATTTCACTGGGATGAGGAATAGGGAATTTTTTTTTCAAAAGGAAAATTTGTCTTTTGGGTTAAAATTCATACCCAAAATAGTATTTTTAAATGGAAGAGAAGTTTAATAGTTTTTAATGGTCATTCCTTCGGGCCAAGAACAGTCAGAACAGGTCAGTTTGATAGCGAGACTTTCCAAGGATCAGTGAAAGAAAGAGATGAAAATGTAACTGGTAGTAATTGAGCTTGCAGTAGCAATTGATTGTAACCATAAATTCTGTAGTATTTAAAAGGGACATTTGTAGAATGGTGTAAAAATATTAAAATTTATCAAAAAATGATGTCCTTAAGAGCTACTCCAATTCCTTATTGTATCCCTCCATTTCCTAAACTTTTGCTCATAATTGTTTTGCTTCAATCTTCCTTTTTAAGCAATATTCTGAGCAAAGTGCAATGCTTTGCATGTTAAAATTTAAAAATCTCTATGGTTTTAGTTTCTCTGTATTTTTAATTCATGATTTAATTTCACTTTTAAGGTGATGTAGGGAACTTCCATCTCATGACACTTTTATCATCATTTATGCCATGGCCCCAGTGCTTGCTTTGGCTCATGATCTCAGTCAGTCTTAAGAATTTTATACAAGTCACTTAACATCCAGGAGTCTCAGTTTACCCAGTGAGAGATTATATTTAATATGACTGCAAATGTAATCCATATCTCTTGTTTGGAAGATGTGCTACATATTTGGTGCCTGAATCTCCTCCAGATTGCCTGTCATTGTCGTAATGTTCTTGTACACAGCCTCTTACAAATGCACTATGTAGTCCATGTTTGGATAATCCTGACTTTAGCAAACCCCTTTACATTGATGAATAATACATTGATTTATAATTGGCCACAATAATTGATTAATACATTATCCCATTAATAAGGCATTGATGATTTAAATCAATTGAGAATAAGCCTAAAATATGAAAATTCACTTTGTGTTTTAAAGAGAACATATTTATATAACATGTATAAAATAGCTATATAAAGTAAATGTCATCCAAATCTCACTTATGAAAAACTAAGTGAAAATGTCAAGCTGACTTTAGGCCTTGCAACTTATTAGTGCATTTACATATTTAAAACCGCATCAGTTTTGCAGGGTACAACTTTCAAGACTTTGCTAAGCATTTTTTTTCACTGACTCATTGATTCTCATTTCTGGAATATACCACCTCCTTCTCTCTGGTCATGTAAATTCTACTCCTCTAATCAATAACTATATCATTACATACTTCCTCTGAATTTTTTTTCTTTGCTTAAATATATCTCTTGGCTTAGAATAATTGTATTTTCTACCAAACTGTACATTATATCTTCCATTTACAATGCTAAATGACATTTATACAACACAATGTGGATTTCATTATAAAGAAATCAGGATGCAGGTATCCTTTACCTCACTCTCCCTGATAATATGTAAGGTAAAAGAAAAAAAAGAATTGCATCTTTGGAAAAATTAGAAAACATTGAGATGCTAAAAAGCAATAAAAAAAGGAGAACTATTAAAAAGTAAGAGAAACCTTTGGAGGTTAATCTTAATGACCTATTGCTTTAACATCTATGCCAACATGTTAGAAAAGGTTGCCAAAATATCTCTGATTACTTGCTGAAAAGAGAAAAATGGTAGAGCTAATGGAGAACATATTCATATACTATCTTTATATATATATATATATTTAGGCATAGAAAGGCAATGGAGATAATGTAGCAGTAACTGAGAACTCAGATTTTGGTCATGTGATAAAAATAAATGGTAAATGACTCTGTAAAGGATTCTTGACATACAGGAGTGGTTTGTAAGAAACTGTTTTGAGGTATCTTACTGAAATCTAAAGTTGCTAAACAACTCCATTCTTTCTACCACACTCTCATTCAACATATAATTGGCCCTGTATAATGATCTTATTAAAAAATTTTGCTCCATTTACTACCTATTTGTAAGGGAAGAAACATGACAAACTAAAGGAAAAAAATCTGAGAATGGATACTTGTGATAAATATTTTACCATAAAACCAAGAAAATTTAAATAAAGCTCCCTTAAAACATATCAAAAGTAAGGGGAATAAAGGGAGCAAACGTGAGCGATCTGCATAAAAGGAAGAAAGAAAAATCTAGTTGTAGAACTCAGAAAAAAATTAAAAGAAAGTGAATACAAAAATGAACAGTGTATGAGATGCATCAAAATGGAGACGAGGACAGTCTCCATAAAGAAGCATAAAGAAAGCATAGAGAGAGTCTCAAGGAAAGTAAAGACAAATTAATTGAAAAGAAAAAAGCCTAGGGTAAAAAATAGATAAGGAAAAGAGATAAAGAATAATCCATGCGTGCAAAACTGGTTTACGCAGGGAACAGAAGCAACTGAACTTAATACAGCAAAATAAAAGAGAACATGTATCCCTCTTGAATTAAAGATCTGAATCCATAGATTTAAAGTATATGGTTTTTTAAAAAAAATTTATAAAAATTAACATAAAAAATTATTCAAAAACATAATTTATAGTTTGAGAAGTTAATGATCATATAGTAATCCAAGCAAGAAAAACAGCAAAGATTTTTATAAGCAGGACAAATTTTTTTAAGCTCTTGTAGCTTCTTCCCCCAAAGAAAACTTCATTTCTAGAAGCAAGTTCTGTAAAGTCATCAAAGAAGAGAAGCAAAAAAAAGAAAAACATTTTTTTCTAGTGTTACTGAGAAATAATTGATTCATATCACTGTATAAGTTTAAGGTGTTCAGCATGATGGTTTTATTTACATATATTGTGAAATAATTACCGAAGTAAGTTTAGTTAACATCCATAATTTCTTCAAGATACAATAAAAAAATAATTTTCCTTCTGGTTGTCAGCATTATAGTTGGAATCTAATGAAGATGTTCTTGGTTTATAACATGGGGTTGAGAACCATTTGAAACAATAAGCATTGATTCCTAGGCTCTCTTAACAGTTTTCCTAGGAATGATACAGTAGTGTTAACTACAGCCAGCACGTACCTTTGTTGTTGTAGGAGGAGGGGTACCCCACCTGGGGTAAGTTCCTAGGAACTTGATGAGTCTGAATAAAGGCAAGGTCAAGAGGCTGGGGACTTTAAAGGGGGTTTTATTCCTATGGCAGTCAGTCTCAATCTCTCATCCACTCTGATTTCCCTCTTCCAGCCTCTGTTCTCCCAGTTCTCCGCCAGGCTTCCCTCGTCAGCTCTCTGCCCACTCTGACGGCTTGCTCCTCACTCTCCCGGTGGTCCTCTACTTCCTTGCCCCCAGCACCTGGGAGGAACTCTGTGGGCATGTGCCTCATGACTGGCAGACTCCTGACCAATTACATACCAGGAACACAGGGAGAGGAGGGAATGGGTGTTTCCCCTCTACCCCTCCCTTGGGCAAGTACTCCCGTGACTGACCAGTGGGCTCTGTCACTAGTAAACATCCCATAAATGTACAAACAGGGTCTTATTATATATATATGTACAGTGGGTGCTATTAAGGCCAGGCAGGAATCTTCATCAGAAATTTCCATTTCTCCACAACCTTACATCCTAGTACTTGTAACTAGAAACTGGGACCTTTTGACCAAATACTTCCAAATCCCTCTCTACCCAGCCATTACCTCTAGTAACCACAAATCCTATTTCTTTTTTCTATGAGTTTGGACTTTTTTTGTTGTTTATTTTGTTTTTGTAGATCCCATATATGAGATCATACAGTATCTATCTTTCTCTGTCTTATTTCACTTAGTACATTTAAGGTTCATCCATGTTGTCACAAATCTTGGAATTTCTTCATTAAAAAAATTTTTTTTTATGAGTTGTAAATACATACCACACTTATTTTATCCATTTATCCATTGATGGACACTAAAGTTGTTCTGTCTTGGCTACTGTAAATAATGCTGCCATGAACATGGGTGTACAGATGTCTTTTTGAGGTAGTGTTTTCATTTCCTTTGGATATATTCCCAGAAATAGACTTGCTAGATATTATGGTAGTTCTACTTTGAATTTTTTGAGGAACCTCCATATTGTTTTCCATAGTGGCTGTACCAATTTACAATCCCACAAAAGTGCACTTTTCTCCAAATTCACATCAGCATTTTTTATCTCTTGTTCTTTTAATGGTGGCTGTTTTAACAAACATGAAGTGATGTCTTCTTGTGATTTTACTTTGCATTTCCCTAAAGACTAGTGATGTTGGGTATATAGAAAATGAATTTTGACCTAGAAACTTCATAGCTAGCTGAGCTCCAGTTCTGTTATCAGGACCACACAGGTTTTCCAACATGCACAAGAATGAGGGCTAGTGTATCCCTTCACACTTCTTGAGCAAAACACTCTTTTTTTTTTTTTTTAATAATTATTTTTTATTGAAGGGTAGTTGACACACAGTATTACATTACATGAGTTTCAAGTGTACAACACAGTGGTAGAACATTTATATACATAATTCTAGGTTCCAGCTATCACCCTACCAGGCTGTTACAATATCTTGACTATATTCCTTATGCTATACATTACATCCCGGTTACTAATTTATTTTACCATTGGAAGTCTGTCCTTTTTTTTTTTTTTTTTTTTTTTTTTTGTGAGGGCATCTCTCATATTTATTGATCAAATGGTTGTTAACGACAATAAAATTCTGTATAGAGGAGTCAATGCTCAATGCACAATCATTATTCCACCCCAAGCCTAATTTTTGTCAGTCTCCAATCTTCTGAGGCATAACAAACAAGTTCTTACATGTAGAACAAATTCTTACATAATGAATAAGTTACATAGTGAACAGTACAAGGGCAGTCATCACAGAAACTTTCGGTTTTGCTCATGCATTATGAACTATAAACAGTCAGTTCAAATATGAATACTGATTTGGTTTTTATACTTGATTTATATGTGGATACCACATTTCTCTCTTTATTATTATTATTTTTAATAAAATGCTGAAGTGGTAGGTAGATACAAGATAAAGGTAGAAAACATAGTTTAGTGTTGTATGAGAGCACATGTAGATGATCAGGTGTGTGCCTGTAGACTATGTGTTAATCCAAGCTAGACCAGGGCAATAAAACATCCACGTATGCAGAAGATTTCTCTCAGAACGGGGGGGTGAGGTTCTAAGCCTCACCTCTGTTGATCCCCAATTTCTCACCTGATGGCCCCCCTGCGACTGTGCCTGTCTTAGGTTGTTCCTCCCTTGAGGAATCTTACCCGTCTCTGGCTAACCAGTCATCTTCCGGGGCCATACAGGGAAATGTGAAGTTGGTAAGTGAGAGAGAAGCCTTATTGTTTGAAAAAGTTAGCTTTTTACTTCTTTGCATATTTATGCCCTGTGGCTTCTATGCCCAGCATTTGTCTTGAGGTATCTTTACCACTTGGAAGAATTATGATACTCGGTAAATTTGATATGAGGCACGAATTCTATTTAAGGGTTGTAATTAGGAAGGAAGAAGAAAAGCTATAGAAGTAGCAGGCGGAAGAAAACATGGGAAGATTGATTATTTCTTTGATATATCTTCTTGTAGAGTAACTTCAGCATGTATAGGTTTTAAGCTACTACTTAAATTGCACACACACATTAACATAATAGGAGTATAGTTACATAACCAAAGCATATCTGTAATTACCAGCCATCTGCAGTGAAACCAAGAAAACCAGTTAGGCACCTTAGGCATTTGTGAAAACTTATCTATGATATGGTGGATATTGTCCAAATGAACTTGAACAGTCTGAGAGAAATCAGACAAATTAAAACAACCCATTCCTGGGGACTGTTCACATGCCATATGTTCTTTTAACAATAAATAGTTTGTAGTTCTAAGACTTTGGAGCGCTACAATTTGCACTTCTCCAAATTCTTGGTTGAGTTCCAACAGTATAGATCCAGTCCAATTTTGTTGTTTTACTGTATGCACAGGCCAGCTTAGATATCTCCTTCCTCATTCCCATGGCAGGTCCAGGAACTGGTGGGATGAGTGCATCTACAGCTGTAGCAGTGCATGGATCTTTGTTGGGGTTTTTTGATGATCATCTTCTGGCATGAGTCTTCCAGAGGGTGCAGATGTTGGAAGTTCTTTTTCATATCGTATCTTAGTTCATTTTCGGGGTAGCCCAATTAGGCTTTGATCCTCTGTATAAACACAAACAGACCCTTTGCCTACACTTTTATATGCCCTTTATACCCTTGTGTAGAACTCGTTGGAGGTTACCACACAGGAACTGCCCTTTTTTTTTTTTTTTTTTTTTTTTTGCTATCACTAATCTACACTTACATGACGAATATTATGTTTACTAGGCTCTCCCCTATACCAGGTCTCCCCTATAAACCCCTTTACAGTCACTGTCCATCAGCATAGCAAAATGTTGTAGAATCACTACTTGCCTTCTCTGTGTTGTACAGCCCTCCCTTTTCTCCTACCCCCCCATGCATGTTAATCTTAATACCCCCCCTACTTCTCCCCCCCTTATCCCTCCCTACCCACCCATCCTCCCCAGACCCTTTCCCTTTGGTACCTGTTAGTCTCTTCTTGAGTTCTGTGATTCTGCTGCTGTTTTGTTCCTTCAGTTTTTCCTTTGTTCTTATATTCCACAGATAAGTGAAATCATTTGGTATTTCTCTTTCTCCGCTTGGCTTGTTTCACTGAGCATAATACCCTCCAGCTCCATCCATGTTGCTGCAAATGATTGGATTTGCCCTTTTCTTAAAGCTGAGTAGTATTCCATTGTGTATATGTACCACATCTTCTTTATCCATTCATCTATTGATGGACATTTAGGTTGCTTCCAATTCTTGGCTATTGTAAATAGTGCTGCAATAAACATAGGGGTGCATCTGTCTTTCTCAAACTTGATTGCTGCATTCTTAGGGTAAATTCCTAGGAGTGGAATTCCTGGGTCAAATGGTAAGTCTGTTTTGAGCATTTTGATGTACCTCCATACTGCTTTCCACAATGGTTGAACTAACTTACATTCCCACCAGCAGTGTAGGAGGGTTCCCCTTTCTCCACAGCCTCGCCAACATTTGTTGTTGTTTGTCTTTTGGATGGCAGCCATCCTTACTGGTGTGAGGTGATACCTCATTGTAGTTTTAATTTGCATTTCTCTGATAATTAGCGATGTGGAGCATCTTTTCATGTGTCTGTTGGCCATCTGTATTTCTTTTTTGGAGAACTGTCTGTTCAGTTCCTCTGCCCATTTTTTAATTGGGTTATTTGTTTTTTGTTTGTTGAGGCGTGAGAGCTCCTTATATATTCTGGACGTCAAGCCTTTATCGGATGTGTCATTTTCAAATATATTCTCCCATACTGTAGGGATCCTTCTTGTTCTATTGATGGTGTCTTTTGCTGTACAGAAGCTTTTCAGCTTAATATAGTCCCACTTACTCATTTTTGCTGTTGTTTTCCTTGCCCGGGGAAATATGTTCAAGAAGAGGTCACTCATGTTTATGTCTAAGAGGTTTTCGCCTATGTTTTCTTCCAGGTGTTTAATGGATTCATGGCTTACATTCAGGTCTTTGATCCATTTTGAGTTTACTTTTGTATATGGGGTTAGACAATGGTCCAGTTTCATTCTCCTACATGTAGCTGTCCAGTTTTGCCAGCACCACCTGTTGAAGAGACTGTCATTTCGCCATTGTATGTCCATGGCTCCTTTATCAAATATTAATTGACCATATATGTCTGGGTTAATGTCTGGATTCTCTAGTCTGTTCCATTGGTCTGTGGCTCTGCTCTTGTGCCAGTACCAAATTGTCTTGATTACTATGGCTTTATAATAGAGCTTGAAGTTGGGGAGTGAGATCCCCCCTACTTTATTCTTCTTTCTCAGGATTGCTTTGGCTATTCGGGGTCTTTGGTGTTTCCATATGAATTTTTGAATTATTTGTTCCAGTTCATTGAAGAATGTTGCTGGTAGTTTCATAGGGCTTGCATCAAATCTGTATATTGCTTTGGGCAGGATGGCCATTTTAACGATATTAATTCTTCCTAGCCACGAGCATGGGATGAGTTTCCATCTGTTAGTGTCCCCTTTAATTTCTCTTAAGAGTGACTTGTAGTTTTCAGAGTATAAGTCTTTCACTTCTTTGGTTAGGTTTATTCCTAGGTATTTTATTTTTTTTGATGCAATTGTGAATGGAGTTGTTTTCCTGATTTCTCTCTCTGTTGGTTCATTGTTAGTATATGGGAAAGCCACAGATTTCTGTGTGTTGATTTTGTACCCTGCAACTTTGCTGTATTCCGATATCAGTTCTAGTAGTTTTGGGGTGGAGTCTTTAGGGTTTTTTATGTACAGTATCATGTCATCTGCAAATAGTGACAGTTTAACTTCTTCTTTACCAATGTGGATTCCTTGTATTTCTTTATTTTGTCTGATTGCCGTGGCTAGGACCTCCAGTACTATGTTAAATAACAGTGGAGAGAGTGGGCATCCCTGTCTAGTTCCCGATCTCAGAGGAAATGCTTTCAGCTTCTCGCTGTTCAATATAATGTTGGCTGTGGGTTTATCATAGATGGCCTTTATTATGTTGAGGTACTTGCCCTCTATTCCCATTTTGCTGAGAGTTTTTAACATGAATGGATGTTGAACTTTGTCAAATGCTTTTTCAGCATCTATGGAGATGATCATGTGGTTTTTGTCTTTCTTTTTGTTGATGTGGTGGATGATGTTGATGGACTTTCGAATGTTGTACCATCCTTGCATCCCTGGGATGAATCGCACTTGGTCATGGTGTATGATCCTCTTGATGTATTTTTGAATTCGGTTTGCTAATATTTTGTTGAGTATTTTTGCATCTACGTTCATCAGGGATATTGGTCTGTAGTTTTCTTTTTTGGTGGGGTCTTTGCCTGGTTTTGGTATTAGGGTGATGTTAGCTTCATAGAATGAGTTTGGGAGTATCCCCTCCTCCTCTATTTTTTGGAAAACTTTAAGGAGAATGGGTATTATGTCTTCCCTGTATGTCTGATAAAATTCCGAGGTAAATCCATCTGGCCCGGGGGTTTTGTTCTTTGGTAGTTTTTTGATTACCTCTTCAATTTCGTTGCTGGTAATTGGTCTGTTTAAATTTTCTTTTTCTTCCTGGGTCAATCTTGGAAGGTTATATTTTTCTAGGAAGTTGTCCATTTCTCCTAGGTTTCCCAGCTTGTTAGCATATAGGTTTTCATAGTATTCTCCAATAATTCTTTGCATTTCCGTGGGGTCCGTCGTGATTTTTCCTTTCTCGTTTCTGATACTGTTGATTTGTGTTGACTCTCTTTTCTTCTTAATAAGTCTGGCTAGAGGCTTATCTATTTTGTTTATTTTCTCGAAGAACCAGCTCTTGGTTTCATTGATTTTTGCTATTGTTTTATTCTTCTCAATTTTATTTATTTCTTCTCTGATCTTTATTATGTCCCTCCTTCTGCTGACCTTAGGCCTCATCTGTTCTTCTTTTTCCAATTTCGATAATTGTGACATTAGACCATTCATTTGGGATTGCTCTTCCTTTTTTAAATATGCTTGGATTGCTATATACTTTCCTCTTAAGACTGCTTTTGCTGTGTCCCACAGAAGTTGGGGCGTAGTGTTGTTGTTGTCATTTGTTTCCATATATTGCTGGATCTCCATTTTGATTTGGTCATTGATCCATTGATTATTTAGGAGCGTGTTGTTAAGCCTCCATGTGTTCGTGAGCCTCTTTGCTTTCTTTGTACAGTTTATTTCTAGTTTTATGCCTTTGTGGTCTGAAAAGTTGGTTGGTAGGATTTCAATCTTTTGGAATTTTCTGAGGCTCTTTTTGTGGCCTAGTATGTGGTCTATTCTGGAGAATGTTCCATGTGCACTTGAGAAGAATGTATATCCCGCTGCTTTTGGATGTAGAGTTCTATAGATGTCTATTAGGTCCATCTGCTCTACTGTGTTGTTCAGTGCTTCCGTGTCCTTACTTATTTTCTGCCCAGTGGATCTATCCTTTGGGGTGAGTGGTGTGTTGAAGTCTCCTAGAATGAATGCATTGCAGTCTATATCCCCCTTTAGATCTGTTAGTATTTGTTTCACATATGCTGGTGCTCCTGTGTTGGGTGCATATATATTTAGAATGGTTATATCCTCTTGTTTGACTGAGCCCTTTATCATTATGTAGTGTCCTTCTTTATCTCTTGTTACTTTCTTTGTTTTGAAGTCTATTTTGTCTGATATTAGTATTGCAACCCCTGCTTTCTTCTCACTGTTGTTTGCTTGAAATATGTTTTTCCATCCCTTGACTTTTAGTCTGTACATGTCTTTGGGTTTGAGGTGAGTTTCTTGTAAGCAGCATATAGATGGGTCTTGCTTTTTTATCCATTCTGTTACTCTGTGTCTTTTGATTGGTGCATTCAACCCATTAACATTTAGGGTGACTATTGAAAGATATGTACTTATTGCCATTGCAGGCTTTAAATTCGTGGTTACCAAAGGTTCAAGGTTAGCCTCTTTAGTATCTTACTGCCTAACTTAGCTCGCTTATTGAGCTGTTATATACACTGTCTGGAGATTCTTTTCTTCTCTCCCTTCTTGTTCCTCCTCCTCGATTCTTCATATGTTGGGTGTTTTGTTCTGTGCTCTTTTTAGGAGTGCTCCCATCTAGAGCAGTCCCTGTAAGATGTTCTGTAGAGGTGGTTTGTGGAAAGCAAATTCCCTCAGCTTTTGTTTGTCTGGGAATTGTTTAATCCCACCGTCATATTTGAATGATAGTCGTGCTGGATACAGTATCCTTGGTTCAAGGCCCTTCTGTTTCATTGTATTAAATATATCATGCCATTCTCTTCTGGCCTGTAGGGTTTCTGTTGAGAAATCTGACGTTAGCCTGATGGGTTTCCCTTTATAGGTGACCTTTTTCTCTCTAGCTGCCTTTAACATTCTTTCCTTGTCCTTGATCTTTGCTATTTTAATTATTATGTGTCTTGGTGTTGCCCTTCTTGGATCCTTTCTGTTGGGGGTTCTGTGTATTTCCGTGGTGTGTTTGATTACTTCCTCCCCCAGTGTGGGGAAGTTTTCAGCAATTATTTCTTCTAAGATACTTTCCATCTCTTTGCCTCTCTCTTCTTCTTCTGGGACCCCTATAATACGGATATTGCTCCTTTTAGATTGGTCACACAGTTCTCTTAATATTGTTTCATTCCTGGAGATCCTTTTGTCTCTCTCTATGTCAGCTTCCATGCGTTCCTGTTCTCTGATTTCAGTTCCATCAATGGCCTCTTGCATTCTATCCATTCTGCTTATAAACCCTTCCAGAGTTTGTTTCATTTCTGCGATCTCCTTTCTGGCATCTGTGATCTCTTTCCGGACTTCATCCCATTTTTCTTGCGTATTTCTCTGCATCTCTGTCAGCATGTTTATGATTCTTATTTTGAATTCTTTGTCAGGAAGACTGGTTAGGTCTGTCTCCTTCTCTGGTGTTGTCTCTGTGATCTTTGTCTGCCTGTAGCTTTGCCTTTTCATGGTGATAGGAATAGCCTGCAGAACTGGGACGAGTGACGGCAGGAAGGACTTCCTTTCTTGTTGGTTTGTGGCCCTCCTCTCCTGGGAGAACAGCGGCCTCTAGTGGCTTCTGCTGCGCAGCTGCGCGCAGACAGGGTTTCTGCTTCCTGCCCGGCTGCTATGGAGTTAATCTCCGCTGTTGCTGTGGGCGTGGCCTGGCTCGGGCAGCTACTCCAAAATGGTGGAGTCGCGTTGGAGCAGGAGCTGCTGGGAGGCTATTTATCTCCGTAAGGGGCCTCCCTGCTCCCTGCAGCCCAGGGGTTAGGGTGCCCAGAGATCCCGGATTCCCTACCTCTGGATTAAGTGGCCCGCCCTGCCCCTTTAAGACTTCCAAAAAGCACCCGCCAAAACAAAACAACGACCACAAAAAAAAACAAGAAATAAAATTTTTTTAATTAAAAAAAAAAAATTTTTAATTAAAAAAAAAAAGGTGGTCGTTCGTTTTTCTTTATTCTCCGGTGCCAGCCTCAGGCCTCTGCTCACCGGTTTTTCTGCCCTGTTTCCCTAATATTGGGGTCCCTGTCCCTTTAAGACTTCCAAAAAGCGCTCGCCAAAACAAAGCAGCAAAAAAGCAAAAAAAAAAAAAATGGTCGCGCGCTTTTCTTATGTCCTCTGTCGCCCAGCCTCCAGTGCCTGCTCACTGTTCTTGCTGCCCTGTTTTCCCAGTATCGAGGGCCCTGCACTCTGGCCCAGATGGCTGGGGCTGGGTGTTCGGCAGCCCTGGGTTCCATCTCCCTCCCGCTCTGCCTGCTCTTCTCCCGCCGGGAGCTGGGGGGAGGGGCGCTCGGCTCCCGCGGGGCCGGGGCTTGTATCTTACCCCCTTCGCGAGGCGCTGGGTTCTCTCAGGTGTGGATGTGGTCTGGATATTGTCCTGTGTCCTCTGGTCTTTATTCTAGGAAGGGTTGTCTTTGTTATATTTTCATAGATATATGTTGTTTTGGGAGGAGATTTCCGCTGCTCTACTGACGCCGCCATCTTCCGCCCCCGAGAAGAGCAAAACACTCTTGAAGATGAATTTCACTCAACTAAGTTTTGAAAGAAGTGTTTCCTGAAAAAAATGCTAAAATTAACTATTAAAATATAGGTAAAATTTAACTATGGATATTCAATTACTGAACAAAATGTAAGCAGAATTTAAGTATGTGTTTGTGTAACTCTTATCATTGAATGGATTTAAATTTTCTCTTTTCTCTGCTTACGAAAGGTTTAGGTCCTTACCATGTCTTTTGTGAGTCCCATGTGTAGCTGTTCTTTGGTAGTTAGCAGCAATGAATTTCAAAAGTAAAAGAAGAAATTCCTGGAGATGTAAAAGTTAATGTAGGGAAGTGAAAAGTAGGTATGTGGGTTTAGCCTTGGAGAGAAATTTGTGTTTAAAATGGAAAACAAAGCACAACAAAGACAAAAAAACAATTAAGTTGTGGATAAAAGAGGAGAGTGCAGGAGTTTGGTAAAGAGAGATGCTACAATGGATGTGGAGTATGATTAAAGGTAATGGGAGATAAAGGGAAATTTGTAGAACTTTTGCTGTATTCTGTGCAGTTATGTTACTTCATGGGTTTTGGAAAATACAAAGACTTCCTGTAATTTTGAAATTACTTTTCAGATACTGGGCCAAGTTGTTGTTTTGACTGTAGAAGGAGGACTAATAGACTAGATAAGTTGAATCATGGCTTTATTCTGTTGACTTTATTAAAAATAATTTAGGAATGTAACTGGATATACAGGATATTGCTGAAATATTGTAAGGAATGTGAATGTTCTCATCTTCTATTTCTAGAAGTTCAATCAGTGAAGGGGGTTCTCATAAATAATAGCACTTTAGGTACATTGCTTAAAGGTGAAGAGGTAACTGACAGAAGTATTAATAATACTAATATACTTAAACTGAGTTTTAGATTGAGGAAACAGAATTACAGAATGAATGTGCAGCCGTATGGTTGTACCAATCATTTGTTGTTAATACCACCTGCTAATCTCAGCCCTCTCACCAATCTAGCCACCCTGGCACCTCCCAAGAGTCTATACACCTTCATAATCCCAGTCTGGGGAGTTAGAGCAGGCATCCCTCATCAGGACTCTCAGTGCCTAACCACTGTGATTGTAAGGATTTTGAATAACATTCCTGAACTTAAAGTTAAAAATACTGATTTCCTCATTTTTGGAAAAGAAAATCTGTAGCATCTTCTAAAGTTGATCATTTAAAAATATAGGCTTATAAAGTAAACAGTCTGTAGATTACTCACATTATAGTGTGAAACAGGCACAAACATTAAGAGTTTTATAATTTTCAAAGTATTTTCACATGCATTATGTTACATTATTTTCAGAACAAACTTTTGGGGACAATCACAATGCATTAGTAGATGACAGAGCTGAGAGCGGAGTCCGGATCTATTGTCACTTAAATCTGTAAAACACCTAGTTAACACTTCTTCATTCATGTATTTTTTTAATAAATGTGACATTCTTACTGAAAACAGGCTTAAGATAGTATCAACTAAGGAAACAGGGAGAATAAATACAGGGAAAAAATGTATTAAAAAAGGAAAACATTGCCTGGTATGTTTTACCTCCCTAATAAAGCAGTTTAGTGTTTGAGATTAGGTACTGTATGTCTCTTTGGTATTCTTAATAGTGAGTAATACAGTAGATGTTCAAATATGAGTTGATCATTTATAATTCTGCTAATTTCTAGGATGTGCATTTATTTTAGCTATCATTTAGAAGACAAACAAAATCATTGGGTTGTACATGCACATACATACACATGCAGTCATACACACACACACACACACATAGCCCCCTTAAATAATTAAATGTCTCCTGTAAATTGGCTTGTTTTCATGAGCTGGTATAACTTATGGCATTAAAATATATTCATCATCTTTTTTTTCATTGTAACTCCTGATACAAAATAAAATATTCTTTGTAAACTTTCTTAGTAACATTTCATTAAAATTAATAATAAAAGAAAATACTCCTAAATTAAAGTTATATTTCAAAGCAATAATTTTATAGTGATTTTTTTAGGTAAATTTTTATCTGCTTTTACAGATGTAAATCTGCTTTGAAGTTTTTGCAGATATGCATTGTATCATTGTCATTATTTATATTTGTTTGTTATTGGTGCAGTTAATGTCTATGTTTAGTACGCTCATTCAACACTCAAATACTACCAAAAATAAACTTAAATGGAAAAGATAGTATGGAAATAGTGAATTTGACTAACCGCTGCTACATGTTGCATCAGAAACAGAAATAATATCCCAACAATTAAGATAAAACTCATGTCTTCAAAGATCATATAAAATTAGAACAGAAGGGCAGAAATAAAAGAATAGCTCGAACTAAACTATGTAACAAAATCCAAGCTACCCGGTAATTTAGGATATTTTAACTAAAGAAGTTACTTATCCTGTTAAATAATGAGATAAGAACATGGCTTAGGAACGGGTAGCGTTTCTCGGAGATAAGTGGGAGCCAGCCAAGACCAAGAGGACTAGTACATCAGAGGAGGAGGTGAGAATGGGTTGAGCCTGGATTTTACTTCAAATGCCAGTTCTCACAGATAGGCATTATTCATCTTGTAAGAATACTCTGTTAATGTGCATCTTGAAACAGTGCCATTACTAATTGATTATCTCATAGTGGTCAAGGAATGAGTCATGGTAATTTTCTTGCTTTACCATTAACAGGGAATGTACAGGATACAGCAGTTGTCCCCTTTACAATGTCTGAAATAAAAGAGTTAAATGAGTGGTAGCAAAACTAGATCATTTGGGAACATTTTAAAAGAAAGCATAGTTTCTGACAATTTTAGAGGTAATTTGCTCTTCCAAGCCTGTGACTCTCTCCCCAAAGGTATATTCTGTGTCTTATAGATCTCTGAATTCACAGTAATGACACAGTGTCTAGCTTGGTGAATTGCTTCTGCTTGGGATACAACCCCTCTTTCCAAATCTTCACCACTGGATTATGTAAACTGGATTTCCTATGAAATTAGGCATGCCGAACCAATTAAAAAAACTGTAAAACCTAGTGAAGGGACTGGATTGATTTCAGTTACCTTGTCACTTAGCTGTTTACTTAATGATTCTTCTCAGATTGTTAATGCCCAGAGAATAGGAATCATCATTTTGTGGACCTGTCGACTCTTCTGAGTGAGCCATATATAGTCTTGGACACGCTGTGGATATCCATAAATGTTGAAAGAACATAATTGTTTCCAGTGGGAACTGAGTATTTGGTGGGAGCTCAACATCACTGCTTAACTGATTTAAAGCATTCATCTAACAAAGAATTACAGCTTCGCTTTGGGAAATGAGCCCCTTATTCTCCACTTTTCCTCATCCTTTCCCTCATCATTAGATGTCTTTCAAAGCAAAAACTCAGTGCACAGCATTAGGAAATTCAAAACAAAACAGAGGCCTTTTAGAAGTAATAGCAAAGTAGCTTGGTACATAAAGTAAGATATTTCAAACAATGCTTCATTCAAACTGTTTACAATGTTCCTTTATCTAATTATAGTTTTCTGTAAGCACATTGTCATGTGAAAAAAATTAATGACATATATTTAAGAAACAAATAGAAACTTTTAAGCCATATTACAAATGGTAAGCCATAGATGTGCAGTTAAGAAAATGAGGGTCCTGTTTGGGCCATTCTGATGGAGTCTCTGATGGAGATGCTCCTGACAATCAAGTGGGTTGAGTTTGTCAGTATACCATATGAAATGATAAGCACTGATTCTTCAGATCATGTCAGTACAACCTCAGAGACTGTGCGCCTGCTTCCTTGACTTCCACTTTACAGAGGGATTATTAAGGCCTATCATATTTTTGAAGGAAAAACATAGCTAGCTGAACAGTTCTTGTTCATAACACATTTATTTAAAAGTATCAGGGATGGAATGTTCTTCAAAATGATTTTTAATATCAGCTCAATATTCCAAAGAAAATTTAAGTTATTTGATTATTTTATTTATTTAAATACCTGAATGTCAGTAAGCTGGTTTAGCTTTTATTGAAGTGCTTCCTACCAACATTGGAATTATTGTCTCACCATCATAGCACATTAACTATCACAATAGCTAACCAACCAACTGTTCAAGGAGGAAACTAATGTCAAGCTAGAATCTCTAAAATTCCCTGTTGAACACTATTGTCCCTTTAATATTTCATAGGCCTATATGTAACTGTTAAATTATTCAAGCCAACTCCATTTCTTGAACATCACATCTTCTTTTATATGGGTTTTCTCAAAGGGCTTGAAATGCGGCCGTCTGCAAGAAACCTGAGGCTGCATTCAAATGCCTGACCTGAACTCAGGCAGAACTGGCAATCTTTCCAGAGCATTAAACTGGCATTCTTTGTGTACCTTTGCTAGGGAAGAGAATACCTGCACTGGGAAAAACAGCATGTCCAATAACGTATTGCTTCTCCCAAAGCAAATTAGCAAAGCCGCCTCTCTAAAAACCATATAGATATTTGTATCTTAAATATTTCCTCTAAAAATCTTTTCGTTTATTTTTGTGTAAATTATTAAATAGAAATAGATGTCTCCTGTGTCTCTCTCTTGTGTCTCCTGCAGTTTTGGAGGGTTGCTTAAGGCCCATAAGCAAGTAACACTGAAGTACTTTGCCTGTAATAGCATATTTTTAAACTAGAACTAAATTAAAATTATTTGGAGATTTGAATCCTGAGGGTTGTGAATGCATTAAAAAAGCTAGTATCTGAACCCAAATTTAAAAAGTGCCTAAGAAGAGGTCAGAGTATGCTGCACTCACAAATTTTATGTCATTTCTCAAAACAATCTTCAGAAAGAGGGCTGTCTAAAATTATAACACTACTGATGAAGAAAATGAGGCTGAAAGTGGCAAATTCCTTGCTCAAGTTTACACAGTAATTAAGTGGCAGAGCTGGGAATAAAAATTATTCTTGCCTCAAAAAGAACCTGTATACACATTCGCCATTTTGCTCCTTCTCATTATTATACTCTGTTCTCCCCCATTATTGCAAATCAGCTACATTGAAAGCTAATTAAAACACTCTTAGTCAGGTTACTTATTTACTGTGACCGTGGTCTATTCAGACTCAGACTCTATTATAAATAATGAAATCCCAGCTCTAAATGTTAATGATAATAAGCAATGATTGCCCCAATGTTTTCATTTATCTCCAAGTACTATTTATACTAGCCAGTGTCATGGTTCAATCACAGGAGGTGTTATTTCTGACTCATATTTTATTAGTCTTTGAGGTTTCTTTAGTTATATAATTTAGAAATGTCTACCTTAGTTGCCTTTTTGGGTTTTCTAGGGTTCAGTATATTAAGCATAATAAATATATATTCATTATACATTAAGAATATAGAGTATTGCTCAAAAATTGCATTCCCTGACTACAAAGATATATCCAAACTATATTATTTTTGTGGTAAACCTACAATTATGGGAAAGGAAAAAGATATTAAGAACCACAGGAAGCATAATTTTCATTTCAATATTTTATTACCACAGTGGCCATTCTGAAAAGCTCTCTAAATATGAAAGATGGTTTGAAAGAAGAGAGGTCATAATCTGTTAATGAAATTTACAAGTTATCAAGTCTTTTTAAAAATATGTTTTTACAATTCTAAATTCCCATAGTTCCTCACTTTAGATGCTACTAATTTATTTGGTGAATGATAAAATCATCATATATGCTATTGGTGCATAATAATTGCCAGACAGATATTTTCTGCTCTCATATAAATTAAGGTGCTTATATTGTTCAGATGTCAGTTCTTCCCAACTTAATCTATATAAACAATCAAACCCCAGCAAGTTATTTCGTGGATATCAACAAACTGATTCTAAAGTTTATATGGAAAGTCAAGGCACTTATAATAGCCAAATTAGTATTGAAGGTGAAGAACAAAGTTGGAGATTGACAATACCCAACTTCAAATCTTAATGTAAAGGTAAAATAAACCAAGACAGTGTGATATTGGATAAAGAATAGACAAACAGATAAATGGAACCAAATAGAGAACCAGAAATAGATCTATATAAATACTGTCAACTTATCTTTGACAAAAGATGAAAGGCAATACCATGGAGCAAGGATAGTCATCTCACCAAATGGTGCTAGGATGACTGGACATCCTTGTGCAAGAAAAAAAAAAATTTAGATACATACCTTATACCCCTTACCTTACAAAAATTAACTCAAAATGGATCACAGACTTAAACAGAAAATGCAAACTATACAACTCTTACAACAAAGGAGAAAACTTAGATGACCTGGGGTATGACAATGACTTTTTAGATGTAATACCAGATGCACAATCCTTGAAAGAAATAATTCATAAGCTGTACTTTATTAAAATTAAAAATTACTGCTATGGGAAAGACAATGTCAAGAGAATGAGATGACAAACTATGAACTAGAAGAAAATGTTTGCAAGAAACACACTGAAAAAGAGCAGGTATCCAAAGTTATACATACTCTTCAAACTGAACAATAAGAAAACAACCCAATCAAAAAGAGGGCTGAACAGGCATTTCACCAATGAAGATATATTTTTGACAAATAAACATGTGAAAAGATGATCCACATCATATGTCATCAGGGAGATACAAATTGTCAATGAGATATCATTATATACCTATTAGAAAGGCCAAGATCTAGAACACTGACAACAGTACATGCTGATGAAGATGTGGAGCAACAACAGAACCAAGATGGTGGCGTGAGTAGAGCAGCAGAAATCTCCTCCCAAAACCATATATATTTTTGAAAATACAACAAATACAACTAAACCTAAAAGAGAGACCAGAAGACACAGGACAACAGCCAGACTACGTCCACACCCACGAGAACCCAGCACCTCACGAAGGGGGTAAGATACAAGCCGTGGCCCGGCGGGACCCGAGCGCCCCTCACCCCAGCTCCAGGTGGGAGGAGAGGAGTCCTAGCGGGGAGGGAGAGGGAGCCCAGGACTTCTAAACAGCCAGCCCTAGCCATCCGCACCAGAGCGCAGACACACAGTGCATGCGTGAGGTGCTGGAAACTAGGGGAACAGGACAGTAAGACCTGTGAGTGGGTCCCTGCAGCCGGTGAACCGGGACAAAGAAAAGTTAGTGCTTTTTGAATGTCTTAAAAGGACAGGGACCCCACAGCTGGACAGAAGTGCCCTGGGACACTTAGCCTAGCAGCTGTGAATCCCGGGGAACTCTGGGCGCCTGAACCCCCACAGTGCAGCTCGGAGGCCCCTCACTGCGATAAACAGCCTCCTGCCTGTTCCCCCTCTGATGTGGCACCACCATTTTGGAGCAGCAGCCTGAGGCAGGCCATTCCCACAGCAACTGCAGAGCTAAATAAACTCCATAGCGGCTGGGCAAGATCAGAAGCCCCGTCTACACGCAGCTGCCCAGCACAAGCCACTAGAGGCCACTGTTCTCCCAGGAGAGGAAGGCCATAAACTGGCAAGAAGGGACTTTCTCTTACCCAACATATGCACCAGCTCCCCACAAATACATATATCGCCATGAAAAGGCAGAAGAAATTGATACAGACCAAGATCACAGGGGCAAACCCTGAGAAGGAGATAAACCTAACCAGTCTTCCTGAAAAAGAATTAAAAATAAAGCTCATAACCATGCTGATGGAGCTGCAGAGAAATATGCAAGAGGTAAGGGATGAAGTCCGGAGGGAGATTACAGAAATGAAACAATCTCTGGAAGGATTTATAAACAGAATTGATAAGATGCAAGAGGCCATTGATGGAATAGAAACCAGAGAATAGGAACACATAGAAGCTGACACAGAGAGAGATAAAAGGATCTCCAGGAATGAAACAATATTAAGAGAACTGTGTGACCAATCCAAAAGGAACAATAACCGCATTATAGGGGTACCAGAAGAAGAAGAGAGAGAGAAAGGGATAGAAAGAGTATTTGAAGAAATAATTGCTGAAAACTTCCCCAAACTGAGGGAGGAAATAATCGATCAGACCATGGAAGTGTACAGAACTCCCAACAGAAAGGACCCAAGGAGGACAACACCAAGACACATAATAATTAAAATGGCAAAGATCAAGGACAAGGACAGAGCTTTAAAGGCAGCTAGAGAGAGGAAAAAGGTCACCTACAAAGTAAACCCATCAGCCTATCATCAGACTTCTCAACAGAATCCTTACAGGCCAGAAGAGAATGGCATGATATAGTTAATGCAATGAAAGAGAAGAGCCTTGAACCAAGAATACTGTATCCAGCACGACTATCATTTAAATATGAAGGAGAGATTAAACAATTCCCAGACAAGCAAAAGTTGAGGGAATTTGCCTCCCACAAACCACCTCTACAGGGTATTTTAAAGGGACTGCTCTAAATGGGAGAACTTCTAAGGCTAAATAGATGTCACCAGAGAAAATAAAATCACAGCAAAGAAAGCAGACCAACCAAATACTAACTAAAGGCAAAAAATAAAATCAACTACCCACAAAAGCAGTTAAAGGAAGCACAAAAGAGCACAGAATAAAACAACCAACATATAAAGAACGGAGGAGGAGGAATAAGAAGGGAGAAAAATAAAGAATGACCAGACAGTGTTTAAAATAGCTCAATAAGTGAGTTAAGTTAGACAGTAAGATACTAAACAAGCCAACCTTGAACCTTTGGCAACCATGAATCTAAAGCCTGCAATGGCAGTAAGTACATTTCTTTCAATAATCACCCTAAATGTAAATGGACTGAATGCACCAATCAAAAGACACAGAATAATAGAATGGATAAAAAAGCAAGACCCATCTCTATGCTGCTTACAAGAGACTCACCTCAAACCCAAAGATTATAGGAACAAAGAAAGACTGAAAGAACAAAATAGCAGCAGAATCATAGAACCTAAGAATGGACTAAGAGTTACCAAAGGGAAAGGGACTGGGGAGAAAGGGAGGGAAGGGAGGCATAAGGGTGGGGAAAAAGAAAGGGGGCATTATGATTAGCATGTATAATGTGGAGGGGGGCGTGGGGAGGGCTGTGCAACACAGAGAAGACAAGTAGTGATTCTACAGCATCTTACTACGCTGATGGACAGTGACTGTAATGGGGTTTGTGGGGGGTATTTGGTGAAGGGGGTACCCTAGTAAACATAATACTCTTCATGTAATTGTAGATTAATGACAACAAAATTAATTAATTAATTTTAAAAAAAGATGTGGAGCAACAGGAACTCTCTTTTCACTTGTGATTGCAAAATGGTACAGCCAATTCGGAAGACAATTTGCAGATACTTACAAAATTCAGTGTTCTCTTACCATACAATCCCACTCGTTGATTTTTATCCAATAGAATTGAAAACTTCTACACAAAACCCTGCACACAAACATTTGTAGAAGCTTTGTTCATGATTGCCAAAACTTGAAACTAACCAAAATGTCCTTCAGTAGGAATGGGGAAATACACTGGTGCATCCCAACCATGGAATATTACTCAATGCTTAAAGGAAAAGAGCTGTGAAGCCATGAAAAGACATGAAGGAAACTTAAATGCATATTACTAAGGGAAAGACGACAATATCAAAAGACTACCTACCAGGTGATTCCAACTATGTGGTATTCTGGAAAAGGCAAAACTGCAGAGACAGTTAAAAAAATAGTTGTTGCCAGGGATTGGGGACACAGCAGGGAGGGATGTATAGGCAGAACACACATTATTTTTAGGACAGTGAAAATAATCTGGATGATACCAGAAGGATGGATACATGTCAATTACATAATAATGCAAACTCAGAAGTGTGGGTGATAGTGTGTCAAGGTAAGTTCATTAATTATAACAAATATACCACCTGGTTGGGGATGTTGATAATGTAGAAGGCTAGACAGGCACAGAGGCATGAGAAATGGTACATGGTAGATCATTGCATCTGACCTGCAATTTTTCCATGAATCTAGTCTTCAAAACAATTTTTAATTAAAAAAATTGAGTGTTTCCTATTTATTGTTGAAGAAAGAACAATGGGCTTAAGGTCAGAAGTCCTTGATTTAAGTTCAAACACGCTGTCTTATACAGGTAACTTTCTGAGATACTCTAATGCAAGTATCCTGAAAATACATTTATTTATTCATGACTCTCACTTATTATCTAAGAGCTATTTTGCTATTTCCTGGGAATACAAAACTCAACTAGACATGTTTCTTGTTTCTAAGGAATTTAGAGATCACAATCTGACAAGAAAAACAGATTCCCAAGCCAAAAGGCTGCTCAGTGTCACCACCTATAAATTTGGGACACTAGGTCCCATTGTACAGATCAGGTGAGACAATAATTAAGGAAGCAGTTTATAAACTTCAAGGGGTGTATGCATTTAATGTATGAGTTACGAAAATGTAATTTTATACAATTTAAATTCCATAAACCTTGCCACTAATAAAATCACTTAAAAATATGAAGTTTCTAGAACAGGAAAACAGTTAACAGTTTAAATATGTAATCAGTGAGAATTTGAAAAAAATTAACTTCTAATATTGTAACATGTTATATAATTTCATTAATAACATTAGCAAACATGTTAACTGATATTTTTTAATGTGTTGAGAATGTAAACACTTTTTATACATAAGAACATGTTTTTACATATTAAAAGGTTTTTATGCATAAAACATGTTTCATGAAGAAAGCAGTTCTACAATGTGACATTTATAATAGCTAACTTATTTATATAGTAAACATCTAATAATGAATAAAAAGTCATATTAAAAGAATGTTTAAAGAAAACATTTATATAATGAGATTAAGAGATACATTAAGAAACAGTTAAAAACAAACTATATTACTAAAGCAACCAACTTTAAGAATATAAATACTTTAAACTACTTTCATAGTAAAAACAATTTATGTTTAAAAATACTATTTATAGTTATATTTCCATTATTGTCATTTATTCAACATATATTTTGAGGTCCAATTATGTGCCACTTCTTTTTACCTTGAAGATCAAAATTAGAGCAAAATTGACAAATCACCTTGTTACAACGATTGAATTGTATTGACTGTAAATAAGCAGTAGTCAGTTGGCAAGTTAGTAAGAAATATTTTAGAGAGAGAGATTTGCTATTATCTACTGCATAAAACTAATCTATCTATATATTGTTTGGGAAGAGCATCACTGTGTGGGGTACACTGGAAGTTCTGTCATAATAGTGTGATCAGGAAAACTTCACTGATGAATTGCTTTTACGATATAACTAAAAGGAATGAAGAAACGAAGTATGAAACTATCTGGGCAAATAATATTCCAGGCATAGGAAACTGCAAGTGCAAAATCCTGCTTTTAGAGCCTACTTTCCCTAGGAAAGCAACGATAGTTCAGCTGAGGCTGAATGAGCAAAGAGGAGACCTTACTGAACTTCTAAGTTTCCACTTAAAGTTTTATCATTGTAGAATGTCCCATTTTTCCAGAGGACATTAGAGTAGTAGAGTACTGGTAAATATTTACCGAACAGCTCCCTGTGCGGAAAGGGAAGGAATACTGACTGATGCCAATTATCATTTCCCACATTGTAAGTATGCCCACTATGGTGATTTTAAGCTATGATGTCACTGAACATGGAGTTGCGAGAGGCATACCCAGTCAGATCTTGAGAACCAGTATGAGCCAGCTCCAGTACACCATTGCATTCATGTCCCTGTGTATATAGTCAACTACTATAAATACAGAGGAGAATATTGAATAATTTTGTGCATAAAATTGAGCAATTATTGACATTTTAAATAATTGAAGCTGTAGGATAAGCCTTATAACAGTTAATGACAAACAACTGAGATTGTAAATATTTATGTGTACAGCACTGTATACAGAAGATAAATGCACTATTCAAGATGCATCTTTAGTCTTGTCACTTTTGTGGTAACTGACTTGGAAAGACATTAGGACTCTGAAATCATTATCTTCACTGAACAATATCAAGTATACTTCACTTTAATGGTTACAATATGACATGGATCAACTTTAATGAGTAAATTGTATAGCATAAAATGGCCAGAGATGGTAATAATAATTCAGTTGATAAATAGATAGAAATTATTGTGACAAAAGTGGTGATCTTTCTAGCCTTAATCACTCATTTTTTCTTGAACTCATCAAATGTGTTCACTTGTAAAGAAAAGTAATAAAAATAGAAAATGTTGGAAATGCTTCAGAAGAGACAAATATTGTGAAAGAAGAAAAATGGGATTTATGTTAATTTAATTGAAGAATCTTCAAAAAGAAACAAAACTTTGTGGAAGATTTTAAGATGATGTCAGTGGAATAGCATATTTTTAAGCTTTTCCATTTGAAATATTTTCAAGCTTAGAAAATTTTAAACATAATCCCTAGATATAGAAATTATGTCCACATATACATGTACATTCATAATCAAATATGTGTATATATACGTGAATGTGTATATGTCTATACATTAATAAAAATATATATGTATGTGATTTTATCTGTATATATAAACACATGTATAAACATTTCTGCCTATATATATGCATATTAAACTAATAAATTAATAATCAATTCCAGTTGAGCATGATAAGGTTCATTCTAGCATTCACCCTTAGCACATTTCTAATTGCACACTCCATTGGTGAGAATCTGGGCTTTCATCGTCCACAGTATATTTAATAATTTTCTCAGTTCCAGAATACACATAGAATATTTATGAAATTGTTTCCTAAGCCTGAAAATAAAGCCATTATATTCAAAATATACTTAGGTTATTTCTCCTTCCTTAGTTACTTTCATTTTGCCTGTACTCAATTTTTTTCCATCCATCCTATTGTTGTTGATTTTCATTCTCTTTTGGGTATGTGAACAATTTCCATGATTCTGGTGAAAAATATACAAAAAGTTATCTTCCAAGAACTTTGTTTCCATCCCTGTTCCTATCACCCTATCCTTTCAATGCTATTCCTTCTACCTCTTGCATGTAACCAACTTCATTATTTTTGTATTCACCCTTCCTGTTTTTCCTGCAGATGAGAAAATACTGTGTATTTTTCTAAATTTTCTTTTGTCCTTACAAAAGAAAAGCATATTATAAATATATTTAGGCTTTTATTTACCAAAAAGATCACCAAAGGGATAATTGTTAATATCTAAATATGAATTATATATTATAATAGTATTGTTTCAATGTTAATTTTCTGATTAGAGAACTTTTACTATGGTTATATAAAATAAAAGATATTTTTAATAAGATATATATACTAGATGATTAGGTAGTAAAAAAATAGATACGCAATTTAATTTAGAAAAAATATATATGATTTGCACATCTGGTTAAAAGAAACATGCATTATATACACAAAACTTTTGAAAACTTCCTATTATAACAAAAGATAGATCAAAAAAAGAAAGTAAAGTATATTATGTAAGACTAGATGAATTAAAAATGAAATTAAAAAATACACCAAAATTGAGACCAAACATATCAATATCTAGTCCTGAACCAGCCCATTAAGGGACAAAGATGTTCAGAATGAAAGGTTGGTCAGAGACCTAACAGACAAATGTAACCCCCCCCCCAAAAAAAGTCACAATATTCCTATTTGTTTAAGTACATTTCACACAAAAAAGGATTTAAAGGGACAAGGACACCATCATGTAATAGTAATTTATATTCATATACCCAATAATCCAGCAATAACTTTCAATTAGAAAGTAGAGCAGATCCAAGGAAAAATAGACAGAAATATAGGAATATGAGAAAACTTTAATATTACCTTCCTCATGAAGACAGTAAGTAAACAAAATAAATCAGTGAACATAAGCAGGTCCAAACACTACAACTGACAAAGAGGATTTAAAATATCAATTTCTGAGCTCCTATAATAAATAATTATAGAGGTTTAAGAGCATATGATATATTCAGAAAATGTGGCGATATATTAGACCACAAAGAAATCCTTACTATATATTCAAATAATAGAAATAATCCAAATAGAATTTTTATCAAAATAATACATTAAAATTATAAATTATAATAAAATTTAAAGTCCCTTCCCATCTGGTATTTTTTAATAAAATTAAACATATCTTGGGTCAAAAGGGAAATAGGAAATATAGTGATAGACTTTCTTGAATGATAATACCATATCATACCAAAAAACCTAATTTATTTGAGGAAACATTTTACCATTAAAAGTAAATAAAATGTAAGTAAAAGTAAATAAACTACATTAAACACCTAGTTCAAAAATACAGGAAAATAACATCATAGGACATCAGAAGAGAAGAGAAACAAGCAATTAATAAAGATAATAATATATGAAGCATAGTAAATATAAAAAAGCATTAGGACAAATAAATAGGAATAGCTAGACTTACCAAATTAGAATCCAGAGTGCACAGTTAAATTTTAATTTCAGAAAAACAACAGACAGTTATTAATATGAGTATGGCCCATGCAACATCTGGGGCAAACTTATACTTAGAAAAAAAAATGTTCTTTTGAAATTCAGATTTAACTGAGCAACCTGTAATTTATCTGATAAACGTAATATAAATCCAAAAAATGTGTTGTAAAAAAAAAAAAAGGCAAAATAAATGAACTGGTAATGAATACAACCAAAAGGAAAAATAAAAAGTAGAACTCCAGCTACAAATACAGTAATTAAAAATGGCAAGGAGGAAATAACAAAGAGGGGGCAGAGCCAAGATGGCGGCGTGAGTAGGACAGTGGGAATCTCCTCCCAAAAACATATATGTTTTTGAAAAAACAACAAATACAACTAATCCTAAAAGAGAGACCAGAAGACAAAGGACAACAGGCAGACTACATCCGCACCTGCGAGAACCTAGCGCCTGGTGAAAAGGGTAAGATACAAGCTGCAGCCCGGCAGGACCCAAGGCCCCTCACCCCAGCTCCCGGTGGGAGGAGAGGAGTTGGAGCGGGTGGGAGAGGGAGCCCAGGGCTGCTAAACATCCAGCCCGAGCCATCCGCACCAGAGCGCAGACACGTGGTGTGCTGGAAACTAGGGAGGTAGGACAGTAAGACCTGTGAGCAGGTCCTGAAGCCAGCGCCCCTGTGACAAAGAAATGCGAGTACTTTTTGAAAGTCTTAAAGGGACAGGGACCCCAAAGCTGGACAGAAGCATCCTGGGTCACAGTCCAGAAGCGGGAAATTCCAGGGAACTCCAGGCACACTAATCCCCTGGGCAACAGCTCTGACACCCCTCACGGAGGTAAACAGTGTAACAGCCCCTCGTCCATTACCCCCCCAGGGCCCAGACATACCAGAGCAGCAGCCTGAGGCTGGCAACACCCACAGCAAGGGAGCTTCCTCCATGCCAGCCAGGCAAGATACAGAGACCCAGTCTACACGCAATTGCCCAACACAAGCCACTAGGGGTCGCAGTTGTCCCAGTAATGAAAGACCAGGAGCCAAATGGAAAGAGGCTTGACTCTCCCAGCTGATAGACGCGTCAGTACCACACCACTGCACCTATCAACATGAAAAGGCAAAAAAATTTGATTCAGGCAAGACTAACCCAGACGCCTTCGACATCTTCTACATCTTCCCCTGAGAAGGAACCTGGGGAGGTAGATTTAACCACTCTTCCTGAAAAAGAATTCAAAACAGAAGTCAAAACCATGCTGATTGACTTGCAGAGAAATATGCAAGAACAAAGGAAGAAGAATAGATAAATAAAACAAGCTCTGGAAAGACTTCAAAACAGAATGCAAGAGATGCAAGAGACCATTAATGGACTAGAAAACAGAGAAAGGAACACAGAGAAGCTGATGCAGAGAGATATAAAAGGATCACCAGGAATGAAAGAATTTTAAGAGAACTGTGTGACCAATTGAAATGAAACAATATCTGCATTATAAGGGTACCAGAAGAAGAAAAGAGAGACAAAGGGATACAAAGTGTCTTTGAAGAAATAATTGTTGAAAACTTCCCCGAACTAGGGGAGGAAATGGCCTCTCAGACCACAGAGGTACACAGAACTCCTATGACGAGGGATCCAAGCAGGGCAACACCAAGACACATAATAATTAAAATGGTAAAGATCAAAGACAAGGACAAAGTATAAAAGGCAGCCAGAGAGAAAAAAAAGGTTACCTACAAAGGAAAACCCATCAGGCTATCATCAGACTTCTCAACAGAAACCCTACAGGCCAGAAGAGAATGGAATGATATACTTAATGCAATGAAACAGAAGGGCCTCGAACCAAGATTACTGTATCCAGCACGATTATCATTTAAAGATGAAGGCGGTATTAAGCAATTCCCAGACAAGCTAAAGTTGAGGGAATTTGCCTCCCATAAACCACCTCTACAGGGCACCTTACAGGGACTGCTCTACATGGGAGCACTCCTAAAAAGAGCATGGAAAAAACACCCAACATATGTAGAAGGGAGGACGACGAATAAGAAGGGAGAGAAATAAAGAATCATCAGAATGTGTTTATAATAGCTCAATAAGTGAGTTAAGTTAGACAGTAAGATAGTAAAGAAGCTAACCTTGAACTGTTGGTAACCACAAACTTAAAGCATGCAATGGCAATAAGTACATGCCTTCCAATAATCACCTAAATGTAAATGGACTGAATGCACCAATCAAAAGACACAGAGTAATAGAATGGATAAAAAAGCAAGATCCATCCATATGCTGCTTACAAGAGACTTACCTCAAAACCCAAAGACATGCACAGAGTTAAAGTCAAGGGATGGAAAAGGATATTTCATGCAAACAACAGAGAGAAAAAAGCACATGTTGCAATACCAGTATCAGACAAAACAGACTTCAAAAAAAGTAACAAAAGATAAAGAAGGATATTACATAATGGTAAAGTACTCAGTCCAACAAGAGGATATAACCATTATAAATACATATGCACCCAGTACAGGAGCACCAACATACCTGAAACAAATACTAACAGAACTAAAGGAGGAAATAGAATGCAATGCGTTCATTCTAGGAGACTTCAACGTACCACTCACCCCAAAGGACAGATCCACCAGACAGAAAATAAGTAAGGACACAGAGGCACTGAACAACACACTAGAACAGATGGACCTAATAGACATCTACAGAACTCTACATCCAAAAGCAACAGGATACACATTCTTCTCAAGTGCACATGGAACATTCTCCAGAATAGACCACATACTAGGCCACAAAAAGAGCCTCAGTAAATTCCAAAAGATTGAAATCCTACCAACCAACTTTTCAGAACACAAAGGCATAAAACTAAAAATAAACTGTACAAACAAAGCAAAAAGGCTCACAAACACATGGAGGCTTAACAACACGCTCCTAAATAATCAGTGGATCAATGACCAAATCAAAATGGAGATCCAGCAATATATGGAAACAAATGACAACAACAACACAAAGCCGCAACTTCTGTGGGACACAGCAAAAGCAGTCTTAAGAGGAAAGTATATAGCAATCCAGGCATATTTAAAGAAGGAAGAACAATCCCAAATAAATGGTCTAATGTCAGAATTATCGAATTTGGAAAAAGAAGAACAAATGAGGCCAAAGGTCAGCAAAAGGAGGGACGTAATAAAGATCAGAGAAGAAATAAATAAAATTGAGAAGAATAAAACAATAGCAAAAATCAATGAAACCAAGAGCTGGTTCTTTAAGAAAATAAACAAAATAGATAAGCCTCTAGCCAGACTTATTAAGAGGAAAAGAGAGTCAACACACATCAACAGAATCAGAAACAAGAAAGGAAAAATCACGATGGACCCCACAGAAATACAAAGAATTATTAGAGAGTTCTATGAAAACCTATATGCTAACAAGCTGGGAAACCTAGGAGAAATGGACAACTTCCTAGAAAAATACAACCTTCCAAGACTGACCCAGAAAGGAACAGAATATCTAAACAGACCAATTACCAGCAATGAAACTGAAGCGGTAATCAAAAAACTACCAAAGAACAAAACCCCTGGGCCAGATGGATTTACCTCGGAATTTTATCAGACATATAGGGAAGACATAATACCCATTCTCCTTAAAGTTTTCCAAAAAATAGAAGAGGAGGGGATACTCCCAAACTCATTCTATGAAGCCAACATCACCCTAATACCAAAACCAGGCAAAGACCCCACCAAAAAAGAAAACTACAGACCAATATCCCTGATGAACGTAGATGCAAAAATACTCAACAAAATATTAGCAAACTGAATTCAAAAATACATCAAAAGGATCATACACCATGACCAAGTGGGATTCATCCCAGGGATGCAAGGATGGTACAACATTCGAAAATCCATCAACATCATCCACCACATCAACAAAAAGAAAGACAAAAACCACATGATCATCTCCATAGATGCTGAAAAAGCATTTGACAAAATTCAACATCCATACATGATAAAAACTCTCAGCAAAATGGGAATAGAGTTCAAGTACCTCAACATAATAAAGGCCATATATGATAAACCCACAGCCAACATTACACTGAACAGTGAGAAGCTGAAAGCTTTTCCTCTGAGGTCGGGAACTAGACAGGGATGCCCACTCTCCCCACTGTTATTCACCATAGTACTGGAGGTCTTAGCCACGGCAATTAGACAAAACAAAGATATACAAGGAAGAAGTTAAACTGTCACTATTTGCAGATGACATGATATTGTACATAAAAAACCCTTAAGACTCCAATCCAAAGCTACTATAATTAATATGGGAATTCAGTAAAGTTGCAGGATACAAAATTAACACACAGAAATCTGTGGTTTTCCTATACACTAACAATGAACCAATAGAAAGAGAAATCAGGAAAACAAGGAAAACAATTCCATTCACTATTGCATCAAAAAGAATAAAATAACTAGGAATAAACCTAACCAAACAAGTGTAAGAACTATACTCTGAAAACTACAAGTCACACTTAAGAGAAATTAAAGGGGACCCTAACAAATGGAAACTCATCCCCTGCTCTTGGCTATGAAGAATTAATATTGTCAAAATGGCCATCTTGCCCAAAGGAATATACAGATTTGATGCAATCCCTATCAAATAACCAGCAACATTCTTCAATGAACTGGAACAAATAATTCAAAAATTCATATGGAAACACCAAAGACCCCGAATAGCCAAAGCAATCCTGAGAAAGAAGAATAAAGTAGGGAGGATCACACTCCCCATCTTCAAGCTCTACTATAAAGCCATAGTAATCAAGACAATTTGGTACTTGCAAAAGAACAGAGCCACAAACCAGTGGAACAGACTAGAGACTCCAGACATTAATCCAAACATATATGGTCAATTAATATTTGATAAAGGAGCCATGGACATACAATGGCGAAATGACAGTCTCTTCAACAGATGGTGCTGGCAAAACTGGAAAGCTTCATGTAGGAGAATGAAACTGGACCATTGTCTAACCCCATATACAAAAGCAAATTCAAAATGGATCAAAGACCTGAATGTAAGTCATGAAACCATTAAACTCTTGGAAAAAAACATAGGCAAAAGCTCTTAGACATAAACATGAGTGACCTCTTCTTGAACATATCTCCCCGGGCAAGGAAAACAACAGCAAAAATGAACAAGTGGGACTATATTAAGCTGAAAAGCTTCTGTACAGCAAAAGACACCATCAATAGAACAAAAAGGAACCCTACAGTATGGGAGAATATATTTGTAAATGACAGATCTGATAAAGGCTTCACATCCAAAATACAGAAAGAGCTCACATGCCTCAACAAACAAAAACCAAATAATCCAATTAAAAAATGGGCAGAGGAACTGAACACACAGTTCTCCAAAAAAGAAATACAGATGGCCAACAGACACATGAAAAGATGCTCCACATCGCTAATTATGAGAGAAATACAAATTAAAACTACAATGAGGTATCACCTCACACCAGTAAGGATGGCTACCATTCAAAAGACAAACAACAACAAATGTTGGCGAGGTTTTGGAGAAAGGGAGGCCCTCCTACGCTGCTGGTGGGAATGTAAATTAGTTCAACCATTGTGGAAAGCAGTATGGAGGTTCCTCAAAATGCTCAAAACAGACTTACCATTTGACCCAGGAATTCCACTCCTAGGAATTTACCCTAAGAACACAGCACTCAAGTTTGAAAAAGACAGATGCACCCCTATGTTTATCACAGCACTATTTACAATAGCCAAGAATTGGAAGCAACCTAAATGTCCATCGGTAGATGAATGGATAAAGAAGATGTGGTACATATACACAGTGGAATATTACTCAGCCATAAGAAGAGGGCAAATCCTACCATTTGCAACAACATAGATGGAGCTGGAGGGTATTATGCTCAGTGAAATAAACCAAGCAGAGAAAGAGAAATACCAAATGATTTCACTCATCTGTGGAGTATAAGAACAAAGGAAAAACTGAAGGAACAAAACAGCAGCAGAATCACAGAACCCAAGAATGGACTAACAGTTACCAAAGGGAGAGGGACTGGGGAGGATGGGTGGGTAAGGAGGGATAAGGGGGGGGCAAGAAGAAGGGTTTATTAAGATTAACATGCATAATGGGGGGTGTTGGAGAAAGGGGAGGCCTGTACAACACAGAGAAGGCAAGTAGTGATTCTACAACATTTGCTACGCTGATGGACAGTGACTCTAAAGGGGTTTATAGAGGGGACTTGGTATAGGGGAGAGCCTAGTAAACATAACATTCTTCATGTAAGTGTAGATTAATGATAACAAAAAAAAAAAAAAAGAAAGAAAGAAAAGGGGGATTACTCCCTGATAGGATAAAAGTAACCTTAAATCAATGATTAATGCATGCTATAAATATCCTTAATTCTGATCACTTAAAGGGTGTCGGATGATCAGATATGGAGGTACATTTTTCTTATAATATTCCTTTCTCTTAAAAAAAAATCAGTTCCTGTGTGGTGACCTCCAATGAGTTCTACACAATGGTATAAAGGGCATATAAAAGTGTAGGCAAAGGGTCTGTTTGTGTTTATACAGAGGATCAAAGCCTAATTTGGCTACCCAGAAAATGAACTAAGATACGATATGAAGAAGAACTTCCAACATCAGCACTCTCTGGAAGAGTCATACAAGAAGATGATAATCAGAAAACCTCAACAAAGATCCAGGTGCTGCTACAGTTGTAGCTGCATTCATCCCACTGGTTCCTGGACTTGCCATGGGAATGAAGAAAGAGATATCTAAGCTGGCCTGTGCAGACAGTAAAACAACAAATTTGACTGGATCTATACTGTTGGAACTCAACCAAGAATTAGGAGAAGTGCAAGTTGTAGCGCTCCAAAATCTTACAACTCCAGACTATCTACTGTTAAAAGAACATATGGGATGTGAAAAGTTCCCAGAAATGGGTTGTTTTAATTTGTCTGATTTCTCTCAGACTGTTCAAGTTCAGTTGGACAATATCCATCATATCATAGATAAATTTTCACAAATGCCTAGGGTGCCTAACTGGTTTTCTTGGTTTCACTGGAGATGGCTGGTAATTATAGATCTGCTTTGGTTATGTAACTGTATTCCTATTATGTTAATGTGTGTGTGCAATTTAATTAGTAGTTTAGAACCTATACGTGCTTAAGTTACTCTACAAGAAAATATGTCAAAGAAATAATCAATCTTCCCATGTTTTCTTCCATCTGCTACTTCTATAGCTTTTCTTCTTCCTTCCTAATTAAAACCCTTAAATAGAATTCGTGCCTCATATCGAATTAACCGAGTATCATAATTCTTCCAAGTGGTAAAGATACCTCAAGACAAATGCTGGGCATAGAAGCCACAGGGCATAAATCTGCAAAGAAGTAAAAAGCTATTCAAACAATAAGGCTTCTCTCTCACTTACCAACTTTACATTTCCCTGTATGGCCCCAGAAGATGACTGGTTAGCCAGAGACGGGTAAGATTCCTCAAGGGAGGAACAACCTAAGACAGGCACAGTCGCAGGGGGGCCATCAGGTGAGAAATTGGTGATCAACAGAGGTGAGGCTTAGAACCTCACCCCCCCTGTTTTGAGAGAAATCTTCTGCATCCGTGGATGTTTTATTGCCCTTGTCTAGCTTGGATTAACACTTAGTCTACAGGCACACACCTGATCATCTGCATTTGCTCTCTTACAACACTAAACTATATTTTCTACCTTTATCTTGTATCTACCTACCACTTCAGCATTTTATTAAAAAAAAAAAGTAATAATAATAATAATAAGATAGAAATGTGGGATTCACATACAAATCAAGTATAAAAATCAAACAATTATTCATATTTTACCTGATTGTTTATAGTTCATAATGCGTGATCAAGACCGAAAGTTTCTGTGATGACTGCCCTTGTACTGTTCACCATGTAAGAACTTTTTCACTATGTAAGAATTTGTTCACCATGTAAGAACTTGTTCATTATGCTTCGGAAGATTGGAGACTGATGAGAATTCGGCTTGAGGTGGATTAATGATTGTGCATTGAGCATTGAGTCCCCTATACAGAATTTTATTGTTATTAACAACCATTTCATCAATAATATGAGAGATGCCCTCTCAAAAAAGAAAAAGAAAATAAAGGGCAGAAAGAAAATTTGAACAAATAGAATATAAACCAGTTATACTCTTATACTGTAATATACATATAAGTACACATAGGCATATATATATATATATATATATATTTATAGTAGTTCATTGTAACATTTGAATTTAGATGCCCACCTTAAACTAAATGTCCCATTTAAATGTCTGCTAATAGATGCTTGCTTATGTAAGTTATAGTTCATCCATATGCAGTCAAAACAACAAATAACCCTATTAAAAAATGTACAGAGGATATGAACAGACACTTCTCCAAAGAAGAAATTCAGATGGCCAACAGGCACATGAAAAGATGCTCCACATCGCTAATTATCAAGTAAATGCAAATCAAAACCACAATGAGATATCACCTCAAACCATTTAGGGTGGTCAACATAGAAAACACTAGGAACAACAAATGCTGGTGAGGATGCAGAGAAAGGGGAACCCTCCTACACTGCTGGTGGGAATGTAAACTAGTTCAACCATTGTGGAAAGCAATATGGAGGTTCCTCAAAAAACTAAAAATAGAAATACCATTTGACCCGGGAATTCCACTCCTAGGAATTTACCCAGGAGAAACAACTTCTCAGATTCAAAAAGACATATGCACCCCTATGTTTATCGCAGCACTATTTACAATAGCCAAGATATGGAAGCAATCTAAGTGTCCATCAGGAGATGAATGGATAAAGAAGATTTGGTACATTTACATAATGGTATACAATTCAGCCATAAGAAAGAATCAAATCCTACCATTTGCAATGACATGGATGGAGCTGGAGGATATTTTGATTAGTGAAATAAGTCAGTCAGAGAAAGACAAATACCAAATGATTTCCCTCATTTGTGGAGTATAACACCGAAGCAAAACTGAAGGAACAAAATAGCAGCAGACTCACAGACTCCAAGAAGGGACTAGTTGTTACCAAAAGGGAGGGGGTGGGGAGGGCAGGTGGGGAGGGAGGGAGAAGGGTATTGTGGGGTATCATGATTAATGCACATGGTTTATGTGGGGTCATGGGAAGACAGTGTAGCTCAGAGAAGACAAATAGGGACTCTGTGGCATCTTACTGTACTGATGGACAGTGACTGCAATGGGGTATGGGTGGGACTTGATAATAAGGGTGAATGAGGTAATAACATTGTTTTTCATGGTAACCTTCATAAGAGTGTATATCAATGATACCTTAATAAAAAAAAACAAGATACCAAAAGAAATTAAGTTAGAAAATGAAAAAAAACACAGAGAAGGCTTTTTATATATGCATGATAAATTGCTAAAATAAAAGTACATTGCAGAACAATATGAACATTTTGTTTTATTCAGCCTGTTAAGCCTCTACTAATAATGGCCATCTTATTTCTGTACTATCAAAGTATTTCAGTCATATCCCAAACACACTAATTTCTTCCAGGCCAATAATTGCTATATCTTCTAGAATGTAGGCTTACAGAGATTACTTCAATAATTTTTAATTGATCTACTTTCTTGCTCCCATATTTCCCAGGTCACTCTCAGAGTAATGATATACTATGTTATGATTTAGGACATAGAAATGGAAAGACTGTATTTATAATGTTCACATTATAACTGTATACTTCATCTCACTATCTTCTTTCTCTAAAGAGTATATTATATATATGTGTTTAAAATATATTACAATAGATATATAATTCTTCTGTGTGAAAAAGGAAACCTGAAAGAAAACAAAGAAAAAAACAAAACTTGAGGAGCCAATGTCCTTAAATAAAATAAAGAGCACTATTCTAGATGAAATGACACCTTTCTGGAACAGGCCAAACTGATGGGCTAGATAGAGGCTGTTGATGGAAAAGGCTCAGAAGTGTAGATGTGTGGTATTACAATAAATGCATCTTATATGCAGATTTTCTTTTCAAATTATTGATGCATAACTTGTAGCAACTAGTTTTGTGTAATAGTTTTATGTCACAGTTTTTACATATGTACTTTATATATGCAATAAAATGTGTAAATGTTTAGTATCAAAATTAAGAGAATAGAAAAGTATTTGAGTTCTACTTAATGAAATCTAGCATTTTGTAGTTTTAATTTTCTCAGGCAAATAATTTTCTTTATTAAAGTATCATTGATATGCAATCTTATGATGGTTTCACATAAACAACACAGTGGTTCCAACAGTCACGCATATTATGAAGTCATGAGGCAAATAATTTTAAATTATGCATTATTTTGAGTAAATGATAATGACATTATTCAGTATTCTACTTACACATTTTATGTGGATGAAATTGCAAGGACTCCTCCCTGGCTCATTTAAGATGATGAGTCTTCCACTTCAACTCTTTATTTACCAGCACAAATTGATCCCCATGAGATTTGGTTAGGCTGCCCTTTGGAAAATATCCCCACTTCTACTTGACTTAACAATCATGGCAGGTTCATGTCAAACAAAAAGTGGCCATTCGGTATAAAGTATGGGAGGCTGGACAGGTTGGCTTGGACATGAGTTTGGAGAGGATTAATCATATACATAGCTCTAGGTCTGTCTCTCTTTCTAATACAGGCATACCTCAGATTTATTTCAGATTCAGTTCTAGATAAGTACAATAAAGTAAACATAATAAGGAAAATCAAATATATTTTTTGGCTTCACAGTGCATATAAACATTATGTTTACATTATACTCTGGTTTGTTAAGTGTGAATGGTATTATGTCTAAAAAACAATGTACATATCTTATTTTAAAAATACTTTATTGCCACCCATCCTCCCCAGTCCCTTTCCCTTTGGTAACTGTTAGTCCATTCTTGGGTTCTGTGAGTCTGCTGCTATTTTGCTCCTTCAGTTTTTTTCTTTGTTCTTATACTCCACAGATGAGTGAAATCATTTGGTACTTGTCTTTCTCGGCCTGGCTTATTTCACTGAGCGTAATACCCTCTAGCTCCATCCATGTTGTTGCACATGGTAGGATCTGTTTTCTTCTTATGGCTGAATAATATTCCATTGTGTATATGTGCCACATCTTCTTTATCCATTCATCTACTGATGGGCACTTAGGTTGCTTCCATTTCTTAGCTATTGTAAACAGTGCTACAATAAACATAGGGGTACATATGTCTTTTTCAAACTGGGCTGCTTCATTCTTAGGGTAAATTCCTAGGAGAGGGAAGAAAAGTGGGGGGAAAGAAAGCGGGCATTATGATTAGCATATATAATGTGGGGGAGCATGGGGAGGGCTGTACAACACAGAGAATACAAGTAGTGATTCTACAGCATCTTACTACACTGATGGACAGTGACTGTAATGGGGTTTGTGGGGGGAACTTGGTGATGGGGGGATTCTAGTAAACATAATGTTCCTCATGTAATTGTAGATTAATGGTACCAAAAAAAAAAAAAGAAAAAGTTCAAATGCTGAAAAATATTTCAGAGCACATATTTGTACTGTAGGCTATTTGGGGGAATTACATAATTTATCTATAGATCTACTTATACATGATAGAAATAAAAAGTCAATTTTCTCATATTAAAAAAATACTTTGTTGCTAAAAGAAAGCTAACCTTCTGAGCTTTAAAATGGTTAAAATGGGAATTTTATGTTATCTGTATTTTAGATAGAGCTATAAATAGACGTATATAAATGTCATGTGGCAAAAGTATAGATATACTCTTTAGTAAGTGTGCTGAAATGTTAAGGAGAATGTGAAAAATAACAGCATTTAATATTTTCTTAAATAGCAATATAGAAGGAATATTAAAAATATGGAAGCTTTATTTAGCTTGTACAGTAATAGAATGGACAAAGAAATATGACCATTCAATAATGGATATATATTTACATGAAAATTTTGAAAATTAAATTTTCCAAAGGAAAAATATGTCACAGCAGTAACAACAGCCTTATGTGGCAACAATATATGAGAACTGTGGATTAATAATTAGTAAATATTTTTAAAGTAATTTTCAGGCTTGTAATAATTATAATATTCTGGAATCATGTACTCACAGCTCTGTTCATAGTCCATTTCAACAAATTGAATCTCCATGTCATTAATCAGTGGTGTGAAATATACAATATAATTTTGGACAATAAACATGTATATACATTATCAATGCGTTTAATGCTTTTTATTTCAAAATCATATAGGTCATCTTTTTGTTCTTATTCTATTTTCTTCAGCATGTATTAGAATATGAGATATATGAAAGGACATACTAGCTTATTAACCATCATTCAAGAAATGTAATTATCTAATTTACCTGAATGTTGCTCTATATAACTGTACTAATGGTTCAACACTGAAAAATATCTATCACCATACATAGAATGCTTAATTTACAGTACTAGCTCCAAACCAGATTAAAATTATTTAATGGACAGTAAACCAACAAATAGAACAGTATTGAGTATGCTCTTTTCCCTACGTAGTTAGAAGAGTTGGAAGAGACAAGCAAAAGATATCTTTTTCATATATTCAATCCCTAGAGAATTAAATATATAGACCTGTTTATGCTTTCTCTATAATACCCCTTGGTTTTTGGAACTCTAATGACATATATTAAACTTTATACTTTGTTTTGCTGTTTTGGTATTTCCTCCTCCCATTGGAGTGGTCTCTGGTGTTCATGGTTCTCTTACTTGGTCTAGTAAGTAGATGGATCCATGCTTGGCCAATAATATTTTTGGGAGCATAGACATTTAGACTAAAGAGACAGTTTGAAATAACCAGAAATACCTGCTGTTAAACTCTGCAGGGATAACCTGATTCTATTCATTCTAAAATGTGGCTCTTAAATTCTTCTTTGTGTTTCATGAAATACTCCAGTATTCTTAAAGTTTTCTTTTCACCTGCAGTTTCTTATATCCATTTTTCCAATACTCTCTCTGTTCTTCCTATGAGTAGAGACTTTATATAGATACCACTCATTTATACACCAAAAATAATAAGCAATTACATGCCAGTACACTGAAATTGAACAAAAACAGAATTTGGTTTGAGTGTGGAACTTCGAGATAAGTATATAAAAATCAAATTGTTTAAATAAGCTGTAAAATAGCATAAATTCTCCATTACTTCATGAATAAAATTCTAAGTGTTTTTACATTCATTGCTTAATATGCATTCAGTAACTAGAAATTTAAATGTATTTTTGTATTTATACACACACAAATAGTTTTGGAAAAGATCTAAAATGATTCCAAGGTGGATTTTTGAACAGTGTTTCTTATTGAGATAATCACAGAGTTTTTAAATAAAAAATAATTTTAAACTAACTAGCATATATGTATATGCATTTGTAGGTGTGTATACCATATATATATATATATATATATATATATATATATATATATACATATACACACACACACATACACACATGCTTTTTTTTTAACTCAGTGAAGAAACTTTTCCTGTTTAGAGGGTAAGGTAAAATTAGAACATACATATATCATTTTTTTAAATTGTAAATAATGAAAATATATTCCCAGCTAACTTGGTCAGCTGACAGAGAACTTAAGAGTGAGCTAAATGAAAAGAAATACTCTCTGATGACCCAAGTTCATTTGAACAAGATTGCAAAAATCTTTCCCATCATTAGTCAAAAATTGGAGCAATAAGTTAAAAGATGTGGAATCTGCACTTTTAAAATAGAAACCTATGCAACTTCCACAGGCTTAAATAAATCCTTAATGTTTATTACGTGGCTTATGGATCATTTTTTTGGGGGGGGGGATCATTTTTTAGAAGACAGGCTTTACAAAATATGTCCTCATACTCACTGTTGTTGGCTCATCCTGGGTGTGACGTTATTGCTTGAAGTTCATTGATACAGTTTAGCAGGGTTGGCACATTGATGTGCTTTTAACTTAACAGGGAAGTTTTAGGAAAAAGTAACAATTCTCTCTGAAATTCAATTAGTTAATCTGAGAAATGGAAAATAAGAGGGAAAGAAAACAAAGTTACTTTGTTGTTCTCTTACCTTTATATCTGTGTCCAGTTTATGACATTTAAAGAAAATACTTTCTCGTTCCCAACTATCTAATAATAAAATATGAAGTGTCATGGTCTTTTTTGGACACAGTACTTTCTGCAGTAGACCTTGATCATTACAAAGTTTTTTATTAATACAATTTGCTTTTCACTGTAGTGAAAGACCTTTGCTTTGGTTCCCATATTCCATAATACAAATTTCCAAACAAAGCCAAAAATTTTAACCTAAGTTTATCTTTGATTCCTCTCCACATCTTTTCCTTATCCCTTAGGAGACTTCAAAATGTTTTACATTGACTATTTTAGATATTTGGTCTGCTTTTTTAGTAGGCAGTAAGGCTTTCCTTTCGTTATTCGTCAATGTAATAACAATTACATTAGTTCTGTGCTTTGCAACTTACAAAGTATTTTTACCTATACTATCTAAGTCATAACCTATTACAATAATGACAGTCACTATAAAAATATTGTTTTCATTGTATAAAATAAGGAAGTGAGACTCTAAAATTCACAAGGTAGGGAATTTAAGGAGTATGTGTGCTCATGTGTATGTGAGGTTATCTAACATGGATGGTGAAGGTTGGAGTATAAAATTATATCAGGGTTTATCATGTGTCAGGAAAAATAAGATTTTTCTTCCCTTTGTGAAGTATATAATATAGAGAATTTATTTACTGTCTGTGTGCATATTTGAGATTATTTTATCTATGGATTGGATTGAAAATTAGATTTAGGTGTCATTCTGTTTTGGGCAGAAAAAAATGATGGCTTTTCCATATTTGAAAATATTGCAATATTCATGTACTGTGGTATACTTAGGATTCAGAAAGTGTATTTTTATCATGAACAAAGATATTGTGTGTTGATTCAAGAGATTAGCTCAAAGAATATTCTGATATATTCCGATTACCCTGGTGTCATTTAGGGTGCACTAGCTACTGTAGCATAACTCTAAATCTTAGTGACTTAACAGAATAAAACAGTATTTCTTATTCAATCGAAGTACAGTGTGGCTCAGGGATCTTTGATGCCTTCTTTCAGGGAACCAGGTTCCTTTCACATTAGGTTCCAGGGACATCTGCATCCCTGAGCTAGGAAACGAGGATGGAGAGGGAGGATGGAGAAGACATAAGCGATTTTAACTATCTATGCTTGAAACTAACAATTAACTTCCTCTCACTCTCCTTTGAGAGCAATAATCACATAGTGACACCTGGATGTTAGAAGATGGCCAGTATAGTTTAACTCTTTGTCCATAAGAAAAATAATAAGTATTTACTGAACATATAACATTGTCTCTATCACAGTTGTCATTTCATCATCAAATTTTCATTGTACTCTTATTCCCACCAGGGCAACGTTATGACTTTAGAGGGTCTTAGAAAGTTTTCCTTCACAGGACACTTCCTTTACCAAAATCATTAAAATTCTGTTGCACAACTGCATTGGTAGGAAGGTAAAGATATTAATCACATACATTAAATATTTTTGACCTAAAATTTATTTTCTTGTAGGATTTTAAAAGACAACAAAACATTTTTGTGTGTCCCTGAAAGTATTGAGGGCCTTACACCTTCTGCCTGCTGTGCCTAACAAAGAAGTTTTGCTTACCACACATAAAATCCTATCATCCACCTTAAGGTAGGGGACCCAAAACACTGTGGAGTCACCGCATCAATGTCCAGGTCCTGGAGCCTCAGGTCACGTGTATTCCTCTCCCTCAGGTACAAATATGATTGTTTTTGTCTGGAAAGCTTTGAAATTAAGAGGTAGTTATACACATTCCAAACCAAATGTAAAATGTTGAATGAGAGACAGGATAATTTCCTTGAAATCTCCCACTTAGGATACTCAAGCAAGCCCAATCATTATTATTTCATAGAATGTTAGATTTCTAGCAATATTAGAATTTTATGGGACAGGCATTATGGTTTCTCAGATTTTGCAGTGGAGTTTGTTTCCTTTTCAGACTCTGGTTCTGTTTTTTGCTTCATTTTCTTTTTTCATTTTATCTGCCCCTCACTCCATGGTCCCTGGTTCTACCCTCAAGGGATTTGTTTATTATCTTTCATGGACATATTTTCAAGGGCATTTGAAAAAATGTTCTCCTTGAGGGTTCTGAAATATTCACAGCTTAGTTCCTGTTCACTGTAGGTTGCTTTAAGTACTAATGATTAGACAAGGATCAACATCCAAATTGACGCCTTGAAAACTAGCCTCCAAAGAGGAAATAAACTTTCTAAAAAGCAAGATCATTTGAGACCTTAACTTTCCTTCATGGAAGTAAGCTCAAAATTGTTCTTGAGGCAGTAATCCTTGTTCAGTGGTGAACTGGCATTCAGGATGGCCATCAATGAGCCAAGATATACAGGTAAAAAGCTTGGACCCCAGTCCTAATCATTGTAGGAGGTGGGCCGATGTTCTACCAAATATTAATGCTGAAGAGGAGGAACAAGGCCATCTTGGAACCTAGCTTGTGATCACTTTAAAGAAAGGATTGATGTTTTCCAAACCATATGTCTTGTAAATCACACAGTCCAAGGTCAAGCAATCATCTTATAGCATCTAACATTCAATTCTGCCTAATATTAATATCATACTACTCCCCATACAAAGTGTAATTGGCAGTAATTCACTTCCAACTGTTCCTGCCTCTGCAGTTTCTCCCAATAGACAGTGTTTTCAATCTGTATTTCCTACTTTTTAGAGTTTCTTAACTATTCAAGTTTTCAAATTCTTTGACTCTGCGGGTGTATCTTCATATCAGCTTAGAAACCATTCTTCTCCTGAGTTTATTTCTTTTAAATGGAACTTATTAATGCCTAAAAATTACCCCTACACATTAAAACTTCATTCTAACTACTTTGCCTACCAGGAGATGCCAGATCTGGAATCTTGAGGTTTTCTTCCTCAGTTATCAGAGATAATATTTGTTCTAAATATTTGCAACTGGAAGACATGATTGCAAACTTTCTAGCCTTTAATCTCTGTTGCTGGTGGCCCATTTCTAACTTCTAATCCAAAGCCAAATACGTTAAGTTGTTTGTTACACCAGAACTCCTATTTCTTGTAAAAATGTCTGTGTTAAGGTACATGATGCGAGCTGTTGCAACAGGTAAATCCTCAGATCTCGGTGGCATAACCAATAAAACATCATTTTTTAGTCCTTTAAACTCTCCATTAAGGTAATATATGTGTTGTATGTATGAAGGGGGTTTTCTGCAAATCTTGATTCAGGGCCCCTAGTTCTCTCAAACTTCCAAATTAATCAAGAATTATATGACCAGGGAATAAGGAATGAGACAATGGAAAAGCTATGTCTGTTTTTGACCATTTTACTGTGGAAGTGACACCTCATTTCCATTCTTATTTCATGATACTGTTTTGTAACTTAGATATATGTAGCAGCAAAGAAGTTGGGAGAAAGGGCCTGGTTGTTGACCATGACTGAAAGGAAGTAGGTTTGTTAATGCATAGCAGTGTCTTTCTAAGTTTACTAAGGTGGTTGAGTTGCTAGTAATTAGATGCCTTACAGAATGAATTACAATTCCAGAATAGAAACCAAATCACTTCCCGATTAGTTGTGCTGCTTCTTGTGGAATGTAGACCTGATTCTAAATGTCAGGAGCCATGAGTAATAGAAGTTCACTCTTTCCACCTCCAACACACACACACTCAAAGTCATGCAGCCATGTCTTTATTCAAGAGGATTTAGTGACACTGAATCTATCAGTTACATCCTCAAGGGAAAGTATTTCACCTAATGAATTAGTTACCTGGCTTGTGTCCACAAATAAGAGAATAAAGTGAGGACAAGGGTGAAAATATTTGGTATTTTACACATACACTCTACTCAACTAGCAATGGTGGTTCTTGGTGTAACATTGAAAACAAAGCTACAAAGTGTAATAGACTTCATCCTGAGCCAGTGTTACTTGGTTTTAGAATGAATACAGGATTAAAAACACAGCATCACAGCAAGAAAGTAATAACATAGTTTAAAAATATCACAACTTCTAGGCAGTTTCCCAATGTCCCATTCACTCCTTTCTTGGGACACATATTGTTATGAGAAATGAAACAGCCTAGGCAGAGACCGCATCATTTCAGGAACGTCATCAGCTAGCTCCAGAGTACTGTCAGCTTTTATAACTTTCTGCTTAGGAAGCCCCCTCATTGGTACATGACCAGCTTCCATTCTTGGATGCATGGAATCTTACCAATACCGATTACTTCTTACTAAATAAATTGTTTTAGAATGTGCTTGTTTCAGTACATAATTGCCTACGCTGAATTCCCATGAATTCCTATAAATTCTTTAAGTGAGTATTTCAAAGACAGTTTTAAAATGTCTCCTGAGGTATTTCTGAGACTAGAAGAAAGTTCAGAAACCAGCTGCTAAACTCTTCCTTTCAGAGTCATTTCCATTTCTATTATGCAATGTTCAAATAACTCACAGCCCCACCATGCTATTATTAATTATTTGAATAAAGAACACAGTGAGTTCTCATTTTAACTCTAAAGTAGGTATGGTAATTAGCCCTTAAGTATGACCTTATCGTGAATGACATCTTCCATTTTTCATGTCCTTGTGTAGTCCTTCCCATACTGAATCTTGGCTGACCCCATGATCATAAAATGTGTCCCCAGCAATGATGATCCCATTCCAAACTAGCCTTTATAAGAGTTGTCAATTTCTGCTTACTGGGGTTCTCACTTTTGGAATATTTGACTGGCCATATAAGAAATCTGGCTACTACTGGTGAGACCATAGGCAGGGACTATGTGTAAAAGTCATAATGAGAGAAAGAATCCCTTTGACTATAGGGACAGAGAACAAAAGCAACTGAAGCACAAATACTGGAGCATCTCATGCCAACGTCCAGATGACTCAAGTCCTAGAAGCCATCTGACCACAACCAGCTAACCCCGAGCAAAATGCCACTTGCTTAGCTAAGCCCAGTCAATACATAAAACCATTAGAGATAATAAAAACCACAATTTCTGTGGTGGTTTGTTATGAACCAGTAAATAACCAAAATAAAGTAGTATTATATGAAATGAGAAGTCATGCTATTTTGAGGCTAATGAAATAAACAAGGTGAGCCTGCAAAAGTAGCTGGCCAGAAATTATGGGATCTGAATGCCAATCATAAATCAGATTATATGTAGGCATTCACTATTGCTAAATTTTACTCAACATTGAAAGAAGTAAAAGTGGTAAAGAGTATTGAAATAGAGGACATGAAGTTTCTCAAAGTGTCACAGAAGCTATTTTGCTGTAGTCACACATCCAACGACCAGAACAGTCTCTTCCCATTCAGTATCTTTCAAATCAAGGTCCAGTGCTTCTCCATTACATCTTCCCATTAATATAGCAATAATATTTAAATTTCCAAAGCCTCTTAGCACACTTTTTTTTACCTACAAAGAAGAGTTATACATTTTGATCCTTAATGAATTGTGATTTAAAATAGCCCACAATAATTAAAGTTGTTTGAGTATATCTTTTCAATAGGATTAGATTTTGAGCTGAGGATTACATGGGGTTTAGGGCTGTGGTATCACCTGCGATATATGGGTGCCACAAGAACTATCACCATAATGTCTCATTACCATTCTCCGGCACGTTTACTTAAATTGCTGGTAATGCGTGGTTCTCTGACAAAAGCAAGCTTAAGCTACCTCTGGTATTCTCATTATTTTTATTACATGCAAAACAACCCATTTAGGCTTGATTACCGCATGCTCTCTTCCCACTCCAGAGTTCTTTGATTCTGTCATTTGTAGAGTGTTTGTTAGAAAGATCTTTGGAGTTCATCTAGCTAAATGAGTATGTGACATTCATTTTGAATTGAAAATCCCTGGTTCTTTAAAACCTGATCTTTTCTTTCATAAATATTAGTGCAGAACCTAGTCTCTAATAATTATTAGATGCAATTATCACCTTCACCAGCATAATAACTTGCTGTTATGAGGCAAACATCAAAGCATAAAGACAAAGCATCCATCTATTCAACTTCATGCTTTGTTATTTGACATTATCAGCTTTATATTGCTGATCTCTAAGGTCCTTCATTTTGTTTAAAAGTTTAGATTAAATTAACTGCGCTTGATTTCTTATTTCCCTTTCTTACAGATTGTGTCACTAGGGGCTGTTCTGTCATTAAATCTGAGAACTAACACAGAATTGATGTTTCTGCGTGTCAACAACACCTGTAAAGGATTGTACCCATTCACACAATAGCAGCCTGTATACTACTGTCACTTTACCATTCTCACTAAAGTTGTATTGGTGGTTTATTGTGTTGTGAATATCAGAAAGATAGACTTCTCCTTTAGTGCCCACATCTAACATATCTTCAATGACAAAGATGTAGTCCTGAATATTGAAACTTATCTCATTTTCATTCTAAGTTATAGTGGTGGAAAATGGGATTAGTTCATTTCAAACATTATTGCATTTCCTAGGTAGTGTACCTCATCTATTTTAAAGCTATGTAATAGGTCCATTTAAATTTATATTTGTCCCTTCTTATTATATATGTGGAAAGTTTTCTCCATATTATATATGTGGAAAAATTGTCTAAAACTGTGAGCTTATGCAGGTTATTTCAATATTAATCTTACTTAATAAAAATTTTGTGAAAAGACAAAATAGTCTTCTGTGGTTTTGAAAATTGTATTTCATGTTTTTTCAGATGAAAATAAGTCCCTCACCTGTTCAAGAATTCTAGATTATCTATTTAATCACCTTTATTTTTTCACAGAGAGCAAATATATTTCCAAATAATGGCATATAATACTCTTTTATATATTGCCAGTAGTGTGTGTACTTTACAGTTCTCCTTTTACACTGCAATTCTGTATTTTTAATTCTGAAATCTGGGAGAAATTGTCAAATAATCTAGCCATTTGCAATGATTTTTTTTCATTTTTCAGTGTTTTTCTTAATAATTTACTGTTTTCTTTTTAACTTTCTATGTTTAATTTTTTCTATATTGTTAAAATGTATATTTTTAGTACAACAAGCATCTCTTTGCTTTTCTTATTAAAGAGAGTACTAATTTTAGTGTATTTTTTTTTTCAGTAATGCCTTGCTGGATTTTAAGGCTTGGAATTTCCTGCATTCTGTAATTTCTGGTGAGCCAGCTCCCACATAGTAGACCATTTTCAGATTTCCTTTGTGCACTCACTGTTATTTTATTTCACTGGATTCAGATAATGAAGTCTTTTGATGCTACAGAACAGGACAGTGGTGAATAGCGTGGGATTTGAAGTTGCTTAGAGCAGGTGCTCCTCTGTCTCTGCCTCTAGCTATCTTGGAGGCTTGCACAAATTATTATAAACTATGAAAAAGATATTCTCTCACTTTCTGTGATGGTTAAGGGACATGTATAAAATATACCTCTGTGTCTGAAAAAGATTAGTATTAAATAATGGGAGAGATATTATTATTTTGAAGTCCTACTAAGGCTATAAAAATGACATATATTGAGAACAATCGTTTTAAAAAGAGTATTCTTTTATTATTTTAATTTATTCAACTTCATAAAGTTAACCTTATCTCAAAATAATAAAGTTAAGTAAGCATTGTTATTTTGTCTGATTCATATACACTGATAATGAAACTTTAAGTGTACTTGTATCTACTAACACACATATACCTATTTTGGGATTTTTGTGAGGTTTTGAATTAATTTTTATTTTTTAGAGCAGTTTTAGGTTCACAGCAAAATTGAGGTAAAGATGCAAAGATTTCCCATGTAGCCCTGATCCCGCAGGCTCTGACATCAGCATTTCCTAACAGAGTGGTACATTTGTTAGAACTGATGAACCTTCATTGACACATCATAATAACCCCAGTTCTATATTTTACATTATGGTTCACTCTTGATGTACACTGTATGAATTTGGGAAAATACAGAATGACATATATCCATCATTATGGACAGAGTATCTTTCTATCACTATGAATCATACCAGCTTTTTCCATCACATAGTTACCAATAAATTACAAAGCCCAACTTATTTAGTTATTCACCTTCCATATATTTTTCTGAAGACATGGGATACTCATTTCCTTTCCTAGATTAACTCAGCAGCTTTCTAAATAATCCCACTATCTCCTCCAATTTTGTTCCCCTCTAATCCACACTTGACACTGAGATCAGAACGAACTTTATAAATGCAAATGTAATTATGTCACTCTGCTTCATATAGCCTTTGAAATGATTCTTCACTGTGCTTCAGGTAAAAGCCAGTGATCCTAATGATAGTTTGTAAGGTCTTCCTTACCCTTTTAATCTTTCCAGTTTACCTCTAATCACTATCTCTTCTACTCAGTAAGTGTTCTTCAGATCTCTAAGGCATTACACTTTCTCTCAACTCTGTCCCATTACATATGCATTACTCCTGTGTGGAATAGCTATGTCCCTTCCTTTCTATAGGCTTTACCCTCTAGTGTTACCTGAGCACACTGTAGTCCTACTTTAGAGTGTGGAGTACCTTAGTGTAATTACTGACTTGTCTGTCAACAATAAATTATACTATTAGCTGCATGACATCAGGACTGTGGTTTTCTTGTTTTCTTTTTGCTCACCCCAAATCTAGCATAATATGTGGCAATAATAACAGCTAAGTAAATATTTTTGAATAAGAGGGTGAAAGAATATTTGATCTTTGCAGCAGAAGTCAGGTAATTTTAATCTGTATTTGTTTTTCTGTTTTAGATTATTTAGTGTGTTATAGAGCATCCTTGGGAAGTCAATCTGTATGGTATCTGATACTCTTAATACTGCCATGTTCTTTTATATTTCTTCTGGGAAGAAAGGAGACTACCCGATTGTTGCTACTGTTTTTATGCCAAGTATGTGGAGGTCTCTGAGCTCTAGCTAAAAGAAAGTTTCTCTTTCTCTTGTAGGTATGATGGGTGCAGTATCTAAGGTCTGAAATGAAAGGGTTTTCTTTTTATAACTACTAAGTCATGTCAAAAAATATCTGTTCTAAGTGTCTCTGAAAATTTTACTAACTTCCTTTTTGATAGTAAATTAAGGAGAAACCTACATAGAAGCACCTAAAAAATATGTGTGTGTATGTGTGTATATGTAGTTGGATGTCATCATGTACTTTTAACATCCAACCTGAATGAAACAGTAAAACATGTAAGGCATCAACCCCTGAAAAAGCCTCTAACCCCCAGGCCCTGACAATAATGCTTGAGGTCACCTTATACCAAATGACAGACTAGACCTCTTTTTTGCCCCCAGCATTAAAGAAACTGTCAAATCCAAAATTCCAGACAGTTTAGGGATCAAAGGCCCCTATCTCAAACAAAAGACTAATGATCAAATGGAATAAAGAAATGAAAAAGTTGACTTACCTCATTGTTTTGCTGTCTCATAATTTATTTCAATCAATACAAATTTTTAAAAAAATCAAAATTATTCTGATCCAGAAAGGAGAGAGAGACCCAGTGTCATACCACAAAGTGGTAATGCGGATCTTTCGTTTTACTGGCAAGTCTTTTCATTATATTATTTTTATACCATGAATATTTGTCACAGATTATTTATTCAAGAAAGAGGAGGAGGGCATTTGTGTTTTGTGCTCCCACACCCAGAACTGTATCTTTCCTTCTGAATTTTAACCATGGAAAGCCCAGAATATGACAAATGCAGGAGGTTAATGATTTGTAGTTATCTCTGTGATATCAAATACTATTCCACAAATATCTCTATAATACCTACTAAATCCCAAACATTGAGCTGGATCCTTGTGTTGCCAAAATAAAAAGACTGTTTTGTTTGACACTGTCAGGTTTAGAGAGAATTTTATGTGAAAAAACAAATGTCAGAATTACAACTTGAAAAATTGTCAAAAAGTACTATTGCTTTAATTATAGGTGACATTTGTTGGGCTCTTCCCAGGCATTTTATTGGAGGAGTTTAAAGCTGTAGTATCAGCTTTCAGTTCTGAACTGTGGTAAGAGTAAGTTGAAATTTTAAAAGTACCACATATATGGTTCCATAATCTCTTTGAATTCACAGCCAGATAAATATCCTTAAAGAGAATATGTAATGTATCCAATAAATTATAGATCGTAAGTCAGCAAACCAGAATTTTTCTGGGAACACTATCTATAGAGCCTCTACTACTCATCCAAACTACTTCACTAGTTAATCATATTACATTACTGAACTAATTCTCATTTGATCCTTTTTTGGCAATAATTTGGGAGAATTATATTTCAAGTTCTGAACTACCTTTAATTTTTTGTCATTAAATATCTTTAATGTGTGACAGATAGTAACTGCCATAGTTGGGGTGAGGATTTTATAATGTGGGTAACTGCTGAACCACTGTGTGTATACTTGAGACTAATATAAGATTGTATATCAACTATGCTATATATTAATATATATATGTTTAATATATCAATAACATTATTGTATTTGTCTTTTAACACTGCAGACTTCTGTCTAAATTTTGAGGTATCAAAGTGAAGAATTAATAACTAATTAATTTTGACAAGGCTAGCTGGGAACCTAGTATATAGAGGCTTCTCAAGAAATGCCTGATGGGAAATGAATCTTTCACTAGAAGTACTTACTTTAGTTTTGTTAAACTCATCTTTTCCTAAACTCTTTTTTCCTGCATGACATCAGATTAAAAAAAAATAGCCACCTAGGTATGAAAATCATTTGATAATGTCTAAGGTGATTTTGGACTTTGTGAAGAAGAAAGAGTAAAGAAAAATATTAAGAAAAGAATGAACTATATCAAGGCAGAATGACAGGACCTTTTGAAACTCTAAAAATTGGGATAATTGATATAATTCTTTGAGTTTTGCAAGGCCTCTTATATTACAGAAACAAATGGATTGATAAACAGGAATAATATAGCCTACAGAAAGTACTATAAGGTATTTCAATAAATGAGTAACAGGAATAATTTAAACAATTCTAAAAAGTATTTTCAGCTTTCAGTGAGTTTTGTTTATGTGTTATGTGTGCGTTTAAAGAATTTTTTTTTCATTTCATTAAATGGTAAAATTTAGGGGAAGAAAAGGCCAAGGAAATAATTAGAAAACAAGATATTACTCTATCTGTATTTTCAGGCTTGTGTATATCCAGCTAATTTCCAACCTCTACACACTTCTCTAAGATGACCATTCATGATAGAAACCACCCTTCTCCCCAAGGGTAACAATAAAAAACGTGAATGCTCTCTCTTTTCTCTTTCCATATCTGTTACCAATCTTCTATCCTCCTAATTTCTAACAATTGCTCAAAATGCACTCTCTGCTGCTTCATTGACCCTGGACGTGTAAGAGTCAGGTCTTCCTTGTGAGGATGGATGATGTCAGAGGGAATAGTAGGAATACCATGAAACAGTTACATTCCTTTACCACCTTATGCGTTTTCAAGCATATTATACAGTTTATATGTCATGTCCTTTTACTTCTGTTGTCTCTCCTCCCAGAATAGTGTTTTTGTAAGTAAGAGCTCTGTCCCACCAAAGGATCAGAGTGATCTTCCTAGAAGACCATGAAATATTCTTTTTTTTTTTAACCTTTTTGTCATTATGTAAAAATAAGTGTTTTTGCTAATGATTTACTTAACACGATAGGATGTCAGTTGACTAATCAGAAATGTTTCTTATTTCCAGCCACAGTAACCAAAGTGAAGTACAAGGAACTTATCAGCTCAATTATACACAATCTTTTAAATAAAATATTATTTTATTTTTCTCACTGTTGCATTAGCCTACACATTTCTGGATTTAAAAAATATTAGTGTGGTCCCATTAAATATTTAGAACTATTTGTCATGTAATCTTTTTGAAAATTTGAAGTTTTATTGTATCCATGGCACTCTTGAAACATCACATAAAATGTTCCCTTTTACACATATCCAGTCATTTCATTTTTATTTATTGGTTGGGATATGGTTTAGATTAATGCAAATATAAAAATATTAATTAGTTATAAGTACAAATATTAAAAGTGTATCATACTTATTTCTCCCTAATTATCTAAATTAAATCTCTGTAATGCAGAATATTAAGTAGTCAGCGTTAATTTTATTATACCATTTTATACCCATTTGGCATTTTCTTTTTATAGTAATTTTAGAAGTTTTATTTTTTTAATGTGTATGTTTTGGCATACAGACTTGACATCTGGTATAAAATCAGTTTCAATGTTTTAATAAGTAAGAAAAGCCTAAAGTGTTTTTGATTAAAGAATTATGTTTTTATGTGATTGTAATTCCCAATATTTCATTCATGTTTACCCATTGTTTGGAAGAGAGCAGTGTATGTTTATTAATAAATTAATTTTAAGAAGATTGTTTTCAAATTTACTTACGTTCTTGCTGTAGAGACTCAAAGGTGCATTAGGAATTGGGAGTTCCTTTTTGTATCTATGCAGAGCCTGCATTTTCAATCTAATGTGCACTTGTGAGAATTTTTAACAGATGCAAATATTGGGAGTTAGCAGTTTGTAGAATTGGTGCAATTATTCAATTAACTGTGCTTTTGAAGCTTTCTAATGTACGGTTCTGCAGATTTGAGACCTTCAGTCTGAAAAATTAACCACCTGTTTTAACTAGAATTCAGTATCAGATGCATACTATTACAAATTAAAGAAACAGCTATAAATAGAATGAAATTTAGTTTGAATTTTAAAGGACACATAACAAGATTGACAGGAAACAAAATACAAATATGTGTAGTCCCATCTTGACCTGCCACCATAGGAAAAAACATTAAAGCAGGTAGAAAATAACTGCCACTAATGAAAAATGACTTTAGCATAGCATCCTTACAAAAATAGGAATATCCATTAACATAGTAAGTAAAAGAAACACAAGAAACATCATGTGAAATAAAAGACTAATGAAAATTGAGGTGTGAACTAATGACCATATCAGGTAACTCAGCAATTGAAAGACTCATATTTGAAATGTAACACTAGAGCCATAATTAGAAATGTTGATGAATGAATATACAAATCATTTTTTAGGAGGATAATTTGGGGTTAGTATATTATTGAAATGCCAGTTTTAATCACAAAACTAATTGAAGCCCAAAGTAATTTGCATAATTCCAAGGTGAAATAGCAAAGTCCAATAATAGCATATTATTTTACAGTAAGTAACTAAATGCAAGTAAATAAAAAAGCCTAGCAAATCTTCAACAACTGAAAACAAAGAGGGACAATCGTATACATAATTTTCCAAAACTAGAAGAGAAGAAAAGCTTCTACTTGGTCAGCTTATAATCCTGTCCCTGGCATCCTCCATGTCTCTGCCAAGAGAATATGTCCTTTAAGTGGCAAAATCCTAAAAAACAATGTGAACATATTTATATTTGTAAAGAAGCAGCCTGAGGGATAAGAAGGCAGTTCAGTATGAAAATAATACAAACCCAAGGAGTATATTTCTCCTCCAGTTGGTTTAGGATCTCATTAAGCTAATGCTATTTGAACAAATCATAAGTACAAGGAAAATTCACAAGAAAATCAAACTATCTCTAGGAATAAAAAACCTGAACAGTGTGAACCAGTAAAAGAACAGAAGAGAAAATAGGAGAAAATTCTAAAAGGAAGTGGAAATTTAGGAGGAAGAGGGACATTGAAATGCCCCTTCCTTCAGGCCTCTCTCCCCCAGTGTTAGTTTATGAGTAAGAATAACTGCTGATGCACAAAAGGTATTTAAAATTCAAGAAGCATTAGCCAAAGCTGACTTGTTTTCAGGCTCCAAAGTCTAATGGACTTCCTTATATGAATAAAAAGTTCTTATTAGGTTGAGTAAGACCCTATACAGTCCATTAAATAAAATCAGAGCTTGCAGAATACATCTCACATCCACCAACCAAAACTGGTCATTGTTTTACCTGAGCTTTCTTATCCTAACTATGCTCTCATTCTACCTATAAAAATAAATAAAACATACACTCCACAACCTTTAGGCCATAGTTCTACAGAGAAGACAAACAGTTCTTGCAGTAGTGGTAAAGTCGCCCAAAGACAAAAGAAGTCATCCAAAATGAAATAATATTTGGCATCATTCCCTTGTAGAGAAAAATGGAGAGAAACAAAGAAAAATATATAGCAACATTAAAAGATAAATGTGTAGTAAAAGAATAATATAAGTAAAAAAGGAAAACATACAAGTATAAATAATGAGAATCAACTAGTTGAATTAAATTATCACAAGAAATAGAAAATTTACACATCTGCCTGATGCAATAGCTGAAAATAATGAGGACATGAATTCATTGAATATATTGAGTATGCATATATAATTAGTATGTATCAATCAGTATTTACTACCAATAATACACACACACACACACACACACACACACACACACACACATTCAGTGGCCAAAAATAGTGAGCATGTATTTCTCATTTATCTGCAGGTCACCTGCAATGGCTTTGCTGACATAAATTGACATGCCAACTAGTTCTAGGCTACTGGTTGAGCTCTGTTTTGTTCCCACTGTCTCTTATACTCCATGAACTGACAGGTTAGCCGGGTCATGTTTGTTTCATGGTGATGGTGGAAACACAAGAGAACAAGCCCAAATGTGCAAGCAAATCTCAAGGCTTTTCTTGGCAACATAACTATTTGAAAATTTAATTGTATGACCAAAAAATATCAAAGGATTCAGAGCACATTGTATATCTGAGATATTTAGCAAAGTTATTTAAGAAACAGGTATTGGATATAGAAAGGGGCAAAGAATTGGAGCCAATAATTCAATCTACAATAACATCAAAGATACAATGTTAAATCAAGATTATGGGAGCTCCATAATATCTGTAGGGCAAAAAATGTCATTGCACAACTAAATATATCCTTCTGGAATAGCAAGAAATAAATGGAAGACTGAAAACTAAGTTGTAGATGCAGAATATCTTAAGATACAGTGAAATCAAAGTAAAAGGACAATAAAGTAATTGTAATAACAGTAATTATTTGTAAAGCACATTGTAAAATACATTGTGCAAGAGAAATTAATAAAAATATTTTATGACTGAGAAGTTATAATTTAATTATGAAACTTAAAAGGTAAATATTTATGTAGAGATTTTCTAAAAATCGTTACAATGGTGACAAAAATGAGGCTTTCTTTAAATGTCTCAGTAACAACAGAAATCCCAGAATTCAAAGCAATAATGTTTGCAATTTATGCCTTATTGTAGTGTATATGTATGTTTTCTCACTTTGTGGCTATATATTTTCTACTAAAAGATAAACTAGGACTTTTGTTTCTAACTATGACAAAGTTGGTATTAGATTAATCCTTTTCATGAAAACAAAAATACAACTGAATAAAACTTCCATATCTAGGTACATTGTAGAAAGACACAAGGTACTGTCATTTCTGAGCAAACAATAAGAACAAACTGGATAAACCACAAATTGCCAGCATATCTATAGTAAAACGTTAAAGACTAAGGAAAATTCTGACTAAGAGAAGCATAGATATGCAGGAAATAATCAAGAACTATAAGAAAGCAAACATGTAGGTTTCAATATTGACTATATGAATGATATAATTTTTCTTGTTAAAAATGTATTTAGAGTTAAAATGCATGGCAACAGTAACAACATAAGAGTGCTTACATGCATTTTTTGGGTAGTAAGGCCCTGTCTTTGCAGGAAGACGATAAATGTATTTTTTATTATACTGTACTAAAACGATGGATGTTTTTGCACTCTAATGTAATGTTAATAGATACTAAAAAGAATGCAAATCATCAACTAAGAGATGGAAAATATATTTGAAAAGTTGCATAATCTGAAAGAAGGGAGAAATGAAAACTATTCAAAGTGAAAACTAATGGTAATAAACCCAAATATGAAAATAATCATATTAATGTAAATTGACTATAAATTTAAACCCCAAAACTAAGATTTTCAGACTCAGCCTTAAAAAAAGCAAAACTTTAAACTGCTTTCTAGATATATACCTTAATAGTAGAACACAGAAAAGTAAATGTATTGAAAGGATGTATTATGCAAACACTACCCAAAGGAACGCTTGTCTAGCTATGTTAAAACCAGATACATAGACAATAGCTAATGTAATTGCCATGTATATTCACCAATAAAGAAAATATGCATAATAGCACTGTTCATAAAAGACAAAAATTGGAAACCCAGAAACAGCTGCATGGATAAATAATATTATATTCAAGTAATGATATATTATAACAAGCTATTTTTACTGCAGCAACCAGGTCGAAATCTCACAAATGTAAGGCTGAGCAAAAGAGGCCAGGCTCCATATGAGACATACTATATGATTTAATTTATGTTTATATTTGTCTCGAAAAACAGACAAAAGGCAGAACAGTTATTACTTTCCATGGAGGTAGTAAAAGGAAAAGGATATGATGGAGATTTTAGGATACTGATAAAATCTATTTCATTATCTTATTGCTGGTTACATAGGTATGTTTACTTTGTGAGAATTCACTGAGTTTTATGCTTACAAATTGTATTCCTTTTATATATAAAAGGTATGTAACATTAGTATTGGTGCATTAGTAGAGATCAATATTAAAGAAATGTATTAAAATTAATTTCTGCTTTTATACTTAAACTCCATAAATATTATAAAGCCATATTCAAAGTATAGACATACCCTTTTACATGATTCAAACTAATTTTAATTGCTCTCAGATACTTTCCTTTATTCCATCTGCCTTTTATAATGAACTGAGAAGTAGTTCTGATAATGCATTATGTTGCTTAAATCTTTTCTACTTATCTGGCCTCTAATAGGCTAACCTGGGAAAAACATGAGTAGGCTTTTCTCAAAACTTTTTTGGGAAAACACACAAATTTTGTCCACACACACACACACACACACACACACACACACACACACACACAGGCACATAGACACATAAATACAAAGTTAGTTATACACTGCTATTAGAAAAATAATTCCTATATTAAGTGAAATTATAAAAATAATTGCTGGATTAAAATTAAAATACATATATAGATTTGCTTTTATATTTTTCTTTTTTTAATCAATTTTGAGACTTTTCACAATGTTGACATATTTGGAAACTTTGTGTTGTATATTTAAAATCTGTAAGTGAAAATCACTGCCATATCTAATGTAAGTATTCTTTTCATAATTTAGAGTCATGTTCTTTCTTGTACTTTTGTCCAAAGGCTATAGGAAGGCCAAATGAGAATGAGTTGCTGAAGTAATTAAGGGTTCCTATTTCTTTCAATAATTAAAGATAGGAAGCAGTCTTCAATTGAACCTCAGACTGAACTGGCAGAGCCTTACAGAACAAAAAAATAAAGGTGAAATGATTTTGGCAATCTAGTTTACCCTTTAAATCACTGTTGAATTCTGTCCCATAGCCATGTACTCCTGGATACTAACTGTATGTTTTAAAAGAGAAGCTGCCCTCTTATAGACAAAGCAGGGTGAGAGATAAGAACTAGTTATATGCCTTATATTATCACACATAATTGATACTACAATCCTATGAAGTAGATTTATTGATCCCATTTTTTACATAGAGGAACTGAGGCTTCATGGTGACAAAGGTCAAAAACATTAAGTGCCCAAATTAACATTCAAACTCGGATATACTGAATTTAAGTCTGTGAAACCCCAGGGTCTGTGTCCTTTCTACTATACTATACTAAATATACAAGGAAATTATATACTTCCTCCCTTACCTAAAAAAGAACAAAACAGGTTGTGACCTAATCAGATTTTTTTGGTTAAAAAACAAACATAAAGATGTGCGTCCCCAGTGTAACTTGGATGACTTAAAAATACAGAAGTTTATTCTTCCAGATCTGGGGCCAACAGTCCAAAATCAAGGAGTCAGCAGCATCATGCTTTCCCTAAAATTTCTTGGAAAGAGCCTCCCTGTTGTTCCTCAGCTTCTAGTAGATGCTGGCCTACCTTGGCTTGTAGCCCCATCACTCCAGTTCCTACCTGTCTTCAAACAGCTGTCTTCCATCTGCATCTGTGTTTCTGTGGCTCCCTACCCTTAAAAGGATACCAGTCATTTGATTTGGGAACCTATCCTGATCTGTATGACATATCTTAACTTGATTATATTTGCAACGACCCTATTTCTAAATGAGATAATTTTAATGGGCAATAGGGTTTAAGGACATTAAAATATCTTCTTGGAGAACACAATTTGCCCACTACACTAAATAATCTTAGTTTATGGTATCTCTAAAGAAAAAAAAAGATATAACCAATAGACATATTATTTTGTAGAGAGATCTCTCACTGTTAGCCATGTTTTGAAATGTGGAATCTAATGCCATATAGCAAAGATGATTTCCATGACACTTTTAGGTTAGAACTGCATTTCCAAACCTGCTTCTAATAATCTCAGAGCCAAGTTGCTGTGTGTGTGTGGATGAAATGGTATAATATATTTTTAAGATAGGTAGATGTTGATACCAAAATATAACTTTATTTTCTGGAAGAAAGGAAAATTCTGCTGTGGGTCAATCAGTAGTATATTGCCTATAGGTGGATTAATAAAATTAAGCATCTTTTATTTTTCAAGCTTGAACATTAGAGTTAGATTTTCTGAATTTTTTAATCTTAGGGGATTGTGTGGTAGAACCTAAGAAACCTGTAAACTCATTTTCAAATATTACATTATTTATCTATATTGGTACTTAAATTTAGCTAAAAGAAAAATACTTGGGAATTTCACCTTGTTTATATTTAATTAAAATTTAAAGTTATTTTAAATTAGTACCAGTGCTTAGTATTTTTTTTATTTTGGCATCATTAATCTATAATTACATGAAGAACGTTATGTTTACTAGGCTCTCCCCTTCACCAAGTCGCCCCCACAAACCCCATTACAGTCACTGTCCATCACCATAGTAAGATGCTGCAGAATCCCTACTCGTCTTCTCTGTGTTGCACAGCCCTGCCCATGCCCCCCCACATTACACATGCTAATCATAATGCCCCCTTTCTTTTTCCTCCCCCTTATCCCTCCCTTCCCACCTGTCCTCCTCAGTCCCTTTCCCTTTGGTAATTATTAGTCCATTCTTGGGTTCTATGATTCTGCTGCTGTTTTGTTACTTCAGTTTTTCTTTGTTCTTATACTCCACAGATGAGTGAAATCATTTGGTACTTGTCTTTCTCCACCTGGCTTATTTCACTGAGCATAATACCCTCTAGTTCCATCCATGTTGTTGCAAATAGTAGGATTTGTTTTCTTCTTATGGCTGAATAATATTCCATTGTGTATATGTACCACATCCTCTTTATCCATTCATCTACTGATGGACACTTAGGTTGCTTCCATTGCTTGGCTATTGTAAATAGTGCTGCAATAAACATAGGGGTGCATATGTCTTTTTCAAACTGGGCTCCTGGATTCTTAGGGTAAGTTCCTAGAAGTGGAATTCCCTGATAAAATGGTATTTCTATTTTGAGCTTTTTGAGGAATCTCCATACTGCTTTCCACAATGGTTGAACTAATTTACATTCCCACCAGCAGTGCAGGAGGGTTCCCCTTTTTCCACAACCTCGCCAACATTTGTTGTTGTTTGTCTTTTGGATGGTGGCGATCCTTACTGGTGTGAGGTGCATTTCTCTGATGATTAGCGATATGGAGCATCTTTTCATGTGTCTGTTGGCCATCTGAATTTCTTCTTTAGAGAACTGTCTATTCAGCTCCTCGGCCCATATTTTAATTGGATTATTTGCTTTTTGTTTGTTGAGGTGCATGAGCTCTTTATATATTTTAGATGTCAGCCCTTTATCGGATCTGTCATTTAGGAATATGGTCTCTCATACTGTTAGATGCCTTTTTGTTCTATTGCTGGTGTCCTTTTCTCTACAGAAGCTTTTCAGCTTGATATAGTTCCACTTGTTCATTTTTGCTTTTATTTCCCCTGCCCAGGGAGATATGTTCATGAAGAAGTTACTCATGTTTATGTCTAAGAGATTTTTGCCTGTGTTTTTTTCTAAGAGTTTTATGGTTTCATGACTTATATTCAGGTCTTTGATCCATTTTGAATTTACTTTTCTGTATGGGGTTAGACAGTGATCCAGTTTCATTCTTTAGCTGTCCAGTTTTGCCAGCACCATCTGTTGAAGAGACTGTCATTTCACCATTGTATGTCCATGGCTCCTTTATCGAATATTAATTGACCATATATGTTTGGGTTAATGTTTGGAGGCTCTATTCTGTTCCACTGGTCTGTGGCTCTGTTCTTGTGCCAGTACCAAATAGTCTTGATTTCTGTGGCTTTGTAGGAGAGCTTGAAGTTGGGGAGCAAGATCCCCACCCCACTTTATTCTTCCTTCTCAGAATTGCTTTGGCTATTTGGGGTCTTTGGTGGTTCCATATGAATTTTAGAACTATTTTTTCCAATTCGTTGAAGAGTGCTGTTGGTATTTTGATAGGGGTTGTGTCAAATCTGTATATTGCTTTGGGAAGGATGGCCATTTTGACGATATTAATTCTTCCTAGCCAGGAGCATGGGATGAGTTTCCATTTGTTAGTGTCCTCTTTAATTTCTCTTAAGAGTGTCTTATAGTTTTCAAGTATAGGTCTTTCACTTCCTTGGTTAGGTTTATTCCTAGGTATTTTAGTCTTTTTGATGCTATTGTGAATGGAATTGTTTTCCTGATTTCTTTTTCTATTAGTTCATTGTTAGTGTATAGGAAAGCCAAAGATTTCTGTGTGTTAATTTTGTATCCTGCAACTTTACTGAATTCCCATATTAATTCTAGTAGCTTTGGATTGGAGTCTTAAGGGTTTTTTATGTACAATATATGTCATCTGCAAATAGTGACAGTTTAACTTCTTCCTTGTATATCTTTGTTTTGTCTAATTGCCGTGGCTAAGACCTCCAGTACTATGGTGAATAACAGTGGGGAGAGTGGGCATACCTATCTTGTTCCTGATCTCAGAGGAAAAGCTTTCAGCCTCTTGCTATTCAGTATGATGTTGGCTGTGAGTTTATCATATATGGCTTTTATCATGCTGAGGTACTTGCCCTCTCTGCCCATTTTGTTGAGAGATTTTATCATGAATGGATGTTGAACTTTGTTGAATGCTTTTTCAGCATCTATGGAGATGATCATGTGGTTTTTGCCCTTCTTTTTATTTATGTGGTGGTTGATGTTGATGGATTTTTGAGTTTTGTGCCATCCTTGCATCCCTGGGATGAATCCCACTTGGTCATGGTGTATGATCCTTTTGATGTAGTTTTGAATTCGGTTTGCTAATATTTTGTTGAGTATTTTTGCATCTACGTTCATCAGGGATATTGGTCTGTAGTTTTCTTTTTTGGTGGGGTCTTTACCTGGTTTTGGTATTAGGGTGATGTTGGCATCATATAATGAGTTGGGAGTATTCCTTCCTCTTCAATTTTTTGGAAAACTTTAAGGAAAATGGATATTATATCTTCTCTGTATGTCTACTAAAATTCCGAGGTACATCCATCTGGTCCAGGGGTTTTGTTCTTGGGCAGTTTTTTGATTACCAATTCAATTTCTTTGCAGGTAATTTGTTTGTTTAGATTTTGTGTTTCTTCCTTGGTCAGTCTTGGAAGATTGTATTTTTCTAGGAAGTTGTCCATTTCTTTTAGGTTTCCCAACTTGTTAGCATATAGGTTTTCATAATATTCTCTAATAATTCTTTGTATTTCTGTGGGGTCCGTTTTGATTTTTCCTTTCTCGTTTCTGATTCTGTTGATGTGTGTTGACTCTCTTTTTCTCTTAGTAAGTCTGGCTAGAGGCTTATCTATTTGGCTATTTTCTCGAAGAACCAAGTCTTGGTTTCATTGATTTTTTTCTACTGTTTTATTCTTCTCAATTTTATTTATTTCTTGTCTGGTCTTTATTATGTCCCTTGTTCTGCTCACTTTAGGCCTCATTTGTTCTTCTTTTTCCAATTTTAATATTTGTGACATTAGATTATTCATTTGGGATTGTTCTTTCTTCTTTAAATATGCCTGGAATGCTATATACTTTCCTCTTAAGACTGCTTTCGCTACATCCCACAGAAGTTTGGGCTTTGTATTTTTGTTGTCATTTGTTTCCATATATTGCTGGATCTCCATTTTAATTTGGTCATTGATCCATTGATTATTTAGGAGCATGTTGTTAAGCCTCCATGTGTTTGTGAGCCTTTTTGCTTTCTTTGTACAGTTTATTTCTAGTTTTATGCCTTTGTGGTCTGAAAAGTTGGTTGGTAGGATATCAATCTTTTTGCATTTACTGAGGCTCTTTTTGTGGCCCAGTATGTGGTCTGTTCTGGAGAATGTTCCATGTGCACTTGAGAAGAATGTGTATCCTGTTTGCTTTTGGATGTAAAGTTCTATAGATGTCTTTTAGGTCCATCTGTTCTAGTGTGTTGTTCAGTGCCTCTGTGTCCTTACTTATTTTCTGTCTGGTGGATCTATCCTTTGGGGTGAGTGGTGTGTTGAATTATCCTAAAATGATTGCATTGCATTCTATTTCCTCCTTTAATTCTGTTAATATTTGTTTCACATATGCTTGTGCTCCTGTGTTGGGTGCATATATATTTATAATGATTATATCCTCTTGTTGGACTGACCCCCTTATCATTATGTAATGTCCTTCTTTATCTCTTGTTACTTTCTTTGTTCTAAAGTCTATTTTGTCTGATACTAGTACTGCAACACCTGCTTTTTTCTCCTTGTTGTTTGCATGAAGTATCTTTTTCCATCCCTTGACTTTTAGTCTCTTCATGTCTTTGGGTTTGCGGTAAGTCTCTTGTAGGCAGCATATGGATGGATCTTGCCTTTTTATCCTTTCTATTACTCTGTGTCTTTTGATTGGTACATCATTCCATTTATATTTAGGGTGATTATTGAAAGATATGTACTTATTGCCATTGCAGGCTTTAGATTCGTGGTTACCAAAGGTTCCAGGTTAGCTTCTTTAATATGTTCCTGTCTAACTTAACTCACTTATTGAGCTATTATAAACTCTGTCTGATGATTCTTTCTCTCCCTTCTTATTCCTCCTCCTCTATTCTATACATGTTGGGTGTTTTATTCTGTACTCTTTTGTATTTTCTTTGACCACTTTTGTGGGTAGTTGATTTTATTTTTTGCCTTTAGTTAGTATTTTGTTGGTCTGCTTTCTTTGCTGTGATTTTATTTTCTCTTGTGACATCTATTTAGCCTTAGGAGTGCTCCCATCTAGAGCAGCCCCTCTAACATACCCTGTAGAGGTGGTTTGTGGGAGGCAAATTCCCTCAACTTTTGCTTATCTTGGAATTGTTTAATCCCTCCTTAATATTTAAATGATAATCGTGCTGGTTACAGTATTCTTGGTTCAAGGCCCTTCTGTTTCATTGCATTAAATATATCATGCCATTCTCTTCTGGCCTGTAAGGATTCTGTTGAGAAGTCTGACAATAGCCTGATGGGTTCTCCTTTGTAGGTGACCTTTTTCTTCTCTCTAGCTGCCTTTACAATTCTGTCCTTGTCCTTGATCTTTGCCATTTTAATTATTATGTGTCTTGGTGTTGTCCTCTTTGGGTCCCTTCTTTTGGGAGTTCTGTGTACCTCTGTGGTCTGAGAGACTATTTCCTTCTCCAGTTTGGGGAAGTTTTCAGCAATTATTTCTTCAAATACACTTTCTATTCCTTTTTCTCTCTCTTCTTCTTCTGGTACCCCCTATAATGCTGATATTGCTCCTTTTGGATTGTTCATACAGTTCTCTTCATGTTGTTTCAATCCTGGAGATCCTTTTATCTCTCTCTCCGTCAGCTTCTATGTGTTCCTGTTCTCCGCATTCTAATCCATCAATGGCCTCTTACATCTCATCCATTCTGCTTTTAAATCCTTCCAGAGATTGTTTTATTTCTGTATTCTCCCTCCTTAGCTCTTGCATATTTCTCTGGAAGTCCATCAGCATGGTTATGACCTTACTTTTAAATTCTTTTTCAGGAAGATTGGTTAGGTCTGTCTCTCCAGATTCCTTATCAGGGAATACTGTCTGGGTTAATCTGGTCTGTATCAAATTCTTCTGCCTTTTCATGGTGATAGAGATAAGTCGTGGGTAGTTGGCACATGTCAGCTGGGAGAACGTCCCTTCTTGCTACTTTGTGGCCTTCCTCTCCTGGGAGAATGGTGACCCCTTGCAGCTTGTGCTGGGCAGCGGCACGCAGATGGGGTCTCTGATTCTTGCCCAGCCACTGTGGAGGGAGCTCCATGCTTCGTTGCTGTGGGCGTGACCTCTGCCACTATGGCAGAGTCGAGCGGGAGCGGGAGCTGGCGGGAGGCTGTTTATCTCTGTGAGGGGCCTCCGAGCTGTGCTGCTGCCCACGGGTTAGGGTGCCCAGAGTTTCCCAGGATTCCCAGTTACTGGGCTGATTGCTTCAGGGTACTTCAGTCCAGCTTTGAGGCCCCTGTTTCTTTCTTTCAAAAAGCACTCGCTTTTCTTTGTCCCAGGGGCGCCGGCTGCGGGGACCTGCTCACAGGTCTTACTGTCCTGTTTCCCTAGTATTCAGCACCCCATGCACTGTGTGTCTGTGCTCCAGTGAGGATGACTGGGGCTGGGTGTTCAGCAGTCCTGGACTCCCTCTCCCTCCCCGCTCCGACTCCTCTCCTCATGCTGGGGAGCTGGGGTGAGGGGCGCTCGGGTCCCGCCGGGCCGGGGCTTGTATCTTACCCCCTTCGCGAGGCTCTGGGTTCTCCACTCACAGGTGCAGATGTAGCCTGGCTATTGTCCTGTATCTTCTGGTCTCTCTTTTAGGGATAGTTATATTTGTTGTATTTTCAAAAATATGTATGGTTTTGGGAGGAAATTTCTGCTGCTCTACTCATGCCACCATCTTGGCTCCGCCTCCAGTACTTAGTATTTTGCCATTTGTTTTTGAACTTTAGAAAAAAATGGTAGGAACTATATGCACAAGCATTGCTATTTTCTCTTGCTAGCAGTCTAGAATCATTCCAGTACCATTAATCTTACTTTAGTGTGTTCTTTCCCTGCAGCTGAATGTTACTTGTAATTGTAAGTGTTGCCCTGACTCCCTTATTCAATTTTATTCCTGGAAGTGATAAAATGTATTATAAATCAATACATTTTGTTCATACCCCTTTTCCCATTTATGGATGGCCTTGTATTTAGTAAATTATATTCCCTAACCTTAAATTTTCTTGTGTCTACATACTCATTTTTATGTATGAAAAAATAATATTAACAATTTAAATCTCCAGGATATGTTATGCTGCATAATTGCTGAGTGAGATATTCCACAAATGAAACTAGTATTTATGTATTTGGAGTGTCCCAGAAGTCCATATGTGGTGCAAGGCATTGATGATGAGCAGGCAAGTATTTCACAAAGGCCAGCTTCCTATTCTGCATGTTCCATAGCAGTAAGAAGGGGTAAGACAAGGATTAAAGTACAAATAGTTTGGCATGAGGAGATCCAAACCTTTTGGATAGGAATGGAACCATTTGGATAGGAATGGACTGCAGCTGGTCCTAGGAAATTGGGTTCAAGTGAAAGACAAGCAGATTGTGTTCACAATAGAATGAATCAAAACAAGTGAAGGGGGTTTGGAGTAGATCACAAAGAATAGAGTCATAAAATGAAGTGCCCTATATAAATGAATAGTCCTTACCATTCAAAAAACAAGATTGTGTATATGATCATAATATTCAGAGCAATAGCTTCTGTATTAATCTTAAAGTTTCTCCTGAGAACAGACTTAACAAGGCTGTGCTTGGAGGAAGGTTTACCATATGATATAGTAGGTGCTCAGAAAATGCAGAGCAGTTGGGCTGACTTTAAGCACTATAGAAATGCACTATGATTTGGGTAGAATCTGTGGACTCTTTCTGGCCTGAAGTATTCTGTTCTGCTTTGTTCATGTATTTTAGATTTTGTTCTTTGATTAACACCATATTAATTAACTACCATTGTGTTCTGAGGCTCTTTGACTGTATACTAAGTGTCCATTCTCCTACATACCATGTGTTCCTCCACTGAAAAATGAAGTTAGCATTCTTTAATATTGAGCATCATGTGCTTTAGTCTCAAGTAAATACCCTTACTTTTCAGATATTCTTTCCTTTCTCAAACTCATTTTCTTTTTTCTATTTGTTTGCAAGTAACTGCCTCATTTTGGGAAATATAGCTTGCCCTTGTGTTCCTCTGCCTCCCTTATTTGCCAGGAATTTTACCCTCTTACCACTGCAGCAGTTTACTCTGATAACTCAATCCAGTGCCTCACCATGAGCCCTTCCTCATTAGAAATTGGCCCTCACTTGACACATCAAAATAGAATATTATTCACCAAGAGGCAGGAGAGAGAGTGGTTAGGAGCTATGACTTTGGAAGCAGAGCACTGCCATTTTTTTTTTTAACTCTGTGCTCTGTTTTATTTATTTAGCTTAAAATTTTTGATGTGAAAAATGGAAATAAAAATAACTATTTTGAAAGATTGAGGATTACAATTTTAATACAGCTAATAGCTTGGAATGATATGTGCTAGTTAGTAATATTCAGTAGTTAACTTTGTTTCTTTCTGCCTCATTCTCAGCATTTTCCTCCAGTTGACTCAGTCCATGTTTCATTTTACCTGAGTTAACCTCACCCTAACATTTTTCTGTGAGCTTTAGGTTTCAGTCCTCCAACATGTTAAATCCCTTTCCTGTATCTGCAAACCTTCATTTTAAACATGCTGCACATTCTCCCTTAATACGTAACAGATGTGATCAAGTTTTTCCTAGCTTAATCCATTTCCTTGTGTCCTAATTCCCCATCTTTCATTGTAATTGCTCTTCTTTCTTTCCCAGTGGCAGCGTGGGATCTCCCTCATCCCATCATGGAAACTACCCTTGTCAGCTTTCCCAGTAGTGCCTTTTAGCACATGCTTCCAGTGCTCTCTCCATATACCCTGTATATTATTTTCTTGCCCATCAGGCTTGTATTATGCTTTCACTACCAATTGTCCACACCAGCATGTCTTTAATAAGGGTTTTTCAGAGCCTATTGGAACACTCTTTGCCTTCAATCACAAAACACTGGAATTGCTGGAGAGTTTGCATGTCTGGGTAACTCTTGACTCAAGGATGATGGCTGTGGGAGCATAATTATTTCAGCTCTATTCCCCCTCATTTGTATGGAGTATTCTTAAGTGGCAGCCAGGTCCATTTTTTTGATAGTGTTCTAATCTTGTGTATTCTTACCAATTTTTGGTCTCTTTTTCTATCAGTTTTCAGAGAGGAGTTTTGAAATCTGTAATTATGCATATGTTTATATATAATTCCTCTTTCTGGAAGGTTTTGCATAATTTATCTTGAAGCTCTGTTATTAGATATACAGACATTCAAGATTGTTATGTCTTTATGACTTGAAACATTTTATTAAACAGTTTACCAATTTATTCTTTATCTTTTTTATTTACTATGTATATTGTAGCTCTCTAATGCTTAATTTTACATGGTTTATAATTTTCATACTTTTATTTTTCACCTTTCATTATCTTTATATTTAAATTATGTTTTTCATATATAGCCTATACTTGGATGTTGATTTTTTTCATTCTTTTAAAGTTAGGTTTATTGGGGTATAATTTAAATATAATCTCACCCTTTTTATGTGTATAGTTCACTGAGTCTTCTTAAATTATACAATCCTGTAATCACCAACATAATTAATATTTCATTATTTCCTTTACCTTAAAAAGTTCCTAATGCTTCTTCATACTTAATCATTTCCTTCCATCTCTAGTCCCTGGAAACCAGTGATCTAATTTCTGTCCCTGTAGTTTTGTATTTTCTAGAATTCCTTGTAAGTAGAATTCTAGAATAAGTAGCCATTTGTGTTTGGTTTCTTTTACTTAGCATAAGTTTTTAAGATTTATCCATGGTTTTACATAAACCAATAGTCTTTCTTTATTGCTGAGTTGTAGCATTTTTAAAAATTTAATCTGACAATCATTTCCTTTTAACTGAAATTGTTAGACCATATGTAATTAATGAATATTAATATAGTTGGGTTTACATCTACCATCTGCTATTTGTTTTCTGTTCGTTCATTTTTTCCTACCCTTCTTTTGGATTAAATATATTTTGTATCCCATTGTATCTCTACTATTTGTTCTTTTACCCCTCTGTGATTTACTTTCTAACTGATTACTGTAGTGTTAAAAGATGCATCTTCAACTTAAAACATTCTACAATCTGGTGCAATTATACATATGAACCTTACTGAGTCACATGTAATGTAAGATCCTCAGAATAGTTCACTTCTGTTTTAGCCCCAGTTCATGTGTGCTGTTGCTATAATACATTTTACTTGCACCTGTGTTATAAATCCCACAGTACTTTGTTATATATATATGACAAGGCACTAAATTAACTTTTAAAGAAATAAGCTAAATGAATGAAGCAAAGTTTCTATATTATAATTTTTTCTTTCCACTGCCTATTACTCTTTGTAGATTCAGTTTTCCATGTAATATTCTTCAGTCAAATAATTTCCCTTAGCATTTATAATAGTGAAGGTCTAATGCAAAAGAAACATGTTGTCATATAGTAGTTTGAACTTTTGCTTTCGTCTTTATTTTTGAAAGATATTTTTAAGAAATTTGTAGGTTGACCTTTCTTTTTCTTTTGAGACTTCCAAGATACCTTGCTGCATTGTTTCTAATGAAGGGTGGGTAATCATTCTTTCTTCCTGTTTATATAATATGGTTCTTTTTTTTCTTTTTTTTTTTTGTCTGGCTAATTTTCATATTTTTGTAACTTTTATAATCAATAAATATGATTTAGCATGGTGTGATTTTTATTTTAAACTACTTTGTTTTGTTGAACTTAGACATATGGGTTACTATTCTAATGGATATTGAGTATTTTTTAGGAATGCCTTTTGTATCCTTGGATAGTTGAAATTCTATGTTGATGTTGGGCTGCAGTTTTTTCTCTCCCTTCACACAGTACTTGACTTTATTCTGGAGGGCAGTTTAGTTACTACAGCCTTTAAAACTTGTTTTTTTTTTGTACTTTATAAGAGTGGGTTTTCAGTGGTCTTACTCTGAAGTTTGTGTATCCCTACTTTAAGGCATGCCTTTCCTTGGGTCTCTGCCGTCTGCCCTGAGTATTCAGCAAGGTCTGTCCGCTCTGGCAGTTGGACAGCAACATCTGTCTACCTGGTTTTATAAGCATTTTATTCACTGTCATTGATTAGGTATGCAGGTATCAAGATACATTAGTTAAAACCTATTTGTGTGCTTCTTAGGATTCATCCAAATATTCAAGGGACCCCTACACAGATTTTTGGATCATGTTACCTACATAGCTTTTTTTCAGTACTTTGCTGCTAAAATTCCATCAACTTTGGCCTCCCCAAACTTCAGGATATGTCTCCTCAATTCAACAAGGCTGCCACTCTTCTTGGGTTTCTCCTGCCTTTCTCATGATCTGAAAAGGCAGATTGTGCCTTTCTAGGCAGAAAGTCATGGCAATTGAAGTCTTTTATTTCTCCCAAGGATCCCAGTGCTGTGAGGTGTTGTCAAATATTTGAAAAACATTGTTTCGTATATTTCATCAAAACTCTAGTTGTTTATGTTAGGAGGGCAAACTCTTACCATTTTTCAAAACATGTCTTTTAAAATAGTGTTTGTTTTGTTTTCACGTTGAAGGCCATTAGATTCAGGATGCCTTTCTGAATTAGCATGAAATAATGTTTATTTTTAACATGGCAATTTTCTTGGGATAAAGTCCATAGCTTTCAAATTTCTCAGAGACCCCAGCAAAAATGAATGTGCATATATGTTTTGTAATCGCTAACCTATTCTATGAGGTGACTATATTAGATGTTAAAAATAGGATTAATTTACTCAAAACTACTGTTTAATGATAGTAAATAAAATGCTCCAGTGGCATCTACAAAATGAATTTGAAAATTTTATAGCATTGGACTACAAACTAATGGAATGTAGTGGTATGTATAAGGAATAATAATCTTTTTTATTCATAGTTCTGGAAAGACAAAAAATGTACAATAAATACTTAACAAACATATATTGAACTTTAACTGTATGGAAGGTAACTGGTAGAGGTGGTGGGGAAAAGAATACAAATTTAGATAACTGGTGGAATTTCCTCTCCAATGAACACAGACTAGACTTGATTGATTGATATTACTCTGTTTTAATCATCTATGGCTGTATTTAGAAATGACAATATGACGTATAAAGCACTCTTCTTTTACATGTTGTATTTTAATTTCTGTAGATAACCTACAGATACAGGTCCTAGAAACACCTTAAACATAATCATTAGTGTTATAATGAAAATAATTTTAGTTAAGTTGCATTAGGGATACCTTTCCCATAAGGTAAGCTTGAAGATTATAGTAATTTAAGATTTTACAAGCTATGTATATATTTACTAATAAATTAATAAAGAATAGAGAATATATTTAGTATTAGGGAAAAAAATTTAAACCAAATTTTAGAAGTGCTTAGCAATATGAATACTTCTTAAGTTCTGAGTTTTAAGAAGTTTTGTGTGTTTTTATTAGAAATAACAGAAATATTTAGAGAGTAAGTATAGTTTATGCTTGTGTGATTTAAATACTTATTAGTTTGAACATTGATAAACCTATAAATGTTAAGTCAAGAAAGCCAAGGAAATACAGAAGTCCAGATTGGTGACAGCAATATTTTTAATATAAGACTTCACTACAGAGGTAGTGAAGGGCTTAGTCAGGGAGACTACAGCAGTAAAGGAAAAAAAAAGTTCTGGGTTTTATAGTAAGTTTTTTTTTTTTTATAGTAAAGGTTTTTCAGTCTTTAGCCAAGCAGATATCCCTAAGGGTCTGGGCCAGACTCAGGTGCAAGAATTCCTGTCTCTTGGTTAGCGGAACTTGAGCCCTGCTGATGTCCTCAGGGACTGGGCGAGATGTTTTCCAGATCCTCTCCAGGCCTGCTCTCTCTCTAAGAATGAAACTCAGAATACCACAATTAGTTTTCTTGTCTCTGCCTTCTCTACCATGAATATTAGCCTCTCTTACACTGTGTTATTTTCTGCTCTACCACAAATCTTTAAGTCATGTCCATTGGGAATATAATTTAACATTATTTTCAGGCCAGAAGGCAAAAATAAAATCTGATCATTAAAACTAGTCAGTTACTGAGAATTTGGTACATTATTCATCTACTTTCCTTTTAAGTTATTGAAGAGCAAAATATTAAAGATCTAGATCTTTGAATTGTTATTTTGTGGCAATCTGAGGCCAATCATTCCTTGTACATTTTAGGAAACTACTTAACTGTAAAATTGTGCTATGTTCAGAATGAACAAATTTAAAGAGAAAGTTTCAAACTCCCAATTTTTAAATATAAAAGGTTATTACACTTTTCAGCCTTCTTAAATTAAATGTTGGTATAATTTAGCTCATACCTCTTCCACCCTATTTTCATTCTGTTTGCATGAGGGCTCTGTATAGAATTAAAATATTTTAATTGAGCATAATCATGATGATTATACTCAATTAGCCACTGCATTAGCCACTGCAGATATGTCAAATCAATTACAGTATCTTACTAGTTTTAGGGGATCCAGCATCATGGAAACCCCATTCATTTTAACAAATATAATGCTAGCAATATAAGTTACATGTGAAGGATACAGAAGTTACAGATTTCATAGCTGCACTACAATAAAGGCTGACCCTACTCATTCACTTACCTCTGCAAGCTCTGCTGAAACAGCAGGATTTTGAAACTGGCTGTGAAATTAGATTTTTCCATTGTAAGCAATGAGAGCTGTCATAGTCTGATCTCTAAAGGAAAAAACAAAACAAAAGTGTGTTATCATGATATTTCTCTCTCCCATGAATATTTTCTCTCATCACAATATGCAAAGAGTGGTGTACAAATTGAAGTTGACTTTGTGTACTTAGGGATTTTTAGTAAGATTTGAGCCATACAATTTATCTCCTCTGACAACATCTTATGAAACATATGCCTAATAAAAAATAGGCAGATGATTATTAAATAAGAGCTAAAAGATAACCTGTACTGCTCAAAACAGTTTACATTTCCCCCAAAGAACCTTTAATCTATTATTGGTAGAATTGACTGATATGAGGCTTTCTACACTACTTGCATTTTCTGATTAGCCAAAATAATATACAAGCTCTCTCCTCACTCTGTCTCTACTATTTCAGTGTTTAGTATTGGTACAAGCTTATCAAATTAGAATTCGAATTTGAAAATTAGTATTTAGACCTTATGGAAATTAGACTGTATGGAAATTAGAATTTAGACCTTAAAACTGGACAAAAATGAATTCTCAGTTTGACTTTGTGTCTCATTGGCTGTTACTGGGCAGGTCACCTGAACTCCCCAAACCATAGCATTCTCACCCCTACAACAGAGGTTATTATAGCTCCTTAATGTTAGCCTGTGATTGTTACAAAATTAAAATAATCTAGGTATGCTCATTAAAGAGTACTGGATATTTTCTCTGTAGCTATTAATCATTTCCAAATGTCTTTCTACCTCATATAGTGGTCTCAGACAGAAAGCCCTATGCTATCGTTGTTTCTAGGGCCAGAGGATACATAGTCTTGTGCAAATCCTGACCTGAGTGACTAAACCTGGCTCACACTAAAGAAACAATCTTAGAAGGACTGAAGAGTGACAACAACCTCAGAACAGAACTAGTATCTTAGAAAGAGACCAGAGAGCCAAATGGTTTAAGAACTACTTGGACAAATTTTGAAGTTATATTTATCTTGAAACAATTGGCATATATTTTCTCAGCTTTTGAAATAACTATAAAGACATCTATAGGACGGAATAAAATCAGAGGAAAAAATATTCTAATACTAAAAGAAATCCCAGAATATGGACAAAGTATTCTCTATCTATTAAAATGACAGATTGGCTTCATAAAGAACAGTGTGCTGCTATTGCTGGAACAGAGTAAGACAATCTTCGGAGAATTTGAAGAATACACTCTCCCTGTTTGGAAATGCAAATTCAAAATCAATCCATATGCGAGAAGTGTGCACTCTTATTATATGTTTGCTTGATTTTTAGGGGGAACATAATGCTGCCCATTATTTTCTATCCCGTTAGTACCTTTTTTTCTAAGTCTTTTCTGAGACTAAAACTACCAGGCAGTAATCAAGGGAAACAATTTATTATGCAGAATTAATGTGTATAGTATATTCACTGGAAAATCAATGAAAAGTGATCTGCACTTGATAGAGTCTAGACTTTAGAGACGTTTTTAATTAAAAGTATAAAAAAAAAGTCTCTGCCTTGAAGCAGGGAGAAAGAGAATGAGAGGGTTTAACACTAGAGAGAGCAAAGATGAGGCTTCTCCTAGACATCTTTTCAGGAATAAATACTGAAAGAAAAGAGAGAGGGATACAGTTAGTTTTGAAGGTAGTAATTCAATAACTTAGCAATGAGTCCAGTTGTTTTACATGTTTAAAAACATGGAAGTATTTTGTACTTTAAAATGGAAAAAAAAATTGTTATAACAAAGTTCTAGGGGACCACAGTCACTATATTTTCTATCAATGTATGCAAAGTATCAAATCATAGTTTCCTTATCAGTCTAGTAGCTTATTATCTTCATTTGGTCATAATTAATATATCACTTATTTTCATGAGACAATGTTAAATGATTACTTGTTCTGATTTTACAGTGAAATTGGCAGCATGAATTACTGATTATAAACTGAAGAGAATAAAAGGTCATAGGTCGTCTAAGTGTGACTCCATCTTTGACCACTATGCATGGATAGTTAGTTACTCCTTTTTCTGATGTTTCTTTTCTGTACCAATGGGGTAATGGCATTCATTGTGAGAGATGTTTGCTCTGAAGTCAAGTTGATGCAAATTCACATTTACTAGTTATAGGACAGGATAAAAGTTGGTATGTTTTCCTGGGCCTTGCTCTCCTTTTCTGAATGAGAGAAAAATAGTACTTACATATTGAAATAATGAAATAATATGGTAAAGTGCCTAGAATAATGCCCAGCACACAGTAAGGGTTCAGTTAATTATATATTATGTATGCATCTACATATATATATTTGTATGTAAATTAGCTGTTAAAATAATGCTCAGAGAAAGTAAGAGTTCAATGAATGATAGTGTTTATCATTACTACCTCATTTGATATCAGAGAAGGCTATGCTTATTTATATTTTTGTGTATATAAGGTATAGTACTCCAGCAATGTAATAAAAGACTTGAAAACAAGATCCCTGCGCCCCACCCCAAATACCTGATCATTTGAATCATGTAATATGCTGGATTCAGATTGTACCAACATCAGAGCTGATTGGGCAGATCCTTCCCATTCTCAGCTTCTTGTTCAGTGATATCATATTGGTATCTTGAAATTAGCCATGTGGGCCTATTTACGTAATAGGAATTGACAAATGGCATAAATCAGGGATTCCCCAATTGGTAGGGAGTAAGTTGTTAACCATATACTGGCCCATCCCTGATTAAATGTTTACCAATATTGATATGAAACTAAGTCTCTATACCTATGAGACTGACACTTAGCCCAGTTTGTGTATTAGGATTATCTGGAGCTTTTGTTTTATCTTGTTTTGTTTTTTAAGAGACTGCTTGGGCCACAACCCGCCTAATTTAATACCAATGTGCAACCATATCTGAGATTGACCTAGTTCAGGAAAACTCAAACTGTATCTCAAAGGAGATGTTTTATTGATGCATGAAACACTATGATAGGTTAATCTAGGGCACTAAGATTAGGCACATCACAAATTTCACACAGATACCTACATCTATACATCTGTATCTGTAAGATTTTTTATTTCAACTTATATACTTACTGAACTTCCATTAATTAATGCTGTGTTAAAATCACTAACTCTTTTTTTAATTGAAGTATAGTTGATGTACAGTTTTATATTTGGTTTTAAGTACACAATGATTCAACAGGTATTGACATTATTAAATCTCACCCCAACTAGTGCAGTTACTATCTGTCAACACAGAAAGATGTTACAGAACCACTGACTATATTCTCCATGTGCACTTCCATCTCCGTGTCAACTTATATTATGATTGAGATGTTTGTGCCTCTTTATCCTCCTCACTTATCCCAACCACTTCTCCATAGTAATCATGAGTCACTTCTTAGTGTCTAAGATTCTACTGCTCTTTTGTTCATTTTGTTTTGTTTTGTTTTTAGATTGCACAAATAAATGAAATCATATGGTATTTGTCTTTCTCTGTCTTCCTTATTTCACTTAGTATAGTATCTTCTAGGTGCATCCATGTTGTCATAAATGGCAGGACTTCTTTCTTTTTATGGCCAAAAATACTCCATTGTGTGTATGTACCACATCTTTGCTATCCACTCATCCACTGATGGACATTCTGATTGCTTCAACATCTTGGCTATTGTAAATAATGCGGCAGCAAACAAACAAAGGGGTGTATATATCTTTTTGAATCAGATTTTGTTTTCTTTGGATAAATTCCTAGAAGTAGAATTACTGGGTCATATTGTATTTCTATTTTTAGTTTTTTGAGGAACCTCCATACTGCTTTCCACAGTGGCTGCACCTATTTACATTCCCACCATAAGTGCAGGAGGGTCCCATTTTCTCCACATCCTCACCAACACTTGTTATATCTTGTCTTCTGGGTTGTAGCCATTCTGACTGGTGTGAGGTGATACCCCTTGGTGCTTTTGACTTGCATTTTCCTGATAATTAGTGATATGGAGCATTTTTTCATGTGCCTGTTGGCCGTCTATACTCCCTCTTTGGAAAAATACCCGTTCAGGTCTTCTTTTTTTATTGGGTCATTTCTTTTCTTGGTGTTGAGGCATGCAATTTCTTTATATATTTTGGGCATTAATCCTGTATTGAATAAATCATTTATGAATATATTCTCCCATACTGTAGGTTGCCTTTTTATTCTGATGGTAATGTCCTTTGTTGTGTAAAACCTTTTTTAGTTTGATGTAGTCCCACTTGTAAATTTTTTATTTTGTTTCCCTTGCCTGGGGAGATGTGTCCAGGAAAAATTGCTCATGGTTATGCTCAAGAGATTTTTTCCTATGTTTTCTTCAAAGAGTTTTATGGTTTCATATTTTACATTTAGGTCTTTGATCCATGTGAGTTTACTTTTGTGTATGGAGTTAAGCAGTAACCCAGTTTCATTCTCTTGCATGTATCTGTCCAATTGTCCCAACACCAGTTATTGAAGAGGTTATCTTTTCTCCACTATATATTCATGTCTCCTTTATCATGTATTAATTGACCATGTGTGTGTAGGTTTATATCTGGGCTCTCCTGTTCCACTGATCTTTGGGTCTGTTCTTGTGCCAGTACCATACTGTTTTGATTACTCTAGATTTGTGGTATTGCTTGAAGTCAGGGAGCATAATACCTCCAACTTTGTTCTTCTTTCTTAAAATTGCTTTGGCTATTCCAGGTGAAATCACTGACCCTTATTGTGAGCCTAATAGAATATTCTTAATCATTTTAGGGTTGCAAGCTGAAATGTCTACAATAGCATTTCCACAACTATTTTGTTTACAAAGAATTGCTGTGGTGTTTGTTAAAATACAGAGCCTGCTGTCATTCTCACTTTGTTGAACCACACAGTCTTCAAAGGATGAACTGGAGATCCACATTTTTAGTCAACAGCCTAGATGGTTGTTCTGATCTGGCAGTTTTGTGAAACATTAGCCAATGGACACTAAGTAAATGATTTAAGTGTGTGAAGCAGGGGAAATTATGCATATGATGAACTGAGAGAATGTCTGTGGCTGTGGTGTCTAGAGCCATCTACCTTTCAAGTTTTCAAAGTAAACTGGAAATATGATTGTTATATAAAATATTATTTTTAAATATTTATAAATTACTCATTATCTTTGTATTATTACCGTCCAGGGCAAACTAAACATTTTGATGCATTTCCAGTTTAAAAAACATGTATTTATGTATATACTATCTCCTTCAAACTCCTGTGAAAGGTAGCAGTGAATGAGAGAAGTCAACTCTGATCTCCTCTACTCTGCCTTTGTTCATTCCATTCCCTTCCCTTCCATGGTGCTCTCTGCTCTGTTCCTTTTTCATAGTAAAGCAAAATTCTGTAAGTCAGGTATGGGAAAGAGAAAAGTGACATATGTATATCATTCCTGTCCCTGGCACATAAAGGGACTCAAGGAATATTTGCTGAATACTCCTGAAAGTTTTAAAGAAATATGTAGGTGTCTTCTATTTAAAAAGGTTGTTTTACTTTATGAGTATAAAAATGTGATTATATTATTTGAGTGTAAAAACTGACTTGAATGTAAAAGAGGTGATTGGATTTTCTGGATATAAAAAGGAAGAGTAAATGGAGGATAGTTAAGAATGACTTCTTAGTAATAGAAGAAAGTTTTAAATATATTCATTGCTTTTTTTTCCTGACACTCCTCCCCCAAAATATATTCTAATAACAAGTTACAGAAATTACTTTTACCTGCACAGAGGATAGTTTATAAGGTCCAAGTGGCAGAGATCATGTCAGTCTTTGTTTTCATCATATTTGTAGTTTCTAACATAGTGCCAGGGACATAGAATTTCCTCCATAAATACTTTTTAAATGGGATAATGAATGATTAAATGAATTAAGTAGGTTGAGTACTTGTCATATATGTTCATGTTAATTGTGCTGTAATCATGTCAACTTAATCACATATGGAACCCTTTCTCTGATAGATACCAAGGTAGTCTGTAGAGTTATTATTGACTGATCATGTACTAGACTTATTGTAGATTATGCAAATCCACAGAAAATCTCTTTCTTAAAACAGACATATACATATATGTTTTTACTGAAATGGAATTCATCCTTTCAATCTTGGTTAGCATGGTTTGTCCAAGGATCAAACATTTTGCGCATAGGAAACTACTGCTCTGTTGGGGGAGGGGAAACCTCTGTCTGCATAATCTCTGGAAAAAGGGATAAAAAAAGTATTTTTCTAGAGAGTAAAGAATTGGGAGTTTAAGGACTGTATATTATATGGGAAAGAGTAGAGTGGGACCTGTTGAAAAAGGTTCAATAAAACCTTCTAGGCACAAACTCTAGTCCCCCTTTTTGGTAAGCAACTGAAAGTGAAATGTTAAAATGGGCTGTAAATTTGCAATGCTTTTCTTCAGCAACCTGATTTCACCAATAATATATCCACCTTTGTATCTACAATTAAAATATGTAACATATCTTTAATTTTTTTGTATCTGGTTTCCATATTGAATCATATATTATTTATACAAAATTATTTTTAAGGTAAAGAATTGTTTCCATTCTCTCTATATAGATCTATAAAATTACTATCATTAGAGATTTTCATGGACCTGAAGTATTTCTAGAGCTATCACATATGATAAATGACTTGCTTCATCCAGGAAGATGTGGGGCAGAAAATATTAGCCTTGCCATAAGGGAGACTGGTTTAATATTTTAGGCTCTTTCCACATGATTCCTTTCAGTGATATTACATATATGAAATTACTTTCTAAGTGTTTTGATATTTTTATTAGTTCCTATTACATCACTGCAGTAATGACCACAGTGTCCACATCATAGATATTACATGTTTTGAGAGCTTTTCTTCCCCCACAAAGGTAGCAGAAGGCCATGGATTTGAACTGCAGAATGCAGAATACAATATAAAGTGAATATGTTAGATTTACTGTGGAAGCATTAAAAGACAATGGATATAAATTGAGAAACATGACCATTTCATTCTACTAAAACCAAAAAATCGATATTTTTTTCAAATAAAATTATAAATTTTGTTGTAATAGAACTTTCCATGGAGCCCTCAAACTTGTGCAACATTAATATGGGAAAGGAGGGCAATTGGCAAAGGACACAAGTTCAGACCATCATTTTGGGTTACAGTATCTCCTTGCTCACTGTTTTTTCTTTCCTTTCTGTTCTAAATCAATATGATTAATAGGAACAATTGAGGTAACTGGGAATTTCCCAAGCTTAATAGAACACTGTCTTAGTGCCTCTAAAAATACTTGTTGAATGTCCCATCATCTTTAGCCAAAATCATAGAAGAGCCTAAATTTCAACAAATTCTACAAATAGCAAAACAGCAAAGCTTCCTTTTCTTAAAATTTGGAAATAATATTTTGTTTTATTTTTGTAAAATTTAGTAACTAAAATTTAAAAACATATTCTGATATGTTTCTTTAATCTTTATCCTTTGTATTTTGGCTTTTCTCCTCAACCTATTACTTTGAATATTAGCAGTTAAGATGGTAAGCTTGAATACTGCTTGGATTTCAAATCCAGGTCTGCCACTTAGTAGCTGTGTGATGTTGGCTAAGTCTGGTAATTTTTTCCAGCCTTCATTTTCTCAGATATAAAAGGAGCTTAATATTGTATCCCTAATAGTATTGGCATACAAATTAATGAAGTTTGCTGAAATGGATTAGAGACTTAAACATAAGACCTGAAACTGTAAAACTCCTCAAAGAAAACATAAGGAAAAGTGCCGGGACATTAGTCTTGGCAATTAATTTTTGGATGTGATGCCAAAAGCACAAGCAAAATAAGCAAATCCACACAGCCTTTTAGCTCCATATCGCTGCACAGGAGTGGTGACAACTGCAACACACACTACCCCAGCTCATCCTTTATACAATAACAAATAATATACTAGAAGCAAACTATTTTAACCAACCTAGTATCCAGTTTACTTGCATAATTAATAGACTTACTGCATGATTTAAAGATTATACTGGGATCCTTCTCCTATAACTTTGTTAGTGGAGGAAAATGGGAAATAGGTAAACTCAAAAAATGCCTTCAATGCATAATATTTCTTTCTGGGCCATCTCCATGGTATCCAAGAACTTCCAGTTACAATAGAAAGGAAGAAAATTGGAAGCATAGTTAACCACTGTCAGACTGCAATCTACTGTTTAGTTCATTTGCAAAAAAACTTTCTTGTGAAGTGAAAGTCCAGTGGCTAACACTGATAAAAGTCCTGCTTGGTATGGACATAGAAGGGAGGCATTCAGTGGCCAATTGTCTAGATTTCCTGTTTTTAATAGATCCTCTTCCACTTTCTTTTGCCACATGCAAGTACACAGACCTCACAGGGGAGCTACTCACCTGAGCATCTTCCTTCTCATCCTAGAAGATAAAAAGTATAAGATTTTTCCTGGCCTAATTTGCCTGGACCCTTAGTATTTTTTGTAAAATGTGCCTGAGATAGATAATAATGAGAAAAAATTATTTTAAATAATTTTAATTAAAAATTTAACATTTATGGGGATCAACAGAGGTGAGGCTTAGAACCTCACCCCCCGTTTTGAGAGAAATCTTTTGCATCTGTGGATGTTTTGTTGCCTTTGTCCAGCTTGGATTAATACTTAGTCTATAGGCACACACCTGATCATCTACATTTCTCCTCTTACAGCACTAAATTATGTTTTCTACCTTTATCTTGCATCTACCTACCACTTCAGCATTTTATTTAAAAAAAAATAATAATAATAATAAGGGAGAAATGTGGGATTCACATATAAATCAAGTATAAAAATCAAACGAATAATCATATTTGACCTGATTGTTTATAGTTCATGATGCGTGATCAAAACTGAAGTTTCTGTGATATGACTGCCCTTGCACTGTTCACCATGTAAGAACTTATTCACTATGTAAGAACTTGTTCACCATGTATGAACCTGTTCATTATACTTCAGAAGATTGGAGACTGTTGAGAATTAGGCTTGGGGTTGATGAATGATTGTGCATTGAGTCCCCTATACAGAATTTTATTGTTGTTAACAACCATTTGATCAATAAATATGAGAGATGCCCTCTCAAAAAAAACCAAAAAATAAATAAATAGAAAAAAAAATTATAAAAGCATGTCACTACGACAACTTGCCATCATCAATCAGAGCCAACAAAAAATGAAAGCTCCCTGAAGGGCTAAAATCATTACCACAAAGATGCCAAGAGATTATTTAATTTGTTATGTCATATCATGTTACCTATCATGTTTAAATTTGTAAATTGTTGCTTATTAAAAAATTCATGTACTATAATAATAAATAATGCATGTTGTGAAAAAAGAATTTAACATTTATTCACCACATGAATATAATCCAAAGGAACAACAATAAAACGACAATAAAAAAGGAAATAATTCCCTACACTATGTATAGGAACCATATTTTAATAGAAACTGAAACAAATATATTTAAGACCTATATTATATATTTGAAAGATTACTTTAAACTGGCTTTCCAAACGGACTGTAGGATCCCTATGCCATTTTTTCAGTGATACTCTCAATTTGAAATATCATGGCTATATAAAACAATTCTATCTTCAAGTTGCTAATGGTTACATAACAAAGCTTAGTGGAAGCATTTCAAATAAATATAGAATACTAGCCTTGCAAGTCCCTCTATACAGAAAACAAGCCAAATTACCAGAAAAAACAAAATCATCATTATCAAATGAAGAAAACAGCAAATTAACAAACATAATCATAGGTTCCATGTAGTTTCATAAAATATGTTAACTCTACATATTTCTGGAGAAGAAATTTGAAATCTTTGAATTAGAGTGATAAGAAATCTAAAAAATCAACATATAAAGAAAGGGAACCAGCTTCCTTGTATTTATGTATCTAATATCCTTGTTATTTTGCTTACCTGATACTTTGGAACCTTATTGTAGTGATAGAATTTTTAAAAATCAGAGAAAAGGAAGAGAGAACTTAGTTCAGATTTCTCAAGAAATGTGCACTCTTTCTGTCACTGAATTATTGTGTCGTTTAGTTTGATTTACTTCATCTATTCAAAATTGTGGATTTAGGAGGGTTTGGGTCAAAACACCCATACACAGAGTAAGATGGAGCATCCCTGCAAAGGGGGAAGGGTCATCAGTACATAGAACTAAGACTAAGACTCACCAAACCTTCTACCTCCTTCAGTGAATGAAAAGGCAGCTTCAGAAACCCCTCTTTTCATTTCTTCTATATTTTTTTGCAGCTTCAACTCTCCTATCTGGTGGAATCCACACGGACTAATTCTATCATGCCTTCTATGACCTTCATCCTCGAATGAAGAATATTTCAATCCCATCAAAAAGGCCCCATTTCTCTGTTCTCCTTAACACATTTGTCTATATTTATAATCCCCAAATCTCCCATTCTCTCCTTTACTCACACTAATGAAGCTTTTGTTCATGAGGACACCATGCCTGCTCTTATCAAGGTCACAATCCTAACTCTAGTAGTTCATTATCAGTCCTTATCCAACATGACCTGCCAGTAACACTTGACAGAATTTATTATTGCATCTTGCATACAGTACTCCAACCTGGCTTGCAGGTTATGAGGTACTCTTATTCTTGTATCTCATGAGCCAGGCCCTATTCACTGGCTCCTTTTGCTGAACTCTTACTACTGGTTATTTGGGGCTCACTCCTGATCCTCTTCTTTACCAACATTCACTTCCTTGGTGATCTCCTTCTGTCCTCTGGCTGTATCCTAATGACATGTATCTCCAGCTCAAGCCTCCCTCCAAACTTCAGATCATATGTCTTTGTGGACATATCTCTACCTGAAGGTCCAATAAAAATCTCAAATGTAAGAGTAAACTTCTAATTTCCCCAGTCCACTTTACTGACTACACTTGAAGCCTCCCAATTGATGGATTTTAGGTGTTGAGGCCCAAAATCCTGAAATCATCTTTCATTCTTCCTTTCTCCCCCTAATATGCCAATTCCACATCATCACAAAAATCCTCTCAGTTTTCCCTTCAAAACATTTTTTAGAAAATATGGCTGCTTCTCATAACCTCAATTAATTGTTACTGGCATATCTATTTTCATTTTAAAAAATTCCCTAATTAAAATTAATAAAACATTCTTTGACCAAGTATGAGCCCAAATAAATAAATACTTATAAAATATATAAATTAAATATTTTGACAGAGACTACATTGGAGTGATTCAGAATTCTGTGAAAGGGTAAACTGAGCTCCTGACCTGTCTTTAGTATAAGAAGAAAATGTAGGGGATGGAGGCCTTAGTGTTGAAAATATTATCTTAATATTGAGAATGACTTATGTGTGGGTCTGGATAGGAGATGGGGGAGAGGGTATTCCCAGCAGAGATAACAGCAAAGTCCTTGTGGAAGAAAAGATTACCAAGCAAAATTGGTTTAAGAAATTGGATAAAAGCAGGAGTGTCTGGAGGGTAGGGAATCAAAAAGCAGAGTATGTAAAATTAGACTGGCTACAGTATAAAGTATAGAATTAGAATCTATACCATGAAGAGCTAGGTTGGTGAATAAGAATTTTTTGTTTGCTTATTTTTCCTAACAGCAATGATAACTATTGAAGTGTTCTATACAAAGGAAGTTGAGGGTAGCAGATTCAAATGTATTGTGAAAAGAACAGTCAGTCTCAATGTGCAAAAGAACATGAACAAGGATGGTCTTCAGAGATTTTTGCTATAGAACATTAGGTCAAAGGAAACACAATGACAGCTTAGGCTGTTCCTCCACCTCCCCCCCAAAAACTGCGGAGAATCTCTTCTGATGGACTGCACTGACTCTTGTGCTTTTTTCCCCTCAATCATCAATGTAGGTTCACTCTTCGGTTTTTTTTTTTTTCCTTGATTTATATGTTCACTTTAGACATTTAGTCCAATGGCTTTATTACTAATGTAGTAATGACTTCCAAATTAGTCAGGACTGGCTATATAATTTGCAGGGCCATACAAAATAAAAAAAGCAGTGCTTCTTGTTCAGATATTAAGAATGTTGAGACAGCAATAGCAGAGTATCGTGTGTCCCTTTTCAACATCAGGCCTTGTACAGCTGCATAGGATGCCTGCCTATAAGCTGGTCCTATCTACAGCTTCCATTTCTCCCCTTAAGCTCAAGATAAAATTGAATTGGGAAGCATGTACATGACATATGTAGCTGGATATCCCCAATTCTTAAGAACATTAATGTGTCTAAAAGTAGAACTAAAAATAGTTCCCCTTTAATATAGTTTTCTTGTCAGCTTTTCTTTTCATTGTGTGTTTTTTGCCTCTTTTGGTTGGCAGTATCATTTTTTCACCTCAGATCCTGAACAGCATCTTCAGTTTTACTTTCATGTCATTAATGCAATTAATCGATAAATCCCATCTTTTAAAATTTCAAGATATCTCTGTCAATTATCAATTTATGTTCACACCTTTGTGTCCTGTTACAATCACCCCATTCTTTTTCTTTTCTGACCCTAGTCTCAGTTGTCTCTTGACCTCTTCCATAAGGGTATCAATATTTACCATTAGTCAGATTATAGTATTTTATTCTTAACTAATTTAAATGCCTATGTTACTCTCTATTATTTCTATAGAAAGAACAAATTATTTAGCAGAATATTCAGTTACCTCCATAATCTGGCACTAACATAAATGCAGGGATATTTGTTTAGACAAAGTTTACCTCTATATCCCCTCTTCCCTCAGCAATGCCATATTTTACTCAAGATTCTCGACATTTCCATCCCCATACCTTCAGTTTTAGTCTTTCTGCCTGTAATCCCCTTCTCTATGATTCTGTATTGACTTAACTGTCAAGAACCAGCTCATGTGTTACTGTGTCCATGATCCATTATTCCCTTCTGTATTCTAGTCAAAAAGACTAATTTCCTCTTCTTTCTTCCAATTCTGTTGATGGACACAATTCTTCATGAGTTCTTCAGATTTGTGCACAACTTGCAAGCTGAGCCACTGACTGTCTCTGTTCTGGATTATATTATAAGGATATTTGTATAGTGAACAGCCCTGTTAGACCAAGATACTTTCTTCCTTTGGAACAAATAATAGACATGCTTGTAACACATTATAAATGATTTGTGTTCCCTAAGCTCAGATTTACTCTGCTGTGGTGCATCCTACTGGGTGTGAAACTGTCACATGGTCCAGTTGGTGTCACTCTGGGACAGGGTTTGGAGATTCAGGCAAGAAAATGTGTACATTACTGGCTACTTTATGAGTAATAAACTCTTCTTTATCTCTGACCAAGAACTTGAATTTCTCTGGCCAGTATCCAATTTCTCTGGAATTGGAGTAAAATCTCAAATATTCAATTCTAAACAGCTATTAGTAAATGCATTTATCCATTATCAGTTGAGTATGTTCATGCCCTCTCATACTTTCTATATGAGGGACACATAAAATTCAATTTTGTTCAATTTTTTAACATTTGCTATGTTTAGAGGACTACTGAGAAGGCCCTGGAACTCCATATATGTTTGTTGAATAAATGGATAAATAATTGAATAGTAATATGATCATAATTCACAAAGCAAACTCATTCAGTTCTCATAGATGTGTTTCCGATGAACTTTTGGTGGAAAATTAAAATATTAGCAATAACATTTAGGTACAATAGATTTTAGATTTATTTAATAAATTTGGCCATTTCCTGTCTATGTATTTTGCCGATGGTGTTCTTTCAATTGTCCATCTTTTCCTTTTCAATATCCATCCATCTTTCATGATCTGTCCTCAGAAAATTATTCCCAAATTATCCAGTCGCATGTAATCTCTCCAGTCTTTGTTTAATTTACTCTTTGTCTATAGCTCAAATATAGTGCATATTAGAATTGACCTCATTTTTATTTAATTTTCTTATCTTTCTTACTCTCAGTAAATTTAGTTCTGCCAATACAGCAGTCATGTTCAGTTGATCTTTGGATCTCCCACTGTGCCTAGCACAGTGAGTAATAGGAGATCAATAAATGTCAATTTAATTAAATGGAGTAATATATTACATATTGTACCACTAACTAGTTCTCATTTCTTTTGCCACTGTGTTGCTGATCTCTTCCCAGCTACTTGTTTTCAATGCCATTATTTCTGAGGTGAGCTAAAGCCAACTGAATTCTTTCCAGAAAATGATTTGTTAAAGGCATCTAGACAGCTGAGATGCTTCATTTGTTGTGTTTGAAGGGGGAAAAAGAAGGAAAAATAACTTAGTGGCATTTGAGTATCTGTGAAGACAATGACATTCAATAGCTTTTCAACCAGTTTGAATATGCATACGGTAAGAACAGTGAAAGCCAAATGTTTTTGGCTTCTGCAGATGGAAACACTATCTGTGGAAAGCTACTAGGGGTTGACAGTTATTATCTCTTTAGGAATGTGGGAAAGAAAAATGAAAATAGAACTCATTATCAGTTGAAATTGTTTCCAGTATCCACGAAGTGTATGAACACTTATTGTGAAAAGTGATTATTTTGTGTAACAAAAGTAACTGATAATTTTTTTAGTGCCATCAAAAGTATGTCATATAAGTGCCTGCTAAAAAATGAAACATTTTGACATACAATTCCACTTGTGTCCGTTTTTCTTCAATAAATATGTTGATTAACCTGTATCTTTCTGTTTTCTTATAACTGAAAGGCTGACATTTCAATATTTTGACTGATTAGAATGGCAGCTGTCAAATCAAGAATAATTTCAGATTACATTTTTAGACAGTAATTACTGAAGATTGCTTAACATAGTATACACATGATTTACAAATTACTTTTGTAGCCATCAGTTTTTTCATTCCTATTTATAAAATCAACTTAACATTCTCAATACAACTTAAAGGAAACTTTTCTGCTAATTTGGTACCCATTAGGTAGGGAAGACTAGGAAAAAACAAAAAACTAGAAATAACTGTTTCTGGAGAAAGAAAGGTATCCCTTCCTAATCCCCTGGACCTGCCCTTAAGGTTACCATGGGAGAGGGGTTGGGCTGTGTGGGTGAAATAGGTGAAGGGGATAGAGAGGCACTAAACATCAGTCTTAATATAAAGTAGTCCTGGGATGAATGTAGCCTATCATTCTCTAACGTCTTTCTGTATTGACAGATCTTAACTACATTAGTTGGAATGAGCATTTAATAATGTCTATAGCTGTCGAATCACTATGTTGTATACTTGAAACCAATATAATATTTCATATATACTATATTTCAATTAAAAATAATTTAAAAAATAGGAAAGCTCTCTTAGTTCATGTTCTCATGCTTGAACTGCACATCATTTCATGTAATTGGGTTATGTTCTCCATTTTTAGATGGGCTGAATGCCATTGTCTTATATAACAACTGAAAACTCTCAAATGAGAAATGGCAACATCAAAATTATGGTTAATTTTGAATAGTTACATACTATAAAGTGCCATGGAATAACCTTTAAAAATCTAGGAAGAATACAAAGTAGTAAAATATCCATTCATTGTAAAGGGATTATTAATATTATTAACAGATTTGTCTCATTCATGAAAATCTTAAATATGATGAGAGTTTTTTTGCAAGTCATTTGGCACAGGAGATACTTTGCTTTTTTTTAATCCTTTAAACTAACAGATTTATTTTGTAGAGCAGTTTTAGGTTTACAGATAAATGAGTAGAAAGAACAGAGATTTCCCATATAACTTTTCACCCCTACTCGAACCAGTTTCCTTTGTCATTAATATCTTTAATTTATTACAAGTGCATTTATTAGAAGATATACACACTTTGATTTTCAACTGGAAGAATTTGGGAAAGAAGTCTTAGTACTATATCCAATAGTGTGCATGATACTAAAATAATGTTATTCTAAAATACTGCAAGAAGAAAGGGAAGTCTGTAATATTATCTTTAAGATAATTTCTGGTAGTTATGCTCTTCTGTTTTTTCACTGTTGTTTGCTTTGTTTTATATCATAAAGGAGGATCTATTATTATTTGGGATTGCATTGTAGTTTTTCTTTCAGACATTAGATGATGTTGTGATCCTGTGTCCCCACTCCCCATGCTCTACCTCACTGATGTAGAATATTGGTAGAAAAACAGAAAAGTATTAGAAAACAATTTTGAACCCAGCAAAAATATATAAGGTCAAATATAGACAAAACGAAACTGTCATGGGCAATGAGTGGCAGGAAATTTGTATGAAAATAAGGCCCGCATAGGAATATCATCAAGATTTTATTTTATATATAATTTGAACAAATGCATATTGAAAAAAGTTTCCACAGCTAATTATGAAGATTTGCATAGAAAATACATGGTCTGTGGCATACAGGTGAGGAAAGGAATATGCAAGACAAATCTTAACTGAAACAGAAAAGATGCATTCTTTATTGACTCATAGCTAAAGGCTATAATCAGTTTCTAGATCAGAAGAACTGGAAGTTTACATAATAAGCTCATATGTAATAGAATTAATAAGCTCAAAAGAAATAGAATTACTTTTATAATTATACGTAAAAGTATGCATGCAAACTATATAGTAAGCATGCGTAGCTATATTTTATAGTGTTTATTTGATCATTTTCAATGTGACCTTTGAATTATCTTCATAATCTCTAAAATAAATAATTGCTATAGGTAGGTAGAGTCACAAGTGTATATCTAAGCCAGGTAGAATCCAGTTCAGTTTTACAGACTAGCTTCTGTTTCCCTGGGTGGTCGTCTATTTGAAATTCTTTAAAAATCTTATGCTTATTTGTATATAGTACAAATTACATGCGCACTATGAGATCACATTTCCCCTTTAAATTTTCCAGTCTTATAAGTGAAGAACACTGTAATGTTCTAAACAATAATAATTTCTTAACAAATAATTCATTCTTACAATTCCCAATATCCTAATATTGGTGTAAGCTAAGATCTTACTTTATTTGTAAATGTTATTAATACCCATTAAGAGTTATGAATTCAGATTGTCTTATAATGTAATGACTTTTTCTTCACTGAGCTCAAATTATATTGACTTTACTCTTCTAAAAATCTCATCTTCAGAGTTTACAGAATACAACTGGATACAAATAATTAACTAAAAACATTATTCAGCATGTAAATATGCTTACTAATTGGATATTTTTATTGTAATGTATATTCCTAGAAGAATTACAATTACCCCACACTAATATAGCCTTTTTTTCTTGTTTAATACCTTAATATCTTTTAGACCTAAAATTAAACTTAAAATTCCAATTACATTAGGGACTGGAAACAGGATGTTTTGATGACAAACTTACTTTGTAAGTGTTCACTGCTCAATTTCCTTCACTTATTTTTATATTGATTGTATATGTTTAAGAGCAAATGAATTTCATTATGCCAACTCCATAGCTTACCTTTATTTATGTCTTTGTTGGTAAATTGCTAGAAAATCAACCTTTTCCAATTCGGTACTAGTTCAGATTTCTGAAATATTCTACATAAAGTGATTTTTAAATGTTTATGAGCATTTTTCAGCAAGCTGTGGACTAGAAGTATCAGAGAGGAGGGCTCAGGCCTCAGGAAGTCCATCTATAATCTAGCAGTGACTAAGTTATTATATGGATGAAAGAACATTGTTAGGTCAGATATTCCAGTAAATTAACTAGTGAACTTCTCACTCAGGTTACTAATATATTAGTCATATATTAATTGGAAATGACGCAGGTAGAAACTAGATATTACCATTTGCTTTGGAATCCTACTTCTGCTTGTTATCTGTGTGATTATAAATCTCTGTGCATTAATATATACTCATATATTGAAAAAGAGGGATAAAAGAAAACAGCAACAATATTGATGTGTGCCTTTCCTACCTGAGTTACAAGAAGAAAAATATAATTCTCTTGAGAAACCTAAAACACGATTGAACATACCATCATTAACTCGTCAATCAATTGATTAGATTGTTCGCAAATTAGTACCATTGGCAGACATGAGATATCTGTGCTGTTATATCAATTTGCTGTCAGATAACTTCCTGTTAGGATAATTAATTAGAACTAATGTTAACCCTTCTACAGACCCCTGTTTTTCAAAGTTCTAATCATTCTTAGGGAGTATACTGGAAAACTGCTAAATCTAGTGATCGAACAGAATGAGATGGAGCAACCAAATTCTTTTTATTTGCTGGCAATGATTTCCTCCATGCTCTTTAGGACATCCTCTGCTCTAGGCAACCAGGGTGGACATTTGTAGATGTAGGGAACAAAATTCGTTTTGCTAATGAGCTCCGATGCCTTCGTGGCAAACAGATGATGTCTGTGGATGGTTGGTCCCCTCCAACCTCCTTTGCTCTTCAATTCTCACTGATTTCTATACAAGTAGACTCTATTTTAATATATCAACACAAATTTCTCATATTTCCAGAGAAATCTCACCTGAAACTGTTTTCCCCATCACTTCAAAAAGCTTTTGGTATTTAAATATTTATCTTAACAGAACTGTAATTAAGTGGGATGTGTGTGTATGTGTGTGTGTGTGTCTATTTATGGTGTCTTCTAAATGCAGTAATCATAGTTTCATTTCAGCTTCTAAGATTGCATTTCAGCTTCTAAGATTGCACTGCTTGCTGCCATCATTTTTGCATATTTCAGTATGGATATGACCAAAAATAAACATGATGTTTTGTACCTTTTACAAGAACGCTCTGGATTCTCAAGAGTAGTTCACAAATATATGCAGAAATGTGAATCAGGATTTTTTAATAAATTGCTACAATTAAAAAAGGGGGAGAGCCTTTTCTGAATTTTAGATTTTTTTTAAAACCTATTTTGGAATGCCTACCCATTTTATACTGGCAATTGCTAACTTCTTGAACTGTTTTAGAAAGTAGATTTTGTTTCTTTCTTACATTATAAAAATAAATAACTAGTAAACTGACTTTGCTAATGGTTACTGAACAGCATGGCACTCCATTGTTTTAACTTTTAAGCTGCTTTGAAGTACAATATTTACTTCCTGTCAAGCTGAATATGTCTACTACATGTGCTGTACCACTGCTATTGAAGCGCAATCTTGTGGATCTCCCTGAAACCAAAGGTTATGTTGGTGTCAATCATTTGTTTCTTCTGTCTGACATAAGATAAAATCAGATTTTCCAATAACAGACCCACAACTCCTTGGCAAGCTGTAATGGGACTGGAAAAGATGAAAGGCAAAAAGCAGCTCAGTGAAGTTAAGTGGAGGTTAAATGAGTTGCTCCTTGCAGTGTCTGGTACTTTGATTACTGACATGAGCCAAATAATGGTCCCTGAAATTAATGGAGACGGAGTGGTTGCCTAGTGTTCTACAGTGGTCAGCTATACCAACTGAAAGAATCATTCATTTTTGAAGTTCTGTGTACACTTTGAAAATTAACCTTCTACTTTTTAAAGGAAAAGACAAATTAAAACCCCCCAAAAGAGTATGAAATCAATTTTTTTCTTCTTAGAAAATCTTATTTCTCAGTATATGTTAACTTTCATCTTTGTTCAACTTCATTATACTTTCAGTGTGCAGGTTTGCTTGCTGTTGAAAGCAGGTTAATGTATTCTGTTATTTGTCATTGAAGATAGAAACTTTCAATTTCCCTGCCATAGTCTCTTTGCCAATGATAGATTAGGACAAATCTAACCTTCCAAATGCCTGTAGTTTCTGCATTTCTTCTAAATCATGATGCAAAAGCCTTAAAGAGAGAGAAAGGAGAGAGAGATGGTAGATATATAAACTGGAGTCATTCATTCTCTCCTTATTCTCTGTTTCCGTATTTCTCCTTATTGCATCCTTTCTGTAGTATTTTTCCTTCAGTCATGGAAATTCAAGAGTTTATTTTCTCTTTCACTCAAGTACAGGAGTAGTCTCATTCTGAAAACTGTTGAGCCTATAATTCTGCTGCAGATCTCAGCAAATGATTTTCCATTACTTTAGTGTATAAGAATTATTCTAAAACTTAAGCAATAATTTCTTCATCTTGAACTTATCCAATGCATAATAAACTGTATTCACAAAGGTGATAATGAGAAGATCTTTTCTACTATGTTCCAACTAGAAATTATCTTTAAAAAGGAAAAGAAAAACAACCTGATGGGCTCCAGGGGATGCTCCAATTTAATCTTATTAGAATAAAAATTTTAACTGATTTCATTTATTGTAGACCAGATATCTCAGAACAATTTAAGATATATATTTTAAGTTCAAGTAAAATGTTGAATGAACATTTGGGTTTACATTACTGGCGCTTAGAGAAGTCTGGACTGAAAATATAAGTTAAGTATTTTCCAGCTTGTATGAGGTTCTTAAAGCCATGCAGCTAGAAGATATGATCAAAGAATGAGTATAGACTGAAAGGGGGTCTGACACAACAACTTCAGAATGCCTGATGAATTGGTGTTTTATTATGGCCTTATCACTAGGGGAGTAAATGGTCAATTGTCTAATCACTTTGTATCAAATATTAAATATTACAAAGAATGTGTTGTAGACTAGCTGATTTCCCCAGGAATATGATTTTGCCAGATGGGAAATGGTTCAGAAAAAAATACGAAGGTGGTGACAAGTCTGACAGTCTAGTGGAATGGATAAATTCACTTAATTCATTTCACTGCTTTTGTTAGTGCCATCAGTGATCTCTGACTGTTCTTAGCACTTCATGTGATTCATTAGCCCCTCTTCTCCAGTGTACTTTCTTCATTGGATATCCAGGCTATTAAAATCTTACCATTGTATACTGCTACCAAGTAGCCCCTCTACTTTCCTTTCCTTGCCTTTCTTTTTCCTCTAATCTCTTATCCTTATAGAATCCAGAACTCAATCTTTGGATCCCTGCCTGTTCTCATTCAGCTCTTTTGGTCATCTCTTCTAGTCACATGGCTTTAAATACCTCATATAAACTGAAAAATACACAATTTATATTTTAGCCCAGATTTCGACTATAAATAACAGACTTTACATTCTTACTTAAGCTTGAAATAGACATCTCAAACCACATCCAAACTCCCCTCAAGTACTTGATCCACCGTACACCCTTTCCCTTTCCAAGATAATGGTAATGTTATCCTTCTACTTGCTCAAAACAAATACATTTTAATCATTCCTGATGCTTCTTACCCTTTCATATCAGTTTTTTTTTCCTGCTGTAACATTCCTTGGGTTCTCCCTTCTGAGTAAAGCGTGATGAGGATACTTTCATCACCTTCACTACCACAAGCCTGATCCAATTGCAAACATTTCCAATACAGTTTTAGCACTAATTTCCTAAGTTGACTCAGATTCTAAACTTGTCCTTCTCACCCTCCCTCTCCTTGTCTCCTTGTATCCTCAACCCAGCAGCTAGAGCAACCCTTGCAAAATGGAACTTACTTCTCTGCACAAATATCAAAGGAAGGTAACTTTATTTAAAAATTAAAACAATGCCACCAACATTCATAATTATTCTTACTTTCAGTTTTCCTATAGCACTATGTTTTAATATATTATATAATTTATATATTATTTGTGTCTCTACCCTAGAATTTAAGGCCTAGTTATATAGGTTTTTTTTAAATTTTAGTTTGGTATCATTAATCTACAATTACATGAAGGACATTATGTTTACTAGGCTCCCCCCTTCAGCAAGTCCTCTCCACATACCCGTTCACAGTCACTGTCCATCAACATAGTAAGATGCTGTAAAATCACTACTTGTCTTCTCTGTGTTGCACAGCCCTCCCTGTGCCCCCCCCACACTATACATGTTAATCGTAATGCCCCCTTTCTTTTTTCCTGCCTTTATCCCCCCCTTCCCACCCGTCCTCCCCAGTCCCTTTCCCTTCGGTAACTGTTAGTCCATTCTTGGGTTCTGTGCTTCTGCTGCTGTTTTGTTCCTTCAGTTTTCTTTTGTTCTTATACTCCACATATGAGTGAAATCATTTGGTACTTGTCTTTCTCTGCCTGGCTTATTTCACTGAGCATAATACCCTCTAGCTCCATCCATGTTGTTGCAAATGGTAGGATTTGTTTTTTTCTTACAGCTGAGTAATATTACATTGTGTATATGTACCACCCCTTCTTTATCCATTCATCTACTGATGGACATTTAGGTTGCTTCCATATCTTGGCTATGTAAATAGTGCAGCGATAAACATAGGGGTGCATCTGTCTTTTTCAAACTGGGCTGCTGCATTCTTAGGGTAAATTCCTAGAAGTAGAATTCCTGGTACAAAAGGTGTTTCTATTTTGAGCTTTTTGAGGAACATTCATACTGCTTTCCACAATGTTTGAACTAATTTACATTCCCACCAGCAGTGTAGAAGGGTTCCCCTTTCTCCACAACCTCGCCAACATTTGTTGTTGTTTGTCTTTTGGATGGTAGCCATCCTTACTGGTGTGAGATGATATCTCATTGTGGTTTTAATTTGCATTTCTCTGATGACAAGCGATGTGGAGCATCTTTTCATGTGTCTGTTGGCCATCTGAATTTTTTCTTTAGAGAAGTGTCTATTCAGCTCCTCTGCCCATTTTTTAATTGGATTATTTGCTTTTTGTTTGTTGAGGTGTGTGAGCTAGTTATATATTTTGGATGTCAACCCTTTATCGGATCTGTCATTTATGAATATATTCTCCCATACTGTAGGATACCATTTTGTTCTATTGCTGGTATCCTTTGGTGTACAGAAGCTTTTTCAGCTTGACGTAGTCCCATTTGTTCATTTTTGCTTTTGTTTCCCTTGCCTGGGGAGATATGTTCAAGAAAAGGTCACTCATGTTTATGTCTAAGAGAATTTTGCCTATGTTTTTTTCTAAGTGTTTTATGGTTTCATGACTTACATTCAAGTCTTTGATCCATTTAGAATTTACTTTTGTGTATGGGGTTAGACAGTGATCCAGTTTCATTCTCTTACATGTAGCTGCCCAGTTTTGCCAGCACCATCTGTTGAAGAGACTGTGTTTTCCCCATTGTATGTCCATGGCCCCTTTATTGAATATTAGTTGACCATATATGTTTGGGTTAATGTTTGGAGTCTCTATTCTGTTCCATTGGTCTGTGGCTCTGTTCTTGTACCAGTACCAAATTGTCTTGATTACTGTGGCTTTGTAGTAAAGATTGAAGTTGGGAAGCATGATCCCCCCAAGTTTATTCTTCCTTCTCAGGATTGCTTTGGCTATCCAGGGTCTTTGGTGGTTCCATATGAATTTTAGAACTATTTGTTCCAGTTCGTTGAAGAATGCTGTTGGTATTTTGATAGGGATTGCATTGAATCTGCAGATTGCTTTAGGCAGTATGACCATTTTGACAATATTAATTATTCCTAGCCAAGAGCATTGGATGGGTTTCCATTTGTTAGTGTCCTCTTTAATTTCTCTTAAGAGTGTCTTGTAGTTTTCAAGGTATAGGTCTTTCACTTCCTTGGTTAGGTCTATTTCTAGGTGATTTATTCTTTTTGATGCAATTGTGAATGGAATTGTTTTCCTGAATTCTCTTTCTGCTAGTTCATTGTTAGTGTATAGGAAAGCCACTGATTTCTGGGTGTTAATTTTGTATCCTGCAACTTTGCTGAAATCAGATATTAGTTCTAGGAGTTTTCAAGTAGAGTCTTTAGGGTTTTTTATGTAAAATATCATGTCATTTGCAAATAGTGACAGTTTGACTGCTTCTTTACCAATCTGGATGCCTTGTATTTCTTTGTTTTGTCTGATTGCCATGGCTAGGACCTCCAGTACTAGGTTGAATAACAGTGGGGAGAGTGGGCATCCCTGTCTTGTTCCCAATCTTGGAGGAAAAGCTTACAGCTTCTTGCTTTTCGGTATGATGTCAGCTGTGGGTTTATCATATATGGCCTTTATTATGTTGAGGTAGTTTCCCTCTATACCCATTTTGTTGAGTGTTTTTATCATGAGTGGATGTTGAATTTTGTCGAATGCTTTTTCAGCATCTATGGAGATGATCATGTGGTTTTTGTCTTTCTTTTTGTTGATGTGGTGGATGATGTTGATGGACTTTCGAATGTTGTACCATCCTTGCATCCCTGAGATGAATCCCACTTGGTCATGGTGTATGATCCTTTTGATGTATTTTTGAATTCGGTTTGCTAATGTTTCGTTGAGTATTTTTGCATCTACGTTCATCAGGGATATTGGTCTGTAGTTTTCTTTTTTTGTGGGGTCTTTGCCTGGTTTTGGTATTAGGGTGATGTTAGCTTCATAGAATGAGTTTGGGAGTATCCCCTCCTCCTCTATTTTTTGGAAAACTTTAAGGAGAATGGGTATTATGCCTTCTCTGTATGTCTGATAAAATTCCGAGGTAAATCCATCTGGCCCGGGGGTTTTGTTCTTGGGTAGTTTTTTGATTACCTATTCAATTTCGTTGCTGGTAATTTTTCTGTTTAGATTTTCTGATTCTTTCTGGGTCAGTCTTGGAAGGTTGTATTTTTCTAGGAAGTTGTCCATTTCTCCTAGGTTTCCCAGCTTGTTAGCATATAGGTTTTCATAGTATTCTCTAATAATTCTTTGTATTTCTGTGCGGTCCGTCGTGATTTTTCCTTTCTCGTTTCTGATTCTGTTGATGTGTGTTGACTCTCTTTTCCTCTTTATAAGTCTGGCTAGAGGCTTATCTATTTTGTTCATTTTCTCAAAGAACCAGCTCTTGGTTTCATTGATTTTTGCTATTGTTTTATTCTTCTCAATTTTATTTATTTCTTCTCTGATCTTTATTATTGTCCCTCCTTTTGCTGACCTTAGGCCTCATTTTTTCTTCTTTTTCCAATTTCGATAATTGTGACATTAGACCATTCATTTGGGATTGTTCTTCCTCCTTTAAGTATGCCTGGATTGCTATATACTTTCCTCTTAAGACTGCTTTTGCTGTATCCCACAGTAGTTGGGGCTTTGTGTTGTTGTTGTCATTTGTTTCCATATATTTCTGGATCTCCATTTTGATTTGTTCATTGATCCATTGATTATTTAGGAGTGTGTTGTAAGCCTCCATGTGTTTGTGAGCCTTTTTGCTTTCTTTGTACAGTTTATTTTTAGTTTTATGCCTTTGTGTTCTGAAAAGTTGGTTGGTAGGATTTCAATCTTTTGGAATTTACTGAGGCTCTTTTTGTGGCCTAGTTTTTTTTCTATTCTGGAGAATGTTCCATGTGCACTTGAGAAGAATGTGTATCCTGTTTGCTTTTGGATGTAGAGTTCTATAGATGTCTATTAGGTCCATCTGTTCTAGTGTGTTGTTCAGTGCCACTGTGTCCTTACTTATTTTCTGTCTGGTGGATCTGTCCTTTGGAGTGAGTGGTCTCCTAGAATGAATGCATTGCATTCTATTTCCTCCTTTAGTTCTGTTAGTATTTGTTTCAGGTATTTTGGTGCTCCTGTATTGGGTGCATATATATTTATAATGGTTCTATCCTCTTGTTGGACTGAGCCCTTTATCATTATGTAATGTCCTTCTTTATCTTTTGTTACTTTCTTTATGTTGAAGTCTATTTTGTCTGATACTAGTATTGCAACACCTGCATTTTCTCTCTGTTGTTTTCATGAAATATCTTTTTCCATCCCTTGACTTTAAGTCTGTGTGTGTCTTTGGGTTTGAGGTGAGTCTCTTGTAAGCAGCATATGCATGGATCTTGCTTTTTTATCCATTCTATTACTCTGTGTCTTTTGATTGGTGCATTCAGTCCATTTACATTTAAGGTGATTATTGGAAGGTATGAATTTATTGCCATTGCAGGCTTTAAGTTTGTGGTTACCAAAGGTTTAGGGTTAGCTTCTTTACTATCTTACTGTCTGACTTAACTCGCTTGTTGAGCTATTATAAACACGGTCTGATGATTCTTTATTTCTCTCCCTTCTTATTCCTCCTCCTCCCTTCTTCATATGTTGGGTGTTTTGTTATGTGCTCTTTGTAGGAGTGCTCCCATCTAGAGCAGTCCCTGTAGGATGCCCTGTAGAGGTGGTTTGTGGGAGGCAAATTCCCTCCACTTTTGCTTGTCTAGGAATTGTTTAATCCCTCCTTCATATTTAAATGATAATCGTGCTGGATTCAGTATTCTTGGTTCGAGGCCCTTCTGTTTCATTGCATTAAGTATATCATGCCATTCTCTTCTGGCCTGTAAGGTTTCTGTTGAGAAGTCTGATGATAGCCTGATGTGTTTTCCTTTGTAGGTGACCTTTTTTTCTCTCTGACTGCCTTTAATACTCTGTCCTTGTCTTTGATCTTTGCCATTTTTATTATTATGTGTCTTGGTATTGCCCTGCTTGGAACCCTTGTCATGGGAGTTCTTTGTACCTTTGTTGTCTGAGAGGCCATTTCCTCCCCTAGTTTGGGGAAGTTTTCAGCAATTATTTCTTCAAAGACACTTTCTATCCCTTTTTCTCTCTCTTCTTCTTCTGGTATCCCAATAATGTGGATTTTGTTCCATTTCGATTGGTCACACAGTTCTCTTAATATTCTTTCATTCCTGCAGATCCTTTTATCTCTCTCTGCATCAGCTTCTCTGCGTTCCTGTTCTCTATTTTCTAGTCCATTAATGGTCTCTTGCATCTCGTCCATTTTGCTTTGACGTCCTTCCAGAGATTGTTTTATTTCTGTATTCTCCCTCCTTAGTTCTTGCATATTTCTCTGCAAGTCCATCAGCATGGTTATGACTTTTGTTTTGAATTCTTTTTCAGGAAGATTGGTTAATTCTATCTCCCCAGGTTCCTTCTCAGGGGAAGATGTAGAACATGTCGAAGCTGTCTGGGTTAGTCTTGTCTGGATCACGTTTTTTTGCCTTTTCATGTTGATAAGTGCAGTGGTATGGTATTGACTTGTCTGTCAGCTGGGAGAGCCAAGACTCTTTCCACTTGGCTCCTGGCCTTTCTTTACTGGGACAACTGTGACCCCTAGTGGCTTGTGTTGGGCAATTGCATGTAGACTGGGTGTCTGTATCTTGCCCAGCCGGGATGTAGGAAGCTCCCTTGCTGTGGGCGTGGCCAGCCTCAGGCAGCTACTCTGCTATGGCGGGGCCCTGGAGGGGTAATGGTTGGGGAGCTGTTTGGCTGTTTACCTCTGAGAGGGTCTCAAAGCTGTTGCCCAGGGGGTTAGTGCACCCGGACTTCCCTGGAATTTCCAGCTGCTGAACTGTGACCTGGGATGCTTCCATCCAGCTGTGGGGTCCCTGTCCCTTTAAGACTTTCAGAAAGCACTCACTTTTCTTTGTTGCCGGCTCTGGGACCCGCTCACAGGTCTTACTGTCCTGTTTCTCTAGTTTCCAGCACCCCATGCATGCACTGTGTCTGCGCTCTGGTGCGGATGGCTGGGGCTGGGTGGTTAGCAGTCCTGGGCTCCCTCTCCCTCCCCGCTCTGATTCCTCTCCTCCTGCCGGGAGTCTGGCTGTTGTCCTGTGTCTTCTGGTCTCTCTTTTAGGGATAGTTGTATTTCTTGTATTTTCAAAAACATATATGTTTTGGGGAGGAGATTCCCACTGTCCTACTCACGCCGCTATCTTGGCTCCGCCCATCTATATAGGTATTTTTTTAATGCTTTGATCATCATGTAATAAACACATAGTCAGTCTTTGCTGAATGAACACAATTGATCACTCAAGAGAGGGATATCAGTGTGTTTTTGAGAGTCATTTGTCTGCCAGTCATTAGTCTGACATTGTGTCAAACTGATCTACACTGGCCTTCTCCATGAAGATGTGGTTTCTATTGATTAGGAAATAAAATGGGTAACTTAATATGATAGTGAAACAGGTTCTCAGGGAATTATAACGCATGTCCAAGAAATAACTACTCTAATAGCAATAGATTTAGGGAAAGATAAGAAAATTCTCTAGTTAAAATTAGATCAGTATATAAACTTCCAACATTATAGTCAAGTGAGTATTATTTTAAACAGCTGAGTAGCTACCTTGAATGAGCTAGGTATTATAGTAAGTATGGTAAATCATCTCATATTAGTAGAAACATAAAAGGATTAACTTCACAATTCTCATGTAATCTGTGGGATAATATAACCAATCAATGGAATTTGTTCTTAAACTATGTATACAGTGAAAGTAACTTCACCATTAAGTAAGTTAGGCAAAGTGAACTTGTGTGGTGGTTTGAATTCATTCAATTTGAGAAACTTGCAGGGTTTCATATATGCCAAGTGGTTATTTAGTGCATTTCACAAAATCATTTATTAAAGCTTTATAAAATATAATTGTTTAAGTTTTATAATATGTGATTACATATTTATACTATATAATATATATAGATAACTGACCTTTATTATTCAAAACCCAAATTAGGTGTATAATATTTTTCATTCATCATAAGGTATTAGTCATGTAAGGATTCTAAAATTTTGGCTAGTATTACCACTTTGTAATTTACACATCATTTTCTGATAAAAACAAAACAATATTCTCAAATGATTGAAAAAATATACATGGATTCATGTAATCTTATTCAACTTCATTTAAGTAAGGCTATTAAAATGAAATATTATTTCAATAAATAAGATATATAGGGTATCTTGACTCATCTTACAAGCTTTGTGATTACATCTTGGGCCTATCTGAATAATCCAGTATAATTTCCCCAAACCCATATCCTTAATTTAATCCTGCCTGCCGATTCCCTTTTGCCAGATAAGGTATTAATGACAGGCTTCCGTGATTAGGATCTTGATATTTTTGAGGGCTTTTGTTGTGCGTATTATAAAATAAAAATTGGAAACTTCAACAGCACATAATTGTACTTATGTTCTCATTGAACATCACATATAGCAGATATGATAGTTGTTTTTAACTTGATATATTTATTTGGTTTATATTTTTCTTACCTTGTTTATGAAAATACCTCAACTGAAGTTTATAATTATATTGCTGTTTTTGCCTAAAATGGAACATGCAACTCTGTATTGGTTATTTGAATTTATTTAAATATATATTGTTTTCATTGCAAAAATTCCAGTTTATTAAGTTCTATAAAATACTCAAAAATGGTGTGAGTGCATAAGACTTGTGTACAGATATAATTTACTATGAAATTTAACTTGATCAAACTCTCCAGAATTCTCAATAATGGAAGAAGTTTTGTCTTTTTTTTTCTTTTTCTTTTTCAAGTACAAAGATTGGATATTATATGCACACATATTCTTAGCCTGTATCTTAAACCTTTAGAAAGTCTCGTAAGCTCTGGGAGAAAAGAAATATCCAATTATAGAACCATCTGGTATTTTAATTTTTAGTTGTAAATTTAAGTTTTCAATTCCTTACCTCTGCATTCAGTTAAGCAAGTGAAAGAGAGCACAGATTTTCAATTGAGCTATAGTCTTTTTATTGTTCCTTTCAATAACCTGCAGAAGAGAAAAAAAAGGAAAAGCTAACATCTGCTAGAGCCACCTGCTAGAATGTAGAAGAGGTAATACAATTCCTGCTGATATCTTTTTTTTTTCCAGTGTAAATCGTGGCATCTTGAACAGTTCTCTTCAGAATATGTGTGTTTCTTTAAATAAGAGAATTAAAGCTAATAGATGGTAGAAAGGTCTATTAACACAGTCTTAACACATGTCTTTCAAAGCTTCCTGTGTAGATATACAGTTTTGTTGAAATTCCTTTACAGTATAATTTACATTTTTAAAGGCAATAAGAAAACAAAATTTAGTAAAACAGATACATATTATATTAATGTTTTTATAAGTCTTGCTCATTTAGTAAGCATACATTTATAAGTACACTTCTTCATGCCATAACAGTAGGGGAGGATCTCAGATTTTATCCAAACCATGTTGATATATTTTTTAATCGCTCATTTTTTCATGGATAGAAATACTCATTATTCTAAGATCATTAAAAATCATAAATTGTGGCACTGTTTGAATGAATGGAAAAACTGTGATCACATAATTTTGAACATGTACTCATGAAGGGGTGCCACCCATAAATTAAATTTATGTAATTTTTCTTCTTTAGCAGATACATTACTCATTATTTCACAATATAGTCAAGAAAAGAAAATTGTCTTGAAGCAAAACTTCCTTATTCTTTAAAAATTACTTCTGGAGAGTTTTCTCCATTGTCCTGAGAAAAGATTGTTGAAATAATTTCTGTGAATTTTTAAGAGCTTTTAAAGGTATTATTTCCTTTTGGTTGGAGTATTTTTATTATTATAAGGGAGAAAGAGAATGGAGGTTACTCGTCCTAATGGTTCTGGGTCCTTCTCGGGATGGAATAAGCTTTGAAGTGTCTCTGAACCTGATAATTGACAACTAATTCTGTGGAAACAAAAATACCAGGAATCTGAACTGTACTAACTACTGAGGGGTAGCTTTCACTTAAATAATGGTAACTGTCTTGCTTCATCATGCTGTGATTGTAATCTAAACAAAAGACTGAGCCATCATCACTAAATACAAGAACTAAATTTAGGGAATACCTTATTTCGTATAAGTGACTTCCTTGGTTTCCCATCACTGCAGAAAGTTACAGAATATATGAGAAAAACACACCAGTGCTTTGCCCCCAGAGTAGTCAGGTAAAATAAACAGAAAACCAACATGGAGGAAATTACTCTAAATAAAGAGAGAAAAATGCAAAACGATCAAACATATTATAGGTAAGTAGACAACACCACCACCAAGGAATAGGATGATTATCAGAAAGATACTTATTGAATAAGACCATCAGATAGATGAGTAAATCAAGCCCAAATAATCAACCCTGTGACATACCCTAATAACAGTATTTGATTTCCATTGTTAAGGAAACATTATTTTACTTTTCTCTTTCTTGATGTTCTTGATTATTCCTAGGGAAGGAGGAGAAAATAATTTATTAGTGGGAAAAGAATTAAACTGCCATAAGACATTTCAAATTATCATAGAAAGCAAGACAACAATGGAAAAACCTTTTTAAAAATAACAAATGAAAGATTGCAGGCATGAACCAAAATTTTAATATCCACCCCAGATCTCCTTCAAGTATCAATTCCATAGAAAGAGTTTTAATATACATCAACATGCAGCATATTATAGCCATGAGCCCTTATAAGGAAAATATTGATGGTTAAACTTCATTCAGTCATAAATGACTATCAAATTTCAATGGTGTAAAGATTGATGGTAAACATTTTAATCATGATAGATCTTAGGCAAAACAGAAGTGAGGTTAAACATAGAAGAATGATATATCAAAATTGTATTGTTAAAATAGTAGAAATAATGCAAGTAAACAATGGGAGAAGGGAAATTAGTAAAAACACATTGTTGCATAGAAAATATAGTAACAAAAGAATACAATTAAGTATTAATAAACAAAATAGTAAAAGGTTAAATAAAAAAACAAGTGTCTAAGGACATTTAAATAAAAACCTTCCTAAACATATTCATTTTTTAGTCACATAAATCTCATACAGAAGCATAGCTATTATAAAACCAGACATAACACTATAAAATGATGCAGTGAAGACCCAAGTATTTGTCCTACTTGTACAGTGGTACAAATGGGCTTTAACTCACCTACTAAAAATATATATATTTTTTTCAGTTTAATTCACAAATCAAGACCATAAAGATTTAATATTCATAGTTACACCTAGAACTAAAGTGTCTCTGAAGAGCTAAAAGTAAAGAAGTTGGCAAAGATATGCCAGGCACATGAAAACAATAAGAAAGTAGGTAAAAAAAAAATTACAGTGAAAAATAAAAAGGAAGTACCACTGTACATCTACTAGAATGGTTAAAATCAAGCAACTGACAATATCAAATGCTGACAAGGATGCAGGGTAGCAGGGACTCTCAATGATTGCTCTCATTCATACAAAATGGTATAGCCACTTCCAGAGATAGTTCAGCAGCTTTTAATAAAACAAAAAAATAGTCTTACTTTATGATTCAACCAATAAAGATCTACTTATTTACCCAAATTATTTGAAAACTTATATAAAAACTGGCCCATAAATGTTTATAACAGCTTTATTTATAATTGCCATATATTGGAAATGACTGACTGAATAAATGAAGAGAATACTACTCATAGATAAAAATAATGAGTTCTCAGAATATACAAGTACCTGGATGAACTTTAAATGCAGATGCTAACTGAAAGAAGTCAGGTTTTAAAAGTCTTTGTACTTTCTGATTCCATTTATATGATATTTTGGAAAAGAATTGGACAACTGGAGTAGAGTTGAAAATTGAGAGATAATTTAAAAAAAGATCAGTAGTTGTCAGGGGATTGGGGAGGGGAAGTAAAATGTTGAATATGTGTAACACAAGCAGACATTTTAGAGTAGTGTCTACATGACACTATCGGGGTAGATACGTTATACTATATATTTGTCAAAAAACAATAGGACTTTCAGCACAAGAGTGAGCTTACTGTTTACTTAATTTTTTAAATATGTGGAAACAGAGAACTTCATGACAGAATGCAGACCATGACGAGAATAAAGCTGTATTACAAATAAAACAACCTGTATAAGAGAAAGCACTCTCCTTTGTGTTTCTCCTTTACTCACACACAATACTTCTGACAGCAGAAGTGAGTTTTTAACCATAGCAGGCAATTCTCTAGGACACCAGCTGGGTGGCATACATTTAACTCAATTTGGATGTCCTCTATCTGGTGATAGAATCAGATCCCCCAGTTTAAAGGCTCAGTCCCACAAGACTGCCCCCTTCACCACACACACACACACACACACACACACACACACACACACATGCTTCAGTTGCCAGTCTAGTTGAAAACTCTACTTCTGACCAACAAACTATAAATTGCAGCTTCCTATGACCCCTTCCTTGTGTGTGATGATTTGCTAGAATGGTTCACAGAACTCAAAGGAACACTTATTTAAGTTTATCAGTTTGTTGTAGAAGGATTTATTAAAAGATACAGAACATCCAGACAGAAGAGATGTATAGATTGAGGTATTAAGGAAGTGGTGCAAGCTTCCAGGCCTCACCAGGCACACCACCTTCCAGTACCTCCATGTGTTCAGCGACCCAGAACTTATCTGAGCACTGCATTTTTAGGATTTTTATGGAGACTTCATGATGTGGAAATCATTCATTACTAATTTATTCAGTCTCCAGTCTCTCTCTCTTTCCCAGAGGATAGGGGTAGGGTGGAAGGTATGAAGCTTCTAATCATGTCCTGGTCTTTCTGGTGAGAAACCCCCCTCCTGAGGCTATGCAGGAGCTCAAGAGTCACCTAGTTAGAACAAAAAACACTCTATCACCCAGTAAATTCCATGGGTTTAGGAGCTCTGTGCCAGTAACTAGGGAAGAGATTTTTTTTCTATTATTTCATACAACCTCAGTGAAGGGAGTGGGGGGAACTGCTAACCTAAGTAACTTTGACGTAAGTGGACACTGTAAGACTAAAATCAAAGAAACTGTGCATATGCATCGTGCTCTGCTTTGTAAAGCTGTTTCTCATGAGGATGTGAGTTGAAAATTCTAAACTACTATATATGTGTAGTGGGATGGAGAGATTAAGGAAAAAAATGGCAGGCAGTAGAAGCCAGGTTTCTCACCATTGCAGTGGGAAGTTACAGATAAGTAAGGTGGGAAGTCTAGAATAAGGTACATCATACTGGATTAGAGTTAAAGACATTAGTATGAATTTATGTTTAGTATAAAAATTTAATTCTATAATAAATTATATAGTAATGTAACTTTTATATAGTGAAATATAAAAAAAAACACAGCTTTAAAACCAGAAGATATAACTTCATGTTTCCTGCAACTTTTAGTCTAGACAAAGGAAACCACGAGTCATTGGGTTATATGTTTTCTCAAATGAACCTTCAGGGAGATGAGATTATTGTTGTGCTCATGTAACCAGTTATACAAATCGCACATTGATATGTTCAGTAATTGATTTAGATCCATCCAGGAACCAACAAGCATCTTTCTTGCCCACTCAGGACAGTGATTTAAAATAAAGAGATCAGCAGCCATCTAGTTGAACTTACTTACATGAACAAATGCAAGTCTAGAGGATTTAATAAGTTCTTCCTTATGCTGAGTAAATTTACCATATGCCTAGTTGTCCAGACTTTCCTCATCTATAAATTGGGGATAATATTAATATTTAACACTTAGATAGCATAATCAAAGTGTCTAAAATAGTATCTGCTACAAATTTATACCCAATCATTAATGTTTTTTGTATTCTCCTTCTCCAGTCTCACAGCTCAAATTTGACAGGTTGGAGGGGACAATAACACCTTCTCCAATGACCATTATATTGTATCTTCATGGACAGAAGACAATTATGAAATGAAAATTTTAAAAATGGGAGTAACAAGAAAGATTGTATTTCATTATCATTGCAATCACTTTTGCAAACATAGTACTCCAGTGATAGAATTGTTAACATTTAGTTAATAATCACTGCAAAGTTTTTTATTCACAGCAGGTACAATTTTATTTTTACCCTGGATGTGAGATCTCAGTCTTGTTCCCAGATAAGAGGTCACTCTGTCATGTTTTACCTTAGCAATTAATAGTAGGATATTTCTAGATTAACCTGAAAAATGGTAGAATATATGAAATGTAATCGAGATTAGAACATGCTCTATCAGTTAAATTAATGTCAAGTCAGTGCATATAATAGAAAATAATCCCCAAAACTTTAGATAAGTTTTAAATCAGTTAAGTTAATGTCAAGTCAGTGCATATAATGGAAAATAATCCCCAAAATTTTAGAGCAAAAAATCTAGAATTATGTGGAGTCTGGAGACATTTAATTAGACCACTAAGTGGCTTCAGATACTCTAAAAGCAGAAGATTGCCATTTTAGCTCTGATTTTGCTGTTGTCATGACTTTCTTCACTAGCGTAAGTTTTATTGGGGCATATAAGGAGGGTGGGCATTAGCTGCTGACTAGTTTGCTGCTTTCTATTGATTGTTTCAGTCTGGAAATCTTTGCTGTATTGAGCCAACAGGGGATGCAGCATTAGATGCCATATTTACCAAAATTGCTTCTCAACAGTTTCAGACCCTACTTTGAAAAAATGTGTGGTAAGCAAACTGACCTTCAGTCTAGCACTACCCAAAGATGATCACAGGCAACTCTTTACAAGGGAAAGAAAAATAAGATTGATTCTTCTGTTAAAGAAAAATATCTGTGCTATCTTGAATTCAACATATTACACATTTTTTATTTTCAGTCCCACTAATTTTAACTTTGTAGAAAAATTAAGCTAAATTCTATCTTTTTTTTTAAATTGAAGTAGAGTTGACATACAATATTACATTAGTTTTGGGTGTGAAGCATAGTGATTTGACAATTGTATGTATTATGAGATGCTCACCGTGTTAAGTGTTGTTACCATCTGCCACCATATAAAGTTATTATAATATTGTTGACTATATCCCTATGCTGCATTTTTATTTTCAGTGACTTACTTATTTTAAAATTGGAAGTTTTGCCCCTTCCCTCTGGCAGCTCGCAGTTTGCTCTCTGTGTTTATGAGTCTTTTTCTATTTTCTTTTGTTTGTTTTGTTTTTTTGATCCCACATATAAATGAAATCATGTAGTATGTGTCTTTGTCTGACTTATTTCACTTAGCATACTACCCTCTAGATCCATCCACATTGTCATGAATGGCAAGATTTCATTCTTTTTTGCAGCTGAGTAAGGAAAGCTAAATTCTTTCCAAAATAAATTACACCAAATATTCTTTAAATGTATCATAGAAAAGTGTTGGTTGTTTTAATTTAGCACAGTGGAGCATCTGATTCAGTAGTCTTGCCCTGAGGAAAATGTATGAAAGAACCATTTATTGAATTAAAAAGCTTTTATTCCATGGCCTCATTGACTCAGGAACTAGCATCGACTTGATTGTCATTTTGTGGCATATAGGAAAAGAATCAGAATAGGTGCATTTGATTTTCCTACTTGTAATCTAGGATGATATGGGTCTTCTCATCTTTCTCAAGATTTAGTCTCTTCATCCACAAAATTGAGATAGCGACATAGCTTTCTCTTAAGGATTGAAAGTGATGCTGGTATTGGAGTAAATCTGGCTTATAGGAAGCTCTCAGTATGTGTTTGTGCAATCTGAATCTTAAGCCAAGGAAGAACTTTTCATGGTTATTTGCTATTATTTGATATAAAGCAGTCATAATATCCATGTGCTGTGATTCTTCTACTGTATATTCAAACTGTATTGATTAGTTGCATACTGATAACTGTATGCATTGAAGTGTGTTATGCTGGTAGCTTTTGGTCCAAACATATTTTATCTTCTCACGTTTCCAACAGTATTTATAAATTTGTAACATTTTTGATTAGATAGTATCTTATCAATACTTACATATAAAATATCATTTAATTAAAGGAGAGCCCTGAGGCTTAGGGGAATGCATAGTATTCTAGAATCTGAACTCCAGTGTTTTATTACATGTGATACTTTAGATGAATCATGAACCTCTCTGAGGCTCATTGATCTTTTCAATAAATTGGAAGTAACCCCTAACATACTATCTTCACAAGTCTGTTGACAGGATGTTGTATATCAAAGGAAATTGTGAATTATAAAAGATACACAAATATTTAAGCTATTATCATAATGTGGAATTTTAAAATCTGTCTCAACATAGCTTTTTGCATTTTTTGTTAGATGATAATGTGTGGTATTGGTTTATATACAGACTTCTCAGTGAAGGCTTCCAACAATGTGTCATAACTAAATGAAAATTGATGTTTAAAATGGTCCAAGAAATGTGCTAGTCATTGAGTTTATGCCAGAACATGTTAGGGAAAGATAAATTTCAGCTTCTGTGTGAATGGTTTGTAAGATAGGAGCAGATCACATTTGCCAACAGGATTGGCTGTGTTGAGGAATTTCATGTGTTCTTATTGCACTAGAGTATTAGAGGTACACAACATGTACAACAGTGATAGCAGTTCAGGGGAATATAAGATTACAATTTGCACTTGATTATAAAGCAACACAATGGCCTCCAAACTAGCCTGGGGCAAGAATATGGCAAATAAGGATTGATGGGAAAAGAGAAAAGGGATGGTAGTTAAAAGGAGTTATGGAATCAAATTATTATTATCATTACTTTTTTTAATGGAAAGATAATATTATGTGCCTGGATAGAAAAGATAAAGATAAACCAGATGAGGATATCAGTGAGGGATCAAGAAGGACAATTATAAGAAAAGGAGAAGATGGCCTTCCTTAATGATCTGGAATTGGCAGCATAGAAAAATAGAAGACTTGAGATCCTCAAACCAAGTACAAAGTCTGAAGTCTGCTATAGGGAACAGAAGAGAGAGTATTGCTTATCCTTGTGGGTCACAGGGAAATAAAATCCTCAGGGGAAAGCCTGTTTTCTGTTAGGTCAGAATGGAACATAAATCATTGTGTGGGAGCGTCAGAAAAGGTAGAAATACATTCATATATAGTAGACATGGGTTTACACAAGGTACAGTACAAAATATAAGGAGAAGAGAATGCATTAGGAAACAACAGTGGAACCAAGATGTAATTGTGTGTTTCTGTTTGGATTATGCCTGTTTTAAAAGAATAGGACTAAAATAGAGTCACTTGTGCTAAGGCCTAGAATAGCAAACCAAAACTCAGTACCTAATCTAATTGTAGCTTTGGCATCTTCCAGGGGTGGAATTTAAAACCCTTCCATCTGTAATTTCCTGATCAACCCTAGTGAGGTAATCTGCATTGATAGATCTCTGTGTTTCCTCCAAGGAAGGTGACCTTGTTTGAAAGAATCTTTTCTTTTGTTGATGACTTCCTTGTTCCTATCCCCTTGAGCTTATAAAAAGCTCCCATTCTGTTGATTACTCAGAGCTGCCTTCTACTTCAGATAGGATGCTGCCTGATTCATGAATCATCAATTAAAGTCAATTAGATCTTCATATTTACTCAGTTGAGTTTTATACCACAGACACACACAGAAGGGATACCTTTCGTTTTTGATCTTGCAACTCCTATTATATATATATATATGACTCATTTCTTTATATTCTTGTGCTAGAATCTGGATCTGTTAGAGTAAGCAGTTAGATAGACATGAGCAGGAAGGGAGAAAGGAGGGTAGCAGACCACCCAATCTCTCTGCCCAGAGACCACCCTGTCTCCTTTAGACCAACTCCTTTTGCAGTTCAGCACAAATTGATAAGCAAAAGATAGGGTCATGGGACTTTCCCAGTTTTGGCGCATGCACACTTAAGGAAAACCTTGTCTACTAATTATCCTGAGGCCATTATAATACCATTTATATTGTTGCTTTTGGCCCCACCGTGCATTTTGCTTTGATGCCCATGTAAAAAATGGCAAATACAAACTTGCACAAAGAGGCTGAAGTAGAGGAACCAAGGCAGTTCCAAAGGCTGGCCTGAGAATGACAAAATGGGAGGGAGGAAATCAAGTAACACTCCCCAAAACACAGTGTAAAACCCAGTGGGCTGCTACCCACCCTCAGGGTCAGCCATTCCTCTGTCTCTGCAACATACTTTCCTTTGGCTTTGCTAAATAAAAACCCTTGGGCTTTAACTCTCTAATGACTCTCTCGACTGAATTCTTTGAGAAGACAAGAACCAAGGGATTCCACAACCCACGGCCCAGCAACAATCTGGCTGCAGGAAACTCCTTAGTAAAAGCTATAAATTTTAGAATATGGGCATCTGAGGAACTAAAAACTGTTAACCCAAAATCTATAGTCAGTTTAATTATGATTCAACTTTTACAGCAAATAAATATATTTCCAACCTTACAATAGTTAATAAAAGGCTTAGATATAAGATTAAACTATGAATTTCATGTGGAAACTTTCCCTTCCCTAGTTAACCTCAAATTTATGCATTCACACTATAGATGTAGGAAAAATAAAATACAGTATTCTTATGTTTAAAAAGAACTGGATAAAAATGCCAAACTGAACATATAATCACTTTTGTTGCCTTCTGAAACTCTAAAATAACAAAACAGGAAAGTATTTTTTTAAGGCAGTATGCCACAAAAATAGAACAAGAAAACTGACAACAGTGGCATTTTGGAATCTACAAAACAGATGGACTAAGAGAATCCATAAATACAGGTCTTTATCTGGCAGTGAGGAAAATGAAGAACCACATTAATTTTTATCACAGAATTCTCATGAACCAAAAACTTGGCATCTGAAGTTGAGGCTTGCTGTTAAAGAGCTAGAAAAGAGAAAGCTGGTTTCATCATTCAAGGTAAGTTAAACCTCTAAAGGGTCAAGTTTCCTAGTAAAAGAGCATGAGACAAGAATTCAGGAACTTTTGATCTATTGAGGAATTACAGCAGAGTAGAGAAAGGAGAATAATAAAACAAAATTGTGTGCTCAGGTAAAATATAGCATCAGCTGCTTCACAGGGTGATCTATAACTGAAGCAAGGGCACACACTTTTTTCTCCCTGTAAACAGTTACCTAAGATATATCCAAAATTAATCAAAAAGAGACTTCACTCAAAGAAATTCAAGTAGTAGAAGTTATTGGGCAGACAAGAACAGAAGACTATTTGACACAAAAATAATATGTGCAAAAGAGTAAAGGTGAAAATACCCACAGTGAATTTGGGAGGCTGTAGAAGTTACCTCAAAGATGTTATGAAGCAATATTGCATAAAATTGTAGTTTTAGTTGGATAATGTTTACTTTTAATTGTATTGAGAGTTGTTGGTACTCAATCCTTAAATTTTTTAAAGTTCAGTAAGTAAAACTAGCTTCTCACATATTTTTCTGTAGTGTTTTTTAAGAAGTTATAGAAATCACAGGAATGGAAAACAAACTTTTTATGCTTACTATGTAATATTTAAGTCATAGTACTTAACTTCAAAAGAGCACAAAAAATATATTTTAAAAATAAAGATATCTAAAGGCTAGCTGAAGGCCACTTTGGCATATGAAATGTTCTTATTCTGCCATTTCCTGACTCTTCACTTTGGATTAAAGTACTTAGGGAAATATGTTCCCCTTTTATTGCTGACTTTTATAGGAACCATGTGAATCTTAGCAACATCATCACATACAAATTTCTGAACTTTTTAAAAAAAAATCATCTGTCTATCACATTAATGTCTGTAGTTGTCAAATCATGTTGTCCTAAAACCTTTTCAGTTTAAGTATGGGCATGTATTTGTGCTTTGTTTCAAACAAAGCAAAAAAAGGAAAAGAAAAAAAAGAACTTTTGTATGTTCAGTTTACTAAGGAAATATTAAGTTTGTGTGATTAACAACCACCTACAAAACTGAACTCGAAATCAGCAAGTTAATATAAAACACGTTTAAGGAAGAGTTTTTCTCTTTTTGCATTTCTATGGTTGTGTCTTTTAAATATACATTTACAAATTATACATTATTTTTTGGAAGTCCAAGCACTTATAATGAGAATTGATAACAGTTTAAAATTAGAATAATTTAGGGAGGAGCCAAGATGGCAGCGTGAGTAGGCTAGCGGAAATCTCCTCCCAGAACCATATATATATTTTTAAATACAACAAATACAACTATTCCTAAAAGAGAGACCAGAGGATACAGTACAACAGCCAGGCTACATCTACATCTGCGAGAATCCAGCGCCTCATAAAGGGGGTAAGATACAAGCCACGGCCCAACGGGACCCAAGCACTTCCCCCACCCCAGCTCCTCAGCGAGAGGAAAGGAGCCAGAGTGGGGAGGGAGTGAAAGTGCAGGACAGCTAAACAACCAGCTCTAGTAATCCACACCAGCAGTGCAGACACAGTGCATGGTTTGTTGGATATTAGAGAAATGGAAAAGTAAAACCTGTGAGTGGGTCCCCGCAGCTGGTGCCCCTGAGGTAAAAGAAAAGCGAGTGCTTTTTGAAAGTCTTAAAGGGACAGGGGCTCCACAGCTGGATGGAATCGTCCTGGCACACTCAGCCCAAGAGGCTGGGAATCCCAGGGAACTTTGGGCACCCTAACCCCTTGGGCGGCAGTGCAGCCCTGAGCACCTCACAGCAGTAAACAGCCTCCCATCCATTCTGCCCTCTGGCATGGCACCGCCATAGCAGGGGAGCAGCCTGAGAGCAGCCGCACCCACAGCAGCCACCCAGAGCCCCTTCCAGAGCTGCCCAGCCAGACTCAGAGGCCCCGCCAGCATACAGCTGCCCAACACAGACAGCAGAAGCCGGGACAGGGCACGAAGGGTTGCTGTTCTCACAGGACAGCACACCCAGCATGCCTTCCACTCCCTGCAAGACTCTGGGCTGCCCCGATAGCTGCCCCACCTATGACCACTCAGGAAATAAAACCAGAAGCTGCTCCCAATGTGCAAGTAACCACCACAGGCAGCGGAGAAGGGCAAGGCAACCAGCAAGCAGGAAAGGACGTTGTTCTCCCAGTTGACACATGCACCAACTGCCTACGACTACCTCTATCACCATGAAAAGGCAGTAGAATTTGTTCCAGTACAGAATTACCCAGACAACCTCCAGGAGGGAACCTGGAGAGATAGATTTAATGAATTTTCCTGGAAAATAAATCAAAATAAAGGTCATAACCCTGCTGATGAAACTGCAGAGAAATATGCAAGAGCTAAAGGATCAAGTTAGGAGGGGGAATACAGAAATAAAAGAATCTCTGGAAGGACTTAAGAGCAGACTGGATGAAGTTCAAGAGGCGATTAATGGAATAGAAATCAGAGAACAGAAACACAGAGAAGCTGAGGCAGAGAGAGATAAAAGGATCTCCAGGAATGAAAGAATAATAAGAGAACTGTGTGACCAATCCAAATGGAGCAATATTTTCATTATAGGGGGACCAGAAGAAGAAGTGAGAGAAAAAGGGATAGAAAGTGTCTTTGAAGAAATAATTGCTGAAAAATTTCCCAAACTGGGGGAGGAAATAGTCTCTCAAACCATGGAAACCCACAGATCTCCTAACACAAGGAACCCAAGGAGTACAACACCAAGACACATAATAATTAAAATGGCAAAGATCAAGGACAAGGGCAGAGTATTAAAGGCAGCCAGGAAGAGAACAAAGGTCACCTACAAAGGAAAACCCATCAGGCTATCATCAGACATCTCAACAAAAACCTTACAGGCCAGAAAAGAATGGCATGATATATTTAATGCAATAAAACAGAAGGGCCTTGAACCAAGAATACTGTATCCAGCATGATTATCCTTTAAATATGAAGGAAGGATTAAACAAATCCAAGACAAGGAAAAGTTGAGGGAATTTGCCTCCCACAAACCACCTCTACAGGATATTGTAAAGGGACTGCTCTAGATGGAAGCACTCCTAAGGCTAAGTAGATGTCATCAGAGAAAATAAAATCACAGCAAAAAAGCAAACCAACCAAATACTAATGAAAGGCAAAAAATAAAATCAAATACTCACAAAAGCAGTCAAAGGAAACACAAAAGAACACAGAATAAAACACCTAACATATAAAGAATGGAGAAGGAGGAATAAGAAGGGAGATCAATAAAGAGTCATCAAACTGTGCTTACAATAGTTTAATAAGCAAGGTAAGTTAGACAGTTATATAGTAAAGAAGTTAACCTTGAACCTTTGGTAACCAGAAATCTAAAGCCTGAAATGGCAATAAGTACATATCTTTGAATAATCACCCTAGAGGGGATCGGAAGATGGCAGAGTGAGTAGAGCAGCGGAAATCTCCTCCCAAAACCACATATATCTATGAAAATATAACAAAGACAACTCTTCCTAGAATAAAGACCAGAGGACACAGGACAATATCCAGACCACATCCGCACCTGAGAGAACCCAGCGCCTCATGAAGGGGGTAAGATACAAGCCCCAGCCGGGTGGGAGCCGAGCACCCATCCCCCCAACTCCCAGCAGGAAAAGAATAGGCAGAGCGGGAGGGAGACGGAGCCCAGGACTGCTGAAGACCCAGCCCAAGCCATCGGGGCCAGAGTGCAGACACAGTGCGTGTGCACGAGGCCCTGGATACTAGGAAAACAGGGCAGCAAGAACACTGAGCTCACACCGGAGGCCGGGCACTGGAGGACACAAGAAAAGCGAGCGACCAATTTTTTTTTTTTTTCTGTTTTGTTTTGGCGAGCACCTTTTGGAAGTCTTAAAGGGATAGGGACCCCAATACTAGGGAAACAGGGCAGCAAGACTGGTGAGCAGATGCCTGAGGCTGGCGCCGGAGAATAAAGAAAAACGAGCGGACACTTTTTTTTTTTTTTTTTTAATTTTTTTTTTTTTTTGTGGTCGTTTTGTTTTGGTGGGTACTTTTTGGAAGTCTTAAAGGGGCAGGGCGGGACACTTAATCCAGAGGTAGGGAATCCGTGGATCTCTGGGCACCCTAACCCCTGGGCTGCAGGGAGCAGGGAGGCCCCTTATGGAGATAAATAGCCTCCCAGCCGCTCCCCCATCCAACTCCACTCCACCACTTTGGAGCAGCTGCCCGAGCCAGGCCACGCCCACAGCAACAGCGGAGATAAACTCCATAGCAGCCGGGCAGGAAGCAGAAACCCTGTCTGTGCACAGCTGCCCAGAACAAGCCAGGAGAGGTCGCTGTACTCCCAGGAGAGGAGGGCCACAAACCAACAAGAAGGGAAGTTCTTCCAGCCGTCACTCGTCCCAGTTCTGCAGACTATTCCTATCACCATGAAAAGGCAAAGCTACAGGCAGACAAAGATCACAGAGACAACACCAGAGAAGGAGAAAGACCTAACCAGTCTTCCTGACAAAGAATTCAAAATAAGAATCATAAACGTACTGACAGAGATGCAGAGAAATACGCAAGAGAAATGGGATGAAGTCCGGAGGGAGATCACAGATGCCAGAAAGGAGATTACAGAAATGAAACAAACTCTGGAAGGGTTTATAAGCAGAATGGATAGGATGCAAGATGCCATTGATGGAATTGAAACCAGAGAACATGAACGCATAGAAGATGACATAGAGAGAGATAAAAGGATCTCCAGGAATGAAACAATATTAAGAGAATTGTGTGACCAATCCAAAAGAAACAATATCCGTATTATTGGAGTTCGAGAAGAAGAAGAGAGAGGGAAAGAGATGGAAAGTATCTTAGAAGAAATAATTGCTGAAAACGTCCCCAAACTGGGGGAGAAAATAATCAAACAGACCACGGAAATACACAGAACCCCCAATAGAAAGGATCCAAGGAGGACAACACCAAGACACATAATAATTAAAATGGCAAAGATCAAGGACAACGAAAGAGTTTTAAAGGCAGCTAGACAGAAAAAGCTCACCTATAAAGGAAAACCCATCAGGCTAACATCAGACATCTCGAAAGAAACCCTACAGGCCAGAAGAGAATGGCATGATATATTTAATACAATGAAACAGAAGGGCCTTGAATCAAGGATACTGTATCCAGCACGACTATCATTCAAATATGATGGTGGGATTAAACAATTCCCAGACAAACAAAAGCTGAGGGAATTTGCTTTCCACAAACCACCTCTACAGAACATGTTACAGGGACTGCTCTAGATGGGAGCACTCCTAGAAAGAGCACAGCACAAAACACCCAACATATGAAGAATCGAGGAGGAGGAATAAGAAGGGAGAGAAGAAAAGAATCTCCAGACAGTGAATATAACAGCTCAATAAGCGAGATAAGTTAGGCAGTAAGACACTAAAGAGGCTAACCTTGAACCTTTGGTAACCACGAATTTAAAGCCTGCAATGGCAATAAGTACATATCTTTCAATAGTCACCCTAAATGTTAATGGGCTGAATGCACCAATCAAAAGACAAAGAGTAATAGAATGGGTAAAAAAGCAAGACCCATCTATATGCTGCTTACAAGAAACTCACCTCAAACCCAAAGACATATGCAGACTAAAAGTCAAGGGATGGAAAAACATATTTCAAGCAAACAACAGCGAGAAGAAAGCAGGAGTTGCAGTACTAATATCAGACAAAATAAACTTCAAAACAAAGAAAGTAACAAGAGATAAAGAAGGACACTACATAATGATAAAGGGCTCAGTCCAACAAGAGGATATTACCATTCTAAATATATATGCACCCAACACAGGAGCCCCGTCATATGTGAAACAAATACTAACAGAATTGAAGGAGGAAATAGAATGCAATACATTCATTCTAGGAGACTTCAACACACCACTCACCCCAAAGGATAGATCCGCCGGGCAGAAAATAAGTAAAGACACAGAAGCACTGAACAACACAGTAGAGCAGATGGACCTAATAGACATCTATAGAACTCTACATCCAAAAGCAACAGGATATACATTCTTCTCAAGTGCACATGGAACATTCTCCAGAATAGACCACATACTAGGCCACAAAAAGAGCCTCAGAAAATTCCAAAAGATTGATATCCTAACAAACAACTTTTCAGACCACAAAGGCATAAAACTAGAAATAAACTGTACAAAGAAAGCAAAGAGGCGCACAAACACATGGAGGCTTAACAACACGCTCCTAAATAATCAATGGATCAATGACCAAATCAAAATGGAGATCCAGCAATATATGGAAACAAATGACAACAACAACACTAAGCCCCAACTTCTGTGGGACGCAGCAAAAGCAGTCTTAAGAGGAAAGTATATAGCAATCCAAGCATATTTAAAAAAGGAAGAGCAATCCCAAATGAATGGTCTAATGTCACAATTATCGAAATTGGAAAAAGAAGAACAGATGAGGCCTAAGGTCAGCAGAAGGAGGGACATAATAAAGATCAGAGAAGAAATAAATAAAATTGAGAAGAATAAAACAATAGCAAAAATCAATGAAACCAAGAGCTGGTTCTTCGAGAAAATAAACAAAATAGATAAGCCTCTAGCCAGACTTATTAAGAAGAGAAGAGAGTCAACACAAATCAACAGTATCAGAAACGAGAAAGGAAAAATCAAGACGGACGCCACAGAAATACAAAGAATTATTAGAGAATACTATGAAAACCTATATGCTAACAAGCTGGAAACCTAGGAGAAATGGACAACTTCCTAGAAAAATACAACCTTCCAAGACTGACCCAGAAAGGAACAGAATATCTAAACAGACCAATTACCAGCAATGAAATTGAAGCTGTAATTAAAAACCTACCAAAGAACAAACCCCCGGGCCAGATGGATTTACTTCGGAAATTTATCAGACATACAGGGAAGACATAATACCCATTCTCCTTAAAGTTTTCCAAAAAATAGAGGAGGGAATACTCCCAAAATCATTCTATGAAGCTAACATCACCCTAATACCAAAACCAGGCAAAGACCCCACCAAAAAAGAAAACTACAGACCAATATCCCTGATGAACGTAGATGCAAAAATACTCAACAAAATATTAGCAAACCGAATTCAAAAATACATCAAAAGGATCATACACCATGAACAAGTGGGATTCATCCCAGGGATGCAAGGATGGTACGACATTCGAAAGTCCATCAACATCATCCACCACATCAACAAAAAGAAAGACAAAAACCACATGATCATCTCCATAGATGCTGAAAAAGCATTTGACAAAGTTCAACATCCATTCATGATAAAAACTCTCAGCAAAATGGGAATAGAGTTCAAGTACCTCAACATAATAAAGGCCATCTATGTTAAACCCATAGCCAACATTATATTGAACAGCGAGAAGCTGAAAGCATTTCCTCTGGGATCGGGAAGTAGACAGGGATGCCCACTCTCCCCACAGTTATTTAACATAGTACTGGAGTTCCTAGCCACAGCAATAAGACAAAACAAAAAAATACAAGGAATCCAGATTGATAAAGAAGAAGTTAAACGGTCACTATTTGCAGATTACACGGTACTGTACCTTAAAAAACCCTAAAGACTCCACCCGAAAACTACTAGAACTGATATCAGAATACAGGAAAGTTGCAGGATACAAAATCAATACACAGAAATCTGTGGCTTTCCTCTCCACCAGCAATGAACCAACAGAATGAGAAATCAGGAAAACAACTCCATTCACAACTGCATAAAAAAAATAAAATACCTAGGAATAAATCTAACCAAAGAAGTGAAAGACTTATATTCGGAAAACTACAAGTCACTCTTAAAAGAAATTAAAGGGTACACTAACAGGTGGAAATGCATCCCATGCTCATGGCTAGGAAGAATTAATATCGTCAAAATGGCCATCCTGCCCAAAGCAATATACAGATTTGATGCAATCCCTATGAAACTACCAGCAACATTCTTCAATGAACTGGAACAAATAATTCAAAAATTCATATGGAAACACCAAAGACCCCGAATAGTCAAAGCAATCCTGAGAAAGAAGAATAAAGTAGGGGGGATCTCACTCCCCAACTTCAAGCTCTACTATAAAGCCATAGTAATCAAGACAATTTGGTACTGGCACAAGAATAGAGCCACAGAACAATGGAACAGACTAGAGAATCCAGACATTAACCCAGACATATATGGTCAATTAATATTTGATAAAGGAGCCATGGACATACAATGGCAAAATGACAGTCTCTTCAACAGATGGTGCTGGCAAAACTGGACAGCTACATGTAGGAGAATGAAACTGGACCATTGTCTAACCCCATATACAAAAGTAAACTCAAAATGGATCAAAGACCTGAATGTAAGTCATGAAACCATTAAACTCTTGGAAGAAAACATAGGCAAAAACCTCTTAGACATAAACATGAGCGACCTCTTCTTGAACATATCTCCCTGGGCAAGGAAAACAACAGCAAAAATGAACAAGTGGGACTTTATTAAGCTGAAAAGCTTCTGTACAGCAAAAGACACCATCAATAGAACAAAAAGGAACCCTACAGTATGGGAGAATATCTTTGAAAATGACACATCCGATAAAGGCTTGACGTCCAGAATATATAAAGAGCTCACACGCCTCAACAAACAAAAAATAAATAACCCAATTAAAAAATGGGCAGAGGAACTGAACAGACAGTTCTCCAAAACAGAAATACAGATGGCCAACAGACACTTGAAAAGATGCTCCACATCGCTAATTATCAGAGAAATGCAAATTAAAACTACAATGAGATATCACCTCACACAAGTAAGGATGGCTGCCATCCAAAAGACAAACAACAACAAATGTTGGCTAGGCTGTGGAGAAAGGGGAAACCTCCTACACTGCTGGTGGGAATGTAAGTTATTTCAACCATTGTGGAAAGCAGTATGGAGGTACATCAAAATGCTCAAAACAGACTTACCATTTGACCCAGGAATTGCACTCCTAGGAATTTACCCTAAGAATGCAGCAATCAAGTATGAGAAAGATCAGTGCACCCCTATGTTTATCGCAGCACTATTTATAATAGCCAAGAATTGGAAACAACCTAATGTCCATAGATAGATGAATGGATAAAGAAGATGTGGTACATATACAAAATGGAATACTACTCAGCCATAAGAAAAGGGCAAATCCTACCATTTGCAGCAACATGGATGGAGCTGGAGGGTATTATGCTCAGTGAAACAAGCCAAGCGGAGTAAGAGAAATACCAAATGATTTCACTTATCTGTGGAATATAAGAACAAAGGAAAAACTGAAGAAACAAAACAGCAGCAGAATCACAGAACTCAAGAATGGACTAACAGGTACCAAAGGGAAAGGGACTCGGAGGATGGGTGGGTAGGGAGGGATAAGGGGGGGGAGAAGTAGGGGGATATTAAGATTAACATGCATGGGGGGGTAGGAGAAAACGGAGCGCTGTACAACACAGAGAAGGCAAGTAGTGATTCTACAACATTTTGCTATGCTGATGGACAGTGACTGTAAAGGGGTTTATAGGGGGGACCTGGTATAGAGGAGAGCCTAGTAAACATAATATTAATCAAGTAAGTGTAGATTAGTGATACAAAAAAAAAAGGCATTTCCTGTGTGGTAACCTCCAATGAGTTCTACACAAGGGTGTAAAGGGCATGTAAAAGTGTAGGCAAAGGGTCTGTTTGTGTTTATACAGAGGATCAAAGCCTAATTGGGCTACCCCAAAAATGAACTAAGATACGATATGAAAAAGAACTTCCAACATCAGCACTCTCTGGGAGACTCATGCCAGAAGATGATCATTAAAAATCCCCAACAATGATCCATGCACTGCTACAGCTGTAGATGCACTCATCCCACCAGTTCCTGGACTGCCATGGGAATGAAGAAGGAGATATCTAAGCTAGCCTGTGAATACAGTGAAACAACAAATTTGACTGGATCTATACTGTTGGAACTCAACCAAGAATTAGGAGAAGTGCAAATTGTAGCGCTCCAAAATCTTACAACTACAGACTATTTACTGTTAAAAGAACATAAGGGATGTGAACATTCCCCAGGAATGGGTTGTTTTAATTTGTCTGATTTCTCTCAGACTGTTCAAGTTCAGTTGGACAATATCCACCATATCATAGATAAGTTTTCACAAATGCCTAAGGTGCCTAACTGGTTTTCTTGGTTTCACTGGAGATGGCTGGTAATTACAGGTATGCTTTGGTTATGTAACTATAATCCTATTATGTTAATGTGTGTGTGCAATTTAAGTAGTAGCTTAAAACGTATACATGCTGAAGTTACTCTACAAGAAGTTATGTCAAAGAAATAATCAATCTTCCCATGTTTTCTTACGCCTGCTACTTCTATAGCTTTTCTTCTTCCTTCCTAATTACAACCCTTAAATAGAATTCGTGCCTCATATCAAATTTACCGAGTATCATAATTCTTCCAAGTGGTAAAGTTACCTCAAGACAAATGCTGGGCATAGAAGCTACAGGGCATAAATATGCAAAGAAATAAAAAGCTAACCATTTCAAACAATAAGGCTTCTCTCTCACTTACCAACTTTTTATTTCCCTGTAATGGCTCCGGAAGATGACTGGTTAGCCAGAGATGGGTAAGATTCCTCAAGGGAGGAACAACCTAAGACAGGCACAGTCGCAGGGGGGTCATCAGGTGAGAAATTGGGGATCAACAGAGGTGAGGCTTAGAACCTCACCCCCCCTGTTCTGAGAGAAATCTTCTGCATACGTGGATGTTTTATTGCCCTTGTCTAGCTTGGATTAACACATAGTCTACAGGCACACACCTGATCATCTACATTTGCTCTCTTACAACTAAACTATGTTTTCTTCCTTTATCTTTTATCTACCTTCCACTTCAGCATTTTATTAAAAATAATAATAATAAAGAGAGAAATCTGGTATTCACATATAAATCAAGTATAAAAATCAAATGAATATTCATATTTGAACTGACTGTTTATAGTACTTAATGCATGAGCAAAACTGAAAGTTTCTGTGGTGACTGCCCTTGTACTGTTCACTACGTATCTTATTCACTATGTAAGAATTTGTTCTCCATGTAAGAACTTGTTTGTTATGCCTCAGAAGATTGGAGACTGACGAAAATTAGGCTTGGGGTGGATTAATGATTGTGCATTGATCATTGACTCCCCTATACAGAATTTTATTGTTGTTAACAACCATTTGATCAATAAATATGAGAGATGCCCTCACAAAAAAAAAAAATGTACACACTTCCAATGGTAAAATAAATAAATAACCGGGATGTAATGTATAGCATAAGGAATATAGTCAAAATATTGTAACAACTTGGTATGGTGATAGATGGTACCTAGAATTATCATGTATATAAATGTTGAATCACTATGTTGTACACCTGAAACTAATGTAATGTAATACTGTGTGTCAACTACCCTTCAATAAAAAATAATTATCTAAAAAAAATAAATAGAAATTAAAAAAAATAATAATCACCCTAAATGTAAACGGACTTAATGCACCAATCAAAAGACATAGAGTAACTGAATTAATAAAAAAGCAAGACCCATCTATATGCTTCTTGCAAGAGACTCACCTCAAACCCAAAGACATGAACAGACTAAAAGTCAAGGGATGGAAAATGATATTTCATGCAAACAATATGGAGAAAATAACAAGTGTTGCAGTACTAGTACCAGACAAAATAGACTTCAAAACAAAGAAAGTAACAAGCGATAAAGAAGGACATTGCATAATGATAAAGGGTTCAATCCAACAGGAGGACATAACCATTATAAACTTACATGCACCCAATATAGGAGCACCAACATATGTGAAACAAATAATAACAGAATTAAAGGAGGAGATAGAATGCAATGCATTCATTTTGGGAGACTTCAACACACCATTCACTCCAAAGGACAGATCCACCAGACAGAAAATAAGTAAGGACACAGAGGCACTGAACAACACACTAGAACAAACAGACCTAACAGACATCTACAGAACTCCACACCAAAAAGCAGCAGGATACACATTCTTCCCATGTACACATGGAACATTCTCCAGAATAGACCACATACAAGGCCACAAAAAGAGCCTCAGTAAGTTCAAAAAGATTGAAATTCTACCAACCAACTTCTCAGACCACAAAGTATGAAACTAGAAATAAATTGCACAAAGAAAATGAAAAATCCCACAAACACATGTAGGCTTCACAACATGCTCCTAAATAATCAATAGATCAACAACCAAAATTAAAATACAGATAAAGCAATATATGGAGACAAATGACAGCAGCACAAAGCCCCAACTTCTGTGCGATGCAGCAAAGGCAGTTCTAAGAGGAAAGTATATAGCAATCCAGGCCTATTTAAAGAATGAACAACAATCCCAAATGAATAGTCAAAAGTCACAATTAAAATTGGAAAAAGAAGAACAAATAAGGCCCAATATCAGCAGAAGGAGGGACATAATAAAGATCAGAGAAGAAATAAATAAAATTGAGAAGAATAAAAGAATAGAAAAAAATCAAACCAATAGTGGTTCTTTGAGAAAATAAACAAAAATAGTAAGCCCCTAGCCAGACTTACTAAGAGAAAAAGAGAATCTACACACAACAGAACTGGAAACGAGAAAGGAAAAATCACGATACACCCCACAGAAATACAAAGAATCTTTAGAGAATACTATGAGAATCTATATGCTAACAAGCTGGAAAACCTCGAAGAAATGGACAGTTTCCTAGAAAATTAAAACCTTCCAAGACTGACCAAGGAAGAAACAGAACATCTAAACAGACCAATTACCAGCCAAGAAATTGAATCAGTAATCAAAAAACTACCCAAGAGCAAACCGCCCGTAGCAGATGGATTTACCCCGCAATTTTATCAGACATACAGAGAAGACATAATACCCAACCTCCTTAAAGTTTTCCAAAAAATGGAAGAGGAGGGAATACTCCGATACTGATTTTTTGAAGCCAGCATCACCCTAATACCAAAACCAGGCAAAGACCCCACAAAAAAAGAAAACTACGGATCAATATCCCTGATGAATATAGATGCAAAAATACTCAACAAAATATTAGCAAACCGAATTCAAAAGTATATCAAAAGGATCATACACCATGACCAAGTGGGATTCATCTCAGGGATGCAAGGATGGTACAACATTAGAAAATCATCAACATCATCCACCACATCAACAAAAAGAAAGACAAAAACCACATGATCATCTCCATAGATGCTGAAAAAGCATTCAACAAAATTCAACATCCATTCATGATAAAAACACTCAACAAAATAGGTATAGAGGGAAACTACCTCAACATAATAAAGGCCATATATGATAAACCCACAGCTGACATCATACCGAAAAGCAAGAAGCTGTAAGCTTTTCCTCCAAGATCGGGAACTAGACAGGGATGCCCACTCTCCCCACTGTTATTCAACCTAGTAGTGGAGGTCCTAGCCATGGCAGTCAGACAAAACAAAGAAATACAAGGCATCTAGATTGGTAAATAAGCAGTCAAACTGTCACTATTTGCAAATGACATGATATTTTACATAAAAAGCCCTAAAGACTCTACTTGAAAACTCCTAGAACTAATATCTGATTTCAGCAAAGTTGCAGGATACAAAATTAACACCCAGAAATCAGTGACTTTCCTATACACTAACAATGAACTAGCAGAAAGAGAAATCAGGAAAACAATTCCATTCACAATTGCATCAAAAAGAATAAAATACCTAGAAATAGACCTAACCAAGGAAGTGAAAGACCTATAACTTGAAAACTACAAGACACTCTTAAGAGAAATGAAAGAGAACACTAACAAATGGAAACCTATCCAATGCTCTTGGCTAGGATTAATTAATATTGTCAAAATGGTAATCCTGCCTAAAGCAATCTGCAGATTCAATGCAATCCCTATCAAAATACCAACAGCATTCTTCAATGAACTGGAACAAATAGTTCTAAAATTCATATGGAACCACCAAAGACCCTGGATAGCCAAAGCAATCCTGAGAAGGAAGAATAAAGTTGGGGGGATCATGCTTCCCAACTTCAAGCTCTACTACAAAGCCACAGTAATCAAGACAATTTGGTACTGGCACAAGAACAGAGCCACAGACCAATGGAACCGAATAGAAACTCCAAACATTAACCCAAACATATATGGTCAACTAATATTCAATAAAGGGACCATGGACATACAATGGGGAAAACACAGTCTCTTCAACAGATGGTGCTGGCAAAACTGGGCAGCTACATGTAAGAGAATGAAACTGGATCATTGTCTAACCCCATACACAAAAGTAAATTCTAAATGGATCAAAGACTTGAATGTAAGTCATGAAACCATAAAACTCTTAGAAAAAAACATAGGCAAAAATCTCTTACACATAAACATGAGTGACTTTTCTTGAACATATCTCCCCAGGCAAGGGAAATAAAAGCAAAAATGAACAAATGGGACTATGTCAAGCTGAAAAAGCTTCTGTACAGCAAAGGACACCAGCAATAGAACAAAAAGGCATCCTACACTGTGGGAGAATATATTCATAAATGACAGATCTGATAAAGGGTTGACATCCAAAATATGTAAAGAGCTCACCACCTCAACAAACAAAAAGCAAACAATCCAATTAAAAAATGGGCAGAGGAGCTGAACAGACACTTCTCCAAAGGAGAAATTCAGATGGCCAACAGACACATGAAAAGATGCTCCACATTGCTAGTCATCAGAGAAGTTCAAATTAAAACCACAATGAGATATCACCTCACACCACTAAGGATCTCCACCATTCAAAAGACAAACAAAAACAAATGTTTGACAGGTTATGGAGAAAGGGGAACCCTCCTACACTGCTGGTGGGAATGTAAACTAGTTCAACCACTGTGGAAAGCAGTGTGGAGTTTCCTCAAAAAGCTCAAAATAGAAATACCATTTGTCCCAGGAATTCCACTTTTAGGAATTTACCCTAAGAATGCAGCAGCCCATTTTGAAAAAGACACATGCACCCCTATGTTTATTGCAGCACTATTTACAATAGCCAAGAAACCTAAGCAACCTAAGTGTCCATCAGTAGATGAATGGATAAGGAAGCTGTGGTACATATACCCAATGGAATATTATTCAGCCATAAGAAGAAAACAAATCCTACCATTTGCAACAACATGGATTTAGCTAGAGGGTATTATGCTTAGTGTAATAAGCCAAGTGGTGAAGGACAAGAACCAAGTGATTTCGGTCATCTGTGGAGTATAAGAACAAAGAAAAAACTGAAGGAACAAAACAGCAGCAGACTCACGGAACTGAAGAATGGACTAACAGTTATCAAATAGAAAGGGACTGGGGAGAATGGGTGGGAAGGGTGGGATAATCGGGGTCGGAAGAAAGGGGGCATAATGATTAGCATGTATAATGTGGGGGGGTGCACAGGGAGTGCTGTTCAACACAGAGAGGCAAACAGTGATTCTATGGCATCTTACTATGCTGATGGACAGTGACTGTAATGGGGTTTGTGGGCGGGGACTTGGCGATGGGGGGAGTCTAGTAAACATAATGTTCCTCATGTAATTGTAGATTAATGATAAAATTAAAAAATAAAAATAAAAATAAATTAGAATGATTTAAATTATAAACCACTACTTACCATCTAGCATATAGTCACATGGCGATAGGGACTATATGGGTATTTTGGAGTCGCTGATCTATTGATGAACTCATTTCAGTTTACCAATAGTTTGTACACCCTGGTGCAATTATGCCAGTTAAAATGAGAATATGAACTAAACTTTCTTGTTAATTTATGTAGGGAGTATGAAACATTTTTTTCTGTCGAAATATGATATACTTTAGATATAAGACAAGTAAGATTGAAACTTGATCATGAAAAAGCCCTTCTGTTCAAAGAAGGTGGCCATAGGAAGCATAAAGGAAGAACAGGAAAAGCCCATTAAATTATGTGACACAAATTCTCTAAAAACCACTGCTATGGACTGAACTGTGTCACCCCTAGATTCATATGTTGAGGCCCTTACCCTCATGTGATGGTATTTGGAGGTGGGACCTTTGAGAAATACAGGTTTAGGTAGGGGCCTCAGAGTAGGTTCCTCAGGAGGGGATCAGGGTCCTTACAGGAGACACCAGAGAGCTTGCTGTCTCTCTCTCTCAGTGTTTCTTCTTGGAACACAGCAAGGATGAGGGCCATCTGCAACCCAGGGAAAGATCTCCACCAGAATTGGACCATATTGGCACCTTGATCTTGGGCTTCTAGCCTCCAGAACTGTGAAAAAATTAATTTATATTGCTTAAGCCACCTAATCTATGGTATTCTGTTACAGTGCCCGAGCTGACTAAGGCAACTGTATTTACTGAGACTCCTGTAGCTAGAACAGACGGTGGCAGCGCAGTTTGGGAGCTGATAATGTTCTCCCATGTTTAATTGGTTCAAATATCAAGATTTTACGTAATCATTTCTGTTCAACTATATAGATCTTCAAGTTTTCTGCACTTATTTTTTTCATGAAGTATTTATAAGTATAGAAAAAAATATTTTTCTTGGTAAAACACTTGATAACTAAACAATAGAGAAATAAAAAGGGTGTGTTGAAGCCATTTAAAGAATATGCTCCATACAGATTGACAAAAAAGAAGGTAGTATGTGTATTGACAGTATATTTATAAGTAAAAAATAGAATGTAAAGCTATTGTAAAAGTGAATTCAAATAATCAAAAAAACTATAACATTTTACTGGATTTAGTTATTTAAAATGCTACAAATAAGGAATATCAAAATATATTCTTAAAGAAAATTGTCCTAGGCTGATACAAATATATTTTTCAAATAAACTGCTTGTTAAACATCTCTTAAATATAGCTTAGTTGGGCAAATTTTGCTTAGTTGGTTATGTCTTTAGCAAGCTGGCAATGCTCAGTGACAATGACAATGTTATATACTTCCAAACTTAGGTAAAGTTCAAATTTAATTTTAAATTTGAGATAGAGGATTAAAAATAATTTGTTTTGAAACATTAAAGACCCAGATTTTTTAAATGACATTTTCAAACATTTCTTAATATTATAAATTACTTAAATTCATTCTGCCACTTGCTAGCATAGCGGTCAGGTTATAGGCATTTACGTAATTTTGTTAAACCTCAGTTTCCTCATTTATAAAATTGAGGTGCTAATCTGAATTTAATTTTAGCATTTATATGAGTATGTGTAAACACTTCTTAGATTGAGATATAAAACACTCGCAACAACTGCAGAGGGGCTCTCTTATGCCCATTGCCTCCACCAGAAAGTATCCACTATTCTGGAATCTTTTACTATCAATTGCCTGAATTTTTTTTTTGAAAATCACATACATGGAATTATAAATTGCACATGTTTTAAATAACTGCATTCCTTCATTTTTCATCATAAATGTAAGATCATTTATGTTGTGTGAATCCTTGACTCTTTTTTTTAAATTGCTGAGTAATATTTCATTGTGAAACTATACCACAACCTATTTTTTCCATTCTCGTGTTGGAAATTTGAGTTGTTTCCAGGTTTAGCTAATTATTAATTAAACTCTTAAGAACACTCTTATATTTATCTTACCATGGACATTACTCCTCATTCCTCTCAGGTATTCAGATATATAGTCAGGAGTGAGGTTGATTCTTCATGGATAGGTGTATATTTTGCTTGAATGAATTAGTGGTTGGATCAATTTACACTCCCATGTCATGGAGCAAATCACACCTCAGGCTAAGCCTGGCTTATAATAAGGTTTTCACAAACATTTTAGTAAATCTAAAATCTATAAACCTTCCTAATATTTTCCAACTAATTACAAAAGTAACACAAAATCAAACATACTCATCTAGGTGAAAGGAAGATCTAGTGATATAAATAAAGTTTTTTTTTCCTTTGCATAGGCAGCCTACTACTACTACTACTACTACTACTACCTTTATTCACTGAGTTGCTCAGTCTTTCATTTAATACTGGCTTTTCAGATAGTTGATTTTAGAACATTCCTTTAAAAATCTAAACTCTTGATTTTATAAAGATAATACAAGAAAACACATTTTCTTTCATTTTTCTCAACCATAAACTTATTTACTTTTGCAAGAGCTTTTACTTTGTGCAAGTTCTGCAGACTTTTTAACTGAGGTCAAATGTATTATGTTGACAATGATGACAATAATATCATCCTGCCTTTCCATCATCCTTTGTAGTAAAATGGAGAGGAAGCAAAATAAAAATACTTTGTCTGGGCTCAGGTTAATTATATTCCAGCATTACATCTGTGATTGAGAACAGTAAAATTCACAATGTTTAGTTCAAGGATCACTGAAAGTCATCTAATTCATAATCTCTCCATTCAAGGAGTTTCCAAGTGAAGGAAGAACATTTTTCTGTTGTAGTCTGCTGTCATAAAATATAGTAAAAGAGATACTTTTCCTTACCCTATACAATGTTGGTTATCATTCTGTTTGATAAAAGAGCTAGGCAGAAAAATATATGCTTCATCTTTATTTCAAATAAAAAAATGTTTATTCACACTTTATATTACTTTATGTTGTTTTAAGTAAAAAAAATGTTTATTCACACTTTGTATTACTTTAGTTTTTCAGTTATAAAATTTATCATATTTAAAAATAGTATTTAGTAATTTGTACTTCTGAACATAGTAATTTTATGCTCATCTACCTATGATAATGTGGTGATTTTTTCACTAGAAATTCATGTGGTTAAGCACATAGTTTGCAATAAGAGGTAGGTGTACTTAAAATAATTCAGTTCTAAATAAATGCACAAGGTTTCTAACATCAGGACTGAATAATATACTTGGACATAGAATTAATGATAATGAAAGGATTAATGTCATTACACAACACATATTTAAGCAAGCCCTTTAAGGATAGTTTGAAGTCTTCAAACTGAAATGTTCCTTTCATTTCATAGAAGAGCAGAGATTAATACCTATGGAGTGGTATTGCCTTTGCATGTCATAGTATTAAGTATGTCATATACATAGTGTTAAAATGTATCATGGTGGGCAATATCTAAACATACAAGAAATGCAATATAAGCCCAATGTTTCTCTCTGACACTTAATATGTAGGTAAGACTGAATAAAATCCATTGGCAGATAAGGAACCTTCATAAGAGTGTATATCAATGATACCTTAATAAATATAAATAAATAAAGTACAATATGGCTGACTTTCTATATATATGGCTGACTTGCTGGATATATATATATATCCAGTGGCAGATCCATTTACTTCCTCTAGATTTCTCCCAATTCCTTAGGACTATCATTTTATTGTTACCAGTAGCTTCTGTCTATCTTTGTCGATACTTTTCCTTAGTCTGTGTTTGGGGATATTCTTAATTTCCTGGAATAATCAAAAACATGAAAAACAACCTATATCCTTGATTTATAATATAATTAAAAATATTTTAAAACAATGATTTTGGATGAGTAGCAGAATTTATTTAAAGCTTTTACTTACAGCAAAGTTTTTGAGGGGCATTGCTAATTATCTTACAACATTGCAAGAGATCCAAAGTAATGTTACAAGTCTATGCTCTGACAGCTTCTTTGGCCATTCTCTTATGTAGCTCAGCTGTCCTCCTCTTTTTCCTGGAGAAACAAAATATCATGGGCCTGCTCTTTCATTTCCCTCATTTCTTAATACCAACCTAACCTATAAATTCTTGCTTCATTTAAGCTAATATATATATTATATACATACATATTTCTATCAACTCATACTCCATATATCAGCATATCATCTTCTGTTTTAAGAATATTCTTTTTGTTACTCTAAAAAAAGAATTCTGTGAAATTAATTGTACCATCAGATATTAAAATACTTTTTCTTATGGTGCTAGAACTCTATTTCTTGTAACAGTAAAATTTAAAGTTAGGATAATGTTTGAGTTCAGAATATTTTAAAATACCAAAAGAAGAAAGAAATGAAAAAGTTCATACATTATGGAAAGGTTCTGTGCCTGCTGATTGTAGATATGGGCCACTCTGTTTTTCCAATAATTATCTGCAGTTGGCATGGAACCACTCAGTCACATGTGAAGTTTTAGTTTCCTTCACCAGTACCTTTGTATTTCCTATGTCATGTTAACACTGCATATTTCCCTACCTGTGTACAAAAGTCAAAACTGTGAGAATATCATTTTGTAGTTTCAGTTTGTTATTTCTGTTCTTAATATTTCCAGAAGCTGTTTTTAAGCAGGCAGTAATGTGAACAGATAGTAGTCCTACTATCAATTAGTCTGCACTAAAATATACATGTGAAGTGAGTTCAGTTCTTATCTCTGTCCCAAAAACAGATAGATGAGTTTAAAATGTATCAGCAAAGCATCTCTGGACTATTTTAGAGACACACTGCTTAAGTCTCCTGGCATAGATCCTCCTGGAGATAATAAATATTAAAGAGTTGTGGTGACAACTGACCTTGGTAATACAGGGTGTGCTTACAATTAAAGTCTTACATGATTTGGTGTATTTTTTCAGGACAGCCTATTGTCTTAGTTTCTATAGTAACTTTAAGAACAATGACTGTTTAAAGAAAAGAGTATTAAAGATGTAAAGATGTTTAACTTTTAACTTCTATCAAAGCAAATAATGATTTACCTAATGAGTTGGTTTCAAGTCATGATACCTTAAAACTAAGAGGAACTTCTGGGACCTCTAACTGTGATGTAGAATTTAGTCTGTAGCTATATGAAACAAAGGGACAATCACAGTTAAGTGGTCTTAACTTCTTGGACTCCTCTTGGTTATGACAGTTCCTCAGACTTTCCTTAGTTTTGATGACCATGACAATTTTTTTGGAGTACTGCTCAGATATTTTGTAGAATGTCCTGCAGTGGGAATAGGTTTAATGTTTTTCTGATTAGGCAAGAATTTTGTATTTTGGGGAGGAGGACCACAGATGTGAAGTACCATTTCTATCACTTCATATCTAGGATACATTCTGTATATTAACCTCGATCTCCTGGCTGAGATAGTTTTTCCCAGGTTTCTCCACTACAACAAGGTTACTACCCCCGCCACCCCCTTTCCATACTTAAACTCCTTAGAATTAAGTCACTATCTATAGTCCATGCCTAAGGAGTGGAGAATTAAGTTTCCAGTACTTTGAGGATGGAGTATCTACATAAATTATTTGGAAATCACCTATAAGAGAGGATATTTCTATTCTCCCTTATTCATTTATTTATTTAATAATTTATTAATATAGTAGGAAAAGTAAAAATTTTATACTGTGAGCTATAATTCAATAATTCTGTATTTTATTGCAAAAATTGCTTTAGTTTTGGTCATTAGTTTGGCCCTTTCAGTTTGCTGCTATGTTCCTTTGACACAACTCAATCATTGTACAATTTTCTTATTGTGGATTTTTATATTTATTAATTTATTATATTACTATTAATTGTTGACTTGCATTTTACGACATGTTCTGTGCTTTAAATTCACTAAATTTTATTTCAAATAAGGTCACTTACTTAGATCTACTTATTACTAGCTTTATATAGTTTCTTTATTTTAAATTTTATTTTATTATAAGACTTGAGATCTAACCATCAAAATTTTAAGTGTACAGTAGAGTATTATTAACTATAAGGAAAATATTATACAGTAGATCTCTAAAATTTACTCACCTTATGTAATTCTTTATGCCCGTTGGTTGGCAACTCACCATTTCCCTTTTCCTCCAGCCCCTGGCAACTATCATTCTCTCTGATTTTATAAGTTCACTTATTGTAGGTACTTCATGTAAGTGGGATCATGCCATATTTTGTCTTCTGTGACTGGCTTTTTCACTGATAATAATATGTTCAAGGTCCATCCATGTTGTATATTGTAGAATTTCCTTCTTTTTAAAGGCTGAATAATATTCCACTGTGTGTATATACAATATTTTATTTATGCATATATCTATCAACAATATTTAGGTTGTTTCCTAAATATTGGCTGTTGGAAATATTCCATCTTGGCTGTTGGAAAAAGTGTTGTAATGAACATTAGAGTATTAATATCTCTTCCAGAAACTGATTTCCGTTCTTTGGATAAATGTCCAGAAATGAGGTAGCTGGATCATATGGTAGTTCTGTTTTTAATTTTTTTTAAACAATTCTCCAGGTTGTTTTCCATAGCATCTGCACAATTTTGCCTTTCCACTGACAATGTACAAGGGTTCCAGTTTCTTCAAATCCTTACCAACACTTGTTACTTTTTAAATTTTTTGTTAATAGCCAACAAGTTTCAGGTGATATTTTGTGGTTTTGATTTGCAATTTCCTGATTATCAGTTATGATGAACATGTTTTCATATACCTGTTGTCTACCTATATGTCTAATTTGGAGAAATGCCTATTCAAGTCTTCAGCCCATTATTCTATTTACTTATTAGTTTGCTATTGAATCTGAGTTTCTTACACATTTTGGAAATTAACCCCTTACTGGATACATGGATTGCAAATAGTTACTCCCATTCCATAGTTGTTTTTTCAGTCTATTGTTTCTTTCCTTTGCTGAGTAGTAGCTTTTTAGTTTGGTGTATTTCCACTTGTCTATTTTTGCTTTTTTTTCTTGTGTTTTTGGTGTTATATCCAAAAAATCATTGCCAAGACCAGTGTCCTCAAGCTTTTTCCCTATGTTTTCTTCTAGGTGTTTTATAATAAGTTTCAGATCTTACATTTAGGCCTAATCAGTTTTGAGTTGAGTCCAATTTCATTCTTCTACATGTGGACATCTGGTTTCTATAGCCTCATTTGTGGAAGAAACTATTCTTTCACCATTATGTATTCTTCACAGTGTCAAGGATCAGTTGCCCATAAATGTGTGGACTTAACTCTGGGTGTGCTCTCTTTCATTAGTGTATGTGCCTGTTTTATGCCAATACCACACTGTTTTAATTACTGTAGTATTAATAATATATGCCAATTTATGCCAATACCATACTGTTTTAATTACTGTAGTAATAATATAATTTGGAATTAGGATATGTTGATGCTCCACCTTTGTTCTTCCTGAGTTTGACTACTTGTGGTCTTTTGTGTTCCCTCAAAATTCTTAGTTCTTTTTTTTTTCTTCTATTCTGTAAAAGATGAGAGAATTCCACCATTGTGGAATTTTTTCAAAGAATTTCTTTACATTCTGGCAGTTCAGATGTTCCAGGCCCATTTGTAGAATTCCTGGTCCCCTCCTAGAATTGGTGATTTCTTCACAGAACTGTAGTTCCTTTTATAGGAATATGGTGTCAGGAACCAAGATCCTAGTGCTAGATGTGCTTGTTCCTACTGGGATGGTCTTGCTTTTAGTTCTCGCTGACAGAGAAAGGAAGTGTATATGTGTATACCAACCTGTGTATACACTGGTATCTATAATTATTTTTCAATTCTAGTATATATTTACATTACATCAGAATTTTTCATCTCTATTCCCCATCATAAAAAAGTTTTCTATTAGAATACAATGCTTGTGTACTGTTTATATTTCCTTTAGTCTTGTAGTCTCCACAAATTTCCTAAGTTACCTAAGTTAGTACCTTTTCCCTACCCTCTTCAGTGAGGTTCTGACAGATTTGATCATTTTGTCACATTATGTATTCTATCCTGGGACTCCATCTCTTAATATGTTTTAATTTGCATACATTACAGTTCACCTTTTGTGCTCTTAAATTCTATGGGTTTTGACAAATGTGTAGTGTAACACCACTGCCATTTTACAATATCAACAGAAAAGTTCATCACCCTAAAATATTCCTGATACTTTGTCTATTCAACAGTCTCCCTCCCCTGTCAACCATTGAATTTTTTAGCCTTTTCAGTTTATTTGTTGTTAGGACATGGTAGCAACTTCCAAACTTCTTATTTGTAAAATCAGAAACTTGAAGTCTGCTCATTTCTATTTTATTGCTAAACAGTATTCCATTATATTCACTATAATTTATCTATTTGTCTATTGAAGCATATCTTGGTAACTTCTAGGTTTTGGTGATTATGAATATAGCTTCTATAAATATTTCATGCAGGTTTCTGCATATATATATACATGTTCAAACAAGTTGCATAAATACCTAAGAGTGTAGTTGCTGGATTACATGGTAAGACTGTTCAGCTTTGTAAGAAACTTCCAAAGTGTCTTTCAAAGAACTATACCACTTTGTATTCATAGCAACAATAAATGATAGTTCCTTTTGTTCCATATCCTCTCCAGGAATGTCTCATTATCATGTTTTGTTTTGTTTTGTTTCAGTTTAGCCATTCTAATAGGTATGTAGTGGTACTTTATTGTTTCAATTTCCCTAACCTTATTTTTATTCATTAAAGTACAAAACAAACTTACTTCCTGAAATGATTCTGATGTTTCTCTTTTGTATTCCATTGACAAATTTTGAAGCAAAGTGTTTGGAACAGAAACCAGGATAATTCCCTGTCCTTAGTTTAGACTATATTAGGACTCAGTGTACATTCGTTCCTGTGCTCAGTAACACTACAGAAATGTGTTAGCTATTTTTTTCAGGTCATAATTATTCCTAATGATTGGACTATGAAGTAACTAAAATTTCTGTTTTTGAAATATTTGACTTATTACTCAGTAAGATTCAGTATGAGACCCTAGCCTTATTGTTCCCACCAATACAAAGCTTCATTTCATAAACTCTTCCCAACCTCTTCCTACAACAACCATCTTAAACTGATGCAGTCTACTTCCTAAAACTCTATGAATAACTTCTGTCTTCTCTCTCACTGGACATTGAAAACTCTCTCAAAGTGTGTTATTTCTCAGTGTAGCAGTACTAATAACCCTATTTTTTATTTTTCAGTGTAATTTTTTTTTTTATGAAGCAGTGGACAGGTCTTGAACTTTTACTGTTACTATGTTGAAGGCTTGATATTCAGCTTTTTAACACCCAATGAGTTGGGGTTGACTATTTTCTTTTTATAAACTAGGACACCAAGGCATTACCTCATTTTATACACAAGCAAAGTAAGGTACAGGTATTTAAATGATGCCCAGGGATGCCAGTAGTCCAGTCTGTTTCTTCCAAGTGCCTAAACTGTTGTTTAAACAGAGATACTGAAAACAGGTGGTAGGAAAGAAGCTGAACTACATTCTGGCACAGTCACTGGGAGTGGTAATTATTTACTTGGCTGTTTACCCCATAAGAGTGTGAGTCTCTGAAGGACAGGAATATGTCTTATGTGTTGTTGCAGCATTACTTCCTAGCACTGTGCCAGGCACATAACAAATGCCCTATTTTTGGAAAGCTTTGGAACCTGAGTCATAGTGGATGTCACTGCGGAAAACAATTTTGCTATTTTTTTTTTGTAGATAATTACTTTTTTATTGAAGGGTAGTTGACACACGGTATTACATTACATTAGTTTCAGGTGTACAACATAGTGATTCAACATTTATATACATGTCAATTCTAGGTACCAGCTATCACCATACCAAGCTGTTACAATATCTTGACTATATTCATTACATCCCGGTTACTTATTATTTTACCATTGGAAGTGTATATATATATATATATTTTTGTGTGTGTGAGGGCATCTCTCATATTTATTGATCAAATGGTTGCTAACAACAATAAAGTTCTGTATAGGGGAGTCAATGCTCAATGCACAATCATTAATCCACCCCAAGCCTAATTTTCATCAGTCTCCAATCTTCTGAGGCATAACAAACAAGTTCTTACATGGAGAACAAATTCTTACATAGTGAATAAGTTCTTACATGGTGAACAGTAAAAGGGCAGCCATCACAGAAACCTTCGGTTTTGCTCATGCATTATGAACTATAAACAGTCAGTTCAAATATGAATACTCATTTGATTTTTATACTTGATTTATATGTGGATACCACATTTCTCTCTTTATTATTATTATTTTTAATAAACTGCTGAAGTGGTAGGTAGATGCAAGATAAAGATAGAAAACATAGTTTAGTGTTGTAAGAGAGCAAATGTAGATGATCAAGTGTGTGCCTATAGACTATGTGTTAATCCAAGCTAGACAAGGGCAATAAAACATCCACGTATGCAGAAGATTTCTCTCAGAACTGGGGGGTGAGGTTCTAAGCCTCACCTCTGATGATCCCCAATTTCTCACCTGATGACCCCCCTGCGACTGTGCCTGTCTTAGGTTGTTCCTCCCTTGAGGAATCTTACCCATCTCTGGCTAACCAGTCATCTTCCGGTACCATACAGGGAAATGTAAAGTTGGTAAGTGAGAGAGAAGCCTTATTGTTTGAAATGGTTAGCTTTTTATTTCTTTGCATATTTATGCCCTGTAGCTTCTATGCCCAGCATTTGTCTTGAGGTACCTTTACCACTTGGAAGAATTATGATACTTGGTAAATTTGATATGAGGCACGAATTCTATTAAAGGGTTGTAATTAGGAAGGAAGAAGAAAAGCTATAGAAGTAGCAGGCGTAAGAAAACATGGGAAGATTGATTATTTCTTTGACATATCTTCTTGTAGAGTCACTTCAGCATGTATACGTTTTAAGCTACTACTTAAATTGCACACACACATTAACATAATAGGATTATAGTTACATAACCAAAGCATACCTGTAATTACCAGCCATCTCCAGTGAAACCAAGAAAACCAGTTAGGCACCTTAGGCATTTGTGAAAACTTATCTATGATATGGTGGATATTGTCCAACTGAACTTGAACAGTCTGAGAGAAATCAGACAAATTAAAACAACCCATTCCTGGGGAATGTTCACATCCCTTATGTTCTTTTAACAGTAAATAGTCTGTAGTTGTAAGATTTTGGAGCGCTACAATTTGCACTTCTCCTAATTCTTGGTTGAGTTCCAACAGTATAGATCCAGTCAAATTTGTTGTTTTACTGTATGCACAGGCCAGCTTAGATATCTCCTTCTTCATTCCCATGGCAGTCCAGGAACTGGTGGGATGAGTGCATGTACAGCTGTAGCATTCCATGGATCTTTGTTGGGGTTTTTTGATGATCATCTTCTCGCATGAGTCTTCCAGAGATTGCTGATGTTGGAAGTTCTTTTTCATATTGTATCTTAGTTCATTTTCGGGGTAGCCCAATTAGGCTTTGATCCTCTGTATAAACACAAACAGACCCTTTGCCTACACTTTTATATGCCCTTTATACTCTTGTGTAGAATTCATTGGAGGTTACCACACAGGAACTGCCCTTTTTTTTTTTTTGGTATCACTAATCTACGCTTACATGACGAATATTATGTGTACTAGGCTCTCCCCTATACCAGGTCCCCCCTATAGACTCCTTTACAGTCACTGTCCATCAGCATAGCAAAATGTTGTAGAATCACTACTTGCCTTCTCTGTGTTGTACAGCCCTCCCTTTTCTCCTACCCCCCCATGCATGTTAATCTTAATAACCCCCTACTTCTCCCCCCCTTATCCCTCCCTACCCACCATCCTCCCCAGTCCCTTTCCCTTTGAAACCTGTTAGTCCATTCTTGAGTTCTGTGATTCTGCTGCGGTTTTGTTCCTTCAGTTTTTCCTTTGTTCTTATACTCCACAGATGAGTGAAATCATTTGGTATTTCTCTTTCTCTGCTTGGCTTGTTTCACTGAGCATAATACCCTCCAGCTCCATCCATGTTGCTGCAAATGGTTAGATTTGCTCTTTTCTTATGGCTGAGTAGTATTCCATTGTGTATATGTACCACATCTTCTTTATCCATTCATCTATCGATGGACATTTAGGTTGCTTCCAATTCTTGGCTATTGTAAATAGTGCTGTGATAAACATAGGGGTGCACTGATCTTTCTCATACTTGACTGCTGCATTCTTAGGGTAAATTCCTAGGAGTGCAATTCCTAGGTCAAATGGTAAGTCTGTTTTGAGCATTTTGATGTACCTCCTAACTGCTTTCCACAATGGTTGAAATAACTTACATTCCCACCAGCAGTGTAGGAGGGTTCCCGTTTCTCCACAGCCTCGCCAACATTTGTTGTTCTCTGTCTTTTGGATGGCAGCCATCCTTACTGGTGTGTGGTGATACCTCATTGTAGTTTTAATTTGCATTTCTCTGATAATTAGCGATATGGAGCATCTTTTCATGTGTCTGTTGGCCATCTGTATTTCTTTTTTGGAGAACTGTCTGTTCAGTTCCTCTGCCCATTTTTTAATTGGGTTATTTATTTTTTGTTTGTTGAAGTGTGTGAGCTCTTTATATATTCTGGACGTCAAGCCTTTATCGGATGTGTCATTTTCAAATATATTCTCCCATACTGTAGGGATCCTTCTTGTTCTATTGATGGTGTCTTTTGCTGTACAGAAGCTTTTCAGCTTAATATAGTCCCACTTACTCATTTTTGCTGTTGTTTTCCTTGCCCGGGGAGATACATTCAAGAAGAGGTCACTCATGTTTATGTCTAAGAGGTTTTTGCCTATGTTTTCTTCCAAGAGTTTAATGGTTTCATGACTTACATTCAGGTCTTTGATCCATTTTGAGTTTACTTTTGTATATGGGGTTAGACAATGGTCCAGTTTCATTCTCCTACATGTAGCTGTCCAGTTTTGCCAGCACCACCTGTTGAAGAGACTGTCATTTCGCCACTGTATGTCCATGGCTCCTTTATCAAATATTAATTGACCATATATGTCTGAGTTAATGTCTGGATTCTCTAGTCTGTTCCATTGCTCTGTGGGTCTGCTCTTGTGCCAGTACCAAATTGTCTTGATTACTATGGCTTTATAGTAGAGCTTGAAGTTGGGGAGAGAGATTCCCCCCTACTTTATTCTTCTTTGTCAGGATTGCTTTGGCTGTTCGGGGTCTTTGGTGTTTCCATATGAATTTTTGAATTATTTGTTCCAGTTCATTGAAGAATGTTACTGGTAGTTTCATAGGGATTGCATCAAATCTGTATATTGCTTTGGGCAGGATGGCCATTTTGACGATATTAATTCTTCCTAGCCACGAGCATGGGATGAGTTTCCATCTGTTAGTGTCCCCTTTAATTTCTCTTAAGAGTGACTTGTAGTTTTCAGAGTATAAGTCTTTCACTTCCTTGGTTAGGTTTATTCCTAGGAATTTTATTTTTTTTGATGCAATTCTGAATGGAGATGTTCTCCTGATTTCTCTTTCTGTTGGTTCATTGTTATTGTATAGGAAAGCCACAGATTTCTGTGTGTTGATTTTGTATCCTCCAACTTCGCTGTATTCCCATATCAGATCTAATAGTTTTGGGGTGGAGTCTTTAGGTTTTTTTATGTACAGTATCATGTCATCTGCAAATAGTGACAGTTTAACTTCTTCTTTACCAATCTGGATTCCTTGTATTTTTTTGTTTTGTCTGATTGCCGTGGCTACGACCTCCAGCACTATGTTAAATAACAGTGGGGAGAGTGGGCATCCCTGTCTACTTCCCGATATCAGAGGAAATGCTTTCAGCTTCTCGCTGTTCAATATAATGTTGGCTGTGGGTTTTTCATAGATGGCCTTTATTATGTTGAGGCACCTGCCCTCTATTCCCATTTTCCTGAGAGTTATTATCATGAATGGATGTTGAACTTTGTCAAATGCTTTTTCAGCATCTATGGAGATGATCATCTGGTTTTTTCTTTCTTTGTGTTGATGTGGTGGATGATGTTGATGGACTTTCGAATGTTGTACCATCCTTGCATCCCTGGGATGAATCCCACTTGGTCATATTGTATGGTCCTTTTGATGTATTTTAGAATTCGGCTTCCTAATATTATGTTGAGTATTTTTGATTCTACATTCATCAGGGATATTTGTCTGTAGTTTTCTTTTTTGGTGGGGTCTTTGCCTGGTTTTGGTATTAGGGTGATGTTAGCTTCATAGAATGAGTTTGGGAGTATCCCCTCCTCCTCTATTTTCTGGAAAACTTTAAGGAGAATGGGTATTATGTCTTCCCTGTATGTCTGATAAAATTCCGAGGTAAATCCATCTGGCCCGGGGGTTTTGTTCTTTGGTAGTTTTTTGATTACCGCTTCAATTTCGTTGCTGGTAATTGGTCTGTTTAGATTTTCTGTTTCTTTCTGGGTCAATCATGGAAGGTTGTATTTTTCTAGGAAGTTGTCCATTTCTCCTAGGTTTCCCAGCTTGTTAGCATATAGGTTTTCATAGTATTCTCTAATAATTCTTTGTATTTCTTTGGGGTCCGTCGTGATTTTTCCTTTCTCATTTCTGATACTGTTGATTTGTGTTGACTCTCTTTTCTTCTTAATAAGTCTGGCTAGAGGCTTATCTATTTTGTTTATTTTCTCAAAGAACCAGCTCTTGGTTTCATTGACTTTTGCTATTGTTTTATTCTTCTCAATTTTATTTATTTCTTCTCTGATCTTTATTATGTCCCTCCTTTTGCTGACCTTGGGCCTCATCTGTTCTTCTTTTTCCAATTTCGATAATTGTGACATTAGACCATTCATTTGGGATTGATCTTCCTTTTTTAAATATGCTTGGATTGCTATATACTTTCCTCTTAAGACTGCTTTTGCTGCATCCCACAGAAGTTGGGGCTTAGTGTTGTTGTTGTCATTTGTTTCCATATATTGCTGGATCTCCATTTTGATTTGGTCATTGGTCCATTGATTATTTAGGAGCATGTTGTTATGCCTCCATGTGTTTGTGATCCTCTTTATTTGTACAGTTTGTTTCTAGTTTTATGCCTTTGTGGTCTGAAAAGTTGGTTGGTAGGATTTCAATCTTTTGGAATTTTCTGAGGCTCTTTTTGTGGCCTAGTATGTGGTCTATTCTGGAGAATGTTCCATGTGCACTTGAGAAGAATGTATATCCTGTTGCTTTTGGATGTAGAGTTCTATAGATGTCTATTAGGTCCATCTGCTCTCCTGTGTTGTTCAGTGCTTCCATGTCCTTACTTATTTTCTGCCCAGTGGATCTATCCTTTGGGGTGAGTGGTGTGTTGAAGTCTCCTATAATGAATGCATTGCAGTCTATTTCCCCCTTTAGTTCTGTTAGTATTTGTTTCACATATGCTGGTGCTCCTGTGTTGGGTGCATATATATTTAGAATGGTTATATCCTCTTGTTGGACTGAGCCCTTTATCATTATGTTGTGTCCTTCTTTATCTCTTGTTACTTTCTTTGTTTTGAAGTCTATTTTGTCTGTTATTAGTATTGCAACCCCTGCTTTCTTCTCGCTGTTGTTTGCTTGAAATATATTTTTCCATCCCTTGACTTTTAGTCTGTACATGTCTTTGGGTTTGAGGTGAGTTTCTTGTAAGCAGCATATAGATGGGTCTTGCTTTTTTATCCATTCTATTACTCTATGTCTTTTGATTGGTGCATTCAGTCCATTAACATTTAGGGTGACTATTGAAAGATATGTACTTATTGTCATTGCAGGCTTTAAATTCGTGATTACAAAAGGTTCAAGGTTAGCCTCTTTAGTATCTTACTGCCTAACTTAGCTCACTTATTGAGCTGTTATATACACTGTGTGGAGATTCTTTTCTTCTTTCCTTCTTATTCCTCCTCCTCGATTCTTCATATGTTGGGTGTTTTGTGCTGTGCTTTTTCTTGGAGTGCTCCCATCTAGAGCAGTCCCTGTAACATGTTCTGTAGAGGTGGTTTGTGGGAAGCAAATTCCCTCAGCTTTTGTTTGTCTGGGAATTCTTAAATCCCATCGTCATATTTGAATGATAGTCGTGCTGGATACAGTATCCTTGGTTCAAGGCCCTTCTGTTTCATTGTATTAAATATATCATGCCATTCTCTTCTGTCCTGTAGTGTTTCTGTCGAGAAGTCTGATGTTAGCCTGATGGGTTTTCCTTTATAGGTGACCTTTTTCTCTCTAGCTGCCTTTAAAACTCTTTCCTTGTCCTTGATCTTTGCCATTTTAATTATTATGTGTCTTGGTGTTGTCCCCCTTGGATCCTTTCTGTTGGAGGTTCTGTGTATTTCCGTGGTCTGTTCGATTATTTCCTCCCCCAGTTTGGGGAAGTTTTCAGCAAGTATTTCTTCTTAGATACTTTCCATCTCTTTCCCTCTCTCTTCTTCTTCTGGAACCCCTGTAATACGGATATTGTTTCTTTTGGATTGGTCACACAGTTCTCTTAATATTGTTTCATTCCTGGAGAACCTCTTATCTCTCTCTATGTCAGCTTCTATGCATTCATGTTCTCTGGTTTCAATTCCATCAATGGCGTCTTACATCCTATCCATTCTGCTTATAAACCCTTCCAGAGTTTGTTTCATTTCTGTAATCTCCTTTCAGGCATCTGTGATCTCCCTCTGGACTTCATCCCATATCTCTTGCGTATTTCTCTGCATCTCTGTCAGCATGTTTATGATTCTTATTTTGAATTCTTTGTCAGGAAGACTGGATAGGTCTGTCTCCTTCTCTGGTGTTGTCTCTGTGATCTTTGTCTGCCTGTAGCTTTGCCTTTTCATGGTGATAGGAATATTTTGCAGAGCTGGGACGAGTGATGGCTGGAAAAACTTCCCTTCTTGTTGGTTTGTGGCCCTCCTCTCCTGGGAGAACAGCGACCTCTAGTGGCTTGTGCTGGGCAGCTGCGCACAGACAGGGTTTCTGCTTCCTGCCTGGCTGCTATGGAGTTAATCTCTGCTGTTCCTGTGGGTGTGGGCTGGTTCTGGTCTCTGCTCCAATGTGGTGGAGTTTCATTGTAGGGGGAGTGGCCTGGAGGCTATTTATCTCCATAAGGGGCCTCCCTGCTCCCTGCAGCCCAGGGGTTAGGGTGCCCAGAGATCCACGGATTCCCTACCTCTGGATTAAGTGTCCCACCCTGCCCCTTTAAGACTTCCAAAAAGCACCCGCTAAAACAAAACAACCACCACAAAAAAAAAAATTTAAATTAAAATAATAAATTGGCAGCTCGTTTTTCTTTATTCTCCAGCGCCAGCCTCAGGCATCTGCTTACCGGTCTTGCTGCCCTGTTTCCCTAGTATTGGGGTCCCTATCCCTTTAAGACTTCCAAAAAGCGCTTCCCAAATCCAAACAGCAAAAAAAAAAAAAAAAAAAAAAATTGTCACGCGCTCTTCTTATGTTTTCTGGCACCCGACCTCCAGTGCCCGCTCACTGTTCTTGCTGCCCTGTTTCCCTATTATTGGGGGCCCTATCCCTTTAAGACTTCCAAAAAGCGCTCGCCAAAACAAAACAGCAAAAAAAAAAAAAAAAAAATGGTTACGCTCTTTTCTTCTGTCCTCCGGCACCCGGCATCCGGTGCCCGCTCACTGTTCTTACTGCCCTGTTTCCCTAGCATCCAGGGCCCCCTGGGCACGTACTGTGTCTGCACTCTGGCCCATATGGCTGGGGCTGGGTGTTCGGCAGTCCTGGGCTCCGTCTCCCTCCCGCTCTGCCTGCTCTTCTCCCTCCGGGAGCTGGGGGGGAGGGGCGCTCGGCTCCCGCCGGGCCGGGGCTTGTATCTTACCCCCTTTGTGAGGCGCTTGGTTCTCTCAGGTGTGGATGTGGTCTGGATATTGTCCTGTGTCCTCTGGTCTTTAATCTAGGAAGGGTTGTCTTTGTTATATTTTCATAGATATATGTGGTTTGGAGAGGAGATTTCCACTGCTCTACTCACGCCGCCATCTTACGCCCCTCTCTTTCAGTGTAATTTTATGGTGATCTTTTGGGGAACCAATAGACACCAATATGTTCCATTGGGATTGTCTTGACTCATTTATAACTTTTGATCTCACTAAATTCAATCTATTTAATATCTGGAAGATAGGGAAAAAATACACATGTAGAGGTTTTCTAAGACTTGTTTTCTAACCATTCTTCTAATGAGTGGGGAAAACTAACCTGGAATAAATCTACAGCAACTCTTGGCTTGAGTCATGATTGTCCTTATAGCAGGTTGATCTGCTTTACTTTGAATTGACCTTTAGTATTAGCTTATTGACTGAGACATTAGTTCCTTATAAAATGCAGCCCTTTGAAACTCATAATTGTATAATGTATGTAGTTGTTTATTGCTTTGCGTTACTTTATCTATTAGGATGAGTATATGAAATAGCTCTCTTTCTCAGTTCCACAATAAATCTCCATTCTCAGAAATAACTGCTTTTTTTTGTTGTATGGATACAGAATTGCATAGTTGATATTTTTTTTCTTTATACTGGTAGACTAATCTGTCTTCTACCCCTAGTAAATAAAAAGGATTTCATATTCTGAATTTTGTACTATGATTATACTAGTGATTTTAGTTGACTTTCTGGCCTGAGTTTTTATATTCTCTATTTTAATCTATGCGTTAATACAATTTATTTGGCTATATTGCATATATGTGTTGTACTTAACTGCTCCATATGGATGTGACAGCATGTTTCTGGTATGGCTGACTCTCATTTGCCTTCACCACCCTGTTGGCCATGAGTAATACTGGACTGTGAACTTGCTCAGACATTCCCCCTTATGGAAATGGTGTTAAAATTTATTTGTACTGTGTGCCCAAGTATGAAATTGTTGGTTTGTAGTGTATTAATATACTTAAATTGATTAACTAAGTAATACTAATTTATTCTCCAGATTAGTTGCCATCCGTAGAGTGTATGGGTATCTATATTCTAAATTATCATGAACCGTTTGTGTTATATTTTTTCTAAGTTTTAATAATCTAATGGGTATAAAATGATAGATAACTTTTCTTTTGCATTTCACTAACTAGAAAATTTTATTGTCTGTTTGTTAGCTGTAGGCATCCCTTCCTGATAAACTGCTTGTTTATTTACTGGAGGTTACTTTACCTTTGAAAGTTCATCTTTGGAGGTTACTGTCTTGTTGCTGTTGATTTGTACAAGTTGCTTGCACATTATAAACAGTATTGAATCTTCTGTTGGCACCACACATTGCAAATATGTTCTCCCTTTCTGTAATCTGCTTAATTCTCCATGCTGTTCTTCATTATAAAAATACGGAAAAAGTTATTCCTCATTCTCAGTCATTGATATAAGTTCCTATATCATCTTCCACTAATCATTTAATTTTACTTTTCACATACAGTGCATGTAATACAGTACACATTTCCATATCTCATATCTCCAAATATGAGATCCTGTTTTATACTTTTTCTCTGTAATGAATCAATATCTCAATACTGTCTACTAGGGAACTCATCATTTTTCTATTAATTTATAGTGTCAGTTTCATTTTTAAATTAAATTTTCATGCATAGATCTGCTTTGGAAATTCCTGTTCTGTTCCATATGTCTTCTGTCCTGTGCTTATTCCATTTCAGCACTATTCTATTTACTATGGCTTTACAGCATATCTTGATATCTGTTGAACAAGCCAACTACCGTCCAACCACCTATTTTTATATTCTATTTTTAAGGTTGCCTTAGTTATTTGTCTTTTGCTATGTCTTGATAAAAACATGCTCTGTTATATTTTGCTAATTTTAAGGTTTATTTTAATGATTAATATGAATATCCACTGTTGTATATATTTTTCAATATAACCATTATTTAATCTCGCATTGTATCATCACTCTATAAGGTTAAATCTAGCAGTTCTGGGTACACAGTGAGGAATTGAATATTGCGGTGTAGTTTCTTTTTGAATTCTTATTTTTTTAATACTTTATCCAAGCTCTTTTTTAGCTCATCCTTTCTATGTACATACATATCGGCCTAGTGTTCCATTTCCTTGAGAGAAGGTATGATTGCCTCAAAGCATTTAGTAGGAGGAAGGCAAGAACAAGATCTAAAGAGTTTAAACTCTCACTGCTTCCCTTTAGCGGCTTTCTGCCCCATGTAAAAGCTACTAACCCATCCCATGTAATAGGGCTATATAAAATTCAGTCTTCCAAGAAAATTCTCGAAACACCTTCTCCCCCAGCTTTACTGAGATATAATTGACATATAATATTGTGTAAGTTTAGAACATGTTGATTTGATACACATATATTTCAATATGATTATCACTGTAGCTTTAGCTAATGCCTCCATCACATCATGTAATTTTCATTGCTTTTAGTGGTGAGAACATTTAAGATCACTATTTTAGCCATTTTCAAGTGTACAATACAGTGTCATTATCTAAAATCACAGTGCCATACATTAGATCCCCAGAACTTATTCATCTTCTTTCTGGAAATTTATGCACTCTGACCACCATCTCTCCAATTTCCTCATCCCCCAACTTCTAGCAGCTACAACTGCACTCTCTGTGAGTTCAGCTATTTTTATATAGCATTGGTCCTCTGTCCAACTTTTTCATTTAGTGTAATGCCCTCAAGATCCATCTATGTAGTCACAAATGGCAGAATTGCCTTATTCCTTGTGGATGAATAGTTCTCCAACATACATGTGTTTGTGTGTATAATATATACACAAACACATTAAATACACAGTAATATGTAGCAATCCATATATAGCATATACACATGTATATATACAACATATATATACAATGAATAACATATGCAGTATATATAACATATGCTCATATAGGTATGTGTGTATATATATGTATGTACACACACACGCATATACACATTTTCTTCATTCATTCAATACTTAAGTGTTTCTATAACTTGGCTGATCCCGCAGTCCCACCTCTGGGTATATATCCAAAGAAAATGAAAACAATATAGAAAGGAAATCTGCACACCCATGGTTATTACAGCATTATTCACAGTGGTCATTATTCACAAATCTTTTGTTAAATGTTTATTTATAGGGTATTTTGTTTGTCTTTTGTTTGGGTTCATTTTGGTTTGTGTTGATTTGGGTAGTTCCTGAAATCATTATGTGATTCTAAGTTCTAGAGTTTCCCCATGATTATATTTAGGCTACCATTCCTGCTCATGGTTTCTTGTCAAGCTTCACCTTTTCCTATAAGAAAAGAAAAATTCAGTGTTGTGATACCATCAGGCACTTCATCAAGCTTCAGATCATCTATCTCAATAATTTATTTACTTTTGTTTCTGTGTCTTCATGTATAAATCATGCATATTCTCTCCCAAGTAACTTCTTTATATTTTCTGTTTCCTCAAGAGCATTGTATGATTTTTAACTATTTATTCTGCTCAAATGTTCCATGTGTAAATCCCATATGTCTTCTTATCTCATGTAGTCAAAATTCCAAATTACCAAAATTCAGCAGTTCTGTAAACAAAATAATGGAGTCTAAATACCAGAACTATGACTTTCAAGAGTTAAATCTAATTTAATTATCTTCCATCTGTAAAGCAACATATTTCATGTCAAGAATAGCTTTAAGTAGTCAGAGGATCACTTGTGTTTATATTGTGTTCAGAGATATCAGTGAAACAACAAACCTAGATAGAGTGTTCTTTGTGTTCTCATTTTCGTCATAGAAGATTCAGTTAAAAATGACATCTATCATTCTGAACAGATAAAGCTTCCCAAAGACACTTGCATTACCAGGAATGGACAATAATTTTTTATTGGAACATAGAATTTCTTTTCCATGTAAAGGTATCTATATAGCTGACATTTTGACAGATACTTAATTTTCATCTGCATGTCAAATCAGTATGTTTCTTAGAGGTTTTCAAAAGGAAGTTTTGAAATGTGATAATGAAATGATAATGTAAACTTCATGTAATTGGCATGTGAAAATTCTTTCTTTCCTATGATAATATCAGACACTTTTTCATGTACAGTCACTTAGCTTTACAAATCTTCATTTCCAAATGGTTTTTTCTTCTTTGAAATAAATGAATCCTGATCTAGACAAACTAGAATTTTTTAGAAAAACATTAAAATCAAAAATGAATAAAATTCACTTCTGTGAAGACGTGAGTTACCTGGCTCTAGAGGCTGGAAATATCCCAAGATTGATAATTAATCCCAGATAATATACATATATTCTTTCTTACATCTTTGCCATTATGGACTAAATACTTCATGAGTTCATTCGATAGGTGTTAATGTTTTGTGGTCTTAAAATAACAGTTTTATTTCCTTTAAATACTTACTCTATATTGATATTTTCCCTGTATATTTCCAATAAAGTCTAGATATCTGTATATTATCAATTTATATTTCAAAATGATTCATTTATTTTCATTTGGGATTTGATCTTATGGTAAGACTACTGACTTAACTGTGCAGGTGAAAACACTGTGACTTGCCTGTGTTATCAGACAATGATAATAGCAAGAGCATAGTTATAGCAGAGGTTGATAATGGGATTGGATAATGGCCACACCACAGACAGTCTATGTGAGCCCCTACTGAAACTTACACAGGGACATTAGAGTGCACAGTAAACACCAGTCTGGAGTGAGGGCTGGTGGAGACTGCGGAGCCAGTGCACTTCATATCTAAGTCTTAATGTGAGGTTGGCTTCTACAAATCAATAGGACAAAGGAACATTTAAGTTTGCTAAGGCATGTGGAAATGTTGTTCTTCAAGGCAGTACATAGCAGTTATAAAGGTAGTGTGGTTAACGAAAGATATGGTGGTTTCCTTAGTAGTAGGCCTGAAAAGTTTCATAGAAGACATACATTTTGAAGGATTAGTGGAATTTTGGCAGATAGGAATGGAGGAGAGATAATTCAGTAGTTTACAGTGTTTTTACCTCCCCAACATTCATTAAACCCCAGGTGATTAGTCCAAGCCAATTATAATTTTTAATGCCCCTTATTAATAAATGGATTAGAAAGGAGAATTAATCTAAGTTATGGGCAGATACAAGTAAAGGAAAATCTAGTGAGAGTAGGTCAGTTCCAGTTTTGAGTAAGGCTACAGTCTTCTAAAAACAAATCATAGGAAGAGTTGGTCCATCACTTTATGTTGGCCATTAATTTCTAGCCGTATTGCCCAGAACTATTGAGCCATCTCATTACCAGCCTAAAGACAAGGCCAACACCATGATATGTTGAATAGAGCTGTAGTCATCATTGTGCAGCTGAATAAAACAATTCTGGAGCTCCAGCTACCTCTGGAATTATTGTGCAGTTAACTTTATGAAGAAAAACCTGAGATAAGTCATTAAATATATTCAGTGGAGTATTGGTTCCATCATAAGGTAGAAATATCTGTTACTTGGAAGTTCTGGAACTCAGAAAGTAAGCCAGGAAAAATATAACAAATTTGGGATTGGCAGTCTTACAGGTAAGTATAGGGATCAAAATATTTCCAAGGTAGTACCTAAAGAGAAAAATACAAAAAAGAATGATTAATACCTATATTTATCAGCTAGGGAGCAAAAAAAGCATTCCCACAAAAGGAAATTTGGGAGTAGTTAGAGGAGAACTAGAACTTTCCAGTGTTGCAGAAACATTAACAGAAGTATGAGATTGACCAAAGTATTCAAAGAATAAAACAGACAAAAAAGGGAAGTTTTTTTTTTTCCACAGAACATTAGGCGCCTTCGAATTACTTTACATTTTTAATCCAAAATATCCTTACAGAGCAATTTCAGGAAGATACTGGGAAACATACAAAGAACATATGAATTATATAGAAAATTTTTTCTTAGTCCTCTAAGGAAACCATGGCCATGTGAATTCCTAATCAGTGAAGAATTTTTCCAGTGCTGTATTTTACATAGTACATATATGTACTTTGACCACGAGGCTTCAGAAATGACTGATGACCTGTTCAAAGGGCATTCAGTGTTTCCCACTCAAAATTACTCTCTGAATTTAGATTTTCCTTCTGTTGTCACAGGCATTAGGTAAAGACTTGTACAAGTGGGAGCAATAGTATGTGTTTTACCTTAACAGATAGTTGCAGTTCCACCAGATTGAAATGAGCAATGTGCACTTGGTTTGAAATGTTATTTTCATTTTAATTGTGCATCAGAATCCTAGAAAACAGGAATCCTCTCAGGCTAAACTGCTGTGTGTGTTTGTGTGTATGTACACATGCATGTGTTTGTATGTATATTTTTAAGGATGTTTTTGGTGCCATGAACTCTGAAGTCAAATATCAAACATTAATAATGATAATAATATAGTGATATGACCTTTACATGAGGTCTGACACCACAAATAACTTTTGACTAAGAGGAAATGAGAAGTAGGAAAGACAGAAGATAACAGTTTTCCTTAGAGTCCTCCAGCTTTTTTTGTAGGTGGGAAAATCAGACACAGTCATGCATGGGTGAAAATATAAAAGAAGTAAATGTAGAAGAAATTATGAAATTGTGTGTCTAGCTATTGAAGACTTCCTTTGCCTTCTAAGCAGTTATATGAATGTTTAGATTGTTAATAGCATAGGATCCTTCAGTTAAAGGAGACTGTAGAGACAAACTGTGTTAAATCTACATCTATTTTTCCATTCCTTTGTTCATTGCAATGTGAAAATATGTTCAGGAACCTAAGGGAGAATGTACAAGAAATATATGTCCTTTAATAGTTTAATTCATGATGTACTATTCTAGGTCTATTTCCTAAGAATAAAAAATTTTAATAATAACCTATTTGAGAGATTAAACAGGTTCAGTATTTCAGAGCTGCATAAGCCTAAGAGATATTTTTCCTAATTTTAAAGCTGGGCAAACAAAACAGAAAATTCACAGACTGGGCTTCTAGTCTGATCTTAGGTTAGTCTGAATTCTATTATGTGATGTGTACCTTATGAAAGTTAAGTAAACTGAGAGGATTAAAGATGGTGGCATGAGAGGTGAGACAGAGGCTTCCTCCTAAAACTGCATATAATACAAAAATATAATTAATACAACTAATCCTGAAAGAGCAACATGAAAGAGGACTGTACCAGACTGCATACAACTGGAGAAAAGAGCAAACCTCACGGAGCAGGGTAACGTAACAAACCTGTGGCCCGGTGGGACTCAAGCCCTTCCACCACCCCAGCTCACCAGCAGGAGGAAGAGAAACTGAGAAGGGAGGGAGTGGAGCTGGGACTGCTGAATACCTGGCTCCAGAGATCTGCACTGGGAGCACAAACCTACATTTCATGGTGCTTTCATGATACTCTCATGATTTGGAGATGGAAAAGCTGAGACAGGCAGAATTCTGGCAGAGACTGAGATTCCAGCCGCTTGTGGAAAGCAGGGATCCATATCTGGCTGCTCTGAGACAAAAGAAAGGTGGGCAGTCTGAGAGACTCCCTAACAAGAAAGCCCTTAACAAGAAGGCTGCTAAAGGGGCAAGGATTGCACAGAGCTTACTGCTCAGGAGAAAGGACAGGTAAACAAAATGGTCCATGTACGTTCTGCCCAGCAGGTTGGGAGCTTTCACGATTTCTAGGTGCTCCAGCTCCCTGGCTGCTACACAGCTCCAAGGATCCCCTCCGTGATAGGCAGCCTACTGCATCTTTCTCCTGGCCAGCCCCACCTGGCATGCAAACCAGCAAACCCTACCCTGGCATTAGGCCAGCTGGAGGGAAGATCTGTCTATAGCAACTACAAACGCAAAGCATAGAGGCTTATACCTGTGTTCTTGGCCTACTAGTTCAGGCAGTGGAGACACACATAGCAGCCCAGAAGCAGGAAACAGCTCTTTCCTCCCCCCAGGCACCAATACCACTCCCCTGTGACCCCTGACATTGCTTCAGGGGCTGAACAGCTCTAGAGAGTAAAGCTCTGGACACTAGAGGGCGCCATATACAAATATGAAATGCCAAAGGAACCTGGTTCAGAGTAAAATTAATATAACTCCTGAGTAAGATGACATGGACCTCATAACTCTACCTGAAAGGGAGTTCAAAATAAAAACTCATTAACATGCTCATGGAGGACCGGAAAGATACTCAAGAACTGAGGAATGAATTCCGGTCAGAGAGCCAACTATTAAAGAGCAAAATGGAGGGTATTAAAAGCAGATTAGATATGGTGGAGAAGATAATAAATGAACTAGAAACCAGAGAAGAGGAATATAAAGAAGCTGAGACATAGAGAGAAAAAAAGGATCTCTAAGAATGAAAGAATATTGAGAGAACTGTGACCAATCCAAGTGGAACAATATTCGCATTATAGGGGTACCAGAAGAAGAAGAGAGAGACAAAGGGATAGAAAGAGTCTTTGAGGAGGTAATTGCTGAAAACATCTCCAATCTGGGGAAGGAGATAGTCTCTCAGGCCATGGAGATCCAGAGATCTCCCAATGCAAGGGAACCAAGGAAGACAACAACAGGACATACAGGAATTAAAATGGCAAAGTTCGAGGATAAGGACAGGCTATTAAAAGCATCCAGAGACAGAAATAAGATCACATACAAAGGAAAGCCCATCAGGCTAACATCAGACTTCTCAGCAGAAACCTTATAGGCCAGAAGGGAGTGGCCTGATGTATTTAATACTATGAAGCAGAATGGCCTGGCACCTAGATTACTTTATCCAGCAAGATTATCATTTAAATTTGAAGGAGGGATTAAACAATTTCCAGATAAGCAAAAGCTGAGAGAATTTACTTCCCACAAACCACCTCTACAGTCTATTTTGGAGGAACTGCTATAGATGGAAGTGTTCCTAAGGTTTAATAGCTGTCACCAGAGGTAATGAAAGCACAGTAAAAAAAAATAGAACAGCTAATTGCTAAGCAAATGCAAAATTAAATTAATTATCCACAAAGTCAGTCAAGGGATAGACAGAGTACAGAATATGATACCTAATATATGAAGAATTGAGGAGGAAGAAAAAGGAGGAGAAAAAGGAAAGAACCTTTAGATTGTGTTTGTAATAGCATATTAAGTGAGTTAAGTTAGACTCTTAGATAGTAAGGAAGTTAACCTTGAACCTTTGGTAACCATGAATCTAAAGTCTGCAATGGCAATAAGTACATAACTATCGATAATCACCCTTAGTGTAAATAGACTGAATGCACCAATCAAAAGACATAGAGTCACTGAATGGAAAAAAAAACAAAACCCATCTATATACTGCCTACAAGAGACTCACTTTAAACCCAAAGACATACACAGACTAAAAGTCAAGGGATGGAAAAAGATATTTCATGCAACTAATAGAGAGAAAATAGCAGGAGTTATAGTACTTGTATCACAGAAAATAGACTTCAAAACAAAGAAAGTCACAAGAGACACAGAAGGACATCACAAAGGGGTCAATCCAACAAGAAAATATAACCATTATAAATATCTATGCACCCAACACAGGAGCACCTACATATGTGAAACAAATACTAACAGAATTAAAAGGGGAAATAGAATGCAATACATTCATTCTAGGAGACTTCAACACTCCATTCACTCTGAAAGACAGATCAAAGAGACAGAAAATAAGTAAAGACACAGAGGCACTGAGTAACACATTAGAACAGATGGACCTAACAGACATCTACAGAACTCTACACCCCAAAGCAGCAGAATACACATTCTTCTCAAGTGCACATGGAACATTTTCAAGACTAGATCATATACGAGGCCACAAAAAGAGCCTCAGTAAATTCAAAAAGATTGAAATGGTACCAAGCAATTTCTCAGACCACAAAGGTATGAAACTAGAAATAAATTGCACAAAGAAAATGAAAAGTCCCACAGACACATGGAGGCTTCACAACATGCTCCTAAATAACCAATGGATCAATGACCAAATAAAGACAGAGATCAAGCAATATATGCAGACAAATGACAACAACAATTCAACACCGCACAATCTGTGGGACACAGCAAAGTCCATGCTAAGGGGGAAGTATATTGCAATACAGGCCTTCCTCAGGAAAGAAGAGCAATCCCATATAAGCAGTCTAAACTCACAATTAATGAAACTAGAAAAGAAAAATAAATGAGGCCCAAAGTCAGTAGAATGATGGACATAATAAAGATTAGAGCAGAAATAAATAAAATCAAGAAGAATACAACAGTAGAAAGAAGCAATGAAAGCAGGAGCTGGTTCTTTGAGAAAATAAACAAAAGAGATAACCCCCAAGCCAGACTCATCAAGAGAAAAAGGGAGTCCACACACATAAACAGAATCAGAAATGAGAAAGGAGAAATCACTAAGGAGACATCACAGAAATACAAAGAATTATTAGAGAATACTATGAAAAATTATAAGCTAATAAACTGGATAACCTAGAAGAAATGGACAACTTCCTAGAAAAATACAACCTCCCAAAGCTGACAAAGAAAGAAACAGAAAATCTGATCAGACCAATTACCAGCAACGAAATTGAATTGGTAATCAAACAACTACCAAAGAACAAAACCCCTAGGCCAGATGGCTTCACCACTGAATTTTATCAAACATTTAGTGAAGACCTAATAACCATCCCCCTTAAAGTTTTCCAAAGAGTAGAAGAAGAGGGAATACTTCCAAACTCATTCTATGAGGCCATCATCACTCTAATACCAAAACCAGGCAAAGACACCACAAAAAAATAAAATTAGTGACCAATATCCCTGATGAACATAGATGCAAAAATACTCAACAAAATATTAGCAAATCGAATGCAAAAATACATCAAAAAGATCATCCATCATGATCAAGTTGGTTTATTCCTGGGATGCAAAGATGATACATTTGAAAATCCATCAACATCATCCACCACATCAACAAAAAGAAGGGCAAAAACCACATGATCATCTCGATAGATGCTGAAAAAGCATTTGACAAAATTCAACATCCATTCATGATAAAAACTGAACAAAATGGGTATAGAGGGCAAGTGATCAACATAATAAAGGCCATATATGACAAACCCACAGACAAGTTAATATTACACTTAACAGCAAGAGGCTGAAAGCTTTTCCTTTAAGATCAGGAACAAGACAAGGATACTCACTTTCCCCACTTCTATTCAACCTAGCAGTGGAGGTCCTAGCCATGGCAATCTGACAACAGAAAGAAATAAAAGGCAACCAGATTGGCAAGGAAGAAGTCAAACTGGCCCTGTTTGTAGATGACATGATATTTTACATAAAAAATCCAAAAGAATCCACTCCAAAACTACCAGATCTAATATCTGAATTCAGCAAAGTTGCAGGATACAAAATTAATACACAGAAATCTGTGGCATTCCTGTATACTAACAGTGAACTAGCAGAGAGAGAAATCAGGAAAACAATTCCATTCACAGTTGCTTCAAAAAGAATAAAATACCTAGAAATAAATGTAACCAAGGAAGTGAAAGGCCTATACTCTGAAAACTATAAGACACTCTTGAGAGAAATTAAAGAAGATATCAATAAATGGAAACACATCCCATGCTCATGGACAGGAAAAATTAATATTGCAAAATGGCCATCCTGCCTAAAGCAATCTATAGATTCAATGCAATTCCTATCAAAACACCAACACCATTCTTCAATGAACCAGAGAAAATCATTCTAAAATTCATATGGACCCACAAAAGACCTCGAATAGCCAAAGCAATCCTGTGAAGGAAGACTAAAGCAGGGAGGATTATGCTCCCCAACTTCAAGCTCTACTACAAAGCCACAGTAATCAAGACAATTTGGTACTGGCACAGGAACAGACTCATAGACCAATGGAACAGACTAGAGAGCCCTGATATAAACCCAATCATGTATGGTCAACTAATTGATTATAAAGGAGCCATGGATATACAATGGGGAAATGACAGCCTCTTCAACAGGTGGTGTTGGCAAAACTGGACAGCTACATGCAAGAGAATGAGACTAGATTATTGTTTAACCCCACACACCAAAGTAAACTCGAAATGGATTAAAGACTTGAATGTAAGTCATGAAACCATAAAACTCTTAGAAGACAACATAGGCAAACATCTCCTGAATATAAGCATGAGCAACTTCTTCCTGAATGCAACTCCTCGAGCAAGGGAAACAAAAGCAAAAATAAACTCATGGGACTACATCAAACTAAAAATTTTCTGTACAGCAAAGGACACTATCAAAAGAACAAAAAATGCATCTCACAGTATGGGAGAATATATTTGTAAATGACATATCCAACACGGGGTTGACATCCAAAATATATAAAGAGCTTACATGCCCCAACACCCAAAAAGCAAATAACCCGATTAACAAATGGGCAGAGGATATGAAGAGACAGTTCTCCAAAGAAGAAATTCAGATGGCCAACAGACACATGAAAAGATGCTCCACATCACTTTTCATCAGGGAAATGCAAATTCAAAGCACAATCAGATATCACCTCACACCCATAAGGATGTCCAGCATCAAAAAGACTAAGAACAACAAATGCTGGCAAGGATGCAGAGAAAGGGGAACCTTCCTACACTGCTGGTGGGAATGTAAGCTAGTTCAACCATTGTGGAAAGCAATATGGAGGTTCTTCAAAAAACTAAAAGTAGAAATACCATTTGACCCCAGAATCCCACTCCTTGGAATTTACCCAAAGAATACAACCTCTCAGATTCAAAAAGACATATGCACCCCTATGTTTATCACAGCACTTTTTACAATAGCCAAGATATGGAAGCAACCTAAGTCTCCATCACTAGATGAATGGATAAAGAAAATGTGGTACATATACACAATTGAGTATTATTCAGCCATAAGAAGAAAACACATCCTACTGTTTGCAGCAACATGGATGAAGGTGTAGGACATTATCCTCAGTGAAATAAGCCAGGCAGAGAAAGACAAGTGCCAAATTATTTCCCTCATTTGTGGGGTATAACAATGAAGCAAACTGAAGGAACAAAATAGCAGCAGACTCAGACACTCCAAGAATGTACTAGTGGTTACCAAAGGGGAGGGGTGTGGGATGGCAGGTGGGGAGGGAGGGAGAAGGGGATTAAGGGGTATTATGTTTAGTACACATGGTGTGGGGGCTCACGAGGGAACAGTGTAGCACAGAGAAGGCACATAGTAGATCTGTGGCATCTTGCTTCATTGAAGGACAGTGACTGCATTGGGGTACGGGTGGGGACTTGATAATATGGGTAAATGTAGTAACCACATAGTTTTTTCATGTGAAACCTTCATAAGAGTGTATATCAATCATACCTTAATAAAAAATAAATAAAAGAAATTTTTGTTTCTCCATCTGTACATCTGAGATAAGAATGAAATTCTTCACAGTTTTTATAATCAGTAATAAAGCAAAATGCATGCAAAGAATCTATCTCAGCACTCAACACTGAACAGATACTCTGTAAACGCTGTTTCTTTTCTTTTCGTAGGAATCACCAATGGTTAGTAGTTAACCTGATTCCACGTCCTCCTTGTCCTCAAATTTTCAAACTGCTTTTAAGTGAAAATAATACATATTAATATGTTCATGTCTGAGGCCCTTCCAACATAGTAATAATAACCATAGAGTTACCACACTTGGATTAGAAATTATTTTTAAATTTAAAAACAAACAAAATCAAGAGACTCAGTTCAAATTAGGTTGCACTTTCTCTTATGTCTAATCTCCACTACAGTAGTAGATACTGCCAGCACTCTTAGCATCCTCTTCTGAAAGCTCTGAGCTGGTATGTGAAAGATTCCTTTAGTCACAGAGAACAAAGAAGGAGACTGCTTACAATCTAACACTGATCCCCTCCAAGCTTATACTAGTGACTGGAAAAGGAGATAAAAAATGTCTGAAAACAACCCCGTCCTTTTTTCATTTAATTATTTTTGGATCATAAATTGAAGATCCATTTTTATATCTAATTTTGATATGTTTAGTGCCTTGATAGAGTTTTCCCTAATCAAGTAGTCTCAATAATGCAATATCAACAAAAATATAGATATATGATAGATACATAGATGATAGACAGCAACCAGCTTAGTTGCCAAAGAGTTGCTGCAAGTTTTTTGTTTTTTTTTTTTGGCAGGGGTAGGAGAGAGATAATCCTAAATTATTCTATCTACTCTATATTAAAGGGAAGAATTATAACATGACCTTGTCACGGGAGTCTCAGATTCTTTCTGTTTTAGATACTTTATAAACATAAAAAATATGAAATCATAAATTTCAGTAAGTTCCTTGAGGAGCAACACATATTCATAAACTATTTTGCATTTCCTATGCCAAGTATAGGGACTGACATACAGTTAAAATTCAGTCAGTAACCACTGAACAGGACTATAGAAGAGATTTGTATAAGAACTTATACTAGGTACATTGGCATCATGATAAGTAATTTAAAATAAAGTTTTCTTAAATAAATTTTACTTTTATATTGCAACCCGAAATAGCCATATCTGCTAAGAAAATTTGAGGAAATGAATCACTTTTTTGGGTCATATAGTAAATCAGCTATATTTTGTTGTTTGACAGTAGTATAGGGATGGGTTTTATAGGTTTAATTTTTTAAAAAACAGTACATTTTCAATTCTGTTCCTAAAACATTTATCAAATGATAAAGGCTCAGCTACTTCAAAGGTCCATGAAGCCATTGTTCATTCACTTTATAGAGAGCTTTAAACAGAGATCATAAAAACAAATGCTACCAGATGAAGGCACATAATTAAAATAATAAAATAATTTAAATTAAGCCTATCAGGAGTAGGTGGAACTGTAAGAAACTGGAGTCTGTATGCTTATTATAGAGACATTTTTAAAAATTTGTAACACAGTACACATAAAAAGGTCAGTATAACAAATTTTTCAGTCGGCTTGCCAGTTTTCAACATGTTTTAAGAACTAATATTCTTAAACATGATTTTACCTCGTTTAGTACATTTTTTTTAGTTTTCTTCAGTTAAAATGAATTTAATATTTTATTAAAATAGTTTCAATAATTTTGTTTCATTTTCCTAAATACTTTCTATCTAATTTTTTTTCCATTTTTTTCTAAATTATTTTTAATTAATTATGTGTGTAAGTTGCTAAAAATATGCTTTCTAAAGATTAATTATACATATTCCTGGGTGGGAAATTTCAGATAACTATTTTCTGCTTATTTATAACTAGTTTTCTGTATTGATTAATTTTTGTTATATATGCATCTATTTACACATAGTTATTCTCTATCAATTTTCTAGTCACTGTGGATATAGCAGTGAGCATAACATACAAAAATTTATGTCTCCATGAAACATTCTAATAGTAGAAGACATAAGAAAAAATATTACCAAGAAGAAAACTTCAGTACATTAACTAGAGATAATTAATATGAAAAGAAACAGATTAGGGCAGATAAAGGGAATATGCAAAACTGAGGAAATGCAATTTTAAATAGGTGGTAGGTTAACCAAGTTCTTGTCAAGAGATACAACCTTATCAGTTATAATAGAGTGAAATTTTACTATAAAGAATTGTTAACACTTATTGATGGTCTTAAAAGGTAAAAAATGAAACACTTGGCTATTACAGCAGTAGGAACTGCAGAAAAAAAGTTATTTCCTTAGGGCTGTGGGGAATAAGAAAAGAGATGGAAAATATCAAAAGTTAGATGTTTTAGGAGGGAGTCCAGAAAGCTGGAACTTGGTCCTATGAGCAGCAGGTGTTTCTCCCTTCCTACTGATGTCTCTGAGATTGGGGATGGGTTCCCATGAGCTGGAAATCAGATCTCTGAGAATGAGATATCCTAGACAGTGTGTAGTGGGTCTGGTTCTACTTAGTTTTGTTCAGAATGAGGTTTAGTACTCTTTATCTCATGGCCACCTGGGTATGTTCTTAGGCATAGAGTATGAATATGAAGACTTTGGTTGAAAAAAGTTTGCAATTAAAAATCAGACTTTTTTTTTAATTGCTGAGAAGAAATAAAAATGTTATATGCTTATAATGCAAGAATAAATATTACAGCAAGTAGTCAGATATCTAATTTAAATCCACTTGGTCTTATTTAGTATTTTTTAATGTCCTAAGGGAACATTTTTACACAGTAAGAAATAGTTTCAGTTACTTATAATTAATATTTCATTTATCACAATTAAAAACTTTAAATTTAATTTTCCTTGAACCATTAAGCTTATTTTAATCTAATATTATCTATAAAATATTAAAACCTGTTTAAACATACCTTTATTTAAACATGTAATTAAACAAATTCATGTAGACTTTAAAATACAACCAGAAATGTAATTTGTCTGATTTTTTTAAATCACATCAAACATCTAACAAGGCAACTATATTAATTTTAGGATCAAAATATCCCTGTGACCTTAGGCAGTGTTTGTAAGTGTAATCAACTATATTTATAAATGTCCTAACTCTGATTAATTTACCCATCATTCATCTTTGAACAAGCATGTACACACAATACAATGACTCCAAAACCCATTACTGTACTTATAATACTAACGTAAAATACATAAAATTTTCAATAATATACTCATTTCTTTATCCAGGTGTTACAAATACATTACCTTAATGAAGTAAATCATAGTGACTCATGCCTGCTATGGCAACTTTCATTTTTCACTAGAGTTAATGACCTAGGATTATGTCTTTTGGATTTAGGTGTAGCTTCCACGAAGATTCTACCCAGACTTAATTTTTTTACTATTTCTTACATAATGCAACTTTCCAAGTGATGCTTTTTCTTTCAACCTGGGTAACTGCATATCCCTAAACATACCATTAATTTTACCCTTATAAGCTCTTTCTTAAGTGGTGTGTGTGTGCGTATGTGTGTGTGACAGAGGGAGAGAGAGAGAGAGAGTGAGATTGAAAGAAAGAATGAGACTATGTATGTTTGGGGAGGGTGTTGAATAAAATTAATTTATTTTCACATCCCATCAATTTTCACATTTTACAGGTGAAAAAAAAAAAACAAATCAGGAAAAACATTGAGTAAACCATTAAACCTTACAGATGTTATTTTTCCAACATGGAACCAACACTTGGAGAAATACATTTCCATGGGTTCCACAAATTCAATATAAATCTTTACACACATCTTTTTTAATTTCACCTGCTCAGATTTTTGCTACCCCATTTAGAGGTAGAACCAACCACTTTATTGACAAGTATAAGATTTAAATGTTGACCACAATGAGATAAGCATACAATTTGAAAATACCCACATACAGCAACTTCTATAAACACCTGAAATTTGTTTGTATAGACCTATTCTTTAACACATTTTTAGTATCATTATGTATTTGTGGTTTTTCAAACAACTATTATTTTCTTAATTATTATATTATCACAGCTTGCTGAGGGAAGCTCCTTTAAGCCAACAACCCCTTTGTATCCCTGAAAGTGTTCTTAATGTCTGGCAACCACTCAGTTTTCTTTCCCTAATTTTCCCAGACTCAAGATATAGACAACTCCTAAGAATATTCTTATAATAAGAATAAGGCTGCAATTGAGACATTGTGATAAATAAAATATTGTATCCATAAGTAATACTGTTTATTGAGCTGCTTTAGTGAGAACACTAGAAAATATTTGTTAAATGAAGTTTTTATTGATGTTTTCCATTTAATTTTTATATGTAGTGTGTATTTGAATGTGAAATATTGTCAACCTACTTTTCCTTTTCTTACCTTCCTTCCTATTATATCACCCTATCAACTAGTTTATGAAGTATGTGTGTACATTGTAGTATTATATAATTACTTCATGTGGGATATATACCTATTTAGATCTCAGAATCTACTAGAGATTCAATTGCCCTTCTTACATTTTTTTACATTACTATATTTCATCATTCGTCTTTCTGTAGTCACTTATTGACACTTTATGGGCTGTAGTAGAGAGAAAATAGTGACAAAACAACAACAGATTCACAGACACTGAGAGGTGACTGATAGTTACCATATGACAGGGCTTGGGATGGGTGAGTGAAATAGGTGAAAGGGATAAAGAGGCACAAAATCTCAATCACACTATAAATTAGTCAGAAGGATGAAAGTACGGCGCAGAGAATATAGTCAGTAGTTCTGTAACATCCTTCTGTGTTGACAAATAGTAACTACAATAGTTGAGGTGAGGGTTTAATAATGTATATAAACTGTTGAGTCACTGTCGCATACTTGAAACCAATATAATATTGTATATCACCTATACTTTAATAAAAATATATATCAAAAAAGATACAGTGGGAGTTTCAATTTGCCACGTGTATGCTTCCATTATAAAATAGTAAGTGCATTCTGATTAATTTCTCAGCATATGATTGTGCTTTAGTGGTTTGAAGGGATGCAGTACTCCATCCTCATTAGCCTTTTTTATTTGTCATCATTATTCATCATTTGTGGTGCCATTTCCCACATAATGTTTATCTTCACTGGATTTGGGGCTGTGATAGGTTGTTTGGATGCAACATGCTGTTTTTTGACTATTGAAAATTCATTTTCTGAATAAATATTCATGGATACAGAGAAATATAAAGAAATTTCCCTGAACAGTTTTGCATTCATGCAGTTCTCTGGACAGATAGTCCAGTATATTTATCAAAGAGGATATGTTTAGGTGAGTAAAAGAGGCTATTTATCCAAAATTTCTCAATTATTTCAGTTGCTTTAAATTCATCCCTTCTTTTCTCATCTAGTAAATAGCAAAAGAAAACAAAACTGATAATAAAGTCACATAATACAATTAAAGCTTTAATAGGTATAAATTCCAGAAAGATAGGTAGAACAGCAAGGCATGCAAAAATTTGTATGCTGTTGATTAGTATAGTGTTGACATTACAAAAATAGGAAGAAATTTGACAACTCCTTTCATCAGTTAGAAAATATGAAATATGAGGGATACACTTTTTATTATAGGCTGAGACCTGAGGCCATATGCTCCGACCTATTATTGTTAGTCACATCAATTATTCCCATGTTTATGGAGACCAAAGTAAACTTTCTTTGTTCCTCTTGTCAGCATTTCACAGACTGGAAAGCAGTAGCCAAATAAAAGTGACCACAGTGATTGTGCAGATGAAAATTAAAATTACAAAGAAATATAATATTTTATACAACAAAAACATCTAGTTTTGCTGGTTTGCTTAATCTTTATATTTTCTAAATGCAAAATACTGTAATAGTATTTTCAACTATTTTTAAATTACATTTTTCAAGACCTAAGGAGGTTGTACATTCAAAGAAACACATTTAATCATCTCAAATCAATTTAAAAAGAAATGAATTTAATATACCATATGACCAGCATCTCTTTTTTCTTGTGTTCATTATAAATGTACTTCTTATCAGAATAAAAGTTTAAAAGCAAATATTTATGAAACCTCTGGAAATAAGTCAATTTTATGAAAAATTTGACAGTATTGAAAAATAAAGAGATAATTTTTTAAAAGATATATAAAAATGAGAAACTATGAGAAAAATATAAGGGGAAATAATATTTCCTACTACTATTCCAAGGTGAATATTTTTAGAAAGAGCAGACACATATTTGAAAATAAAGAGTATACATCAAAATAATAATAGTCATCATGATCAACATCCACTTAACATTTACTAAGTATCAGAAACTGCCCTGTACTTTGTGTCATTTAGTCTTCAGTGAACACTGTGAGATAGGGTAGTGTTTTCCTATTACTAGAGATGAAGAAACTGAGGATCAGAAAGGTTAAATAATGTTCTTAGATCCTATGACAAAACTCCAATTTAAAATAATGTCTCTTTAGGTTGAAGAATGAGTAGGAATGGGAGAGTCAACCATGACAACGCAGGAGGCTCCTGAACTTCTGTACCCTAGGGATGCACCAAAAGTACAGTTTCACATGGAGCAATTCCCGAAATCTAGAAACTAGCTGACTATATTGGGCAAATGAGCAAATTCTCACATTAAAAAGGGAAGGAAAGGCTGAAATACACTCTTGCCATAAAATCCACCTTAATAACAGTACCATATAATAGACAAGGCACTTCCAACTCCAGCTGTCCCCTGAAAAGTGAAGGGTTTTGACTAGTACCCCAACTTTGAAGACTCCTGAGTGATGGGCCCCCAAAACACCTAGCTTTGAAAACCAACAAGTACAGTAAACAAAGCAGTTGTTAACAGCCCAGGAGCCCTCACCATGACTAGTCACTCCAGAGCTCAGTCAGAGGGAGCAAAAATGCTCATCTCCTAGTCTTTCCCTGAAAGGGGCCTAACTGCATATAATACAAGAAGCTGCCTGAAAGCCCAACTTCTAATTTTAGCTTACAGCTAGGGGCTGCTTGCTATCCTCCACAGATACCACAAAAAGTTGATGGACACTTACCCTGCCTTCTCCATCTAACCTGTTTCAACAGTAAAACCAAATCACCAATATCTCCCTTGTAAGAGCTTCTTCTAGGTCTGTCATTCCAGCTTCTTTTTACTGTCCCCCAAGAGATAGGACCTTTGACAACCAATGGGGCAAATATTCACAGGTACACAAAATTGCAGCAAACAAAGAAGCTTTTAAGTGGACATAGGAGTACATTGTCCCCACAGAACACCCAGGATCAATTCAGAGAGACCAGGCAGAGAACAATCCATCCACCAGTTTCTCCCTGGAAAGCCTTAAGTAGAAGCCCAGCTTCCATCAAAATGCCAGTGACATTTTTCAAGAAATAGAAAAAATAAATCTTAACATTTGTATAGAATCACAAAAAAAACAACCCTCAACTAGTCAAAGTAGCCTTTGAGAAAAAAACAGAGCTGGCAGCTGCATCCTTCCTGATTTTTAAACTATATTACAAAGCTCTAATAAGCAAAACAGTATGACATTATAAAAAAAGAGACACATAATTCAGCGTAACAAAGCCCAGAAATAAACACACACATGTAGAGTCAATTAAATTGTGGCAAAAGAGCCAAAAATTTACAATGGTGGCAGTTTCTTCAATAAAAGCTGGGAAAACTTGATAGCCACATGTAAAACAATGAAACTATCACAATCTTACAAGACAAATAAACATCAACTCAAAACAAATGAAAGACTTGAAGATAAGACCTGAAATCCTACAAATCTTAGAAGAAAACTTAAGGGGTAAACTTTATCACATCTGTCTTGGCAATTTTTGGATTTTTTTTGGATTTGATACCAAAAGCAAAAATGAACAAATGGGACTATACCAAGCTAAAAGACCTCTGCAAAGCAAAGGTTTAAAAACCATAAACAAAATGAAAAGCACCATTTACCATGGGAAACAATATCTGCAAACAACATACCCATAAGGAGTTAATATCCAAAATATAAAAAGAACTATAACTTGATTCAGGGGGAAAAAGGTGGTGGCATGAGACATGAAGCAGAAACTTCCTACCAAAACCACATATAACATCAAAATACAGTAAATAAAACTAATCCTGAAAGAGTGATGCAAAGACTGTAGAACAGATGGCCTACATCTGGGGAAAAAAGAAGACTTCAGAGAAAAGGGTAAAGTAGCAAAGCCATGATCCAGCAAGACCCAAGCGTTCCCCTCACCCTAGCTCACAGGTGGGAGGAAGAGAAATGGAGAAGGGAGTAGAATCCCAGGACTGTTAACTACCCACCCCTGGAGATCTGCTCTGGGAATAGGAACCCACATTATGTGGTGCTCTGGAGATCAGTGGAGTTGAAAAGCAAAGACAGGCACAATACGAGAAGAGAATGAGATTCCATCTACTTGTAGAAAACAGGTATGCACAACCAGCTGATCCAGGACAAAAGAAAGGTGAGCAATTTGGAAGACTTTCATACAGTGAATGTGCTGAAGGGTCAAGGATTACACAGAGCTGGCTGCTTAGGAGAAAGGGCAGGTGGACAAAATCATCCTGGCACAATCAGCCCAGCAGATTGATAACTTTCAGGGGCTTCAGATGCTCCATCCACCTGGCTGGCAACACAGCCCCAAGGCCCCCAACAGCAATATGCAGCCTGCTGCTCCTTCCTCCTGGCAGGTACCAGTTCACACATCTGCCCGCACCATTGTGCCAAGACAGCTGGTGGATGACCCTGCCTATGGCAGCTACAGGGGCATAATGCAGACTCCTCCCTGTGTGCTCAACTCATTGGACCAGTCATTGGAGGCAGGCACTACAGCCATGAAGCAGAAAAGAGCTCTTTCCTCCAGGAAGGCACCCATGCTGCTCACCTGCAACCCCCGCCATTGCTCCAGGTGCTCAGCAGCTCCAGAGAGTAGAGCCTCTGGACACTAGAGAGCACTGCCTACACAAAGTTATTATTCCATAGGAATCACTAGAAAAATGAAACAGCAAAAAAATTTTGTACAAACAAAAATTCAGCAGATGCCAGAAAGAGGGCTAAGTGAAACTGAAATCACTAATCTTCTTGATAAAGATTACAAATTAAAAATCATAAGAATGCTCATTGAACTACAGAAAAATGTTCAAGGTCTCAGGGAGGACTTCAACAAAGAGAAAGTTTAAAATGTACATAGTCTGAAATGAAACATACAATGGAGGGATTTAAAAGCAGATTAGACGAGGTAGAGGAGAGATGGTAAATGAAATAGAAATTAGAAAACAGAAATACAAAGGTGAAGCACAGAGAGAAAAAAGGATCTCTAGAAACGAAAGAATAAGATAACTCTGCGACCAATGCAAACAGAACAAAATTTGCATTATAGGAGTACCAGAAGACTAGAGAGAAAAAGGGATAGAAAAGCTCTTTAAGGAAATAGTTGCTGAAAACTCCCCCAGTCTAGGGAAGGAAATACTCTTTCAGGTCATGAAAGTGCAGAGTCCCTCCCAATAGAAGATACCCTAGGAAGACAACACCAACACATAGTAATTAAAATGGAAAAGATCAAGGACAAAGACAGAGCATTAAGAGAAGCCAGAGAGAGAGGAAAGATCACATGCAAAGGAAAACCCATCAGGCTATCATCAGAGAATATACACAATGGAATATTATTCAGCCATAAGAAGAAATCAATTCCCACCATTTGCAACAAGATGGATAGAGCTAGAGGGTATCATGCTCACTGAAATAAGCCAGGCAGAGAAAGACAAATACCAAATGATATCACTTATTTTTGGAGTATAAAAACAAAGGAAAACTGAAGGAGCAAAACAGGAGCAGACTCACAGACTCCTAGATGGTACTAGTGGTTACCAAAGGGAAGGGGTTGGGGAGGGAGAGAGAAGGGAATTAAGGGGCATTATAATTTACACACACAATGTAGGTAGGTCATGGTGAAAGCAGCATAGCATGGAGAACAAGTAATGACTCTATAACAGCTTACTATGCTGATGGACAGTGACTGCAATGGGGGGGACTTGATAATATGAGTGAATGTTGAAGCCACAATATTGCTCATGTGAAATCTTCATAAGATTGTTTATCAATGATATCTTAATTAAAAAAATAAATAGAAAAAGAAGAACTCAATAGCAGAAAATAAGTAACCCAATTTAAAAAATGGGCATAGGATTTTAACATTCCAAAGAAGACGTGGCACTGGCCAATGGTATATAAAAAGGTTTCAACACCAGTAATCAACAGGAAAATTCAAGTCAAATCCACAATGAGATACTACCTCACTCCTGCTAGGAAAGCTGTTAACAAAAATAATAGATAACAAATGCTAGCAAGAATGTGGAGAAAAGGGACCCCTTATCCACTGTTGATAGAAATGTATATTGGTACAGCCACTATTGAAAATAGGATGATTTCCTAAAGAAATTAAAAATAAAACTACCATATGATCCAGTAATCCCTCTTCTGGGTGTAAATCCAAAGGAAATAGAAGTATCATCTTGAAGATATATATATCCTCTTATTTACACACACACACACACACACACACACACTGGAACATTATTCAGCCTTGAGAGAGAAGAAATCCTCCCATTTGAGATGACATGGTTAAACTTGGAAGACATTATTTATGCTAAGTGAAAGAAGTCATACAGAGAAAGACAAATACTGCATGGTATCACATATATGTGAATTTAAAAGAAAAAGAAAGTGAAACTTAAGGAAACCAAATAGAAAGCTGTTTGACAGTCTGGGTGGTGGCGATATAGGAGATAAGTTAGTAAAGGCTACAAACTTTCAGTTTTATAGATGAAGAAGGTCTTAAGATTTATGCACAACATGACTAGTGGATAACATTTTGTGCATATTTGAAATTTAATAAAGAAGAACATATGTTTTCAACAACTATTCAAAAATGGTATGCATGTAAGGTAATGGATGCATTAATTACCTCAGTGTTTGCAGTGGCAGTGGGGTTCTTTCACATTGTACACATATATCAAATCAAATACATATAAAATACCTATGCACCTAAGTATCTTAAACTGTGTCAGTTAAAACTCAAGAAAAATGAACAAAATCATGTCTTCTTAATCCCAGGGGCTTAAATCTTCACCATACCAACCATCATTTCTAATTTTTATGAAACGTGTTAAATTTGACTCAGCATCTCTTCTGCATAAAGTTTTTAATGGGAAAAAATATAAAAAATTATAAGGGAGAAGAACATGGTCCTTCACCTAACATTTTTGCTTTCCCCAAACAGCAGTGTTCTTAATCAAGCCACATCTTATTCTCTCACAGATATTTTTAATTCTTGAAATCCTCAGTTCTATGACTTTTCCATCTTCCTAGCTTTGTTCATTGATTAACAAATATTAAGTTTTATGTTAATTTCTATGACTAGGTTTGAATACTTGGCAAAATTATTAATTTGAAGTTTTGATAATAACGAAGTAATATAATATTTCAGTGATTGAGAAATATGGTTGAGAAAAAGTACAAGTTAAAGAATTATGACTTCTAAGTTTTGGCAAAAGTATGTGTACCTGTACACTAGTATTAGAATGGCAAGAGGGAGCTGAATATCTAGGCCTTTATCTTTCAAATCCTTTTTATGGACCAGATTGTATAATTTGGATGCCACTACTTACTTTCCAGATACCACATTTCCAGCTCTTTCTGCTCATGTTTTTAATTGAAGTTTTTATTAAGATAACTACAGTTTCTGAAGCAGTCATAATTAATAATACAGAGCAATCATAGGTATTCTTAACCCAGTTTCCTCCAATGGTAATGTCTTGAAAAACTATAGTACAATATCACGACCTAGGTATGAACATGGTAAAATCTGCCAGTATCACTCAGGTCCCCTAGATTTTACTTGTACTCCTGAGTGTGTGTGTTCTGTATTAAGTTATAAAATGTGTGGATTCATATATCCTTTTCCATAGCTCATCACCACTAAGATTTCTTGTGCTACCATTTTAGAATCATACCAATCCTTTCTCCCAGCTAGCCCTACCTCTTCCCCACCCACAGTTCTGTTCTGTCAACCATTAATCTGTTCTCTATTTTTAAAATGCTGTCATTTTAAAGATGTGACATAATTGGAGTCATAAATTAACAATTTGTAGATTGCTTTTTTCATTTAGCCTAATACCTTTGAGACTCACCCAGGTGTTGTATGTATCAATAGTTCATTCCTATTAATTGCTCACTAATATTAAATCATATCGATATATCACAGTTTAATGACTTATCCCTTGAAAGACATCTGGGCTGTCTTTCCACACTCTTTGTGGGGCTATAAAATGCTGCAGCTGCTATGGAAAGAAGTATGGGATTTTTTCAAAAAATTAGAACTACCATATATTCCAGCAATCCCGCTTCTGGAAATTTATCCAAAATAATTGAAATCAGGATCTCAAAGACATAGCTGCACTCCAAAGTTCACTGCAGCATTATTCACACTAGCTAAAATATGGAAAAAAACTAAACATCCATAGATGGTTGAAGGGATAAACATACTGTGGCATTATGTACAGTGGAATATTATTCAGCCTTAACAAAGAAGGAAATCATGCCATTTTCTAAAATATGGATGAATCTGGAGAACATTATGCTATATAAAGTAAGCCAGTCACAGATAAACAAATGGTCATGATTCCACTTACATAACATATCTAAGATAGTGAAACTCATAGAAACACAGAGCAGAATGGTGGTTGCTAGGAACTGGGCATCAGAAGAAATGGGAGTTGCTGTTCAACAGACACACAGTTTTAGTTGCATAAGATGAATAGCTCCTTAAATCTGCTTTGTAACATTGTGTCTATAGTTAATACTGTATTGGACACATAAATACCTGTTAGTAGAGTGAATCTTATGTGAAGTGTCTTACCACACACATGCACAAATAATCTACTAAGCAATCAGTCATCATTATAAGCTTTGAGAAAAATATGTTAAAATTACATCTTCATTTTAAAGAATGTTACTTTTGTAAATGTGATTATGGAAGGACTATGCAGTATAATTTGCTGTTCTTTTCAAAGACTGGTATGTCATTTTAGCAATCAGACCAAAAGATGAAAACTTGATATTGGAATAAAGTCTGAAATTATGTCTCACTCTGAGATGATGTTCAGTGAGTGCTACTGTTCTCTCTGTAATAGTAAACTTTTAAATGACAAAATATAGTCCATGTTTATAATTAACTCACACAAATTTTAGTTTGAGCAGTACTTTTAAAAATTAGAGGGATTACTAAAATGTAGGAAGTAAGGAATAAGAATCTGACTAGTTCTTTGCTATACAAAGTAACTGACATTCATAAAAACTGGAGACTTTTCAGAAGAGAGCTCAATAGTAATGGACTGAAAAATACAATATATTGGGGGAAGTTGAAGGATGTAAAACTTTTTAACTAAAGTAGAAAAATGAAATATCAACAAGAATGTAAAGAATTCAAGGCAATGATTAGAACAGTAAATTTCTAATAAGTTATTTATATTTTTGCCTTGTGTTTCTAAGAGAAGTTTATTCCTCTTTTTCTTTTAAGACATTGAAGTATTGAATAAGCTTGGTTAAAATGGGAAGTTATAGCAGTGATTTCTCTAATTATAATAAAAAATAGGATATATTCTCCTTTTTCTAGGGTCAGTTTATAGATGGCAAGGGGTGAAATGAGTGATATCTCTAGTGCTCTTTCCATCTGTGAGTTTCTGTGATGTTAATTTTTTTTTTAATGATGAACTTGGAAAGTTTATCTCATTTATATATCATCACTGGGGAAATAACTATTAACTGGTAGATTTTTTTCCCCTCATATTTGTTGTTTCCCAAGTGATTCTCCAGTTTTATCCAATGTTACTCTTTGAACCTTTACAACAATCTAGTCAATATAAGGTCAATTAATTAAATTATCTGTTGACTCTGCCAGGCATGAGCACTACTCTTTTTTTTTTAAGGAGAAATATCAAAAAGTGCATTTTGGTATATTTTTCTCAACTCCCTTATTATTGTATATTTTAACATAACAGTATTATAATGTGTGTATCATTGTGATACCTTTTATACTTGAGATTTTGCACATTTTTTCATGCCATAAATCTTCTAAATATCATTTGATTGTTAAATAATATTTGTTTTATGGAGATAAGATATTTAAACTAATTCCATTATACAGATTATTTCAAAATTTTCAACATAAAAATTTTTGCAGTGCACATTTTTATACATTATTTTTTTTCCTGCCTTCCTCCACAATTTTGAAATATGTTCTTAAACAGATTTTACAAGATAAGTTGTTGGATCATAATTCCTCAATACTTTTCAGATTCTTAGGAAATATTGCCAAGCTGCTTTCTAGAAATTTGAGTCAATTTTCTAATGGTATAATTACATTCCAAAGAGTATAACCTTCTTTGAATGTATAGAATAATCTCATTAAGATAATAAAAATCTTTGCTAATTAGAAAAGCAAATTATTGTAAAATTGTCCTGTTGTAGAGAGCTAGTGAAGGACAACCCATTGACAATTAATGATTTTTACAGAAAATTGGCATCACCATTGTGAAATAGCACAATTTTAAATTAATTAATAGAGTAAGTATTCATACATGTGTTAGTGCAAGATGGTACCTGGAAATTATCAAATGAGTTTCTCAGAATGATAAGAATGTCATCCTTAAAACTATTATCTTAGGCATATATCAAGATCATGAAGTAGTATGATGATGTATTAGTTACCATAATCAAATTTAAAAGATAAGCACTTCAATGCAGAAGGAAAGATCTAAGTAAAATACAACAGAACAAAATGATCTAACACTTGAAATATAAGGAAATGGAGAATCCACTGAGGATTGCTATTCTTCTGTATTCTTTAGACATATGTAAACATCTCTTGATATTCACTTTTTCTTCTAAGCTTTTAATTCTTTCTACTTAACTTTCCTTCTTTCTGAACTTCCTTTACCTTTAAAGCAATTTTACAGAATAGAACTTATTCCCCAAATTTCCGATCTAAAAATCTAGAAGCATATTAGCACCCAGTTCAAGGATTAGAAACCCAATTTGAACCAGATCAAGCAAAAATGGAAAATATGTTGAAATAAATAGCCAAGCTATAGGAAGGATAAGGGTAGAGATGGGCTTAGAGACAACTAATTCTCAGACAGTTACATCATCAAAACCATCTCCATCATTTTTTTCTCCTCCCTTCCTTGGTACTTTCCAAATGAAGAAAGATTAGGGTGAAAAGGAGGGAGAGACATTCCAATTGATTCTTGTATTTTCACACCTTTGCAAAGAGTTAAATTTTCCTTTGGATTTGTGCAAAATGCTTCACTTTTCTCCCTGCATACTTCAAGTACTCTAGGCTATCCTATATGCCATTGTGGGATCAAACTTTGAAAAGCCAATTTAATCAGAATATTCTCCTAGTTAGGCTTCCTCTTGTTTACTGATATTAAGGCAGATGTGTCACCTCATCATCAAGTTCTCACAATAACATGTCCTCAATCTACTTTCTAAGCTTAATTTCTCCTACAGGGAAACATATTCCAGATGGCCCAGTCAAACAAGAATACTCACTATTCCTCATAGAGACACACCAAGTCTCCCTAACTCTGTGTATCATCCTTGGCTATTTTCTCTACATGGAGTATTTCTTTCTCTGGAAAATGCATATGAATATAAATGACACCAGCCCAAAGAAGTCTTTCTAATAATCCCAATGAGATGTGATTTTTTTCCCCTTTATCTACCAGAATATTCTATTTTCAGAAAGGTAATAATCTTAATGATTAAGGTAGCCCATTTAGAAAGCAACTCTAGTGCTTTGCATCTATGAGATACTGAGCAAATCATTTAATCAATTTGTTTTGCACTATATTTATCAGCAAGAGATTTATATTAATACTTAGATACCTGGTTGGATTGTTGTGAAGATCAAATGAGTTAATACCAATAAAATACGTAGAATAATGCATTGCACATTAGTTCTAGTACTAAAAAATATTTGAAATTGTTTTGTTGTATAAATCTTAAAGCTATTATTATGTCATTTGCATATCAACCACCAGTTTCCCTGAGCCTCACAATACACACATGCATATACCTGCAAACATAAATAAATGTATTAAAACAAAAATACTGCTTTTGTCATTTTTCTATCCATTCATAACACTTAAAATGATCCCTTGTATAATTAGATATAGAATATCTGAAGAACATTTTTGCATATACACAGTGTCTCTTTAGAGTATGTTATAGCACTAAAAAGTCTTTTAACAAACTTATTCCAATAATTGTTCATTCATCCAACAGACATCTAAGGGGAACAATGTAAGAATACATTATCTGATAAGTGCAGTATGTTGAGTTATGGATTCCAAAGGTATCTGGAACGTGGGGGTATATTACTTTATATAGCCAAAGGTACTTTACAGATGTGATTAAGAATCTTAAAGTGAGGCAAATCTTTTGGATTATCTGGTTGGGCCCAATGTGATTATAAGAGTCCTCATAAGAGAGAAGTCTATAAGGGGGTCAAAATCAGAAGACAAGATATGCTGATATAAGTACAGGTTGGAGTAATGTGATTTGAAGATGGAAGATGAGGTCACAAGCCAGTGAATGTAGGCAGCCTCTAGAAGCTGGAAAAAGCAAGGACACAGATTGTTCCCTGGAAACAGATTCTCCCTCCTGAAGGAAGCCTCATAAGACTTGTGATTTTAGATTTGGAAGACTCATTTTGGATCTCAAGAACTATAAGATGATAAAATTTTGTTACTTTAACTTACTAAGTTTGTGGTAACTTACTACAGCAGCAAAGGAACCTCATAAAATTATTACAACAATAATAACATTAAATTATGCATGCACTTATCCATGCTTTTTCATAATTCCCTCAACACATCATTCTTAGGCTTATTGAATTTATTTTCATCAATGATACATTAACAAACATAACACAACCAGAAGCTTGCATATAACATCCTAAGGCTTGTCTCCTCTTGCTGCTGGAAAACACTCTGCTACCCTGTAAAAAATCCCAAGCTAGCCTCTTTGAGGATAAAAGAATACCAATGGATAGAGGCCTCAGCTATCACAGATGCCCCAGCCATGCCAGCCATAACAGCCATATCCCAAATTCATGAAAAAGCCCAGAAATTTAAAAAGCCTTGTGATGGGAGCTTGTTCAGTTTTACCTGTTGCATGAAACTGAATGAGGAAAGGACAAACAGCAGAGGGACAGCAGGGCCTATGAAGCCAACACATGTACTTGGATTGTGCTCAGAAAGGGAAGCCACTACATGCCCCCATATCACTTACACTGTAAAACAATTACTGTTGCTGATAACTGAGAATAAACTGCAGCTGGGCAAGGACAAAAGCTGAAAGCCCATGTAGATTATTATTGCATCAGTTCAGGGGAGCCGTGATGGTTGCTTGGTCCCTGATGAAAATAGTAAAGGGAGTGCAAATGCTTGAGGTTCAGGGATATTTTGAAAGGGAAGACAGGATTTGCTAATGGAATGAACATGAGCTGAACAGAACAGCGTTTGACTTATTTGCTGATGTAAGGTAAACTGGGACAACAGTAGAGTGAGTAGTGGTTTGGGGAGCAGGGAAACTATGTCAGTTTTGAGTGTTTGATGTTGAAGATGCTCATCAGACATATAAAGGGAGTTGTTAGGTAGTTAGCTGCCATTATTACATAAGCAAAGCCAGAGTTCAAGGAAGAGAAGAGTCTGGGTTGGAGATAAAAAGCAGGAGGCATCAGTATATCTGCAGTATTTAGAACCGGGAGCAAAAAAGCTTTTCTAGGGAATAGGTGTACAAAGGGAAAAGCCTTGCAGCTGAGCCCTGGGTCTGTCCAAAGTGGAGAACATGGGAAGAAGAGAAGGAACCCATACTTATGGGGGAAGCTGTAACCAAATTTTATCTGCCATTATGTTCTATATAATTTTCACACAATAAATATCATTCATTTTCCTGTTTTATAGATAGAAATAACAAAGGTTTTGAGAAATTAAATAACTTGTCTAATATCGTAGTGAAGTAGCTAGGATGTGTGGGAAAATGGAAGTTAGCAGGCCAGGATCCTCACCCAACCCTAATGTACTTGCCCACTGCACTCATGCACTGCTCACAGGTGCAGGCTTGAGCAACACACGTGTTAGCAATGAGCTATTTACTGTGTTGCTGTATAAAGAGCTCCACCCAGTGCTTTGTGTGGAAAGGTGAGGATGTGAACACAAAGGCAGAGAAGGATTTCAGACTTTTCAGATGTGGATGTGATTCTAGCATTCAACCTAACATCACAAAAATAAAGCTTGGTGTGAGACCTTTTATCTCCAAAGCTCCATCATTATTTGGTCTCACTGAAACCAGAGTGAACTTGCTTGGAGCTGGGAACCTCAGATGAGACAGTTGAATTTCCTGGTTTATTAAATTCCCAAGCCTCAAGTTTTAAACACAGATGCAAATATACGTAAAGGATTGAGCTGCATAGCTCATTTGTTTTCTTTTTTTTGTATAGAATCATTCATTGCAAATTACTGAAGTCTCACTTTGTCATAGACAATGTTATTTGAGATTGGGAATCCTTGGTTGCTCCCTATTTTACTAACCACAAAACTGCTCACAGCTGGGATATGATCCATTATTACTTATTCACTACTATGTAAGATAGTTAATCTAGAGCATAAAAAGAAGTGAATAAGGCTATTGGAATAGAACAGTCACATTACAACAATTCAACTTGGTTATAACTGCATCAGTTCTCCCCTGTTGGTTATATCCTCTCAGTTGTTGAGCATTATCTTACACGTTAAGCATCCTTTATATTTGGAGGGACTGGAGAACATTTCATTAAAATCATCATAAAGACAGCCAATGTCAGCTATAAATAATTTCACTGTGTAAGCCAATAGGATATAAACATTTCCTTCTCTAATATAAAAAGGGTGAATTATATGCATGGGGAAGTCTTACTGAATCCAGAAGCTAAATTTTATTCTCTTTTTCCTATTTCAGCTGTTGAAAGAGAGAAAGGAAGAGAGGGAGGGAGGGACGGATGGAGAGGGAGAAGGGAAGAAAGAGGAAGAAAGGACACAGAGCTAGAGTTGCATCTAAAGTAGCTTTTAGCACCTTTGGTTTAATTTAAGGTTAGTTAGGATTTATAATGAAGAGAATGCTTATACTGACAAAATAATTCCAAGACATTTAAAAGTAGTCAGTGTATCAGCATCATTTAAAATCAGAGACAAAAACTGGGTCACTCTTGGGCTGCTCATAAGGCTGATGTCCAGGGACTCTATCAGAGAGTTGTTGCTTAAAATGAAATAGTATATGCATATGATTATTGTCTTGCCAATGGATTTCAGCTCCAGGCAAGTTCACTTGATTTGGTGAGACCAAAAAATGACAGTGGAACGTTCTTGGGGTGAAAGGATTTATACCCAACTTCACTGCCACAGTGACAGGTCAGGCACAAGAATCTTGTCCACCCCAGAGTGAGTCTGAATGTGGCAAGCTGGTCTCTGCCTCTGGGCCTCTCTGCCCCTGCAACCATCTCAGTCTCTGTCCTCGGTGCTGCCACCACTCCAGCCTCTGCTCTCCTACAGCCTTGCAGCTGAGCAGCAGCCCTGTGGCCATGCCACCGTGTGGCCCAGAGCACTGGGTGGAGCTGTTAGATACTCAGTAACAATGGATTGCCCACATGTGTGTAGTGAGCAAGCCAACCAGGGTCAGAGGAGAATCCTGGTGGTAGGAACGTTCATTTTCTCTACACTCTATTTGCAGATATATTACATAAATAATGACACATTTATGGGGAGGTGCTCATTTTTAAAAAAAAAAAAAAAGCACTGAAAACAGCCAGTACCACTTGAAAAATAAAATCCAGACTCTTGGACACTGGATGCTCTTCACCACTTGGTCCAAGACTGTGTTCAGGATATTCTCAGAACACATATTTCCTTTGCCGTACAAGCATATAGCCTATAGTTCAGCACTACAACCCCAGTTCAGGGCTGTCAAAGTTGAGGAGGCAGAGAGAGAAAAGGAGTTTAGAATTTACGTATGAGGGAAATTCCCATACTCCTAGTCTCAGAAATTCTAAGTAATTGTTTCTGTGTTATGTTCTAAGAATCTGCTTTTTTAACAAGTGCATTTTGCAAAGCACTGTGCAGCCATACTTGTTATTGGTCATTAATCTTTACCTCCGAACCCTTAGTCCTAACATCGCCATGGTTAAGAATACTCTTTATCCTTTTAGGCAATGAATTCTTAGTGATATTTGAAGTCCAAAGTCTACATCTTTTTTTCTGTATTTATTTTCCCAATTTATATTCTACAGACATTTTACATGTATGCCCATTTAAAAAAAATCATTTGTTAAGACTTCTACTCGAAGTATAGATCACAAAATTGAAGCATCAGCACCGGGGAACTTGTAGAAATGAAGAATCTAAGACTCCACCCCAAATTTACTGATCAGAATCTATTTATAACAAGATCCCAAGTTGATTCTTATGCACATTAAATTTTGAGAAGTTCTACACAGTAGCTACTTAAATGTTCTCTGTGTCTCTTTCTCTTTCTCTGTCTCTGTCTCTGTCTCTTTCTCCTGGCAAACCAAGAATTTCTCCTAGACTGGGCTTGACTCTTAGAGGACATTATTCAACTCTTAGCACAAAAACAAATAGATGATAAGTATTTGCTATGCAAGTGTTAAATTGGAATGGATTTGTAAAAAAGATCCTACTGCTACAAAAGCAGCAGAAGAGAAATGAAACATAGAAAGCAAAGAAAGAATACAAGTGAATACAAAACAGAAATAAAGAGGTATGTGAAAATGTGATAGAGAAATCCTTATAAGCTACTTCATTTTCAGATGAAATAAATTTCAAAGGATTTCCTTTTGTAGCATAGCAACCTCATGCAAGTGATACTTAATGTTATTTTAACTAACTTAAAATTTAGTGTTCTATTTTACCCCAAGTTTGAATGTCAAAAAGGTGTTCTGTGTTATGAATAGCACAAACCATTTCCATAGGAACATTACTAAATCTACTTCCAATAGTGATTTTAAAACTAATTGGTACATATTGCTTTAAAATTCCCAATGTGGGCTCTACTGCCTTGAAAATTCCTATTCAGGGATTCTGGGCTGTGGCTAAGAATCTGCATCTTTATTTTGTTCCCCAGAAGATACTGATTCATATCATCATGAGAGAGCCCATGGCTGAATACTGTTATTTTTTGTTCCAGGTTAAATTGTGTGCTTTCAAAAGATATGTTGAAATCCTAACCCCCATACCTCAGAATGTGACTGTAAATTAGAAATAGGATAGTGGTAGATTAGGATAGTTGTAATTAGTTACAATGAGGTACTACTAAAGTAGGGTGTGCCCTCAATCCAATATAACTGGCCCTCATAAGAAGAGGGAAGAGACACAGGCAGAACACTAGGGGGAGTTGAGGGCAGAGAATGGAGTGATGGGTCAGCAAGCCAAGAAACAACAAAAATTGTTGGCTTCCCCCAGAAACTAAGAGAGAGGCTTGGAGGAGCAGTTCTCCCTCAGAATCCTCAAAGGGAACAAACTGCTGACACCTTGATTTTGGCTTCAAGCTTCCTGAAATATGAGAAAATAAGTTTCTGTTGTTTTATGCCACCTGTTTTATACTACATATTTTATGCCAGCCCTAGGAAATAAACATTCACGTTTGTCTTGAGTCTGCTAGATTTCCACAGAGATCAGAAGTTCTCAAACATTAGTGTATGTACCATCCTCTCATTTGCTCATGTAAGATTCCTGAAGTCCACTCTTTATCAATAGAATCTATAAGGGTGGTAACTGGGCATCTGCTCCTTTCTGATGTAGGTTACCTGCTCATAACTTTTTTTCTCTATTTTTTTTCCCTGCTCATAACTTTTTAATTTAGTCTAGTAAATGTAAACCCTTTTCAATGAGGCTTAGTGGGTTATTCAAACTATGGTATGCCATTAAATTGCATTTCTCTTTTTAAATACAACTGAAGGAAATGAAATAAGGCTTTGTAGCCTGAGCTTGCCAATTTCAAAGTCTGTGTACTTTTTTCACTGTGGCAGAGCTTTACCTTAAGGTAGTAGTTTTGTAGACAAGGGTAAGGATATTAGTTTCTCAGGGTTGGGAACAGAGAACTTGAATTACATAGAAACTTCCTGTGGAGGGAATTTGTTTTTGTGGTTGGTAAAATTTTGGATATTGCCTGCAGGAGAAAATGAGCAGAGGGGAGTTGCTTGAGCCAAGGCATCTTTTGTGAAGCCTTGGTGTTCTGGGGAGCATATGTGGTTGAAGGTGTAGGAAAGGACCTTTTTCCTCTCCTATCAACAGAATCCAGCTCCACTGAGGCAATATGTAGGGTGTAGAAGCATTTGGAAGTGTCTGGAGGTGACATCTTTGGCCTGACATTGGCAGTCTTATCAGGAGCACTAAAAAACTGGCAGTAAAGAGGTATCTTTAATCATCTTTCAAAAAAATTAACTTGAGCCCAGTTTCTCATCTTTAAGATGTAAGCTCAAATGTCATTTAATCAGAGAGGGCTTCCTTTATTACTGTTTCTGAGATTGCAGCCATCACCCAATTGGTCTAGCAGAATATCCTGATTTAGGTTCTTCTCTCATTTTGAAATTATAATTTGTTATTTGTTGGTTTGTATAATATTGGTTTCCTATATGAAAGAAATTTTTTGAGGGTAGGGACCTTGACTGTACTGATCACAACTTCATCTTCAGTCTAGAGAGAGAGCTGGAATATTCAAAGGCCACAAAGTATCTGTAGAATGACTGAATAAATAATCCATGGAGTTGGATCAGAAGAGGATAAATGTGGCAGTGGTGTGCATTAAATCACTGGATAGGATGGTTTGAAAATTTTTGTTGGACACTCATTTTAAAGTAACCAGAAATTATTTAGGGTATTTGGAGATCACTGGATGTTTCATGTTCTGGTAATCATGCTGAGAAAGTCCCAAGTAAATAATTTTGGACTAGAATATATATTACAAAGTGATGTACCTATATGTGTAAATATATATTATTTGTATATCTCTCACAAACATGTACTTTAAAAGTACTGAAAGATAAGACAACAAAATAAGGAATAATAACACCAAAAGTAATTGATAGCACAAAGTGGAAAAGTACTTTCATATTTTCAACTTACTAGAATCAGCATAAATTTATTTCAAGATTAGACAAAGAAACAGTTAAGAACCTTCAGTGTTCATACCACTGTGCATTGAGGATACACTACTGTGTGAGACAGTCACTGATTTCATGATCCTCTGTTTGGAAACTCAAACAAATAAATGGATATTTGACTTATGGAATAGTTAGTGCTATGATAGAGGAAATAGAAAATGTTGTAGAGAGAACATAGATGTCAAACAAAATCAGATAAATAAAGAAAGCAGGGGGGAAAAATTCTTCCAAGAGATGGTTGTGATTACACTGTTAACACAAGATGAGTAGAAACTCTAATAGATGGGCATGCATGCATTTCCATATGTGCGGTACATGGTTACATTGTGGGTAGGGATGAGGCAAAGCTAGAGCTAATAATAGATGCTACCTCTCATTGGTGAACAGAAAAATTAAGCTTAAGATAAACATATACTTTCATCCATTTAATTGACAAAGAATTAAAGTTTTATAATATCAATTGAAGCAAATGCAAATCAAAAGTATTGGTTATATGTTATGCTGACAGAGATGTAAGTTAGTATAGCCATTTCAGAAAACTGGGATTATAATTTAGCATACTGATATATGGTAAACCAGTAATTCTAACACTAGGTACATGCCTCCACCAAAAAAATTCTTGTATATATGCACTGATAGACAATACAGATAGTTTTATAATAGCACTGTTCATATAGAAAAATGATGAATGTTCCTTGAAAAGAAAATTATTTTTCCTTCGTATAATGAAGGTCCAGTGAAAGGGAAAAATTATGCAGGGGTCTGATTTGTAGACTGTAGTAGCTATATTGATAATATTGACTGAAACTGAAACAGTGAGAATAGAAACAAGGAGAAGAAGGAGAGAAATAGTTGTCAGGTACCGTTGACAGGATTTGTTGACTGGCTGTGTCCTATGGTGTGGTTTTTTCATATATATATATATATATAACAGTATTATATAAAGCAGTAATAGTAGTATAACTCCATTTGGGCTCCTGGACCCGACTGTATTCTGTGTAAGTATGTGGGAGGGAGTCTTCCCACACATACTAACAATAAGCAATTCTTGAAGAACTTGTGTTGTTGGAGAACTCAGGGTGTTGGGTGTTGGATCCTGTATCTTGGTTGGAGAACTCAATTCAATTTTGATGCCATCTGCCCGGAGACAGCACCAGATTCCCCAGGTTAAGGGCTCCATCCTACAAGACTGCCCTCCACCTCCGACTTCAGGCACCTGTCACAAGCCCCAGGCAGTTTCCTGTGCCTCTGACCTACAGGCTACAGATTAGAGGTTCCCATGACCTTCCCCTTAGGTTCAATTAACTTGCTAGAGTTGCTCACAGAACTCAGGAAAACACTTATGTTTACCAGTTTTATAAAGGATACAGGTTAATAGCCAGATGAAGAGAGACACAGGGCAAGGTCCCAAATAAAAGAGCTTCTATCCTGGTGTAGCTTGGGGTCTGGCTCGGTGACACATGGAGTTTTTCTGGTTCCCCAAGCATAGAAGCTTTCCCCAACCAAGATACAGGATCCAACTGAGCAGAACAAAAAGCAATAAGCTCTTCTTAGGATTTTTTGTGAGGGCTTCATTGCACAGTCATGATTGACTAAATTGTTCACCATTGGATGATTCAGCCTCCAGCCCCTTCTCTTGGTTGGGGTCCCAAAAGTCTCTTATTAACATGACAAAGCACCCATTTCATCTTTGAGCCTCAGCAGTGTTTTCAGGAACTGTCGATGAAGACCAAATATACCTGGAACGTATATATTTGGTCACATGAATTACCAAATATGTATTTCTTATAACTCATTATATTACACTGTGGGACATGAGAAAGGTGTCCAAGAGATTTAAGGGGCCAACTCAGTTCATGGTAGTGCCAATTATTGAGATATTAAATGTAGGAAAGGAAGCCAATTTAGGAGATTGGAAGAGGAGAAATAATGTTTCAAATCAAACATGAAAGCATCACCTAAACATTAGCCATTTGTATGTATCATTTGCAGATGACTGGCTATACTTAATAGTTTGAGTGTTTAATAGTTTCTTATACTGAAAAAAAAAACATACTGGAATAACGTGGGTTTTTGTTTCTACATTCTGCTTAAAACTGAGATATAGGCAATCGCCATGGTATCCTTTGTATCATGGCTTAATATTTTTTTATAAAATAAAAATGGTTTGTCTATCCACTTATTTCAAAATAGTATGTTTTCTGTCTCTGCTGTTATATATTCATAGATCACTTTGTGAATATGTCCTATTATTCCTACCACTTCAAAAAGAGGATATTATCCCAAGTTGGCACTTATATTTTTTTCTTCATATGTGGTTGGTTTTTCTCTTTGATCCTTGAAAGCTCTCATTTTTATTTTCCATATGGCAAAAATGGGTGCATATTTTGTAAGCATCTGCAAGGCATTATTTAATACCCTCACATTCTAAGAAATTATGTTCAAGCTGACACATGTTTTCACAACCAGTATAGTTAAAATGTATGATATCACACTGCCTGAAAAGAATAAGAATCAACTGTCAGATTTCCTAAACAAATAAAAATGTTAAATGATGCTCTACTATTTAGAAAAAAAACTGCATTATTATCTAGTTTGATTATTCAGTGTGTTTTTTGATTATTCTTTTTCTGTTTGATACAAATATTCATCAGGAAAAAAAATATATCATGGTCAGTTTGATCTAAACAACAACAAAAAAACGTGGCATGCTATTGCAGAGGACACCATGAACTTCACATTTATATGCCGTGATAATACCAAATGGGAGTATAATTTTTGAGCGTTGCAACATAGACTTTTTAACCTTGAAAACAATCAATCTCCTGATCCTTTCTTTTCTTTCTTTTTTTTTTTTTGTAGATAATTATTTTTTATTGAAGGGTAGTTGACACACAGTATTACATTACATTAGTTTAAGGTGTACAACATAGTGATTCAACATTTATATACATGATAATTCTAGGTACCAGCTATCACCATACCAAGTTGTTACAATATTTTGACTATATTCCTTATGCTATACATTACATCCCGGTTACTTATTTATTTTACCATTGGAAGTGTGCACTTTTTTTTTTGTTTGTTTGTGAGGGCATCTCTCATATTTATTGATCAAATGGTTGTTAACAACAATAAAATTCTGTATAGGGGAGTCAATGCTCAATGCACATTCATTAATCCAACAAAAGCCTAATTTTCGGCAGTCTCCAATCTTCGGAGGCATAACAAACAAGTTCTTACACGGAGAACAAATTCTTACATAGTGAATAAGTTACATAGTGAACAGTACAAGGGCAGTCATCACAGAAACTTTCGGTTTTGCTCATGCATTATGAACTATAAACAGTCAGTTCAAAAATGAATACTCATTTGATTTTTATACTTGATTTATATGAGGATACCACATTTCTCTCTTTATTACTATTTTTTTTAATAAAATGCTGAAGTGGTAGGTAGATACAAGATAAAGGTAAAAAACATAGTTTAGTGTTGTAAGACAGCAAATGTAGATGATCAGGTGTGTGCCTGTAGACTATGTGTTAATCCAAGCTAGACCAGGGCAATAAAACATCCACGTATGCAGAAGATTTCTCTCAGAACAGGGGGGGTGAGGTTCTAAGCCTCACCTCTGTTGATCCCCAATTTCTCACCTGATGACCCCCCTGCGACTGTGCCTGTCTTAGGTTGTTCCTCCTTGAGGAATCTTACCCATCTCTGGCTAAACAGTCATCTTCCGGTACCATACAGGGAAATGTAAAGTTGGTAAGTGAGAGAGAAGCCTTATTGTTTGAAATGGTTAGCTTTTTATTTCTTGCATATTTATGCCCTGTAGCTTCTATGCCCAGCATTTGTCTTGAGGTATCTTTACCACTTGGAAGAATTATGATACTCGGTAAATTTGATATGAGGCATGAATTCTATTTAAGGGTTGTAATTAGGAAGGAAGAAGAAAAGCTATAGAAGTAGCAGGCGGAAGAAAACATGGGAAGATTGATTATTTCTTTGACATATCTTTTTGTAGAGTAACTTCAGCATGTATAGGTTTTAAGCTACTACTTAAATTGCACACACACATTAACATAATAGGATTATAGTTACATAACCAAAGCATACCTGTAATTACCAGCCATCTCCAGTGAAACCAAGAAAACCAGTTAGGCACCTTAGGCATTTGTGAAAACTTATCTATGATATGGTGGATATTGTCCAACTGAACTTGAACAGTCTGAGAGAAATCAGACAAATTAAAACAACCCATTCCTGGGGAATGTTCACATCCCTTATGTTCTTTTAACAGTAAATAGTCTGTAGTTGTAAGATTTTAGAGCGCTACAATTTGCACTTCTCCTAATTCTTGGTTGAGTTCCAACAGTATAGATCCAGTCAAATTTGTTGTTTTACTGTATGCACAGGCCAGCTTAGATATCTCCTTCTTCATTCCCATGGAAAGTCCAGGAACTGGTGGGATGAGTGCATGTACAGCTGTAGCATTCCATGGATCTTTGTTGGGGTTTTTTGATGATCATCTTCTCGCATGGGTCTTCCAGGGAGTGCTGATGTTGGAAGTTCTTTTTCATATCGTATCTTAGTTCATTTTTGGGGTAGCCCAATTAGGCTTTGATCCTCTGTATAAACACAAACAGACCCTTTGCCTACACTTTTATATGCCCTTTATACTCTTGTGTAGAACTCATTGGAGGTTACCACACAGGAACTGCCCTTTTTTTTTTTTTTGGTATCACTAATCTACACTGACATGATGAATATTATGTTTACTAGGCTCTCCCATATACCAGGTCCCCCCTATAAACCCCTTTACAGTCACTGTCCATCAGCATAGCAAAATGTTGTAGAATCCCTACTTGCCTTCTCTGTGTTGTACAGCCCTCCCTTTTCTCCTACCCCCATGCATGCTAATCTTAATACCCCCCTACTTCTCCCCCCCTTATCCCTCCCTACCCACCCATCCTGCCCAGTCCCTTTCCCTTTGGTACCTGTTAGTCCATTCTTGAGTTCTGTGATTCTGCTGCTGTTTTGTTTCTTCAGTTTTTCCTTTGTTCTTATATTCCACAGATGAGTGAAATCATTTGGTATTTCTCTTTCTCCACTTTGCTTGTTTCACTGAGCATAATACACTCCAGCTCCATCCATGTTGCTGCAAATGGTTGGATTTGCCCTTTTCTTATGGCTGAGTAGTATTCCATTGTGTATATGTACCACATCTTCTTTATCCATTCATCTATCGATAGACATTTAGGTTGCTTCCAAATCTTGGCTATTGTAAATAGTGCTGCGAAAACATAGGGGTGCACTGATCTTTCTCATACTTGACTGCTGCATTCTTAGGGTAAATTCCTATGAGTGCAATTCCTGGGTCAAATGGTAAGTCTGTTTTGAGCATTTTGATGTACCTCCATACTGCTTTCCACAATGGTTGAACTAACTTACATTCCCACCAGCAGTGTAGGAGGGTTCCCCTTTCTCCACAGCCTCGTCAACATTTGTTGTTGTTTGTCTTTTGGATGGCAGCCATCCTTACTGGTGTGAGGTGATACCTCATTGTAGTTTTAATTTGCATTTCTCTGATAAATAGCCATGTGGAGCATCTTTTCATGTGTCTGTTGGCCATCTGTATTTCTTTTTTGGAGAACTGTCTGTTCAGTTCCTCTGCCCATTTTTTAATTGGGTTATTTGTTTTTTGTTTGTTGAGGCATGTGAGCTCTTTATATATTCTGGACGTCAAGCCTTTATTGGATGTGTCATTTTCAAATATATTCTCCCATACTGTAGGGTTCCTTTTGGTTCTATTGATGGTGTCTTTTGCTGTACAGAAGCTTTTCAGCTTAATATAGTCCCACTTATTAATTTTTGCTGTTGTTTTCCTTGCCCGGGGAGATAGGTTCAAGAAGAGGTCACTCATGTTTATGTCTAAGAGGGTTTTGCCTATGTTTTCTTCCAAGAGTTTAATGGTTTCATGACTTACATTCAGGTCTTTGATCCATTTTGAGTTTACTTTTGTATATGGGGTTAGACAATGGTCCAGTTTCATTCTCCTACATGTAGCTGTCCAGTTTTGCCAGCACCACCTGTTGAAGAGACTGTCATTTCGCCATTGTATGTCCATGGCTCCTTTATCAAATATTAATTGACCATATATGTCTGGGTTAATGTCTGGATTGTTTAGATTGTTCCATTGGTCTGTGGCTCTGCTCTTGTGCCAGTACCAAATTGTCTTGATTATTATGGGTTTATAGTAGAGCTCGAAGTTGGGGAGTGAGATCCCCCCTACTTTATTCTTCATTATCAGGATTGCTTTGGCTATTCGGGGTCTTTGGAGTTTCCATATGAGTTTTTGAATTATTTGTTCCAGTTCACTGAAGAATGTTGCTGGTAGTTTCATAGGGATTGCATCAAATCTGTATATTGCTTTGGGCAGGATGGCCATTTTGACGATATTAATTCTTCCTAGCCACGAGCATGGGATGAGTTTCCATCTGTTAGTGTCCCCTTTAATTTCTCTTAAGAGTGACTTGTAGTTTTCAGAGTATAAGTCTTTCACTTCTTTTGTCAGGTTTCTTCCTAGGTATTTTATTTTTTTTGATGAAATTGTGAATGGAGTTGTTTTCCTGATTTCTCTTTCTGTTGGTTCTTTGTTGGTATATAGGAAAGCCACAGATTTCTGTGTGTTGATTTTGTATCCTGCAACCTTGCTGTATTCCGATATCAGTTCTAGTAGTTTTGGAGTGGATTCTTTAGGGTTTTTTATGTACAGTATCATGTCATCTGCAAATAGTGACAGTTTAACTTCTTCTTTACCAATCTGGATTCCTTGTATTTCTTCGTTTTGTCTGACTGCCATGGCTAGGACCTCCAGTACTATGTTAAATAACAGTGGACAGAGTGGGCATCCCTGTCTAGTTCCCAATCTCTGAGGAAATGCTTTCAGCTTCTCACTGTTCAATATAATGTTGGCTGTGGGTTTATCATAGATGGCCTTTATTATGTTGAGGTACTTGCCCTCTATTCCCATTTTGCTGAAAGTTTTTATCATGAATGGATGTTAAACTTTGTCAAATGCTTTTTCAGCATCTATGGAGATGATCATGTGGTTTTTGTCTTTCTTTTTGTTGATGTGGTGCATGATGTTGATGGACTTTCGAATGTTGTACTATCCTTGCATCCCTGGGATGAATCCCACTTTTTCATGGTGTATGATGCTTTTGATGTATTTTTGAATTCAGTTTTCTAATATTTTGTTGAGTATTTTTGTATCTACGTTCATCAGGGATATTGGTCTGTAGTTTTCTTTTTTGGTGGGGTCTTTGCCTGGTTTTGGTATTAGGGTGATGTTAGCTTCATAGAATGAGTTTGGGAGTATCCCCTCCTCCTCTATTTTCTGGAAAACTCTAAGGACATTGGGTATTATGGCTTCCCTGTACATCTGATAAAATTCCGAGGTAAATCCATTTGGCCCGGGGGTTTTGTACCTTGGTAGTTTTTTGATTACCGCTTCAATTTCGTTGCTGGTAATTGGTCTGTTTAGATTTTCTGTTTCTTTCTGGATCAGTCTTGTAAGGTTGTATTTTTCTAGGAAGTTGTCCATTTCTCCTAGGTTTCCCAGCTTGTTGGCATATAGGTTTTCATAGTATTCTCTAATAATTCTTTGTATTTCTGTGGGGTCCGTCGTGATTTTTCCTTTCTCGTTTCTGATACTGTTGATTTGTGTTGACTCTCTTTTCTTCTTAATAAGTCTGGCTAGAGGCTTATATATTTTGTTTATTTTCTAGAAGAACCAGGTCTTGGTTTCATTGATTTTTGCTTTTGTTTTATTCTTCTCAATTTTATTTATTTCTTCTCTGATCTTTATTATGTCCCTCCTTCTGCTGACCTTAGGCCTCATTTGTTCTTCTTTTTCCAGTTTCAATAATTGTGACATTAGACCATTCATTTGGGATTGCTCTTCCTTTTTTAAATATGCTTGGAGTGCTATATACTTTCCTCTTAAGACTGCTTTTGCTGTGTCCCACAGAAGTTGGGGCTTAGTGTTGTTGTTGTCATTTGTTTCCATATATTGCTGGATCTCCATTTTGATTTGGTCATTGATCCATTGATTATTTAGGAGCATGTTGTTAAGCCTCCATGTGTTTGTGATCCTCTTTATTTGTACAGTTTGTTTCTAGTTTTATGCCTTTGTGGTCTGAAATGTTGGTTGGTAGCCTTTCAATCTTTTGGAATTTTCTGAGGCTCTTTTTGTGGCCTAGTATGTGTTCTATTCTGGAGAATGTTCCATGTGCACTTGAGAACAATGTATATCCTGTTGCTTTTGGATGTAGAGTTCTATAGATGTATATTAGGTCCCTCTGCTCTACTGTGTTGTTCAGTGCTTCCGTGTCTTTACTTATTTTCTGCCCGGTGGATCTATCCTTTGGGGTGAGTGGTGTGTTGAAGTCTCCTAGAATGAATGCATTGCATTCTATTTCCTCCTTCAATTCTGTTAGTATTTGTTTCACATATGCTGGTGCTCCTGTGTTGGGTGCATATATATTTAGAATGGTTATATCCTCTTGTTGGACTGAGCCCTTTATCATTATGTAGTGTCCTTCTTTATCTCTTTTTACTTTCTTTGTTTTGTAGTCTATTTTGTTTGATATTAGTACTGCAACCCCTGCTTTCTTCTCACTGTTGTTTGCTTGAAATATGTTTTTCCATCCCTTGACTTTTAGTCTGTACATGTCTTTGGGTTTGAGGTGATTTTCTTGTAAGCAGCATATAGATGGGTCTTGCTTTTTTATCCATTCTATTACTCTGTGTCTTTTGATTGGTGCATTCAGCCCATTAACATTTAGGGTGACTATTGAAAGATATGTACTTATTGCCATTGCAGGCTTTAAATTCATGGTTACCAAAGGTTCAAGGTTAGCCTCTTTAGTGTCTTACTGCCTAACTTATCTCACTTACTGAGCTGTTATATTCACTGTCTGGAGATTCTTTTCTTCTCTCCCTTCTTATTCCTCCTCCTCCATTCTTCATATGTTGGGTGTTTTGTGCTGTGCTCCTTCTAGGAGTGCTCCCATCTAGAGCAGTCCCTGTAACATGTCCTGTAGAGGTGGTTTGTGGGAAGCAAATTCCCTCAGCTTTTGTTTGTCTGGGAATTGTTTAATCCCACCGTCATATTTGAATGATAGTCGTGCTGGATACAGTATCCTTGGTTCAAGGCCCTTCTGTTTCATTGTATTAAATATATCATCCTATTCTCTTCTGGCCTGTAGGGTTTCTTTCGAGAAGTCTGATGTTAGCCTGATGGGTTTTCCTTTATAGGTGAGCTTTTTCTCTCTAGCTGCCTTTAAAACTCTTTCCTTGTCCTTGATCTTTGCCATTTTAATTATTATGTGTCTTGGTGTTGTCCTCCTTGGATCCTTTCTGTTGGAGGTTCTGTGTATTTCCGTGGTCTATTCGATTATTTCCTCCCCCAGTTTGGGGAAGTTTTCAGCAATTATTTCTTCTAACATACTTTCCATCTCTTTTCCTCTCTCTTCTTCTTCTGGAACCCCTGTAATACGGATATTGTTCCTTTTGGATTGGTCACACAGTTCTCTTAATATTATTTCATTCCTGGAGATCCTTTTATCTCTCTCTATGTCAGCTTCTATGCGTTCATGTTCTCTGGTTTCAATTCCATCAATGGCGTCTTGCATCCTGTCCATTCTGCTTATAAACCCTTCCAGAGTTTGTTTCATTTCTGTAATCTCCTTTCTGGCATCTGTGATCTCCCTCTGGACTTCATCCCATATCTCTTGCGTATTTCTCTGCATCTCTGTCAGCATGTTTATGATTCTTATTTTGAATTCTTTGTCAGGAAGACTGGTTAGGTCTGTCTCCTTCTCTGGTGTTGTCTCTGTGATCTTTGTCTGCCTGTAGTTTTGCCTTTTCATGGTGATAGGAATAGTTTGCAGAGCTGGGACGAGTGACGGCTGGAAGGACTTCCCTTCTTGTTGGTTTGTGGCCCTCCTTTCCTGGGAGAACAGCGACCTCTAGTGGCTTGTTCTGGGCAGCTGCGTGCAGACAGGGTTTCTGCTTCCTGCCCGGCTGCTAAGGAGTTTATCTCCACTGTTGCTGTGGGCTTGGCCTGGCTTGGGCTGCTGCTCCAAATTTGTGGAGTCACATTGGAGGGGGAGCGGCTGGGAGACTATTTATCTCTGTAAGGGGCCTCCCTGCTCCCTGCAGCCCAGGGGTTAGGGTGCCCAGAGATCCCGGATTCCCTACCTCTGGATTAAGTATCCTGTCCTGCCCCTTTAAGACTTCCAAAAAGCACCCGCCAAAACATAACAACAACCACAAAAAAAAAAGTTGGCCGCTCGTTTTTCTTTATTCGCCGGCGCCAGCCTCAGGCATCTGCTCACCGGTCTTGCTGCCCTGATTCCCTAGTATTGGGGTCCCTATCCCTTTCAGACTTCCAAAAAGTGCTCGCCAAAACAAAACAGCCAAAAAAAAGAAAAAAAATAATGGTCGCTCGCTTTTCTTGTGTCCTCCGGCGCCAGGCCTCCGGTGCCCGCTCACTGTTCTTGCTGCCCTGTTTCTGTTTCCCTATTATTGGGGTCCCTATCCCTTTAAGACTTCCAAAAAGGGCTCGCCAAAACAAAACAGCAAAAAAAAAAAAAAAAAATTGGTCGCTTGCTTTTCTTTTTTTTTTTTTTTTTTTTTTTTTTAGATAATTATTTTTTATTGAAGGGTAGTTGACACACAGTATTACATTACATTAGTTTCAGGTGTACAACACAGTGATTCAACATTTATATACATGATAATTCTAAGTACCAGCTATCACCATACCAAGTTGTTACAATATTTTGACTATATTCCTTATGCTATACATTACATCCCGGTTGCTTATTTATTTTACAATTGGAAGTGTGTACTTTTTCTTGGTTGTTGTTGTTAGGGCATCTCTCATATTTATTGATCAAATGGTTGTTAACAACAATAAAATTCTGTATAGGGGAGTCAATGCTCAATGCACAATCGTTAATCCACCCCAAGCCTAATTTTCGTCAGTCTCCAATCTTCTGAAGCATAACGAACAAGTTCTTACATGGAGAACAAATTCTTACATAGTGAATAAGTTACATGGTGAACAGTACAAGGGCAGTCATCACAGAAACTTTTGGTTTTGTTCATGCATTATGAACTATAAACAGTCAGTTCAAATATGAATACACATTTGATTTTTATACTTGATTTATATGTGGATACCACATTTCTCTCTTTATTATTTTTAATAAGATGCTGAAGTGGTAGGTAGATACAACATAAAGGTAGAAAACATAGTTTAGTGTTGTAAGAGAGCAAATGTAGATGATCAGGTGTGTGCCTGTAGACTATGTGTTAATCCAAGCTAGACAAGGGCAATAAAACATCCACATATGCAGAAGATTTCTCTCAGAACAGGGGGGGTGAGGTTCTAAGCCTCACCTCTGTTGATCCCCAATTTCTCACCTGATGACCCCCCTGCGACTGTGCCTGTCTTAGGTTGTTCCTCCCTTGAGGAATCTTATCCGTCTCTGGCTAACCAGTCATCTTCCGGGGCCATACAGGGAAATGTTAAGTTGGTAAGTGAGAGAGAAGCCTTATTGTTTGAAATGGTTAGCTTTTTATTTCTTTGCATATTTATGCCCTGTGGCTTCTATGCCCAGCATTTGTCTTGAGGTATCTTTACCACTTGGAGGAATTATGATACTCGGTAAATTTGATATGAGGCACGAATTCTATTTAAGAATTCGTTGTAATTAGGAAGGAAGAAGAAAAGCTATAGAAGTAGCAGGCGGGAGAAAACATGGGAAGATTGATTATTTCTTTGACATATCTTCTTGTAGAGTAACTTCAGCATGTATATATTTTAAGCTACTACTTAAATTGCGCACACACATTAACATAATAGGAGTACAGTTACATAACCAAAGCATATCTGTAATTACCAGCCATCTCCAGTGAAACCAAGAAAACCAGTTAGGCACCCTAGGCATTTGTGAAAACTTATCAATGATATGATGGTTATTATCTAACTGAATTTGAATAGTGTGAGAAAAATCAGACAAATTAAAACAACCCATTCCTGGGGAATGTTCACATCCCATATGTTCTTTTAACAGTAAATAGTCTGTAGTTGTAAGATTTTGGAGCGCTACACTTTGCACTTCTCCTAATTCTTGGTTGAGTTCCAACAGTATAGATCCAGTCAAATTTGTTGTTTTACTGTAGGCACAGGCCAGCTTAGATATCTCCTTCATTCCCATGGCAAGTCCAGGAGCTGGTGGGATGAGTGCATCTACAGCTGTAGCAGTGCGTGGATCTTTGTTGGGGTTTTTGATGATCATCTTCTGGCATGAGTCTTCCAGAGAGTGCTGATGTTGGAAGTTCTCTTTCATATCGTTTCTTAGTTCATTTTCGGGGTAGCCAAATTAGGCTTTGATCCTCTGTATAAACACAAACAGACCTTTTGCCTACACTTTTATATGTCCTTTATATCATTGTGTAGAACTCATTAGAGGTCACCAGATAGGAACTGCATTTTTTTTTTTTAATCATTAATCTGCACTTACATGACGAATACTTACGAATACTTTGTTTACTAGGCTCTCCCCTATACCAGGTCCCCCCTATATACTCCTTTACAGTCACTGTCCATCAGCGTAGCAACCTGTTGTAGAATCACTACTTGTCTTCTCTGTGTTGTACAGCCCTCCCCTTTCTCCCACCCCGCTATGGATGCTAATCTTAATACCCCCCTACTTCTCCCCCCCTTATCCCTCCCTACCCACCCATCCTGCCCAGTCCCTTTCCCTTTGGTACCTGTTAGTCCATTCTTGAGTTCTGTGATTCTGCTGCTGTTTTGTTCCTTCAGTTTTTCCTTTGTTCTTATATTCCACAGATGAGTGAAATCATTTGGTATTTCTCTTTCTCTGCTTGGCTTCTTTCACTGAGCAAAATACCCTCCAGCTCCATCCATGTTGCTACAAATGGTTGGATTTGCCCTTTTCTTATGGCTGAGTAGTATTCCATTGTGTATATGTACCACATCTTCTTTATCCATTCATCTATCGATGGACATTTAGGTTGCTTCCAATTCTTGGCTATTGTAAATAGTGCTGCGATAAACATAGGGGTGCACTGATCTTTCTCATACTTGATTGCTGCATTCTTAGGGTAAATTCCTATGAGTGCAATTCCTGGGTCAAATGGTAAGTCTGTTTTGAGCATTTTGATGTACCTCCATACTGCTTTCCACAATGGTTGAACAAGTTTACATTCCCACCAGCAGTGTAGGAGGGTTCCCCTTTCTCCACAGCCTCGCCAACATTTGTTGTTGTTTGTCTTTTGGATGGCAGCCATCCTTACTGGTGTGAGGTGATACCTCATTGTAGTTTTAATTTGCATTTCTCTGATAATTAGCGATGTGGAGCATCTTTTCATGTGTCTGTTGGCCATCTGTATTTCTTTTTTGGAGAACCGTCTGTTCAGTTCCTTTGCCCATTTTTTAATTGGGTTATTTGTTTTTTGTTTGTTGAGGCGTGTGAGCTCTTTATATATTCTGGACGTCAAGCCTTTATCGGATGTGTCATTTTCAAAGATATTCTCCCATACTGTAGGGTTTCTTTTTGTTCTATTGATGGTGTCTTTTGCTGTACAGAAGCTTTTCAGCTTAATATAGTCCCACTTGTTCATTTTTGCTGTTGTTTTCCTTGCCCGGGGTGATATGTTCAAGAAGAGGTCACTCATGTTTATGTCTAAGAGGTTTGTGCCTATGTTTTCTTCCAAGAGTTTAATGGTTTCATGACTTACATTCAGGTCTTTGATCCATTTTGAGTTTACTTTTGTATATGGGGTTAGACGATGGTCCAGTTTCATTCTCCTACATGTAGCTGTCCAGTTTTGCCAGCACCATCTGTTGAAGAGACTGTCATTTCGCCATTGTATGTCCATGGCTCCTTTATCAAATATTAATTGACCATATATGTCTGAGTTAATGTCTGGATTCTCTAGTCTGTTCCATTGGTCTGTGGCTCTGTTCTTGTGCCAGTACCAAATTGTCTTGATTACTATGGCTTTATAATAGAGCTTGAAGTTGGGGAGTGAGATCCCCCCTACTTTATTCTTCTTTCTCAGGATTGCTTTGGCTATTCGGGGTCTTTGGTGGTTCCATATGAATTTTTGAATTATTTGATCCAGTTCATTGAAGAATGTTGCTGGTAGTTTCATAGGGATTGCATCAAATCTGTATATTGCTTTGGGCAGGATGGCCATTTTGACGATATTAATTCTTCCTAGCCATGAGCATGGGATGCGTTTCCATCTGTTAGTGTCCCTTTAATTTCTTTTAAGAGTGACTTGTAGTTTTCAGAATATAAGTCTTTCACTTCTTTGGTTAGGTTTATTCCTAGGTATTTTATTTTTTTTGATGCAATTGTGAATGGAGTTGTTTTCCTGATTTCTCTTTCTGTTGGTTCATTGTTGGTATATAGGAAAGCCACAGATTTCTGTGTGTTGATTTTGTATCCTGCAACTTTGCTGTATTCCGATATCAGTTCTAGTAGTTCTGAGGTGGAGTCTTTAGGGTTTTTTATGTACAGTATCATGTCATCTGCAAATAGTGACAGTTTGACTTCTTCTTTGCCAATCTGGATTCCTTGTATTTTTTTGTTTTGTCTGATTGCCGTGGCTAGGACCTCTAGTACAATGTTAAATAACAGTGGGGAGAGTGGGCATCCCTGTCTAGTTCCCGATCTCAGCGGAAATGCTTTCAGCTTCTCGCTATTCAATATAATGTTGGCTGTGGGTTTTTCATAGATGGCCTTTATTATGTTGAGGTACTTGCCCTCTATTCCGATTTTGATGAGAGTTTTTATCATGAATGGATGTTGAACTTTGTCAAATGCTTTTTCAGCATCTATGGTTTTTGTCTTTCTTTTTGTTGATGTGGTGGATGATATTGATGGACTTTCGAATGTTGTGCCATCCTTGCATCCCTGGGATGAATCCCACTTGGTCATGGTGTACGATGGTTTTGATGTATTTTTGAATTCGGTTTGCTAAAATTTTGTTGAGTATTTTTGCGTCTACGTTCATCAGGGATATTGGTCTATAGTTTTCTTTTTGGTGGTGTCTTTGCCTGGTTTTGGTATTAGGGTGATGTTAGCTTCATAGAATGAGTTTGGGAGTATCCCCTCCTCTTCTATTTCTTGGAAAACTTTAAGGAGAATGGGTATTATGTCTTCCCTGTATGTCTGATAAAATTCCGAGGTAAATCCATCTGGCCCGGGGGTTTTGTTCTTTGGTAGTTTTTTGATTACCGCTTCAATTTCGTTGCTGGTAATTGGTCTGTTTAGATTTTCTGTTTCTTTTTGGGTCAGTCTTGGAAGGTTGTATTTTTCTAGGAAGTTGTCCATTTCTCCTAGGTTTCCCAGCTTGTTAGCATATAGGTTTTCATAGTAGTCTCTAATAATTCTTTGTATTTCTGCGGGATCTGTTGTGATTTTTCCTTTCTCATTTCTGATACTGTTGATTTGTGTTGACTCTCTTTTCCTCTTAATAAGTCTGGCTAGAGGCTTATCTATTTTGTTTATTTTCTCGAAGAACCAGCTCTTGGTTTCATTGATTTTTGCTATTGTTTTATTCTTCTCAATTTTATTTATTTCTTCTCTGATCTTTATTATGTCCCTCCTTCTGCTGACCTTAGGCCTCATTTGTTCTTCTTTTTCCAATTTTGATAGTTGTGACATTAGACCGTTCATTTGGGATTGCTCTTCCTTTTTTAAATATGCTTGGAGTGCTATATACATTCCTCTTAAGACTGCTTTTGCTGCGTCCCACAGAAGTTGGGGCTTAGTGTTGTTGTTGTCATTTGTTTCCATATATTGCTGGATCTCCATTTTGATTTGGTCATTGATCCATTGATTATTTAGGAGCGTGTTGTTTAGCCTCCATGTGTTTGTGAGCCTTTTTGCTTTCTTTGAACAGTTCATTTCTAGTTTAATGCCTTTGTGGTCTGAAAAGTTGGTTGGGAGGATTTCAATCTTTTGGAATTTACTGAGGCTCTTTTTGTGGCCTAGTATGTGGTCTATTCTGGAGAATGTTCCATGTGCACTTGAGAAGAACGTGTATCCTGTTGCTTTTGGATGTAGAGTTCTGTAGATGTCTATTAGGTCCATCTGTTCTAGTGTGTTGTTCAGTGCCTCTGTGTCCTTACTTATTTTCTGTCTGGTGGATCTGTCCTTTAGAGTGAGTGGTCTGTTGAAGTCTCCTAGAATGAATGCATTGCATTCTATTTCCTCCTTTAGTTCTGTTAATATTTGTTTCAGGTATGTTGGTGCTCCTGTATTGGGTGCATATATATTTATAATGGTTATATTCTCTTGATGGACTGAGCCCTTTATCATTATGTAATGTCCTTCTTTGTCTTTTGTTACTTTCTTTATTTTGAAGTCTGTTTTGTCTGATACCAGAATTGCAACACCTGCTTTCTTCTCTCTGTTGTTTGTTTGAAATATCTTTTTCCATCCCTTGACTTTAAGTCTGTGCGCGTCTTTGGGTTTGAGGTGAGTCTCTTGTAAGCAGCATATGGATGGATCTTGCTTTTTTATCCATTCTATTACTCTGTGTCTTTTGATTGGTGCATTCAGTCCATTTACATTTAGGGTGATTATTGAAAGGTATGAATTTATTGCCATTGCAGTCTTTAAGTTTGTGGTTACCAAAGGTTTAGGGTTAGCTTCTTTACTGTCTTACTGTCTAACTTAACTCGCTTGTTGAGCTATTATAAACACAATCTTATGATTCTTTATTTCTCTCCCTTCTTATTCCTCCTCCTCCCTTCTTCATATGTTGGGTGTTTTGTTGTGTGCTCTTTTTTGGAGTGCTCCCATCTAGAGCAGTCCCTGTAGGATGCCCTGTAGAGGTGGTTTGTGGGAGGCAAATTCCCTCAACTTTTGCTTGTCTGGGAATTGTTTAATCCCTCCTTCATATTTAAATGATATTCGTGCTGGATACAGTAGTCTTGGTTCGAGGCCCTTCTGTTTCATTGCATTAAGTATATCATGCCATTCTCTTCTGGCCTGTAGGGTTTCTGTTGAGAAGTCTGATGATAGCCTGATGGGTTTTCCTTTGTAGGTAACCTTTTTTTTCTCTCTGGCTGCTTGTAATACTTTGTCCTTGTCTTTGATCTTTGCCATTTTAATTATTATGTGTCTTCGTGTTGCCCTTCTTGGATCCCTTGTCATGGGAGTTCTGTGTACCTCTGTGGTCTGAGAGGCCATTTATTCCCCTAGTTTGGGGAAATTTTCAGCAATTATTTCTTCAAAGACATTTTCTATCCCCTTTTCTCTCTCTACTTCTTCTGGAATGCCTATGATTCTTATATTATTTCTTTTATATTGATCACTCAGCTCTCTTAAAATTCTTTCATTCCTGGAGATCCTTTTATCTCTCTCTGCATCAGCTTCTCTGCGTTCCTGTTCTCTGTTTTCTAGTCCATTAATGGTCTCTTGCATCTCGTCCATTCTGTTTTGAAGTCCTTCCAGAGCTTGTTTTATTTCTGAATTCTCCTTCCTTAGTTCTTGCATATTTCTCTGCAAGTCCATCAGCATGGTTATGACTTTTGTTTTGAATTCTTTTTCAGGTAGACTGGCTAAATCTATCTCCCCAGATTCCTTCTCAGGGGAAGATGTAGCAGATGCCGAAGCTGTCTGGGTTAGTCTTGTCTGAATCATATTTTTTTGCCTTTTCATGTTGACAGGTGCTATTGACTGTCAGCTGGGAGGGCCAAAATTTTCTCTTACTACTGGCCTTTCTTTACTGGGGCAACTGCGACCCCTAGTGGCTTGTGTTGGGTAATTGCGTGTAGAGTGGGTCTTTGTGTCTTGCCCGGCCGGAAGGGAGAAATTTCCCTTTCTGTGGGCGGAATTTGTCTCAGGCTGCTTCTCTGCTTTCGCAGCGCCCGGTGGGGTAATGGATGCGGGGGCTGCTTGACTGTTTGCCTCCGTGAGGGTTCTCAGAGCTGTTGCCCAGGGGGTTAGTGCACCCGGTTTTCCCTGTAATTTCCAGCTGCTGTACTGTGACCTGGGTTGTTTCCGTCAAGCTGTTAAGTCCCTGTCCCTTTAAGACTTTCAAAAAGCCCCCGCTTTTCTTTGTCACAGGGGCATCAGCTTCAGCACCCGCTCTGAGGTCTTACCCCCTGTTCTCCCAGTATCCAGGGCCCCCTGGGCATATACTGTGTCTGCGCTCTGGCCCGGATGGCTGGGGCTGGGTGTTCGCCAGTCCTGGGCTCCGTCTCCCTCCCGCTCTGCCTATTGTTCTCCCGCCGGGAGCTGGGGGGAGGGGCGCTCGGGTCCCGCAGGGCCGGGGCTTGTATCTTACCCCTTTCACCAGTCACTGGGTTCTCGCTGGTGTAGCTGCAGTCTGGCCACTGTCCTGCGTCTTCTGGTCTCTCTTTTAGGGCTAGTTGTGTTTGTTGTATTTTCAAAAGTATATATGTTTTTGGGAGGAGATTCCCACTGTCCTACTCATGCCGCCATGTTGGCTCCGCCCCTCTGCGCTTCCTTTTCTTATGTCCTCCGGCGCCCGGCCTCCGGTGCCCGCTCACTGTTCTTGCTGCCCTGTTTTCCTAGCATCCAGGGCCCCCTGGGCACGTACTGTGTCTGCACTCTGGCCCGGATGGCTGGGGCTGGGTGTTCGGCAGTCCTGGGCTCTGTCTTCCTCCCGCTCGGCCTATTCTTCTCCTGCCGGGAGTTGAGGGGATGGGCGCTCGGCTCCCGCCGGCCGAGTCTTGTATCTTATCCCCTTCGCGAGCGACCATTTTTTTTTTTCTTTTTTTTTTGCTGGGTTCTCTCAGGTGCGGATGTGGTCTGGATATCGTCCTGTGTCCTCTGGTCTTTATTCTAGGAAGAGTTGTCTTTGTTATATTTTCATAGATATATGTGTTTTTGGGAGGAGATTTCCGCTGCTCTACTCACGCCGCCATCTTCCCGATCCTTTTCTTTTTGCATAAAATCTTTTTTAACACTTGTTTTAGCATTACCTTCAGAGTAAGATTGTAAGCTACATAAAGAATAAATATTATTGCTTCAAATTTTCTAACCAAAAGTGTACTGTCAGTTGTCAAACTCATCATTCAGTCAAGTTACCTCTGAAAAAGCTTCAGATGCTTCCAAATTTTATTTATTTATTTATTTGTTTGTTTGTTTTTTGTTTGTTTTGTTTTGGTGTCATTAATGTACAATTACATGAGCAACATATGGTTACTTGACTCCCCCTATTATCAAGTCCTCACCACATACTCCATTACAGTCACTGTCCATCAGCGTGGTAAGATGTTATAGAATCCCTATTTGTCTTCTCTGTGTTATATTGACTTCCCTATGTCCCCCCCTGCTACATTATGTGTGCTAACCATAATGCCCCTTATTCCCCCTTATCCTTCCCATCCCACCTATCCTCCCCAGTCCCTATCCCTTTGATAACTGTTAGTCCATTCTTGGGTTCTGTGAGTCTGCTGACATTTTGTTCCTTCAGTTTTTTCTTTGTTCTTATACTCCCCATTTGAGTGAAATCATTTGATACTTGTCTTTCTCCACCTGCCTTATTTCACTAAGCATAATACCCTCTGGCTCCATCCATGTTGTTGCAAATGGTATTATTTGTTTACTTCTTATGACTGAATAATATTCCATTGTGTATATGTACCACATCTTCTTTATCCATTCATCTACTGATGCACACTGAGGTTGCTTCCATTTCTTGGCTATTGTAAATAGTTCTGCGATAAACATAGGGGAGCATATGTCTTTTTCAAACTGGGCTCCTGGATTCTTAGGGTAAGTTCCTAGAAGTGGAATTCCCTGGTCAAATGGTATTTCTATTTTTCATATTTTGAGGAACCTCCATACTGCTTTTCATAATGAATGAACTAATTTACATTCCCTCCAGCAATGTAGGAGTATACCCCTTTCTCCACATCCTCTCCAACATTTGTTATTGTTTGTCTTTTGGATGTTGACCATCCTAACTTGTGTGAGGTGATATCTCATTGTGGTTTTAATTTGCATTTCTCTGATGATTAGGGATGTGGAGCATCTTTTCATGTGCATGTTGACCATCTGAATGTCTTCTTTGGAAAAGTGTCTGTTCAGCTCCTCTGCCCATTTTTAATTGGCTTATTTGCTTCTTCTATTTTGAAGTGTGTGAGCTCTTTATATAATTTCAATGTCAACCCCTGATCAGATATGTCATTTATGAATATATTCTCCCATACTGTAGGATACATTTTTGTTCTCCTGATGGTGTCCTTTGCTGTGCAAAAGCTTTTTAGTTTGATATAGTCCCACTTGTTCATTTTTTCTTTTGCTTCCCTTCATCCGGGGCAATAGGTTCATGAAGAAGTTGCTCATGTTTATGTCCAAGAGATTTTTGCCTATGTTTTTTTCTAGGAGTTTTATGGTTTCATGACTTACATTCAGGTCTTTGATCCATTTTGAGTTTACTTTTGTGTATGGGGTTAGACAGTAATCCAGTTTCATTGTTTTAGATGTAGCTGTCCAGTTTTGCCAACACCAGCTATTGAAGAGGCTGTCATTTCCCCATTGTATATCCATGGCTCCTTTATCATATATTATTTTATCATGTATGCTTGGGTTTATATCTGGGCTCTCTATTCTGTTCCATTGGTCTATGAGTCTTTTCTTGTGCCAATACCAAATTTTCTTGATTACTGTGGCTTTGTAGTAGAGCTTGAAGTCACAGAGCATAATTCCCCCAACTTTATTCTTCCTTGTCAGGATTGCTTTGGCTATTTGGAGTCTTTTGTGATCCCATATGAACTTTAGAATGATTTTCTCTAGTTCACTGAAGAATGGTGTTGGTATTTTGATAGGAATTTCATTGAGTCAGTAGATTGCTTTAAGTAGGCTGGTCATTTTGAAAATATTAATTCTTCCTATCCATGAGATGTGTTTCCTTATTGGTATCTTCTTTAAGTTCTCTCAAGTGTGTATTGTAGTTTTCAGAGTATAGGTCTTTCACTTCCTTGGTTAGGTTTATTCCTAGGTATTTTATTCTTTTTGGTGCAATTGTGAATGAAATTTTTTCCTCATTTTTCTTTCTGCTGGTTCATCATTAGTGTATAGGAATACAACAGATTTCTTTGTATGAATTTTATATCCCACAACTTTGCTGAATTCAGATATTAGATCCAGTAGTTTTGGAGTAGATTCTTTAGGGTTTTTTTATGTACAATATCATGTCATAAGCAAACAGGGCTCGTTTGACTTCTTCCTTGCCAATCTGGATGCCTTTTATTTCTTGGTGTTGTCTAATTGCCGTGGGTAGGACCTCCAGAACTATGTTGAATAAAAGTGGGGAGAGTGGGTATCCTTGTCTTGTTCCCAATCTTGAAGGAAAATCTTTCAGCTTCTCTTTGTTAAGTGTAATGTTGGCTGTGGATTTGTCATATATGGCCTTTATTATGTTGAGGTACTTGCCCTCTATACCCATCTTGTTGAGAGTTTTTATCATGAAAGGATATTGAATTTTGTCAAATGCTTTTTGCCATCTAGGGACATGATCATGTGGTTTTTTTCCTTCTTTTTCTTGATATTATGGATGATGTTGATCTATTTTTTAATGTTGTACCGTCCTTGCATCCCTGGGATGAATCCCACTTGATCATGAAGGATGATCCTTCTGATATATTTTTTAATTTGGTTTGCTAATATTTTGTTGAGTATTTTTGGATCTATGTTCATCAGGGAGATTGGCTGTAGTTTCTTTTTTCTGTGGTGTCTTTGCTTGGTTTTGGTATTAGAGTGTGATGCTGGCTTCATAGAATGAGTTTGTGGGTATTCCCTCCTCTTCTACTTTTTGGAAAACTTTAAGGAGGATGAGTTTTAGGTCTTCCCTAAATGTTTGATAAAATTCAGCAGTGAAACCATGTGGTACAGAAGTTCTTTTATTAAGTAGTTTTATGATTCCCAATTCAATTTCCTTGCTGGTAATTGGTGTATTCGAATTTTCTGTTTCTTCCTGGGTCAGTCTTGGAAGGTTGTATTTTTCGAGAAAGTTGTCCATTTATTCTAGGTTATCCAGTTTATTACCATATAATTTCTCATAGTATTCTCTCATAATTCTTTGTATTTCTTCGGTGTTTGCAGTGATTTTTCCTTTCACTTTTATGATTCTGTTTATGTGTGTAGACCCTCTTTTTTTTTTTTTTATAAGTTGGACTAGGGGTTTATCTATTTTATTTATTTTCTCGAAGAACCAGCTCCTGCTTTCATTGTTTCTTCCTATTGTTTATTCTTCTCGATTTTATTTATTTACACTCTAATGTTTATTATGTCCCTCATTCTACTGACTTTGTGCCTCATTTGTTCTTCCTTTTCTAGTTTCATTAATTGTGAGTTTATACTATTCATTTGGGAGTGTTATTCTTTCCTGAGGTAGTCCTGTTTTGCAATACACTTTCCCCTTAGCCCAGCCTTTGCTGAATCCCACAGATTTTGCAGTGTTGAATTATTGTTGTCATTTGCCTCCATATTTTGCTTCATCTGTGTTTTTATTTGGTCATTGATCCATTGATTATTTAGGAGTATGTTATTAAGCCTCCATATATTTGTGGGCTTTTTCATTTTCTTTGTTTAATTTATTTCTAGTTTCATACCTTTGTGATCTTAGAAGCTGGTTGGTACAATTTCAATCTTTTTTAATTTAGTGAGGCTCTTTTTGTGGCCTCGTATATGATCTATTCTTGAAAATGTTCCATGTGCACTTGAGAAGAATGTGTATCCTGTTGCTTTTGGAATGAGTGTTGTATATGTCCATTAGGTCCATCTGTTCTAATACATTGTTCAGTGCCTCTGTCTCTTTACTTATTTACTGTCTGGTTGATCTATCCTTTGGAGTGAGTAGTGTGTTGAAGTCTCCTAAAATAAATGCATTGCATTCTATTTCCCCCTTTAATTCTGTTAGTATTTGTTTCACACATGTAAGTGATCCTGTGTTGGGTGCATAGTTATTTATAATGGTTATATCCTCTTGTTAGACTGACTCTTTAATCATTATGTAATATCCTTCTCTGTCTCTTGTTACTTTCTTTGTTTTGAAGCCTATTTTTTCTGATACAAGTACTGCAACTCCTGCTTTTTTCTCCCTATTAGTTGCATTAAATATCTTTTTCCATCCCTTTACTTTCAGTCTGTGTATGTCTTTGGTTTTGAAGTGACTCTCTTGTAGGCAGCATATAGATGTATCTTGTTTTTTTATCCATTCAGTGACTCTATGTCTTTTGATTGGTGCTTTCAGACCATTTACATTTAGGGTGATTATCAATAGGTATGTAGTTATTGCCATTGCAGGCTTTAGATTCGTTGTTACCAAAGGTTCAAGGGTAATTCCCTTACTATCTAACATTCTAATTTAACTCACTTCATATGGTATTACCAACCCAACATAAGGGTTCTTTATTTTCCTTCCCTTTTCTTCCTCCTCCATCTTTAAATGTTAGGTATCATAGTCTGTACTCTTTTTCTATCCCTTGATTGAGTTTGGGGGTAGTTGTTTGATTTTGCATCTGCTCAGTAATGAATTGTTCCACTTTGCTTTGGTTTTATTTTCCCTGGTGACATCTGTTAGCCTTAGTAATACTTCCATCTATAGGAGTCCTTCCAAAATGCACTGTTGAGGTAGTTTGTGGGCAGTAAATTCTCTCAGCTTTTGCTTATCTGAAAATTGTTTAATCTCTTCTTCGAATTTAAATGATAATCTTACCAGGTAGAGTATTCTTGTTTCAAGGCCCTTCTGCTTCATTGCATTAAATATATCATGACACTCCCTTCTGGCCTTTAAGGTTTCTGTTGAGAAATCTGATGATAGCCTGATGGGTTTTCCTTTGTATGTGATCTTTTTTCTCTCTCTAGCTGCTTTTAAAAGTCTGTCTTTATCCTTGATCTTTGCCATTTTAATTATTATATGTCTTGATATTGTCTTCCTTGGGTCCCTTATTTTGGGAGATCTGTGGATCTCCATGGCCTGAGAGACCTTATTTCCTTCCCCAGATTGGGGAAGTTTTCAGCAATTACCTCCTCAATGACACTTTCTATCCCGTTTTCTCTTTTTTTTTCTGGTATCCCTATAATGCAAATATTGTTCCATTTGGATTGGTCATATAGTTCTCTCAATATTCTTTCATTCTTAGATTTCCTTTTTTATACCTGTGCCTCAGTTTCTTTGTATTCTTCTTCTCTAATTTCTATTCCATTTACTGTCTCTTCTACTCCATCCAATCTGCTCTTAAATCCCTCCATTGTATGTTTCATTTCAGATGTGTAATTTCTTAATGAATAAATCTCCACTTTAAATTCATTCCTGAGTTCTTGAATGTTTTTCTGGACCTCCATGAGAATGTTTATGATTTTTATTTTGAACTCTCTTTCAGGAAGATTGGTTAGTTCAGTTTCATTTGGCCTTTTTCTGGGGTTTGTTATATTTTGGTCTGAATCAGGCTCCTTTAATGTTTTGTATTTCTATGTGGTGCCCTCTAGTGCCCAGAAGCTCTAGTTTCTGGAGCTGCTCAATCCCTATAGTGAGGTTGGGGGCCATAGGGGAGTGATGCTGGTGCTTGGGGGTAGGAAAGAGCTGTTTCCTGATTCCCAGCTGCAGAGCCTGTCTCCAGTGTCAGAGTATCAGAGCCAGTGGGCTGAGCACACAGGTGTAAGCCTCTGTGCTTTGCATCTCTAGCTGTTGTATGCGGGGCCTCATTCTGGCTAGCCTGTCACCAGTACAGTGACTGCCAGCTTGCAAGGCAGTACTGGTAGGCCTGGAGGCAGGCGGAGCAGGCTGCATGTCACAGTTGGGGGCCTCAGAGCTGAGTAGCCATCCAGTGTAATGGAGCACCTGAAGCTCCTCTGAGTTCCCAACCAGCTGGGCAGAGTGTGCCTAGACAACCTTGTCCACCTATCCCTTCTCCCACTCAGCAAGCTCCTTGCAAACTCTACCCCTTGAGTAGCCCTCTCACTGCTAGGAAGCCTCTCAGTCTGCCTGCCTTTCCTTTGTCTCAGAGCAGCTGGATGTGGATCCCTGTCCTCCACAAATGGCTGCAATCTCAGTCTCTCACAGATGCTTTTAAATTTTAAATCCAGTATTAAAGGACAAATGTGTTTTCACCATTGAGAGAATATAAACTGATGTGCCACATGAGACAAGAGTCATTTAGATTTATGACTACTTAAATTATTTTTGGAAAATCTGTTGCATTGATTTAAATTCATGTTTTCTATACCAAACTGAGTATGATACATATATTTCACCTAGGAAGTTTGCTAAACAGTGCAGAGACTACTAAACACTGCTGTTAAAATTTCTATTCCTCTAAATTAAGGGTCATCAGTTTGTTTGGTTTTTTTTTCTTCAAAGATTCAGGTAGTAAATATTCTAGGCTCTGTGGGCCATATTGTCCTTCTAGCAGCTACTGAACTCTATTCATGGCCAGAGAACATGTAGAGACAATAAACAAACAAGTGGGTATGACTGTCTTTCTATAAAGCTTCATTTACAAAAGCTAGCAGCAGGGTCCATGGACCATAGTTTGCAAGCCCCTGCTCCAAACAGTCTTATTTCTGTGCTGAGTAAACATGATACATGCTTTTCACTCTGTTTAAGAAATAAGTGTTAAATTATGGAAATGTATGTAACAAGCATTCTTTAACGTGTGCAAAGTTAAATATTGATGGAACTAAGGAAACATGCTCTGTGAATTGGAGAGTCTTTAATTGTTCTGTATTAGCCTTTATAATTGGAACAGAAGACAGAGTGATAGAAAAAGCAGACACAGTTGCAGTCTGAGGAAACCTACCTTAAATGCTCTGAGTAAAAACCTGTATGCTTTGGAATAGTCTCCTGTTACAAGAGGTAGCAATTTAAATGAAGATCACTTAAATCACTTTTATGTTTTTTTTCTATTTCATGTCTCCAAGTTTTCCATATCCCAAGTAGCAGACTGGACTATTTATGACAGGAATAAGTAAGATAAAGAGAGGCAAAGAGAGAACAAAATGTTGTTACATAGATAATTCTGTATAGATAGCTTATAGAATTTGATCAAAATCATGTCTGAAGTGATGATGAAAATGATGGAGATTCATATTATAGCATCATCTCCCAGTCTGTTCCAATACATTTTTTTCCAGAAGAAATTAGAAATAATGTGAGTGAAATTAATGATTTCAGGGAATGTACTACTTATTGAAGACACTCCAGAGTACTGTATATAGGTTACCTCCTCAATTCTGAAAAACAACCATCTTAAGAGTTTGAAATTATTGTTCACATTTGCCATGTATTCAAGCTAAAGCTTAGAAAAAAACATGCTCATTCAACCATTGAATAAAAACCAAATCAAATTAGAGCTCAAGTCTTCCTACCTCAAAAAAATCTGTGCTGCTTACATTGTAACTTGATTGTGCACAAGAAAATGATAAGTACATTGAAATTATTGTATTATAAATATAGCAAGCTTTCTCATTTATTAAAATCTAGAGACTTGGCTTATACTAACAGGGAATATCATGTTTCTTTGCTCATGTTCTTGGATTCATTTTCAGGAAAGTGCCTCTTTAGGAATAACATTTTATCCTCCTTTGCAAATAGTTCTAAGAACTCCTCAGTCACAGTGGTAGAATACATACTTAATATAAATATTATCAGTATCAACTCGTGTTTAAAGCTACCTATTTTTTTTTCATAGAAAGCAAGTCAACTACTTTATCTGGTGCTCAAGAGATGACAACCTACTCACAACCAAAGCAAAAACTAGCTGTAAGGGTTTGTGGAGAAATCTTGTATTAATTTCCTCTAACATGGCTCCTTCTTCTAAGGCATTTTCAGAGAAATTTTGACTCCATGAAATTTTCACCTAGTTGCAAATTAATCTCTATAGAATAAATAATACCACTCAACCCACTATACCACTTTATCTAATAATAATAAAGAACTCAAAGATAAATTACTTTTGCTATACTCAACACAGTGTCTAAGATTTAACGAGTGCTCAAGCTCTAGCATCTGAGAGAAACAGTGCAAGCCGCTGCTAGGTTAAGCACATCTGGTTCTATAAGAAAATGAGGATATGCTAAGAGTCTTTATGTTTCCTTTGTCTTAAATCATGTGATTGTTTGATAATCTTATAGTTGTATAACCCACAGTATTTAATACTGCTTGCCAGTTTTAGCCCTAGCCCTGTACACATATAGCATGAGATTATCATGATGACATTACATTCCACTTTATTTGAGTTATCTAAGGTAATATTGTTAATTAGATCATTAATTTATTAAAATGTTATTTACCTAGAATAAATGTATTTTTTTAAATGCAGATTACATATAACATAGGTCTTCTTGGATTATACTATATATGACTCTAATTTATGCAAGATACTCATATTTTAAAGTTAACTTGGCATGGAGTCAAGAATAATACATCAATCTAATATCCCTGTCTCCTTTTAAATGCTTATGACAACTCATATAGATGGTATTTTAATAACTAAACTACTTAGAAACAACTTTAAGGTCTTTTTGTTGAGTTTTTACAAACAAGGCTGAGCCTCATGTTTTCACGAGGATACTATAATTGACCCAGTATTTTCCAGCTCCTTTTCCAAGAATAATGAGTATTTTCCCATTCTGAACTACTTTGCAATATATAACCCACAGAAAAGGGTTTATCTTCAGTGCTCCTGTTGGATTTAACTGAGTGTGACTATGAATGACAATGATTTATTTTCAAGGTTTGACAGGTATCACTGACTGCCTTTATGTCAGAGATCAGCTATTTGTCTATTCTCTCATAAGTCACTTTTCAATTCCCAGGGAATTGGTTAAAATAAATTGAATCATCTCTATAAGTAAAAAGTTGGTAATAAACCAAAGATTTGATCCCCTTGTAGGAAGATTTCCAGTGTGGAAAGTTCTGATACTCTTTTAGGCTGTATAGTATAAGGATAACTGAGGGAAGCAACTCTGAGTTGCCATGGTTTGGTGATGGGTAATTGTAAACACTGTATATAAGGTATACTGTAGACTGTACATAGGGATACCAGAATTCTGATTATTGGACAGATGAAAAATATTTTCAATCTTAATCTTTTAGAGAAATGGATTATAATCCCATCTATAAGCAAGTTCATTCATTTTCACTCTTGCTGTCATTTTTTTTTTGCCTTCTCTACCTTATATATCATTAGAATACCTTCAGAATCACATTGCAAAAGTGATAGGCATAGTTTATCAAGGTAGTCAGGATCAACCTGCATAGTCCCTTTCTCTTTTGTAGCTCACCTCATACAGAGTGTAGAGTAACCTTTAAAAATACCAGTGTACCTATATTACTCCTAAATAGCTCTTGTTTTCTTTTTAAAAGGCTTCAAAACCTATTGGTTTATAACACCACCTTCTTCCCAAAAATGTCTAGGTTTTTTCTAAGCTGCATATTTTTATCTGAAAAAAAGTATAGATTACCATATAATGCACATTAATCTGTGTATTTCTTTATTTCTAGGTAATATATTCCTTCCAGAGTATTGTGCAAGGTGTCCATCTGTAATGCAATCCCCTTTTTGAAGCAAGTCTGAGGCATTTCCTTATTGTATAAACTAGTTATCTAGAAAATTGCCATTATTTCAGAAAAGTGCAATTTTTTCAAATTATGTAGGGATTATGTGCTCTTAAGAGTGCTTTGAAAATGACAGGTTTTCCAAAGAAAGTCTTAAAAGCATTTATGAGAGTCCAAAAAAAAAGTGCTTTCGGTAAGAGGAAAAACACTTTGATTCTGTTAAATAGATCACTCAAATTATTCTTTATACAGCTTCTCTCTGGAAAGTTATGTTTTTCCTAGTCCTTTTCATTTTCATTCCCATAATTGTCTTTCCTAAGATTATTATATATAATGTAATTTTGATTACATTAATGGGCTAGTTTATAGGAAATATTCAAAAACAGAAAAGTAATATAAAAAGAAGGGAGACCAAATGGAAAACTCACCCTATTAGCAGGTTTCATGTATGAGGCTAGCTCTAGAATTTGCATATTTGTTTAAATCATGGTTGCAGTTTACACTGCAGTATCTTAAAAGATGAAAACAAGCTTCAAAGCAGATTGCTGGTCTTCATATTAAAACAAAATGTTGTTCTACAACTTATGAAAATACATATTAATATATTTTATTGAGGTTTCCTTTATAATCCTGGGGACATGAAAATAGGCCACCAAATCTATAATTTCAGTTTCTCAAAGATAATTAATAGGAATCAGAAATCTTTGGAACCAATAGTATGTTTGTTTGTGAGGGAGTACTTACGTATCCATCCTTCAGCCTATATTCTTCAAAGAAAGAGTATAAAATATCTTTGAAACATTAATGTACCACCATTTATATAACATTAAACAGATAATTTAATAGACTAGTAAATGAATTTCATAAAAGAAACCTTAAAAGAAAAACTCTCATTAGCCCCATAAAACCTCTTTATGTAGCCTATAGTCCTAAAACTTTTATCAGTCACTTCCACACCTCAGATTATTTCTCTTTGTACCATTTAACCATGGCTGAAAAAAAGGTACAGTGATGAAAAAACTGTTCTTTAAAGCAAGAACATAGGAAACAAAATTATCTTTTGAACATTCTTTCTGTATTTTGTTTTCTTTGAGGCATCATATGTTAAGGTCGGAGCAGACTGCAGCTATAGTTGTGTAAGGAATATCTACAGTGTACTTTGAGATTTTTGATGCATGTTTGAGGGTCTAAGAGCTTCATATAATTTTGCACAAAGCCTTAAAATAAATACCTGCCATAAAGTGATGGGTCCTGAGTGTTTTAAAATTACTATTAAAATTCTAAAGGTAGATCAAACATTGTTGGTGCCAGAAATGTTATGCCATTATGCGAAGGTTATTATTACATTTTGTAAGTGTACTGATTTTGTCATAAATATTTAACCAATTTTCACATATAATAGATATTACTTGATTTTTTTTCAAATCATAGTTTTTCCCCTCCTCTGTTTTGTAAGCCACGTAGTACAATACCATATAGAAGGTTGTGTATATTTGTGTGCATACACATAAGTGTGTATAAGAATAGTAGACATCCTTGTGAAAATTAGAAATGGTAATATATTTTTAATGATTAATGAAAATGTTCAGTCAGCAGTTGGGAAATGAACAACTCTTTGGCGGTGTCCCGATGTAGTTACAATAGCAGAGGCTAAAGTGTATGTGATAAGACACATACATGAATTTTTCCAGCAGCACTTCAGCAGCAGTATAGTAGACCTGGCCTGTGCTGGTATTTTTTAATGAAGTGAGAATAGTGAAGTATCCTAGATGTATGTGTGCACTGAGAATTTATTTGCCAAATATTAATCAGTCATTACATATTAATATGATGGAAAATTCTATATGAAGTAAATGTGTTCAAAATATCTCTTTAGACAAAGATAAAAATAGTTCAGACATCTAATAAAGAAGATAACAAATATGAAAAAACAAAAATGCAAGAACATTTCAAAGACAAAATAAGAGACTGTTCATTTATGAAGGAATGAAGACTTAAATATAATCATAAAATGATTATCATGTTTTTTTCTTTTTCTTGCAAGTTCTGCAGTTAGTGGCTTCACTGAGGAAGACTGTAGGCCTTCATAGTCAAATACTCAAATTGGTCTTAAGAGAACCCTTCCTATTAAAACACTGTCTCTGTGCTAAATCCTAAATCTGTGCAGCTTTCTGTATAGGAATTACCTATTTGATAGAACAGAGGAGAGGAAGACATGGAAAGCACATTTCTTCTCTGATTTCTTTATGCCCATAAGGTCTCTTCTCTATTCAATCCTGGCTACAAGAAAACTTAATGCACAGGTACTCCCCAGGTCATGAGAAGCTAGTACCAAGAATCCCAGGTTTTTGCTTTTGTTTCTCAGCCACAATAAGGGACTATTAGAATAAACAGCATTTAAGGGCACAGGTGTCCAGCATATGAATGTGGGAAATGTATTTTACTGGCTGCAACTGGGAAACTATGAGACTGCTAGGGGTTGAGTTTATTCTCCTATCCTTGTCACTGTCACATAAAAGAATTGAAAGGCACAGATACAATAGAGAAGCAGAGTGAAAATTTCATTTAAATACACTCCAAGGAAGGAGCAGGCCACAGGCAAGATGGACAAAGGCAAGAAAGTGAAGCTCATTGAACTCCTGGTCAGCATTGGGCAAATCCCTTACCAACTCCTAAAGCCAGGTTCAAGGGTCACCTGGCATTCAATGTGGGCTTGGATCTGCATGACGTGGGGATGAAGCCCCATCACCCCAGGATTTGGGGAAGCCGCAGAGGCTGAATGGAGTGAGATTATGTTCTGAGAAACTCCCAAAGCAAAGAAAGGGAATTTTCAGACAGGCTACTAAAGAGCATGATCATACAACCAAAGTCTTGTCTGGGTAACCCACGTGACAGGAACTTGCAAGTCCAAATCAGAGCCCTCAGTAGCCCCTCCCTACTTATCTATAGTAGAACAGAGAAAGAGAGACACACTGGAAGAAAGGGGAGTGCAGGCAACCTCAGAGAAGAGGTGCACTTAAGGGTTTAGGATCTGAGGTTTTATAGGACTTTTGGGTAAGGGTCAGCATAAGGCATGATTTTTACAGGTGATTTATAATTCCTTGGAAGTTTTGTCTTAAGAATAGGGTTTAGACCTAACCGAGGAAGTGAAAGACCTATACTCTGAAAACTACAAGACACTCATGAGAGAAATTAAAGAAGATATCAATAAATGGAAACATATCCTGTGCTCATGGATAGGAAGAATTAATATTGTCAAAATGGCCATCTTGCCTAAAGCAATCTTCAGATTCAGTGCAATCCCTATCAAAATAACAACAGCATTCTTCAATGAACTAGAGAAAATCGTTCTAAAATTCATATGGGACCACAAAAGACCCTAAATAGCCAAAGCAATCCTGAGAAGGAAGAATAAAGCATGGGGGATTATGCTCCCCAACTTCAAGCTCTACTACAAAGCCACAGTAATCAAGACAATTTGGTATTGGCACAAGAACAGACCCATAGACTAATGGAACAAAATAGAAAGCCCAGATATAAACCCAAGCATACATGGTCAATTAATATATGATAAAGGAGCCATGGATATGTAATGGGGAAATGACAGCCTCTTCAACAACTGGTGTTGGCAAAATTGGACAGCTACATACAGGAGAATGAAACTGGATTATTGTTCAACCCCATATACAAAAGAAAACTCAAAATTAATCAAAGACCTGAATGTAAGTCCTGAAAACATAAAATTCTTAGAAGAAAACATAGGCAAAAATATCTTGAATATAAACATGAGGAACTTTTTCCTGAACGCATCTCCTTGGACAAGGGAAACAAAATAAAAAATGAACAAATGGGACTACATCATACTAAAAAGCTTCTGTACAGCAAAGGACACCTTCAGCAGAACAAAAATGCATTCTACAGTATGGGAGAATATATTTGTAAATGACATATCTGACAAGGGTTTAACATACAAAATATATAAAGAACTCACACGCATCAACACTCTAAGAGCAAATAATCCTATTAAAAAATGGGTGGAAGATATGAACAGACATTTCTCAAAAGAAGAAATTCAGATGGCCAACAGGCACATGAAAATATGCTGCACATCGCTAAGTATCAGGGAAATGCAAATTAAAACCACAATGAGATACCACCTCACACCACTTAGGATGGCCAACATAGAAAAGACTAGGAACAGCAAATGCTGGCAAGAATGCAGAGACAGGGGAACCCTCCTACACTGCTGGTGGGAATGTAAGCTAGTTCAACCATTGTGGAAAGCAATATGGAGGTTCCTCAAAAAACTGGAATAGAAATACCATTTGACCAGGGAATTCCACTCCTAGGAATTTACCCAAAGAAAACAACTCAGACTCAAAAAGACATATGCACCCCTATGTTTATCGCAGCACTATTTACAATAGCCAAGATATGGAAGCAACCTAAGTGTCCATCAGTAGATGAATGGATAAAGAAGAGGTGGTACATATACACAATGGAATACTATTCAACCATAAGAAAGAAACAAATCCTACCATTTGCAACAACATGGATGGAGCTAGAGGGTATTATGCTAAGTGAAATAAGTCAGACAGAGAAAGACAAATACCAAATGATTTCCTTCATTTGTGTAGTATAACAATGAAGCAAAACTGAAGGAGCAAAATAGCAGCAGACTCACAGACTCCAAGAAGGGACTAGTGGTTACCAAAGGGGAGGGGTGGGGGAGGGCGAGAGCGAGAGAAGAGGATTGTGGTGTGTCATGATTGGTGCACATGGTATGTGTGAGGTCACCAGGAAGACAGTGTAGCTCAGAGTAGACAAATAGGTACTCTGTGGCATCTTACTACACTGATGGACTGTGACTGCAATGGGGTATAGGGAGGGACTCGATAATAAGGGTGAATGTAATAACCACATTGTTTTCTTGTGAAACCTTCTTTTTTTTTATATTTTAAATTCTGTACCTATTTTCCATCAAAATCCTTTGAACCACATGAAATTGTCAACCCTCAAATTTTTTTAAATTTTTTTATTTTGATATCATTAATGTACAGTTACTTGAACAACATTATGGTTACCAGTTTCCCCCCCATTATCAAGTCCCCCCCACATACCCCATTACAGTCACTGTCCATCAGCATAGTAAGATGCTATAGAATCACTATTTGTCTTCTCTGTATATACTGCCTTTCCCATGTCCCCACCCACATTATGTGTGCTAATCATATTGCCCCATTTCCCCCCTTATGTCTCCCTTCCCACTCACCCTCCCCAGTCCCTTTCTCTTTTGTAACTGTTAGTCCATTCTTGAGTTCTGTGAGTCTGCTGATGTTTTGTTCCTTCAGTTTTTGCTTTGATGTTATACTCCACAGATAAGTGAAATCATTTGAATATACTTGTCTTTCTCTGCCTGGCTTATTTCACTGAGCATAATACCCTCTAGCTCCATCCATGTTGTTGCAAATGGTAGGATTTGTTTTCTTCTTATGGCTGAATAATATTCCATTGTGTATATGTACCACATCTTCTTTACCCATTCATCTACTGATGGACACTTAGGTTGCTTCCATTTCTTGGCTATTGTAAATAGTGCTGCAATAAACATAGGCATTCATATGTCTTTTTCAAACTGGGCTGCTGCATTCTTAGGGTAAATTCCTAGGAATGGAATTCCTGGGTCAAATGGTATTTCTATTTTGAGTTTTTTGAGGAACCGCCATAGTGTTTTCCACAATGGTTGAACTAGTTTACATTCCCACCTTGTGAAACCTTCTTAAGAGTATATATCAATGATACCTTAATAAAAAGAAAGAAGAAAAAAAAAACAATAGGGATTATGTGACTGTGTTGGTCTAGATTTCAGCATTCTTTGACCACATAGGTTTATTTACACTTTGGAGATCTGTCTCCTGTCTTGGTTAAGGGGCTGGAAGAACAGGAAAAACAGCATATGGATTAAGTTAAAGAATAAGCTGGACCTTTTTTGCAGACTAAGTAGATTTTTGCTGAGGAATGATCTAATTGGTACAATGAATGCATGGGCTGCACTCCGATAGTGTCTTTATCTGGGGAATGTCCAGGTTGCTCTTGGTCTTTGAAACTTAAGCTAAGTAACTAATTACCTCTGTGGGTATTACCTCCTTTCTGGCTCTCATATTTTATCTGGTTAACACTTTTGAGTCCCTTTTTGTGGGCTCCACTGGCCTTGTTCTCCCTCCAACCCTCTCATGTCTGTCTTTCTATCTAACAAAGCTATGAAGTTCACCAATTCTTTTGTTCCTTAGATCTGTATTCAATAAACAAATATGGTAATCTTTTCCCTAAATACTCATTTATTTTTAAATGTATGTTTACAAATACTGAGCCATTTTTAAATCAATTTAATGTAGCTTTAACTTTTTTTGGTAAAATATATTCATGTTCTAACTTAAGCCCGTATGTGATTTTTTTAATGTTGAAATAACATAAACAGTTAGTGAAAGATACATATCTTTGAAAACAATGCTCATGTTTAAGATTTTAAATGACAACCCTTTAGTTTAATTCAAAGAGCTTCTTATCAAAAGGACAACCCTCCTAGAGTGAGCTGATAGTTTAAAAGTATTGTTATCTTCTATGCTTTTTAATGTCTGTTTAACTAAAAGTGGTTCTGAAACATTTTTATACTTGTCCAAAAATTTATGCTTGATCAAAATAAATTATTGAGCAATCTTATCTGTGCCAGCTTTAAGAAAAAAATAATTTTCTTTTTAAAGAAGAAAGCCTCCTTATAGGTTTGTTTTAACATAAGAACTAAGAAGACTAGCATGAAGGAAATATCTATGGAGGAGACTGTTTTCCATTTTGCAGAGCATAATCAAATTCCAATATCAGTGTATTTCATGTATATTCTATATTATTTGTAAATTTTTGCCTTATCTTTACCCCTTGAGCCATAGCAATAAATTATTAGGATGATGTATTATATCTAAATATTAATACATTATAAATTAATGAAGTTACATTTCTTGGACAGTATACCAGTGATTCTCCTGTTAGGAAGTAATTAAATAACTTGGTGGGTAATAGCTTTGTAGTGGGAAAAATCTGTGTTCATAACCTGGCTTAACTTTTCAAGATCAAATTAGTTAAAATTGCCTCTTCAATGAAGCTAGCGACATACTTCAATAATCTTCTTTCCTTTCCCTCCCAAAGTCCATACCCAAAGCCTTAACCTTTGTACATTATACCTCAGATGCCAGGGAAAGCAAAGCCCAAAAAAGCATAGCTGATAACAAAGAAATTGTTTCTCCTCTAAATATTCAGAGGAATCACTCTTAATTATCCAATCATAATTTCCTGAAATGGTGAACCTCTCAAACCTGACCAGACAGACTCTGTTAATGTTCAGAATACAATATGCTTTAACAAATGGGTTCATCAGTACATCAGTGTGTGTATTAGCAGTGAATGACTTTAGAAAATTCTCTAATTCTTATTAGCAATTCTGTTGTCTTTTAAAGTTTCAAATACAGCTATCAAAATCCAAAAATTAAATACTGTTTGAATTAACCACAGATTGTTATTTCATGCATCTTATATCTACATCAAGGAAATGAATGTATAGTGACACAATAATGCCTAATATTTTACTTGAAATAATACTTCTACAGAGCTTAACAAAAGACTTTCTTATCACATTGTATGTCCTCTAAACACTGCAACAGGAAGTAAGTAGTTGAAAAAAAATGCTTGCAATGTTTAAATTCCTTTAAAAAGTATTGCATAGTCATAAGGGATCCAGAATTTGAAATTTAGCAAAGTTCTGACTCCAATTCCAATCCTTTTTTCAGTATAATAGTTTATAATTTTTTCCATTTTTCATAGGTACGCAAGAGTTAGCTATACTATGTAAACATACTAAATGACATCTCTGAAGTAATTTGATACTGTTGCTAATAAGGATAAAGTTACCAATTCATATTTGTTTGCAGCAAAGACTTAATTGTTGCCATCTTCCAACTACCTTTTTATGAAGCACAATTACATGCCTACACATAACAAAGAGGTAAAAATGAAAATGTAATTACATCTGAAACAGTGATATAATTTATTGAATTGGCTAATGTTTGCTAAACTCAGTACCTTTCAGAAATATTCAAGTTCTGTACATACTACTAAATAGCTAAGTCACATACCTCTCCAAGCCTTGGTTGTTCTCCTCCTTTCTTGTCTAGTGCTGTTTGAAAAACTACGAAATAGGGAATCAATTTCTAACATTTATAAATTAATGACAAAATATAATTCCCATTTATGTCAAAGTGCTAGAAAAGTCTGAGGGAAGTACACTGGTCAGAAGAAAGGAAACTAGGCTTTAGAGTAAGCAGATACTAAAAAGTTAGCAAAAAAAAAGACCCTCAAAAACTCACTTTGTTCATGAAAAATAAAAACTATAAAGCCTAACAAAGTGAGGATCACATGAGATTTACATGGTGAAATCATGGCATATGTTAGACGTATATCCTTGGCTATCCTATTTCATGTACTAAAACACTGAGACCTTCCAGCAGACAGAAATTGTGACTTTATATTCCTTTGTTCTATTTAAACCCAAAAATGATCATCTGAAAAAACAGATCAAGCTATGTGGATATTAAAGGAGGCTACACAAGCTAAACATTAACCCCTGATCCATGACTTATGGGTCAATCTCAAATGAGGTTCCTTTGCCCTTTCAAGCTAATGAAATACTTAGACTCATTTTCAAAAAAAAAAAAAGAATAGCCTTTTAAAAATATACATATAAGTATTCAAAAGCATAATTACTTGGCTGTCATCCAAAACCTGGATTTTTCAAAAGGTCTCTTTGAAAGCAAATATAATGGTAATTCAATTCTATTTATAAAATCATCAAAATACTATCTGTAGCCAGGGTAGCTTACTCATTTGGCCTACCCTAGAGTTTGCAATGGTTGTGCTCGTTTGGGCACAGTTCCCAAGAGTCACAAGCATTTAAACAGTGACACACAAGTCAACCTCTGGAAACTTAATGAAAATCAGTTCTTTGTAGCCATTGCCTTTCAAAAAAGGTTAATCATAACTGCAGTAGCAACCACATGTATACTCATGTGATAAGTAGTAGGGAAAAGTGATTAATTTCTATTAAAAATAAAATTAATTGTAATGATAAATTATAAATCTAAAGGAGTGATATTTTTTTTTTCTCTATGAGCTTGTGCATTTTTGTGAATCTGTGGAGAGAGGGTTGCCTGAAATCACATGGAAGTTTGTGACATTAAAGCACATGTGTTAGATAGGTGTGACTCAGAGTGAATTTAAAAGTAAATAGCTGCCATAGATGCATGCTGTTTGTGTATTTCTACACAGGTTGCATCATTTGGGTTTAGAAGGCTGTGTTTTCCTAGGGTTTCTTGGGTCAAAATTGAACATAATCTAATGTGAAACTTGAGGTATATTCAAATTATTTCCTAATATATCAATCTCATTGGAACAAATTAATATCTCAAAATGAAACATTATAGCAGAACTGATTATAACTGGACTATGAAACAAGACAAGAATCTTTTCCTACTTCCTTTCTTGCTCCCGTTCTAAAACCTCGTGAAAATCAATGTCAATAATAATTGAAATGATTTGGTAATGTGACTCAAGGCAGAACAAAGAGAAACTCTTTTGGAATGCACTCATGGTGGAACTTAGTAAAGCAAGCCAACAGTATAGTCAGCCTGTGGAGAAGAAATGCTTGCATCCTGATGTTAGATTCAACATCAAAAAAAATATCCAAAAGATATTGAAGATTACATTATTGAAAAAACTAAACCTGGAATTACATAGATCTCTGGCATTGAAAATCATAAATTCTTCCATTTAAACAATGACTATTAAATATTTATGGTCCTTTTGAGGGTTTGATGAATGCAGTTAAATATAAGATGTTAATGCTTAGGTTGGTCTAGTCCATTACTGGAAATAAAGCATGAAGCTACTATAGAAAATATTTACATTTCTAAGGGTTTTGCTTTCTAAGATGGATACCATAGACTACAGAGTCATCCTATGACTTTTACATTCTATGAAAGGCTATGAAAAGAAGCAATTTCTGTATTTTTTAAATACATACTAAACCAAACTCATCCAATCAGATTATCTACTGATGACAATTTGAGTTATGGACAACTCTACTTTGCTCTGGGAATTTAATTTTTATGAACTCTGGCTTCCTTTGCATTATGATTTATTTTTGAGTTACCAAGATTCCAGGCCAGACTCCAACATGTGAATGAGAAAGTTGCTGTATATCACATCTACTAAACTGATGGTATTTTAATTTGACTATGAAAGTAATCCTCAAATTTCTTATCTGTGTATGTCTACTGTGTACAGTTGATGGACTTATACAGTTGTTTTTAACCTGTATCTTAAGATGCAGAATTGAAGCTGAGTAATCTGTATGAGATGGCATGTCTTTAAATAAGAAAACTTCTATTCCTCCCTGTAATTAGCTAATTACAATGATCTTTTTTATAATGGTGACTCTAAGTATTAGGGTGGTGTACTGGGGGCTCTTAGAGATTAATCATCCAGATCTTTCTGTCTTCTACTCTAGGGATATCTGAATAACACACAAATTCTGCCATCAAAAAAGGAAAATATAAGCAGGTATTTAAGTAAATTGCAACTAGTTTTGCATGATTTAGATATCAATTGCTCTGCTTTCTCAGCATTAGCTGGCTTCTATGGCAACTGTGGGAATGAACTTGAATGTACGACTTAAATTTTGAGCTGTAGGTGCTAGAAGAGATATATACCTGTGTGTGTTTTTGGCTCCCCATAATTCCCATTACTTATATCTGAGGTCATAACTTTCTTTTTCTCTTGTAAGTAGTGGTAAAGTCACACACACACACAAATGAGTCAAGGTTTGAGGTAAAGGTCTGTGTGCCAATAACAAGGACTTGAGCTTTTTACTTAAGCCTCTCATTCAACTCGCCATTTGACCACATACTCTTTTCTGTGGTTCTCTAGGCTACAAATCTGTACCTACAGTAAGGTCTCTAATTAATCTAAGCACCAAGGAAATTTCAATTTTTATGTAAGATCGTGAACATGCAGACATATTTATAACAAAAATAACTTCTTAAAATATTTATCCCTTGTAAATTTGAGGCAATGCTGCCTGTAGACTTAGTTATTCCATACTAGGTATCTCAAAATGTGTCTGTCCTTTCTGACAAGCTTCATTGTTCTATAATTAAAAGCTCCAAGTGATTTTAGAACTTTACACTAACATTGAGTAAAGGTAATAAATGAGTCATTTTTGGTTACCTCTATAATTTCTATAAAGATTATAATTCATAAGAAAATTTAAAAGCAACCAAACCTAGTTTTCTTTACATTCCTTGTCTGTATAATTCTTATTTACTCTTGGGTAATGCTCCCATTAAGATAAAAGCACAAAGGAATATCTTATATAGGATACTGAATATCTTTGAATATCTGGTCTGTTCTTCAGAAGAAGCTACAAAAAGTTATTCTTTACATTTACACCTGCTCCAGTGCAAAAGAAATCCTAAGAGGTGGTTGGACATTTTGTACTTTGGCATTATCCTGAGCAATTTTTTAACAAAAATTTATTTATACTTAAAAAGGTAGATTCCCTAACAATTATTACCTGTTTTTGTGTTTACTTATTCTCTTCTAAATCTAGCCTGCAGTCCTTTCTCAGTGTAATAATGAACGGAGTTCTCTCTCTCAACTCCTTTTGACACCTACTGCCCCAAAATCAGAAAATAAAACTGCTGATTTGGCTTTTACATGAAATCCACGTCTAGCATTTCCCAGATAGCCACTAAGTAGCTCCAAGGTTTATTCCAAAAGGAGAATTAATAGAAATAAGTATGCATATGTTTTCTCCATATATTAATTAGCTTTTTACTTTTGTAACAATCACCCTGTTTATCAAGTTCACAAGAAGGAAAGGGCTGACAATTTAAAAAAATAGAAGCCAAACCTCTCCAATGAGTTACCTACAGATAAAATATTATTGATGTGACTAGATTTCAGAAGAGTTTGTTTCTGTCTACCTATTTCATTACAGATAGAAGCATACTCATGTTAATGTGCAGAGTAACATTATAATTTGTAATAAATTAGTATTTAATAATATTTAAATCTTAGATTAAACTATCTTCGTCATTTTTGACAGTAAACACATAGTCTGCTGGGGTGGATAGAACATCGTAGAGTTTTTTCAGTGTCCTACTCTCTGTGATGTGTTTTTAGCCTAAGAATAATCTTGACTCAATCCCTAGGAAGGGGTTTTATGTCATATATCAAAAAGAGGATTCCATTTGCCTCTATTTTGATGTTATTGATTGCTGCAGTAAATTGTTTAGAACCACTCAATTTTACCAAAAGGTTTTTTTTTTTTCTTTTTCCCTACGCTCTCTTCTAAAAGCTACAGGATAGAAGGAGCAGAGAGGACAGTAAAAGAAAAATAATTTCATCAAAGTACTATACTTCCTCTTGACTATTAGTAATGCAAAAAAGAGGTTCAGGAATAGATCTTTCTCATAGAAATCTGACCTCAGTATAGGAAGCAGATCCCTTCAGAATATTTAACTGAATTGCATCTGGACTTCCAGGGCACTCCCAGCCTACAGCTGATGGAGGAGTCAAAATAACTGCTAGGTAGCCAAAGATAATGGAAAAAGTAAAATTATATAAAATTGAGGGAAACTTGCAAGAAAATAAAAGTGTGGCTGTTTAAAAAAATACTTTTGATATTATTTTCAACATTTTAAATGGAGATGTGAGCAAAAACCTTTCCTTCTGAAATATGGACCAAATTAAATTGGTTAATATCTACACAATAGAACTTAAAGTTGACCAAAAAAAGTAGTTTTAAAAAAATTTAAACTGATTTTAATTTTTGGCTTTATCTCATATGTCTCATATCACGTATCACAGCCCCAGATTAATATTTATGAAAATATTGCAAAGAGATAAACCATAGGTTATAAAGCCAGATTAAAACTGTCCACCTTGTGATACACTAGGATACTCTTTTGTCATTGTCTTTTTAAAGCGTAATCAGAAATTTCATAAATGCATACTCAAATGTTACCTGAGTGTAGTCCAGTTTGAATTGTTGAACATTGTCATATAATTTGAAGTATGCCCTCTGTCTTTTTCCTATTTTTGAAATGCCTAAATTGCACTATGCATTGTGTTACACCTTTGCAAGTAAAAATATTTCAAAGCTTTAAAACTGTCAAATTTTCTTTAAGCAAATACTGTTATATTCAATTTCCCATGTAATTTCAACCTTTGCATGGGGCATTCCCCGGAAATCCAACCCGGAATCATATTCTCTGTATCACAAGCTAAAAAATGCTCAATAAGCTTCCTAAATTACATAAATTTCCTGATCTTTATCTCTTACCCTGAAAAAGTGGGGAATAGCAACATGTACCTCTAAGGAAAATTTGAGTTTTAAATCAAATCCTCACAAACAAAAACATATGTACAGTTAAGAGATGTGGAGGAAATTCTCAGTGTGGCTGCCTGTGTTTTATTGGCATTTGCTTCTGATAGGACTTGGGCTAGGTTACTTTCCCTGTACTTTAGTTTTATCATCTCTAAAATGGTGATATAATGGACCCTACCTAGTAAAGCTGATAGAGGTTTCACAGAGAAGTCCATGAAAAGCACTTAAAACAGCATCTGACGACCGGTTGAGACCTGAGATTCAGTCAGCACTGTCCCTTGTGGACTCACTAGTTGTCCACTGCTGGTCTCTCTTCGGACTGGTTAGTGTCATGTCATTATATTAATTTATTAAGAATAAATAAAATGTTTAAGAGCTGGCAGAATTCTTTGAAAAGAAGGTGATGTTTAGTCAAATACTATATGTCGTTGTCATAACAGGGACTGGATAATATTGGCTTGTAGTAAAAAAATCTGAATTTCTCTACAGTATAAAAAGGATTCATTTTTTTTTTCTGTGAAGATTCCATGAAGAAAAATTGAGCCAATCCAGTAATAACTCAGATAAACTGACAAGAAAAAGCATAGGTCTTAGAGAAAAAGGTCTAAACAAAATGAAGGATACGGACCCTTAAAGAGGGCATGGCCATTGAAAATTTCCTGAAGAAAGATACCACCTAGGATATTTCAATGTGTCTAATATTCACATTTAATTTTAAATTGCTCCTAAACATTACTCTAAATGTCCAATGTTAGTATACAACATATTAAGTATTCTGCTGGTATCACTTATCAGGAGTCTTCAGAAAAATGTGAGTACATATAAATTGAGGGAAAATTAAGGAAAAGAAGCTATTTCCCCACACTTAAAAAAACCTCGAATAGATAGGAAAACAAACAAGAGAAAACACCCAAGAAAAATTAAGTATGTAGCTGGGGTGAGTAGGAGAAATGCATAATCTTCAGGAATTTCCAGAAAGTGGAAGAAAGTTTGGGTTTCAACTATAATTTAAATGTATATTAAGCCATTTATAAACAGCCATTTGTGGAATTGGCAGCTAAAATCTTGTTTATACAAAGACTAGTTAATGTGTCTTGATACCTTTAAACAAACAAAAAACGTGTGTGTGTGTGTGTGTGTGTGTGTGTGTGTGTGTATACAATACATGTATTTATATATGAAAAGACACAGGGTTTTTAGCATCATAAATAAATAGCACAGGAAGAGTTAAGTAGTTTATGGTATGTGCTACAGAGCTATTAACAGTGATATTTTGAAGAGATCTCTATCATCCTTAAAGACCCTTCCAGGTATGAACCTTGATTATCATCTAATCTACCATCCAATAGTTTTATTTTTTTTTACCAGCTTTATTGAGATACAGTTCACATAGATAAAACTCAACCATTTTAAGTGTACAGCTCAGTGGGCTTTTAGTATTTTCAGTTTGGCAACCATCATCACAAGCAGTTTTTGTTACCCCAAACAGAAAGGCCACCCTCTTAGCCCTCACTCTCCAGCTCCCTCCCCCTCTCAGTCCTAGGCAACAGCTAATCTACTGATATCTCTATAGAATTGCCTCTTCTGGACATTTCATACAAATGGATTCATATGATATGTGGCCCTTTGTGTCTTTCCCTTAAAGTTTTCAAGGTCTATCCGGGTTGTAGCATGTTTTAGTACTTTATTTTTTCCCAGTTCTACTGAAGCATGATTGACAAATAAAATTTGTACGTATTTAAGGTGTACAATGTGATGTTTTGATATATATATATATATATACACACATATATAAAATAAAATAATTACCACAGACAATTAACATAGCCATCACTTCTTAGTTTTGTTTTTTTTTTTGAAGAGGAGCTGTACTTATTTGTATGTGTTTATGTTTGGCTATGTGACTAGAAGAAACTGGCATTAAGTCTCTAGTTTTTAAGTCTACAACAACATTGCTCAGTATTTTCAGCAACTAGGGAAAAGTCATCACATAGTTATTTTTTTAATTGTGGTAAGCACACTTGAGATCTCAGTAAAATTTCAAGTATACAGTACATTTCTGTTTTTTTATTGGGATGCATATAATAAAATGCACAAACCTTAGTATATGGCTTAATGAATAGTCATGTAACCATCACCCTGATCAAGATACCAAGCTTTCTGGTTTTCTTTCCCTTTCACCTATTTTACCCATACTCCCACTCCCCTTTCCAAAGAACCATCAGTCTGTTCTTTGTGTCTGAGTATATTTCAGTTTTGTTTGTTTATTCATTTGTTTTGTTTTTAGATTCCACATGTAAGTGAAATCATATGGTATTTGCCTTTCTCTGCCTGACTTATTTCACTTAGCTTAATACTGTCTAGGTCCATCCATGTTGCTGCAAATAGCAAGATTTCATGTTTTTTTATGGCTGATTAATATTCCATTGTATAAATGTACTACATCTTATTTACCCGTTAATCTATTGATGGACATTTAGGTTGTTTCCATATTTTGGTTATTGTAAATAATACTGCAGTAAATATAGGGATGCATATATCTTTTTGGATTAATGATTTTGTTTCTTTGGGTAAATTCTCAGAAGTGGAATTGCTGGTTTGTAAGGTATTTCTATTTTTAGTTTCTTACAAAGCCACCATATTGCTTTTCATAGTAGCTGCCCCAATTTGAAATCTCACCAGCAGTATACCAGGGTTCCCTTTTATCCACATCCTTGCCAATACTTGTTATTTCTTGTCTTGTTGATATTAGCTATTCAGACTACTGTGAAGTGATATCTCACTGGTTTTCATTTGCATTTCCCTGATGATTAATGATGCTGAGCATCTTTACATGTTTCTTTTGGCCATCTGTCTTCTTTGGAAAATGTCTGTTAAGATCCTATGTCCCTTTTCTAATTGGATTATTTGTTGTTTTGGTGTTGAATTGTATGACTTATTTATATATTTTGGATACTAGCCCCTTATCAGATATATCATTTGCAAATATCTTCTCCCATGCAGTAGGTTACTTTTTCATTTAACTGATGGCTTCCATTGCTGTGCAGAAGTTTTTAGTTTGATATAGCCCCACTTGTTAATTATTGCTTCTATTTCCCTTGCCTGGGGAGACATATCCAGAAAAAATATTACTAGTACTGATCTTCAAAAGTTTATCACATATATTACTATTGACTAGTCACTATCATGTACATTAGTTGTCCAGAACTTACTCATTTTATAAGTGAAAGATTTTATCTGTCACCAAAAGTATTTAAAAAGCACAGCTTGGTTGTCATGTTTTGTGATTTTTTTTATTTTACCTCTGAGAATTTCATAGACTATAAGGAGCTGTATTTTAAACAATCATCTTTTATCCAGATACTTAGGGAGTTCCTTATTAAATGTGATAATATGTATAATGCAATAAATGTAATAACTGTAAAATCTACGTGATTGTTGAATTGTAAGACCAAGTGATATAATCTGGATACAAATTGTTTGTCAAACATACTTACTGTGAATATTTAGTCCTATTCTGTGTCTTGTTTTTTGGTTGCTCAATAAAAACTTTTGAAGATAAGTTTCCAATTTTGTTACTTCTTTATAGCTCATTTATTGTCTTTTTATAGCTCTTTTTATCGTAGGAAATCCTTACCTATTCTCACAAAGACTTTCTCCTATGTTTCCTTTAAAACCTTTATAATTTTAGCTTTTACTTTTAAATCTATGATCTAGTTTGAGTGAATTTCTCAGTATACTGTAAGGTAAGTGTCCATGCTTCCTGTGTTCCATTTGGAAATCAAGTGTCCCAGCTTCATTTGTTGAAGCAACTTTCCTTCTTTATTGATCTGTCATAGTACCTTTATAAAAATCAAGTGAATATATATGTGTATCTACTTCTGGATATTTAATAATATTCTGTTGATCTATATGTATATTATCTCACATTGTCCTGATAACTGTAGTTTTACAATAGGTGTTAGAATCAGTGTATACCTTCTAGGTGTGATGTTTAAAAAATTTTTATTATTACAGGTTATTTGCATTTGCATACAAATTTTAAGACCAGCTTTCCAGTTTCTAAATACAAACTGACTGAAATTTTTATTTATTCAAGTGTTAATTTTCTTTAATGTAGTCCAAGGCTCAGCAGTAGCTTTGATAATATTACACATTTATATTAGCTGTGGTCACCTTTGTTTTGTTGGTTGTTAGTTTAAGAGAATATAATTTTTAAAAAAATATAAATAAACTTCATAAAGTATATAAATAAAACTATACAAACATCTAATGAGTCCTGATATTTCAGTAATCAGATGTCATACTTCCTATATAAATGTCTGATTTTGTTATAGTGCATATAATTCATAGAATATCATTCTGTTTATGACCTCACAATGTATTTTGCATCCAGGAAGTATAAACTGGGTTGATTTGGTCCTTGAGAGTTTTGTAGGAAGAAATATTCAGTGAGAAGTTTTAAAACACAAGAGATTATTTACTGGGTAAACATACTAGAAACAAAAACATTAGAGCAAATGTTTTTGTTCCCTGTACTCCTTTGGATAGCTGATGAAGCCCATGAACCCACTTACCAGAATAAGGTATTTAAATACATACCTATTCCATAGGATTACAAAAGAAAGCAACAACTTTATTATGGAAAGGATATATCTATAACATCTTTGGTGAACAATTCACAGTGATTATTAATACTGTATGCTTTGTTATCTATGATCATGAGGAGTTCAAGGAAAATGCTTAATTTAATTACATGTTTGGAAAATGAGAGCATTTTTTTTTTCTTCCTATGTTCATGGACTACCTGGATTCAATATGTGAAACCCTTGTGTGTGTGAACGACCCAGGAATAATAACTGAATTAGTGAAAAGAAAATGGCAATTATTACAACCAAGAGGAATGTCAGCATATTAGTTAATTTTTCTAGGTAGGCTATTAAATATTTCACTATAATATATATATTTCACATGCCTAGTAAATAATCCATACTTGTTTAAAATTACCATTCAGGTACATATTAATGATTATTAACAAAAATAAAATACTGAAAATTCTGAAACTACAGAAGATAAAATACGGAAAGTTACAAATTATTTCAATATAAAATTACAAATTGAGTTTAATTTAAATATTCTGACACTTTGTCAAGTATTTATTAAAAGAGGAGTTTCAAAGACAAATAAGATGTTCTCTGCTCTTGCAGAGTTTATCATCTAAGGAAAGAAAACAGTTTGCTTCCTAACTGGAATTTTTCCCACTTTTGGTACCACGTTTTTCACCTGAATTTTTCTTAGCTTCTGCTGATTGAAGTATCCAGGACCTGTCATGGTTTCTGGATAAGAGTAGGAGGTCCGGGTGAGTATAGAGTCCCGGGACTTATCATTAGGCTTGTCCACTCCAGGTGGAATATAATAATGACAAATTGACAGCTGAAATTCAGCATGCAGAGAAAAGTCTGGTCTCCATGACAAATAGCTAATGCCAGTCATTATGCTTTCAGAAGCTAGATATTGTGATTACTAGGAGAATCAGGATGTCTTCCCAGATAGAAATAACATAATGGAGAAAATAGAACACTGCATGTTAGCAATAAAAATCAGATTACTACTTAAAGAGTCATAAATAAAGCTCTAAGGAGAAAACAAATATAGTAAAGAGTACCTTTAATTATGTTACTGGAGCAGGAAATTCTAGTATGTAGATAGCAGAAGCGCAGAGCATTGAACTGTGCATACTAAGAAGATCTAGATCTGGAGGGGCAGTTAGAGGGATACTGAGTTATCAGAGGCACTAGAACTGCATGTCCTGTATAAGGTTAGCAAACAAGTTCAGTCTAGTGACCAGAGCAGTAGCATGGCAGTGAGACTATAGTACAAGTTATCAGGCTTTATGGAAAATAATATCTCAAACAAGAATAATCATATATACAAGCTTAGATTTCAGGGATGCTTAGAAGATTCCCCTTGTACCAATATATATTTTCATAATCAAGTGTTCTGCTGACTAAGATTCTAAAATCTTTGTTACTTTCGAAAGTGCAAGTGAAAAAGGGATTTTTTCTGAAGTATTGATAATCAACAGTTAATATATGCAAACACTGAGTGTATTTTTATTAAGTGCTTACTGTGTGCCAGGCACTAAGTCAACCCAATGGACACAAAGACAAAAACAAATGGATAAAAGAGCAACTCAAAGTCTAGATAATAATTTAAAATTGAAACACAGTATACTCAAAGTGATAAACATAGATAAAAGCACCTCTTTGTGCTTGGACCAGGAACAGGGCCCACTGAAAAATTTGATATTTAAGATGAGACATGAAGAAATAATTCTCTTTTTTCCTGGTACATAAGATGGGGGTGAACATTCTAGAAAAAAATGTAATAATGCATGCAAAACATAGAAGAATGGTTAAAGTATTATCATGCATTATTGCCTGTTGATATTTCAGTGTGATAGATTTGCTTTCCTTCTCCCAGATCAATACTATTTGCCTAAAATGAAATTGCTAATATCTGTGATACAAAGGATACTTAGAAGAAAGAAAAGCATGTAACAGGATGCATATTTCTTCCACTTCCAGTTGTGATTTGGCTGTCCTTGCAAAGGAGAAATATTTTTATCATTATGATTGGCACATAATTATATCATTATTATTTAACTCTTACATTCAGAAATATGATTTACTTTAAAACTCCCAAAGTATGTTCACTTGAACTGAATAGATAAAAAAAAATGAGAAGAGTTTAAACAGCTATTAGAAAAATTTAGCAATATATCCACAACAAACTAACTGACTTTTCTTGCTTACTTCAAATAGAGGCAACACTTTCTTGCTATTTCAGCCTGGGCTGCTCTCAAATTTGTAATGGTAACAAGAAAGGAAAGATATAGGCTGCTCATTAACAGCATATATTACTTTCTGATCAGGATGGATCTTGTTGGTAATTCCATTTTCTGCTGAAGGCATTGCCTGGCAGACTAATTGCTGGCTGTAAAGGTTGTACTCATTATGCTGCAGTTACCAACCCTTGGGGAAGAATGTTATTTTCCTAGCCACTAGGCTGACTAATGCTGATTTTTTAAAACCATCCCATTGATTTGTACAGGTTTTTTAATTTGTGTCTTTCCTTTTATACTCTCCACCTCTGTAGACTCTTAATGTGTATTTTATGCCTTATCATTTAGTCAGGTCATGATCCTGTGGGCCACTATATGAGCTCAAGATGCTTAATTGCTGACTTTCCTGAATCCTACTGTGTGAGGCCTAGTTGACAGAAGAACATCACAATAGTGCAAAACAGTAAGATTATATATAAATGTCTGAGTTGCTTCCAGAGGAAAGGCATCTCAACTCTTAAGACCCATAATGTTGATTGAGACCCTCCTACCAAAGTGGTGGTGGTGTATACATGAAAAAAGAGAGGGTGAATTGTATAAGCTGTCATTCCTTGTGAGGAGAGAAAGATGAATCAGGCCATTGTTGAATGAAGCAAGTGTACACTCTCGAGATTTTTCATGCTGAGAAAAGCTTTTTAGAATTGACATGTGTAAACACAGTGGATTTTGTACATACTAAAATGGTACCTTCTTTCTCTGCAATTTAAACAAGAGATGGACAAATAATTTTAGGTTGACTAGTCCCTGCAGGGATCATGAAAAAGAAGATAGGAGGACCCAGCTTAAAATAGAAAAGAAAATAGAAATAGAAAAACTAGTGATAAAAATAAAATAATTGTGGTAAGATTGTCCCATATATATCCCTCATTGTCCTCTTTGGATTAACATGCCTAGAAAGCATGAATTAATTTCATTTAACAATTGTGTATATATTAAGTTGGTTTTAAAAAGCATGCTTTTATTTTTCTTCATTACCTAGATTTTCTAATATTTATTTAAGCTGGGAGATATTCTTGGTGAAAGTGGTACATAAATGTTTTATTTCAGCAGGCTGTGGCAAAAATAGCTAATACCATTTTATTTCATTACAATTCAAGAGTAATTTCAAGTAAATTTACACAAATATGAAAAGAACAGATTTTTATAAATTTTTTCTTAGAAAACAGGGTTTTAAAAATAATATATGTTTAAAATAAATGTATATTGAGTATTCTCAGGAAAAGCTACTAAATTGATAGGGTGTTCTGTTTGAAAAAAAAAGCAAATGACAGTTTTAGAAAATAATCATTTAACAGAGCATAGCAAAATTAACTTCTCATTACATTAATATTTATTAAAGAATACTAATTGAGTACAATTTCTATTTAAATGCCAATATGGCACTTTTCATTTCCATATTTTTTATTCACAGGAGAGAGTTTAGAAATATGGTTTAACATATAGAGGTTTTAGAAAGAAATTATGATGCAAGCTCTCTTCCTCAAAAGGGTTCATGTACATACACTCTTTAAGTGAAGAGAAAATTATCTTTTTGTCCTTTCCTAGATGGTGATGAAATGTTGGGTAAGTGGTGAGTCATTGATTGGGAAGCTGGTGTTCCCTATGGCTTCCAAATAGATTGCTTCCTATTATCCTCTGACATGTGTGTTACAAAGCCAGGCTTCTAGAATGCTTCATCAGCACATGACATAAATTGAGTCTTGTAATAATTCAGTGCTATCATGCATTCTGTTCCTTTAACAAATACATATTGTGCATGAGGCTATGTCCTGGGTTCTGAGAGTGCAGAAAGAAAAGAAAACTTCAAGAAACTCAGTCTACTTTAAGATAAAACAAAAAACAAATATGTTAAATTGTCCAGTATCATAATGGAGCATAGAGGAAGGAGAAATGGCTTAGAGGAAAGGAGATAGATAACACTCCAGTTATTTTAACTGGGATAGTTTAATAAAAACAATTGCTAACACTGTTGGAGAATTATCCTGGCAGAAAGAAGAACATTAAAGTGTCAGTGGTAGTGACTGTCAAAACAATTAACACCCCTTAGTCTGAGCTAACAGAGAAAAGGGTAAAATTATTACAGTTTAAATGCCCAAAGGAGGGCCTTTGTGGAGCTGGAGCTCTGACTTCTAAGGAGGGGCGCTACGTGATTGGAATAAACATCTCTGGACCTGAGGAAGGACCTCATGGAGCAGAGGCTCAGATCTTGAGGGAGGGCTGTCAGAAGGATATTTCTAATGTCTCCAATTTGGTTGGTTCTGGGAGTATTTGAAAAACTGAACACTGAAATAAACAGCTATTATTTAATGAATTGTCACTGCCAAAGTTAAGTTGCCCTGCTGTGGTGATGCTGACAGGAACAAAAAAATACTACACAGGAAGCAAAACTAGAGAAAACCCTTCTCCCTCCAACTTTTATTCTCCTACTAATGCCTCCAGTGGCAGAAGCTAATAAGGAACCTGCTAGCAAAGATGAAATATGGTTTATAGACTCCCTACCCTTGCAGAGCAAGGAGAGGGAGTTTTAATCAGAGAAACAATAATTTATTAGGTGGCAAAGAAAGTAGATGTAAGGAAATGGAGGGTAGTTCAATAAAAATAACTTCACAAGAGAAGGGACTCTGAGCTGAAGATGAGTGAGCAAGCATTTTCTAGTGTGGGGTGAGAAACTTGGTGTAAGCCAGGATAAAGAATCATAGAAAGGGTGGTTTGAAGGAAGGAGAAACTAAGATACATAACCTACTATAAATATAGTAGGAAACATATTTGAAAAGAGAGGCAGATAAAACTGGTTGGATTAATCAAGGTTGTCAGATTATGAAAACCTACGAATTTCAGAGAGTAATTTGGATAAACATTCTTTGTGCAGCCATTAAAGCTTATCAGGGAGATTAGTACATAAATGGATGTTAAAGCTGAAGGAAACCTGAAGAGTATGGGTTTCAGGAAGAATTGGGAGGAAGAGGGAAAGAATGGATTTAAGTCCAGGAAATGAACTACCTTCATAATATAGAATTGTGGGGTGAGGTGGCAGGAAGTCAGTGCTGACTAATTCCAAGTTGTAAAATAAAAATTAATTGATGGAACTGCCTGTAAAGTGAAATGAGAGAAAGTTAAAGACCCATGACTTGTTTTAAAGTGTAGCTTTTTTTCCTATAATGAAGGGATGTTAAGTGACTTGTTAGACTATATTTTATACAAAATGATCCCTTAGTGATTGTGCATTAATGATAACAATGGTTATAGAAGTTTTAAAATATATAAAATAACCCTAAGTAATGTGGTCTGCATTTAGAAGTCTCATGAAAAATGCTTCTTGAAGATTTTTACAATAGGATGGTGACTTGAGAAGTCTCTATTTAAGGAGTTGATGTATCCCTTGGACTGTCAGAATTTGACTATTGAGATTGCTTGAAAATAAAGTACCCTCCTTATTTTACTGTACATAAAACAAGAGGATATTTATTGGCTTTAACAACTGCAGTGGGAAATAAGAGAGGGAATACTGATTATAATTAACCAAGGGCTTTTTGGTTGGCTATCTTGGATTATTTCCATACTTATCTGCCCCTATTGCAGAGTAACTCATACAGTCTTCCAAAGAACAATTCGATAAAGATCTTAAACCAAATCTGTTTATTGGAAAACATGATAATATATTTTCCAAACCTTTTATTAGGAACAGTTTTAAAGTTGTGTACAACTGAATACTGACATTCAAGTAAGCCAGTGTCCCTCAGCCTCAGCCATCATACTTCCATACTACTGCAATGTCGTTGCTTTTCTAAACTAGTAGCGTGCTGCTAGAGCCAACTGTACTTGTTAATGACTTTCATCTGAGGACATATCAGAAAAGGATAAGATCCTTTTCATATAAGCGTAGAGATTGAAGAGAAATACTATTCTGGATCCTGTGTGCTTGTATGTATCACAGTCAAGCTAGGGAATGTTCACCTAGTTAGGGAAGTGCTGAAATAAAAGGTTATATATAAAACAACAAAACCTGGCATTCAGGTCTGTTTAATAAGAACAAAGAGAGCAACTTCTTGTATAGTGAATCATAGTAGCAATAACTCATCATTATAAATGTATAATGAGTGAAACAACTATTTGAGGGCTGAAGATTCAGATTATAATCATTAACAGGGAAATGATCACTTAGGTAATGAGAATAAGTCAGTCCCACAAGTATATATCTTGGAAGAAGAGGGCACACAAAGATATATATACATAATATAGATAGATAGATAAATAGATAGATAGATAGATAGATAGATAGATAGATAGATAGATAGATAGATAGATAAATTATTTCCAGAATCTCTCACCTGGCCTTAGTGCATTTCCATATCAATAGGTGTTTCCAAGGAGTGGAGAGAAGTAGTCCATCTCCTTATCAGTAGGTAATTATACAGGGGAACAAGGGCATATCTGAACTGGAGAGGTGGGGTGGGATCCCTTTTTTGCAGCTGGGTTGCAAGAGACATGGGCACACAGAGGTGGATGACTGCTTCTTTGCAATAAATGAATTTCTCCCACTTTTTTTCTCTCTTTGACTGATTTCAGTTCAAAGGTATTTTTCCCTGGGCTGGGAAAATGTTTTACCCCTGGAGTTACAGAGAAGTATTTCAAATTTTCAACAGCTTCAAGGATATCTAGGGTTACTTTGGAGATGCTGTTCCCTGAGAAATCCTGAGTAAATGTCATTGAAAATACTGGTCCTTTAAAACTTTTAAAACAGAGTGGCTCAGCTGTTTTAAACAATAGGATTCCTAGTTCTATTTTGGTTGAATAGAGGTTATCATTTATTTAAAAAATTAGCTTGCAGAAATAGTACAAATTCTAAACAACCAGCTCCTATTTTTCTCACTGAACACCATCTCACACCATGATGTGTTTGATTACGAAATGGTTCAGTTAAATTCCACCCCTACACTACAACTCGCTGGCATTGTGCAGAGTACATGGACTGGGATGATTTATGCTGCTGCTTATATTGATAAACTCTGAGAGCTCGTTCATTTCCAATTAGTCCCTAAAGAAATCAGTAAGGTTCTCCTTAAATAACCAACAAGTAACAAGAATGTGCTTGGCAATCAAGAGTCTCCCGACTGCACTATTTTGTCAGTTCTTAACCTACCTGATCAAATAAAATATACTCTCTCTCTAGCATATGCATGTCATTAACCACTGACTATAACGCTGTTGAAAATGATCATGAAGCATACTATTTGTACACTAATATGATTTGAAGACTTATTTCATTACATGTTTTCCATAATACTGAATTAGCATTACATCACAATTAGCTCTTGTTTACCCTAATAAGAATGGATTTGTTATAATTAGATCTCTGCCTCATATTTATAAAAAGCAGATATAATTTGAAATAGAAGATTAACTGCTATAAAATGACTAAAAATGAATAATGTAGAGGAAGGTTCACAGGGTAATTTCTCCCAGCACACATTTATTTCTCCTCTTTCTCTTTTCTATTTTATTTATATCTATATCTATACATTTATATTTACATTTATACCTTTATATATATTCATATATAATGTATTTCTCCATATATCCTTATATCATACCCCTATTGGATGTGCACTGCTGTCTACATATATCATATATATATATATATATCATATATAGAGATAAATGCTGTATCTATATATTTTTTATAATATATAAGTATATGTGCACATAAATATGTATGTCATTGTGTGTGAGATGTTTGTTGCTCACACACACAAATGTAAAATTTAAATCTTTCATTTATGATTTAAGTAAGTAGGCTTGGCAGATAATAAACTATGCATATGACATAGTCAATTTTCATTTTACATATTTTAGGTTTTCCTTTTTATCTTGAGAGGATTTCATATTTTAAATGTAATGTACTATATTCATAAAATATTTTTGAGACCTAGTTTTGTTATCTTTAAAAATCATTCTAGATATAAACCTTGCTTATCATTTAATGTACTACCCAGTCACTTTCTGTAAAGCACAACTTGATTTTCGTATTTTCCTTGTTTTTATGTTTTTCCTGCTCACATGTTTTGGATTGTAAGGATTTGTATGTCATATAATCATGTGTTGTTTTATTTTGATAAGCAGAGTTCTTTGTTGATATGGTAGTATGTATAATTAGCTATAAACCCTACATGCTTTGGTAGGATATCTTGTTTTGTAAAGTATTTTCTTCACCCAGGAAAAGTTGTATCTTTGTCACACCTCTTACCCTAAGTTACTGACTTTTACTTGTTACAGCGCTACCACTGCAGTATGGTATATTACAGGCTAACCACAGAGAAAATATAAATGTAATAATTGGATAGCAAATGAGGAGAGGGCTGAACGTAGTAAATTATCAGTCCTTACATTAATTTGCCTTTGATGAGTAGTCCTTAAGAAATGTATGGCCTCAGTGGATTAAAAAAGCCATAGATGACAGCCAGCAAATATGAAGTTGGTATTTACTGGCTGGGGACATATTCACATTCACATGATATTCTAGGAACTGTCTTGTGACTCATAAAAAGTTGATTATTGTATTAATGTCATCCATTATATGAGCAACACAACAGAATTCATCTCTTCTAGTAGGTTTGATATTTCTGAACTCTCCTGAGTTTCTTCTTAGTTTTTCCTGCTGAAGTTGCAGCTAGATATTTAATTTCTTCTTTACTTCTGAATGTTACTTTTAAAAAGCAGTTTATATAAGTTTAAAATATTTGATTAGGTCAAATATTTGAAAGGTTATCTCCACTAGTCCTTCAGTTCTCTAGAAAAAGTTGCTAATTTCTCAATATAACCTGTTCATACAAGTTCCATCTCATTTGGATAAATAAAATTCACATAGGTTTTTTATTATATTAATTAACTTGATATTCATAGCTAGTGATCATACTATAGTAAACCAATAATTAATCTATAACAATGGAACTAAGTAGACAAGAAATTACAAATAAAACATTGCTAAATAAGAGAAACAGGAAAACACTTGTCATAGGATGATAATTGTAAGAAACACTATGAGAAAGTATTATGAATAAAAAGAAAATTACATATGCCCTTTCTTCCCTATTTATCTCTTTTTTTTAACTGACACTGGAAATATCCAAGGAACATGTTCAGCAAAAAATAACACTCCTAGTATTAAAGAACGAACTCCCTTTCTATCCTAAAACCTTTTTTTCCTCATTGAGTGATCAATATGTGATATTCTATACTACTCTTTTATGCATAAACTATTGTATTAATGTTTTCTATGTATATATCATAAATAAAATAAATATCCCCCATATATTTTCTCTTATTTTACCATATATGTAAAATAGATCATTTAATCCTTATAAGTGTATAATGATATATTTTTAGATATTTATATTTCATGCAGTTATAATTAAAAGATACATGTATAAAAAATAATTCAGTAAGTCCTTATAATAATATATCTTAGTCTCATTTACATATAATAAAATTTAAGATTGGAGAAAATTGCCATCCCCAAGTTAATGAAACACCTAAGACATAAAGATGAGCTTTAAACTCAGATCCATGTGTCTTGGTTTGCTGTTTTTAACAATTATTTACAGAAGATGTTGGTTAGTTTGTTACCCCTACCACAGAAACAAAGTTGGAAGATACAGTGTACCAGGGAGGGAGCCACTGTATCTGCTAAGGAAACCCCAGCATCAGGTTCACTGGAATGTCAGTCACAGATAATGCAGGACCAGGGCAGAACCTCCCCATACTCCACTGGCAAAGCAGAGCTGTCCCCCAGAGGAGCAGGAAGGACACCGCTTCATCCTAGGGTGAATAGAAGATTAACTGAGTAAGCTCCTCCTGAAGGGCAGAGCTTGTTGGGGAGAGCCCTGCCAGTGCCTGTGAAGAATCTCTCTTGAATGGAATCAGTAATGAGGAAAAGCAGCACCATCTAATATTCTATTCCATGGTATTTCACTTATAAGAGATCTATTTCTTATAGAGGAAAATATTTATTCCTAAAAATTCTGTAAAAGGATATAATCTCTGAAATAAATGCATAACTTTAAGAAGTATTTTGGAATAATAGTTCTCATACAAGCATTAAGGGAAAAAAATCACATATTTCCTTCTCTGAAAATATGTAAAGTAAGACCAATAAAAAGAAAATGAACCAAATTACTTGCTTAGAGAACTGACATTTTTATCAGGCATATATTACATTTTTATATTTGTTTAGATAAAATAAGATTACTTTCTTTTTAAAAATCATAGAAATCTTAAAACTAATGAACCAGTATCACCCTTCTCAGAGGAAATGCAAATTTCTTATATATAGTCTTAAAAGTTTTATCAACAGGAATTTATACAAATATTAAAAAACACAAATGAATCTGTGGCTAAGTTTATTGGGTTCAGTATTGCTATTAATTTTTTTTCCTACTTTAAAACCAATAGTTTGAATATCCAGACAACAATTGGATATTTGCCATATTTAACATTTCCTATAGACATTTGTTTTGTTTCTTTTGTTCCAACCTTTAATTTTGTGTCTCAGAAAAATACAGAAAAGAAAGATTAAAAAATGTAGCATACTAACAACCCCAAAATTATACTTAAGGCTTATCAAAATTATCCTTTGAAACCATGAAAACCTTAAAATACTTCTTTCTGAAGAGCAATTACATTTTTTCTTTCATTTCCATTTATTTTAGAAGAAACAGGTGGTGGTTCAGAAAGTTATGTATTGAATGCACATAATTTTTAATGTAATTATTTTTGCTTGCTAAAAGAAATACTTTCTTCAATTATATCAAAGCAATGCACAATGGTAAATCAAATATTTTTAACTTATATAAACTGATTTTTAAAAATAACATTCAAAATTAATATTTCATCCATTCTGTTTAGCTTTATATACATATTATTATTTATTTATTACACATAACATAATGAAAAAGAAATTCATTGTCCAAAATGAAACCATAGTTATTCAAACACTCTTTCTATGACTTCACTAGTAAAACATTTATTAGTATAAAATTATTTATTATTATTATAAAGTGTAAAGATTATGTTGACTTTTGCTTTTGGACATGATGTAGTAATAGGAACTGAATTTACTCACCTTAAATGATTAGATAATGGAAAAAACATGGGACAGTTGTTTTCCGACATTTGATAACAAGCAGTGCTAGACTGCAGTCTGTAGGACAAGGGCAAAAAGGTTGGCTTGCTGTCTGCAGACACATTCCAACCACAGAACAGGGGCTAGGATCGCATAACAATCTTGCTGAGTTGTGAAGGAAGTTTGAGAGGACAGACTGTTTGGAAAAGAGTTCCAGGAAAGAAAAAGGTGTACAGAAAAAGAGTATCAGGAATCTGTATAAGGGTCCCCTTGAATCTTTGCTGCAAGCATGGTTCTGCAGGGACTTCTAATCATCCAGTCTGTAGCACATGATACTGGTTCAGTCTCAGCCTCATTCTCTTCTACTTAGCCATGGTCACAAAAAGTCCTTCCCATAGATTTTTGCTGTGGGGGTGTCACCCAAAATGCCTTTATGGGATACCTGGAAGACAGTTTAACCCTTTTAGGGTCAGTTGTCCATAGGACATTTAAATACTTATCATGCAAGTAGCTGGACTATTCTTTGCCTCTAACTGTTACTTTATTTTATTATTTTTTTATTTTGGTATCATTAATGTACAATTACATGAGCAACATTATGGTTACTAGACTCCCCGCATTATCCTTTGCCTCTAACTTTTAGCAGTTCAGCTTCACTCTCCTACTTCTGTCTCTAGAATATCCTAATAGCAACAGGAACTCTTGCAGGTCAGTCAGTATTCATTAAGTCTGAGACAGGAGATGGCAGCACTCCTATGACATGTTTGGGGGGATAAAATACTGGTATGCACAATGTTTTAATTAATTTTGTTTTTCTTCATTTAGCTGCAACATGCTTATTTTAATGTTTACTTTCATAGAACTCTATTTAAAATTTTTTCTGAAATCCTTTTTTTATTTCATCTTGGGTCTGTGTGTTATTTAGGAGTTTATTTTCATAAATAGAATATTTTCTAATTATCTGATTATTGCTATCTTAAGTATACTAAGTCTGCAGATTTCTCATACATATTTTGCATGATTTTATTTCTTTTTATTTGTTGAGATTTGCTATGGTCCAGTGTAAAGTCAATTTTCATAAAAATTGCAATTGAAAATAATGTATGACTTCCAGTTTGGGGATGAAGTAGTCTCTACATATCAACTATGTCAAATTTGTTACTTGTTATTTCAAATCTTATCCTATATGTTTTACTTTTCTGCTTACTTTATCTGTACCAACAGAAGTATGTTAAAATCTTCTACTATAATTTTTTATTTTTCTTCTTGTTTGACTTCTCTAGATTTCTGCTTTATGTATTTAGGAGATATATAACTTCTCTGTCGAATATAGTAATCACTAATCACATGTATCTGTTTAAATGTAACTTAAGTAAAATTAAAATATAGTTCCTCATCCATAATAACCACATTTCAAATGATCAGTAGTACGTACTGGACCATAGTGCCTATATTGACAAGTGCAGATACAGAACATTTCTATTATCCTAGAAAATTCTCTTGAACAGCACTGCTTTTAAGCAACCTTTATACAAATTTAGATTGACTATGTCTTCTGAGAAAATTACAAGTTTTTATCATCATTAAGTGTCTTTCTATATCTAGAAATCTTTTTTTTTTTTAATTCTTCTTTGTCTAATGTTAGGGTAATTACACAAAATTTCTTTTGGATAGTTTGGCATGTCGAATCTTTTTTCCATTTCTTAACTTTCATTCCTTATTTGTACTTAAATTTATCTCTTCTAGATAGACAAGAGTAGATAACAACTAATCTACTTAAATTTACTTTCATACTAACATATATCAGTTCAAATCTAACATCTTGTCATGGGTATTTCTACCTGTTCTCCCAAATCTATATTTATTTTTGTTTTCTTCTTCTATTAGTCATATTCTCTATCTTTTGTCATGTTTGTTTGTCATCACCAGTTCAGAAATATATACAGCTTATTATATTTTTTTGCAACAGTTACCTTCCAAATTACAACATGCATTCTTAAAGTAGTAAATACGTGGTCCTCTCAGCAACTAATAAAAGAACATAGAGCACATTAATTTCATCTTCAAATTCTCAACATGTATGATATTTTTAACATATTGGTACACATGAATTATGTATACAGTATATATTTTTATATTTTAGATAATATATCCTTATAAATAATACATGTTCTTTTTTCTCTGGCAGGCATGTGTTAGACTATCACACCTGTTATGTTTCTCATCATCATCTGTTTTTGGTACTTTTTTGCTTTAGATAAGCAACTTCTGACCTGTATCTCAGTTCACCAATTCTCTCTTCTGATGCATCTAATTCTATGTCAAAGCCATCTACTAAATTCTTAATTTTTGTAGTTTTGAGATTTTTTGTTTCACTTTCAAAGTTCCTCTTCCACATTTCCTACCTTCAATTCCCTGTGGACATTTTCACTATCTTTGTCTACTTAGACTTAGTTGCTATAGTTATTTTTCAGTCTACATTTGAAAATTGCAATATCAGGGTCCCTGTGAATCTATTTCTGCTGTCTGATTCTCATCTTTTTCACTAATGATTTTTTTTTAATTTTATGTGCCTGACAATTTTTGCCTGTATACAGGATATTGCATTTTTTTAAGTGGAAGGAATATTTGGCCTAGAATGATATTATCTTTCTTCAGAGAGCACTTATAGATCAGAAACCACTGTACTCAACATTCAAGTCCTTAGGTGTTCCAGGGCCACTAAAGTGATGCTTAGACTACAATTTAATGCAAGAACTGTTTGATTTCTGGTTCACATTACCCTGTGAAGTCATCTTTTGTATCCTGGTTTTGAAGTATTTTTTAAAGTTCCAGTTCTAAATGTTAAGAGTTATCAAACTTCATTATGTTGGGATGGTTTTTTAACTTTTATTCCTTCTGCCCTGCTATTTTACCAAAACCACAGCATGTTTTTGCAGTCATTTCTTTTAAACTTCAAAAGGCCTTTAGGACAAAACCAGGTATGTTTGGGTACTAATTAAGTAGCTTATCTTGAAGCAGAAGCCATGCTATGGGTCATTAGCACCCTCAGGAGCTCATGGCCATTTGCCTTTCTCTTGTGCTGGTATATGTCACCACTATCAGTTTTTTATCACTCAATAACCAGTGTCAAAAATGAAGTACAGGTGTCTAGTCTTGATATAGTCCTTGACTAGATTTATACTTATTTTTGATCCACTATAGATAAGCTCCTAATAATTCCTATAGGAGCATATATGTCACTCCTATAATGTCGCAGGAGCTTAAAAAGTGTCAAATCTTTAGGGATCCCTGAGCCTAATATGTCTTGACACATTTAGTATATGTATATTCTGATTATGACAAATGCCTTATAAATATCCATTTGAACATTTACTCACTGGTACTACTTTTTCTGTTTAAAATCTTAGGTTATTCTTTTATTTTTGACACAATAATATAGTTAATAGGTTTAAAAACCATTATTAATATGGCTCATGCATATGTTTAATTATTTTATGATTTTACTCCTGTTTCTTTCTCTCATGTTCTTATTTTCTCATATCTCTTAATTTGCTTCTTTCTGCCAAAGATTGCCATATGAGTCATTTTAGTGAGGAACTTTTGGTCTTAAGACTTTTTCACTAATACTCCAATATTCACTAACAATTATCTTAATTTTTTTTCTAAATGTATCTTAATTTTGATATCCCTACTAAATGAGTGTTTAAATATGAGTATAAATTTCTGAGTTGCTAATTGTATTTCATGAACATTCTGAAGATATCCCCACAATGTTTCCTGGCATTGACTTGTAGGTCAGACATCTAAGGTCAGCTTAATAATTGTTCCTTCATAAATAATTTCATTTTGTAACTTTGGTGTTTTATTGTTTCACTACAATGTTAATTGACTTAGATTTTCTTTTATTTGTATTACTAATTTGAGTACATTTTCAAAATGAGATCTTATATCTTATTTCAATCCTGAAAAAATATTTTTGCTATCAATACTTTAAATATTACTTTTCTGTTACTACCTGTTCAGTTTTTCCTATAGTAACTATTACTTAAAAATAGAATTTTGCAATGTATCCCCAGCATTCTTAAGTATTTGTCCAATTTATATTAAAATTGCCCTTTTTTCCCTCTCTGCTGCATTTTGTTTGAGTTCCTCAATACTATCTTATCATTCACAATGCCATTCATTGAATGCATTCGGTCTACAATTTTTCTCATATATGTTTCAGTAACTAATTTCATTTTAAGATTTCTTATCTCATACTTGTTTTCTCCTTAAAAATTATGGGGGTTTATGTACCCACATTCATCTTTGGATGTTTTCAGATAGTTAATATCTTTGTAAGAATCTGTTGTAAAATTCATTTCACATGAAAGGTTTTTATGCCAGTTCATACTTTTTTTTTTTAATTGATGATTGCACTACAGTAGTTCCAGGATTTCCTGAATGGAATGTTTGGGATTTTTGGAATTTGGAGTATGGGTTCTTTCCTCACCACTTCTTAATCACTTCTTACTTTGTCACATTATTTCAGTTTATTCAGTCTCAAAAAAAAGTTAATTTTTCTGTCTTATGATTGTATTAGGAATTTGGCAACTCCCTATTACACAGACACAGCAAGTGATTTGACTGCACTCTTGGATCAGAGGCTTTGTCTACTTAGCTTCCTGTGTTTGAAGCTTCTGTGAATTTATAGACCCAGTCAATAATTGATATTTTATTTACTTTATCTTATTATTTTATTTTATTGTTTCCATTTAACCAGTTTGTGGTTTAGGGGGCCAAATTTCATTCATTGGCTTCATGTAGTCAGTATGATCTGAGTCTCCATTTTACATGAGCAATTTTAGTACCATGTACCTTGCAGAAGCTGAAGTCCTGGCCAACACTGACTTCTTTTGCACCTAGAGCTCAGTATGTCTGTAGCATCAGCCCAACTCATTATTGCATGTTTTTATTCTATTTCTGGCATGCAGAGATTTTATCTTGTATTTTAGCCCAGCAGTGCTTTTTGGGTTTTCTTTTTAAATTTTTTATCAATCATTACTGATGCTGGGGTTCTTGTTCGTGGAGTCAAAGAATGAACTTCACAAACACTCAAGGTAGGAGAGCAAGGCAGAGGCTTTTATTTAGAGAGAAAGTGAGAGGACAGAGCTCCAGGCTTACTCCAGGAGGGGACAAGAGAGCCCGTAGTTGTGCGTTGTCTAGGGGTTTTATAGGCAGTTGAGGATTTTTGGGAACGTGAAAAAAGGCTTAGGGGTGTGGATTTGTTAAGTGGTCCCTGAATATTTAAAATTAACACAAGAAATTTATTGCTCTGATTTCTCCCTGAGATACCGCATCTTAGTCTGTGAGTGTATAAAACACAACTGCCTGCCCAGCCCCTAAGGTGGGCTGAGCTATTGTCTGCTAAAGAGTTAAGTTAAGAATCTTACTTCTTAGCTTCCTGGGTGTTAAATGCAATCTTATTTTTAAGATGGAATCCTTCCTGCCTTTTACTATGTTATTTGTGGCTGGGCTTGCTTGCCATTATTAATTGCCTAGACTGCAAATCACCTCATCAGGTCTGAAGCAAGAAAAACAGCACATAGGCCTGGGCCTTTTGGTATGCTAAAGTGAATCTTATACATGATTACAAAGGATTAACATAATAAAAAACATGGGTTACTTTCCTTTATCTGGGAATATTAACTGATCTCACTGAAGACTGACTCCAGAGCTTAATGTTTAGCACAGAGTTTTCATAGGGCTTTCCTTGCATGTTGTGACACTGCTCAGACTGTAATTACCTTGTCTTGCTTTTTTTACGGGGTCCTTCACGCTACTTGTCTAAACCCACAGTCCCTGTCCATTACTATGTGTTTAGAACAGAGGGGGTGATCAAAGATGAACTCCATGCTCCAACTTGACATGAATGCCAGTGGCATTGATTTTCCACAAAACTGTATAGCTGCTCCCTAGAATATTAAAACTCCCAATCCTTCAAGCAGATCATATTGACCACAAACATAAAGATACAATTATAAATTATTAAGTATGTAGGGAATATAGCAGAAACATAATGCCTATATCAATGAAAATATTTTTATGTGGATTGAGGTTGTTTTTTCCTAGGTATTTAACTTAATTGCCAAATGCACTTAGCTGTACTATTTTACCTATAGACTTAGAAAGGCATTACCTTTATTTCTCATAAATGTATATCAGTGCCAATATTTCAAAGTGTATCTCTCTGACTTGTGGCACGCCTACAACATATTTTTTCACACTAGCATTTTTTAAGTAAAAACACCTCTTTTTTTTCTTTTTCCTGGACATGATGCCTCTATTTAATAATTAAATGGAATGGCTTAAGGCACAAAACCTAAGGTCTATGAAAAGGGTTAGGATTTTTTTTCTCTGTTTCATTGAAGTTTTTTTCATATATTAGTTTTTTGCCTTGCCATGTTTGTCAGATTCACATTGATGAATATTGGTTAAAGCAGAGCTATTTAGATTAAATTGATTAATATAGTTGGAATATTGACTTTTTCCTTTAAGATAATCTTGGTCATTGACTGTACTATATGTTTGGGAAAAAATTAATATCTTAAATTCTTGGAATTTAAATTAGGCTCTAATTGAATGAACTTCCCCATCTCAATAGCCACACTTGACTACATATTGTGTATAAATACATTAATGTATAGAGTGCTATATTTAATGTTCTCATGATGCTGTGTATCTATTTAATAAGGCTTGGGATTTAACATACTATTGAACACCAGTTATCACAGCTTTATAATGGAGACCCGAAAGAGTGATTTAATTGTACATTTGGGTTGAATCTTAAAGCTGTGGCTAAAAAAGGAAAGGCAACAGGAATTAAAGTACAAACCTTGAAGGGAAAACTAAAAACTTCAGGAAATTTTATATCAAGCTGATTATTCATACTTAAAGAATCTCCTCCAATGTTCAACCTGTTTTTATAAGAGATCACTGAAATAGGATAATACATTATATATATTTTATGATATACTTGGCCAGACACTGTCCATGAGAATTTAAACAAATGATATTCAATTAATGTGTGAATACTATGATACGAAAAGTAAAATCTGGGAGTTCGAGCACAGTTTAAGGCAGCTTTCCCAAATATGAACAAAAACTAACATAATAAAATTAAATTAAGGGAAATATAAGGCTACATAACAAACTGACAAAAATGCAGTATATTTTATTACATATGAATGAGTGTTTTATTAACCTATTCAGATGAAAGATTACAAAATTGTGAACATCGTTAAGGCAAAAGCAAAGATGGGAACACTGTATGTTGTTATTTACAGAGTCTACAAAGTAAAAACAAAAGTATTCAGATGAAAAATAGTCTCCATACTACTATTATTCATAAGTTTTATTCCATAAATGCTCCTGAATTAGACATTTTCTGATAAGGTGAACAGCAATTTAAATAAAAATTATCCCTTGTCAGGAAAGAATTTTCTGTAAATGACCAAAATAATTTTTGCAGCTATCTGATCATATAGGTTGTTAGTGGATAGCCTAAAACTATCTGGATAAAAGGTTATCTACACCACCCCCAATCAAGTATACTGAGAAAATGATTTTTAATGAGTAAGATAGGAGAATATTATTATTATTATTATTATTAGAATATCTGAGGTTATATTTTAATTTTCTCCTTAGTGACATATTCCTCCTTGAAGGAAAGAATCACAGGTATCTTGAGATCTATAATTACTGTGCTTGGAATTAGAATTAGACTGAGAAAGTATCTGCAAACATGGCCAAGACTCTCCTCACGAATGTAATCTAGGAATATTATAATACATAGATAAACATTTACAAGAATATAAATGCTGTGATGCAAATAGTATTAGCCTAAGTAATTTTCAATTTAGGTCATACTAACCAACTAACAGTTGCAATTAATTTAGCAATGTAACGAAATGGTAAATTTTCTAAGTCAATGAATTATCCTTGTAACAGGATGATTTTACTAGATGCGTTAGTTTTCTATTGCTATTGTAACAAATTACCACAAACACAGTACCTTAAAACAGTTTTGTGTGTCACAAGTTCAGGCACAGAGTGATTCATCTGTGCCTTCTGCTCAAGGCCTCAAAAGGCTGGAATCTACCTGTTGACTGGTCTGGATTCCTATCTGAAGATAAGAGTACCAAAGGAAGATCCGAACTCATTCAGGTTATTGGTCAGGTTCAGTTCCTTGAAGTTGTGGTGCTGAGGTCTGCATTTCCTTGCTGGCTGTCAGCCAGGAGCTGGTCTCTGCTTTTGAAAACTGCTCTTTTTTTCTCCTATCATGTGGCTCCCTCTAGGACAGTGGGTCAGTTCTCTTTCAGTCTTTGAATCCTGCTTGCTTTATCTCCTAACCAATAACAATGACAGTAACCTAATTTTTAAAATTTTGTTAGACTTTTTAATTCACTAGGAATTTTTATGTGACATAAGATAGAGTGTAATTTAATTTTCATCATAAGGATTAGCTATTTCTTTTTCAATTTCACTTGCCAAAATAATCCTATCTCATGGAAGATAAATGTCACTTTGATCATAAATTAAATCCTTTTGTGTATTTGGATCTGTTTCTTGAAACCGTCTTCCATGTTAATGATTTATTTTTCTTTTGTTTTCATAAAAGATATTTTGCATGTTTTTTTACTGTCTTGTAGAGCAATTCTCCTCCAACTGATTATGAAGCTTTTTTTTCTTTACCCCTAAATGAACACTACAATATTCAAACATTCTCTTTATAATAACTTTGTCCAGTCTGTCTCCAAAATGTGGTTATTTTCTTTTCTTCCTGGTACAAAAGAAACTTTATTCCTTATTTTTGAAGGAAACTTTCAGGAAATAATTTTCTGTTCTTCTCATGAATTAAAAACATCTTGTCTCCAAAATGAATGTGGGAGTGGTGGCACTCTCTGGCAGATGATGCACTGATGTGAATATGCCATAAAGTACATAAAGGTGTACTTTCTAGTGCAATGGTAAGTGTGGATGAGAGGAAGCAACATCTCAGAGATAAGGAGTAGATAATGAATACATCGGGGGCCTTGGACTTCTATAACATTTCTGAGGAAGGACTAATAAAAGAGCTTCTTCATTAAAAAAATACATGTGTATTTCCATGAAGTGGAAATATGTATACATGTTACAAATGTATGTGTTTTCTCTGTATCTAAACTGATCCAGAACAAGAGACTAGGATTGTACCCTGACATAAAATTCATAAATACACAGAGGATAAGCAAAGGAATGGAGAGCTAGAGAAGGTAGAGGTGGTTATAGTTTCATTTCTCTGCTTTTGTATTCTCCGATTTGGCAAATTTTTCAAAGAAATTATCTACATGATTTAGAAATTGTAGACTTCAAAGCTGTTACATATTCCCAACAATTTTTATGAAGTTCTTGGAACAGAAGATGCATAATACAGATCTGATTCAAATGTAGTGAAGTCAAACGAGTGGAATTTCTTTTTTTGATTGCATGGTTAAATTTACATAATTTTCTCCTGATAAAATTGAATGGTCATTCTTCATGTCATGTTGCAATAAAATTAAACAGTTGTTGCCATTTGCCATTAAATAAAAATAATAAAATCTCAACTTATATCCTAATTTTATTAAACTAATCACTCATTTTTAAAGTGATTAAAGTGAAATAAATTATTTGTCTTTAAAATTTCATTGAATATTAATTCAGAAAATTTCTATTTACATACCTCTTAATTCTATTTTTTTTAGAATTAGCATATCATTGATATACAATCTTGTTAGATTTCACAAAAGCAACATTGTAGTTTTAACATCCACCCATATTATCAAGTTGCCACCCCCCCCCATTGCATTGCAGTCACTGTCCATCAGCATAGTAAGATGCTATAGAGTCATTACTTGTCTTCTCTGTGCTATACTGCCTTCCCTGTGACACACTTATATTGTCATTGCTAATTATAATGCCCGTTAATCCACTCCTGTCTCCCCACACACACACCCTCCCCAGCACCTTCGCTTTGGTAACCACTAGTCCCTCCTTAGAGTCTGTGAGTCTGCTACTGTTTTGTTCCTTCAATTTTGCTTTGTTGTTATACTCCATAAATGAGGAAAATCATTTGGTACATCTCTTTTTCCACCTGGCTTATGTCACTGAGCATAATACCCTCTAACTCCATCCATGTTGTTTCAAATGATAGGATTTGTTTTCTTTTTATGGCTGAATAATATTCCATTGTGTATATGTACTACATCATCTTTATCCATACATTTACTGATGGACACTTAGGTTTCTTCCGTATCTTGGCTATTGAAATAGTGCTGTGATAAACATAGGGATGCGTATGTCTTTTTCAATCAGGGATCTTGTTTTTTTCAAGTAAATTCTTAGAAGTGGAATGCCTGTGTCAAACGGTGTTTCTATTTTTAGTTTTTTGAGGAACCTCCATATTGCTTTCCACAATGGGTGAGCTCGTTTATATTCCCACCAAGAATGTAGGAGGGTTCCCCTTTCTCTGCATCCTCACCAGCATTTGTTGTTTCTTGTCTTTTGGATGTTGGCCATCCTAACTGGTATGAGGTGATATCTCATTGCGGTTTCAATTTGCATTTCCCTGATAATTAGCAATGTGGAGCATCTTTTCATGTGCCTGTTGGCCATCTGAATTTCTTCTTTTGAGTAATCCTCTGATCATTTTTTAATTCGGTTATTTGCTTTTTTGGATGTTGAGGCATATCAGCTCTTTATACATTTTGGATATTAGCAACTTACTGGACAAGTCATTTATGAATATATTCTCCCCTACTGTAAGATGCCTTTTGGTTCTGCTGATTGTATCCTTTGCTGTCAGAAGCTTTTTAGTTTGATGCAGTCCCATTTTTTCATTTTTGTTGTTGTTTCTTTTGCCTGAGGAGATGTGTTGAGGAAAGATTTGCTTATGTTTATATTCAAGAGATTTTTGCTTAAGTTTTCTTTTATGAGTTTTATGGTTTCATGACTTTCATTCAAGTCTTTGATCCATTTCGAGTTTACTTTTGTGTATGAAGTTAGACAATAATCCAGTTCCATTCCCTTACATGTAGCTGTCCAGTTTTGCCAACACCAGTTGTTGAAGAGGTCTGTTCCCCATTGTATATCTATTGTTTCTTTATCATATATCAATTGGCTGTATATGGTGTATATGGTTGGGTTTTTATTTGGGCTCTCAATTCTGTTCCATTGGTCTATGGGTCAGTTCTTGTGCCAGTACCAAATCGTTTTGATTATGGTGGATTTGTAGTAGAGCTTGAAGTTAGGGAGCACAATTCCCCCAGCTTTGTTCTTCCTTTTCAGGATTTCTTTGGCTATTCAGAGTCTTTTGTGGTTCCATATGAATTTTAGGACTATTTGTTCCAGTTCTTTGAAGAATACTGTTGGTATTTTGATAGGGATTGCATTGAATCTGTAGATTGCTTTAGGCAGGATGGCCATTTTGACAATATTAATTCTTTCTATTTATGAGCATGGGATGTATTTCCATTTTTTGGTGTTTTCTTTAATTTCTCTCATGAGTGTTTTGTAGTTTTCAGGGTATAAGTCATTCAACTTCTTGGTTAGGTTAATAACTTGGTATTTTATTCCTCTGATGCAATTGTAAATGGAGTTGTTTTCATGATTTTTCTTCCTGCTCGTTCATTGTTAGTATATAGGAATGCCACAGATTTCTGTGTAGTAGTTTTGTATCCTGCAACTTTGCTGAATTCAGTTATTAGTTCTAGTAGTTTTTGGTGATTTCTTTGGGGATTTTATGTACAGTATCATGTCATCTACAAAGAGTGACAGTTTAACTTCTTCCTTATCAATCTGGATGCCTTTTATTTCTTTGTGTTGTCTAATTGCTGTGGCTAGGACCTCCAGTACTATGTTGAACCAGAGTGGTGAGAGTGGGCATCCTTGTCTTGTTCCCAATCTTAGAGGAAAATATTTTAGCTTCCGCTGTTAAGTATAATGTTGGCTGTGGGTTTGTCATATATGGCCTTTATTATGTTGAGGTGCTTGCCCTCCATACCCATTTTGTTGAAAGTTTTTATCATGAATGAATTTTGAATTTTGTCTAATGCTATTTCAGCATCTATGGAGATGACCATGTGATTTTTGTCCTTCTTTTTGTTGATGTGTTGTATGATGTTGATGAATTTTCGAATATTGTACCATCCTTATATCCCTGGAATAAATCTCACTTCATCATGATAAAATGATCTTTTTGATGTATTTTTTTATTTTGGTTTGCTGATATTTGTTGTATTTTTGCATCTATGTTCATCAGGGATATTGCTCTCTAATTTTCTTTTTTTTGTGTTGTCTTGTCTGATTTTGACATTAGAGTGATGCTGGCCTCATAGAATGAGTTTGGGAGTATTCCCTCCTCTTCTACTTTTTGGAAAGCTTTAAGGAAGATGGGTATTAAGTCTTCACTAAATGTTTGATAAAGTTTAGTGGTGAAACTATCTGTTTCAAGGGTTTTGTTCTTGGGTAGTTTTTTTATTACCAATTCAATTTCATTGCTGGTAAATGTTCTGTTCAGATTTTCTGTTTCTTTTTGCATTTGTCTGGAAGATTATATTTTTCTAGAAAGTTGTCCATTTCTTCTAGGTTATCCAGTTTGTTAGCATGTAATTTTTCATGGTATTCTCTAATAATTCATTGTATTTCTGTGGTGTCTGTAGTGATTTTTCCTTTCTCATTTCTGATTCTGTTTGTGTGTGTAGACTCTCTTTTTTTCTTGGTAAGTCTGGCTAGGAGTTTATCTGTTTTGTTTATTTTCTCGAGGAACCAGCTCCTGGTATCATTGATTCTTTCTATTGTTTTATTCTTCTCAATTTTATTTATTTCTTCTCTGATCTTTATTATGTCTCTCCTTCTACTGACTTTGGGCCTCATTTGTTTTTCTTTTTCTAGTTTCATTAATTGTGAGTTTAGACTCTTCTTCTTTTTTGAGGTAAGCCTGTGTTGCAATATTCTTACCTCTTCGAACTGCCTTCACTGTATCCCACAGGTTTTGGGCTGTTGTGTTGTTTTCATTGGTCTCCATATATTGCTTGATCTCTGTTTTTATTTGCTCATTGATCCGTTGATTTTTAGGAACATGTTGTTAAGCCTCCATATGTTTGTGGGCTTTTTTGTTTTCTTTGCATAGTTTATTTCTAGTTTCATACTTTTGTGGTCTGAGAAGCTGGTTGGCACAATTTCAATGTCTTTGAGTTTACTGAGACTCTTTTTGTGGCCTAGTATATGATCTATTCTGGAAAACGTTCCATGTCCACTTGAGAAGAAAGTATATAATACTGCTTTTGAATGGAGTGTTCTGTAGATGTCTGTTAGGTCCATCTGTTCTAATGTGTTGTTCAGTACCTCTGTCTCCTTACTTATTTTCTGTCTGGTTAATCTGTCTTTTGGAGTGAGAGTTGTGTTGAAATTTCCTAAAATGAATACATTGCATTCTATTCCCCTCTTTAATTCTGTTAGTATTTGTTTCACATATTTAGGTGCTCCTATCTTGGTTGTATAAATATTTATACTGATTATATCCTCTCATTGGACTGACTCCTTTATCATTATGTAATGTCGTTCTTTGTCTCTTGTTACTTTCTTTATTTTGGAGTCTATTTTGTCTAATACAAGTACTGCAACACCTATTCTTTTCTCCCTATTGTTTGCCTGAAATATTTTTTTCCATCCATTCACTTTTAATCTGTTTATGTCTTTGGGCTTGAAGTTGATCTCTTCTATGCAGCATAGAGATGGGTCTTGTTTCTCCATCCATTCTGTAACTCTGTGTCTTTTGATTGGTGCTCTCAGTCTGTTTACATTTAGAGTGATTTTTAATAGATATTTAGTTATTGCCATTGCAGGCTTTAGATTTCTGGTTACCAAAGGTTAAAGGGCAGCTTACTTAGTATCTAGCATTCTAACTTAACTCACTTATTTCCCTATTTCAAGCACAATCTAAAGGGTCTCTTTTTTTTCTCTTCTTCCTTCTTCTTCCTCCTCCTCCACTCTTTATATTGTAGGTGTCATGTTGTGTACTCTTTGTGTATCCCTTAACTGACTTTGTGTTTATCAGATTTAATTGTTCATATGCTTAGTAATTAATTGTTCTTCTTCTTTTACTGTGTTTTTATTTTCTCTGATGTAAGCTATTTAAGCTTAGGAACACTTCCATCTATAGCAGTCCCTTTGAAATATACTGTAGAAACAGTTTGTGGGAGGTAAATTCCCTCAACTTTTGCTTCTCTGTTAATTGTTTAATCCCTTCTTCAAATTTAAATGACAATCTTATGAAGAGTATTCTTGGTTTGAGGTCCTTCTGCTTCATTGCATTAAATATATCATGCCACTCCATTCTGTCCTGTAAGGTTTCTGCTGAGAAGTCTTCTGATGGCCTGATGGACTTTCCTTTGTATGTGATCTTTTTTCTCTTTCTGGCTGCTTTTAAAATACTCTGTCCTTGTCCTTGATCTTTGTCATTTTAATTATTATATGTCTTAGTGTTGTCTTCCTAGGGTTCCTTGTGTTGGGAGGAACTGCACTTTCATGTCCTGAGAGACTATTTCCTTCCCCAGATTTGGGAATTTTTCAGCAATTTCCTCAGAGACTTTCTATCACCTTTTCTCTCTCTTCTTCTTCTTGTACCCCTATAATGTGACTATTGTTCTGTTCTGTTTGGATTGGTCATACAGTTCTCTTATTACTTTCATTCCTAGAGATTCTTTCTTCTCTCTGTGCCTCAGCTTCTTTGTATTCCTGAACTCTAATTTCTGTTTCATTGACCATCTTCTCTACTTCATCTAATCTACTTTTAAATTCCTCCACTGTATGTTTCATTTCATACACTATATTTTTCAAAGTTCATATCTCTTTCTTGAAATCCTCCCTGAGATCTTCAATATAATATTTTTCTGTAGCTCCTTGAGCACATTTTTATTTTTAATCATTATCAAGAAGATTGGTGATTTAAATTTCACTTAACCCTCTTTCTGACATCTGCTGAAATTTTGTTTGTCCAAAATTTTTTTATTGTCTCAATTTTCTAGTGATTCCTATGGAATAAAAACTTTGTGTAGGCAACATCCTCTAGCACCCAGAATTTCTACTGACTGGAGCTGCTGAGCACCTGGAGCAATGACAGGGGTCTCATGTAAGTTGCACCTGTGCCTGCCTGTAGGAAAGAGCTCTTTCCTGCTTACTAACTGCAGTGCCTGCCTCTACCTCCAGGTCCCACCTCTACCTCTAGGTCCCATAGTCCTAATGTGCAGGGAGGAGCCTCTGTGTTTTGCCACTGCAGCTGCCATAAGTGGGGCCACCATCTGGGTGGTGTGGTATGATTGTAGGGGCAGTAGGTTTGTGAACCAGTGCCTGCAAGGAAGAAAGAGCAGCTGGCTGTGTATCACAGTGGGGGTTCTCAGGGTTGTGTGCCGGCCGGGGGGATGAAGTTTCTGAAGCTCTTGAAAGTTCTGAATATCCTGGGCTTTGTGTGCCGGGACAATTTTGTCCACTTGTCCTTTCTTCTGAGCAGCAAGTTCTGTATAATCTTTGCCCCTTTAGCATTCGTCTCACTGTTGGGAAGTCTTTCAAAGTGCCTGCCTTTCTTTTGTCCTGGAATGGCTGGTTGTGCATACTTGTTCTCTTCAAGCGGCTAGAATCTCAGTGTCTCCAAGTTTTCTGGCTATCATTGCGTTCCAACCCCACTAATCTCCAGAGTATGTAGTAATGTGGGTTTGTGCTCCCAGAGAATATCTCTTGTGGTGGGTGTTTAGCAGTCTTGGGCTTCTATTCCCTCACTGCTCCATTTATCTTCCTCCCCCTGGGTGAGCTGGGTGGGGTGAGGACTTGTGTCCCACTGGATTGTGGCTTTGCTACTTTAACCTTTTCTGTGAGGTCTTCTCTTTTTCCCCAGAACAGACAGTCTGTTCTGTAGATTTGGAGTCACTCTTTCTGGATTAGTTGTGTTTGCTGTATTTTCATGTTATATGTAGCTTTGGGAGGAGGTTTCTGCTTCACTTCTTACACTGCCATCTTTTTCCCCTATTTAGCTCTTAATTTAAAACTTTATAAAATACACTGTTTTAATAAGAGCTGTAATCAAATTTGGAAAGCTGTAAGCTTTTTGAGAAAGTAAATTATTGAAAAAAACTTTTAATGTGAAAAACAAGTTTCAAAATAAATTTAAATTAGAATTTACTTACAACTTGATATTAAAATGATAAACAATAATTTGAAATATTTAAAAAGCAGTCAAACATCTGTTTTGATATCATTTATCTTTTATTAAGTGCATGTAGTGAGCGATACATAGGAGTTGGCTCAGTTGCACTCTTTTTGTTCTCTTCACAATTTTCATTTTTCTTTTTGTCTTCTGATATACTATCTCTCCTTCCTTTTTGAATTGACAGTTAAATGTTGCTGTCATAATTAATTTTACATATATATTTTGTTTGTTTTTTACCCCTCTCTTATGATAACCTGAGATGGTGAATGTGTGTTTAAATAAGAAAAAAAATTTAGAAGCTTAGAAGTAATTCTTCTAAAAACCACAAAATACTTTACTTTGATTAAATGCAGTGTAATAAACATAATTTATTTTGCCTAATTAATATAGATGTATATAAAGATAATGCCGCTAATAGAATTAGTTGAAGCAAAGGGAAATGATATCCAGAATTAGACAAAAGAATATTTTGGGAGTGAGCACAGTTATATATCAAGATGTAGATGCCAACATTTGAGGTGTTTCTAAATAGTCCTCATAATTCTTTAATCCAGTGCATAGATTTATACTTTATAATTGACCTTTCTATTTGCTGTAATCCCAGGTTTTCTATAATAGCCATCTCTATTCCTATTTGTATCCTGTGGTTCCATGAGGTCTCCTAGGTCGGGGGCCACATCCTAACCACGTCCCAGAGTCTAACATAGGATTTGCACTTGAATTAGTGGATACAAGGCTCATATAAAGAAGCCTGAGTTAATCATTATGATAAATAATCAACATTTCAACATCTGAAATAAGAGTGAGCTTGAGAATATAAAGCCTCAGTTTCTCTTCCTACCCAAATAATTACAATACTTTCTCAACTGGTCTTCTCCCCTTTATTTTTGAAGTACCCCTCTTTATGGCTCAGAATGAAATACCCCACACTTAGCTATCATTAATTTTATTAAGAAAATACACTGCTTGTCAGTCCTATGTTCAAAAGCATTAACAGTAAATTTAAACTGTCTTTAGCATAGTCTTTTGACATTTCATATAAATTTTGCTTTCTTTCCCTACAACTCCTCAAAATACATGCATTCTAGTGCATCAAACTGCTTCTTTTCCCCATGACTGTGCATGCTACTATGCTTTTATATTTGCTCCTTAATGGTGGAATATTGCCATCCCTATTTGCCTCCCTTTTCTACAAACAATACTGTCTTGGTGGATGATGCCTTCTCTGGATGCTCTGGCAGTTAGCTCTTCCTTTTGGTGTCCGTTTACACCTTGCACAAGCCACTATTACAACAACTTAGTCTCCAATTACAAGAGCTACTTTTGAGTGAGGCCATTGTCTGTCTCTTTTGTGAATGCTCAGAATGTTGAACTGTCATCATGAGTAAGTGTAGAGAAAAATCCACATTGAAGGCAGAATGCCAAGGAGACAATAATAAAGTTTAAATAGAGGTAAAATAATCTAAAGTAAGAGGAAATTCAACTTTATCAGAATATGACAAAATGAAAGCCATGAAAAAAACAGCCTACTTGGCTTCTCATCTCTGGCATTTTCCACACTGAATTATCAGGACTGTCATGATTTTATCCTTGCAGCTATAAATAGACAGCTCCTTGCAACTTTTCAAAAATAGCCTGAAGAAACCCAATCATCGTATTCGTATAATTTGCTATTATATCAATAACTGCCTTACATTTCCACTAGGGGTACATTTTTCTGAATACTTAACTAATAAAGGATAGAAGATATAAATAAGAGAGCTTAAATACACCTATTAGTTTATATTAGTTAAAATAGCTCAATCTTTTCATTGCTTGATCTTGCTGAAATTTGGATTTTTATGATGTATTCAAGGGATTGTCATTTTCAGCTATGATGCTATTTAAACTCCAGAATCTTTTGGATGTTATTTTTTTAAAACTCTTTTCTAATACAGTATTGAAAAAAGTCTTCTAAACCCAAAGTTATTATTTCAAACATTTCAGCTTCATACAGAATCAGTTTCCTATGGTCTCCCTGGCCTTGAATGTAGGTCTCAAGACTATGACCATTTATATTGCCACCAAGAAAAAATTAAATACTGAGGTATAAATCTAATAAAATTTATAAAAGATCTACTTGAGGAAAATTATAAAACTCTGATTTAAAAAAATTTTTTAATCTAAATAAATGGAAAGAAATTTCATGCTCATTGATAAGACTCAAATGCCAGTTCTTTCCAACTTGATCTACACCACACTCAATCACAGTCACAATCCTGGCAAGTTATAGGGTGGACATGAACAAACTGATTCTGAAGATAGTCCTGTACAGACATTACAAAAATGCAGTGGTTGCCAGAGGCTCAATGTGCAGGGTGGTGAATTTGAGACAAATAAGTGGAAAATAGCATTTTTAGGGTTTTAAAACTCTTTTTTTACTATTGAGTAATGGTTGATATATGATATTATACATTTGTTGAAACACCTAGTATACTGCAACACAAAGAGTGAACTCTAATATAAACAATGCACTTAAAATGTATCTGAATCAGTTCATCAATTGTAATAGGTGTGCCACACTAATGCAAGATAATAATAGGGGAAAATGTGGGTGTGAGAGTGTCAGATATGGGAACTCTATACTTTCTGAACAATTTTTCTATAAATCTTAAAATATTCTAAAAATCTATTGGAAACATATCTTTACTAAAATGAATAGAGAATCACTGAATGGAAGAAATATTTATAATACAGGCAACTGACATAAAAGTTTAGTCCAGATTATATAATCCTTCCAAATCAGTATGAATGAGACAAATTACACAATTTAAAAATGGACAAAAGAATTGGATAGGCATTTCACATAGAAAAATACACAAATGCTAATAATCTCATGAATACCCATTATCATTGGTCATCAGGGAAATTAAACTAAAATCGTAATGAGATACTATTATGCATCTCTTAGAGTAGTTAAAATAAAAGACTGACAATACTAAATATTGACAAAGATATAATAATATGAATATTACTGCTAGAAATATAAAGTGATAAAATAACATCAAAGCAGTTTGACAATTTCTAATAATAGTTCAGAATACAGCTATCCTAGGGACCATCAATTTTACTTTCTGATGCTGCCCAATAGTTGTGAAAATGTACATCTATAAAAAGATATACACAAATATTTATAGCTGCTTTATTCATAATAATGAATACTGGAAACAACCAAAATGTCTTATCTGCAGGAACATCTATTAAAATGTTGGTTTTATTCATACACTGGAATGCTATTCCAGTAATAAAAAGGATCATTCTTTAGATACCACAACATGGATCAACCTCAGAAACATTGTTCTAAGCAAGAGAAATGAGATAGAAAATGTACACATTTTTTATCTCACTTAAATCAGGCTTTAGAATAGACAAAAATCATCTACAGGGAAAAAAATAAAAATGACTGACTCCTGGACTTTGGCAGTAAAGAAAAGGAAAGAATGTCTGGGGAGTGACAAGAGGAATATTTGTTGTGTGATTGAAATAGTCTGTCTTGATAACAGTGGGGTATATTTTTGTGTGTATGTTTTAGATGTATAAGCAGTATCCGCACATTTTACTAATATAACTTTTCCCTCAGTGAAGAATAATTTTCTTCAAAAAAAGAAATAAAGTTTGTAAGAGCAGTGAAGTGCAGTTCTGAGAAATAATCATGGCTGCAGAGTTATACATGTAGGATCATCACATAGTTATGGTTGTGCAGAAATGACACAAGCAGGATACAACTCCTAACCTTGACCTAGATTTACAGTTCTAGATAGAACACATGCTCAGCAATTTGCCATTTACTAATTGTGGGCTCTTGGGTAATTAACATAATCTCTGTAATGGTGGGTTTCCTTGTTTATATTAGAAGTGCCAAGATTTCAATTATTTCATTATTTATTAAGGTAAAATAATTAATGTGTTTAGTATAGGATTTGGTTCATAGTAAATACTCAGGAAAAATTATTGCTGTTACTACTACTGAGCAGACAGGGTAACCTAGTTAATAAATGTGGTTTTAAATTAAGTACTTCTCATACTAATTGGCACTGCAATTGCCATATAGAATATGCATACAACAAAAATCCATAAATTATTTTCTCATGTAAGTATTACTATTAGGTGACAGCATCATTAAATAGATGAGAGAAAAAAATTATTTTCCCATAACACTTTCAAAAAAATCCATCACACACACTGATAAAGAACACATTAAATCAGTCTCCATCATTCAGAATAAATGAGAGAAAATCAATTTTTTAAAAATAGAAATGTATTTGGACTTTGAAAATGATGTATTTACAAGTTTAAGTCATTAGTGATGACATTTTAATGAATGGGTAAGATTGCTGGCAATTACCACATTAGTCTTTTGACTAAATGGTTGTTTGAGATTTCCCTTAAGATGTTTTAAACAGCCTCTGACCCTATGCCTCTTTTTTTCCTATTTTTTTCCTTAGAATTCACCTCTAAAATTAGTTGAACAGTGTGGGGAAGTTGGGGTTCCTATGGCCAGGATCCTCACTGAACTTAAACCACCTGATGCTGTAACTGGCCTGTTGCTAGGCTACCACTTCCACACCTTTAGGCAGTAAGCTATTGCGCTATATAGAGAGCTCAGACCAGTGTGCTGGGTGGAGGCAGAGATGCTAGTGCTCGTCCTACTGACGGGAGAACAAACTGGGTAATAAACCCTTTCACCCCAAAGAACGTTTTGCTGTCAATTTCCTTCATCACATTGAATCCATAGCGAACTTGCCTGGGGCTGAAACCCATTGGCAAGACAATTGGTAAAGGTCGGCAGGGTTCATTGTTGACCAAGGAAAGATAGGCCGCCCTTATGGGAGGGGTGCTTCAGCGTACTGCTCCTGTGAATGGGGAGACAGTGAATTATCCCCCAAAGGGTATGTGGTCTGAGATGGCTTGCCTCCTAGAGGACTGGACCCCACCCCAAGATTGGAGGCAAGTGGAGGTGACACTTGAGGCAGTAGGGGTGGCCCTTGGTATAGTAAGTAGATCCTTTGAGAAACAGAGTGCCCGTGAGGCAGCGGGGACTTTGGGTTGGCTGCTTCTCACAGTATTAAGAAGGTCTACAGAAGAGACCCAAGAAATGGTGGCACAAAAACACGAACAGCAAACTTCTGTGGATTCCCTGAAGAAGGAAATGGCATTGATGCAAGAGGAGGCAGCACGAGAACACTGGCAGCGAGGTGCCATTGGAGAGGTAAACAATTCTTTACAGAATGAGACGGCAGTGCTGCCAGGTGTTCTGAGGGAGGAACAGCCATGCAGGAAAAAGATGAACTCCTGAGGGAAGCACAGGCAGAGGTGCTACGAGAACGTCAGCTGCAAAGCATTGAGTAAGAGAGCTTCTGAAGACTGAGGTAGCATTGCTGTGAGGCACAGTAGAAAAGGTAAAGGTTGTAGCAGAGGAGGCACTCGAGGGAGGGGAGAGAAAGGTGCCATTAGCCCCATAAATGAAGGAGCTGGGGAAGGATGAAGGGGTGTTGCTAGAGACACTGGCACCTCCTGTATTGAAAGCATGCCTGCCTAGTGGTTGTAAAGAAAATAAAGACCCAGCCACTGAAAGTTCCCCAAGGAGAGGAGCAGCCCCCTTCCCAGGTCGTGGAGCACTCTATTGTCCACCGCTATACTCAGGCTTGAGCTGGTGGATTTGGGCTCCCGGTTTAGGCAGAAGCCCTCGGAGTCAATATCAGCTTGGCTTCTGCATCTGTAGGACTTAGGGGTGGATGGAATTGTTCTGTTGGGATCATAGATGGGAAAGCTGTCTTCCCTGACAGTGCAACCTGCCTTGAGGCAGCGATTACAAAATGCACATCAGACCCCAGAGAGTCACCCCCTCCTTGATTGGCTTATGGCTGCACTTCATGCTGTGTGGCCCAATCCAGTTAATATACCATCCTATCCTGTTAGATGACAGATGTATGCTGAGCTCCAACAGGTGTTATGAGAGCTAGGCATAAGAAATGCCATCTGTAGTCCAGAGAATTATGGCCTGTGCATGCACCTCTAGTAGCACTATATATAGACCCTTCAGTAACCCCCATGGGGAAAGGAGTAAAAGTATGGTACACTAGACCTGGAAGGGACCCCCTTCCTGCTGTAGTCCTATCACAGGACCACTCTCTTGCATGCGTCCTACCTAATGGACAAGATTTGCCTATGTTGGTGTCATAAAAATATGTGTCTTATGACCCCTAAAGTCTTTGAGGATTGGGAACTTCCTCTGGCTTGAGGATTATTATAATTTTTTGTTATTAGGAACCTCCTCTGGCTTGAGGATTATTATAATTTTTGTTACCTATATCAAAATCTTGCTGTATCTTAATTTTTATTATCTCTAAGTTGTTGTTATCCTCTATTGCTATTGTGGAATCTGGTTACAGAGCTCCAGCTTTCTCACACAGGGACCATGGCAGAAGACTGAAAGAGTACAGACTGTAAGGCGAGAATCCTGGAGGGGTGGAGTGTGGGGAAGTTGGGTTTCCTATGGCCAGGATCCTCACTGAACTTAAACCACCTGATGATGTAACTGGCCTGTTGCTAGGCTACTGCTTCCACACCTTTAGGCAATAAGCTATTATTGCACTATATAGAGAGCTCGGCCCAGTGCACTGCGTGGAGGCAGAGATGCTAGTGCTCCACTTACCACTGGAAGAACAAGCCGGGTAATAAACCCTTTCACCCCAAAGAACGTTTTGCTGTCAATTTCTTTGGTCACATTGAATCTATAGCAAACTTTCCCAGGGCTGAAACCCATTGGCAACACAAACAGCAAACTTCAGTTCCTTCTAAACCTAACTCAAATTTTAAAAGTTGACCAAAAAAACTATCATCTGCTAAGTGTCAGGAGCTAAAATTCTCACAGCATAAAAAATATTTAACTCTCCACACCCTTCCAAATTTCATATTTAGGAGAAAGCAGCGCTGATGTTTTCTGTCTTCTGATTTTTTATACCTGAAGAAAGTTTAAGAGGTCAGCCATGATGTCCATGCAAAACATACATATAGTGATAGCAATTCTATTTCCTAGATTTGGCAGATATTTTAAAGTATTTGTTGAGAAATACCAATCTGAATATAACTCACAAACGCTGTCCTATTCGATGAAAAATTTTATTGGATTTGTGCCATATTGATGCTCTTCCCTCTGCCTGAAATGTCTCATTCCATTCATCCATTCTCTTATTCAACTCAATTCAAATTATCCTTTAAAGTCTCTCAACCTTCATCAAAGAATTTCTATTTATTTCCTCTGTCTTGTCTTTCACTTACTTTGTATTTCTCATGTATCACTTTTCAAATGCTGCCTTACACTATGGTTAGTTCTTACCTATTTTTGAGAGGTGTGTTCTCATTAAATCTCTGGTGATTAAATTGAGCACATAAAACTGCTGCCATTGCTATTTTGAAATGCAGTGCCACTATGCTTCATGACTTGAAACCTCATTATAATTCATCCTTAATTTGTTTTTTTACATTTCCTACTTAAATACCTTTTAAAGTAAACTGTATTTTAAAAAATACCATGTAAGCCTATTCACAAAAAGTATGTTTATGTACAAGTTCTAATAACCACAGGAAGAAAAAATCTAAAATGTTGTGTTTAATTTTCTTTTATCCTTTACCCAGAGGTCTTAACTCTGTTCTCCAAATGTTAAAGAATTTTACAAAATTTACACCTACAACTAGAGGTTATTTTCAAGAAGCCCTAGAGAATTAAGATCAAATAAGTTATATGGACTTCAGTGATTGCCAACAAGGAAAGTCAATTTCCAATACTAATATTTAGGAATTTAATTTGATTGTGGAGACCAGCTCCACAAACCAGCTGAACCTGAGAGGTGTGGATGAGATTAAGGGAAACACAGAGGAAGATATAAGAAAGACACAGCAATCAAAGCTGGGATCAGGAGGTCCACTGACCACTGGTGGCAGACAAGTGATGCAGTTTATTTTCTAAGCACAGCTTATATAGACAGGCTCACAATAATATCACTTCCAAGCCAATCTCATATTTGGTGTCATCACTTCCACTTCTGGTGATCTTACTTCTGGTGATATTACTTCAGGTGATATCACTTCCTGCTGCCCGGATCTGGTGATGTCACTTTCAGGGTGACAACACTTCTGGGGTGATATTGCTTCTGGCCCTCCACATTTAATCACTCTTTTATCATAATTAAGGGTAATATTGCTTGGAGGCATGTAGCTTAATCTATAAAGGGTTAAGAAAAACTTACATCCATATAAATTTACTTAGCAATATTCTACATGAATGCCATGCTTTGTATTTTTCCCTGTGGTTACAATTAATCATGAAAACATGAGTCACAAATCCGTGCCGCTAAATGCAAGGGAGTAAAAAAAAGAGTACAGATGTTTGGAGACTTGCTGAGTGGTCCAACATTGCATAAGTTCTTTAACTGGTTCATGTGCTGAAATGATAGACACATGACTTAAGAAGAAACAATGCAGTTAGCAGGAGAAAATCTACTCACTGACAGGTGACATGTACATTTTTCATTCCCTCTGAACTTTGACTTCCTCAGCTATAAACTGGTAACATCCATGCCTTTCTCTTATGGTTGTTTTGGTAAGGATCTCATTGTAGATGTGGATGTGTTTTGTCTGATGCTTACTACCTTCAGAAATAATTGGTAAATTTCTAACTTTTCTTCTTGCTTTATTCTAACTTCCTGGGGCCAACGTGATGGAACTGTAACCTATACCAAACTTCATTGCTCATAATTGTTGATGTAAGGAATCAGGTCATTACTTTGTGAGCTCACCTGCTATTTGACCCTAAGCAAATAATTCTGAAGTCAGTCTGTTATGCAAGGAAGAGGAATTTGAGTATTAATTTAATAAGAATATTCTGCCAGGGTTCAAATCCCTTCTCTGCTACTTTGTATCTAGTGTAGTGAGACCTTTTTCTGGCTCAGTTTCATGATGTATAATAATAATACCTACTTGATTGGATCGGTGTGACACTTCAAGAGTAAATACTAAATATTTAAAGCACTTAGAACAGGACCAGAAAAATAGTAAACACATTACTTTTCTTAGTAGATACATTCTCTGAAGCCAAGTACCTCATCTTAACAAAAAAACAGCTTTACTGAGGTAAAAATTAACATCAGTAACTGCACATATTTAATCTGTACATTTTGATGAGTTTGGATAATAAAAGCATACATGATGCCACCATCACAATCAAGGTGATAGACATAGCCAACACCTCTCAGAGTGTCCTTGCCCCCTTTACTTTCATGGTAAGTCAGTTTAAAAAATGGGCAAAAGACTTGAATAGATAGTATTCCAAAAAAGACAAATAGCCAACAGGCACATGAAAAGATGTTCAACATAATTAGTTATCAGGGAAATCCAAATCAAAACTACAGTGAGATAGTCAGAATGTAAATTGGATATGAGGATGGTAAGGAAGCATGGAAAATATAGCCAGTGATTCTGTAACATCTTTTTGTGTTGACAGATACCAACTGCAGTAGTTGGAGTGTGGGTTTAAAAATGTTGGTAACTGTTGAACCACTGTGTTGTGTATTTGAAACCAATATAATATTACATATCAACTATATTTCAATTAAAAAAATTACAATGAGATACCTCAAAAATCTGTTAGTATGATTTTTACTAAATATATATAATATATGTGTATATATATAACAAATATTGGTGAAGTTGTGGAGAAATTGGAAGAATCCTTGTACAGTCTTGGTGGGTAGGCAAAATGGTTCAGCAACTGTAGAAAGCACTGTGGAGATTCCTCAAGAAATTAAAAATAGAAGTACTGTATGATCCAGCAATCCTATTTCTGGGTAGATATCCAAAGGAATTAAAATCAGCATCTTGAAGAGATATCTGTACCCCCATGTTTATTGTAACACTGTTCACAGTAGACAGTATGTCATACAAAGTATGGAAACAACCCAAATGTCCAAAAGATGAATAAAGAAAATGTGGTATATACATACAATGGAATATTACTCAGTTGGTATATAACACAATGGAATATTACTCAGCTGGTATATACATACAATGGAATATTACTCAGCTGGTATATAATACAATGGAATATTACTCAGCTGGTATATACATACAATGGAATATTACTCAGCTGGTATATAATACAATGGAATATTACTCAGCTGGTATATACATACAATGGAATATTATTCAGTTGGTATATACATGCAATGGAATATTATTCAGCCAAGTACCTCATCTTACATCCTGCACTTCTAGCCCAGGAGTGACCATTTGAATGTGAGGAAATCAGTAATTCATAATAGATATTAAGCATATTTATGATAAGTTCTTCTTAGTGCTTACATACAATTTTCTTAGCTTGTAAACATTTTATAATTTAAGAAAAACTCAGATGTTTGGTACATAAATTAATAAGAATGTTATATCTCACTTGATCTGAATGTGTTTTGTAGATGGGAATCTAAGTTTTCTTAATTTTAGCTTTTTATACAAATATTAAACATTGTAAATTAGTATTGGAATGTTACAAAGTTCAAATGACTTTTGCCCAGTTACTTTTCACATCAAACTCATTCCATTGAGGATGCACTTAATAAAATGATGAGGTGACTCCTTTGGCTCTCATTCTTACTCTCCTTTACTCTGTTGGCTGAATATAGTTTTCTGGATGTTTATGTTTGCAGACCTGCAATTATTGCCTTCTAATCTTACAGCTGTTTTCTACAGAATCCTCTAAACACTCAGTATGCCTATCCACCAAAACCCATTCCTCATTTCATAAGCAAGAAGAAGTTTCCAAAGACATCAGAGGCATATATACATCATGGTAAAAAGTCTTTTGAATTAAAACATGTGCATCAGCATAGTGCATCATTAAAAGTAATTAATTTTTTTGTATTCATCATAATATGTAATTGTACCAGTACTTTACATTATGTGTAGCAAACTACCTTCTTTCGGGAATTAGCAGCCATTTATTTAACTCATGATTTTGAGGTTCAACTTGACAGCTGTTCTGATCTGGACTGGCTTAGCTGATCAATGCAGTTAGTTGGTGGCATTACTGGGGTATGATTGTCTAGGATGTCCACACTTATACTACTGTGGGAACTCTGGTTGGATCATCTCTCTGGCCTCCAGTGGTTTGGCTTGTTTCTGTTCCATGTGGTCTTATCCTCCAGTAGGCTAGCTCAGGCTGCTTCTTCGGATGATAGAAAGATTTCCATCATATGAAGGAATCTTTTTTTTGTAGAAAATTATTTTTTATTGAAGGGTAGTTGACACACAGTATTACATTAGTTTCAGGTGTACAACACAGTGATTCAACATTTATATACATGATAATTCTAGGTACCAGCTATCACCATACCAAGTTGTTACAATATTTTGACTATATTACTTATGCTATACATTACATGCCGGTTACTTATTTATTTTACAATTGGAAGTGTGTACTTTTTTTTTGTTTGTGAGGGCATCTCTCATATTTATTGATCAAATGGTCATTAACAACAATAAAATTCTGTATAGGGGAGTCAATGCTCAATGCACAATCATCAATCCACCCCAAGCCTAATTTTCATCAATCTGCAATCTTCTGAAGCATAACGAACAAGTTCTTACATGGAGAACAAATTCTTACATAGTGAATAAGTTACATGGTGAACAGTACAAGGGCAGTCATCACAAAAATTTTCAGTTTTGCTCATGCATTATGAACTATAAAAAGTCAGTTCAAATATGAATACTCATTTGATTTTTATACTTGATTTATATGTGGATACCACATTTCTCTCTTTATTATTATTATTTTTAATAAAATGCTGAAGTGGTAGGTAGATACAAGATAAAGGTAGAAAACATAGTTTAGTGTTGTAAGAGAGCAAATGTAGATGATCAGGTGTGTGCCTGTAGACTATGTGTTAATCCAAGCTAGACAAGGGCTATAAAACATCCATGGATGCAGATTTCTCTCAGAACTGGGGGGTGAGGTTCTAAGCCTCACCTCTGTTGATCCACAGTTTCTCACCTGATGACCTGCCTGCGACTGTGCCTGTCTTAGGTTGTTCCTCCCTTGAGGAATCTTACCCATCTCTGGCTAAACAGTCATCTTCCGGGGCCATACAGGGAAATGTAAAGTTGGTAAGTGATAGAGAAGCCTTATTGTTTGAAAAGGTTAGCTTTTTACTTCTTTGCATATTTATGCCCTGTAGCTTCTATGCCCAGCATTTGTCTTGACGTATCTTTACCACTTGGAAGAATTATGATACTCGGTAAATTTGATATGAGGCACGAATTCTATTTAAGGGTTGTAATTAGGAAGGAAGAAGAAAAGCTATAGAAGTAGCAGGCGGAAGAAAACATGGGAAGATTGATTATGTCTTTGACATATCTTCTTGTAGAGTAACTTCAGCATGTATAGGTTTTAAGCTACTACTTAAATTGCACACACACATTAACATAATAGGAGTATAGTTACATAACCAAAGCATACCTGTAATTACCAGCCATCTCCAGTGAAACCAAGAAAACCAGTTAGGCACCTTAGGCATTTGTGAAAACTTATCTATGATATGGTGGATATTGTCCAACTGAACTTGAACAGTCTGAGAGAAATCAGACAAATTAAAACAACCCATTCCTGGGGACTGTTCACATCCCACATGATCCTCCAACAGTAAATAGTCTGCAGTTGTAAGATTTTGGAGCGCTACAATTTGTATTTCTCGTAATTCTTCGCTGAGTTCCAAGAGTATAGATCCAGTCAAATTTGCTGTTTTACTGTATGCACAGGCCAGCTTAGATATCTCCTTCTTCATTCCCATGACAAGTCCAGAAACTGGTGGGATGAGTGCATCTAAACCTGTAGCAGTGCGTGGATGTTTGTTGGGGTTTTTTGATGATCATCTTCTAGCGTGAGTCTTCCAGAGAGTGCTGATGTTGGAAGTTCTTTTTCATATCGTATCTTAGTTCATTTTCGGGGTAGCCCAATTAGGCTTTGATCCTCTGTATATACACAAACAGACCCTTTGCCTACACTTTCATATGCCTTTTATACCCTTGTGTAGAACTCATTGGAGGTCACCACACAGGAACTGCCTTAATTTTTTTTTCGGTATCATTAATTTACACTTACATGATGAATATTATGTTTACTAGGCTCTCCTCTATGCCAGGTCCCCCCTATAAACCCCTTTACAGTCACTGTCCATCAGCATAGAAAAATGTTGTAGAATCCCTACTTGCCTTCTCTGTGTTGTACAGCCCTCCCCTACCTCCCACCCCCCCATGCATGCTAATCTTAATACCCCCCTTCTTCTTACCCCCCTTATCCCTCCCTATCCACCCATCCTCCCCAGTCCCTTTCTCTTTGGTACCTCTTAGTCCATTCTTGAGTTCTGTGATTCTGCTGCTGTTTTGTTCCTTCAGTTTTTCCTTTGTTCTTATACTCCACAGATGAGTGAGATCATTTGGTATTTCTCTTTCTCCGCTTGGCTTGTTTCTCTGAGCATAATACCCTCCAACTCCATCCATGTTGCTGCAAATGGTTGGATTTGCCCTTTTCTTATGGCTGAGTAGTATTCCATTGTGTATATGTACCACATCTTCTTTACCCATTCATCTATCGATGGACATTTAGGTTGCTTCCAATTCTTGGCTATTGTAAATAGTGCTGTGATAAACATAGGGGTGCATTGGTCTTTCTCAAATTTGATTGCTGCATTCTTAGGGTAAATTCCTAGGAGTGCAATTCCTGGGTCAAATGGTAAGTCTGTTTTGGGCATTTTGATGTACATCCATACTGCTTTCCAGAATGGTTGAACTAATTTACATTGCCACCAGCAGTGCAGGAGGGTTCCCCTTTCTCCACAGCCTCGCCAACATTTGTTGTTGTTTGTCTTTTGGATGGCAGCCATCCTTACTGGTGTGAGGTGATACCTCATTGTAGTTTTAATTTGCATTTCTCTGATAATTAGCGATGTGGAGCATCTTTTCATGTGTCTGTTGGCCATCTGTATTTCTTTTTTGGAGAACCGTATATTCAGTTCCTCTGCCCATATTTTAATTGGGTTATTTCTTTTTTGTTTGTTGAGGCATGTGAGCTCTTTATATATTCTGGATGTCAAGCCTTTATTGGATGTGTCGTTTTCAAATATATTCTCCCATAGTGTAGGGTTCCTTTTTGTTCTATTGATGGTGTCTTTTGCTGTACAGAAGCTTTTCAGCTTAATATAGTCCCACTTGTCCATTTTTGCTGTTGTTTTCCTTGCCCGGGGAGATATGTTCAAGAAGAGGTCACTCATGTTTATGTCTAAGAGGTTTTTGCCTATGTTTTCTTCCAAGAGTTTAATGGTTTCATGACTTACATTCAGGTCTTTGATCAATTTTGAGTTTACTTTTGTATATGGGGTTAGACAGTGGTCCAGTTTCATTCTCCTACATGTAGCTGTCCAGTTTTGCCAGCACCATCTGTTGAAGAGACTGTCATTTCGCCATTGTATATCCATGGCTCCTTTATCAAATATTAATTGACCATATATGTCTGGGTTAATGTCTGGATTCTCTAGTCTGTTCCATTGGTCTGTGGCTCTGCTCTTGTGCCAGTACCAAATTGTCTTGATTACTATGGCTTTATAGTAGAGCTTGAAGATGGGGAGTGTGATCCTCCCTACTTTATTCTTCTTTCTCAGGATTGCTTTGGCTATTCGGGGTCTTTGGTGTTTCCATATGAATTTTTGAATTATTTGTTCCAGTTCATTGAACAATGTTGCTTGTAGTCTCATAGGGATTGCGTTAAATCTGTACATTGCTTCAGGCAGGATGGCCATTTTGACGATATTAATTCTTCCTAACCATGAGCATGGGATGAGTTTCCATCTGTTAGTGTCCCCTTTAGTTTCTTTTAAGAGTGACTTGTAGTTTTCAGAGTATAAGTCTTTCACTTCTTTGGTTAGGTTTATTCCTAGGTATTTTATTTTTTTTGATGCAATTGTGAATGGAGTTGTTTTCCTGATTTCTCTTTCTGTTGGTTCATTGTTAGTGTATAGGAAAGCCACAGATTTCTGTGTGTTGATTTTGTATCCTGCAACTTTGCTGTATTCCGATATCAGTTCTAGTAGTTTTGGGGTGAAGTCTTTTGGGATTTTTATGTACAGTATCATGTCATCTGCAAATAGTGACAGTTTAACTTCTTCTTTACCAATATGGATTCCTTGTATTTTTTGTTTTGTCTGATTGCCGTGGCTAGGAACTCCAGTACTATGTTAAATAACAGTGGGGAGAGTGGGAATCCCTGTCTACTCCCCGATCTCAGAGGAAATGCTTTCAGCTTCTCGCAGGTCAATGTAATGTTGGCTGTGGGTTTATCATAGATAGCCTTTATTATGTTTAGGTACTTGCCCTCTATTCCCATTTTGCTGAGAGTTTTTATCATGAATGGATGTTGAACTTTGTCAAGTGCTTTTTCAGCATCTATCAGGATGATCATGTGGTTTTTGTCTTTCTTTTTGTTGATGTGGTGGATGATGTTGATGGACTTTCGAATGTTGTACCATCTTTGCATCCCTGGGATGAATCCCACTTTTTCATGGTGTGTGATCCTTTTGATGTATTTTTGAATTCGGTTTGCTAATATTTTGTTGAGTATTTTTGCATCTATGTTCATCAGGGATATTGGTCTGTAGTTTTCTTTTTTGGTGGGGTCTTTGCCTGGTTTTGGTATTAGGGTGATGTTACTTTCATAGAATGAGTTTGGGAGTATCCCCTCCTCCTCTATTTTTTGGAAAACTTTAAGGAGAATGGGTACTACGTCTTCCTTGTATGTCTGATAAAATTCCGAGATAAATCTATCTGGCCTGGGGGTTTTGTTCTTTGGTAGTTTTTTGATTACCACTTCAATTTCGTTGCTGGTAATTGGTCTTTTTAGATTTTCTGTTTCTTTCTGTGTCAGTCTTGGAAGGTTGTATTTTTCTAGGAAGTTGTTCCATTTCTCCTAGGTTTCCCAGCTTATTAGCATATAGGTTTTCAAAGTATTCTCTAATAATTTTTGTATTTCTGTGGGGTCCGTCGTTATTTTTCCTTTCTCTTTTCTGACACTGTTGATTTGTGTTGACTCTCTTTTCCTCTTAATAAGTCTGGCTAGAGGCTTATCTATTTTGTTTATTTTCTCAAAGAACCAGCTCTTGGTTTCAATGATTTTTGCTATTGTTTTTTTCTTCTCAATTTTATTTATTTCTTCTCTGATCGTTATTATATCCCTCCTTCTGCTGAACTTAGGCCTCATTTGTTCTTCTTTTTCCAATTTTGATAATTGTGACATTAGACCATTCATTTGGGATTGCTCTTCCTTTTTTAAATATGCTGGGATTGCTATATACTTTCCTCTTAAGACTGCTTTTGCTGTGTCCCACAGAAGTTGGGGCTTAGTGTTGTTGTTGTCATTTGTTTTTATATAGTGCTGGATCTCCATTTTGATTTGGTCATTGATCCATTGATTATTTAGGTGCATGTTGTTAAGCCTCCATGTGTTTGTGAGCCTTTTTGCTTTCTCTGTACAGTTTATTTCTAGTTTTATGCCTTTGTGTTCTGAAAAGTTCATTGGTAGGATTTCAATCTTTTGGAATTTACTGAGGCTCTTTTTGTGGCCTAATATGTGGTCTATTCTGGAGAATGTTCCATGTGCACTTGAGAAGAATGTGTATCCTGTTGCTTTTGGATGTAGAGTTCTGTAGATGTCTATTAGGTCCATCTGCTCTACTGTGTTGTTCAGGGCTTCCTTGTCCTTACTTATTTTCTGCCCGGTGGATCTATTCTTTGGGGTGAATGGTGTGTTGAAGTCTCCTAGAATGAATGCATTGCAGTCTATTTCCCCCTTTAGTTCTGTTAGTATTTGTTTCACATATGCTGGTGCTCCTGTGTTGTGTGCATATATATTTAGAATGGTTATATCCTCTTGTTGGCCTGAGCCCTTTATCATTATGTAGTGTCCTTCTTTATCTCTTGTTACTTTCTTTGTTTTGAAGTCTATTTTGTCTATTAGTACTGCAACCCCTGTTCTCTTTTCGCTGTTCTTTTCCTGAAATATGTTTTTCCATTCCTTGACTTTTAGTCTGTACATGTCTTTGGGTTTGAGGTGAGTTTCTTGTAAGCAGCATATAGATGGGTCTTGCTTTTTTATCCATTCTATTACTCTGTGTCTTTTGATTGGTGCATTCAGCCCATTAACATTTAGGGTGACTATTGAAAGATATGTACTGATAGCCATTGCAGGCTTTAAATTCGTGGTTACCAAAGGTTCAAGGTTAGCCTCTTTAATATCTTACTGCCTAACTTAACTCGCTTATTGAGCTGTTATATACACTTTCTGGAGATTCTTTTCTTCTCTCCCTTCTTATTCCTCCTCCTCGATTCTTCATATGTTGGGTGTTTTGTTCTGTGCTCTTTCTAGGAGTGCTCCTATCTAGAGCAGTCCCTGTAAGATGTCCTGTAGAGGTGGTTTGTGGGAAGCAAATTCCCTCAGCTTTTGTTTTTCTGGGAATTATTTAATCCCACCATCATATTTAAATGATAGTTGTGCTGGATACAGTATCCTTGGTTCAAGGCCCTTCTGTTTCATTGCATTAAATATATCATGCCTTTCTCTTCTGGCCTGTAGGGTTTCTGTCGAGAAGTCTGATGTTAGCCTGATGGGTTTTCCTTTATAGGTTACCTTTTCTCTCTAGCTGCCTTTAAAACTCTTTCCTTGTCCTTGATCTTTGCCATTTTAATTATTATGTGTATTGGTGTTTTCTTCCTTGGATCCTTTCTGTTGGGGGTTCTGTGTATTTCCGTGGTCTGTTCAATTTTTTCCTCCCCCAGTTTGGGGAAGTTTTCAGCATTTATTTCTTCCAAGATACTTTCCATCCCTTTTCCTCTCTCTTCTTCTTCTGTTACCCCTATAATATGGATATTGTTCCTTATGGATTGGTCACACAGTTCTCTTAATATTTTTTCATTCCTGTAGATCCTTTTACCTCTCTCTATGTCAGCTTCTGTGCGTTCCTGTTCTCTGGTTTCAATTCCATCAATGGCCTCTTGCATCCTATCCATTCTGCTTATAAATCCTTCCAGAGTTTGTTTCATTTCTGTCATCTCCTTTCTGGCATCTGTGATCTCCCTCCGGACTTCATCCCATATGTCTTGCGTATTTCTCTGCATCTCTGTCAGCATGTTTATGATTTTTATTTTGAATTCTTTGTCAGGAAAACTTGTTAGCTCTGTCTCCTTCTCTGGTGTTGTCTCTGTGATCTTTGTCTGCCTGTAGCTTTGCCTTTTCATGGTGATAGGAATAGTTTGCAGAGCTGGGACTAGTGACGGCTGGAAGGACTTCCTTTCTTGTTGGTTTGTAGCCCTCCTGTTCTGGGAGAACAGCGACCTCTAGTGGCTTGTGCTGGGTAGCTGCTTCCTGCCCGGCTGCTATGGAGTTTATCTCTGCTGTTGTTCTGAGCGTTGCCTGGCTCGGGCAGCTGCTCCAAAGTGGTGGAAACAAAACAATGACCTCAAAAAAAAAAAAAAAAAAAAAAATTTGCGCTCGTTCATCTTTATTCTCCAGCGTCAGCCTCAGGCATCTGCTCACCGGTCTTGCTGCCCTGTTTTCCTTGTATTGGGGTCCCTATCCCTTTAAGCCTTCCAAAATCGCTCGCCAAAACAAAACAGAAAAAAAAAAAAAATGGCCGCTCTCTTTTCTTATGTCCTCCTGCGCCAGGCCTCCGGTACCCGCTCACCGTTCTTGTTGCCCTATTTCCCTAGTATCCAGGGCCCCACGCAAGCACTGTGTCTGCGCTCTTGTCCGGATAGCGCGGGCTGGGTGTTCATCAGTCCTGGGCTCCATCTCCCTCCCTCTCTTCTTATTCTTCTCCTGCCGGGAGCTGGGGGGAGGGGCGGTCGGGTCCCGCCAGGCCGGGGTTTGTATCTTATCCTCTTTACGGGGCCCTGGGTTCTCGCATGTGTGGATGTGGTCTGGATGTTGTCCTGTGTCCTCTGGTCTTTATTCTAGGAAGAGTTGTCTTTGTTATATTTTCATAGATATATGTGGTTTGGGGAGGAGATTTCCGCTGCTCTACTCACGCCACCATCTTGGCTCCTAATCCATTTGAAGGAATCTTAAAGTGCCTTTCAAGTCTCTGCTTGCATCATGCTTACTACTGTCCCCTTAGCCTTAAAGTGTCGTAAGACTGGCCCAACTCTGAGAGGTTACTGAAAGGCTCTGCTTCTTAATGGGAAGGGGTAAAAAGTACTGTTTCAATTTTACAATCAGCCATGCTGTCTACATCACACACATACATGCACACATATAAATCCATATATCAAATACACATATCAACTTATCTAATATATGTATTTGTGTGCATATATGATTAAAATATAAACTAATGCCCTTTTAGGGCAACACAAAAATCACTTCATATCTTTGTAGATATATCAGATATCAAAAAAATTTATGCATAAGCAAATAAATGAAGGCATGTTATGACACTGCATTACTTCTCTCAGCAAGTCACATCACCCTATTTTTCTTTGGCGAAATTGAAGACCTCCATTATATGCTATTGTTTTGTATTTGGTTGCATAAATATTATCAGCAATATAATGTGTTGCCAGACTGCTCTGTGTATACAGAGTCCTATCCTATGCACTAAGGAGTAAAAAGAAAAAAAGTTTTAGATGGTGTAACTTAAACTCTACTTGAAGTGAACCTACAGATACATATGTACCATTAGCCTGAGCAGTAAATCCTACGTAAGTTAGTGTAATTGTTGGCACAGGGCTTTGACTGGAAGGACTCGGGTAAGATGACACCTGGGAAAATTGTATGATGAGTTTTGATGTCAAGAAGAGTACACAGATGTGCAGAAGGACTACGTAGGAGAGGTGTGAGGTAGATTCCTTGAAAAAATAGGAAGTATGTTAAGATAGGAGAAAAAAATAGTACCTGTAACATTGACCTAGGGAGCTTAATGTCATAAGCAAAGGAGAATTATTGAATCATTTTAGGAAAAAAACATAATCAAATTTGATAGTCACTCCTACATGTGCCTTCTCTAATTAGCAAGACTTTAAACAGCTCAAAAGTATAAAATTGCATTTTAACTTATTTTATCAGGTTTAATATAACCTACTTTTAGTAATTTTAAACTTGTGCAAAACATATCACCAGATATTTAAGTGTAAATGAGTCTGGTTTCCTCTTCTAATAATATAAACTGTAATTTAAGAAACAGTATAAATATGATTCTTACAGGGTACTCCACAAAATATGAAAAGTAATAAAAATTATCATGGAAGTAATTAAAGTTGGACATTGGTGAGGTTTTCCATGATGCATAGAATTAGATTAAAGGTTCAAGGTCTCTTTAGAAGTTGACTCTTCATAACACACAGTGTCAAATGTAACTTTTCCTGTTGTCTTTGAGTTTCTTTGCTTTTGGGAGTGGCTCTAGTAGAGAAGAAAACTAGGAGCTAAATCAAAAGCAGACCATAGTAAGACACTTTAAACTAGTTATTTATACAAGTCCAGCCTATCTGAGGGGAGAAGAGAGTAATGGTTAAAAAGAACTACAAATTGAGAATTTATTTGGAGAGAGAACTAGATGAGAAGTGGATGCAACTGCTGTGCACTTCAACTCACTGAATCTAGATCATTTAATAAATCAATAACACCCTAGTTCATTTAATTTTAGGTATATAAACTTTAATCTTCTCAATATTCAGAAACTTCAGATTGGGGTGGAATATAATGATATGGTATATACACCTACATAGATTTTTTTTTAAATGACAACCAGGAAAATGTAGTGAAATTGGAGTTAAAATAATAAAATATTTCAGTATGTAAGGATTGATTTGTTTTTGATTTTTTGAAGAAATAAATTAGAAGGCAGCTGTTAGAATTATTATTTTAAATGCAAAGTGTCTATTTTTCCTTCTCTCAAGGTGAATTGCCTAAGATGCTATCATAACATATTTAATGTTAAGTCTTTTAAAGTAGATCAATCAAGTTATATTCTCTAGTCAGTTATTATCAGTAAAACCATCCTCTTATAACATATATTGCTAAAACTTTTAGATAAACAAGTTTTTTTCTGAAAGAGTCTAACAAGAATTCCTATTCTAAATAGAATGTTTGGAAGTCAGCAGTTGGAAATTAACAGTTCTAACTGTTGAAATGTCTGGAAGTTAACAGTTTTAACAGTGTTTTAAATTCTTTAAGTCTTTGGGAAGAAAGCTCTTGATATCCTTTGGTAAGCAATCTTAGGCAGAACCTAAAGTGTATTGTGAAAAGTTATAGAACATGTGAAGACTTACCTAAAAGATTTTGGTCACAGATATGTGAATAATCACATATTTCCTTTCTTATCTTTCTAAACAAAGGTTAATAGCTAACCCAGAATTCATTATTATCATAACTCTTATATCACCAGCTTATTTACTTAAAGTTTTTCTTTAGGTTTTTCCATTAACTGAAAGTTGAAACCTGTGGCTTAGAGATACAGCCACAATCTTAAGTCAAAATCAAATCTATTCAGGACACACAATTTTATTTCACAAATCATCTGTGTGTATGTGTAGGAAAATAGTTATTTTTAACCATAATTGAAGTGTTTCCAAGCTAGTATAATAATGCTGGGGCAGGGAGGGTGGGGTGGTTTCATAAAGACTAAGGGAGTTTGTAAAGGAGCTACTATAATGAAGATGCATGGAATATTAATTATGTAGAAGATAAAACATAAGCAGATGATAGTGACAATCTATGGATTGGAGATAGAAATTTTAAGAATTGTTGTTAACAATAGTATTAGAGTATGTGAGCTAGAAGCTTAAGGACTATATGACTGCATTCTCTGAACCCTTAGGTTCACATGGATGTCTCGGTTAAATAAATGCTTTGGCCACAAGGAAAGTGACCATACAGTAGGGCTGGTTATGAAATTAGACCTTGCACTATGAGACCCAATGTCACAAATGATCCTTACCCTTGTCATTACCCTCCATAATTCATGCAGGTTATCTTCATGCAGGTCACATTTTCCCTCACCAAAAGTGGACAGCACCAAAAGCAAACTGCTAGCAAAATAATTTGGCCAAGTTACATGTTAGTAATTACCAGCGATGACATATTTAACAAAGATGACTATAATACCATCTCTTACTCTATAAACCCTTCTATATTATGATCTTCCTACTTGCCTATCAAAACATGGAGCAGAAAGCCAACCCTTGAATCTGGGTTGGCTCTAGTGACCTACTTATAATCAGTAGAATGAGGCTGAACTGAGACAGACTGACTTCTGAGGATAGGTCAGGAGAAGTTGTACATATTTTGCCTTGATCTCTGAAAACACTTGCTCCCTGTATGCACACTCTTCGGGGTCCCTCTCAAAATTCAGCTGCCATGCAGGGAGAAGTTTGGGACACATGAAGAGATCCTGAGTATATATTCCAACCTACAGTCTTCAGCTAAGCCTAGCTCTTAGTCATCCTAGCCTGTGCACCAGATGTGTGCATGTAGAAGCCTTTAGTTACTCTAGTTCACAACCACCTAAGTCATCCATGGCTGTTTGATTCTTCCCAACTGAGTCCCCAGACATTATGGAGACAGAGCAAGCCATCTCTCCTGTGCCTGTCCAATTCCCGATTCACAGAAACAGTTAGCATAATATAACATTTTTGTTTTATACCAGTAATCTGGTGTAGTTTGTTCGGCAACAAGGGATAATTTGAATAACACTTGCTCTCTTAGAATATGGTATTGCTATATCAAAACCTAAAACATTTGGCTTTGGATTTGGGACTGGGTCACAGGTATAAGCATAGCAGGTCTTGAATATGTTATTAGTAAGGGATTAAAGGAAAGTGAAAAAATACATATTATTCAGCTAGAAGAATGATGACCCTTATTTTATAAGTGGCTGGAATTATGGCACTACTGTCACCTGTGATAACATGAAAAATATCTAATAAACTAGTTACATTTGCTAAGGATATTTTCATGCTGAAGTTTTATTGTGCAACAAGGTTTCTTTTAGCCATGTATGATAAAATACAAATGAAGATAAATCAGCTTAAAAGGCATATTCCTCAGTTTTCAAGCAAACGTTAGAAAAAGTTCATAAAGGAGACAAGATCTGCTAATATTTGGGTAAAAAGTAGCCAACTGTTTTTCATTTCCAGCCTCTTCAGAATACAAAATAATTTCAAAGAAGTAAAGGGACTCAGGACAAATAATTAGATACTCAGTGTTGTCAGGAAAAAGTGGCCTCAGAGTAAAGATAAAGTCAAGGATGTGACTGAACATCTCTGTTAAACTCTCCAACAAAGTTAAAGTATTGCTTCTTGGACTCTTTGTAAGACAAGCAAAGCTTTACTAAGTAGATTCAGGATACCTTCTATTTCAAAGTAGACTTCTATTAAATTTTAAGGATGTTGCCCCACAACTGTGTCACAGGAAGCCCAAAGTTAAGAGAACCGATCACAGAAAGGTTTGTGGATGTGGCTTTCTTTTACTGGAGTGGATTTTAAATTGATACAGAAGCACCCCAGAATTTTTTAAAGAATTTTATAGCTTGGACTAAAAGTAACAAAAGCAATGCAAAATGAAGAGGTCTTTGAACCCAGCTAAATTGCAGAATTTCTGCTAAAGAGCAGTGGCTGCTGATACCTTTCATTTATCCGCTTTCTATGGCAATGTCTGTTGTGAAGATCCCATGTTTGATTTGCCATTATATCTTGAGATTTTAGGAGGAGGGTAACTGATCTCTTTAGTTTCCAAGCACATAAGAAAGAAATGAGCCCAAAGAGACTCATCTGTATCTCGCCCTGATTTAGATAATGAAATCCTGGGCTTCATTTACTAAGGATATTTTCATATTTTGGGGGTCTTCTGAAGTGGATGAATGCATTTTGGATGTGAAGAGATATGAATTGTGGTCAGAGGACATTACTGGAGAAGATTGTATTTTCCACACATGACTCTAACACTATCAGCTAACCTACATGCTCCTCTGCCATATGAACTTACCACTCCTGTAGCGAGAGGAGTCCAGTTACCCTCTACTTGAATCTGAGCTTTAGAAACTTATAATTAATGGAAAAGAGTCAAAGTGCCTCTTCCTGTTTTTTGAGGAGAAACCAGACAGCTTCTTCCTTGTTTTTTTAGAGTGCTCTCTCTCTCCAAACTCTCATTAAAAATTCAGCTGCCAGGCGTAGGAAATTCAAGCCACATGGAGACACCACATGTAGGTGCTCCATACTTCAACCTCCACTGAGGTCTTTCAGTCATCTCAGCCAAGGCACAGATATGTTAATAAGGAAGCCTCCAGGTGACTTCAAGCCCCAAACATTTATATCATATTAGCTGTTTAATTCGTCGAACAGAGGCTTCAGACATTTTGGAGCAGAGATAAGCCACCCCTATTACATCCCATCTGAATTTCCTATTCACAGAATCATAAACTTAAAAAAATGATTGTTGTATTCCATTGTAAAGTTTGGAACTATTTTGTAAGACAGCAATTGATAATTAAAACAACAGAAAGTTGATGGCAGGGATTAGTTCACAGAGTTGAAGAATGAACTTTGCAAACACTCAAGGTAGGCAATCAAGGGAGAGGCTTTTATTTAAAGATAAGGTGAGAGGACAGAGCTCCTTGTGCATGCCAGGAGGGGACAAGAGAGTCTGTTGTTGGGTACTGTCTAGGGGTTTATATCTTTAGGTTTAACTGAGATGTTTAGCTGTTATTGGTCCCAGCCTAAATGCTGCCTTTTTGTTTTAAGCAGACCTGTTGAAAATTGCCTTTATTCCTAATTTGGTGTTTCCATCCTAAAGAATTTGTGTGACTCTGACTTTGCTTAATGTTTAACACAGTTTCAGTAGGAGTTTCTGTGCACATTGTTACATTGTTCTGACTGTAATTATTCTGTTTTGCTTTTCCCAGAGACCCTCACCCTACTCTAAACCCACAGGCATAGTTCCTGTCTCAAAGTGACAATTGATTTTTTAAAATTTTCTCAATTCCTAATTCATATTAAGATTTTAACAACTCTTAATTGATATTATACTTATTCATATGAGGCTTTTTCCAGGAGAAGAATGTCTTGATGCTAAGCACAAACTAAAGCTAAGTATGACCAAATCTAACTACAGAGGAAGTCAAGAACGAATAACTGGAGCTGACAAAAGTACAGTTGAATCACAGGAATATATAGATTAAGGATTTATCAAGGCAGTGCAAGCTGTCTTCAGATATATGAAGGGCTGTCATGTGGAAGATGGATTAGAGTTGTACCATAGGGCTCTAATAGAGAGCAGAACTAATACCTCACATCACTAGGTCCAGAGAAGATTTTATACCTAATAAGAGGAAGTACTTTTCAGTTATCAGAGCAATAAGGTTGTGGACTGATTTTTGAGGTAGAAACTTATATGATTTTCTTTGAGGAAAGCCTGGATATTATAATAAAGGTAATTTTCTATAGAAGATTTTTGTTCTGGGTGAAATACTGGAGTAGGTATATGAAGAAATTCCAGCCATAAGATTGTGTAGGAGTCCCTAAAAGTCCTTATATTTTTATAGTACTCTACATTCAAAATTTAAGTTTGTGGAACAGTTAAAAGGCACAGGAAATCATCATATGCAGTGTCTCATTGACCTGTGCTTTCAGGGACAACAAAATTCCCAGTAATTATCCAATGCTCAATACCAAATTTTTAAAAATGCATGTTGGAACAGTTAATGAAACATCTTTTGTGCCTTTGCGTTAAGGCATAGTGACCCTAAAGTTGATGCTGTTTTATTTATATGTACTTCCATTTTACATATTTATGTAAGTATTCTTTCATATGTATTGCTTCATTCCTCTGAGGATTTTATGGATCCTCCATGAATATAAACAATAAAACAGAAAAGGAAAGGAGGGCCTGAGTAATTGAGGTGAAACAGAATAAGTACTACAGAAAAGTTAATACACAGGTTTTTCAGGACTTAGCATCTTATACTGATTGTAGGCAGACAGGGATGGAGGGGAAAAGGATGTGAGCAGAAAAAATATTATCATGGCCACCATCACGTTATCATTACCATTATCAGTGTCTTTGAAGTGACTGTATTGCTTACTGATCATTTATTCTTGTATCATAATCCTAAACATATAACATCCATTATCTCATTTAATCTTCAACTGAATCTATAAAGAAGGGAACTAAGGTCTAGGGAAAAAGCATGGCAGGCTTTAAGCTTATCAGTTAAATGGATTAATTAGGAATTAAACCCAGAATTTTATTATCACTAAACCCAGTTTGTTATTTTTACACTGCTATACAGCGTGTTGGTGTAGATAAGATCTACACTTCTTTATGGTGGAGGCTTTAACCATTAAAAATTTTATCAGTAGTAAGTCACCAAAATATCTTTCCTACTCTAGTTGGCATTTCCTAAAATTCCACAGTTAGGTACTTCCCTTTAGTTTTTGATTCAATAGAGAATATAAGTGTTCTTCATTTATCTGTGACTAACATGAAGAGGGATTAGCTAATACATTTCGCTAATAGATTAAATATAGACTTAACAGAATTCAGGGAACTAGAAAGGGGTGGGCACTGTGCAGTTGTCAAAAAGGCAAAAAAAAAGCCATGAAATCCAAGAGGAAAGAAGGGCTGTCTAGGACAAACATCTGTTATTTAGTATTTCCCACATAAAAGGCATGCAGTACATCATTCAAGGAGGTGAGGGATGAAGGATTGTACACTTTCATTTTGAAAACAATTATCTTGGGACCAGCAGATTGGGAACATGTAATGTACACAGTAGGTAGGTAAATTTGCATCCTAGTGAAGGTTGAATGTTGTAAACAAAGAAAAACATAGCTGATATTGAAAGAAACATTCCTGAACCTGTAGAAAGAATTGAGACAGATAAAGAGGAGTTTTCTAAATTCTAGATATTAATTTGTCAAATCTTCATCAGAATATTTCAGTAAGGACTGAAGAAGATGTGCAGACATTTAGGCAGGAGGTAGAGGCAATGAGGATGCTGGAGCTGGAGAGAGAAATCATTTAGAAGATTTCTGCTTTTGCTTGAAAGGTTTCTGAAATATTTTACATCATCCCAACAAAATTCTCTTAGCTGGAAAGAAATGAGAGCAAATCATATTCTTTTGTTAGTTTGATTTCACACTACTGTTACCAGAAATTTATGAGTGGATGCTAAATGACAGTTCATAAAAAGACTAAGATTCACGAAGTTTGAGCTATTAGATTTATTTTGAAAATATATGGGAAGAAGGCCTTTATGTACTTTGCCTCATACAGTGAGTTCAAATTCAAAACTTTGTATTTGAAGTTCAAATATTATAATTTAAAATTGTTTTTGATATGTTTCATAGTCTAGAAAAAGCATCCCTCAGATGCAATTTAAATTTATTATGAAAATAATGATGGTTACACAGATTTAAAATACTAAATGTCCTTAATGTCCCTACTTAGAAAAGGAGCTTAAATTCAAAATCATTTATTTAGATATTTTTCTCTCCATTTTCTCCTATTGAATTCTTTACTGAAACAATTATAGAATACATGCATATTTACAGAAGCAAATGAGTTGTGTAGATACAATTTCTAGGAGCTCACAATTTAATATTTATACCAATACTTCTACACTAAGAACAACTCAGATTTACGTTAGACTTGCTATTTGTCCAGCACTGTTATATCTGCTTCACATTCATTTTATTGTTCAGTTTCACAACAGTTCTGTAAGGTATTTCCTGTTAACATATGCCATAATTACAGATGAGGAAATTAAAGAAATGGAATTACAAATTTTTGAACAATTAAACTGTCTTTAGGCAGCTTATCTTAAAGGAATTGATGGGCAAATCACCAGGTTTAACTACATTTTTCTCAATATTGAAAAATGCAAAAATACAAGTACTTAATTAATCCTCTAATTTTTAAATAGTGGCATAGTGGTTTATGGTTGGTCCTCTAATTCTTATACCTAAGATAATGCACAAAACTGATTTTCAATATGTATATGTCCTGAGGTCTTTTGTCAGCAGATGGTTAAAAATGTTACTTCTAAAATTCTAGTTCCTAGTTCCTATAACACATTTTGTCTTCAATTATTTGGCATCACTAAATCATCACAAAAAATTTTTATTTAAAGTACATTTAATTAAATTAATTAGAAAACAAACAAACTTTCAAACATTCAGTGGATAGGCTAAAAATAAGCTCTGAAAATTTCAGGTGTAAGTTAGTCTAAACATTCATTCACTTCAGCAGTGACTGCTGGGACTTTATCAATGTCCTTGAGATAGATGCACTCGGTACTATATACTGGGTCTTCGCAAATTTTTAGAGATCCCACAGTCATGTGTAGAATATTTAAAAGTCCCGAAGGAATCTTTCATTCCTTCTTGCTCCACTCCCAGGATCCATTTATCTTCTTGTACTAGCCCTTTACTTCAGACAATAGTTATATTTGATATTTATTGTTAATAATGTACCAGGAAAATACCAAACATTTTATTTATAATTATTTTATTTAATCTTCACAATAAACTGTAAGATATTACAATATAACATTAAAATATCATCTTCATTTTAAGTGAAGTTAATGTAATTTGTCAGCAGCCGTGGCTCCCAAATCAAGTGAGGGTTTCTTTGATTCTGATGCTGACGCCTTCATTCAGTGCAGCCTCCTCGTTGTGCAGTTGTCACAGTTTCTGATATTTCTGATTGCTATTTCAGTCCCCTAGAGAATGAATTTCCCTTCCACTTGCAGTGTCTTCTGTCGTCTCTGCCTCCCTCAGCATCCTAGCCATGCTCTATGGTGCATCCTTGTAAGGGTCTTGATATATTTAGTTAGGAAGCAAACAAACGAATTATTCAGTCTTAAAAATGTTTAGAGCCCAGAGAATTCTGTTGGTAGAATACTCCATTTTCGTATAATACACAATGTAACATTAAGCTTCATATTGTGGTTTTATTTCCAGAAATGATGATTCAAAATATGCAAGCTTTGTATTTAAACGAAATTAATATTTCCCAAGTTGACAGTGCTTGTAATGGAAATAATAATAAATGCACCATCCCTGAATGTGCTGGCACTGTACCAGGGAAAGATAAGGCTGAGTTAAATTGTTTCTTGTCCAATCTTTTATGCAGAAAAATATTCACAACTTCTTCATCTTCTGTATTTTGTAAATGTGGGAGAAATGTATATCATGTTTCTTCTCAAAAGCAGAGAAATTTGGAATGAAAAAATCTTGAAAACGGTTAGCATTTCTTGCAGAAATTATGATAGGGAAATATATACTAATAAATATACACCAAATAATTGTTTTTGTACATTAAATTTTAAAATAAAAATTATTTCTAGGCCAAGTAGAACATGGGGATCCAGGTCAATTCAGTTTTGCAAAGAGTTTTCTAAAACTATATGTCCTACATACCTTTCATTAGGCTCAAAAAATTAACAATTGTAATTTAGCCTCTGTATTTTCATTGTTTTCCTTCAACAAATAAATACTATATCAAAATAAAATTATGTAAAAACTAAACAGGGTAGTCAAAAACCCAAATATTATATTAAGGCTTGTATAGTCCTTCTTTAAATGTTTATTCCTTTAAATGTCAAAGTTTTAACAATATTCTAATTAGTTAATTAGTATTGCCTTGATGTTTACATAGAGTTGAAGTGATTATATACATTATATTAATTATATATGTATATAATATGAGGTAATTATATAGCTTACCTCTTGAGTGTGTATGTATGTGTGTGTGTGTGTGTGTAGTATATCCAAATCTAAGATTAAACCTTGGGGGTCATCGTGGGGCTGTAATGCTCTACATCTCTCTTCAACATTTTTAAACACTACTTTTCTCCACAACAGCACGTTATTACTTCCTTTCTCATTGCCGTCTGATTTCTTCTCTTAGAACTCTGTTGAATTGGTTACTTTTAATGAAATTTTTATTACCCAAATCTAATTGCCTCATTTTGGGGTTCATCTTTTATGAGGTCATCCTGTCTAATCTTCCTCTTCGAACTGTGACCTCCACTAACTTCCATACTACTATAGGATTCTATTTCCCATTTATAATTTTCTTTCCTGGTTTCCTTCTTCATACTGCTCCAAAATGATTCTATTTCCAATATTTTAATTTTATCCATTTTTCTTTTGTTTTATACATATTCCTTGGGTTGTCAGGCTTTTCCATGATTTCAAGAAGCACTTATATACTACTGATTCTCACATATCCAGCGACAGCCACCCTTCCTTGTCCATATCTGTATGTCCATTGCCACCTGATCTACTTGAACTTTATCTGGACCTCAAAATACCCATGGCCATTCAGTACACCCTGTACCACAAAAAGTACAGGAAAATTGAAGTTGCAAAAGACAGTGCTCTTAAATGACACTAGTTAAATATCTTAATGTAGGCAATTTTATAAAAATATATGATCAAGGGCACACACATTTCATTCTCTTGATCTAGGAAGAAGCCTATGGAAATAAAGGATCCAGAAAATTAAACTTAATTTCCTCCATCTTATATCTGCCTCTGTCTTTTTCAGTCCGTGTTCCACACTTCATCCATGGTACACTTTATAAACTAATCTCTCTTTACTCCCCACAATTCAAATAAATGCATACAAAAATGAAGCACAGTATACAAAACCCTCAAAAACCGTACTTCAAATTTTTTTTGATCTTTTGTCACATCTGGAGTTTTCCCCCCTTAATAAATAAAATCAAGGAGACAGTTCAGGGCACAGATATAACTTATCCTTAATGGTGTGCTAGACTGACTCACAATGATGTGTCACAACTGTATTAATATCTTCCTAACTCCATATACACTGACAGCAAACATTGCAAATTGACAAGAATTTTTAGAGATCAGGCTGTTAAATATATACCAGCAAACCACTGTATGACCTCTTTTGAGAAAATTTGAAGTAATGACATTATTAGCATGTGAAAGGTAATACCAGCATAAGCAAATACAATCTTCTTGTATAACATACAATTCCAGCACATCTTCAGGTACAGTCTGAGTTACTATTCATTTGGTATGACCAGGTGGTGAGTTCTCTTTGCTTGCTTTCTTTTTTCCATCATCTGGACATTAGCATTTACACAGTCTTTGTCCTTTTAGTCTGAAGGTGATTATCAGCAGTTCCTGCTCATTTATTCCATATTACTGAGCTAATTGTTCCAGACATCAGTTTGGGATTTTGTTGATTAGATTATATCTGAGTTCTATCACCTACTATTATTGTGTGGCAGAGATCAGTGTCCATCAAAAGACAGACCTTTTAGAAAGAGGTAGTTTCCAAATGAATAAGTGAAACTATCGAATATAATAATTATATTCATGTAGTTCCTACCCTAGTGAGGGAGGCAAGTAATAAAAAAATAAAAGAAAATTGGGTGGAGGAGCCAAGATGGTGGCGTGAGTACGGCAGTGGAAATCTCCTCCCAAAACCATATGTATTTTTGAAAATACAACAAATACAACTATTCCTAAAAGACAGACAAGAGGATACAGTACAACAGCGAGGCTACATTTACAGCTGTGAGAACTCAGCATCTCATGAAGGGAGTAAGATACAAGCTGCAGCCCGGTGGGACCTGAGCACTCCCCCCACCCCAGCTCACTGGCAGGAGGAGAGGAGTCAGAGCAGGGAGGGAGTGGATGTGCAGGACTGCTAAATAACCAGCCCTAGTGATCTGCACCAAGAGTGCAGACACACATTGCATGGTGTGCTGGATATTAGGGAAATGGCAAAGTAAAATCTGCAAGTGGGTCCCACAGCTGGCTCCCCTGGGACAAAAAAAAAGCGAGTGCTTTTTGAAAGTCTTAAAGGGACGAGGGCCTCACAGCTGGATGGAATCGTCCCAGCACACTCTGCCCAGCAGGCTGGAAATCCTGAGGAACTTCAGAAGCCCTAGCCCCTTGGGTGGCAATGCAGCTGTGAGGCCCTTAATGGCGATAAGCAGCCTCCCATTTGTTCCCCCATGGCCGCTGCAGCCCCGCCACAGTGGCTGAGCAGTCGGAGAGCGGCCGCGCCTACAGCAGCCTCCCAGAGTCTCTTCCCAGTGTGCAGCCACCCAGGCCAGACCCAGAGGCTGCTGCCAGTGCACAGCTGCCTGGCACAGGGAGAGAAAGCCAGGGCAAAGTGTGAAGGGGCACCGTTCTCTCAGAAGAGCACACGGTGCACCTGCAACTCCCCACAAGGCTCTGGGCTGCCTCACCTGTGGTGGCTCAGGGGATTAGCCTGAATGATGCCCCCGGTGTGTGAGTAACTGACACAGGCAGTGGAGAAGGGAAAGATGAACAGTAAGGAGGAAGGGACTTTGTTCTCACAGCTGATACATGTGCCACCTGCCTGCGAATACTTCTATAGCCATGAAAAGGCAGAAGAACTTGGTCCAGTCCAGAATTACCCACACAACCCAAGAGAGGGCCTGGGGAGATAGATATAACCAATATTCCTGGAAAATATTTCAAAATAAAGGTCATAACCATGCTGATGGACATGCAGAAAAATATGCAAGAGCTAAGGGATCAAGTCAGGAGGGAGAATACAGAAATAAAACAATCTCTAGAAGGACTTAAGAACAGACTGGATGAGGTACATGAGACCATTAATGGAATAGAAATCAGAGAACAGGAATACAGAGAAACTGAGGCAGAGAGAGATAAAAGGGTTTCCAAGAATGAAAGAATATTAAGAGAATTATGTGACCAATCCAAATGGAACAATATTTGCATTATAGGGGTACCAGAAGAAGAAGAAGAAGAAGAGAGAAAAGGGCATAGAAAGTGTCTTTGAAGAAATAATTGCTGAAAACTTCCCAAACTGGGGGAGGAAATAGTCTCTCAGACCATGGAAGCCCACAGATCTCCTAACACAAGGGTCCCAAAGAGGACAACACCAAGACATATAATGATTAAAATGGCAAAGATCAAAGACAAGGATAGAGTATTAAAAGCAGCCAGAGAGAGAAATAAATGGTCACCTACAAAGGAAAACCCATCAGGCTATCATCAGACTTCTCAACAGAAACCTTACAGGCCAGAAGAGAATGGCATGATATATTTAATGCAATGAAACAGAAGGGCCTTGAACCAAGAATACAGTATCCAGCATGATTATAATTTAAATATATGAAGGAGGGATTAAACAAATTCTACACAAGAAAAAGTTGAGGGAATTTGCCTCCCACAAACCACCTCTACAGGATATTTTAAAGGAACTGCTATAGATAGAAGCACTTGTAAGGCTAAATAGATGTCACCAGAGAAAATAAAATCACACCAAAAAAGCAGACCAACCAAATACTAACTAAAGGCAAAAAATAAAATCAACTATTCAAAAAAACAGTCAAAGGAAACACAAAAGAGTACAGAATAAAATATCTAACATATAAAGAATGGAGGAGGAGGAATAAGAAGGTAGAGAAATAAAGAATCATCAGACTGTGTTTATAATAGCTTAATAAGTGAGTTAAGTTAGAGAGTTAGATAGTAAAGAAGCTGCCCTTGAACCTTTGGTAACCATGAATCAAATGCCTGCTATGTCAATAAATACATATCTTACAATAATCACCCTAAATGTAAATGGACTGAATGGACCAATCAAAAGACACAGAGTAATAGAATAGATAAAAAAGCAAGACCCACCTATATGCTGCTTACAAGAGACTCACCTCAAACCCAAAGACATGCACAGACTAAAAGTCAAGGGATGGAAAAAGATATTTCATGCAAACAATAGGGAGAAAAAAGCAGGTGTTGCAGTACTTATATCAGACAAAATAGACTTCAAACAAAGAAAGTAACAAGAGATAAAGACATTACATAATGATAAAGGGGTCAGTCCACCAAGAGGATATAACCATTATAAATATATATACACCCAAAACAGGAGCACCAACATATGTGAAAGAACCACTAACAGAACAAAAGGAGGAAATAGAATGCAATGCATTTGTTCTAGGAGACTTCAACACACCACTCACTCCAAAGGGCAGATCAACCAGACAGAAAATAAGTAAGGACACAGAGGCACTTAACAACACACTAGAACACATGGAACTAACAGACATCTACAGAACTCTACACCCAAAAGCAGCACGATACACATTCTTCTCAAGTACACATGGAACATTTTCCAGAATAGACCACATACTAGGCCACAAAAAGAGCCTCAGTAAATTCAAAAAGTTTGAAATTCTACCAACCACCTACTCAGACCACAAAGGTATAAAACTACAAAGAAATTATACAAAAAAAAAAAAGGCTCACAAACACATAGAAGCTTAACAACATGTTCCTAAATAATCAATGGATCAATGGCCAAATTAAAATAGAGATCAAGCAATATATGGAGACAAATGACAACAACAGTCCAAAGCCCCAACTTCTGTGGGACACAGCAAAGGCAGTTCTAACAGGAAAGTATATAGCAATCCAGGCCTACTTAAAGAAGGAAGAACAATCCTAAATGAATAGTCTAAAGTCACAATTATTGAAACTGGAAAAAGAAGAACAAATGAGGCCTAAAGTCAGCAGTAGGAGGGACATAATAAAGATCAGAGAAGAAATAAATAAAATTGAGAAGAATAAAACAATAGAAAAAAATTAATCAAACTATGAACTGGGTCTTTGAGAAAATAAACAAAATAGATAAGCCCCTAGCCAGACTTATTAAGAGAAAAAGAGTATTTACACACATCAACAGAATCAGAAATGGGAAAGTAAAAATCACAACAGATGCCACAGAATAACAAAGAATTAGTAGAGATTACAATGAGAATCTATATGCTAACAAGCTGGAAAACCTAGAAGAAATGGAAAAGTTCCTAGAAAAATACAACCTTCCAAGACTGACCAAGGAAGAAACAGAAAATCTGAACAGACCAATTATCAGCAATGAAATTGAATCAGTAATCAAAAAACTACCCAAGAACAAAATCCCTGGACCAGATGGATCACTGCTGAATTTTATCAGAAATATAGAGAAAACATAATACCAATTCTCCTTAGAGTTATCCAAAAAATAGAAGAAGAGGAAATAGTTCCAAACTGATTCTATGAAGCTAGCATCACTCTAATACCCAAAACAGGCAAAGACCCCACAAAAAAAGAAAATTACAGACCAATATTCCTGATGAACATAGATACAAAAATACTCAACAAAATATTAGCAAACCAAATTTAAAAATACATCAAGAAGATCATAAACTATAATCAAGTGGGATTCATCTCAGGGATACAAGGATGGTACAACACTAGAAAATCCATCAACAGAAAGAAGGACAAAAATCACATGATCATCTCCATAGATGCTGAAAAAGCATTCAACAAAATTCAACATCCATTCATGATAAAAACTCTCAATAAAATGGGTATAGAGGGCAAGTACCTCAACATAATAAAAGCCATATGTGACAAACCCACAGCCAACATCATACTTAGCAGCGAGAAGCTGAAAGCTTTTCCTTTAAGATCAGGAACAAGACAAGGATGCCCACTCTCCCCACTTTTATTCAACATAGTACTGGAGGTCCTAGCCATGGAAATCAGACAAAGAATTATAAGGCATCCAGACTGGTAAAGAAGAAGTCAAATTGTCACTATTTGCAGATGACATTATAGTGTACATAAAAAACCCTAAAGACTCCACTCCAAAACTACCAGAACTAATATCTGAATTCAGCAAATTTGCAGGATACAAAATACACAGAAATCTGTTGCATTCCTTTACACTAACAACAAACTAGCAGAAAGAGAAATCAGGAAAACGGTTTCATTCACAATTGCATCAAAAAGAATAAAATACCTAGGAATAAACCTAACCAAGGAAGTGAAAGACCTATACCCTGAAAACTACAAGCCACTCTTAAGAGAAATTCAAGAGGACACTAATAAATGGAAACTCATCTCATAGTCTTGGCTAGGAAGAATTAATATTGTCAAAATGGCCATACTGCCTAAAGCAATCTACAGATTCAATGCAATCCCTATCATAATACCAACAGCATTATTCAACAAACTGGAACAAATAGTTTTAAAATTCATGTGTAACCACAAAAGACCCTGAATAGCCAAATCAATCCTGAGAAGGAGAAATAAAGCAGGGGGGATCTCGCTTCCCAACTCCAAGCTCTACTACAAAGCCACAGTAATTAAGACAATTTGGTACTGGCACAAGAACAGACCCACAGACCAGTGGAACAGAATAGAGAGTCCAGATATTAACCCAAACATATATGGTCAATTAATATATGATAAAGGAGCCATGGATATACAATGGGGAAATGACAGCCTCTTCAGCTGGTGTTGGCAAAACTGGACAGCTACATGTAAGAGAATGAAACTGGATCATTGTCTAACCCCATACACAAAAGTCAATTTGGAATGGATCAAAATCCTGAAAGTAAGTCATATAACCATAAAACTCTTAGAAAAAAAACTAGGCAAAAATCTCTTGGACATAAACATGAGCAACTTCTTCATGAACATATCTCCCTGGGCAAGGGGAAAAAAAGCAAAAAAGAACAAGTGGGACTATGTCAAGCTTAAAAGCTTCTGCACAGCAAAGGACACCATCAGTAGAACAAAAAGGCATCCTACAGTATGGGAGAATATATTCATAAATGACAGATCCAATAAAGGGTTGACATCCAAAATATATAAAGAGCTCACGCACCTCAACAAACAAAAAGCAAATAATCCAATTAAAAAATGATCAGAGGAGCTGGACAGACAGTTCTCCAAAGAAGAAATTCAGATGGGCAACAGGCACATGAAAAGATACTCCACATTGCTATTCATCAGAGAAATGCAAACTAAAACCACAATGAGATATCACCTCACACCAGTAAGGATCGCCACCATCCAAAAGACAAACAACAACAAATGTTGACAAGGTTCTGGAGGAAGGGGAACCCTCCTACACTGTTGTTGGGAATGTAAATTAGTTCAATCATTGTGGAAAGCAGTATGGAGGTTCTTCAAAAAACTCAAAATAGAAATACCATTTAACCAGGAATTCCACTCCTAGGAATTTACCCTAAGAATGCCGCAGCCCAGTTTGAAAATGATATATGTACCCCTATATTTATCACAGCACTATTTACAATAGCCAAGATATAGAAGCAACCTAAGTGTCCGTCAGTAGATGAATGGATAAAGAAGATGTGGTACATATACACAATGAAATATTATTCAGCCATAAGAAGAAAACAAATCCTCCCATTTGCAACAACATGGATGGAGCTAGAGGGTATTATGCTTAGTGAAATAAGCCAGGCCGAGAAAGACAAGTATCAAATGATTTCACTCATCTGTGCAGTATAAGAACAAAGAAAAAAACTGAAGGAGCAAAACAGCAGCAGAATCACAGAGCCCAAGAATGGACTAACAGTTATCAAAGGGAAAGGGACTGTGGAGGATAGGAGGGAAGGGTGAGGTAAAGGAGGGGGGAAAGAAAGGGGGCATTATGATTAGCATGTATAATGTGTTTGGAGGGGGCACGGGGAGGGCTGTACAACAGAGAAGACAATTAGTGATTGTACAGCATCTTACTACACTGATGGACAGTGACTGTAATGGGTTATGTGGGGGGGGGATTGGTGATGGGGGGAGTCTAGTCAACATAATGTTCCTTATGTAATTGTAGTTTAATGTTACCAAAATAATAAAAAAAGAAAAAGAAAATCAGAAATTGAGAAGTATGAAGCAAAGAATTAAAGAAATTGATTTTATAGAGAGAGCAATTACAGTGAGATGTTAAAAAAAAAAAAAGAACTGGCCATGTCAAAATCAGGAACATTCTAGGAGCCTTCATGTAATGTACTACGAATAGTCCTGCTAGGCTAATTTTCTGGCAGGGAAAGAAATAAGTCAAGCACAAGTGTTTTATCACACATACATATAAAATATATTGAGGTTTTAGATATGAACATGTATTCTAAGATCTTATTGTTATCAGTGCTTCAGTTTACAATACAATTAAGATCTTGTTGGTTGTAGCTTTAACATCTCCATTATATTTAGAGTTGAAAGAATTTTGCTTGCAATATTAAAAGTCAATGAGACACTGCTACTCAAGGAAAAATCAATGAAAGTACATTTGAATTCTCCTAAATTGCATAACCATTTATCCCGATTTTAGGTTAGGAAAATGGCTGAGACATAGGGTTTCATGAGTCTGCATTAGGATGAGGTGAAGAATGAAGGAAAGAGGTTCAAGAGATACACTGAGAAATCATTCCTGATTGTAATTTCACTGTGAGATACAGATGTGATAAAGTTCAGTGTGCAATGTTTAAAATGTCAAAGAGAGCTATACAGCATTTTGGTCTATCAGGTCATTAAAAATTTCTTCCACAAAATGGCCTCTTACTCCCACATCTGTATTGTATGTTGTACATCATTTGAAGATGAATCTATTTAAATGCAAATGTACATTCACAAAGCACAGAAAGTAAATTATGTGCAAACAAAGCTAGTTGAAGAAATTGAGTAGTTAATCATTTTTCAGTAATATTCAAAGACATATTTGTTTCCTTTCAAGAAATACTACTTAGCAAAATTTAAACATTCCTTTTCCAAAAATGTTATTGAATTATACTAATATGCCTATAGCCATGTAGCCATATTTTGGGCAAGTTGTCATGTATTTGTCATGTTTTGTATTCCAGATTCATTCTCTAATGGTAGAATGGCTGTTCTTTTAAATCCTCTTTATTCATATAATTTTTTAAGGATGCTAAATAGTGAAAAGCAATTGATTTGGTGAACTAGCAGATATGCCATTGGCATATATAGATGTCAGTTTACAGAGAAATGCATTATTTTGCCCAGTGTTATACAGTACATTAAATGAGATACAAAATAATGTCCCTGAAAAAAATGAAAGGCAAGACCAATATTTGGCATTATGAGGAAATAAGGATATGATGGGAAAAAAAGAGGTCTGATATTATAAATAATTAAAGTAAATATGACCTAAAGCATATTAAATGAATAAGAATACTGTTACTGTTTTTGAGCCAACAAAGTTAGGAAAAATATTTGAGGAAATCACAATGCCCTTCAAAAATATATTGACTAATTAGGTAGATCTGAAGTAAAATCTGTAACTCTTCATCCACTCAATACAGTTACATCCCAATTAAACCCTTTGTAAGTTGAAAGTATCCTAAGTGGGAATGCATTTAATGCACCTAACCTACAAACATTATTGCTTAGCTAACCTACCTTAAATGTGCTCAGAACACTTAACATTAGCCTACAGTTGGGCAAAGTCATCTACTGTTTTATAATGTTAAATATCTCATGTAATTTATTGAATACTGTACTGAAAGTGAAAAGCAATGGCTGTATGGGTGCAGTATGGTTGTGAATTTATCATTTGTTTATCCTTGTGATTGTGTGGCTAACTGGGAGCTAAATTCCAGTTCACTATATGCCCAGCGTCATGAGAGTGTCATATTGCATATTGTTAGCTCAGGAGAAGATCAAAACTCAAAATTGAAAGTACAGTTTCTATTATGTGTGTATTGTTTTCACACCACAGTAAATTAAAAAAAAATCACTGGGTCAAATTATTGTAAATTGGGGACTGTGCATACTATATAAAAACTTAGAGAATAACTGAATGAAAAGTTAATAATACAGATAACAGTTAATATTTTTATGAGATATCTATGAAAATGTGTAGGAAAATTTAAATTACAAACTCCATTTCTTTAATAGGTATGGGGCTATTTAGGCTAATTATTTCTCCTTGAATGAGTTTGGCAGTTGTTGTCTTTCAAGGAATCTCCCCCTTCCATCTAAGTTGTAGAATGTATTGATACAAAGTACCTCCTAATGCTATCATAATATGCTTTTTTAATGTCAATGGAAACTGTTCAATGTTCCCTTATTCCGGATACTTTTAAATTGTATCTTCTCTTTTCTTTTTATAAATACTATTTTTCTTTATCTTTTCAAAATACCAGGTTTTAGTTTCATTTATTTTCTTTCTTGTGGTTCCATGACCAATTTCATTTATTTCTGCTCTTGTCTTTATTTCCCACTTTCTATTAGCTGTGCATTTAACTTTATTTAATTTCATTGTGCAGAAGCTTTGATCGTCCATTTGATAGTTTTCTTACAGTTTAATATAAGCATTTAATGGGATACATTTGCATGTGATCACTATTTAAGCTCCATCTTGTAAATATTGGTATGTTCTCTTTTCATTCTCATTTAATTAAACATAACTATTCATCTCTTTAATTTGTAATTTCTTTTTTGAGATTTCTTCTTGAAGCAATATCTCATTCAGAAGTATGTTTAATTTCTAAACACTTAGGGATTCTTAAGATACTTTCCTCTTAGGGGTATTTCTAATTTAATTTCATGTAGTCAATGATATGCATCATTTTAGTCTCTTAAAATTTATTGAAACTGATATAAGGGTCCAGAATGTGGTCCATCTTCTAGAGTTCCATGAGCATTTGAAAATAATGTGTATTCTGTTACTGTTTGGTGGATTGTTTTAAGCCATCTAAAAATGTTTTATGTATATTTAGAAAATGTTACAATTTAACAAAACAACCCTATAAACATGGACAAATTATTTGAACAATTTCTACCACATTCATGATACATCTTCAAATGTGAATGCCGCAGGGTTGTCTTTCTTCTGCATCTGAAAGGAAAAAGTGTACATCAAATTTTGCAATTCCATGCCCAGAGCCTTTTAAATGGGAAGTATGAGGAACAAATCTCAACCAGGAATGATTTTAAACTTCATACATAGTGAAACTTCCACATTTACATTTGATCTTGTTCATTATTACTGTTTATTTAAATTTGCCTATTAGATTTTTGCTTATTGGTTTTCTTTCTTAGCAACACGTGTTTGTCCACTACCATTTTTAATATATTCCTTACATAAAATGTATTTTCCTCAGTAATCACTAATGTAAGCTTCCTAGCATTTGAACAAGAGACTTTATTGTCCCTTTGCACTCTGTGCAGACTTACCATTAAGATGCACCATAAATAGAACTTCTTCTTTGATGATTCCAGTTATTGTCTGTAATATCCAACTAAAACATTGTCAGTCTTATGACTGTTAAGTTAATAGGAATTTGGAAATGTGTCTATTTCAACTTTTATTTGCATATAGGAAATCTACAGGAGTAGAAATGACTTGCTTATGGACTCCTAAATTATAATTTGAAATGAAGTTTCTATATTAGTGTAGTGGAAAAAGTAATGGATTTTGGAGTCAAGAAAACACAGAATATGAAACTTGACCCTATCTTTTAGCCATTATAATATGGCTAAGCTCTTATTTTTCTAAGACTCTTATCTTACTTATGAAATTGAAATAACAATGACAACCCTCTTCATCATTGTCAGTATTAAATGAGTTATAATGAAGGAGGTACAGTTCCAAGAAAATAATAAAATAGTACATACTCATTAAGTGATTACCACATTGGCTCTTTTCTAATTGTGGTGTGTCTGTACATGTGTGTGTTTAAGAGAGAGATCCCCATTTAGAGAATTACGTCTAGTGGACAGTAATATACAACTTTGCCATATGAAACTTTCAATAAGCACCGCCTTTGTTCAATACATATTTGTTTGCTTAATGGAGAATCTCAGATCCTGATTTAATTGACTTTCATCCCTGGCAAAATACCTGCCAAAGAATTAGGAAGGAACTGATGTAGTTGCAAACTTTCCTATATTAAAAAGTCTACATTAATAGTATTTGAATCAAAGAGTTTTGCTAAACTTCTATAAGGTGTACTCTATTTCACTTTAAAAGTTTCTTGAAAGCAATCATTATCTAGAAAAACAAATAATACTGATTATTGGATCTAGGTAGAAGAATGTAATTTAATTGGTTTAAGAAAATTAAGAACTAGTTTTTGGATGGATTATAGCAACAATTACTGCTTTTGCTGATAGACATTTCCAATAATGAGGAATTAAAAAAATATTCTAAGAATGTAGAATAATGTTAGAAATACAATAGACTAATGTTACAAAAACACCTCTGCCATTAAAAATTCTAAATACCAAAACAGCCTTTCAGAGGGACTTGTGAGGAGAAGGTATTTTCAGACTCTTTCCATGGCTACATTCTTTGAACCATACCTTCCCCCGACCATGCTGTTCTTTGTCATGTACTCCAAAATCATATTTTCAATCCTAAGCCCTAGGTCCTCTTAATAAAACTGTCAACGTGCATGTCAATTAATGCCAATTGGGATGTGAACACCTATTTGCTAGGAACTGGACTGAAACCACCAACTAATTTCACATAGGCCATTGAACAGTAATGACTTACCATCACTTAGAACCCAAGCGACTTTCAAACCAGTGACCCAAAAGTGAAAGGCTCTGTATCCCATTATCATTTCCCTGGAAAACATTTTTCTCTTGAGTCGACTTACTCCTAAAGCATTTTAGAGCTGTTTATTAGCTTTAACAGGTTGTATTAGTGTGAAAGAAAAAATGCAAATTATATAAAAATTGTTCTTGAAACCTTTAAAAAAATAGTCTAAAATCTATGGGTGATAATGGAAATGATGAAATGTAAAATTTACTCTGACATATAGGAGACAGCAATAATTTAAATCTTAATTGTTAAATACTTCTTTCTAATGTACACCTAACTACTTGAATGAAATATCTACTTAAAATAATTAGATAATGTGATACTAAAAAACATGAACAATCACAAGGAGGTCATTGAAAGTGGTTTTTAGTGATTATGCACATGTGTCTTTATGTGTATATGTATATATAATATACATGAATAGCTATGTATTTTATAAGTATATTTTTCTTATGAAAATATTTAAAATCTAAATTTATGCATATTATATTACATTTATATGACTTCTTAGAGAGGATAGGATTTTATTGTGAATCCATTTCTACTCAGAAACAGAAACAAATTCAAAAATTGCAGAATATATTTGGAATTATTATTTTTACTACTCCTGATATCATAATATTTACTGATCAGTTTTATCTGATTTATTCTGTTCTAAAGTTTATTCAAAAAATGTATGAATTTAAAAACCAACATGACAATAAAAATCGCCTTGTGTGTGTGTGAAGTTCTGAGGCTTGCCAATTACCATTAAGTCTATGGCCAAAATTAATTAAATGAGTCTCATGGTTTATCTTGACGGGTCTATTTTTCATTTTTTTAGAGTCCACATATAAGTGAAAACCTATGGGTTTTGTCTTTCTTTGTCTGACTTATTTCACTTAGCATGATGCTCTCTGGGTCCATCTATGTTGTCTCAAATGGCAAGGTTTCCTTTTATTTTACGAATGAGTAATATTCCATTGAGTATATCTACCACTTCTTTATCCATTCATCTATGGATGGACACTTGGGCTGTATCCATATTATAGCTATGGTAAATAATGCTGTGAAGAACATTGTTGTGCATGTATCTTTTTTTTTTTTTTGAGAAGGCAACTCTCATATTTATTGATCAAATGGTTGTTAACAACAATAAAATTCTGTGTAGGGGACTCAATGCACAGTCATTAATCAACCCCAAGCCTATATCTCAACAGTCTCCAATCTTCTGAAGCATAACAAACAAGTTCTTACATGGTGAACAAGGTCTTACATAGTGAATAAGTTCTTACATGGTGAACAGTGCAAGGGCAGTCATATCACAGAAACTTTCGGTTTTGATCACTCATCATGAACTATAAACAATCAAGTCAGATATGATTATTCGTTTGATTTTTATACTTGATTTATATGTGAATCCCACATTTTCCCCTTATTATTATTACTATTACTTTTTTAAATAAAATGCTGAAGTGGTAGGTAGATGCAAGGTAAAGGTAGAAAACATAATTTAGTGCTGTAAGAGGGCAAATGTAGATGATCAGGTCTGTGCCTATAGACTTAAGTATTAATCCAAGCTAGACAAGGGCAACAAAACATCCACTGATGCAGAAGATTTCTCTCAAAACAGGGGATGAGGTTCTAAGCCTCCCCTCTGTTGGTCCCCCATTTCTCTCCTGCTGGCCACACTGTGACTGTGCCTGTCTTAGGTTGTTCCTCCCTTGAGGAATCTTACCTGTCTCTGGCTAACCAGTCATCTTCCGGGGCCATACAGGGAAATGTAAAGTTGGTAAGTGAGAGAGAAGCAATATTCTTTGCAAAGGTTAGCTTTTTACTTCTTTGCATATTTATGCCCTGTGGCTTCTATGCCCAGCATTTGTCTTGAGGTATCTTTACCACTTGGAAGAATTATGATACTCTGTAATTTTCGATGTGAGGGACTAATTCTACTAAAGGGTTATAAGTGGGAAGGAAGAAGAAAAGCTATAGAAGTAGCAGACGGAAGAAAACATGGGAAGATTGATTATTTCTTTGACATATCTTCTTGTAGAGTAACATAAGCATGGATAGGATTTAAACTATTAATTAAATTGCACACATACATTAACATAATAGGAATACAGCTACATAACAAAAGCAGACCTACAATTACCAGCCATATCCAGTGAAACCAAGAAAATCAGTTAGGCACCCTAGGCATTTGTGAAAACTTATCAATGATATGACGGATATTGTCTAACTGAATTTGAATAGTTTGAGAAAAATCAGACATTAAAACAACACATTCCTGGGAACTGTTCACATCCCATATGTTCTTTTAACAGTAGATGGTCTATAGTCACACGATTTTGGAGCACTGCGATTTGCACTTCTCCAAATTCTTGGTTGAGTTCTGACAGTATAGATCCAGTCAAATTTGTTGTTTTACTGTATGCACAGGCCAGCTTAGATATCTCCTTCTTCATTCCAATGGCAAGTCCAGGAACCGGTGGGATGACTGCAGCTACAACTGCAATAGCGCCAGGATCTTTGTTGAAGTTTTTTGATGTTCATCTTCTGGAATGACTCTTCCAGAGGATGTTGATGTTAGAAATCCTTCTTCATATCATATCTTAATTCGTTTTCTGTGTAGCCAAATTAGGCTTTGATCCTCTGTTAGTCCATTCTTGGGTTCTGTGATTCTGCTGCTGTTTTGTTCCTTCAGTTTTTCCTTTGTTCTTATACTCCACAGATGAGTGAAATCATTTGGTATTTCTCTTTCTCCACTTGGCTGATTTCACTGAGCATAATACCCTCTAGGTAAATCCATGTTGTTGCAAATGGTAGGATTTGATTTCTTCTTATGGCTGAATAATGTTCCATTGTGTATATGTACCACATCTTCTTTATCCATTCATCTACTGATGGACACTTAGGTTGCTTCCAATTCTTGGCTATTGTAAATAGTGCTGCGATAAACATAGGGGTGCATCTGTCTTTTTCAAACTGGAGTGCTGCATTCTTAGGGTAAATTCCTAGGAGAGGAATTCCTGGGTCAAATGGTATGCATGTATCTTTTCAAATTTGTGATTTTGTTTTATTCAGGTAAATTCCCAGAAGTGGCAATTGCTGGGTCAAATGGTATTTCAGCTTTCAGTTTTTTTGAGTAATCTCCATATTCCTTCTCATAATGATTATACCAATTTATATTTCCATTAACAGTGTCCAAGAGTTCCCTGTTCTCTACATCCCCTCCAACACTTATTTCTTCCCTTTTGGATGTTAACCATTCTGACTGGTGTGAGATGATATCTCGTTATGTTTTTGATTTCCATTTCCTTGATAATTAGTGATATTGCACATATTTCCACATATCAGCCAACTGTATATCTTCCTTGGAATCAATCTATTCAGGTCCTGTACTGATTTTGTAATGAGATTACTTATTTTTTTGGTTTTAACTTGTATGAGTTATTTATGTATTTTGGATATTCATCCCTTATTGGATATATCATTTACAAACATATTCTCCAATACAGTAGGTTGACTTTTCTTTTTTTGAAAGTTTCTTTTGCTGTGCAGTTTATTAGTTTGATGTAGACCCCCTTGTTTATTTTCCCATGCCTGAGAGACATGCCTCCCCAAATTCTTATGTTGATGTTAAAGAGTTTGCTTTCTATGTTTTCATCTAAGAATTTTATGGTTTCAGATCTAATAGCTAGGCCTTAAACCTGTTTCAAGTTTATTTTTGTATATGGTATAGATGATAATCCAGTTTCATTCCTTTACTTCTAGCTGTCCAGTTTTCCCAATACCATTTATTGATGAGACTGTCTTTTCTCCATTGTATCTTCTGGCCTTCTTTGTTCATTAATCATTTGACCACGTAAGTGTGAGTTTATTTCTGGGCTTTCTATTGTCTTCCATTAATCTGTACATCTGTTTTTGTTCCAGCACCATACTGTTTTGATTGCTGTAGATTTGTAGTATAGTTTTAAGTGAGGGAGCATGATACCTCCAGCTTTGTTGTTCTTTCTCAAGATTGCTTTGGCTGTTTGGGGTCTTCTATGCTTTCATACATATTTTAAGATTATTTGCTCTAGTTCATTTAAAAATGCCAGTGGTATTTTGATAGGGATTGCCCTGAATCTTCAGATTGCTTTGGGTGGAATGGCCATTTAACAATATTATTTCTTCTTATCCATGAGCATGGAATAGCTTTCCAATTATTTGTATCATCTTCACTTTCTTTCATGAGTGTCTTATACTTTCCAGAATATGAGTCTTTCACCTCCTTGATTAAATTTATTACTAAGTGGGGATTCAAGATGGTGGCATGAGAGGTGAGACAGAGAATTCTTCCCAAAACCACAAATAGTGTGAAAATATAGTTAGTTAATACAATAAACCCTGAAACAGCAACAAGAAAGAAGTCTGAGCCAGACTGCATACAGACCTCATGAACAGAGCAGACCTCACAAACACAGGGTAACATACGAAGGCTTAATCCGGTGGGACCCAAGCCCTTCCTTCACCCCAGCTCACAGGAGGGAGGAAGAGAAATGAAGCGGGGGAGGGGGTGGAAGCATGGGAATGCAGAACACCTAGCCTGGAAATCTGCTTTGTGAACAGAAACCTATATTGTGTGGTGCTCTGGACTTTGGGTAGCTGGGACAGGCAGAGTGCTTGAGAGACTGAGATTCTGGCCATTTGTGGAGGAAGGGTGCTCTGTGTCAGAGGAAAGGCAGACAGTCTGAGAGGCTTCCTAGTAACGAGATGGTTGCTGAAGGGGCCGGGTTTGCATGGAGCTTGCTGCAAGGGAGAAGGGAGAGATGGACAAGGTTGTCTGGGTGCGCTCTTCCCAGCTGGTTGGGAACTTTGAGGAGCTTCAGGCACTCCATCCCCCTGGCTGCCTACTCAGCTCTGAGGCCCCCCCACTGTGACACACAGGCTGCTGCAACTTCCTCCTAACCTGCCTGCACCGAACTGGTGGTCACTGTGCTGGCATCAGGCCAGCCACAGGGAGGCCCCACCTACAACAGCTAGAGACACAAAGCACAGAGACTTACACCTGTGTCCTCGGACCACTGGCTCTGACATGGAGACAGGCACCGCAGACAGGTATCAGGAAACAGATCCTTCATCCCTGCAGGCACCAGCTCCACTCCCCTATAATCCCCATCCTCACTCTAGGGGATGATCAGCTCCAGAGACTGGAGCTTCTGGGCACTAGAGTGCACCACACAGAAATATGAAACATCAAAATAACATGGTTCAGACCAAAATCTCACAAACCCCAGAAAAATGGCTAAATGAAACTGAATTCACCAATCTTCCTGAAAGAGACTTCAAAATAAAAATCACAAGCATACTTATGGAGGTACAGAAAAATATTCAAGAACTCAGGAATGAAATTAAGTTGGTGATTCAATCATTAAGAAATTCCATATCTGAAATGAAACATACAAAGAAGGGATTTAAAAACCGATTAGATGTAGTAGAAGAGACAGTAAATGGAATAGAAATTAGAGAAGAGAAATACAAAAAAGCTGAGGCACAGAGAGAAAAAAAGGATCTCTAAGAATGAAAGAATATTAAGAGAACTGTGTGACCAATCCAAGTGGAACAATATTCACATTATAGTGGTACCAGAAGAAGAAGAGAGAGAGAAAAAGGGATAGAAAGTGTCATTGAGGAGGTAATTGCTGAAAACTTCCCCAATTTGGGGAAGGAGATAGTCTTTCAAGCCATGGAGGTGCCCAGATCTCCCAACACAAGGGACCCAAGGAAGACAACATCAAGACATATAATAATTAAAATGGCAAAGATCAAGGATAAGGACAGACTGTTAAAAGCAGTCAGAGAGAGAAAAAAGATCACATACAAAGGAAAACCATCAGGCTATTATCCGACTTCTCAACCAAAACCTTACAGTCCAGAAGGAAGTGGCATGATATATTTAATGCAATCAAGAAGAAGGACCTTGAACCAAGAATACTCTACCTGGCAAGGTTATCATTTAAATTTGAAAGAGGGATTAAACAGTTTTAAGATAAGCAAAAGCTGAGAGAATTTGCCACCCAGAAACCACACCTACAGTGCATTTTGGAGGGACTCCTATAGATGGAAATATTCCTAAGGCTGAATAGATGTCACCCAAGAGATAGAGAAGGAATGCAGAATATGATTCATAAAATACAAAGAATGGAGGAAGAAGAAAAAGGAGGAAAAATAAAAATAGAACCTTTAGGTTGTGTTTGTAATAGCATACAAAGTGAGTTAAATTAGACTGTTAGATAGTAAAGGAATTACCCTTGAGCCTTTGATAACCACAGATCTAAAGCCTGCAATGGCAGTAAGTACATACCTATTGATAATCACCCTAAATGTAAGTTGTCTGGATGCACCAATCAAAAGACAAAGAGTCACTGAATGGTTTAAAAAAAAAGACCCATCTATATGCTGCCTACAAGAGACTCACTTCAAACCCAAAGACATACACAGACTGAAAGTAAAGGGATAGGAAAAGATATTTCATGCAACTAATACTGAGAAAAAAGCAGCAGTTGCAGTACTTGTATCAGACAAAATAGACTTCAAAACAAAGAAAGTAACAAGACACAGAGAAAGAAATCATATAATGATTTAAGAGTCACTCTAACAAGAGGATATAACCATTATAAATAACTATGCACCCAACACAGGATCACCTACATATGAGAAACAAATACTAACAGAATTAAAGGGGGAAATAGAATGCAATGCATTCATTGTAGGAGACTTCAACACACCACTCACTGCAAAGGACAGATCAATTAGACAGAAAATAAGTAAAGAGACAGAGGCACTGAACAACATATTAGAACAGATGGACCTAACGGACATCTACAGAACACTCCATCCAAAAGCAACAGGATACACATTCTTCTCAAGTGCACATGGAACATTTTCACAAATCGATCATATACTAGGCCACATAAAGAAGCTCAGTAAATTAAAAAAGATTGCAGTTGTAGCAACCAGCTTCTTGGATCACAAAGATATGAAACTAGAAATAAATTACACAAATAAACAAAAATTTTTTGGTTGCTGATTTGATCTTGTTACTAGTAATAATTTTGTTCAGGCTATCTACTTCTTCTTGGTTCAATCTTGAAAGATTTTATGTTTCTAGGAATTTATCCTTCTCTTCTATATAGTCCAATTGATTGGCATATAAGTTTTCATAGTAATATCACTATATTTCTGTGGTATCAGTTGTAACTTGTCTTTCATATCTGGTTTTATTTATATGAGTTTTTCTTTTTTTCTTAATGAGTCTAACTAAAGGTTTATCAGTTTAGTTTAATTTTTCTAAGAACCAGGTCTTAGTTTCATTTATATATATATATATATATTTTTTTTTTAATTCTCTAATTTATTTCTGCTATGATTTTACTGTTTCCTTCCTTCTACTAACTTTGGTCTTTATTTGTTCTTCTTTTTCTAATTAATTAGTTGTCATATTAGATTGTTTATTTGAGTTGTTTCTTTCTTCTTAAGGTCAGCCTACATTGTCATAAACTCTCTTAGGACAGCTTTTCCTGCATCCCAAAGATTTTGAACCATTGTTATTTCTGTTTTCATTATTCTTCAAGTATTTCTTGATTTCCTCTTTGACATCTGTGATGACTCACTGGTTGTTTAGCAACATACTATTTAACCTCCATATGTTTATATTTTACTCCTTTTTTTTCCTCATAACTCATTTCCAGTATCATACACCACAGTGGTCAGTAAAGATACTTACTATGATTTCAATCTTCTTAAATTTATTGAGACTTGCTTTGTGGCCTAATATGTGGTCTACCCTGGAGAATGTTCCATGTGCACTTTAAAAGAATATGTGTTGCACTGTGACTGGATTTAATGTTCTGTATATATATGTTAAATGCATTTGGTCTAATATATTATTCAAAGCCACTATGTCCTTGCTGATTTTCTTTCTGCTTGACTTGTCCATTGATGTAAGTGGGGTGTTAAAGTCTCCTACTATTACTGTATTTCTGTCAATTTCCCCTTTTATGTCTTAATTTTTGCTTTATATATAAGTGCTCCTCTGTTGAGTACATAGATATTTGTAATTGTTTTATTTTCTTCCTAGATTGAGCCGTTCATCATATAATGTCCTTCATCTCTTGTCACAGTCCTTATTTTAAAGTCTATAAGTGTGATGTAAGTACTGCTACTCCAACTTTTTTCTCTCCTTCCTGTTTTCATGGAATATCTTTTTCCTTCCCTTCAGTTTCCATCTCTATGTTCCTTTAGGTCTGAAGTGGGTCTCTTTTAGGCACGCTATGTCTTATTTTTTGGAGCATTTAAGCCATTTACAATTAAATAATCATTGACATGTTTGTACATATTGCCATGTTATTAAATGTTTCCTGGTTGTCTTTGTTCTTCTGTGGTCCATTCTTCCTCTCTTACTATTCCCTTGTGTTTTATGACTTTCTTCAGTGTTGTGGTTGGATTCCCTTCCCTTTCTTTTTTGTGTAGCTACTATAAGTTTTTTGTTCGTTATTATCATGGAGTTCTTACAGGATATCCTATGACTATACCATTCTATGTCAAGTTGATGGTCACTTAAGTTCATACATATTCTAATAGCACTGCATTATTACTCTCTCTCCTCAATGTTTTATGTATATGATATCTTCTTTTACACCTTTTTATTTAGATATAATTTTTTAGATGCAATTGATTTTACTAATTTTGTCTTTTTGACCTTTATACTAGTTCTTAAGTAATTGATCTACTACTTCTGCTGTATGGTTGCTTTTACCACTGAAAATGCTTCTCTTTCATAATATTCTTGCTTCTGGTTAGAATCTCCTCTTTTCCTCTTAAAGATGACCCTTTAACATTTCTTGTAAGCCTGGTTCAGTAGCGGTGAACTTACATGTTTATCTGTGAAGCTCTTTATCTGTCCTTCAATTCCGAATGATAACCCTGCTGTAAAGTACTCTTTCTTGTTGGTTTATTTATCCTTTCAGCACTTTGAATATGGCATGTCACTCCCTATAGAGTGTGCTGGCCTGTAGAATTTGTGCTGAAAAATCAACTGATAGCCTCATAGGATTTTCCTTTTATGTAATTTGTTGCTTTTCTTTTGCTACTTTTAAGATTCTTTGTCTTTGGTCTTTGACATATCAATTATGGTATCTTAGTGTGGCTCTCCTTAATTTCATCTGTTTGGAGCTCTCTGTGCTTCCTGGACCTGAAAAACTGTTTCCTTCCACAGGTTAGGGAAGTGGTCAGCTATTAATTCTTCAGATAAGTTTTCCATCCCATTCTCTCTCTTCCTTCTGGTACTCCTAGAGTAAGAATGTTAGGACTACAATATTCGGTGTTGTCCCAGAGCTCTCTCAAACTATCCTCATTTCTTTTCTTTTTATCTTTCTGCTCTTCAGCTTGAGACTTTTCCATTATTCTGTCTTCTATGTCACTGATCCATTCTTCTGCATCCTCTAATCTGCTGTTCTTTCCCTCTAGTGTACTTTTTTAAAATTCTTCATCTCTGATTATATTTAAATTTTTCTCTCTTTTTGTTGAAATTCTCCTTGAGCTCATCCACTCTTCTCTTAAGTCAGGTGATCAGCTTTATAACTACTGCTTAAAACTTTATCAGGTAGATTGGTTAACTATTCCATTTATTATATTTTTTCTGGAGTTTTTTCTCATTCAGCTGTTGGGAGCATATTCCTGTCTCCTCATTTTGTTTGATTTTCTGTGCTTGATTCTGTGAATGTGTTGACCACTCACTCTTCCAGTCTTAAGGGATTTTTCTTCTTTTGGAAGGTCCTCTGGGCAGACTGTGTGTGCCTGGTTGTTTAGACTGGCTGGAGCCTGAGCATGAGATGGATCTGCCCTTGAGCTGCAGTCTGGGGTGCCATTGAAGCAGCTACTGGGTAGACACCAATGTGGTCTCTGCTGGCAGAGGAAGGGCAGTGAGCCAGTGGCCAATCAGAGGAACACTCTGGGAAATTCTCACATTGGCACCAGCTAAGTACCCTGTGCCCCTCACCCATGGGCTGGTGCATGCTCTGGCCATATCTCACTGGTGGGGCAGCAGGAGCCCCTGTGAATGCTCACCTGTGGCCGCTCACCTGTGGCCACTCACCTGTGAACTGCTGCTTACTCTGGATTGCTCCAGGGAATTCTGGGGTCCTCACCAGCTGGGTCCCACTGGCAGGGAAACAGCAGGCCCTGTGCTCCCTCACCTGTGAGCTGGTATACATTCTGGGCTGCTCCAGGGAATTCCAGGGTCATTGAAGGTTGAGCCCTTGTATGGAAAATGAAAGTTCCCATGGCCAGGATCCTGACCTGACACTAAACTACTTGGTAATGTATTTGGCCCTCTGCATAGGCTAATGCTTACACACCCACTGACAATGAGCCATTATTGTTGGTGTTACTATATAAAGAACTGTGTACAGCACTCTGGCCAGAGGCAGAGACAGACAGGCTTGCTGCATGCAGACTGCCCCAGAGGCAGACGTGATTCCAGCACTCAAACTGCCACAGTGAGAATAAAGCTTGGTATAAACCCTTTTATCCCTAATGTTCCATTGTTGTTATTGTTCTTACCAAATACAGAGTGAACTTTCCGGGGGCACTCCTCCACATGAGACAGTCCTGCTTGGGAGTTGGCAGCAGGCATTGCATACACCCCCCAGGGGCCCTGTGAGCACTGCAGGAACCTGCAGCTTCAGTCACTGGCTGGATTACTGCTGGCCAGGTTGCTACAGGTCCTATGCACTTACTTACATGTCTGTGCATCCTCAGGGACACTTCAGGGAATTCCAGCACCAATGCCAGCTGGGTGCTGTTGGTGGACTGGCCACACTGCCTGTCAGACTCAGTATCTTCCTGGCTACAGTGATGGGGGCTGCACCAGTTAATGGCAGTAGGCAGTAAAGTGGCACTGCTAGATCTCTGGAAGGCATATTTGGGTATGGACAGGGCCCAGAAGACCACTTAGTACCTAAAATTGATGTGTGTACCCAGACCCAGACCCTTCCCCTGGCAGTACTATGATTAGTGAAAGGAATGCAATGTGGTGACCAGCACCTCCAGACCTGGAATGTGTACCAGTAGTTCCCTTGCAAAGCATCAGATGCCTTAGTTCTGAAAATTGGGTTCTTTCACTTATGGTTTAGATGTATTTTAAGCCACAAGGCTCTTGTTCTGCACCCCAGAGCAGAGAGTCTAAACCTGGCTCTGTCAGTGATATCTCCTCCCATTCCCTCTGTCAGTCACTATGCTGGGGCTGGGGTTTCTGCCATGATCACATCACTATCTCTCCTGCCATTTTTCATGTTATGTTTCTATCCCTTGTTTTATAGAAGGTGTTGGCTTCAGGCTCAGCTCTACTTCAGTATGAAATGCTCTGTGTGTAGGTATAGATTCAGGGAGTGATGTGGTTAAGTCTGTTAAAATTCCTCTCTTTTGCCCCCTGATTGTTTCTCTGTGGCCCAGGAAACATTTGTTTATCAACCATTTACTCTTTTCATATTCCTGTGAATTACTTCCCATTTCCTTTGAAAGTCTCAGACCCCTACCACCTTTTCCTTGGTTCAGGATGACATATATACCTCATTCTCCCTGACTGTCTTTGGAACCCATCCATGTCTATGGCTTCCCTATACATATGTAATTAAACTTTGGTTTTTCCCTCTTGTTAATCTGTCTTATTCAATTTGATTCTTAGACCAGCTAGAAGAACCTTGAGGGGTAGAGGAAATTTTTTTCTGTCCAACAGATTTAAATGCTCTCATATTAACATTTAAAACTGGCTCTACAAATTATAAAGATAAATGGAAAAATTCATGTTAATAGCTTAAATTTCTATAGTTATTTAGTAAATAGCAAATTTAAAAGCATGAAAAGTGGTGAGGGCTGCATAAAAAAGGAATAAATATAGTCTATCTTCATTAACACATTCTCCCTGATATTTTAAATTTATTTTTATTGAGATAAAATACACATAACATAAAATTTACCATTTTAACCATTTAAAAATATATAATCCAATGATATTAAATACATTCACCATGCTGAATAAATATCACCATTATTTAGTTAAAGAACTTTTTCATTGCCCCAAATAGGAATACCATATCCATTAATCAGTTACCTCCCACCTTAACTCCCCACCATTACCTCCCCCACTTCCCCCGGGCAACCACTAATCAGTTTTCTTTCTATATGGCTTTGTATTCAGGTTATTTCGTGTAAATAGAATCATACAATACGAGGCCTTTTGTGTCTGGCTTTTTGAAGAAGGGGCCTCACATTTTCATTTTGCCCTAGCCCCCACAAATTAGATAACCACCTCTTGTTTGGGGAAATATTAAAATAAAAACTGACTCTTAATGTATCTGCCTTTTAAAAAGACACAATTTTTATATCAGGGAGAGATTAAATCTCTCAACTGAATCCCTTCAATTAATGGAAGAAGTAACTGAAATTACTAAGATTAGGAAGTTATGTGGGTCACTAATGGGTAATTCACAGAAGATGCCCTTCTTAGGCCAAAATAAATCTTAAATTGGATAGAGATGAGTATGTAAATTTCTGAGAATAATGATAGAAAAAAGAAGGTAAGGTGAGCTGAGAATTGATGAATTCAATCTGTCAGATAATAGGTCAGGAGACTAGAGCTCCTGGAAAGTGTCTACTTGCTGATTTGATTAAAGAACATTTAAGGGCAAGAGTGTGTAATATTCAATTTTATTTTATTTTTCTTTAATGCTTCATTTGAAATCTTGATTTATGTTGCTATACATACATACTACTGTTACTTGTCGAGTTTTGAGAAAATCAAAGTAAATTTATGCTTGCCAGGTAGAAGCTCAGAATAGGATCGTGATTTCAGAAGGAGTAAGTCACATCAAGAAAGGAACAAATATGCCTCCAGAAATTTAAATAAATCTTGACAAAAGCATTGTGCTTTCAATAGGAAGTATTACTATTTTAAATATCAAGAGATGATGTAGGCTTATATAACCCCTTTTATTCAGTCTCTTTTATATTTTACCCACTTTTTATTTCCTATTAATGATTTTTGTCATGGTGTTAAATGTTTGCTTGTTTCCATGCTTATTTAAGTTTAAACCAGAGTAGTATAAAAAAAAATGACTTTTCTCCTTTACTTCAGGATATTATGTTAATGATTATAATATACTATTATATTTAATTATAATGGTATTTATGCCTAAACATTATAGGTATGCCATATTAAGAACTAATATTTAGCTGGAGGTTATTCTATAACAGGCACTATAAATTCTTCCCATTAGTTTTTTTTAGCAAATGCTCATGCTATATGAAATATTATACAATAGTGTTTAAGACATGGAATTTGGAGTTAGACTGAGTTTGAATATTGATTGTGTAATTTTTCTTCATTTGTAAAATGAAAATTTAGACTTGTTGCATTAGTTAAAGTAAGTTAAACCGTTTCAACTCAGACAGTTCAGGGCACATGGTAAAAGTTATATTATCAGTTCTTGTTACTTGCATTTGACAATTCAAGCAAGATAAGCCTAGAGAAGCTAATGTACAAAAGTGATACCTACCAGTTACATGTTCTCTTGGCTTTAAATTTAGAAATTATTTACTCTATTTCTTTCATTAATGATTCTATAAAATTTGTTGTCTTAATTGCCAAACCAAAAAAAAAGTTTCAAGATTATTGAATCATATTTCCTTTTATCTACTTTTTTTCCTTCAGATGACCTGTACTCATTTAGTAAACACTAATTGAGTTTGAAAATAGCTTTAAATTAAATAAACTGTGAAGTAATTGTCTTTAAAACATTCACTACATGTTTTTAGGTCACGTTGAAGAATCTAGTGGGATATGAAAAAGATATATTGCTTTTGCTATAAGAATTTTAAATGTTCAGGAAAATTAGTGTAGTAAAATAAAAATAATTCTAAATTTAAAACTTTTAGATTGGAACCCCACCCTAATAAGTGGGAAGTTATTGATTTTAAGCAATCATAGTTTCTGAGATTCATTTTTATTTTCACTAGTGAAATGAATGTTTTAAATGATTTGCCTACAATTTTCATGTGGGTAACAAGAAAATGCTTTCTAAACCTCATTGTAAGAAGCTAAATTTACTATAGAATCACTAAACATTGGAGATTGAAGAACCCAAGAATCATTTTAGGAAAATCCTGCCACCTAACTCAGTAGATAAAGTAAATAAAGATCAACATTTAATAAGTAAAGTGCCACAGGTGATGCAATTTATTGATAGTAAATTTAAGATGAAAATTTAGTTCTCTTCACAGATGCTTTATTGTATATTACTATATTTTATATTATTGTAGAGTTTGTTCTTTAAATTTTGTGGTGGCACAGTATTTTCTAAAAATAACAAATCCCATTAAAATATTACTCATTGATAAAATTAACACTTTAGACAATGTTAAAGCTATTCTGGCAGTGTTGATCATGCTATATATTTTGTTACTTAACCATTGGTATGTGTAAGCTTAATCTGTCAATCTTTTTATATTTCCATCTGAAGTCTGAGGTTTTTAAAAATCTACTTCTAACTAAATGATACTTCAAATTATAAAGAATCATGTTATTCTACTATGACCACAGAGACTACTTTGGGGTCATTAGTGTCTGGTAACAATCACCAGTCAGAGTACTTATTTTATTAAGTCCTTTGTGTGAAGCACTATGCTAAGCATGAACTATGGGAAAATGAGAGAGTAGGGGAAAATTGTTCTCTTCTTCCCTGTTTTTGCTTGGTAGCTAATTCCTACTGCTATATACCCTCAGTAAGAGCCTGACTTTGACTTAATGTGTTTGCCTACAGAATATTAGGGATCTCATACATTGCTTTTTGCAAAGAAAACTAACATTTAAATGATAGCCCTATGGGGGAGCTACCTGATTTAGTGTCTCTGGTTGCAAGAAACTGTATGTAAATTGCTCTAAGTGCTTCAGACAGAAAAACAAAGTAAAATAATGAAGAACAAATCCTACAAACCTCAAAAAAAGACTACCAGGAAAAAAATCTGTATTTTCAATTTCTGAAGGGAGAACACCACTTATCACATTGTTTTATTAGTGTCTCAAGAAATTGGAAAGGTAAGTTGAGTATATAACGTAATTCAAGCTTATAGTATACATTTTTCTAGGTAGTCCTTAGGAGCACAAGAGCAAAGTTTTGAAATCTACTGAATCAGAAAATGAGTGGATATCTTGCTGCACATTTTGCAGCAACACTTACTCTATCTCTTAAAAAATTAGTATCTACACACACACACACACATACACACACACACCCCTGATGAAATATTATAATTATTCAAAAAATTTCAAGAGTGGAACAGTTTTGTTGAAGCCCAAGGCAACATGTCCATGTTGTTATAAGGGTAGTTTACTTGGGACTCACCTAGATCCACCACAGATGAGGTTTACATTTACTGTGAATTGGATCATTAAGGAATACTGATGGAACATGAGAGCAATTAAAAATAAAGTAGCTGTATGAACATGTGGCAAGTTCTCACTACATCTGCTATAATAACATTAGTAACAGTTTGATGTGATGCACACAAAGAGTACTATTATCCTCTAAGATGTATGTGTCAAAAGTACATAAAATATCAAAACATAAAGACCTATTGTTAAAAACTGGGTCAGTTTATACTAAATATCCATGGTAGATAAATACAGAGAAAGGGAGCAAATTCCTTGTTGCCAGAGACTGGTACAAGAAGGGATCATGACTGACTGACTAGCTTTTTCAGGGGTGATGAAAATTATTTGGAACTAGATAGGCACATCCTTATGAATGTACTAGATTCCACTGAACTGCATAGTTTAAACTGCTTAATTTTGTTATGTAAAGTTTGCCTCATTAAAAATAATAGAAAATAAAATGTTTTTTAGGAAACTGGATTGCAGCAGGGCCTGCTTTTAGTTTATTAAAATAGTATTACTTTTGAAGTCCCCTTAAATCACAGATACACATTCATGTGCCTCTCAAACACTGTTGGCAGTCTATTAATCCTGTGACCAGTATTCTTTACCCTCTGTTAATTATTCTCACCCAGTAAGTGTGTAGCCTAGTTGATTCTAAAGAAATACCAAAGGTAGGATGTTTTTTTTTTTCAATTTAGGAAACCCTCTCTCTGAATTCACTTCCCCCTATAGAGGATAATTTGGCCAGTGAAGGAGCAAGATTGAGGTGGGAGAGAGGGACTTCTTTACATGTGTTGCTGTCCTCTCTACCTCTGCTGGCCCTTACCCCACACTCATCTGGCAATCCTATAATAACAATATGATGTTATATTATATAATGAAGAAAGGGATTAAAATAAAGGAAATACTATTCTCAAGGTATCTTTTTCTCATAATTGCCCATGGAAAGAAAAACTTTATAAAAGAGAAAATACAACAATCTAGAAGAAAGATATGACATCCTGTGCAGCAGTTTTTTACCTCATCTGTATAGAATTCATATAATGGCCTCTTCAGAATGTTTGGAGCTTGTAATAACTGAAAAAAAGGCACAAATGTGTTTTGCCTTAAGAATATTCAAACCGAGGGAGATTAAAAATAGCAGTGTGAGAGGTGAGATGGAAAATTCCTCCCAAAACCACATATAAAGGAAAATATACTTAATAAACCTAATCGTAAAAGAGCAACAGGAAAGAAGACTGTGCCAGACTGCACACATCTGGAGAACAGAGCAGACCTCACAAAACGGCACCAGTACCGCTTCTCTGCAACCCTGACATAGCTCCAGGGGCTGAGCAGAACCAAAGACTAGAGTTTCTGGGCACTAGAGGGCATCACATAAAAATATGAACCATCAAAGAAATCCAGCTCAAACCAAAATCTCACAAACACCAGAGAAAGGTACAGGTGAAACTGAACTCACCAATCTTCCTGAGAACTCAAAATAAAAATCAGAAACATGCTCATGCAGGTACAGAAAAATATTCAAGAATTCAGGGATGAATTTAAGACAAGAGATTCAATCATATATCTGAAATGAAACATAAAATGGAGGGATTGAAAAGCAGATTAGATGTAGTAGAAGAGAAGGTAAATGGAAAAGAAATTAGAGAAGAGGAATATAAAGAAGCTGAGGCACAGAGAGAAAAAAGGATCTCTAGGAATGAAAGAATATAGAGAGAAATGTGTGACCAATCTAAATGGAACAATATTTGCATTATAGGGCTACCAGAAGAAGAAGAAGAAGCAGAGAGAAAAAGGGATAGAAAGTGTCTTTGAGGAGGTAATTGCTGAAAACTTCCCCAATCTGGGGAGGAGATAGTTTCTCAGGCCATGGAGGTGCACAGATATCCCAAAACAAGGGACCCAAGGAAGACAGCAAGACATATAATAATTAAATGACAAAGGTCAATGATAGGGACAGACTTTCAAAAGCAGTCAGAGAAATAAAAAAGATCACATACAATGGAAAACCCATCAGGCTATCAGCAGACTTCTAAACAAAAATCTTACAGGCCAGAAAGGAGTGGCATGATATATTTAATACAAAGAAACAGAAGGGCCTTGAACCAAGAACCCTCAGCACAGCAAGATTATCATTTAAATTTGAAAGAGGGATTAAAGAATGTTCCGATAAGCTAAAGCTGAGAGAATTTACCTCCTACAAACAACCTCTATAGTGTATTTTGGGGGAACTGCTATAGATGGAAGTGTTCCTAAGGCTAAATAGGAGACACCAGGGGAAATAAAACTGCAGGAAAGAAAGTAGAACAATTAATTACTAAGCAGCTGCAAAATGAAATCAACTACCCCCAAAGTCAATCAAGGGATAGACGGAGTATAAAATATCATACCTAATATATAAGAATGGAGGAGGAAGAAAAAGGAGGTAAAAAAACAGAACTTTTAGGTTGTGTTTGTAATAGCATATGAAGACAGTTAAATTAGATGGTTAGTAAGGGACTTACCCATGAACCTTTGGTAACCACGAATCTAAAGCCTGCAATGGCAATAAGTACATACCTATTTATAATCACCCTAAATGTAAGTGGTCTGAATGCACCAATCAAAAGATATAGAGTCACCGAATAGAGAAAAAAAGAAGACCCATCTATATGCTGCCTACAAGAGTCTCACTTCAAACTCAAATACATAAACAGGCTCAGGCTGAATGTAAAGGGATGGAAAAATATATTTCGAACAACTAACAGGGAGAAAAAAGCAGGAGTTGCAGTACTTGTATCATACAAAATACACTTCAAAAAAAGAAAGGCACAAGAGACAAAGAAGGACATTACATAGAGATAAGGAGGTCAGTCCAATAAGAAGATATAACTATTATATATATCTATGTACCCAACACAGGATCACCTACATATGTGAAACAAATACCTAACTGAATTAAAGGGGGAAATGGAATGCAATGTATTCATTTTAGGACACTAACACACCAAAGGACAGATAAAACAGATAGAAAATTAGTAAGGAGACAGAGGCTCTAAACAATGTATTAGAACAGATGGACCTAACAGACATCTACAGAACACTCCATACAAAAGCAACAGGATATACATTCTTCTCAAGTGCACATGGAACAGTCTCAAGAATAGATCATATACTAGGCCACAAAAAGAGCCTCAGTAAATTAAAAAAGATTGAAATTCTACCAACCAGCTTCTCAGATCACAAAGGTATGAAACTAGAAATAAATTACACAAAGAAAACAAAAAAGTCCGTAAACACAGGGAGACTTAATAACATGCTCCTAAATAATCAATACCCAAATAGAAACAGAGATGCAGCATTATATGGAGACAAATGACAACAATAATTCAACAACACAAAATCTGTGGGACTCAGTGAAGGCTGTGCTAAGAGTGAAGTATATTGTGATACAGGTCTACATCAGGAAAGAAGAAAAATCCTAAATGAACAGTCTAAACTCACAATTAATGAAACTGGAAAAAGAAGAACACATGAGGCCCAAAGTCAGTAGAAGGAGGGACATAATAAAAATTAGAGTAGAAATAAATAAAATTGAGAGGAATAAACAAGTGAAAGAATCAATGAAAGCAGGAGCTGATCCTTCGAGAAAGTAAACAACATAGATAAATTCCTAGCCAGACTTATCAAGAAAAAAAGAGAATCTACACATATAAGCAGAATCAGAAATGAGAAAGGAAAAATCACTATGGACACCACAGAAATACAAAGAATTCTGAAAGAATACTATGAAAACTATATGCTGACAAACTGAATAACCTGGAAGAAATGTACAACTTTTTAGAAAAATACAACCTTCCAAGGCTGACCCAAGAAGAAATAGAAAATCTGAACAGAGCAATTTCCAGAAATGAAATTGAATTGATAATCAAAAACTACCTGAGAACAAAATTCCTTGACCAGATGTTTCACTGCTGAATTTTATCAAACATTTAGTGAAGACCTAATAACAATCCTCCTTAACGTTTTCCAGAAAGTATAAGAGGAGGGAATATTTCCAAACTCATTCTCTGAGACCAGCAACACTGTAATACCAACGCCAGTCAAAGACAGCACAAAAAAATAAAATTAGTGACCAATATCCCTGATAAACATAGATGCAAAAATACTCAACAAAATATTAGCAAACCAAATAAAAAAATACATCAAAAAGATCATCCATCATGATCAATTAGGGTTTATTCCAGGGATGCAAGAATGGTCAACATTAAAAATGCCATCAACATCATCAACCACATCAACAAAAAGAAGGACAAAAAACAAATGATCATCTCCATAGATGCTGAAAAAGCATTCGACAAAATTCAACATCCATTCATGAAAAAACTCTCAACAAAATGGGTATAGAGGGCAAGAACCTCAACATAATAAAGGCCATATATGATAAACCTACAGCCAACATTATACAGAGAGAAGCTGAAAGCTTTTCCTTTAATATGGGGAACAAGACAATGATGTCCACTCTCTCCACTTTTATTCACCATAGTTCTGGAGGTCCTAGCCATGACAATCAGACAACACAAAGAAATAAAAGGCAACCAGATTGGTAGGGAAGAAGTTAAACTGTCACTCTTTGCAGATGACATGATATTGTACATAAGAAACCCTAAAGAATCCACTCCAGGTATCCACACATAAATCAAGTTTAAAAATCAAATGAATATTCATATTTGAACTGACTGTTTATAGTTCATAATGCATGAACAAAACCGAAAGCTTCTGTGATGACTGCCCTTGCACTGTTCACCATGTAACTTATTCACTATGTAAGAATTTGTACTCCATGTAAGAATTTGTTCATTATGCATCAGAAGATTGGAGACTGACGAAAATTAGGCTTGGGGTGGATTAATGATTGTGCATTGAGTATTGACCCCCCTATACAGAAATTTATTGTTGTTAACAACTATTTGATCAATAAATATGAGAGATGCCCTCACACACACACAAATATATATATATATATATATATATATATATATATATATATATATATATAAACACACTTCCAATTGTAAAACAAATAAGTAACTAACCGGGATGTAATGTATAGCATAAGGAATATAGTCAAAATATTGTAACAACTTGGTATGGTGATAGCTGGTACCTAGAATTATCATGTATATAAATGTTGAATCACTGTGTTGTACACCTGAAACTAATGTAATGTAATACTGTTGTCAACTACCCTTCAATAAAAAAATTAAAAAAAATTAAAAATAAATAAAAAAAAGAATCCACTCCAAAACTACTAGAACTAATATCTGAATTCAGAAAAGTTGCAGGATACAAAATTAATATACATAAATATGTTGCATTCCTATACACTAACAATGAATTAGCAGAAAGAGAAATCAGGAAAACAGTTCCATTCACAGTTGTATCAGAAAGAATAAAATACCTAGGGAAAAACCTATCCAAGGAAGTGAAAGACCTATACCCTGAAAACTACAAGATACTAATGAGAGAAATTAAAGAAGATACCAATAAATGGAAACACATTCCATGCTCATGGATAGGAAGAATTAATATTGTCAAACTGGCCATCCTGCCTAAAGCAATCTACAGATTCAATGCAATCCCTATCATAATGCCAACAGCATTCTTCAGTGAACTAGAGCAAATAGTTCCAAAATTCATGTGAAACCACCAAAGACTCCAAATAGTCAAAGCAATCCTGAGAAGGAAGAATAAAGTCAGGGGGGCAGACTATCCTCGCCGACTTCACAGTCTACTACAAAGCCACAGTAATCAAGGCAACTTGGTACTGACTCAAGAACAGATTCATAGACCAATGGAACAGAATAGAGGGCCCAGATATAAACTGAAGCATATATGGTCAATTAATATGTGATAAAGGATCCATGGATATACAAAGGGGAAATGACAGCCTCTTCAACAACTGGTGTTGGCAAAACTCTACAGCTACATGCAAGAGAATGAAACTAGAATACTATCTAACTCCATACATGAAAGTGAACTCAAAATGGATCAAAAACCTGAATGTAAGTCATGAAACCATAAAACTCTTAGAAGAAAACATAGGCAAAAATCTCTTGAATATAAACATGAGCAACTTTCTCCTGATCCCAAGTCCTAGGCAAGGGAAACAAAATAAAAAATGAACACATGGGATGACATCAAGCTAAAAAGGTTCTGTACAGCAAAGGGCACCATCAGTAGAACAAACGGCATTCTACAGTATGGGAGAAAATATTTGTAAATGACATATCTGAAAAGGGTTTAACATCCAAAATATATGAACAACTCACATGCCTCAACACCCGAAAAGCTAAAAACCATATTTAAAAAATGGGTGGTGGTTACGTACACACTTCTCCAAAGAAGAAATTCAGATGACCAATAGACACATGAAAAGATTTTCCACATTGCTTATTATCAGGGAAATCCATATTCAAACCATAATGAGATATCACCTCAATCCAGTTAGAATGGCCAACATAGAAAAGACTAGAAACAACAAATGCTAGTGAGGATGTGGAGAAAGGGGAACCCTCCTACACTGCCGATTTGAATGTAAACTGGTTCAACCATTGTGGAAAGCAATATGGAGGTTCCTCAGAAAACTAAAACTGGAAATACCATTTGACCCTGGAGTTCAACTCCTAGGAATTTACCCAAAGAAAACAACTTCTCAGATTCAAAAAGACATATGTACCCCTATGTTTATTGCAGCACTATTTACAATAGCCAAGATATGGAAGCAACCTAAGTGTCCATCAGTAGATGAATGGATAAAGAAGAGGTGGTACATATACACAATAGAATACTATTCAGCCATAAGAAAGAAACAAATCCTACTGTTTGAAATAACATGGTGGAGCTAGAGGGTATTAGGCTCAGTGAAATTAATCAGGCAGAGAAAGACAAATACTAAATGATTTCCCTCATTTGTGAAGTAGAAAAACATATTAAAACTGAAGGAACAAAATAGCAGCAGCCTCACAGTCTCCAAGAAGGGACTAGTGGTTTACCAAAAGGGAGGGGTAAGTGAGGGTTGGGGGGTTGGGAGGGAGAAGGAGATTGTTGAGTGTCATGATTGATGTGCATGGTGTGTGTTGGGTCACAGGGAAGATAGCGTAGCATAGCGTAGCTCAGAGAAGACAAATAGGGACTCTTTTCCATCTTCACTGATGGACAGTGACTGTAATGGGATATGGGGGGGACTTGATAATAAGGGTGAATATTATAACCACATTGTTTTTCTTGTGAAACCTTCATAAGAGTGTATATCAATGATACCTTAATAAAAATAAAGAATATCCAAACGGAGATATATAAAAATTAAATATAGGAATTAATCAGTACAAATGATAAATTTCATGGATTGATAGATCCCCCAATGGGATCTAAGAAACTGTCTATTAAAGCTAAAACCAAGTCTTAAATCCAAGGCCTATAGCTCCCTGGTGGTAAGATAGACAAATCAGAATGATCCTATTCTTAATTCACTAGAGTTCTCCTCTTATCTGAACAATAACAGCTGTATATAGGGTTTTATGGAAACCCATGCTAACCCAGACCTCTTTGGAAATTACATCTTCTGAGTTGTTCTTTACCTATATCATAAAGATGAAGTACAGCCAATTAGGTTGATATATCCAGGAAAGATTTTTTATCATTAACAAGTGAATGAATAAAGCTCAGAGAAATTAAGTTGCTTGCCTCTCATTATCTAGCTAGGAAATCGTTTAAATTTGACTCAGGTTTTCTGTTTCCAACTTATGTTCCTTTTACAATACCATGCTGCTGTTTACATGGGGTGATATTTTCCTCCAAATATTAAAGTATTTGATTATTTGATGTGATCATTTTATGACAATGGTGGAACTGCTATTGAATAGTTTCTGTTTAGTCAATTTAATATTAGACCCACACTTTACTTTCAGCAGCACTTAATAATTAATTAAAAGTTAGGAATCAAGTAGAACTTTTTGCTTAATTATTTTTAAAATATAAATTTATTAGAAAATAAATAATGCATCTCTGTAAGGAGGAAAGTAGCTAGCAGTAACCTCTTGCCTTAAATAAGATATGATATATATTAGTGTTAGGAAGCATGATGAGTATTTAATCTCCATTTACAACTGAGGAAACTAAGAGTCATAGTTTTGTTGTGAGGGGCCACATTAGATGATGTACAAAGGTACTTATCACATTATTTGACATGATAAAACTAAGCTAGTCATATATTAATATATACTTTAAATGGATGTCAGCATTTATAGAGTAGAATCTGTATCCAATATATCAAAGTTCTTAGTCTGTATTTCACCAAAGACAAAGGCCAAAATTGTAAATTCTCATGATTAAAGCCTTGAAAATTTAGTTGGAACATATTCCAGTAAATCTGTACTCAGATAATTAAATTCACCAATAAATATATGGAATAGAAAAGGCAAAATAAGGAAAATTTAAGTTGTATTAACCAATGCATTTTCAGTTTGAAAAGACTAAAATTTGTGTTACTTTTTGAAACATTGTGATATAAGATTATTAGAAAAATGAAAACAAGTATTTCCAACAGCATCAATTTAGAAATTTTTGCATTTAGGAAATAATAGTATAAAATTATCCCAATCTACTATTTGAGCTATGATAGATAATTTAATAATTTAAAACTTAAAAAAATATGCAGTGCTAAAAAAGAAATGGGCATTCTACACTTTTTCTTGAATTTCTACTTGAAAACTCCCAAATCACTTGTCTTATAGATAAAATTATTCATAGAAATATACCATTAGCTACTTCATAGACATTTAATATTTTTTAATATGTAAGAAAACTAAAACCTAGCCAAGATATAGAGTTATTTTATAATGCCTATTAATTTTCCTTTGTTAACTTATATGTATACTGGTTATTTCCACTCAAAATTGATAGTTTTTTGCAATTTGTCACCTCGAGATAGAATAAGGGAGGGCAAAGGATAATTGAACACCAAGTATATTAACAGAATACAGGACACACAGCTAAGTTGAAAGAGTAAATGGTATGCTGCTCTTTTAGATATCCGGTAAATATCTATATTGAAAGCTAATGCTACCGTCCTGCATTGTTAGTGGGAAAGTAAGTTGGTATAGCCATTATGAAAATGGAGTATGGAGGTTTCTTAAAAAGCTAAAAATAGAACACCATACAACCCTGTAAGGCCACTTTAGGAATTTACCTGAAGAGAAGAAAATCTCTGATTCCAAAAGATATATGCACCCCCATGATTTTTGCCATCTTATTTACAATAACCAAGATAAGGAAGCAACCAAAGTGTCCATTGGTAGATTAATGGGTAAAGATGAGGTGGTACATGTACACAACAGAATATTATTCAGCCATTAAAAAAGGAAAGAAATCCTGCTATTTGTAACAACATGGAAGGACCTAGAGGTATCATGCTAAGTGAAATAAGCCAGGCAGAGAAAGACATACCATAGGATTTCACTTACATGTGGAATCTAAAAATAAAACAAAATGGCAATATACTCATAGACACTGAGAAGTGACATAGTTACATCAGGGGTGGATTGGAGTGGGTGGGTGAAATAGATGAAGGAGATAGAGAGGCACAAAATCTTAATCATAATATAAATTAGTCTCGGGGATGAAAGTACAGCATAGAGAATATAGTCAATAGTTCTGTAACATCTTTCTATGTTGACAGATAATAACTATACTAGTTGGGCTGAGGATTTAATAATGTAGATAACTATTGAATCACTATGTTGTATACTTGAAACCAATATAATATTGTATATCAACTATACTTTCACAAAAATATATCAAAAAAGAAAGCTAATGCTATGTAATATTTTGAGCTTTTAAAGAAACAAATGTGATTGACATTCAAAATGTTACTAGTATTAAATTGTGTCAACATGAATGATAAAATAGTGACATAAAGATCAAGTGCCTGACTCTTTCAAAGAATTCAATCTCACTGTTACTGAAGGCAATAAATAATGATGACTCAAGAAAAAATTTTCCCTTCAAAAAAATTTCTGTGATTGTACTTGCATATTATAACTGCTAATTAGATGAAGGTTTTCACTGATCTCTGAAAACTTTTATTTTCCTTATTTCTTAACTTCTTTTCTTTTTATGGTTAAAGGAATACAAACTTGGATCCATGCTTTACTTATGACAGTCTAAAAGTGTCTGTCATCTTTCTGTCCATCAGTGTATAGATCTACATATCTGTTATATACCTATTTCAAATAATTCAAAATGCATCTACAAGCCCACTACTCAATACAAAATATAAAGCACTAACAAAAACCTATGTCATCCACTTTTGTCCTTGCCCCATTCAGATACCTGCCTCCCTCAAACTGAAAAACAAAAATAAAAAACCATTTATTATTCTGTTTATTATCCTTTTGCATTTATTATTTGTGTCCAATCAGTAAAAACTCCTTAAAAAAGGAATTTTTATTTTAGTTGTGCTTGTTTAAAAATGGTATCATGAAATGTAATCTCCTATAGCTTACTTTTAATCTTTGTATCGTATTACTAAAATTTATCTGTTGAACAGTTTCAGCTTGTTCATCTTGATTTATGTTGAATATTTTGATTTTTTTACTGTTCCCAAGTGTATTATCCACTCTCCTGTTGGTGGACATTTGGTTGTATACACCTTTTTTTGGAAACAGTGTTGTACTAGAGTTCTTGTTTTCTTATGTACATTGTAAAAACTGCTTTTGGTAATGTTGTCAAGGTAAAAATTCTAGGTTTAATATGGTTTTAATTTATAAAATAGTACCACTTTTCTAAAGTGGTCTATCAGCTTCTATAATGTACGGAAATGTTAAGACACCTTCACTGATCAACATAATCTTCACCTATTAATATTTCTATTGCTGCCAGTCAAATTGTTAGAAAAATTTGAATCATGATTTAAATTCAACCGATCATAACTGAAAACTAAAAAGACAGTTTCTCATATTTGCTTATTTTTTTCATTTATTAAAAGCATATAGTTGCACACTTATAGATCTATGTATACAAAAATAAATCTAAATTGTAAATTAATAGCTCAGTAAATTTTCAGAGTGAACATATACTTGCAACCACAACCTAGATTAAAGAAACCTAGATATTATAAGCAACACATTAAAAACCCCTGATCCTCTTTATCACAATCTACCAAAATATTACTGTAACCTGACTTCATACACCATAGATTACTTTTGCTTATTTCAATATTACATAAAAGGAAATATATTGCATGTAGATATTGTGTCTTTTGCCAAATAACATATTGATAATTTTCACTATTTGTGAGTCATTCATGCTGTTTGATGTAGCAGTAATCATTTGTGCTCTATGCTATTTTATACAATGGCTCTCTAGTTGACTGTTAATGGCATTCAGGATTTTCCAGTTTCTAGCTACTATGTATGAATTTATGTTGGATATATAAGTAGGAAGTGAATTTCTGGGTTTAGGAAATGGTGATTCAGCTCTTTAGATGTTATCAAGTGTTTACCAACATACATAAGAAATGTGTGGCATTTATATACCTGCAGTATAAACAAATCCAATCAATACCATTTGAATGCTTTCTGTTGTCTCACTAAAAGAGATATATGATTGTATCTCTATTTCATTGTGCCTTTAATATGCATTTTACTAATGATTAAATACCATTTCATATGTTGATCATTTAGGTTTCTTTTTGGCAGTGTCTTCTATTCAAATATTTTTCTAAATTTTTCCTTTTGTGTCCTTTTCTTATTAATTTGGGGCAGTGCTTTAGGTATATTTGGGATATGTGTGTCCTTCTTCAGACACATACATTGCAAACATATGCTTATTATTTCTTACTTTCTATTTAATACACTCCACCACTTTTTTCTCCAATGTTTTTTCCCCAATGTTCTTATGTAACTCAAAGTTATGTGAAAAAAGATCCTAAAAAGTGATGTTTTCTAATAGTAAATATAATAGCATTAGTACAGCAGGATGGTTCCTTTTAAGCCTATTTGATGGAAAAGTAAAACTACTGGGAATTTGCTTACCTTTCTCCCCAAGATTAATTAAATATTAGAATATTAGTTATCCCACCTATAGGGTCCATCTAACAATAAATAGGATGTATGAATTAATTAAACAAAATGTGTGTTTTATAAGATTTGTGATACAGAATTATGACAAAGATTCTTCCCTTTATATTTTCAATTTATTTCAGGCCCACTTTTTGTAAAATACGTAACTTGCACAAAAAAATTCACATATATTAAACAAAATAGTTTTATTATTTATTGCTGCAAGCCTCACTTATCAATACTTTTCTTTCCTTTTGCTCAGTTTTAATGCCAATATTTTAAAAATCTATCTTATATCCCTTAGTTGATTTACCCAGTATATGCTCTCTTATTTTTCTCAGGCAGATGCCATCCATTCTTCATGAACAGGCTCAGATTTATTTATCATGTGAAGCTTTTAATAACTTTCTTCTTGGATTATAGCCTACTCCAGTTTCTAAAAGTTAAGACATAATTCTTTCCTGACCACATTTCATATTAGTAATTATAGGGAAAATGGAAGTTCCTATGGCCAGGATCCTCACCTTATCCTGAACTACCTGATGATGTAATTGGTCTACTGCAAAGGCTAATGCCTACACAACCATTGGCAATGAGCTATTATTGTAAGTGTTACTATATAAAGAACTCTGCTTAGTGCTCTGCACAGAGGCAGAGACAAAGATGGAATGCGAATGCTCCATAGGCAGACATGATTCCAATACTTGACCTGCCACCATGAGAATAAAGCTTGGTATAAATGCTTTTACTCCAAACATTCCATTGTTATTCGGTTTCACTGAGTCCAGAGTGAATTTGCCAGGAGCAATCCCCCTCAGGCAAGATAGTAATTATTGCTTAATGTTATTTTTGTGAATATTTAAGTTTCTTAAAGGCAGTAGGACTTTGTTATGCCTCATATTTCATGTAGCATCTAAAAATCCTGAGTATATAATAGGTGTCCAATTGATTGAATGTCAGTTAATATACTAGATCTGCTGATAAAAATAAATCGTTTTCAATTAGCATAATAATTAACAATGAAACTTGAAAGGGTATGTGGTAGACAGAATAATGTCCCAAAAAAGATGTGTACCCTCTGGATGCATACAATGTGTAATGCCCAGAAACTTGCATGAGAAAGGAAGAGGGAAGTAAACAATATTCAGGATTTGTTTGGTCTTAGTGGCTTGGGTGATACCCCATTTTTTTCTAGCCAAATAAACATAAGCTGACTGATAACCTCTTTTACATACTTCAGTTCATCTACTCCCTCATCTCAAGTCTCTCCTGTGATTATTAGGTAAGTTCAATTTCCAGTTACCTAATCACTAACAAGTCATACTTTCATCCAAACAACAAATATTTTGCTACTCTGTTTTCCAGAAGCTTCTTGTTAAAGATGCAGTTATAATTTATCACTGTCTTTTTGTTACATGTATTCCATGCTTTATGGAAGCTGAGGAAAATAAAAACAGAAGAAAGCACATTCTACAAAGAGAAAAAGTTGACTTTGAGAACATTAGATGCGATTAAAAAAAACTCATCAAAATTTGTTTTCTTCCATTAATAGGAATAATTGGAAACATCACTATGATTTTTATAATGATTGACCAAACCAGTGATTTTTTATCAGAGACAAGGATTTGATTTTGAGCTTCTTATCTCATTTATAGCATTAAATTCAAAATGTCCAAAACTCTTTAGGACCAATGCACAGCAAAACCTCCTAGTTTAATCACAGGTTTATTTCATGTTATTTTCAAGGATTGGGTGTTAGAAGATACATGTAGAACTTGGATCAAATTTCACTACCTTAAAAACACCCCAAAAAAATGACCCTTTCTGAACTAAACTGTTTGAGTTTTATGTAAATCTGGGGAAAGGTAATCCTGGGGCAAAATACTTCCAAAAACCAAAATCAGTCAAAGGGAGAAATAAGTTTAAAACCCGTTCATTGCTTACAAAACTGCAGTCTGTCCCATCTCTCTCTCTTGCTCAAGCAGCCACAACACCAGCCTTCCCCCTCACCTCTCAGGTACAGATAAGCCCTCTGTTACCCAGGTAATTACCCATTGATATGGAGATGAACTTCTCCATCCCTGAGGAAAGATGCAAATGCACTAAAGCCATACTTCTCTCCACCTCTGAACACCTGTTATGCAGATGAACCAAAGCCAGGTGAGAAATTCTGGAAATGTTTCAATTTTACCCACAAAAAATTCACTACCTTAAAAATACACCAAAAAAATGACCCTTTCTGAACTAAACTGTTTGAGCTTTAAAAAATGGGTGGGCAGGGGGAGGCAATGAAGCACTTTGTCCTGTAGGCTGTGATTAATCATTCATATATTAGATGATTTGGAATATGGTTAGTTTAATAGGATTTAAATATTCGGTGTACATTAGTTGTAGTACTCTTGGCAGTAAGGTTTATAATGTTCCCTAAAAGTTTCAAAGAGTTAATATGCTTCACTAAGAAGCCTATTATCAAATACCAAAATGATAGGGTCCACTAATTAGGAATTAATTTTGCCATAAAACTGGTCCTTCTAGAGATTACAGTATAATTTTCCCATGAAAGGCTCTTTGATACGTTTAAAAGAGGGTTTATTTGAAGTTTTCTTTATGGTTAGCAGAGGGCTCTGCTCTTTGCAGTGTAGTCTTTCTTACAGGGTGTTTGAAATGTAAAAGTGATTGACTAAGAAATTGTGATGTGTGTTTTTTGCATATGAAATGATACACTTCAACTATTCCTATTTCATCAGCATAGTCAATTAACCACCAGTGCTACTGTCTTCCAAGTTAGCAAAAAAAAATTTCAGAAAGTTACATTTAAAGCAACAAGTACTTCTCCAAATAGAGTACCAGAATACAAGAGTTAAAAAATACATATTCTGAATCTCTTTCCTAAATACCTGGACTATAATGTAGGAATCTGATTGAATTATATATGGGAAGTCAGGCCATATACTCTGTAATTTGTGCAGTTCTATAGAAAACAACCTTGAAGTATAAGAGCTTGTAAGGGCAATAATAATTAAGTTTTATCAAATTAGAGATGTACACCATTTTATTTAAAATGTTTAGGGACACTTCATGTCTGCTGGTTCCACCCAGCTGCATAATGAACTGGGAATTAATATCGGCTTTTCTGAACAAGGCTTGCAGGTTAAAATCCTGAAAGTGATTTCAGCCTGTTAGGCAGGAAAATAGATATGAGCAGGGTAGAAAGAGAAAAAGGCCAGAAAAGTCCACTAAAAATGTCCAAAATTAATCAATTAGAACTCAAAAGCCAAGAGCAACTTGGCCGGGAATGTTTTAATATTCCCCAGACGAAGGAGGTACCATGTCCTTATTATGCTAATCATGTAGGCCCAGCTTATTTTTTCACCTTTACCTATATGCTGTTTTTTTCTCCTTCTGGCCCTAATTAAGTAGTTTGTAACCTAGGCAACTAATTTAGCATGCAGGCCCAACTGTAAACAACATAGTAAAAGGCAGGAAAGATTCCATCTTAGAAAGATTGTATTTTAATACCGAGGAAGTTAAAAATGTAAGATTCTTAACTTACTCCTTAGCAAACAGACAATAACTCAGCCCACCTTGGTGGCTGGGCAGGCGGTCTGATGTGCTCCCAGATGGAGACACAGATATCCCAGGGAGAAATCAGAGCAGGAAGTTCCTTGTGTTAAATAAATTCTAAGTATTCAAAGACCACTTAACAAATCTGCACTCCCAGCCTTTGGTCACATCCCTAAAGAATCCTTAAAAGGAGGAACCCCCAGCCTTTTGAGGCACTCCTCTCCCTGAAGTCGCCCACACTTTCTAAGTGTGTAACCTTTTAATCTTAAACTTTCTCTCTCCAACCTTCAGGGTGCCTCTCCTTGCTGAGGTGGCCTGTACTTTTTCTCTCTTTAAGTAACTTTAAATAAAACTTTTACTCTGCTTCACTACTGTGTCTCTGCCCTTCAATTCTTTGTTGTGGTGGGGTAAGGACCAAGGATAATGCGCAATGCTCCCCCCAAAAAGCCTATCCAAGGATATACACTAACATACCACAGAACAATAGGATACTTCCTTATGAAAGACACAAAGTCGAGTAAGTCCACATGAATAAAATGTCTAAAAGTCCACAAACCGCCAGAGAATTGTGAGGATTACAATTGCTTGCAGGCCTAAAATAGTAAGATACCAAGAATTATATATGTCATATTTCCTAGGCATTACCACTTGGGTATGTAAGATAAATACCAATAAATTCCAACCGAAATAGGCAGGTGAAGAGAGGCAACAAAGGGCCAGGCAGTTTATTTGAATGCAATCCTCAGGTGATGTTCCTCGGTCTGAAACACAGACCGGGGGAAGTCACACCCAGCAGGGCAGGCAGCAAGTTTTTAAAGAAGGCAGGGGGAGGGAGAGCAAAGGTGTACAGTGGCGCGAGGATTGGCTCACCTAGGGTACATGGGGGTCTCTCATTGGCCTTTAGCCAGGTACTGGAAAGTTACCACTAATCTTTTAGCTTGTGGGAAGGGCCCTAGTTGGGAGTGTTATCCAATCAGGCTCTGGAATGTTGTCAGACCGGACCCTTTTGGTCTCTTTGCCTCTTGAGGCCTGAATTTGTCCATCAGGCTCACCCCTTCCCCTGGTGCCTCCATCCTTACAGGGTAGGAAATTGTACAAATATTAAAGAAGTACTTTTATATAATTGATTGTGCTAATGGTAACTATATATGAAAATCCAATTCATAAAGTCTTTACATTTATAAGCTAATAGGTCAGCATTTGGCTAAATCAGAGCTCTGGGTAGACATTAGAATCACCTGGGGGGATTAAAAATACAAAGTTTCCATTTCTGATAACTGAATTAACTGGTGCAGAACTAATCCTCTTGACAAAACAATATAAAGTCTAAATAGAAAAAAAGTTGGAAGTACTTCAACTGTAAGCAGAAACAAGCTCAAAGTGGAAGGAAATGGAGGATAGTGCAACACTGAATTTGCTATCCAATTCTAGTGTTCCATAGTGTTCACTACTGTACAAGGCTAGTGTAGGGACCAAGGTCAGGCCACCCCAAAATGAGCCTCTTTGGCATGCAGATTATTTTAAGCTGAATATAATCAAGTCAAGTCCCAAAAACCTCAGGAAGAAACTTCTACCTTCCCCATAAACTGCCTAAAAAGAATTAAGAGAACTTGCTCCAGGAAAGACGCTATCACCATACATAAGTACATTATTTTGTGATCTAAATGTGGTATACAGGGTAGCATTTAGCAAAGTCTGTTTGTTGATGTCCTTCTCTATGTCCTATTCATGCTAGATGACCTAAAAACTGAGTAAACATTTTTGTCCCTCATGAGAACTACCCTGATTCTTCTCAGGGCTGACTCTTGAGCAACCCACCTTGGTCTATCATAGTGTTTCTAGTTCTTCACTTTTCTAATAAAGTGTCCTGCTTGCTTGCATACTCTTAAATCTTGGTGTTAAATTATTTTAATATGTGAAGACAAGGCCCCAGGACCCTGTTCTAGTATCTGCAAGTAGAAATTACACTCAGTTTTCTCCTCCAAATCTGTCTCAAGTCAACTTAACTCTTAGACCAGCTAGAAACTTGAAGGGTAGAAAAAAATGTTTCCTCCACAGAATCAGCCATGTAGAGAAGTGTTAATTTGGTTGAAGAGGAAGAAATTCCTCTACCCCTCAAGGTTCTTCTTGGTGGTCTAAAAATCAAATTGACATGAGACAGATGATAAGACAGATTAAGAGGAGAAAAAAACCCCAAAGTTTAACTACATAGGTACAGGGAAGCCAGAGACATGGGTTCCAAAGACAGGAAGAGTGAGGTTTATCTGTCATCCTGAGCCCAGGAGAAGGGGGTAGGAGTCTGAGACTTCAAAGGAAAAGGGAAGTAATTCACAGGAATATGAGAAGAGTAAATGTTTGATAATCAACTGTATGTGCACCACACAGTAAACAATAAAGGGGCACAAAAAGGAATTTTAAAAGACAGCCACATCCCTCCCCATCTATCACAACTAGTTTATATTATAAGATGGCTGTTTATGGTAACAGTTCTCCTCTTAGAGAACCTCCTCTATCTAAATTATTTTTATGTAGTTGGGGAATGGGAGGTCAAAGTTTCTTCCTGAGTCTTTTGGCCTTGATGGTTTCCAGCTCAAAATAATCTTCATGTCACATTAGCACATCTTGGGCTGGTGTGCCCTTGGTCCCTACAATTTCCTAGTCACTATGCCTGCCATTTAATTTCATGGTGGCCACCATGGTTTGAGAGTAAGGAATGTATTTCATTCCTCTTGTACCCTTAGCATATAGCTCATTACATGGGGTACGTTAAGTACCAAGTTATGTATTTATTTCTATGTATACACACACAGACATATATACACACACACATATTTTCTGTGTGTGTTTGAATGTATGTGTGTGTTTTAAACTGAAGCAGCAAGGATGAGTTAATAAAAACAAATTTTTATTCTTTATTTATACTCAGGTACACCTCCCTACACCCACTCCCTGCCCTACTGCTGCCTCCCTTATAAACAGTGCTCCTTGATAAAACTCAGGATTGAAGCATTATCTAAGATTAATATTCCATGTTTAAAGACAATATAATGCAGAACAATAAATGGAAGTAAACAGCACCTAATTTCACTTGAGCATTTACTTATTAATCACTGGGAGAAAGATTTCAATAACCTTAATTTGGATACACAAACATGCCATGTTATTTCACATCCCTCCCCATAGTCAAGTAGGAAACAGACATTTAACTCAGCCAGAATACTCTGCTGGAAGCAAAAGCCCTTTGGAACAATATTTGATCTACTTTGGCTCAGGGCAGGGTGCCCCGAGATGTGCCACAGTGGTACATTGATTATTTTGAATTAAAGTTGCTTAAGAAACAGTAAGTGCAAGAACACTCTGACCCTCCTTTGTCCACAGAAAGCAGGAAATAAATCTCTCCTATGAAAGGTATCCTACCTATGATAGGAGGTAGAGAGACATCTTCCTCATCAAAGAGGGCATTCAGAGCTGAGAAGCCTGTATAAAATATCTTGTTTCTTTTAATAATTTATTACTTCAACCCATATTCTGTTTAGAATTCCTTACTATTTGAAGCTCCCAAACATAACTTTGCTTGGTTTCTTTGTCCTGTCAATTCTTCACAAACTATTTCTTTCTGTAAGAAATATAAAAATTGTCTGTTTTGGTCGCTTCTTAGGTCCCACATCTATGAGACCTACATACATACAAATTAAATTTGATTTTCTCCTGTTTATCTATCTTGTGTGAATTTGACTCTTCAACCAACCGGAAAAACTTTCAAGGGTACAGAAAAATTTGTCCTCCCCAACAGACCCTAAGTTCAACACAGGTGGGATCCAGAGACCCTTAGGGTCCAGTAGCTTGGCAGGTTGTTTTGTCCAGTATCGCTTCCTCTAGGAAGAGAGGCTTTTTATTTCCTATATAGAACCTACTAAGGAGAAGCTGTTCAAGAGCGTCCTCATATACATAATTAACACTCTGAGCATTCCCTCTGACTTCTTAGCAGTTTCCCTGCCTGGGAGAAAACAAAACAAAATAGGAAAAGGAAAAAAAACTGTGTCTCAGCAACATGTTGCAGTTCTGCATGACTTTGCTGCAGCTGCTGTGCCCACGGAGTCCACTTCTTCCCTCACAATCAGAGGTGTGCAGCCTAACAGTGTCTTTGGTAACCTGTGTAGATTACTTGGAATGAACGGTCAAGGATCATAATTTATTTCCCCATAAAACAGATTATAAACCTCATGTGAACAAAAAGGAACGTGGAAAAAATATATGTATACAGTGATTTTCTTCAAGTTTTCTTAGTGGAGAAACAGAAGTTGTCTCTCAGTTTTTTTCTATTTTGTATTATGTTCCTTAGTACATTTTAAAAACAATTTTCTTGATAGGACTGTTGCATAATCCCTAAATTGTGAACCCATCTTAACATGATGTCTTGGTGTAATGTAATACAGGTCCATTTATATGTAACAGTAACTCAAAATAATACTGGTTTCAGAAAGAGAGGTTTTTTTCTTTCAAAATCCATTCATGCAAATTTGAAAAAGGAAAATGAATCTAAAGAGCTGTCTGGAAACTTTCCATTGGTACCTTTTGATACAATGGAGGAAATGCCAGCATCAAATCTTGTAAGATGGGTGTTTTTGGTTTGAAAGAAAGTCCTGATGATGGTAAGGCATTCATAAAAAAATAATATCTCATTAATGTTCTTGATGGTATAGATGATAGAGTATTTGAAGGCTGAGTCAAAATGATTTCAAATAATCATACTGAGTGGTGGCATAATAAGAATTTCTCACCTGGCTTTTGCACATATTTTTGTTTTTATGTAGGCAAAGAATGATATATGATAGCATTTTTGTCTAATCTTTAAAAAGCCTTTGAGTCAGGGTAACATTTTAAAAAGTAGAATAGAAATTATTGTATCATAATTTAATTGGCAGCATTTTTTAAATTTCAAAGTACAACGTAAAATGGCATCTTCCAATCAATATAGTCACAGACACAATAAAATGTAGCATATCTCCTTATCTTAACGATACCAGGGTTCTTGTTCACACAGTTGAAGAATGAACTTCACAAACACTCAAGGTAGGAGAGCAAGTCAGAGGATTTTATTTAGAGATAAAGTGAGAGGACAGAGCTCCTGGCTCATGCCAGGAGGGGACAATTGAGCCTATGGTGGTACGTTGTCTAGGGGTTTTATGTGCAGTTGGGGATTTTCAGGAATGGTGATAAAGGGCTAGAGGTGCAGACTTGTTGAGTGGTCCCAGAGTGCTCATTTTTGATGAATAACAGATGAAATTTGCTGCTCTGATTCTTTCTCAGGATAGCAGCTTACCTCTGGGAGCATGTCAATGAAGACCACCTTCCCTGTCCCTGAGGTGGGCTAGGTTGTTGCTTGTTGGCTAAACAGTGTCTTAAGAATCTTACTTCTTAACTTTTTGGGCTGTTTATAGCTGGGCTTGCTTACTAAATTAATCTTTTGCTCAGGTTGCAGATTACTTGATTAGGACTGGAGAAGGAAAAACAGCATATAGGTTCAGTTAAAAATAAGCCGGGCCTTTTAGCAGGCTAAGGTACATTTTACAGTGTCATGATCTAATTGATACAGTGAAGTCACAGGTTATGCTGAGATACTTTTCTTTATCTGTGTAACACTCAGACATTCCAGGCCAAATTGCTCCTGGCCTTTTGAGCTTTAACTGATTTCACTGAAGAATGTCTATATTCCTAGTCTGGTATCTTTACCCTAGAGAATTAGTGTTACTCTGACTTTGCATAATGCTTAACACAGTTTCGATAGGGATTTCTTTTCTCATTGTTACATTGTTTTGACTGTAATTATCTTGCTTTGTTTTTTTTTTTCTGGAGGCCCTCACCCTACTCTACCTAAACCCAGGGTCCCAGTCTCATTAGGGCTCATTTGAAATTACAATAACGGTCTTGCTGTCCTGTCTATCCCGTATCCATACACCACTCCTTTTGGTCCTGTTGTCTGCTCTGGAAGCCTCCTTTGCCCTCTGCCTTCCTGTTGTGGGACCTGTGGGAAGCACATGCAGATCTTTGAGTTGGGGAGAACAAAAGGGGAGTTTTACACCTCCTTTTTCACTTGCTGCAGATCTGACAAAAGCTGCATTTCTTTATAGCTTCAGGGTTTGTCTAGTCATTCATGGACCTAGTTTTCACTGGATACCATTAATTTAATTCCAACTTCTTTGTCCCTTTAGGATTATATATAATACATTTCCTTGAATCTAGGTGATAACACATATCACTATTTGTTCCTCTGCTCAAACCTTTGTAAATTGTCCCTTTGTTGAATTCTCTTCAGTTAACCCCTTGAAAGTATATCATTGCTTTCCTGCTAGGATCCCAACTAATACACAACCCTACCCTACTCTTTCAATGGGTTATTCTTTGAATGTTAGCTAGAATTAATCTATTAATGTTAAATTTAGTTTTGGGGTGTGTGCAGGTACATGTGTGTAAATACTCAGAAATAGATTAGTTGGTAGTGCGCATTCAATACTGGAGAACTTTCCCTTCTAAGTTCTTTAGCTAGTCCAACAATTAAATTGACATGAAACAGATTAACAGGAGGTAAGCAAGCAAGCAAGACTTCATATGTACAGGAGCCCCATAAAAATGTGACTCCCTGGCAGTCAGGTAACTGAGGCTTATATACCATCCTGATCTAGGGAGATAAAATAGAGGTCTGGGGCTTCCAAGGGAAGATAAATCACAGGTAGATGAGAAGAGCAGATGTTTAATAAACAAATCTTTGCCATGTCATGCTGATAAGTCTCTATGATATAAAACTTTGTTTCTGATAATAACTCTCTTCCTGGTACAAGATCCCTCTCTAAATTATTTAAGGCACTTGAGGGGAAAGTAAAAAGCTCTTTGTGACTCTGCCTAAGTCCCAGTTGTCATCAGCTCTGAATAATCCACATGCCATAGTTGTAAATTCTGGGGTGATAAACTCTGATCCCCCTCAATACCTACTTGGTAATGCTTGAGTGTAAGGATTATGCTGCCCTCAGCAGTGTTCTTTTCTATGCTACAAAGCAATTTACTTATCATGTGATAACATTATTACCTGCTATATTCAAGTTTGAAAATAATGACTGTGGGAGCATGTGGTCCCAGAGTGTTGACCAATATGGCCTTAATATTCCCCTTGGCTTGACCAAACTTTAGACAGGTTTCCTCCTGACTCTAGCCCTCTGGCCTCCCTTTTCTTAGAGCATTCACTTTAGAAAAATTATAATTTCAAGTTATTACTCTGCCTCTTTGAGCTATAAATCTTTTAAAAGCTTCTTGCCAGTTTTACAATCCAGGAATGCATTTCTCAAAGACCTGGAGCCATCCCTATGAAATATAATCCAGGATGATAACACCCCTATACCCCAGCCTCCATGGGAGAATAGGACTCTAACTCCAAGATGTAAAGCTACCTTGTCCTGAAGATTTTTGAAAGTACATTTCCCTTTGGACAAGTCCAATTAGCAAACACAGATGAACTAAAATATTCCCCTTCTCATCTCTTTAAAAACCTTTTGTTACAGCAGAACTGAGTTCAGAGCCCCATTTTCTTCTTCTCTATTGCAATAGCCTTGGATAAAGTTACTGTGCCTGTTTATTAGAGAGCCAGTGCAATTTTTACTTTAACATTATCTATTTGATATTTATTTTTCTTTCAGTTTATACTTTTCAGTTTTATGCCAGCTAACAGTTTATACTTTTCCAAGAATCATATCTTAGATATATTACAGTCCAGTTACATTTCTCTTTTATATTTCAAAATTTCTCCTTTTAATATTGTCAATTATAATCATTATATGTTTCGGTAATTTTTGTTTTTAAGTTGACAAATTGCGTGTGCCCTTTGTTATTTTCATTATTTTGTGAATAATGAAGAGTGTTAAGACACTTAATTTACTCTTAGTACAACTATCATTGTATCTCATAGTTTTAAATATGTAGTAGTTATTTGACAGTTGAATTTTGATTACCTTTTTCATCCAAGATTTGCTTAGGAAATAATTGAATAAATTTCCACATCCCTAGGTATTTTTTTTCTACATTTGAAATATGTTTATAATTTTAGATGTGTTATGATCAGATAAATTATCTATAATTTCTATTTATTGGAATTCAATAATACTCTTTTTACTCAACATATGGCTCAACATGACATTTTCTATGGAAAATATGAGTAGACATAGAGAAAGTTTGTATTGTTTAGAGTTTTTTAAATATGTTTTAAGATACCTCTATGCACATAATCTCATTGAGTTATTTATATTCTATGGCCTAGTTTATTATTATGTACTTTGAATGCCAGTGTCAAAATAAATTGCATTTATTAACAATAATGAATGTTTATGCCTGCCACCCCAAATTCAAATGTTGAAATCTTAACCCCTAAGGTGATTGTTTTAGAACTCCAGTCTTTGGGTGTTCCTTAGGTCATGAGGGGCCGTGATTCAGATTAGTGTCCTTATGAAAGAGACCCCAGAAAGCTAGTGTCTCCCGTCTACCATGTGAGGTTACAGTGAAAGCACAGCTGCCTATAAAGTGAGCCCTTAGGATATCACATCTCTAGGTGCCTTGATCTTGAACATCTCAGCCTCCAGGACTGTGAGCAATAATGTTTTTTATTTAAGCCACCCAAAATATGGTATTGTTGTTACAACTGCTCAAGCACACTAAGATAAGTATGTTGTTTCTGTCAGTATGTCTTTATTCATAAATAATAGATAACTGCTCCAATTTAATGATTTTGCTTTGAATTAACTTTTTTTCTAATAGTTTTATATAGCACTGTTATCATTACATGACTATTAAACTTTTTCTGGTGTCTACTTGGGCGTTGCCTCTCCCCTCACAAACCCTTATTTTAACTTGTTTGCACTTGCAGTGTTTTAATAAAGGCTTAAGAAAACTGCCTTGTTTGTTTTTCCTTCCTCAGTATGGTAGTGTCATTCATATTAGAACCAGATTCCTGCTAACACCTATTATGAGGTAGGTAGGAGCAGTGAACTGTTGTTTTGAGTTTTTTGGGACTCTTTCCTATAATGTAAATTTTTTACCAAAAAAAGGCAAAGGCAGCTACCATTTGATAAGCTTCCCACAAAGTCAATACCTATCTGCCTTTTTATATGATGCCAGTAGAACAAAATATTTTAATTTTTAAAAGGACTTAAAAAAGGACAGTCTGGAGTTACAAATGAAGACTTTGAGAAACTTTTGACATAAACAAAATTTTTCACTTTAGAGAAACTTTAGTGCCAAAAGAAGATGGTTAAGTTTTGCTGTCTAAACGAAGAGGACTTATGAGAGAGTTCATTTTCTTTAAACCAGCTATAATTGTGTGTACGTGTGTGTGTGTGTATGTGTGTGTGTGTGTGTGTGTGTATGTGTATCACAAGAGGTTTGTTTCATTTTATCTTTTTCCCCTTCATTCAGGGAGAAGATAGATAGCTTTTGATTGATACTGGTTCCTTTAAACATTTTTTTTATCTCCTCCCCCATACCCTTCTCTTGGGAAATTTTGGAGATTAATTAATTTTAAAAATGTCATGTGTTCACTCTAAAATATCTAGTTTAGATAGAAATTGCCATCTGAAAAAACATGAAGAAAAATTACTAAGCTGAATGTATTTTGCTTGAAATATGTGAGCTATGTAAAATGCAACAAAACAAGTCTGCAACTAGGGAATGTAATTGAGGAATGGCCTTGCTTATTAGATAAAGGAGAAAAAGGTGATCTCTAGTTCTAAAAAATGGGGAAGTTTAAATATGAAGTTAGTTTAATGAATTTGTAGCATTTATTTTTATAAAAATATAATCTTGTTATAATTATACTGAAAATAAGTTCATGTAATATTTGAGATAAATAGGTGAATAACATAGGTTAAGAAATGCATATGTCTTCTTCCATGGTTTACTATGTAAATTAATGCCAACAAAATATTCCAGTTTATATAAGATAATGGCTAATTATGTGACTAAACTTTTTTAAAAATCCAACATTTATGAATCAAGCTATCACTGTATCCACAACACTATGAGTTGTCAAACATATAAAATGGTGATTAACACATTTAGTTTGTAATAGGATATCACTTACAATGTTATGAATTCCAATGCTGGAGATTGGTATAGAGATGGCAGTGTGAGAGGTGAGACAGAAACCTCTTCCCAAAACTACATATGAAAACATAGCAAATACAACTAATCCTGAAAGAGCAACAGAAAAGAAGGCTGAGACAGATTGCCTACATTTGGGGAAAAGAGGAGACCTCATGAAAAAGGGTAAAGTACTAAAGAAGCCATTAAGCAGAACCCATGCCCTTGCCCAACCTCAGGTCTATGGTGGGAGAAAGAGAAACAGAATGGGGAGAGGGGTGGAGGCCTAGGACTCGTGAACACCCAGCCCTGGAGATCTACTCTGGGACCATAAACCTACATTACATGGTGCTCTGGAGATTAGTGGACTTGGAAAGCTAAGACAAGGGGAGCACTCAGAGAGACTGAGATTCCAGCCACTTGTGGAGAACAGGTACCCACAACCAGCCACTGTGGGTCAAAAGAAAAGGAGGTACTCTGAGAGACCTCCCAACAGTGAGATGGCTGCTAAAGTTGCAAGGATTGCACAGAGCTTTCTGCTCAGGAAAAAGAATAGTTGAACAAAACTGTTCCAGCAACTCAGCCCAGTAGGTTGGGAACTTTCAGGAGCTTCAGGCACTCCATCCCCCTCACTGGCAATGCAGCTCCGAGGCCATCCACCATAATAGGCAGCCTGCCTCTCCTTACCCCCGGGCAGCACTGGCACTCAAATCTGCTGCTCCTGCCAATGTGCATGGCAGGCCAGAGGGTGGCCCCATCTATGACAGTATAAAGGGCATAGCTTAGAGGCTCCACCCTGCAAGCTCAGACCACTGACCACAGCACTGGAGGCAGGCACTGCAACCAAGAAGCAGGAAACAGCTCTTTCCTCACAGCAGGCACCAGCACCACTCACCTGTGACCCACACCATTGATCCAGGGGCTGAGCAGCTGCAGAGAGTAGAGCTTCTGGGCACTAGAGGGTGCCATCTACAAATATGAAGCATCAAAGAAACCTGGTGGGAAACCAAAATCCCACAAATACCAGAAAAAGGACCAAGTGAAACTGAACTCACAAATCTTCCTGAAAAGGATTTCAAAATAAAAATCAGAATCATTCTCACAAAGCTAAAGAAAAATATTCAAATCTCAGGAAGGACTTCAAGAGACATGAACTTTGAAAAATACAGTATATGGAATGAAACATACAATGGAGACATTTAAAAGCAGATTAGAGGAGGTAGAGGAGATGGTAAATATGCAAATTAGAGAACAGGAATACAAAGAAGCTGAGACACAGAGAGAAAAAAGGATTTCTAGGAATAAAAGAATATTAAGAAAATTGTGTGACCAATCCAAATGGAACAATATGTACATTCTAAGCATACCAGAAGAAGAAGAGAGAAAAAGGGATGGAAAGTGTCTTTGAGGAGGTAATTGCTGAAAACTTACCCAATCTGGGGAGGAGATAGTTTCTCAGGCCATGGAGGTGCACAGATCTCCCAAAACAAGGGACCCAAAGAGGACAACACCAAGACATATAATAATTAAAATGGCAAAGATCAAGGATAAGGACAGAGTATTAAAAGCAGCTAGAGAGAGAAAAAAGATCACCCACAAAGGAAAACCCATCAGGCTATCATCAGACTTCTCAGCAGAAACCTTACAGGCCAGAAGGGAGTGGCATAATATATTTAATGCAATGAAACAGAAGGGCCTCGAACCAATAATACTCTACCCTGAAAGATTATCATTTAAATTTGAAGGAGAGATTAAACAATCTCCAGATAAGCAAAAGTTGAGAGAATTTACCTCCAACTAACCATTCCTACACTGTATTTTGGAGAGACTGCTATAGATGGAAGTATGCCTATGGCTAAATAGCTGTCAACAGAGAAAACAAAAGCAAAGAAAAGGAGGTAAAACACAGTAATTACTAAGCAGATGCAAAATTAAATCAACTACCCTCAAAGTCAGTCAAGGGATAAACAAAGAGTACAGAATATGATACCTAATATATACAGAATGAAGGAGGAAGAAAAAGAAGGGAGGAAAAAAACCTTTGGTGTTTTAAATAGCGTACTGAGTTCAGTTAGACTGATAGAAAATAAGCTACCCTTGAACCTTTGGCAAGCATGAATCTAAAGCCTGCAATGGCAATAAGTACATACCAATCTATAATTACCCTAAATGTAAATGGGATGAATGTACCAATCAAAAGACAGAGTTACAGAATGGATAAAAAAACCAAACACATCTGTATGCTGTCTACAAGAGACTCACTTCAAACCCAAAGACATACACAAACTACAAGTGAAGGTATGGAAAAAGATATTTCATTCAACTAATAGGGAAAAAAATGTAGGAGTTGCAGTAGTTGTATCAGACCAAATAGACTGCAAAACAAAGAAAGTAAGAAGAGACAGAGAAGGACATTACATAATGATAAAGAGCTCCATCGTATAAAAGGATACAGCCATTATCAATATCTATGCACCCAACACAGGAGCACCTACATATGTGAAACAAACAGTAACAGAATTAAAAGGGGGAATAGAATGCAGTGCATTCATTTTAGGAAACTTCAACATACCACTCACTCCAAAGAACAGATCAACCAGACAGAAAATAAGTAAGGACACAGAGGCACTAACCAACACATTAGAATAAATGGACCTAACAGACATCTACAGAATATTCTATCCTAAAGCAGCAGGATACACATTCTTCTCAAGTGCACATGGAACATTTTCAAGAATAGAGCATATACTAGGCCACAAAAAGAGCCTCAGTAAAATAAAAAAGATTGAAATTGCACCAACCAGCTTCTCAGACCACAAAGTGAAACTAGAAATAAATTATGAAAACAAAAAATCACACAAACACATGGAGGCTTAACAACATGTTCCTAAATAATCACAGATTAATGACCAAATAAAAACAGAGATCTAGCAATATATGGAGACAAATGAAAAAACTAACTCAACCCTAAAAAATCTGTGATATGCAGTGAAGGCCATACTAAGAGGGAAGTATATTGCAATACAGGTCTACCTCAGAAAAGAACAATCACATATGAACAGTCTAAAGTCACAATTAATGAAACTATAAAAAGAACAAATGAGGCCTAAATTCAATAGAAGGAAGGACATAATAAAGATCAAAGAAGAAATAAATAAAATTGAGAAGAATAAAAGAGTAGAAGGAATCAATGAAACAAGAGCTGATTCTTTGAGAAAATTAACCAAATAGATAAACCCCTAGCCAGATTTATCAAGAAAAAAAGAGAGTCTGTACACATAAACAGAATCAAAAATAAGAAAGGAAAAATCACAACTGACACCACAGAAGTACAAAGAATTATTGGAGAATACTATGAAAAATTTTATGCTAACAAATTGGATAATCTAGAAGAAATGGATGGTTTTCTAGAAAACTACAACCTTCCATGGCTAACCAAAGAAGAAACAGAAAATCTGAACAGAACAATTACCAGCAACAAAATTGAATTGGTAATCAAAAGGCCAGCATCACTCTAATACCAAAACCAGGCAAAGACATCACAAAAAAAGAAAATTTCAGGCCAATATCCGTGATGAACATAGATGCAAAAATATTCAACAAAATATCAGCAAACTGAATTCAAAAATACATTAAAAAGATCACCCATCATGATCAAGTGGGATTTATTTCAGGGATGCAAGGATGGTACAATATTTGAAAACCCATCAGCATCATCCACCACATCAACAAAAAAAGGACAAAAATCACATGATCATCTCCACAGATGCTGTAAAAGCATTCATGCTTTTGAATTCAACATTCATTCATGATAAAAACTCTCAACAAAATGGGTATCAAGGGTAAGAACCTTAACATAATAAAGGCCATATATGACAAACCCACAGCGAACATTGTACTTAACAGTGAAAAGCTGAAAGCTTTTCCTTTAAGATTGGGAAGAAGACAAGGATGCCTGCTTTCCCCACTTTTATTCAACATTGTACTGCAGGTTCTAGCCCTGGCTATCAGACAATACAAAGAAATAAAAGACATAAAGATTGGAAAGGAAGAAGTTAAGCTGTCACTCTTTGCAGATGACATGATACTGTACATAAAAAACCCTAAAGAATCCATCCCAAAACTACTAAAACTAATAACTGAATCACCAAAGATGCAGGATACAAAATCAATACACGGAAATCTGTTGCATTACTATATATGAACTAGCAGAAAGAGAAATCGTGAAAACAATTCCATTCACAGTTGTATCAAAAAGAATAAAATACCTAGGATAAACCTAAGGATGTGAAAGACTTGTACCCTGAAAATACAAGACACTCTTAAGAGAAATTAAAGAAGACACCAATAAATGGAAATGCATCCTGTGCTCATGGATAGGAAGAATTAATATTGTGAAAATGGTCATCCTGCCTAAAGCAATCTATAGATTCAATGCAATCTGTATCAAAATAGCAATGGCATTCTTCAGTGTACTAGAACAAATAGTACTAAATTCATATGGAACCACAAAAGACTCTGAATAGTAATCCTGAGAAGGAAGAATAAAGCTGGGGAGATTATGCTCCACGACTTCAAGCTCTATTACAAAGCCACAGTAATTAAGACAATTTGGTATTGGCACAGGAACAAACCCATAGATCAATGGAACACAATAGAGAGCCCAAATCTAAGCCCCAACATATATGACCAATTAATATATGCTAATTTAATCATGGATATGCAATGGGGAAATGACAGCCTCTTGAACAACTGGTGTTGGCAAAACTGGACTGCTACTTTTAAGATAATGAAACTGGATTATTGTCTAACTCCATAAACAAAAGTAAAGTCGAAATGGATGGACGACCTGAATGTAAGTCATGAAACCGTGAAACTCATAGAAGAAAACATAGGCATGGGACTACATTAAACTAAAAAATTTCTGTACAGTAAAGGACACCAAAAGAAATCTACAGTATGGGAGAATATATTTGTTAATGACATATCTGACAAGGGGTTAAAATCCAAAATATATAAAGAACTCATATGCCTCAACACCCAAAAAGCACATAACATGATAAAAAATGGGCAGAGGATAGGAACACACACACATCTCCAAAAAAGAAATCCAGATGGCAAACAGGCACATGAAAAGATGCTCCACATCGCTAATTATCAGGGAAATGCAAATTAAAACCACAACAAGATATCACCTCATATTTGTTAGGATGGCTAACATTGAAAAGACAAAGAACAACAAATGCTGGCAAGGATGTGGAGAAAGGGGAACCCTCCTACTGTGTTGGTGGAAATTTAATTTAGTTCAATTATTGTGGAAAGCAATATGGAGGTTCCTTAAAAAACTGAAAATAGAAATACCATTTCACCCAGGAATTTCACTCCTAGGAATTTACTGAAAGAAGATCTCTGATTCAAAAAGACATTTGCACCCCAATGTTTATCACAGCACTATTTACAATAGCCAAGATATGGAAGTAATCTAAGTGTCCATCAGGAGATGAATGGATAAAGAAGATGTGGTACATATACACAATGGTATACTATTCAGCCATAAGAAGGAAACAAATTCTTCCATTTGCAACAACATGGATGGAGCTAGAGGGTATTACGCTCAGTGAAATAAGCCAGGCAGAGAAGGACAAGTACCAAATGATTTCCCTTATTTGTGGAGTATAACAATGAAGCAAAACAGGAGCAGACTCACAGACTCCAATAAGGGATTAGTTGTTACCAAACGGGATGGGTGGAGAAGGGTTTGTGGGGAGCAAGTAAGAAAGGGATGTAGGGGTATTATGATTGGCATACATGGTGTTGGGTAGTCACAGGAAAGACAGTGTAGCACAGAGAAGGCAAGTAGTGACTATTGCATCTTACTATGCTGATGGACAGTGACTGCTATGGAGTCGGGGGGGACTTGATAATATGGGTGAATGTAGTAATCAAAATGTTTTTCATGTGAATCCTTTATAAGATTGCATATTGATGATACCTTAATAAAAAAAAGGAAAAAATTTTCTAATGCTATGAATAATAAGGGATATATTTGTTGCCTTTATAATTTCCAAATTCTTAATTAAATTTAAGAACTTAGACTAATATTACATTATGTCAATAACTAATCTTTGGTTATTTAGTGCTGTTCTGGAAGGAGGGGCTTCCCCACTCTATGCAAGTTCAGTATGAATTTGGTGAGACCAAATAAAGACAAGGGAAGTTGTGCATTAAAAAAAGGCTCATACCACGTTTATTCTCAAGGCAGTAGGTCAAGTGCTAGAGTGCCATCCACCAGGCCATGTATAAGCGGGAAAGACAGCTCAGTCTCTCCTGGCTCCACTGCTGCTCTTCCTGCTGCCTCCTCTCACCCCCACTAAGCCCAAGCTCTCTGCATCTCTGCTAGTAATGCTCTCTCCAGATGCTGCCTCCCACTGATGGCTCAGTCTCCCTGATGCCTCTGCTTAGCAGTTCCAGTGTTCTGCATCTTCTCTCTGTCAGGCTCTGTTCTCTCCTGCTTCCCTCTAGGCTTCCCTTCTTCTGGGCCAGTACTCCCATGAATAACCAGTGACTCTGTCCCTGGTAAACATCCTGCTCCCGTAGATACACAAAGCAGGCTGTTCTATGTATACAACGGGCAATATTAAAGCCAGGCAAGGATCCTGATAGTAAACTTACATTCTCTCTACATTTAGGTAATCTCAAAGTAAGCAAAGGATAAAAACTTTGATCATTAAACATAATTTTAATTGACTTTTTTTACCATATAGAATGTGAAAATACTTTTGCATAATTATATACATATATTATCACCTTTATTTTTTGTTACAGTAGAATTTTTTAAGGTATGTGAAATATCTGCTTACAGTTAAAGTGTTTGTGGATTTACGATTGAGTTGTCACTCTGTAAATGGTTACTTTCATTAAGATGAAAATTAATATTGCTGGGGAGGAAGAAATTTCCTCTACCCTTTGAGGTTCTTTTAGCTGGTCTAAGAATCAAATTGACATGAGACAGATTAACAGGAAAAAAAAAACAAGTTTAATTCTGTAAGTAATGGGAAGCCATAGACATGGGTTCCATACAGTCAGGGAGAATGAGGTATATATGATATCCTGAACCTAGGAGAGAGGGGTATGTGTCTGAGACATCAAAAGAAAAGGGGAGTAATCCACAGGAATATGAAAAGAGTAAATGTTTGATAAGTATTTGGTCAGCCACACAGAAACAATGAGGCGGCACAAAGAGTAATTTTAACAAGCTTAGCCATATCCCTCCCTTTCTTCCACCCCTCGTTTACCTTATAATGTAGGTTTCTATGGTGATCACTCTCTTCTGGAGTAGTTCCTGCATCTAAATTATTTTTATGCAGTTGAGGGGTGGGAGGTCGAAGTTTCATTTAGTCTTCTTTGCCTTGCTCAACTATGAAATAATCTGCATGTCACAGTGGTACATCTTGGGGCAGCCTGCCCTTGGTCCCTGCAATAAAAATAACTGAGATTATATTAAGTATAATAACAATATAAGTGTTACGGGTTAAGTTCTCCTTGGTTCTTGTCCTCATTGCAACAAAGAACTGAAAGGCAGAGACACAATAGTGAAGCAGAGCAAAAGTTTTATTTGAATACACTGCAAGGGAGGAAAGGACCAGAGTCAAGGTAGACAAAGGTCCTGAACTTTTAGTGGAGGGTCTATTTATCACCACCTAGCTGGGAGGCACATCTTTTGACTGACAGGGTGAGGTCATTTGACTGACAGTTCTTGTTATACACCCATTCCTCTTGGTGCGCATGTCTTTTCCTAAAATGCACACAGAAAAGCCCATGGTCAGTTGGGAGCAAAACTGCTATTTTATTTTATTGAAATAATAAAGAGGTGTGATTTGGGCGGTTCTTAGTTTTGTTCGATTGCACCCACATTGGGACCTGGTTGGTGTGGGTTTGGCCTGCTCCCCATAGGCAAGAAGTTATCTCCCTGCAAAGCCTTTTTTTGTCTTCATGTGGTACCCCCTACCTGGGCACAGTTTGGGCAGATTTTTCCTTGAATCTTATCTTCCCCTTCCCTAGCTACTAATTATCTTTCTACTGAACGTTCCTAATGTAAGTTTTCACACAAAATAATAGGTGTGTTTTAGCTGTTTCTTAAGGAACTTTTGGTAGTTTAATTAGATGGGAAATTTAAGAAAAAATATACAATATGTTTTTTAAATACCTGTAAATTACAGTTTAGTTAAAAATAAAACAAGTTGATTAGATATTTGTATGTGTCTAAATGTGCATATAAAGATTATTAAGTTCATGAATAACAAAAGTAAATACCTTAGATAGAAAGACAGACATAAATAAGAGGAAGATAAAGTTTAAGGAAAAACTGTCCAAACTGCCAAGAGAGGAGGCCTGTTCCTCTGCCTTTCAAATCTTTGTGCAGCTGGGACATAGACCAAGGAGAATGAACTCAGCCTGTAACAAATATAAAAATGAAACATTAAATAATTTGAGTTGATTTAATATTAATGGATTACTTATGAGGAAAAAAAGTGTATGAATATTGTACTGTAAGGAATCATTGGAGAATATATATAAAAAATGAAATGCTACTTTTAAGTTTTGTCTATAATATGATCAAATCATTCTCTGCCTAAATAACAAAATTTCCTTAATTTTTGAAAAAACAAAGTACATCATTAGCATTGTTTTTTATAACTGTAGAAATCTTTTGCCTATAAAAATACATTTCTGTCTTTTCCACTTGGTACCTTTTCTTGATTTTTGTCTTTCCCTATTTCAATACCAAATACAGAAAAGTAAAATTATTAAGATGTGCTTTAACCAAAAAATATCTTTGGACTTTCCTGGAATGGCCTAAATAACATAAATTTTTTTTCCATCTCCTTATAAAAAGAAAGATTAAAAATGATTAATTGAAGGAATTAGGCTTGTTTAGTATTTCTCAAATTTTAGTAATCTCATAATTATTGTGAGCATTATTTATTTACCAAATATAGGAAGTTCCATTGTCATAAATGTGTATGTATAACTAGACTTCTCATATTAAAAGAAACCAAAGACTAGGAAGTTAATTCTTGTTTCTACATTTTAACACACTTGTCAGTCAGATATAAAAGTGACCATTGGTGATATATCAGTTTATGATTTATGGTATATGATTTGATTGACTTATGTTATAAAGGCTTTACAGATTTTTCAGAGTTCTCTTTCTTTGTTTTCATTCAAGAATAATCAGTGACTACATCCTTATGAATTAATTGTACATCATTCCTAAAAATGAGGATTCTACCTTCTGTTTTATAAGATTCTTTTGATTACAGGACACAGCACACTAACACTCAGCATAGGTGAAGGGCAGAACAAGAGCACGTTGTCAGAATGGGCTGCAAAGGGGGTCAAGTCCAGGGACAAGTAACAGCAAACTGGAGCTAAGGGGGCATTTATATGTGGCAAATCAGGTAACATAGCTAGATTTCACAGGCTCCCTGTGTATTAGCTAATTCAAATAATTTGGTGGGCTCTGGGGCACAGTTTTCTGTTACCTAATCCAAGGCACATTTATAGCTGGTGTATATAGTGACCTGGAATATGGGAGCCCAGTAAGGTGAGAGGTTGGGAGTGTGGACTTAATCACCTACTTAGAAAAGGAAACTTAACATCTTTATAGCCAGGAACTCAAAACTGGGCCATAACAGTATTTTAAAAGACTACATTATACCCTCTTCAAATGGGATCAAATCAGCCAACATAATTTATTGGCCGAACTGTTTAGTTCTCACCATTAGAGTAAAAATTGGCTATAGTCTCAGATCAGTATCTATTGGTCAATTTTATCCAAAATTGCTGAAGCCGTTTGTCTGGCACATGTCCCATCTGCCAACCTCATAATCCTGGCAAAAATCTGTGGAAGTGGAACATAGGTCTTTCAACATTGGCAAAGAAATTCTATCCAATTGCTCCATTCAAATGAACATGAATGATTCTTATTATTGTCTGTTTTCTGGATGGCTAAAAGCTTTGCTCTATCAGAAGACAATGATCTCAGCAGTAATTTAAAAAGAAAAAACCCTCAAAACTGTAAGACTACTTATTTCCAACTTGGGTTATCTAAATTAATTATTTTATACCAAAGACACTCCTCTTATATTTTTTCATTTTGGAAAAGCTTTGTAAGACACTGGTGTTATGGGTATGAGCAAATTCACTGTCAAACTAGAAAGTCTCTTCCACACTGTTTTTGGGATCAAGTAAGTACTCTGGGAAGTGTTTCTCCAAGTATTTTTAATTTAGTATATGAGAACTCTACTTTTTATATTAAGCACAGTAAGGATTATATTAAATATATAGCAAGGGAGACCCATATCTTCATGCAGACAGCATGTATCTTGAACAGGAGCTATAAAAATAACTAGAAAAGTTACGATTTTTAAAGCATTTTAGTATTCTCACTAAAGGTGTGTGTATTAATTTGAAAACATGTACAAGTTTAATCTTACTGCAGGGTTATTTAACAGGGGGATTATACTGATTAACATCTGCACCACCTATAGAAGAGATAGTTAAAAAGCAGTATTCTCTGAAGATACGAACTCTGAAGATAAGAGTTTAAAGGCTTTAAACTCCAAAGAAATCCATGAACATGCTGCATTGTACCAGATCATTTTCTTTTACTTTATTCAGGGGAGATCTAGGAAAAACTGACAAAGTAATCAATTCTTCCAGTTTGTGCATTTGCTTGTTTTAGAGTTAGAATATAAATGCAGTGCTGTAATTCTCAATCTCTTAACAGGGGATCAGAGTTTTTTAATAGAGTGAGAAACCTAGTTATTTTAAGCAGTGGGGCTGAAATTTGATTTAGCCTATTAATAACTCTGATACGTTTTTTCACATAAAACAAAAATAATAGTATTATGCACCACAGTAATAGTAGTATAACTCCTTTTGGGTTCCTGGACCCGATTCCAGTGTGTGTGGTGGGGGAGGTGGGTCTTCCCACACATAACACCAAGCAATCCTCGAACACAAGCAGGGTGTCCAAGAACTCAATTCTGTCTGCTTCATTGCATAGTCGTGACTGACAACAATTACTGGCCATTGGCTGATCCATGCTCCAGCCTCCCACCTTGGGTGGGGGTCCTAAGGTCTCTCATTAAATAACAGGACACCCATTTCATCCTTAAGGCTCTGAGGTATTTTCAGGAACTAAAATGTGTATGAAGACCAAATATACCTGGGTCATCTGAATGACCAAATACATATTTCTTATGACTCACTATATTACAATAACACAATTATATCTCCATGTTTATCTTGAAACATCACAATTTTTATCAAAGTTTTGTTGGCCCATACTCTGACATTCTTTTTTGAAATTTTCCCTCATTTTAAATGATAATTCCACATGGATGCAGATTTTTAAATTCTTAAATATGAGTTATTTATTATTCTACCATTTTCAAAAAACTGTTTTTATATTATGAAAATCTATAGTAGTATGAAATAGTCAAACTGATTTGATGATTGTTACTTGAATAGGCCCTATAAAATATATATATATACAATATAAGCAGAATAATCAATGTTTATTTGTTCATATATTCGAACAGCACTTCTTAGGTGTCTGTTATATTTTAGACACAAGTATTAACAAATGAATACTGTTTAGTTCCTGTCCCTTGTTTTGTTCATAATGATGTCCAATGAAATTATGAAGTAGTAAAATGGGTCGGGGGTCAAATTTTTTAGTTAATAGACTTTTACCTGTGAGAAATATTGATATAGCTCAACTACCCAAAAACAAATCATGTTTTGAGTATTGTCTTTGGAATCTCTAAGTAATATTGTTAATTTCATTAATAAATGACTTGGAAACATATTTGTGGGGGTATAAATATTTGGTTGTTTGATTGGTTGGATCCCCACCCAGAATTTGGTTTGGATATTGAAGCTGATGACACTCCACACACTAAGAGTACTTGAGAAAGTTTGCTTCTCACACACGGGATCCCTGAGGAGATCAGATTATGTGAGCAGGTAGGGTTGGGCCTGGGCAAAGGGGTGGCTTTATAGTTGCTGGATTGTGTAACTAGAGAACGTTCTCATTCACAGGCTAGAGATTTGTGAAGTTTAAAATTTCCACTCACTCCAGAGGAGAAGGCCTGTGCAGATGCTTTTATCAGCCTCTCCAGAGTGGGGCCAAAGGGGAAAGAAAGTTTAAGGATTAAAAAAAAGTCAATTGCCAAATATAAAAAAATATGCTCATCACATAAAATATATATGATATATTGTCTTACAGCTAAATAATTAGCTTCAGTTTTGAAAAGTAGCATTTCAAAAATAACACGAGCTTTGGAATCAGGTAGACTTAGGATTTAAATTTATTCTCTGCTTCAAAGTAGTCATATGATTTTGACCAGTCATTTTACACCTCTTGGATTCAAGGTTTTTATTTTTCCTTCTATAAAAATAAAGTTAATACTTACCCACATAGTCATGGTAAGGATGAGACAATACACATCAAGGTTTTTTTACAATTATTTTACTTCTTTTATTCTTTTGAAATAAATACTGGTAATAATGATTCCTGATGTTTATTTCAAAAGAGAGTCCTTTGTAGGAATTCAGTAAAGCTAAGTATTCCATGAGTTAGGCTATGTGTTCTCTTCAAGTCAACAGGACTTCCTGAATGAAACAGATCTCAGCATGGCTAAATGGTGCAGGAGCTTGTTGCTGTCTTATGAGACAGGTTTAGGCAGGGATTAGAAGAAAGGCTGGAAAATACAAGGGCTGCAGAAGAAAACATTTACACTTAGTTCTTAGAACCTAGAACTACTGTGATTAAGTTTTGAGGGTAAAAAAACAAGAAATAATGGATCTTAGATGTTGCAAGATAAACTCTTTTGTCTTGTGTAATACAACATTTCACTCATGTTTTGGTAAAAGTGTATATTCTCATTATATAAATTTACACATTTATTAAATTGTAGCTCCTTCTAAGTTAAAAAATATTATATAGCAGACACAATTGTCTTTGTGGGGAAATCCAAGGGAAATGGTGCCAGTAAAATTAGGATTTTTCATTCTAAAATTTATTTAAATGTGTTTCCTTTACATATACATTTATAAAGGTTATTGTTAAAGCAATTTTAAAGACTACTTTCAAATGTCTATCGTACACTAGGATATAAATAGTCTGCAAAAGATAGAACCATATACATAGGATTTCAGGGAGACCAAAGTACAAAATACATATTATATTTCAGCACATATTTGGGGCCTGTATTATTATATTCAGATTATAAATTTCATATTTATGATTCTTTACTATGGGGAATTAAAGGTATAGAGTAAATAGCTTTCTTTTAATTATTTGCTGCCAGGATATTATATAAGCACTTCTTCAAGGTATTAATAGGCTTTTAAAAAAAATTTACCAGATGTCTTTTCCATTTTATATAAAAAGTCAACCTCAATATGTCAAATACATTAGTGAGTTAAATGTGCATGTAAATTAAATAAAATTGGACATCTAGTGTGTGTAAAGTAATTAATGGTGGCTAATATTTGAGTTACAGTGACTTTTTAAATGATTGGTATAGTTGCAGTACAATTAGCTCAAATTACTTTAATAAAACCAGTAATTGGTTTTGAAACAAGGCAGTATATTTAAAAATCTACATCGTATTCAATGTATGTACTCTCATTATACTAAAAACAAGACCTTCCTGAAAAGGCCTTGGTAGGGGAAGATAATGAAAAAAATACATGCTTCTAACAAATAAAATGCTGTAATGGCCTATGTATATAAGAAGAGTTAGATTTTCTTTCATGATGGGAAGCTCCTATTTTCAACTGGTAAGTGTCCATTTACTTTTTGAGAAACTAAAATATTAAAAAGAAATATAAATACTTTTTGCATAATTTATTACAGCAAATGTCCTATCACCTGTGTTTACTTAGGCTTTGATAATCTAATATTACCTGTGTCTAACATTTGCCAGTCAATAAGCCCTTTTCCATGCTGACTCTTATACCTAAACTTCAGCCAGGCATAGGGTTAGGCTGGTAGAATGGGCATAGTAGCCAAGAGTATACAGTTCTCAATGCTCAAGGTAGAGGACAGCTACACTAACTACCCAAGGATACATCCCCTCAACTCATGCTTTACAGACTATAAAAAAACAAATTTAAAAAATAAAATTATCTTAGGTGGGAAAAAAATGTTCCCCTGAAGAAATTTTACTTCAAGCTAATATTATTAGCCTTAATGGTCTGTAGAAACTGGGAGCTTGAATGGGATTATAGGTGATTTTTACTTATATAGGTTTTATATTGTAGAAAATTGTAATATATATTATAACTATAATATGGGTTATTTTCATCATTCAAAAACAAAGAATAGGAAAAACTATTTTTTAGAAGAATAATTCCAATGGAATTGACATGGGCTCCCAGTTTTCTCTCAAACAGAAATTCTGTTCCATATGCATTGAAATTAAGTAGCTTCTCTGATGTGACAGATTCAAGGCTAGGCACTGAGAAAGCTGTTGAAGATCCTGTTCTTGAAGAGTTCACAGTATAAATTAAAGAATATGGAAATAGGATATTTTTCTCATGTCTCTGAGTAATGAGATGTTAAGTATTCAAATTAGAGCTTAAAACAAAGCAATCACAAAACAGTGAATAAAATGGCAGTAAATACACACCTAGCAATAACTAGTTTACATGTAAATGGACTGAACAAACCAATCAAAAAACACAGGGTCGCAGATGGATAAAGAAACAAGACCCGTATGTATGCTGCCTACAGGAGACTCATTTCAGACCCAAAGACACATATAGACTGAAGGTGAAGGGATGGAAAAGACACTTCATGCAAATAAGAGAGAGAAAAAAGCAGGAGTAGCAGTACTTATATCAGACAAAACAGATTTCAAAGAAATATGAAGAGTAATTAAAATATAAGAGGACAGAATAAAATATAATCATGTCCTTGTTGATAAAGACCACATGAGACAGCAAAATTGTTGGAACCCATAAAATAGTTATTAGGTGAAAATGAGCCAGAGTAGTAAAATGCATTTAGGAAATAGTAAAGAGAAAACTGTAACAACTTAAATCTATTTTATTAAAAAAAAAAATACTTGAAATTTTTTTAAATGTTGGGCTTTTGGTTATAGGAAGGGAATTGCATGTGTTTTTTTGCATGCAAGTACTTTATTTGTAAATGCTAAAGATGTATCAATTTATCTTTCACAATAAAATATCTTTCATATTCAAGTAGAATAATGAAAGTATAAATGTATAAAGTGAAATCAACTATAAATTATATATTTATAAACGGCATAAAGGTGTCTAACAATGATTTATTATGGTGCAATCTTAAAGTATAAAAGCATACTGTGCTAAATTATAAAAGTATAAAAGGGCAGAGTGTTAAAAGAAGCATAGATAAAGAAATCACTGTATTAGCTAATTATTTATAGGAGATACATATAACATGTCTCTATAAGGAACTATAGTAAAAACTTTCAGTCTGGCCATTTTGAAGTTTAAGATATTTTAGAGAAACTTATGATGATTAAAAAGTTGAAAGAATTTACTTAGCTTTTGTAGGATAGACAAATTCAATCTCTTACTCAACTAAGCCTCAAATAAGCATTTATCTTGGAATATATCATTAAGATGAGAGTATTGAATAAAATATTCCATTTGCTGTTAGCTGAAGGTATATTTTACATGCATATCTCCAGCGTTAAAAATGTATAGCTTAGAGGATACAGAAAGAGCATATGTCTGCTCAGTGAGCAAAAAAAGCTAGTTGGAAATTAAAATATTTGCATTATTTAGCAAATAAATATGTAGAGAATATTAAGAATAACTTTTCACTAAAACTTTAATATAGTTCTTTTCACGAATGCATTGGCTATTGTAATGTCTGTATTCTGATAGCAATAGCAATTTATGCTTAAATCAGTACTCTTCCTTTAATAAAATACACATTTACTAATTTGATTAATATTGAACTATTATAAAATTTATATTTTGTATTTTAATAACTAATTAGGTCACTCATTTAATAATATTTAGAGTCAACTAAATACAGGTTCTTTACTCTTAATGTAGCAATGAATGAAATATACAAGGTCCCTGCTCTGTCATCCTGTTTTATCTAAAACAAAATTCAATAGATTCCAGTTTCATTTAAAATGGCATGCAATTTTATAATATCAGATTCATTATTTTTAGGTTAGAATATTAACATTTACATACATTTTCAACATTGCAGAATATGTAAAAATTGGAGTGATTGTAAAATTTCTAACTATCTCTGACCATGGTAACATAACTAGGACGTCTCTGAGATATACAATACCAGAAGATGTTGATATCTGGGATTCATAGATAAGGTTGTTCTGTGATTTAATACAGCTTTGATAAGCTAAATTAACTGAGGAGATACTCTTTATATTTTTTCCTAAACAGTAGGCAAAGGAGAGAAAATATTTATTAATATATTCCCTTTTTCAGGGTGGAATGATGTAAAAGAAAACAACTACATTTTGCTAGAAAATACAGCTATGAGAAAGAGGAAGTAATAAGTTGCTCAGGGTTCCATGAAAAAAGTAATTAACATTCATTGAGCCTTACTCAGTGCTAGGAAATACTTAAGAATTTACATATATGTGAGTTGGATGTTATTATCATCTCATTTTACAGACATGGAAACTGAGGCACGAGGGTTTGACTTGCCCAAAACCACATAGAATTCAAGTCAGAGCCATGAGTTAAATCTCAGAAATCTGGCTATCAGTATATTTTCAAACAACATTGTAATGACATTCAGATTCTCACATCCCAGAAGGAAGGCCAAGAAGGAACATTCCTACTGCCATACAAACAGTCAGTAAATAGTTGAATTATGCATCACACAAAGATTAGTCTAGCTGGCCTCTAAATTTCCTTTCAATTTCAGCATTAGATGATTGTATGAATGTTAAATTATGTATTTCAGTAGACTGCTGGGCCTAGAGCCAAGATACATTGGGGAGTCGCAATGTGGGAAGAGGCCTGGGTGTGCTTGCTCTGCTTATTCCAGAGGAACTACTTAAATGATGTTGTGACCTGTTAAATCTAGGACATGAGTTAATTTTATAGCTTTATACTAGAAGCACATATTTAGGTAATAGGATGACATATATATATATATTATTATGAGAATAGTTAATTATATACTCTATATATTTATATCTGTATCTTTATCTGCCAGGGAATGAAGACATTGTAATCTTTAAGTACATCTGTGCTCATGATAGGCTCTATTTGATGTAGAAAATTTTGGGTGCTGATTATATGAAAAAAGGTGATATGAATACTATAAAATAGTAAAGATAGATGCTTTGAAAATATGAACAGAAGAAGAATGAATGAATACTACCACAGCTCTACCAAAAAATCTCTTTAGCAATAATCCTAGACCTAAATAGTATCTTAGTAAATTTGAAGACCAGGTATTAGTATTCTTTTAAAGCAGGTGCATTTAATAAAGGGTGATGAATCTGTTGAATCATCTTTATTCTAGTGATTCTAGTAATTAAACTCAATTATTCACCCACCAAAATTCTTATGGTATGGTTCAAAAAGTACTTCTGGCCTTCAGAATCAAACCAGAAAATCTGTAAAGAACAGCCTGTCCTGGACAAATGTAAGAATCCACTGTACTTGGAGTTTTCTGAAGGAGTCATGATATTTAATGCTCTTATGTATTTACATCTGCTCCTCTCTCTGTGTCAGTCACTCACTCTCTTCTTTCCCTGAGTTACTCTTGGTTGTCTTTCTGAAATGGCCACAAAGATCTTCTTGAGGAAGGTTTTTCTGAAATACCAGCATGGATAATGTGTTCCATAAATCTCCTGCCATTAAAAACTTATGTGTTTGTCATTCCACTTAGCATATTTGATTGCAGTAATTTTTATTTGCCCACCTGCCCTACTTAACTGTGATGTCCCCAAGAGCAGAGACCTTTTTTTTGTCTTTAAAGGGTGATAAACTATCTAACAACTAAATATATTATTCTTTTATGTTACAGTTGTAGTCTCTTCCTTGCATATGTTTCTAATCAAGCTGTAGGCAATCTTTTCTCACTGTAAAATATAAAGGTAAACTATAAAGTTAAGAGGACTATACCAAAGGAAGGACTTAACTAAATAAGATGATTTGGGAAGCACAGGCATGTCTTTGGTTATTTATTCTTAAGCTTCTAAAATCCTCTTTTTGCTGATTTTTAATTTAAAATAATTCACTTTGTAATGTACTGCACAAAATAATTGGTAGTTGCCCCAGAGTAAAGATTAATGCATATTTGTAATTATTTCTCATAATAAAAAGTGTCAATGTGATTGTTTGGTAATGATTATATATATATATTATTCTGTTCCAGAATTATAGATCCAGTACTTTGCTAGCTATCTCCTTAAAACTTCATGTGTTTTTTTTTAATTGCAAAGCTATGGATTTTGGTATCCCAATATAGTATCTTTAGTAACTGATCTGTATGGTTTAGCTAAGTTTTGTGTAATATTGTATTTAATGCAGAAACAGCCTCCTCAGAACTGTGTGTTCTGGAGTTAGCTGTACATAAGCCCCTGAGACTGTTGGAGCATATTGTCATCCTAAATGCTGTGAAGTGGGCAGTGACTCAACAATTTCCTTTTAATTATAAATCAATATTTGCCAGTTCTTTCAGATATAATGGATATATATCCAATAAGATGAAAATATTTATTGGTGACATCATTTTAGTGTCATATTCCAGGATTGCCTTCAAAAACAATTGCAACTGTTGGAAGGAAAAGTACTGTGTTAATAACACCCACAGTCATTTTTAGCAGTGATCGGCATTCAGATGGGTTGATTAAAAATGTCAGCTTATGTATATATATGTCTTCTCAAAACTCCCTACAGAATGTGCCTCTGTTGCTTGTATCACATTCTTTTGGCTCATCTCTGATATCAGCATCATTGTGGAATATTTTGTGTAAGTCAGACTCATTTGGGGCTGTTATTTAAGTGTAAGCTCATTGCATTTTTCAGTATTCTAGCCCAGCAAAAAAGTGACTTGTTTTGACTATAGGAACAGCTGAAAAGTACAGGGGTTCTAATGCCCTTGGCAATCCTGAAATCATGAGGAACAGAGGCTCCTGGATAAAGACTCCAGCATCTTTTATTTTTTAGACCATTTTGAGAGGTATCCTGACTTACAAGGTCCAGAGGAATTTGGAGTCAAAGCCCACAGCAACAACCTTGATAATGCACTCTAGCATAGAAGGTGTTTATTTTTCCCCTTTCTCTTCTCACATATTTTCTCACTCTTACACCTAAATCCTGGTTTCAGGATCTATTTTTAAGGGAATCCAAACTAAGATATTTACTCCAGTGGTGCAATACAGTATAGTCCTCCTGAAAATTTAATCATTAAATGGCAATTCTAAGCAATCAGTGGGAGATTATGTATTTTGAAGTATTTCCAAACAAATTAATCTAATCCCTGCTATGTACTTTGCAATTTAGTTCAACTGAATACATAACGGAGATGCTCATGTAGAAAAGTCTTGGTTCTTCCTGAAAAACTAGGAGCCAAACATTTAAATTCACTAAGCAAAATACCAATGATAACATTTGCACCTAAAACATGTATATCTACTTTCCGTCAGTTAATAAGGAATCTCTGCATCAGGCCATTTACTGACATACTGGTCTCAAAATTTTTTTATAACTTAACCCTAAAAATAACTAACTGAAGCAACTGATATGAGGAATATTAAGTACTGAAAGACATGCTAATTTTTTACAGTCTTACTTATCCAAAATTTCTAATGTGAGATTCATTATTTACCCTGAATTCATTCTCTGTTTACCCTGGGAATAGAGGACCAGAAGGTACTTGCTTCAAGTACATTTTTGTATATCTTAGAAATAGCTTCTATAAACCATGAGTTGGCATGACTAACTTTATCCTTGGGATTTGTCAAAGAAATTGGAAAATAAATGACTACATGAAAACCATGTCTTCATTTTTTATAAAATTGCTATGAAAGATATCCTTCATGTTTTCCATTAGTCCTTATATGAACATCTTTAAGATAAATTAGCTAAGACTCTAGTGTAGGTAAAAATTTGATGAACTGTTTTAATGAACTGATTGGTATGTTTTCCTTCATGAATGGGAATTCAATATACCTTCTTCTTCTCTTTTTGTATTTCCTGCCAAGCAATGTAGAAGTAAAATTTATCCTTAGTGATTTTTTTTAGATTAAATGTTTAATTTAAATGCATTCTACTCATGATGCAGAACTGTTTTATTTATTTCAATGATGCTTTTTTAATGTCAAGTTAAACAATTATTGGACTCATATGTAGTCAGGATAAGAACAAAAATATGTTCAATTTTATTCCTCCACCTTATTAGCAAAACATAAGATCTGAAGAATACTTCTTTGTTTTCTCAAAACAATTGTTCTCTAAAGGATATTTTGAATTTGGGTCTCCCCAGTTGAAATCCATTTTTTTAAAATCAGGTTTATTCCTGTACTGCACTTCATTTTGCACATTACTGTAATAAAAATAGGGAATTAGGAGGGATTTCAAGTCTAAATGTTAGAGTCTTTTAAAGTCCTTTATTTAAATCAACTGAAAGATGGTGAAGATCTAGTGGTGTGATTATTTTTCTAACCATTTAGTAATTTCTTTTATTCATCTTATATATATATATTTTATCAGATTTTCAGGGAAAATATAAAATCTTAAGCAACATGACCTGCCCCACTCTCTTTCATCCAGTGGTCCTATGCTTAGATCCCTACCATACAGAAGGCCCCGAAAATGAGTGCATTGTGACAGGATTCATGATGGCGATACTGAATGTTCAGTTCATACTCCATGAGCTAGTTGATCATAAAACCAAATAGAGGTTCTGGGAGAAAGAAGTTATTTGTGTGCTTTAAAGTCCTTGTTCATCTCTCTCAGATTCTTAATCAGATTCCCCAGAGGTGCTTTTCTGCAAAATTTTCTCTATGCAATTGTAAATTCCATGAGGGAACTGACAGTATCTTATTTGTCACTGAATTACCAAAAGTCTAGCACAGTGCTTGATCTATGGTCTATACAGAAGAAATATGAATGAATAAATGTATGGCAATATTATAATGGGGCCTCTGCATGTACTCATAACAGGATTTCTCAACCATGTTGTTCCTGACATTGGGGCTAGATGATTTTGTTGTTGTGAGAGGATGTTCTGCATATTGTAGGGTATATAGAAGCACTCCTTATCTCCTAGGAGACATAGTCACCCTTAGTTGAGAAGCACCAACCTTTGCATAAATTTGCATCAGCGTCTCTATTTATCTACCACATGTACAGTCATAGCCAAGAGTTCACAACTGTTATGATGGTGGCTGGTATTGGTGTTACTTTTCAGTCATCACTATAAATTTATCATCTTTCAATAACCTTTGTTCAATTTGGAGACTTCTTGGAGATCCTTGATATAAACAAGTAAGATAGCTTTCCTGTATGACATTCCAGTTCATTAATTACTGTATTTCAGAAATTGCTCATTGGACTTCTCATAGAAATAACAGAACTAGAGTTGTTCTCTTATTAAAAACTGTAACAAAACAATAGCAATTATAAAATAGTAATGTAACCAAGATAGAATTTTATGTAGAGGATTAGTAAATAATCAGATTATGTCCCTGCTAATCTTTTAAATAGTCTATATATTAGAATCTGCCCATCAGTCTCTAAATGAAGACTATTGTAGTTAATAACAGTAAAATCTTCCCTTAAAATGTGTATTCTTAAGTGAAATGTTTTTCTGTTTTGTATAATTTCAAGTTTAGAACAACATGTAGTGGGAAAAACCCACATTGGTGGATTAATGACTTGGATCATAGTTCTTGCCCTTTCACTAATTTTAAATTTAGACAATTGTTAAGCGTCCTTGGGCCTCGCTACTAAGTAACATGCCATGATTAATGAATTTATAAGAAACCTTTCATTTTTAACAGTTAAAAAGCACATTTCCACTGCTGGAGTTGGGCATGAGGAGTTCTGTGGACCCTTCTCCAGGAAAACAAGTATAACTGGTGAAAAGTATAAAAAACTAAAATTTCTCTGGAAATTTTCCTAAGGGCATATAGCAAATGAAGAAACATTTACTTAAGATTTTAAGTCCACTACAACTCAGTAAGAATAGCAAGAAACAATGGCATTTGAATCACAGCCCTCTCCATCTCTCCCCTTACACTCACAGTGTGGCAGGAACCCCACTCCAGGTAGAAAGAGCCAGGAACACAGGGTCCATCACTCCTTCGTCAAGGACTGTGGCGTATCATGCCGAGAGCACCAGAGACAGTCACCCTTGCCTTAGCTTGTTTATTATGAAGAGATTCATGAGAGCAAATAAGATAAACTATAAACCCACTAGTTTAAAAGAGAAACCTAGGGAAATAAATAGCTAAGAAGAGCCCTCTTGGGTTCAAGCATACTTTAAACACTGTGCTCAAAAACTACGCTGCAAAGAAGACCAACTTTAATTGGATCACATTGTGGAGCAATTTATGTCCAGAGTATTGTCAAAAACAGTAAAACAATCAGCTGGCAGTTAGTGGAACCTAACATTGAGAGTGATCAGGAAATAAGACACTCAGAAGGAAGTTTTGCTAAAACCACCATCATCCCAGGTGACTGTCACACCAAAGGCTGTACCCACAAAGGAAAATCATCAGAGCTTTGCGCTACTAGGGGTGATCATGCTCAGACTTCAGCAATATAGTCCAGCCAGTCAAATAGAAAAAGGTACAGAACAACAGCAAGTTCTACATGGACTAAAATGCCAAGTGTTAACAGAAAGTATGAAAGGGAAGTGTATTACATACAGAAGAAAAACAGTAGGCCCCACAAGCTACCTAAGACTGGGTGCAGATGCCAGATTTGACAAAGACTCCAAAGGAGCCACTATAAATAGAACAAAGAACTAGAGGAAACCACCCTCAAGGAGGTAAAGGAAGGTATGATGATGTCTCATCTTTAAGACCATCAAGAGACAGAAATTATGAAATAGACCCAAATGGAAATTCTGGAGTTGAAAAGTACAATAACTGAAATGAAAAATTCACTAGAGGAACTCAAGAATACTTTTGAACTGATGGAAGAAAGAGTTTAACTATATGAAGACTGATTGTTAGAGATTATGCAATCTGAAGAACAGAGAAAAAGAATGAAGAAAAATGAATAGAATCTGAGAGAAATGTGGGACACCAATAAGTGCCCCAACATAGTTGCAGTTAGTCAATGATGATGTATTGATATTGGCTTATCAATTTGAATTACATTATAATAAATGCATCACACTAATATCAGATTTTAATAATGGGGAAATTGTAGGAGGAAGAGGACTAAGGGAACTCTATACTTTCTGCTCAATTTTTCCATAAACATAAAGCTGCTGCAAAAAGTAGACTCCATAAATTAAAAAAAAAAACAAAAAACTTACTCAAATAGGCTAAGCTACCTTCAAACTAAAATGTGAGACTGACTTAACAATCCTGAGAAAAATTTGATTCACTGTCAAGTGAAACCTACAGACACTCTGAACTTAAGGGAGAAAAGACAAATTACTTAAAATGTTACTACTTTTGAAAGTAAATAAATTTAAATCATTTTAACCTGGTAAGTAGAGTTTTTGAGCCAGATATATTAGAAATCACTACTTTAATTTCATTTTATCTTTGAGTTTATTTTAAGGCCTTCACTCATGCTTTTATTAGCATTCAGACACTGTACGTGCTAATGTCAAAGAGGAGCAGCTGCATCCGTAGTACATGGCACAATGCTGGTTTCCACTAATGTGGCTGAACATATATAGTATAGTCCACATCTGTTTTCCATCATAGAGACATCTGATTTAGATTCAAATAGAGATTTAAATGTGTTCCTTGTAATGCTATTTAAAACACTGAAAAGTGAAATAAATGGATCATATATTTCAAGTAACTCTTTTCTTTTTTAGTAGATATACCAGAATTCCATGCCTGATGAACTGCATAGAAAGCAGAAAAATGATAAAGAATCTATTGACAGTCTCTATAAATTTTTCATTAAAGGAAACATCACCCTAAGGGTGAAAAAACTCCAAAATTATCTTTTATTTGCACCTATAGCCTTTTTTTTGTGAACAGAATTTGTTCCTCAACAATTGAAAGTTAGAAGATAGGCTGCTAAGCAGAAGAAATATACTAAAGTGAAAGACCATCACAATATTAAAAAATAGAGAAAAAAAGCTTAATACATCTTAAAAGCACTTTTAATGTAAAAAGTATACAACATCAGTTTTCTATATATTATGAAAGAAATATTTGTAACTAATGATTTGCTTTAAAATTGATGTTTAAGGAAATTAGCATTTTAAATCTGTCTGCCACTTATTTCATATAAATGGAACTTCCTATCCCTTCTACTCTTTCACTTTCTTCTTCCATCCACTTATTTTATATATACACATTCAATGATCACATTTTTTATTATTAGCTTAGTGATTTCAAAAACATATTAAGTTATGTATGCCGTTAGTGAATTTTATCTTATCTATTAACTATTGCCTATGGAGAAGTAGGGAAGAGGGAGAGAAAGAAAAGGGGGAGGGAATGGGAGAGATTCATTTTATTAAAACTCTGATTATATCATGACACGAAAAAGTCTTTATTTCTACACAACTTTCTATGACTGGGGTCAAATATTCATTTTGCTCTCAGCATCTTTAACACTAAGCATTTTGGGGTGTTGCTTCTACAATAGCAATATTCTCTAAAGTACTAGGTCCACAGAAGGCAGAGTTATGGTAGTAAATATCCTAGGAAAGAAGCTTTATGTGCTTATAAAAAGAAGGCTTAAACTGAAAAACATTCCCCAAAATATAATGCCGTATGTTAGCAGCCTATTCAGTTTGTTTCAGACTAGCTTGCATCCCTTACCACCATCCATAAAGTACAGACAAAAATTCCTCTCTATATGGTATTCCCTGGGAAGTTACTTTCCCTTATTTTCATGAATGCACAGGGACATGAACATTGAATGTTTTTTATTAAGTTCACAAGTTTACTTGTGGTTATTATTGATAAAGATATTAAAAATGTTATTTTGAGAACATACAATTCAGCAAATGGTACAGAAACATATAAAATAGATTACATGGGCTGATTAGCCTTTAATGAAGACCAGCTAAACTGAGTAAGTTGTAATAACATTTCCCGATAGCCACATTTCCAAGAGTTGGGAGAAGGAGCAGCAATAAAAACAAAGCAAAACAACAGATTCACAGTTCCTCTGAATGCCTTAGGGATATTTCTCCGAGGAAAAATAATCCTGGCTACTAGGCTACTTTCAACAGCTCCTCTTCTTTTCAATAGTAGAGTGATTAGGATCATGAACTCTGATTTTAAATACTGTGTTGCCCATCTCATTTCTAATTTGCCATTCTCGGTATTTACTATCACCTGTCTGATTTGATCTTATCCAAATAGTAACCCTCCTCATTCAGAAAATCCAAAGCAAATCATTACCATTCAGATAAATTTTTCTTACTTAATTAAAAATCATATTTTCTATTTTGAATTTACATGTGGAATGAAAATGATTGTAACTATGAAAACACTGACAATATAGACCTAATTCTGTGAATAATGAAAACAAAACCTGAGGTCATATGAGGTATAGCAAGATGCTACAAAGAACAAGTGTTAGGGTCACTTAGCTGAGATTTCAATTTGTGTTTTACTATTTATCTATAAGGAGAATTGGAAACAGTTACATAACATGTCCATGAGTTTCTTAATTTAAAATGTGTTAAAGATACCTATATTACCAGGCTGTTGTGAGCATTTATTCATTCAGTAAATATTTCTCAAGGGTCTTTTATATGTCTAGTGTAGTTCTAGCTAACAGTCATATAAAAACAATAAAGGTAGTTTCAAAGAGCTTACAGTCTAGAATAGCAAGAAAGACACATGTAAATAATTCCATGTGTTAACATGTCATAGCAACTTTAAGTGATGGGTTCATTGAAACCATAAAGGAAGGTTGATTATTTCTAAAACAGTTTTTTGGCAAAAAATGACATATCTTCTACCAAAGAGTAAATGGGCTACAATTAGAAACCTGCTGAATTCTAGTTGTATTTGTCAACGTCAGTTGGTGTTCTTATTGTGTAACTTCAGCATTTGCCGAGGGGATGGAGTTGGAGTCATGTTCAGATTATAGTATCAGAAGTAAGGATGGAGCATGGTGTTGGGCGGGGCATGCAGTTAAGGGGACTTAATGCCAGGATTTATGTGAGGACTGTCCTAGAGCAAACAGGGCTGCAGAAATGTATCATATTCCCAGCAAAGCTAGTGTGAGAAAAGGGAGTATGCAAGTGATGGGCTGGCAGCCAAAAGCAAGTAAGGAGTTTAGGAGTATGTAACTCTCCCCCTCCCTGGTCCCACACACATACCCTTTATAATATTACTAAGTGGAAAGAAAGTACAGGCACACCTTGTTTTGTTGTGCTTCACTTTATTGTACTTCACAGGTAGGAAGTTTGTTACAAATTGAAGGGTTGTGGCCACCCTGTCTTGAGCAAGTCTGTGTCATTTTTCCAACAGCATTTGATCACTTCATGTTTCTGTCTCACATTTTGGTAATTCTTGCAATTTTTTGTGGTTCTTTGAAGGCACAAATTTATTTTTCAAATGGTGTAAATAACCCTCCTTTTAAAAAAAAGTTGATACAGATTTACATTAGTTTCAAGTACACAACACAGTGGTTCAACAGTTACCCATATTATTAAATCCTCATCCAAACTAGTGCAGCTACTATCTGTCAACATAGGAAGATGTTACAGATTCGTTGGCTATATTCTCCATGCAGTACTACTGTCCCCATAACCAGCCTACATTATGATTGAGAATTTTTGTGACCCTTTATCCCCCTCTCCTTCCCCACCCACCCACCCCAACCCCTCCCCCATGGTAACCACCAGTCCCTTCTCAGTGTCTATGAGTCTACTGCTGTTTTGTTCATTCTGTTTTGCTTTGTATTTTCTTGCAATATTTTAAACTTTTTCATTGTTATTGTATTTGTTACAGTAATCTGTGATCAGTGATCTGTGATGTCACCATTGTAAGCATTTTGGGGTACCATGAACATCGCCCGTATAACACAGGAAATTTCATCAACACTGTGTGTGTCCTGACTGCTCCACTGACAGGCCATTCCCTCATCTCTCTCCCTTTCCTTGGGCCCCTCTAGTCCCTGACACAACATATTGAAATTAGGCCAGATAATAACCCTACAATGGTCTCTAAGTGTTCAAGTGAGAGGAAAAGGCTCATGCCTCTAACTTTAAATCAAAAGCTAGAAATGAGCTTAGTGAGGGAAGACATGTTGAAAGCTGTCAGAGGCCAAAAGGTAGGCTTCTTTTGCCAAACAGACAAACTGTGAATGCAAATGAAACATTCTTGAAGGAAATTCAAGTGTAACTCTGGTGAACACACAAATGTTCAGAAAGTGAAACAGCTTTATTGCTGTTATGGAGGAAGTTTTAGTGGTCTGGTTCGATCAATCCAGCCACAACATTTCCTTAAGCCAAAACCTAATCCAGAGCAAAGTCGTAACACTTTTCAATTTTATGAAGGTGGAGAAGGGTAAGGAAACTGCAGAAGAAAACTTTGAAGCTAACAGGTCGGTTCACAAAGTTTAAAGAAAGAAGTCGTCTCCATATTATAAAAGCTTAGGTGAAGCAGCAAGTGCCGATGTAGAAGCCACAGCAAGTTAACCAGAAGATCTAGCTAAGATAACTAATGAAGATGGCTACACTAAAGAACAGATTTTTCAATGTAGACAGAACAGCGTTATCTTGGAATAGGGTGCCATCTAGGAGTTACACAGCTAGAGAGAAGAAGTCAGTGCCTGGCTTCAAAACTTCAAAGAACTGGCTGCCCTTCTTATGAGCTAATGCAACTGCAGAGTTTTAAGTTGAAGCCAGTGCTGACTGACCATTCCAAAAATCCTAGGGCCCTTAAGAATTATACTTAATCTACTCTGCCTATGCTCTATAAATGGAACAAAAAAGCATGATGGTAGCATATCTGCTTACAACATGGCTTACTGAGACCCACTACTCAGAAAAAAAAGATCCTTTCAAAACATCACTGTTCATTGGCAGTGTACCTGGTGACCCAAGAGCTCTGATGGAGATAGATGATGAGATTAATGCTGTTTTCATTCTTGCTAATACAATATCCATTCTGCAACCCATGGATCAAGGAGTCATTTTGATTTTCCAAGTCTCATTATATATGAAATACAATGCAGAAGACAATAGCTGCCATAGATAGTGATTCCTCTGATGAATTTAGACAAAGCAAATTGAAAACCTTCTAGAAATGATTCACCATTTTATGCTATTAAAAAATAACTAAGATAAATATATAAAAATAACAACATGCATGATTCATGGAAAGAGGTCAAAAGTCTACAAGTTTGAGAGAATTTTATTCTAATCCTCATGGATGACTTGAAAGGTTTCAAAACTTCAGTGGAATAAGTATCTGCAGATGTGGTAGAAATAGCAAGAGAACTAGAATTAGAGCTGGAGTCTGAAGATCTGACTGAATTGCTCCAATCTCATGATAAAACTTGAATGGGGAAGGAGTTGCTTCTTAAGGATGAGCAAAGAAAGCAGTTCCTTGCAATGGATTCTACTGGCAAAGATGCTACGAAGATTGTCAGAGCGACAACAGAGGATTTAGAATATTACATAAACTTCATAGATAAAGAAGTAGCAGGGTTTGACAGGACTACCTGCAGTTTTGAAAGAAATTCTGTGGGCAAAATGCTGTCAAACAGTATCACATGCTACAGAGAAATCCTCTGTTAAAGGAAGAGTCAATTGATGTGGCAACTTCATTGTTGTCTCATTTGAAGAAAATTGCTACAGGTACCCCAGCTTTCTGCAGCCACCACCCTGATCAGTCAGCAGCCGTCAAGATTGAGGTAAGACCCTCCACCAGCAAAAAGATCTTGCTGAAAGCTCAGATAATGGTTAGCAATTTTTAGCAATAACATATTTTTTAATTAAGATATGTACTTTTAAAAAATATAATGCTAGTGCTCACTTAATGGATTAAAGCATATGTAAACAACTTTTATATGCACTGGGACGCCAAAAAATTATTGTGATATTCACATTGTTGTGTTGGTCTGGAACCAAACCCACAATATCTTTGAAGTATGCCTGTCTTAAGGTCAGCAAATATGTAGGTATGGAAAATTATTCTCAACATAAATCTCCCATGAAATAGGTGTGCAGCTATTTTCCTCATAAGCCTCTGAGGAAAAAGAGTCAAGGTACTTTACTTCATAAATGGAATCTAGACTGTCTTATAACGCAATGTCATTATTTTTTATGTTAAACTCCTTCACTTAGGCCAGTCTTTTGAGTCATAGCAGGTGTGTTGCGAATAATACAGAGATGGCAGGGACTTAATTCATTTGGCATTTTTATGTATTAGTCCAACAAATATGGATCATTTCACCTTGTAAAGAGAAGGAAACAGATGTGTTTTAAGAATGACCTAGCAAGAGGAGTTTAATGTAAGTGAGTAATTATCTTTCTAAAGCCTGAAAGCAAAGTAAGAGGTCAAGTGAGGAAACCTGCTGTAATTTAGATTCCCACCTTAGTTTTTTTAAGCCAAATGTGTAATTGATGATTTGCATAGGAAAGGACAAAAAGATCAAGCCAGTAATTCATTGTCAAATGTCCAGACTTTAGACATAAATGTTTAATTTTTTTCTTTCTTAAAAAAAATATTTTTGGCAATTTGGATCAACTATCACATAAAAAATTTATTGAAAAATTATCTTTTACTCTAATATTAAATTAGGTCAAAGTCAGTTTTAAGTAGTTTATATTATTGTTTATTTTTATCCAGCAAAAATAAATAGCTTCTAATAAAAATAAGATTACTTACAGATTAAACAAAGGATGGGTATATGTATGTATGTATATATACAAATATGTAATATGTATATATATTATGCATATAATATATATTATGTGTGCATGTATTTGTATATGTGTGTATGTTTACATATACAAATACACACATTGGGTTTTTTTTCCCAAAACAAGACTGGTTTACAGGTATTGCGTATGGAGATGGAGTCAGTTGAATCAGCTCTTGGTAGTGGAATGATAGTTCACATAGGTAAAACTGTGACATTTTAGCAAGAATTTTGAAACAGTTTCTTCATTAAACCTCCAAATGTTAGATTTTATTGTCATGGTGATGATGGTATTTTTGTTCTTTTATGCAGAGACTTAGAAGAGTTATGTAGTAGCTGTTTCCCTGGAGGTAATTTGATTTTCTTGTTTTTGTTTCCTTTTTCTGATGGCTCATGTACAGCATTTAAAATGAAGTGTTTTAGGATCAGTCCACTGTCTGTGATTAGCATGGTTTTGGAAATTATTCAGAGGTTTTAACAAACCTCCCTTTGCCTTCTCCTTCCCCTCCCAAAACAAACTTAGCTATGACACAGAGCACACATTCCTCCCTTCAGTAACTTGATGCAGATCTTAGCTACAGAGTTCTTTTGTTGCGTTACTGCAGACAAATCAGTTTTGGTTTTCAAGTGCATTTTCAAATAGTAATTACTACTGTTACTTAATTTCTGCTTTTCTCTGACTGTCAGCACCAAGTAAGGTGAAAAAAGAATCAGTGCATAAATCCTTCATTGAGTTAAAGAACAGATGCAAGCAAGCTTTAAATCTGAGAAGTAGCAAAAGCCACAATAATCCTGTTTTTGTAAAGGAATTCTTTGCTTAGTCCCTGATAGGGTAATAGAAAATAAGTGACTTTCTTTCTTTTTCTTTTTGTAATAAGAGTCTCTTCTCTTTTAAATCCTCTTCAAGGAGTTTGGCCTCCATTGTTAGTTTCTGGCTTTTAAATTATTTTCAGCAGTCAAATAAAAAAGATTTCTACCATCAACATAGACAAAAATATGGTATTTTGAAACTGAAATTTCCAGACATGGACTGTGAAAGCCGAGAACCTTGCCGAAAGGAAAATGAATAAAATTAAAATGAACAAAGAAGACAGTCCATCAAATTTATTTTGCTTCATCTATATTTGAAATTATACATTAGGGTCCTTTTTCTTACACATATTATATGTTCTATGATTAAATTTGGTACCCAGTATAAGACTGATAAAATGGTCTGTCATCTTAATTCTGTGTCCTCCAAAAATATATAGTATCTTTTCCAATAATGAAACTTAGATTTTATTTATGTGAGTATAATCATTTGATTTTAATTAATATACTTTATGACAAATTAGCATTTGTTTTTGGAGCTATGAAAACATAACATGAAGTGAAGTTTCAATTGCTGTTCTATTTTCATGACAACTTCATTCCAAATTAATTTGGACAGACACATATCTGTCTTGTTCTTTAAGAAATAGAGAGATTAGGCTTTGTATTTTTTAAGAGAACTGTGCTCCTTGGTACATCAAGTTTGACTACCCAATGCTCTCTTCTTTGTATTGGACCTAAAGCGTTTTCTTTAGGATTTTTAGCACCTTTCTTTGATTTTTTGCCTATAGAAGCTATATGCATGGTGGCTATTTTAGGTATAACCATAACTGGGTGTTTCCTACTAGCATTAATTGTAATCAGCCAGTAACTGAAGGTATGTAGCCAGGGGGAAGAATTGTAGGCTGAAAGCCCACAGTGAGCCCAGTCATGCTCCTCAGGGTGGGTGAGTAGGAATTACTGCCTGAGAACACCATAGTACCCACTCTATCTTTGGGAATCTCAGAGTTTCTGAGCAAGTATGGTCTATCTGTGGAGTTGATGATTTGGGACACTAAATTTAAAAAAAAAAGAAGGTATTTTCATATTTGGATTAAAAATCACGTGAACCCTGAATGAAAGTATTTTTACCTTGGCATAATTTTCCGAAAAGAAATTTCTGAATGTAGAGAAACTGTCTTGAAATTTCCTTTGTTTCTAGAACTCCATTCTTCTTAGCAGATCTAATAAAATCCCACGATTATTTAGGGAACTCCATTGCTTTGTTCCATTTTGACCTTACCTTCTTTCAGAACCAGTCATTTTGATTTTTTTCCTCTCATGAGAACTGTCCTGGCTGACATCTAGTTTCATTAGATTCTGGTTAGGTGTTTTATGTCAAGATTTCAACACAAAATAAAAATGATGCTGGTAAAAGAAAATGAGAAGAAACATTTGTTTAGTGAGTCTTTAAATGTCTTTCATTTTGTGTTATATCTATCTAGTGTGCTCCTTATTTAAGTCTGGAGAGTATGTCCAACATCATACTTGCACCAGTAATAGATCCACACTTGAGAAAATAAACCATCTTACGTCTTTTGCTAATTGATCCCTTCCCACTGTCTTCTTTCGCAACAAAAACATTGCTAATGCCAGCCTACCTTTTAACAGGTAGAGGGCTCCCTCCTGTGGGCAAGTAGCTGAAACAGTAACCATGGCAACAGACAATTCCAAACCTTGACATCAAACACTGGCTGAGAAACCCCAAAATTATATTAGAGAAAGAAAATAGAAAATGGAAGAGAACCTTGGAAAGGGAAAATTGAACCAGGAAAAGAATGATAATAGAGACTTAAAAAAAAAATCAATGGAATAATTGCTAGAAGGAAAGTGGAAACAGGACCAGACGTGTGTAACAATTTGTAAAGGGGAAGGGAAGGGAATGGAAGATAGGAAGGGAAGAGGGTGGTAACATGTTAACATACGTCTTAAATTCTATAACCAAAGAAACTATCTTGAAATTTCCTTTGTTTCAAGAACTCCATGACACGATATCTATTTAGAAATAGAAAAAGGTGATTTTTAGTGTAGTGAATACATTAAAGACTTAAACAATCATCTAGATTATTGGATGACTGTCTCATTCTAATCCCTCATATTTCTTCACATAAACCCAGGTAGATATATTATTGTTTTTGTCATTGGTGTTGTAGTCATTGTACTCATTTTACTGATGACAAGACTGAGGCATTGAGAATAATAGCAATTTCTATTCTAAAATATTATAACAAGTGATCACTATTACCCTACTATATGACAGGCACTGCATTCAAAAGTTTAGTGGATTATTATTTAAATTCTATGGCAGCCTAATGAAATGTGGTGAGTGAGTAGAGTATAATAGAGGAGTGTATTTGACATATTTCACTTCCAGAAAGGAAGTCTGTGACTACGAGAGAAGATGGAATGTGTAGCAGAGAAGCGAGGTTAGAAATATAATAAGGGTTTAAAACAAGTAGAGCCACATAGGCCATTGGAAGGTGTTTTCTTCAGTCTGAGAAGGGTAGTCTTTGAAGGGTTTTGAAGAGTGGTGACATGATATGGTGTATATTTAGAAAAGAATGTTCCCTATGCTACATGGAAAACAGATTGCAGGTGCCAGGCATGGAAACAAGGAGACCAGTTAGGATACTTAAAAAATCCCTTATTCTCATTGATGGTACATTGGACATAAGTTATTATGATGTAAGTGGAGAGAGATGATCATTTTATCAATGAATTTTGAAGGTACTTACAACAGAATTTGCTAATGGATTAGATGTGGAGTATGAGAAGAAGAGAGAATACAATGATTACTTCAAATTTGTGGAATTTGAATTGAAAAACTCAGTTGAAAAATATTGAAAAATAGAGATGTCATTTACTAAGGTGGGGAAAATAATGTGCAGAGCATGTGTTAAGAACTCTTTTTTTATATATATACACATAGTAATTATTTCTTTATTAGACATCTTAGTATGGGGTGCCCAGAAGTCAGAGTGAGAAGCAGAAGTTTCAGTGTTGGTGTGTTCTTAGGGAGTGCAGTGACTGAGAAGCCAGTGTGAGGGAAAAGGGAGTAAGTGCAAGTATCAGGTGCAAGTGTGTTTCTGTGCATAAGACCATGGTGGCTTAAGGCTGGGTGACAGTAGGGAAATTCTGGAGTGGGAAACAGAGCACATCACTAAAGGCAAGTGCTAAAGCACTGTGGGGTTTTTACCATGTGCATCCTGTTGCCTCAACCATTAGCTGGATTAAGATCAAAAGGATTTTGTAACCAAGGTGAAAGTGGAGGAACATGTGGCCAAGGGCCCTGGGTACAGGTAAGGATGAAATTATGTAAAATGACATATTAGAGGCATCTATGCAGTAGTGAATTGTAGATACTAAATAGGCAGTAAGACACATGAACCTGGGCAGATAGCACTGGATCAATAAATCCAAAAGCCCATAAGTCAAAAAGCTGATATTACAGAAACATCAGTCATTTCCCTATGGTTAATCCAAAGACATAACAGACTGAGAAAAATATTTTCACAGATAACACAAAATTTTAATTATCTATATCTATAAAGAAGTCATATGAATGAATTGAAAATGGGAAACAAATTCCAATAGAAAAAAACAAAAGAAAAATACAAATTGGAAATGACAGATGAAATCAAGATCCTTTTCATAGCTCCTGGTTATATGTGAGATATCATCAGTCTCAACATTTGAACCAAACATTATGAATTACTTAAGTGTTAGAATTTAATTGAAAGAAACCATGTGCTTCTGTATTTTATGTAGTCTAAAATATCATGTATGAAAACTATTATAAAATACTAGATATGTGGGAAGTTATTTTCTAAAAAAGAAATAAAATGAAAATAGCTCTTTCTGTAATGTCTGTTTAAATAATTGTATGTGTATGATCATGTGTGTATATGACTAAATTTTCATAAGGGAATTATATTATATTGTGGTTCTTAGAGATTTAAGTTTGAAAGACTTTGTTGGATAATGGAATTTCACATTGCCATTTAATTTTTCTCTGTGTCACACTAAACTTTATGTAACTTGGTCAAAAGCACATTTTAAAACTGAAAATGTAGTGAAATTCAGTTCAGTGTAGTTCAATATTTATTGAGCTTATGTTTTGCTTTAAAATATTTTAGAAAGCATGGGGGCCAAGAATTCTGTTTTAACTTATGCGTTTGCAACTAGCCAGGAGATTAGCTAGGAAATTACTTTGCCTCTCTGTACTTTACTTTCTTCATCTGTACACTGGAAATAATAATATTACCTATCCTAGGACCTGACACAAAGTAAATACAAAGTCTACGTCTTTGGATTTCTAGTTTTATAAGGATAATGTGCATACTGTAAGTCTAGCATCGTAAAAAATGACCAATAAAGAAATTTATTTATTATAATAGTTTATTAAATTATTTATAATAATGTATTAAAATAATTTATTATGCATTTCTGATTTGGGAATGGACTCTCTACCACCTACATTACAACTATTTTATTGGAATACAGTATAGGGCTACCCTGAGTTTCTGTCCTTGGAGTAGTTAACAACTCAATTTTATAAAACTCTATCTCCATCCCAGATACTGAGATGATATGAGTGTTATCATGTGGTATTATCACTTAAACACCATTGTAATATTTAGCAGGGTGTTTCATGGTGAAATTAATTAACTCCTTGCCTTCTCTCCTCAAGATCTACTCTTCCCATATTGGAAAACTAAATAGTGTCCCTTATATTTCTTAATTTTGGACATTAGCTTCCGACAGACCAATCTTTTCCCACTCATTTACTTAGTGAGAACACAGGACACAATTGAACCAATAAGGCTGTAGCGCTGTGTGCTTATTCTAAATACAGACTTATCTCAGCGTGTTGGCTTGGCAGGAAAAATCTCTACATGGAGGATTCATATTTGATCATTTTGTTTTGTTTTGTTTGACTCCTTTGTATTTCTATAGGAGAAAGAAATCTTCCTAGAGTAAAGGAGAATCAGTGTATCAGAAACTATGAAGGAATTATTTTGACTGCATCATGGTATATGATTCAAATATTCTTACCTTTCTCCTTTCAGGAATTTAAGGAACCCTATTACATATAAATAATAATTTCAAAAGCAGGAGGAGATTCTTCCTTTATTGTGACATGCCAGTGTGAGGCCACGGGAACTGAGAATTAAATGAGGATATAGGAATACATAAGAAATGTTGGATATGAGAATATATGTGACCTTTGTACATGGGAAGTAGCAGCGTATACTCATATCATCAGTATAGGGTGCAGAAGATTAATTCAGGACTTGAATAATGTAGCCTACACTGGATTAATGAGAAAAATCAGGACACCAGCTTGGGAGGTTTATCCATTATTGGGAATAGAAAAAAATAACACTGAAGAGCATGCTGAAGGGAATTGTGAAGGTTAACATACACAGGGCTGGAAGACAGAGGGGGAGACCCACTCAGTAGTGCATTTAAAAGATCCCCTCCCATGACTTTCTGCACTAGTCAGGAAGGGTATGAGAAGGTGAAGTTATTCTAACTCCATGGAGAGGACCAGTAAAGTATTATTTCTCATTGTTACTGTGTTTTTACCAAAATTGAAGTTTGGAGTACTCCTCTAGATGTGAATTACTTTTAAAAAGCATGAATTCTGTCATCTTCCGGCAGTTTACTTTTCTAGTTTTATTCTGCAATAGTACCATAGCATTCTTTCTGAATTACTACACAAGAAATAAGGCAAACTCAGGCAATAGAAAAAAGGAGAGGTCCTTCTCTTATAAGTATGTAAATCAAGACTCAGTATTCTGGTCACAAAATTAACAGGATTTTAAACTCTGCTAAAAAGAATTCATTCTTATCTAAGGAAAAAAATTAGTTGAATTTGAAACTCAGAGGGTTAGGGGCATAAAGAATACCAACCAAATATTGTCATTCATTCTTCTAAACTTTTCCTGAGTCAGAACAAGTACCCAAATGAATGGTTACCAAGGTTTGGATGCCTGGTGGAATCTAATGAGTCAAACTGCATCATAAAGGTATTGACCAGAAGTTTAGAGAGAACAATATGATATCCAATACCTAGAGCTCATTTATTAAAGATATTTACTCAAAGAATGCAGAGCCACTTTGAGAAAAGCCTTTACACTGTGGTGCTCCTTTCTCTTTTCATGGTGAAAGAGAAATTGTCCACATGAGATGAACTTCAAAATATATTTGCTTGCTGAAATATCCATTGTTTAGTATCAGAATGGCAATGGTTTTTATGAAAGGTCTCATTTGGAACATTATTTAACACATGCCTTCCTGTAAGTCCGGGGAGAGAAAATCCCAGGGCAAAATACCTCTAAAAACCTCCATCAGTCAAAGGGAGAAATAAAGTTTAAAAACCGTTTATTGCTCACAAACTGCAGGCCCAGGGCCGTCTTTCTCCTCTGCTCTGGACGAACCCAGCAAGGAAGCAAATCGCCCCCTCCCCTTAACCTCTCAGGGTCAGACACGCCCTCAGTTGCCCAGGTAATTACCCATTGACATGGAGATGAATTTCTCTCCACCCCTGAGGATATGCAAATGAACCAAAGCCAGGCGAGATATTCTGGAATGTTACAATTTTACCCACACTCTCATATCTACATTAGTGACTAGAAGTATGTCATCTTAGGTGTCAGAGCAAATGCATCAAAGTGACTGCAATGGAGAGATGAAGAGCATTTCTTTACATAATACACTGAAAAGGATTTTACATCTTATGACTTCATAAAGCAAGGATAGTTGTGTGAAATAGGAATATGTTGCTGTAGTGGTCAGGGTTCTCTAGAGAAAAAGAAGGATATGAGATAAATACAAAAATAAATACTAAAGAAATATTAAGGAACTGGCTCGTGTGCTAGTGGAAGTTGGAAAGTCCAAAACCTGTGCCCTTGCAGGCTGGAGACCAAATGCAGTCTGGGGCAGAATTCCCTCTTCCTCAGGGAAGGTCAGTCTTCTTTTTAAGGCCTTCAAAAGAAAGGATAAGGCCCACCCACATTATGGGTGGCGAGCTGCTTTACTCCAAATCTACTGATTTAAATGTTAATCTCATCTAAATGTTAATCTTGTCTAAACAATACCTTCAGGGCAACATCCAGACCAGACCTAGTCAAATTAGCACATAAAATTCACCACCACAAAGGCCTTTATATGTAATTTAAAGGCTTCTGCTTTATTAAGATCACTCCATGGACAGCAAAAAACATGGTGATCATCATTTTTTAAAGGTATTTATTTCCAGAGGTTTCAGAATTACTTCTTTCACGAAGATAATTCTTGAGGGTCAAGAATTGTGGCTCAGCTCTATTTGCAGTCTAGCTTTGTCACCAGTAAGTCAAAAGTGAATATTTAGCCAATCATGGTCTTATCAAATTTAATGTAATGTTGCAGGGGTCAAAATATTGTATTTACAGCATTGAAAAAAACAGTGTAGATTTGGTAGTTTATTTCAGCTTTATGAAATATTTTAGCATGCACCTTCCCCTAATAATTATGCTATTTTCCTGTCACAGACATACATAGCAGAATTCCTCAAAGGATATTCCATTAACCCCTACTTTGTGAAGGTGTTAATAGAAGTTAAGTCAATAAGAAAGAGGTTCTAAAGTTAAAAAAGTTTGGGAAACATTGATTAAACACTACATCTTAATTTATTGCCTTATTCCTGTAGACAATGTTAGTGTGCATTGTGAATTTTTTAATAAAGGGGACTATAGTATGCTACCATCTTGTGCCAGTTTGACTACTAAACATTGTGAAATATCTTGGTGAATCAGTGTAGCAAGGACATATTTCCTACTTTAAAATGTATTCATTTTCAATACTGCTCTGGCATTTACATGTCCAAATATATTTTAGGGTTTTTTTTTTTCTTCAAGAAAGTCTGCTTCTGTTTTGATTGAGATTTCATGCAATTAATAAACAAATTTGGGGAAATTGGCAACTTAATGTTGAGGCTTTTGTTCCACCAACATATATTTCGGCTATTAGGAATTTTTAATTCTTTTTCAGCATGTATAGTAATCTTCAAAGGGCAGAAATTGCATATTTCTTGTGTTAAATTTATTTGTGTCAAATTATTTATGCTACCTCTAATGTGGATTCTAAAAATTTTATTCTCCATTTGTTTGTTACCAGTATATAGAAAAGCACTGGACTTTAGCAATTGATTTTGTATCTTGCTGCTTTGCTTAATTCCTAATTAATTATGCTACTAGAATACTACTACTAATTAGTACTACTAAAATTAAAATACTTTTTGTAGATACCTTAGGACTTTACAGTAGACAATTGAATTGTGATTAGAAGCAGTTTACTTTTTCATTTTCCACCTGTACACACACATGCACACACACACACAGAGGTCTGTATCTATATATCTCTATATATGTTTATATAAATTATAATGAAGGATTTCTCTTAGGTGGGCTTTTTCTACCATTCAAGGACCTCAGGAGTCTGAATGAGTCTTTCTTGCTTACCCAGATGAGCATTTTTCTGGGTGAGCATTTAAGGAAGATCTGTGAGAAATAATGATGAGTGGGTGCAGATTCCTTTTCTAGAATCTATAAATACTCATGCTAGTCTACTCTCGACTATAAAAAGTTGTAAAAAAAAATATTCAGCAGGTTTCTCCTGATTCCTAATAATGGCAGCTTCCTTTTTTCTCACTGTTCTGCCAAGGGAGTAAGAAGCAGTGAGACTCATCTCTACAAGTAAGGGATCATTTTTTAGACTTTAATTCATTTAAGTTTGCTTAGATTCTTAGCATATTTATAGATTTAAATAAAACTATAATTTTATGGGTTATCTGCCTTGTTCTTGTTAGGATGGAAGAAATATTCTTTTGCAACTTACTACATTCAAAGCAGAAGCAGAAGCATCCTTATTTGTATGTGTCCATTTTTGTCTGTCAAAGCCTTAGGCATGTTAGCTTTTGCATAGTAATTTCTTTCATTCTCCTTAATTTTTACCAGTGATTTTCTTTATATATTTGATATGATTATATAATAATAAAATACATACCTCTATTATTAAAATAAATATTTTCTGAGGAGTTAAATATATATCATATGTATTTGTTATTCCCCATTAAATTGTGAGGTGCTACAAAATATACCATTTTTATTGTTAAAAGAATAGCGTATATCAGCAGAACATAATAGAGACTTTAGAAATAGTACCAACTTGTATCAGAAATTTATATATCACAAACTTTTTCATTTGATTCTTTAAGAAAATGTGAAGTATTAAAAAAAAAAAAACAGAATCCTGAATGTGGGAGCATAGCATAGAAGCAAAATGGGAAAAAAAGGAAGAGAACACACTGCAAAATCCACTAACTATGATAAGATCTAATTTTGTATTTGTTTAAATCTCATGTGCTTGTGTATGCACTAAGATCATACTAATACATTGAGAATAAGAGTTATTGGGCAAAAAATAAAAATGCAAAGACACTAGGAAGCTTGTTACAGAAGTTCAGGAAACCAGTCTCACATGAGCAAAAAATCGCGTTTGCATGAATAAGAAGAAAGCTAAGAAAACAGCAAATACTTGTCAAACTCAGGATTCAAAACATAATTCTGTGCCTTCAAACCTCATTCTGTCTCCATTACCCTGTACTTTTTGACTGATACTGTGGAGTGGCATGCTCTTAGAAAGATTTGTTCCTGTTGAGGACAGTGACCAAGTCCACTTACAAGTTCTGAGGTATGAAGATCATGGCTTGTAATGTTTCTTCACAGCCTCTTGGCAGGTGGCTGCTCTCTCCACAGAGATTCAGTGATCTCAAAATCAAGTCTCTCCTGACTGGGGCCCTTCAGGTTCCACTGCTAAGTATACCTGACAGGAGAAAAAGGAAGGGAATTCAATCAAATTGGAATTCCTGCCAGGTGGCAGCTCAAAAAGCCCAAAAAGAATTGTGTGTGTGTGTGAGAGATGGGAGGTGATACACTTTCCACAATCAGAAATATATATATTTTTAATTATGTTTCTTCTTTCTAAAAGGGCTCAAAGGAATCTCTAGATAAACTCCCAGGAGAAACAGTCTGGTTAAAAGACACTGAGGCAGAAACAGGGAGGAAAACTTTGAAAGAGATTTCAATTCTCATCCACTCAGGGAAAAGAGTACTTTGGGACAGACTCTTCTCAGATGAGGGAATGAATCTGTAGCACTATCAATCACAAAGCAAGAAAAGTTTGATCTAAAAAAGTTGAATAGTGGTTATTCTTTGTAAAGCAGCTGCCTGCCCATATAGCATGTGCTCGTACATGCTCTGTCCTCAGCGGAGGGCATTTTATTGCCCAACAAACCGCCACTGTGTTGCTGTACATTTTACTACTGACGGGAGGCAGGGGTGATTGGGAGCCTTCATTTCTGAAGTCATGAGTTTTCCTTAAAACTGTAGGTCTTCCAGTAGATGTAAAGATAACAGGGATTTCTTGATTGCAGTCCCCTGCCATTCTTGTTTTATTTTGTGTTTGTCGTTGATCGAATTCACTTGAGAAAGAAGATGGAGAGATTGAAGAGGGAGCCTAGAAATCATCCATCCTGACTTTAGGTTCTGTTTCTCAGGGCAGTAGAGCATGGCACAGTGTGCCTCACCTAGGTTTGTGCTCAGTGTCCTGCAGATTTAAGCTACTCTTTTGCCATTGTATTTTTAATGTAATGCCTTGTCAATTTGGTCTGTGCTAAGAGGCTGTAGTAAAAAAGATAGTTTTAATTAAAGTAACAAAAGAATTATTAAGACTGCATTTGTGCATTCATTCTGTTGATTTAAAACATTCTATTTTTCAGAATTTTAGTGCAAACAAGAGGCATTTTAATGAATAAATTTACATTTAGAATTTATATAAAAGTTGTAACTGGCAATACCTACCCTCAGCAATATATTGTATGTGGAGGCAAATCTCCCAGCAAAACAACTCTTGCTGGGAAAAGAAAATAATATTCAAGGCAGGAAAATATTCAGAGTCTATAGTATAGAAACGCAGTGAGTGTTTAAGACAGCAGCAATTCAAAAGGTAGATGCCTGGTTTTTGTTCATAAAAATGTAGCAAAATCCGGCTAAACAGATGGAACCCATCTGCAGGGTGTCTGTATTTGTGTAGGGATGTTCAGTAATGTGCTGATATATAAAATCTATAAATAGAAAGCTCTGTAAAATAGTTCCCCTCTCTACACATTTGAATTAGTTGAAAATCTTAAAAATCTTAGCAGATTGGGAAAAGGAAATGAGTGTCTCTTCACCTCACAGTCTATGGTCTTTTCTGGTAGCAATATCAATGTATTTACCATGATTCCTATCACAGAATAGTTTGCATAGTTGGAATTTAAATAAAGGTAAGGAAAAGGGAGGAAAAGCCAGAAACGCCCAAGTAGTTACAGTCAAAAGTTCAAAGTATTTCCTACCTGGGGAAAAAAATCATTTGCAAAGATTGAGTTTATTTAGATGGTAAAATGATGTTGACTATTAGTTAAAAAAAATTTTTTTTTCTGCCAATTTTTGTTATTTTTATCAAGTTAATTGAAAAACCTATATTTTTTCAATGTATGAGGCATTTATCTTTACAAGTATTACCAAATTCAATAGTCAAAGATGAATTTTCTGTAAAAGATAGATCCAGTTTTACTTAGAGATCATCTTTAGTGATTTTGTTTTTTTTTTAAAGGAAGCAAAAGAAAAATGACTTCAAACATAGAAAAACTTAGAGCACACACAAAAAATGTGTTTTGTTTTCTCTCATCACCAATAGTACTTTATGAATCTGCATTCAGGCTGCTTGACCTTAAACAGTTTACTTAAACTCTCTTTGTCTCAGATTCATCTGCAAAAATGGGATTATAATCATAGTTTATCATGTGAATAAATGAGTCCACACATCAAATAGTTTAGAACAGTACCTGACATTAAACGTTCAGTGAATATCGCATATCACAGGTAGGTGGTATTCTTCGTGTCCTAGACATTAGTCAAAATCCTCCCCGATGGTTGTCCAGGATGGAGGTAGACATTTGTTCCCCAATTTCTAAAAATTGTTTACTCTAATTAAATATTTTCTCTAAATGTGCTGTTCTTACCATGATGGATGTGTCCTGGTACCTGGTATCTGATTTTTGACAGTGATCTTAGAATATCACTGGTTAGATTCCTGCTATGATCTTGTCTTCCTTTATTATTTTGGCTAGTGAAAGGGAAACCATTCTATGGTTCTTCCTAAGTGTTTTTGGTCTCTCGAAAAAATTCTCTTCTCAAAATCAGTTTTTCCCTCCCCAGATCTTGATGTTCTTTCAGTCTCTCCTGGATTTATTTTGTTAACATAATCTCCTTCTAGCTGCTCTTATGGCCTTTCCTTTCCTCTTACACAATAGATTTCTCCTGTGGTCACTACTTTCCACATAGCAGACACAATTATTCTTATTTAAGGGTGAGAAAAATGAGGCTCAAGTGTAAATTTGAGTGTGGGCTTGTCTGACTTGAAATTTGTGCTTTTCATTACTGCTAAGACCATGAGTACATGGTTACAAAAGGCTCTAACACCACAGAAAGCAGAAAGGTGGGGAGGAACAGGATTAGCTGTGTGGTCAGGCTGAAAGGGTATCTCGCTGCAACCCTCCTTACCCGGAACGACTCAGGAGACACGGGCCCATGCAAGAGACTATTATCTGAAAGAGAGAGTGGCTGCCCCAGAGGAAGGGGGGGGAGAGAGAGAGAGAGAGGGAGGGAGGGAGCAGGGAGAGCAGGGGGACAGAGATACAGAGACAAAGAGAGAGAGGGCAGAGGGACAGAGAAGCAGAGACAAAGAGAGAGAGAGAGGGCAGAGGGACAGAGAGACAGAGACAAAGAGAGAGAGGACACAGGGACAGAGAAACAGAGACAAAGAGAGCAAGGGCAACAGCGTGGTGCCTTTTATTGTGGCGGATCCGCTTGGCCTATTGCCTTGGGGGAGGGTCGGGATGTTTGGAGATAAGGTGGGGTAAGCCCAGGCAAGCCCTGGCATAATTCTCACTGGTTTATGTGCTTGGGACCATGGGGCAAATGGAGGATAAATTACTATATTCTTATATTCCTCCCTTTTCTGTTTTATAAGTGGTAGATGATTTGGGAATGGGTGAAGGTTAGTCTTCAGTAACTGCTTCCTGCTGATTAGGGGCGATGAAGTTCATTTTTGTATTGATGGGGGGTGGTCCTCAGATGAGCCCTTGGTCTGCAGTGGTGATGGCATTTTCTCAGTTCAATAAGGATCATCGTCTTTGGAGAGGGGTTGGTAATCCTGTAATATAAACTGGTTAAAGGTTTGGTTAGAAAATTTTTGCATTTGAGCTGATTGCTATGTTTGCATAGGGTGGCTGAATTAATAGCATTTTGGGGGACATATGTGTAGGCAGCAAAGCAACCTGTAGGGCAAAGGGAATCCTTGATGGTGCAATCTTTTGGACAGTCTGAAAGAGAAGAAAGGGCTGGCATTGGGAAGATAGGTCTGGTGAGAGAGTAAGTGTTGAGACCAGGGTTAATAATCCTGAAGCATGACGCATGGTGGTTGTAAGGGAGGTCTTAGGACTCCGTGCTGGCAAAAACTTCTTCAGTGATGAGTGAAAGCGGAGATGAGCAGCGCGAAATGTGAGAAGTCCTGTCATGGTGGAGTAGGAACTTGTGGAGATTTGGTGGGAGGGGAATAAGCTGAGACAAACGGCTTAAGGTGGGAGTTGTGTATCTAATGGGGAAGACCCTGGAGTTTAACTGCAGTTGGCGTGGAAAGGATTACTGTGTATGGTCCTTGCCATTTGGGAGTTAGGGATGGTGCCTTTGTTTGGAATGGGCATGGTTTGGAGAAGTTTTTTCCTTTCTATGTTAATGGCCTTGTAGCGCGGGGAGAGCTGAACTCCCAGGTGTGTGACCTGAGCGGCAGGCAGCTGAACTTTGGAGGGTGAAACTCGATAGCCATGTTCTGAGAGAAAGTTTAAAAGGAGAATAGTATCCTGTTGAGAGGTTTGTAGGGAGGGACTGCACGAGAGGAGGTCATCTACATATTGAAGGAGCGTGGAGCTCCAGAAAGTAAGGGATTTGAGGTCTTGTGCTAGAGCCTGTCCAAAAAGGTGGGGACTATCTCTAAAGCCTTGGGGAAAGACTTAAGTGTTCGCTGAATATTAAAAATTACCTTAACATAAGAAATTTCCTGCCTTGATTTTTCTCTGGGATACTGGCATTTTGGTCTGGGGGCATATCAATGGGCTGCCTGCTCAGCTCCCAAGGTGGGCTGAGGTATTGTCTATTTGCTAAATAATCCTGCCTTTTACTATGCCGTCTATAGCTGGGTTTGCATGCTAAGTTAGTTGCTCAGTTTGCAAAATTACCTCGTCAGATCTGAAGGAGGAAAGACAGCACATAGGCTTGGGCCTTTTAGTATGCTAAAATGAATCTTATACATGATTACAGATGATTAGCATAATAAAACATGTGCTACTCTTCTTTATCTGGGGAACATTAACTGATCACACTGAAGAATGATTCTAGAGCTTAATGTTCAGCATAGTTTTTGTAGTGGGGGGGTTTCCTAGCATGTAGTTTTACATTGCTCTGACTGCAAATATCCTGCCTTGCTTTCTCCAGAGGCTCTCACCTTATTCTCAGCCTATGGTCCCTGTCTCATCCTCCCCTCTACAGATAGAGACTCTAGCTGCTGCTAGGAAAAAGGGGCGATGACTGCTCTGGCTGCTTCATGCTGAGAGGGGGTGCAGTAAAGGGTGCAGCTAGGTCTCTGTCACTGGTCAGTTGAGAGGGCCTCAGAAGGTTGGCGCTTCTATTCTGGGTTTCATTTCTATTACTATTTGCAGTTTTGTGGCTTCTAGGCAAGATAGAACAAATTGTTATGAGGTTAAGTAGCAACATCTGGAGTTGGATTTTCCATTCTGGAAGGACAAACTTGACGAGATTAAGAATGCATGGCTGAATATGAGAAGTAGAAATATGAAGAGTCTAATTGAAAATCATAGCCAGGTATCATGGGGAAACTAGAATTCTGGATCGAGTTTACATCTCAATGACTAGTATTAGGATTTAGTATAGATAAGACTGCATTATTGAAACAATACTTTTCTCTAAAATCACCCTTATTTTTATTAAAAGTAGCCAGATTAAGAAAATAATTAACAGTTGGCTTCATTATTTGCATAAGTGCAGCAAGAAGAGTAATTGATTACATGGGATCTTTTAAATGTGCTTTGCTGGAACTTTTTGTAAGGAATTTCAGATTGAACTTTTAAGGGCTTCTTGAGGCCAGAAAGCCAAGCCAGACTTGCCATGAGCTTGTGCCTTCAGTACCTGTAGATTTGGGTGAATTCCTCTCTTCTTGAGGTTCCCAAGACATTCCTGATGTTCCTGCACCTGCCAGGAAGTGACCTTCCTTACTCACCTGGTAAGGCTTCTGGGAACTCTGTAAGCAAGGTACCAGGCCAGTTCTTCTAAGGGGCTTTGTTGGCTTTATAAAGTCAATCTTAGTTCCTTAAAGCTGTCTGTTCATATCTGAGTTTACACACGTGTCTCTCAGGTATGACGTTCCAGTCAAAGCCTTGGTAATATAACCAGTGATTTTAATTGGTCCTCTTACAAGGAAAGCAGATTCTTATTGAACTTATGCAAATAAACATACTGCCATGAAATATAAAAATAGTCACTGAGAGTTTTTAAATTCTGGAGGGATCAGGTAGAGAGAAAGATAAAGTTTCAATTCTGCTTATAAAGGCAGTCATTTACTAAACTGTTGTCAGCTTAAGAGAAAAAGCTTAAAACGCTTTATCAACAACATTTGAAACAAAAAGCCACCAAATCATCTTCTTAGTTTACTTAATCCTATGTAACTAATACCTGTTCTGCTGAAATCTAGTTTTTTACTAGTTTAGGAGTAATTAAACAGTGAGTATAGATAACAAAAGACTTACAAATGACAATGGTTAAAGATCTGATGAGAGCTTACTATAAGACAGTTGTCATAAGGAAATTTGGATCTTTCTGTAACACAAAACATTCAGTAACAAAGTTTAGCATCATTCCCTGTGACAGTGCCTTCTAGGTAATTAAGCAGGTAAATAAGCCAAATTAGCCAAATATTTTCTCCAATGAGAAAAAATTCCTCTGACATGTTCCAGGGACCCTCTGAAAATATCAGAGTAAACTAGAAGTAAAAAGCACTTTTTTGAATTTGATTTTGGGAAGCTGTTAAAAGTTTTAAGGCACTTGCTTAAATAGTTACTCACATTAAACAAAGCTCACTTCACTTTAAGCATTTTTCTTTGAAAGATTTAACAGATACCATCAATTTAAATGACTTTAGGTAAACTTAGGCAGCTGATAACCATAAGGACATGTCTATTCACTGCAACTTAAATTAGCATTAATGTTTAATATCTTCTATTAGAATTTTCTGGAAATATTAGAATGCCCAATTCAAGCGCCTGTCTCTAAATCAGTTTTTATTAATACCATCTGGAGGTAGAAAAATATTTTTCATTTACACACTTAGACACAAACATACAGATTGAGATGTAATGATACAGTGAGAGGACAGACAGAGCTCCTGGCATGAGCCAGGAGGGGACAAGAGAGCCTGTGGTGGTGCATTGTCTAGGAGTTTTATAGGCAGTTGAGGATATCTGGGAATGTGGAAAAAGCTTAGGGGTGAGGACTTTAAGGCAAGTAGTAGGTGTTTAGGATTGCAGAGGAGACAGAGAGCTTGGTTCAGAGGTAGGAAAATGCCTGGATATATGGGATCTCTTTCCATTTGCCCATGTGCTCACAGAAGTTGTATAAGTCGCAGAGAATTTTAGGATCTAAAGAGCCATTGGGGGCCACTTAGACTGATTGTCCAAGGGATATTGAGGCCAGATATCATTACAGTAGCGAACAGATTTGAGGTCTGGAGTGAGGTGGAGGGGCTTTAGATTATTGAGTAAGCACCCTAGCAGTGAATCTGCAGGAACAGAGGGGCCAGATCCCATGGTGAGAACAAAACCGTTCAGAAGTCGCCGAGGCATCCCTGAATGATTGAGAAGGTCATGGAGAAGATCAGGCACAGTTAGGGGGTCGTCACCACCTCTAACTGCAGGGTCGAGGTGAAAACACTGAGCAGGCTCGGTACCTGGTACCAGGAGTTTACGAGTAGATACATAGATAAAGGGATACTGGGCCTCAGTGGATGAGGATTCTCACCATGGGGAGGCAGAGAGGGGTTGACTATGGGGATCAACCGTGACTCTGAAAGTCATGGTTGGGGGTACCCCTATCCCAGAGGAGCCCTTGGGGGTGCTGGACACTCAACAGTCACTTCCCAGGTTCCAAAGGGACATTTAAGTTGACCATGAAGGGGAGACTCACCAAATCAAAGGCTGGTGTTGGACGAGAAGACGAGCGGCCAGGGAAATGGACGGTGAGCCCGTGGAGGAGGTTCGGGTAGTGAGGGTTCCCAAAGCAGCTCAGGTTCCCGGAGGAAGAGCAAAGTCAATGGAAGAGCCTCATCCGAGTCACGGCACCAATGAAAGGGTATCTCACCACGACCCTCCTTACCCAGAATGACTCAGGAGACATGGGCCCATGCAAGAGACTTTATTATCTGAAAGAGAGAGTGACTGCCCCAGAGGGAGGGGGGGGAGAGAGAGAGAGAGAGAGGGAGCACCGAGAGCAGAGACAGAGAGAGAGGGAGCAGGGAGAGGGAAAGGGAGAGGGAGAGGGAGAGAGAGAAGGAGAAAGAGAGGGAGAGAGAGCAGGGAGAGCAGGGGGACAGAGAGACAGAGACAAAGAGAGAGAGGGCAGCAGCGGTACAGAACATTGTGCCTTTTATTGTGGTGGATCCACTCGGCCTGTTGCCTTGGGGGAGGGTCGGGATGTTTAGAGATAAGGAGGGGTAAGCCCGGGCAAGCCCAGGCATAATTCTCACCAGCTTACGTGCTTGGGACCATGGGGCAAATGGAGGATAAATTACTATATTCCTACACAGACGTTCTCCAAATGCCCCATCCCAGTAATAACATTCCCTCTTTGAAGATAATCACTATTCTGAAATTTATGGTAACCAACTCCTTGTTTTTCTATATGTTTGAATAACCTATACATGTTTTCATAAATGGAATGACTTTTTGTCTGTATTCATGTTATACATGAAGATAATTTATGTATAAGAATGTATGATACATAAAGATAATAAGATAATAATACCGCATGTTTTATTTATGATGAGTTTCTGTAATTCAAAGTTTTGTTTTTAAGACTCAGCCATGTTTTTACATAAAGCTGTAGTTCTGTGATTTTCACTGCCTGGTATACCTTTTTTTGAGTGTAAAGCATTTTATCTCTTGTACTGCTAATAGACAGTTGGGTTTATGGCTTATGCAGATTATGACTTTATGAATAATGCTGCTATCAGCAAATTTGTACAGGTTTCCAGTGCACACAGGGTCACATTTCTCTACGGAGTACCCCTAGGATTGTAATTTGTGGGACCACAGTACCTGCCCTTTGTATTGCAATACAGTTTTTATTCTAGCCACCTGAAATTAGTGCAAAGCTTGGATGTTAACTTTAAGGGCATGGTCCCCAGTAAGAGCGCCACCACATCAGACGCCAGGTGCAAGCTCAAGGTTCCCAAGGCTTCCCACATTTCCGATCCGCTGGTGACAAGTCCAGAGGGATTTCCACGACTTCACTCAGGTTTGAGCATTTACTAAAACAAGCCATAGAACTCAAGAAAGCTCTGTACTTTCAATCACAGTTTTATAGTAATGGATACAAATCAACATCCACCAAATAAAGAGACAAAAAAGGACAAGATATGAGAGGTTCCCAGCATACTGCTTTCCTGCTCTCTCCTGGAGGGACCAGAGTGCATCACACCCCTAGCACACTGGTGCGTTCACCAAGCAAGAATTTCCCCTAAAATTCAGTGTTCTTAGTTTTTATTTGAGGTTTTGTTACATAGGCATAGTTTAGAATCATTGGCCAGATGATTGAACTTGATCTCCAGCCTCCTCACTTTCTTGATCCTGGGCTGGCTTGAAGCCCCAACCCTCTAATCATATGGTTGGTTTTTCTAGTAACCAGCCCTACCCTAAATTGTCTGGTTAGTATAAACTCAGGCATGATACAAGGGGTCCATGAATAATAGACACTGCTTTCGCCTGGAGAATTCCCAGGATTTTAGAAACTCCATGCCAGGAACATGGTACAAAAACCAAAAAAATTCTTCATTATTCAACACTAACCTTTAAATTTTGTAAATAATATCAGACTGTTTTTGAAAGTGGTTAACCAAATCACCCTCCTACAAGCTTTTTATAAGCCCCTATCCCTTCACAAAACAAAACTTGTTATTATTTTGTTCTTCTCTTTTCTATTTTAAATTTCTATTTTGGTTCACTCATAGAGGTATCAATTGTAGTTTTAATTTATATTTTTCTATTTACTAATGAAGTTTTACACCTTTTCATACATTTAATGACTCATCTTTTGTGAAAACACTGCTCAACTCTTTTGTCCCTATTTCTTCTAGGATTTCTATAATTCTTTTTTATTGATTTTAGTCCTTATATATTTTTTACATATTGTAAGATTTATTTATTCTGGATGTAAACTGTAAGCTTTATGTGTTCCAAATAGATTTTCCAGTTCTGAATGTTAAATATATGTCTGTCTTTAGGTGAACAGAAGTTCTAATTTCAATACAGTCAAATTTACTTATTTTTCCTTTTGTGCTTTCTGTGACTGATTTGAAGATATATGTCCCTACTCTTCACTCATGAAGATATTCCCTTATATTTTTATCTGGAAACTTTTTGTTTTACTTTTCACATTAGAACAGTAATTCATATGGAAATAATTTCATATGGTTAGAGATATGGTCATGATATTTTTAATATGGAAAAAAACAATTACCAATTTAGTCATTCATTAGAAAGCCCCTATTTTTATCACATTCATGAAGCACCTATTGTTGTCATTTATGTGTGCCTTATATGTCTGGGTTTCTTTCTGGGTACCATTTTCTGTTCCACTGATCATTTCATCAGCTCTTAGGCCAATACAGTATCTCTTACTGTAACTTTATGCTAAATATTCATAGGAGGGGAAATTATCCTACCTTCTATATTTTGAAGATTGTCTTGGGCATGCTTGACCTCTTACATTCCAATTTTATAATCAGCATATCAACATTCACACACACATGTATGCACACATAAAACATTTTTGAAATCTTTAGGAATTGGAGGGAAAATTGATAGCTTTGCATTATTAAATGGGATATATAAATGGGATATATTAATGGGATATATTAAATGGGATATATAAAATGGGATATCTCTTTTCATAATGTGAAATATTTCTCATTATCCAGTGGAAATTTGAGGTGTTTAGACTTTAAACATTTTTTTCAAGCTCTTATAAATGTTTTCATCTAGAGGATAGGTCTGAATTATCTAAGCATCCCATTACTTGTAGCCAAAGTCCCAAATCTAGCTTTATCACATTGTTTAGATTTTAAATACACTTTATACTTTTCTTTCTACTCCATTTTTTTTTAAATAAGTATGTTGAATAAAAACAAATATGAACTTATACAAGGAGAGACCTTACTTAAGAGTAAAACTATTGCACATGGGAGAATGCTCTATCTATCAAAAATATGTGTTTGTCTCAAAATCAAACAGGAAAAGCTTTTCTTTTTTAATTAAGAGGTTGTAGGCAATGCTTTAGCAGAAACTTTAAAAGGGAAGTTGGGTATGCGAGGGAGAGTGGCCACTGGGGCCTGAGAGGAAAAGTGTCTCACTGCGGTTAGGTCCCAGGACACAGGACAAGCTAATACGGGGACACATTCTGCTTTTTTAGTTTTTAGTGCTGGGTGCGAGCAGAGTCCAGGCAATTGTAGTAAGCAGTAAAGCCTGACAGAGGTTTACTCAAGACAAAACAGAAAGTAAGAAATGGGCAGTTGTAGACACTTGGTCAATGTCTGTCTAATTCTTTCTGAAGTTTCTTTATAATCATTCTTCCCTTATGGCATAATAATTTACTTACTATTAAACAATCACATGAAGGTACTTACTAAGACAGTATGGAAATATCCAGACACTCTTCTCTTTCGCAAAGGGCTTTTGTGTCTTACAGGAAGAATGTATGTAAATATATATCCAGATAGAAAAATGGGGTGGGAGGCTTAACTAAAAGTTGTATCAATGGCCCCAGAGAGCAGCCTCAGAACAAAGGGACTGAACAAGGTATATTCCTTGCCATTTAGACATAATCATTTCAAAACTGCTTCACACTTTGAAACCATTGTTCTGTCAATAGACATGTAAGCTAGAGTCACCAAGCAAGTAGAACAACTGATTCCAATTCCCTCTGATAACACAGAATTCCCCAAAACTGGGATATCAACAATCAATGGAAATGTGTGATGAAAAAGCAATTTAGAAAAGATTATTTCCCATTGCTGTTTGCAAGTACTTTCTTTAAATCAATCCATATGTTACAAATTACCATATTTCAGTATGTGTTTTCTGGCTTTCCTTCAGTTATCTTTTTATAACAAATAGTGGATTAGTCTTCAAACACCATTTTAAGTAACTACATTGAAATAGATTTTAGCATTTTCTTATGAATTGGGATTCTAATGAATTCAGATAGAAAATAATTCTCTGACACCATAAAGTGATAATTTTTTCTAATTAATAACTAATTTACTAGATGCAGAAATTCACTGAAAGGAAATAACAAATAGGTACATGTTTATGGATTGAGTAACTATGACTGGTGGTATTATAAAACTAGAGGGAACATTGGAGAAGCATTGTTTGGAATGCCTTAGACATTGCAATTCTGGATTTATGACTCAAGGAATATAAAGGAAGTGAAACAATGGAAGGAATGGAATTGGCCAGGGAGCATAACGAGTTATAGGCATAAGAGCAGAAGAAGAGAAAGAAAATAAAGCTTCAGGAAATACTCAAATGTCAGGACACTGAAGATCTGGAAAGAAACTGAGCCAAACTAAATCAGGAGGAGAATCTCTGGTTATAATAGACTGTGTTAGCACCCTGATCTTACATGAAGAGATTCATATAGAAGTGCTTAATGAAAATAAGACTAAAATCAGGTGAATGAATTTCACTTCTAGGAATTTACCCAAAGAAAACAAGATCTCTGATTGGAAAAGATATATGCACCCCTATGTTTATTGCTTCATTATTTATGATAGCCAAGATATGGAAGCAAACAAAGTGTCCATGAATGGGTAAAGAAGAGGTAGTACATATACTCAATGGAATATTATTCAGCCATAAAAAAGAAAGAAATCCTGCCATCTGTGACAACATGGATGCACCTAGATGGTGTCATGCTATGTGAAATAAGCCAGGCTGAGAAAGACAAATACCACATGATTTTGCTTATTGGTGGAATCTAAAAACAAAACAAAACAAAACAAAATGAACCGAATTGTAGTAGACGCATAGACACTGAGAAGGTGGTTACCATGGGAGAGGAGTTGGGGTGGATGGGTGAACTAGTTAAAGGGGATTAAGAGACACAAAATCTCGATCATATTAATTAGTCATGGGGATGAAAGTACAGCATAGAGAATATAGTCAATAGTTTTGTATAATCTATAGTAACTACACTAGTTGGGGTGAGGATTTAAAAATGTGAACAACTGTCAAATCACTATGTTGTGTACCTGAAACCAGTATAATATTGAATATCAACCATACTTCAGTAAAAACAAAAATCAATAAAAAGTAAGGTCTTTCTCCAATTAAAACAAGATAATACAAACTTTACTTTCTGAGTAGTAAGTTGTATTTAAATGTTAAGGCCAGCTTTTCACTCTATCAAATATGATGAGCTGATCTCAATCATGAGTGTCTTTTTACTATAATTGATATCTTTCTGATTGTTATCAGGAATGTAGGAAGCAGAGGACTAGACAAAATAAATCATACTTTAATAATGGATTATGCTCACTGAAGCTATGTTTTGCTGGGTTGCTTTTCAAAAAGAAAACTATCCTTTTCCTGGTGTTACTTCTAGGTTCACTGCCACTGAGTGAAGAGACAGCCTGTAAGTGTAACGTGGTCATTAACATTTCATCTGTGATTTCAGATGTCTGTAACATAGGTCAAAGAGCCATTATGTGTGAGGTCAGAGAGTGCTATGACAAAAGCTAGCCCAAAATAGATCTTGGTCAGAAATCTTGTCATCAATTTTGAATGATATTTCTAACCGGAACACAGAGAACTCACATTGATTTACTTGTGAGCTTCTTTTGAATCATTCTTTAGCAGGAAGCTCTGGCATACAGTGGGGCATGTTAGAAAGTCCCTTCATCTCTGCTACAATATATTATTTAAAAATGTCAACTCTGTTTTGCTGTTCTTGGAATCTAAATGATTCAGGATGAATGAACTGTATATGTATGTGTGTATATATATATATATATATATATACACACATATACATATATACATAATCAGTCTTTAATAATTTTTTAAAATTATGCATTGTGACCCTGCCAATAAGAAAAAGGATTGCCTTTATGCAGAGCATTTTCTCTATCTACCTTCTCTTGATCACATTGTCATAGTTATATTGCTGCATATTTTCACTTCCATCTTGTATTTTAAAGAAAATGAAATGGCTTGATAAATAATAATAATGAAAATAATATTAGCTAAAGTTTTTAATTTTAATCTCAAAAGTGATTAGTTTTTTTTCTCAGTTTAATTGTCCTAACCCATAATAGATTGTGAGGTTATTAAGAGGGGGAGAAATCTACAATTGCTACACTGTTCAACCTCAAGATCCCCTCCAGTGATCCTACTCATTTGTAAAATATTATACATTTGAAATATATGGGATTGATTAATTCACTAAGAATATACCGGAAGTATCCCAAAAGTCCCTACATACTCTTTAAAAGAATATCAGTTAGATTCATAACTACTCTCTCTACTGTCTAATTATTATAATTACTTTATAAATACTGAATTTCCTAAGATAGTTAATATATCCATATTAGAAATAGGAGATCAAGAATATTTTAAAGTGAACAAAATGCAGATTGTCACCAGATGTTTCTATCAAGAAAACATTATCACACCTAGTTCTGAGGAATAAGGACCCTTTCCATAGCCCTTCACTTCAAATGGCCCCTCTAAATTACATACAACTCACAGACATGCACACCTCATATATTAAGGTACATCTCTGTGCCCTTGTCACTTGGAATATGACACTTAATACATACACAGAGCAAACTGTAGGCCTAGACATTTGTTCTCACTAGCACAGTTCAGGTATCATGGAACCATTTCTCTGTATCTCTGACCCTATAGCCTCAAAACTCAAGGTGTCTGCATTTGAATGGCCTTTAGTTTTGTGATTGTTCCACTGCGTCAGACAGACACTGCTTCAGATCATGAAAAATGTCTCAGCAATAGATCCAATAGGTTAGAGAATAAAACAAATAGTAAATACAAAAATAGAACTAAGGAAAACAAAATCTGAAATTTTAAAGTAAATAGAAACCCAAGAGGTGGTCCACTTACATTTTTCAACATAATAGGTTCAAAGCATATGTTCATATATTCATAAAATATTTATGAATGTATGTCCAAAAACATAATGGGGAACAAGTGGCAAAATTCATAAACATATACACAAAATTCCTAAAGATGGAGAGTAAGAAATACTGCATAAATAGCAAACAACTAATAGTTAAACAAGGCCAAGATAATTCCAACATAGAAATTGGCATGATGTTCATAAAATAATATTTTGTTTAGTTTTTAGCAATAGTGATATTTCTAAGCTAAGTAAAACTAATTTGAAATGTGATTCTAGAATAGCCAAACACATAAGACAATTATAAACCTGAGTAGTTAATAGGAAGAAATGATTACTATATAGCATGGAAAATTCAAAATGTGATTATAAACTTAATAATCAATAAACAATTTGTGGAGCAAATGTAACAGTTTAGAAATAAATTTTGCTAATTTCAGACAAATTATACTTGTAGAGAAGTCATGTAGAACAACTAACATTTATCTTGCATACTTTTGATATACCAGAAAAAAGCATCAACTTAATGAAAATAGATGCATAAAAAGTACATTTGACTATGAATACAACAAGGTTCTTCCAGTTCTAGACATTGATTTAATATTCATGAGAGAAGCTTATGATTATGGTATTAACATGATTGGCAAATAAAATGGTATGCAAGGCAAACTTTGGTGAAAAATTCAGGAGCATTTTTGTATCTCGTAGAGCATTACTTTCACTACATATTTATGTATTATTTCATTGTGAATCAAGTTTTAAGAGCCATCCTTGCCTTGCTTCCCCATGTCACAAAAAGAACAAAATGATTCTCTGTTGTAGTTATATCCAGTTCAAATTTGGCTATCAGGTTTTCAGAAATTATAGTGGGAAACTCAACTCAGTTGCTACTTTGTCATCCTCTAGGTATTTTAGCAGCCGAATACTTACGTGCAAGAGCTGTATGTACACCCAGGCCCTTAATATGACCCCATTTTTATATTAAGCAGAGAATTTAAGATTCCTTAAGCCCCCCATTAGTTTGGAAGTAAATTTGGCTACTTAGGTATATATATGCCCATGTAATTGCAATACAAAACATGGTATTGAATATGTCTGTTATACTAGAAAGTTCTTTGTATCCCTTCCCAGGAAATCCACATATGCACACACATTAAAGTAATCACTGATCAGATTTCTATCACTATAGCAAAGCTTTACATGTTTAGAACTTCCTCTTAATGGAATCATAAAATATGTACCCTTTTGTGCAAGGGTTATTTCATTTAAAATATTTGGTTTTGAGATTCATCCATGGTATTGTTGCCTGTGTGTCAGCGGTTCGTTTCTTTTATAGATCAGCAATATTTCACTGAATGAATAATCATTTTTTTTAACAACTATCCCAAAGTGATGAACATTTGGATAGGTTCCTGTTTGGGGGCTATTAAGAAGAAAGCTGATATAAACATTTACATACACTTTTTTTTTTCTAAGCATATGTTTGCATTTCTCTTAGGTAAATACCTGAGAGAGAATTATCATACTGTAGATTTATGCTTAAGTGTATAAGAAATTGCAAAACTGTTTCTCAGAGTGGTGTTGCCTTTTTCATTCCCCACTAACAATCTCACTGTCACAATCACTTTGTGTTGTTATTTATTTTTTAAAGATATCCTTCTGATTTAATATCCTATGATTATAATTTTATTTCCCTGATCACTAAATATATTAAAAGATCATTTTTATGTGCTTGTTGGTCATTTGTATAGCTTCTCTTGTAAAGTTTCTGCTCAGTTTATGTGCATATTTTAAACTTTCAAAAATATTTTAATTGTTGAATACAGTAGTTATTTATATATTCTAAATATGAATCCTTTGTCATGTACATGTGTATATACATACATATGTATATTTAATAATTTTTTTCAGCTTGCCTTACTTTTTTAATTGTGTCTTTGCATAGCAGAAATTTTAGATTTTGATGAATTTCAGTTCTTTTTTTTTTTCTTGCAAGTACTTGGCTGTGTGTTTAAGAAGCCCTTGACTACACCAAGATCATGAAGACATTCTCACATGTTTTCCTCTGAAGTTATTACTTTAGCTTTCACATTAAGGTCAGTGATTCATCTAAACAAAATGTTTTGGTATGGTTTGATGCAGACTGGGATTCATTTTTGGTTAGTATAATACTTTTTTTGTTTTTTGTTTCCTCTAAATTCTTTTTAGCAATACCTATTTTCATTATTTTGTGGGTAGTGCTCTTACACTAAAAATATACATCCTTAACTTACTAGATTAAAGTTAATCTTTTTTTCAACTTCACAACTAACATTCACCACTTCTCTACCCATTTCTTACTTCACACGTTATAAACTCAAAACAGTGTAATTCCAGTTATCTGCCCCTCATCCTTTGAGCTGTTGCAATTAAATCTTTTACTCCTACGTAAATTAAAAATCTCATTTAATTTCTCCAAAGAAGTTATACAAATGGCATATAATCACATGAAAATATGCTAAAATAATTTGTCATTAAAGAAATACATGTCACATCAGACTTAGGTACTGCTTTGCCCCTACTGAGATAGCCTTTATTTTTAAATGGAAAATAAGTGTTAGAGAGTATGTGAGGAATTTGAGCCCTTGAACATTGATAGTGGGAAGGTAAGATAGTGCAGGTGCTGTGAAAATTAGGTGATTCCTTAAAGAGTAAAATATATAATTACCATAGGCCTACCAATTCCACTTCTAGGTGAACACCTCCAAAAATTGAAAGCAGGAATTCTAATAGATCCATCATTGTTTCAGTCAAATACCCATTTGTTATTTCTCTGTTTCTTGAAAGATAGTTCTTTCTTCATTAAGAAACCTGGGCGGCCTTACTGAAAATTGATTGACCATATGTTTAGATCTACTTCTGAACTTTCTATTCTGTTCCGTTGATATAGATGTTTGTCATTTTACCACTTCTATATTGTCTTAATTTTAGTTGCTTTGTAGTCTTGCAATCAGATAATATAAGTCCTCTCAATGTGTTCTTTTTATAATATTGCCTTGGTTATTCTAGGTCACTTGCTTATCTATGTACATTTTAAAATAATCTTGTATTATAGGATTTTAATTGGATTTTTTTCAATATATAGGTCAGTAAAGGAGTCAATTAGCATCTTAATATTGGGGCTTCAAATCATGACAGTAGTATAATATAGCTACACATATTTTGGTATTTAAAAAGTTTTCTCTCTAATGATTTGAAGTTTTCAGAATAGAACTCTTGCACATTTTTCTTTGAATATTCCCTAAATATTTCATAAAGCGGTTATAGGGGTACTGTTTAAATATCATTATTCAATCTATCTGATTTCAGGATAATGAATTTTTATTTTACCAACTTGAGAAACTCAATCTAGTAGCATTTTTATACAGATTACTTATGATTTTCTACAGAAGCATTTCATCTTCAAATAAGACCTTTGTTTCTTCCTTTCTAGTATTTATGCCATTTACTTTCTTATCTATCCTTATTGCACTAGCTAGATCTGGAAATACAGTACAAGTGTAAGCGGAGAGAGCAAATACCCTCTTCCTATATATATATATATCTTTGTTAATCTTTTATTTCTAATACTTTTTTAAAGGTCTAGATTAAAGTAACAATATTTCCCTATCCATCCCACCTCCCCTTTCCGCCTCAGTCATTATTTCACCTAATATTGACTTATTGCCTATTATGTCTTGAGTATATCCATTGTGAAAAGTGTTGCTAATGTAACAATGCAAAACCACCTCTTTACTCACTGTAGATTTGCTCACTGTAGATGCATATTCCTAGGATTTACCATACGCACTTACATATCTGCTTGCGTATATGTTTCTTGCCAAGAGTGTGTAAATACTTGAGCAGGTATTTTACACATCTGTGAGCATCATCCATGCTTTCACATGGGAACTTCTGTAAAATATTTAATGAATAAGGAAACTTTTAAAAGTAAGCAAATCATGAAAACTGTAAGTAATAAAACCTCCAATTCATGAGATAAAGGAATATTTGTCTCTTTGGAGATACTTTTATAACTGAAAGTTTGGTGGTGTTTGTCCTTTATTTAGGTGATAGAAGGATATACAATTGGCATTTAAATGAAAAAACTGGCAACACTTACCTTGTTTTATTTCAGTTACTTTGGTAAAGTCAAACTTCTCTTTTTTTTATTACCAGAACTCTGAGATATGTCCTTCTCTTTCCCTATTCCTCTTCAGTACTTGGAAATTACCGTGTTTATTTCCTGCCAATTGTCCCACCTTCTGTCATAGTTAATTTAAAAACAACTTCTTTTGATCTGAGAAAATTGCAGTTCTCACCAGTAATTTGTAACATCACAGGTCCTTTTGTTTTCTTTTTAAAATTCACATGTGCCAATCTTCCATTTTCCACAGTTAATTGTATCTTAGCAATATTCAGGAGCTGGATTCAGTTGAATCATTTGTTGTATTATTACATAGTATGGAATTAAGATATCTTAATTATTAGAAATAACAGAGTTCTATTAATTATTATAAATAAGTGTCTCACTGTAATTCTGTGGGGAAAATCCTGGGGCAAAATACATTTGAACCCAAAATCAGTCAAAGAAAGAAATAAAATGGGAGAAACTCATTATTACTTCCAAGCAGTCGTCCATTGCTGCTCGCCTGTGTCTCTCATGACCTAGCTGCAGAAAAAAGGTGCCCCACTCAACCTCTCCAGTCCAGATGCCCTCGCTCCCCCTTGTAATTACCTATTGATATGGAGATGGACTACTTCTCTCCACCCCTTGGAAACACCTATTGATATGGAGAAGCACTAAACCAGGTGAAGGATTCTGGAAATGTTGCAATTTTACACACAGCCCACCCCTCCAGAAATCTTGCCTCATAATCTACTCACTCCCCATCTTCCACAATGTCCCCTGTATGAGAAAATGGGAGCACTGTAACCAGACTAATAACATACAATAACATCAGCTATAAAATCATTATAATCCTCAAGCCAGAGGATTCAGCTAAGTTCAAAGTCCTATGCAGATTTAGTCCATAGCTCGCCCATTCCACAGGCAGTTAGTAGCTGAACAGGAAGGGAGTTTAGAGTAATCATCATGCAGCAGCTGCAGCCAGGGAGCAGGTCCAGGCCACAGGGACTGTAGAAGAAAACCTTAAGGGTGGTAAGATACATGACACCAGCATAGGCAAAACTTGTCCATCAGGTAGGATACATGCAAGAGAGTGGTCCTGTGATAGGACAGTGGCAGGAATGGGATCTCATCCTGGTCTTGTATACCAGACTTTCACCCTCATCCCTGTGGGAGTTACAGATATGTCAATATATAGGGCTATGGGTGGTACATGCACTGCCCATAAAGATGAAACAAAACTTCCCCGCAAGATACTTTTACCTCCTGCATGTTTTAGGTATACTACATTGGGGGCCACTTTGCTGTTACTCTAGAATACATGGGAGGCCTGCTTCCAGGCCTTTTCCCCAAGGTGCCAGAAGGGCCAGCCATCATTGGTCCATGTGTCAAAATGTCCAGGGCCACATCCACTCAGCAGAGTCTCCAGGGTTTAGTGCAGTAGGGGCTGGCAGCAGGATGTTGCTCTGCTGGCCACATCCTGGCTTCAGTAACTCCTCTTTGGTTTGTATATACAGTTATATAGGAGAGGCAGCAATGTGTGTTAGCGTATCCACAGGGCTCAAGGCTCCTTTTCAGGGCTTCTCATTCAAATGTTGTAGCACTATCCATAAGTGACTGACCAGCCCCACAGACTATTGGTGCCCCAATTTAGACCAGATTTCAACCAACCATTGTACCTCTCTATCATGCCTGCTGCAGTTGGGTTATATGGTACATGAAGCTTCCACTTTATTCCTAATTGCTGCACCAATTTTGGAACACGTGCTTATTAAAGTGGGTGCCTTGATCACTCTCAATCACCTGTGGCTGGCTACAGGCTGCAAAGAGACACTTTAGGACCTTTTTGGTGTCTTTCTGATCTTCACGACATGCAGGAAAAGCAACCAGTAGGCCAGTAGTCATGTCTGCACAAAACATGGCATACCGATATCCTTCTGATATGGGCAGAGGCCCAATATAGTCTATCTGCCACCTGACAAGGGGTATTAGCCCCTTTACTATTATCCCCTGTTGCTGAGGGACTCAGTATAAGTCCCTCTTAGAGCATACAAGGCACTCCTTCTGGGCTCTGCTGACTTCTTCAAAAGTCAATGGCAAGCCCCGCCGACAGACTACAGCCCACATTGTCTTTTGCCCCATGTGCAACAAATGCTGATGTAACCATTGGGCCACATCAGAGGCAGGCTTTCCTTCTAGCCAGTGCACTGGGCCAATGTGTCTGTTTCATCATTCCCTGGGGATGCCAGAGGCAAATGGCCAGTCACATGATACACAGTAACTGTCTTAGTCTGACCAGAGGCCCATAGGTCTTGCCACAACTCTTGCCCAGAAAGGGGCCAGTGACTAACCATCCAGATGGCATATTACCATGTTGGTAGCCACTACGTCAAACTCTGATAGACGGCCCAGCTGTCAGTGCAGACAACAATGAGGGAAGGCTCCTGGGTGATCACAAGCCATACTATCTGCAGCTCAGCCCACTGACTGCTCTCTTCCCTTCTCTGTCCTCCATTCATATTATTTCAGTCTTAGGATGGAAAGCCCTAAACTTCAGGGGCTGCCATGGCTGGAGCCATCTGTACACCAAGCATCTTGAGGTACAAGGGCATTTCCCTCCTAATAAGGACTCTCGGCTCCCAATGGCTCAAAAGCATGTTCTTCCTGCTTTACACTGGTATACTCTACTGGTCCCAGTAACATATTGGAGTAAGCATTGGAGTTCTCCACTTAAGGAGCTAGTAGAGAGAATGCTGCACTGCTGTAAATATGCACCCCAACTGGCCTGTGTAGGCATCTGTGCCATGCTACTCCTTGGCCTTTGGCTCTAGTCTCTCACCCACCCCGCAATGGGATATATGATTATTCCTTGGTTGGAGCTGTTCCAGTGATGGGCTCCATAGCCAGGATAGCGTGGTACACAGCAGCCAGTTGCTTCTCTATCAAGGTATACCAGACCTCTGCTCCTTTCCATAGTTGTGACCAGAATCCAATATGTTAGCGTGTCCTTTCAAGCCACTGCCAAAGTCCCCATCCTTAACCATCTTCAGTTACATGTACATCTAGCTCACAGGGCCTTGATGAGTCCATTACACTCAAGGCCTGTATAGCCTTGACTGCTCACTTAGCAGCAGTGAAAGCAGCTGCACATGTTTCATCCCAGTCCCACCTGATGCCCTTTTGTACCAACTGGTATAAGGGCTTCTGAATTTGTGCCAAGTACATGAAAAACACTCTGCAGTGGCCCAAAAGACCCCAAAACTCTTGTAATACTGCCACAGTGGTAGGGTAGGGAAATCCTGGACCTTGTCTACGACTGCTTCAGGAAAAACTTTAGTTTTACTCGACCAGACAAGCCCCAAGAATTTCACAGATGAACCAGGTCCCTGAACCTTGGTGCTATTCACAGCCCACCTTTCTCCTGTAAACGTTGCAGCAGCTAGGAACCTCGCCTTCTAAATTTGCAAGAGAATCAGATGTGAGCATGATATCATCAATGTAGTGATGCAGCCACACCATTTGCAGTTTCTCCCATGTGGCCAAGTCCCGGACTACAAGTCTGTGACAGATGATGGGACTGCAGAGGTATCCCTGTGGAAGGACAGTGAATGTCCACTGCTGGCCTTCCATGTGAAGGCAAACTGTTCCTGGCTTTCCTGTGCTATGTCAATAGAGAAGCATAACAAGATCCACAACATAATGATACATCTCTAGTTCATGACTGAGGGTGTCCATAAAGGGTGCTATAGAGGGCACAGCGGCATGCAGTAGGGGTGTAACTTTTATTCATTTCCCTGTAGTCCAAGGTCATGCGCCAGGAACTGTTTGGCTTTTTCACTGGACACACTGGGGAATTAAAAGGACTATGAGTGGGCTTTATGATGCCCACCTCCTAAAGCTCCTGTAGAGTTTCTCCAATTTCCTTGTGCCTGCCAGGCAATTTGTACTGCTTAGTATTTGTCGCCCACCAAGGTACAGGCAGAGCTACAGGTGGGTGCTTAGCATGTCCCCTCAGAACTGCCTTTACCACGTGTACCCTCAGTCTTAACTCACCTGCAGTGGTCTGTAACCACAGGCCCTGCAGGATATCTACCTGCAGTGGTCTGTAACCACAGGCCCTGCAGGATATCTACCCGAAAATATATTCCGGGATAGGACAAATGTACACAGTAAACTCCTTTGGGGGTAAACGCCCTATCCCCAGTGGGATGTGTCTTTCTTCACTCTAATTGCCTTACCCCCATAGCCATCAATCACAGCAGGTATCCCAGGAAAATGCTCAGGGTTGCCATAAGTCAAAGAACATTCAGCTCCTGTGTCCACCAGCACCAGGACACATTGTACCTTCACAGGGGACCAATGAATTGCTAATTCTACATGTGGCCTCCAGTCCCCACCATGTCCACCAGGGTGGGGACTTTGACTGCCTCCCAATTGAACCATGATGCCCAATCATCATCCTGTGGGGGTGAGGGCCCAGGTAGAGCCTGAGTACTGTCCTCCAGGACGTCTTGCTGGGACACAGGCCTGACATGGGGCTTTCACTCTGGCTTCTGTGTCCTGTACCTTAGTGGTTGGAACTGCTACTGTGGCTTTAATTGGTACCACAGTTCTAAGAAGGTCCTATTGGGCTGCCCATCAAGTTTTTCTTTCACTGCCTGGGCCTTTATCAAATCAACCCACATCTGGGTCCTTGAGACCTTCACGGAGCCCTTTGCACCTCTCCTTTCAGTTGCAGCCCATACTTCCTTCCATGCTCTTGGTGTTTCAACTTCCCCCAGATCTGCTAAAGTACCAGTAGCCTCACTTATGGTTTCTCTATGTTGGAAGCAAGAGTAGTCACTAGAGGCCCAAAGAGAGATGGGGGAGCTGTATGCAGCACCAGATTTTTCATTCCAGTTGTGAACAACTCCTCATTGAGGCCCTGGGGGTCCATATTATTGATAATATTTTTCATGCTGTACTCCAGTAACACCTACTAGAACTTTGCATGTGTTTTCCAGCTAGTGGGTAAGTATGGTAAATCACCCTAATTAGGCCAAAAGGCCCTGATGGCTGCTGTCAGCCAATCCAGAAGCACCTGATTCCCTCAGGTGTGATGGGCACTTTGCAACCACTGTCAGAGGGAAGGGTGAGTTTTCAAGGAAGCCAATTTATCCATTTCAGGATCCAGGATAACAATTTTTTTCTCCACCATATCCCAGAGATGCAAAAGCTGTGTAGGCAGAGGTTCTGATGGCTTCTGCTGAAACGAGGTGCTCATGTGCACCAGATGACCCTGGTTATAGGAGCAGAGCATGGAGTGCTCCACAACCTGGGGAGGTGGGGGGGTGGCTCCTCCCCATGGGGAGCCCCCAGTTGTTGCATTTTTATTTTAATTACAACTTTTAATACAGGAGAGGCTGGTGCCTCCGGTAGTGGTCTCTGCAACAGATCTGCCCTCAGCCCTACCCCCTCACACTCTCCCAACATCTCCTCTACCATATCTGGGGCTAAAGGCACGGCTCTTTCCTCCCCCTCCCCCACAGCCTCCTGCAACGTGGAATCTCCTGCTGCCTCCTCACTCATTGCTAATGTATCTTCCAGGAGTGCAACCTGTCTTCTCAATAACTGTCTCTCTTTCTTAAGGGCATCCCATAGGGTTCGCCCAGCTCCTCCACGCAATGCCAAAGCGCGTCTCTCACCTCAATAACCCTTTCCACTATCTCAATAATCCTACAATCCCAGCTGCTACATGGCTACTCAAGGCCTCTAAGGTGTCTTCTATCTCACAGAGGTCTAATTCCATAGCTTCTGGTGTCTCCACCCTTCCCCAGTTCTGGAGAAGGGCTCACCCACCTAGGAGGTGTTTTACCCTAATTCCCCACTAGGGGCTTTCCAACTGGAAGCTCCACAGACAGTGGGCTCCCTTGTGAAGCTGTATCCTCCATTACTGCAGCCACTGGGGGCCTGCCCATCAGCCACAGGTGGGGTTCTGGGCATCTCCCCACCATCTCTAGGGGCAGCCCGCCCAAGGTTGCACCCATGAAGACAGATTTCTGGTTCAGAGGTCATGCCGACTACTTCCAGATGTAACTCCTGGGGAAATATCCCGGGGCAAAATACCTTTGAAACTGAAATCAGTCAAAGGAAGAAATAAAGTGGGAGAAACCCATTTATTGATTACAAGCAGTCATCCACTGCTGCTTGTCCATGTCTCTCGCGACCTGGCTGCAAAAATGGACCCCACCCAACCTCTCCAGTCCAGATATGCCCTCACTCTCCCTTTTAATTACCTCTTGATATGGAGAAGAACTACCTTTCTCCACCCCTTGGAAACACCTGTTGATATGGAGATGCACTAAGGCCAGGCAAGAGATTCTGGAAATGTAACAATTTTACCCACATTCACAAAATCTGTTCTCAAGTCTCAAACTGAACCTACCTGCAGGGGGTCACTTTTTCAAAAATAAAAATAAGTAAAATCACAATGAAATGTGTTATATACAGTTTGGAACTGGCTTGTAAGGCCACATATAGACTGCTTCACTTCTATTCAGGAGAGGGATCAATTTGAAAATTTGCAAGGGATCTGCTCATGATTCTTTCTACATAGAAGCTGATATTCATCTTTATTATCAAAGAATATATATTTTGAAGAAAATTCTAGGCAAGTGGCAAATATTACTATTTATATTTTTTCTCTGATTTCAGTAAGATCATTTAGGAAATAGTGCTTGCACCATTGCTATGCATTAGAATCATCTAGAGTTCTTCCTTTTATCAAAATATACATTACATGTCCAGACACCTTCTAGCCTTAATGGAACAAAGAAAATTGCTTTGCTTATATATTTATGGTATATTTTACACACAGACACACAGACACACACACACACACAAAAAAAAAATTCTATGTGATGTTTTAAATATTTTGCTCCCAATTTCATACCTTCACATTGTCCATTCACTAAATTCTGGAAATTATTTTTTCAGAATATCTCTTAGATGTGAAGGTATGGATAATAACATGGTCAGGTGTTCTTAGTCCAGAATATATTCATGTTAACTTGGGCTCTGGTAATCACAGATAGAGAGTATCTCCTAACACTTCATCTCTAATTTCTCCCCACGATAATTCTCATCATGTTCCCACAAAAGGCAAATCTTTCTAAAATTTTGTTGTCATGATGGTTCACTTTCTAGATTTGAAAGCTTCACTGGGTCCCCACTGCCTGCTCAAGATAGAGCATATTCCTTAATCCTCATAACACAGACTTACACTAATTTTTGAAGTTATTATCTGCTTTTTTTTGCAGTCTTAACTTCCTAATCCATGTGTTTTAATCTATCTACTTACTACTTTTTAATTTTTTGTCAAGTATTTCCTCCACACCTCAACTCATTTTTCTCTACCATGCTCCCAAATTTCCTTAATTTCTCTGTTCACTGCTATCACAAATAACTTTCATTGTGTTCTATCCACAATTGCCCAAATAAAGAGCAGGTGATTCCTTTCTTGAAAAGAAGAATTTGTGAGGAATATACATTTCCTTTATTTGTTTTCAGTTAAATAAAGCCCCTAGTGTTCATCATTAGCTCTTAGCTTGCTGGAAATTCAGTTTCAGCCCTTAAGGAGATGGTGAAAAGTTGCAGTGAGGTTTGTTCTCTAGAGTGTTTCTTAAAAACAGAAGACATTCTATACCTGTCCCTTCATAGTATCTGCTGATGGAACCCACATAGCCCTTAAACTCTCTAATACTGCTGTTTAGTGCCATTCCCATGGAATGAAAATTACAAGGGAGGCTAGGAAGCGATATATATGGCTGTGGACCCCTCATGGTCTAATATTCCACACACCAGTTCTAGCCATTTTGGCCTCCACAAATTCTGTCTTGATTTTCAACTCAGTGAGACCTCTGGCTTATCTTTTTACTCCTCCTTTTGTTATGGTCTGAAAACTGCCTTTAACCAGTAAAACTCTGCTTACTGTAGGATTCATACCACCCCAATTGTATTTTTGTTTTATTGTGGTTGATACTGAATATTTGGGATCACAGTCCTATTAATACCTCTTTAATAATACCTAAAAAGCATTTTTTTCACATACATGTTTAATATATTAGTTAGAAATAATAGAATCTACCAGCAGCTTATCTAAATAAAGCAGAAACCAGGCAGATCTGTTCTCTATGGGTGATTATCATTTGAAAGAATAAAATCTTACTAAGAAGTTTCTTATAAGACTTCCTATTTTAAAGTCAAGAAATACCTTATTATAAGACTTATAGTTATGTATTATTTATCAAATTTGGGACATGTGCCTACACCCTGAATTTGGGAAGAGGGTGGTAGAAACTTACCTTTCTTTAGTTTGGACAAATACAACAAACACAAGTCTTTTTAGCTAAGATAAAAGTAGAAAATGGCAACCACAGCATTTAACAATTAAACTACAGTATCCAGAATAATTCTTTAAAAGGTAATTATGTGAGACTAAAATGTATTTCATATTGTCTTTTCTCTTACAAATTAAAAAAAATGTGTTTCCAAAAATGTATAAATATATAAATTAATTACCGTTAACTATATCTCTGCTTGAAAATGCAGCCTGAAATTCTTGTTAAACCCAAGGGGATAAAGCTGATTAGATTGAAAGGTGGAAACGTGTGCACTTCGTTACTACATGTATCATGTAAGAAATCAGAAGAATGTTCTTTGATTTCTGAGGTTGTGAAATACTCCTAGCTTGTTGATAACTCCTATAAAATTCTTAAGTCATTATTTAAATTTGTGAGTCTTTGTAGTTATATTAGATACATTTCTAACAAAATTAGCTATTATACAGTAAATAAATGAATGGCTAGGTTTGGTCCTTTCACTCTCAACATGTCTTTAGCTTATGAATACTTACAAAATAAAAATATGTGATACTGTAACAGTTTACATGGGTCAACAACTGTGCATTAATATGAGTACAAATGCTTAAAAAACTGTAAGACAAAATATATTAGGAATAAAATTTGCTTACTTCAGGAAAACTAACCATGGCTTTCTCCTGTTTGACTTCAAACCTCTATGTATTTAAGAAATACACAGATAAACTATGTACACCATAATTTTAATGTAAGTTTACATATGAATATAAATATACTTCAATGAGATAGTAAAAATTTCAAAATAGGAAAGACATTGTTTTTTATTGTTTTTGACTTTGGTTTATTGATGTTTGCTGATTCAAGGACATAATAATGTTTTATTTCATATTACCACAATAGTAAATAAGATAATGATATATGCCACAAAATGATTTTTCTGAATGAAACTTGATTTAAATTAGGGAGTACAAGAAATATAAGATTCAACATGAAAGCAAAAGCAGATAGGATTTATTAGTAGTTTTTCTGTATGTAAGAATAAACTGGTCTATTCAAACTATACAGAATATTTTTCATATAAATGATATCAGTGTGAATAAGTAATAGTTTTCTGCTAACTTAAGCTTTGTATTGCAAATAGCCTGTATTTATAGTGATTATGTATCAAGGTAAATGAAACAATACATACACTGTTGGTAAATGTATCCAGTTTGGGGCATGAATTCAATTTATTTGTCATATTGACTCACTAGAATATGCCTTGGTTTATACAAAGACTTTACTGGCCTAGAAGAGAAGCACAGCACTCTGTTATCAGAATGTAAGTTTAAAATTAATATCTTTTTTATTGTGATATTAAACTTTCTTTAATCAAGAATGAAGAACATAGAAATATGTGAATATAAAATAAGAATTTATTTTGTGAAAGATGGCAGTGGACTCATATATGAAATATATAACATATGCTAATCAATAGCTTTCTTCTGGTACATGTGGCCTTATTCATTAATATTTTTTTCTGAACAAATTAAATTTTATTTACTTATCACTAACCCTTTTAGTTTTTGTTGTTGTTTTTTAATTGAAGGATATACAATCTGACATTGGTTTCAGGTATACAATGTAGTGATTCAACAGTTGCTCATATTATTAAATCCTCACCCCCATGAGTGTACTTACTGTCCATCAATATAGGAAGGTGTTACAGAATCATTGGCTGTATTCTTCATGCTATACTACCATCCCTGTAACCAACTTCTATTATGATTGAGAATTTTTATGCCCCTTTATCCCCCTTACCCTCCCCATCCACCCATCCAGCATTTCCCCCATGGTAACCACCAGTCCCTTCTCGGTGTCTATGAGTCTACTGCAATTTGGTTTGTTTGTTTTGTTTTGTATTTGGATTTCACAAATAAGTGAAATCATATGGTATTTGTTTTCTCCACCTTGCTTATTTCACATAGCATAATACCCTCTGGGTTCATCCATATTGTCACAAATGGCAGGATTGTTTCTTTTTTTATGGCTGAATAATATTCCTTTGAGTATATCTACCACCTCTTCTTTACCCACTTATCTATTGATAGACACTTTTTTGCTTCCATATCTTGGCTATTGTAAATAGTGCAACAATATAAATAGGAATGCATATATCTTTACAAATCAGAGATTTTGTTTTCTTACAGCAAATCCTAGAAGTGGAATTACTAGACCAAATGATATTTCTATTTTTAGTTTTTTGAGGAACCCCCATACTGCTTTCCAGAGCAGATGTATCAATTTACATTCCTACCAAGAATGTATTAGGGTTCCCATTTTTCCACATCCTCACCAACACTTGTTATTTCTTGTCTTTTGGATAGTGACCATTCTAACTGGTGTGAGGTGATATCTTACTGTGGTTTTGATCTGCATTTCCCTGATTTTTAATGATCTGGAGCATATTTTCACGTGCCTGCTGGCCATCTATATTTCTTCTTCAGAGAAATGTCTGTTCAGGTCATCTACACAATTTTCAACTGGTTTATTTGAGTTTTTTGGTGTTGAGGCATGTGAGTCCTTTATATATTTTGGATGTTAACCCCTTACCAATGAATCATTTTCCAATATATTCTGCCATACTGTAGTTTGCCTTTTTGGTGGGCTGATGGTGTCATTTGGTGTTCAGAAGCTTTTTAGTTTGATATAGTCCCATTTGTCCATTTTTTATTTTGTTTCTTGCCCAGGAAGATGTGTCCAGGAAAAAATTGCTCATGCTTATGATCAAGGCATTTTTGCCTGTGTTCTTATGAGAGCTTTATGTTTTCATGTCTTATATTTACATTTTTAATCCATTTTGAGTTTACTTTTGAGTATGGAGTTAGACAATAATACAGTTTCACTCCCTTGCATGTAACTATCCAGTTTTCCCAACACCGGTTATTAAAGAGACTGTCTTTTCCACATTGTATATTCATGGCCCCTTTATCATATATTAATTGACCTTTTATATGCACTGGCTTATATTTGGGTTCCCTATTCTGTTCCATTGATCTATGGGTCTCATCTTGTGCCAATACCATACTGTTTTGATTACTATAGCTTTATAGTATAGTTAGAAGTCAGGAGCAAAATACCCCCAGCTTTGTTCTTTTCAAGATTGCTTTGGATTTTTTTTGTGTGTGGTTCCATATACATTTTAGGGTTATTTGTTCTATTTAGGGTTAATTGAAAAATACCATTGGCATTTTGATAGAGATTGCATTATCTGTAAGTTGCTAAATTCTAAATTGTAAATTGTATTGTAAATTGATGTAAGTGATGTGTTCATGTGTCCAATATAAATGAGATGCTGTCTATTTATCCTTTAATTCTGTATCTGTTTTACACATATAAATACCTCCTATGTTGAGTGCAAAGATGCAATGGTTATATCCTCTTGTTGAACTAATCCTTTTATCATTACGTGATGTCTTTCTTTGTCTCTTATTACTTTCTTTGTCTCTTGTTATTTCTTTGTTTTGAAGTCTATTTTGTCTGACATAAGTACTGCTACTCCTTTTTTCCCCTGTTATTTGCATGAAATATCTTTTTCCATCCCTTCACTTTCAGTCTGTATATGTCTTTAGGTCTAAAATGAGTCTTTTGTATTAGCATATAGGTGGAGCTTGTTTATTCATCCATTATGTCAGCCTGTGTCTTTTGATTGGTGCATTTAGTCCATTTACATTTAAGGTAATTTTTGATAGGTATGTACTTATTGCCATTTTATTAAATGTTTTCTCATTGTTTTTGTAGTTCTTCTCCATTCCTGTCTTCCTCTCTTATACTCTTCTCTTGTTATTTGGTGGTTTTCTTTAGTGTTGTGATTTAATTTCTCATTTTCAATTTTTTGTATATTTATTATGGGCTTTCAGTTTGTTGTTATTATAAGGTTCATGGGTAGCTTTCTAACTATATAACAGTCTATATTAAGTTGATAATTGCTGTTTCTAACACAATCTACAAGGACCTCTTTTTTATTCTTTCTCCTCCACAATATTTGTATTTTCAATGTCATAATCTGTATTTATTGTGTATCCCTTTACTGATTATGTATATAGTTGTTTTTGCTACTTTTGTTTTAAGTTAGTACTTGCTTAGTCAGCAATTGGTCTGCTATTTTATTGTAGGGTTCCTTTCATGGGTAAAAACTATTTAGGCTTAAGAACATTACCATCTACAGAAGTCCTTTTAACATGCCCTGTAAAGTTTGGGGTTTTAAATTCCTTCAGCCTTCATTTGGTTGTGAAATGTTTAATCTCTCTTCAAATTTGAATGATAGTCTTGCTGGGTAGAAGATTCTTGGTTGAAGGTCCTTCTGTTTTAATACATTAAATATTTCATGCCATTCTCTTCTGGCCTGTGAAATTTCTGATGAAAAGTCTGCTGATAGCCTGATGGTGTTTCCCTTGTAAATAATATTTTTTCTCTCTTTGGCTTCTTTCAATACCCTCTTCTTATCCTTAATCTTTGTCATTTTAATTATTATATGTCTTGGTTTTGTCTTCCTTTTGTTAGGACTTGTCTGTGCTTCCATGAACTAAGCATCTATTTCCTTTCCCTAATTGGGGTGATTTTCAGCAATTATTTTTTGAAGGGACTTTCTACCCTTTTGTCTCTCTCTTCTGCTTCTGGTAACCCTATTATATGAACATTGTTTCATTTGGAGTTGTCACACTGCTCTTGTAGCATCCTCTTGTTTCAAGAGATTCTTTTTTCTCTCTGTTCCTCAGCTTCATTTTTCTCCTCTTCTCGAATTTCCATCTCATTGATTGTCTACTCTACTTGCTGCAGTCTATTATTCATTCCATCCCTTGTATATTTCATTTCAGTTACTGTATTCTTCAACTCTGAATAGCTGTTTTTCAGCTCTTATATCTCTTTTTTGAAATCCTCCCTGAGATCATCCATACTTTTATACAGCTCAGTGAGCTTATTTATGGCTGTTACTTTGAAATCCTTATGAACAAGATTGTTGATTCAGTTTCATTTAGTCCTTTTTCTGGTGTCTTATCCTCTAGTTTTGTTTGGAACATTCATCTGCTTCCTCATTTTTGTCAGGGTTTCTGTGTTTCTTCCTTTGTATTAGATGAATCTGCTTTAATACCTGGTCTAAAGAGTAATGGCTTTATAAAGAAGGTGTCCTGTGGTACCCAGAAGCTCAAGACCCTTTATTGTCCAGTGCCTAGTTCTCCTTTGCAGTAGAGCCCCAGTTGCTGTGGGTGGGCTATGGGTTAGGCCACCTTTCTGTCTTTCTGACAGCAGTGCATATCTCATTCTACCTTGGACGGCAGTTAACCTTAGGAAGCCCTTTGTCAGCTAAGCAGCAGTGCTTCCTATGGGATAGTTGTGGGCAGATCTGCTCTCTGCCTCTCCTGCAGGGTGGCAGAGTTGCTGGGCTACTAAGATGTGTGGGGTGGTCGCTAGGTTCTGGGGATGGCATGTGGCTCAGGGGCATGCAGCACCGGGCTTGGCCCCCACAAGGAGGAAGGAGAGCTCAGAGCTGGCTCCTGCAGGCTCCTCCCATTTGGGCTGAGATAGTGCTGAGAACACTGGGAAAGCCTCCCTTTGCCTGCCAAGCAGACAAGTCTTCCTCTGCTTTCCAGGCAGCAGAGTCTGATGCTTCTAGACCAAGTTGGCCAGGCAGTGTGCTGGGAAGCACATTGGGGCTGAGCAGCCAGCAAGGGGAATGATGCATTTGGCCTCACCTGTTGGGCTGAAGGAGGGTGGGGTAGTGTTGTCCACCTGTCCTTTCTCCTTCAGAGAAAGCTCCTTTCACCCATGCTCCTCTGGAACCCTTTTTGCTGCTGGTATATCTTTCAAACTTCTGCCTCTGTTTTGGGTCTCAGCAGGACCTGTGGAACGTGTCTGTCTCCAAAAGCATCAGGAATCTCAGCCTCCCAGAGTGCTCCAACTCCGCCTGGTGTCTAGCCTTGTTAATCACCAAAGCCCAGCGCAATGTGGAGTCATGTTCCCAGAGGAGATCTCCTGGGCCAGGTGTGCAGAATTCCTGAGCACCAATCCCCTCCCCACTCTATTCCTATTCCTCCTGCTTGTGGGTTGGGATCAGAGAAGAGCTGGGTTCTGGACTGATTGTGGACTGTCTCTGTGGGGTTTTTTTTTTCACCAGGTGTAGGTGATCTGTTCTGTAGTCTTCAGGTTGTTTTCAAGTTTTAGTTGTATTTGCTGTAGTTTCTTCCTTGATGTGTGTGCGGGAGGAGGTTACCACCTTGCCTTCCTCTCCCATCTATTCATTGATATTTTTAAAAAATGATTTAGAAATTTAATTCCTTGTAAGGATGGGCCATATTAAGAGGTGCCACAAAGGAATTCAAATCCCACTCCTATTTAAATTAAAATAATACTTTGAAGGGTTTTAAATTTTGGTATACTGAGTAGATTACAAATGAAGCAGATAGTAAATTGTTTAAATTACAATTATGAACATTATCTTTTAATTAATGTTCTAGAAATTAGTTTATAAAGAGTATTTTGTTAAAAAATAATCTCTTAAAGTCTGTCAATAGAGTATGGGAGGATTGTAATTTGTGTAATAATATATTCAATATAATTAAAAATAAGCTTTTAATTTAATTATGGATATTAATTGTAGATAACAAACCTCCATCTGAATTTCAAATATTATCTGAGAAGTTGCTTCTGGTTTGGCTGAGTAGCTCCTATCAAAACAACCTTTCTGGAGAAAATAACTAAAAATTGGGGGAAGGGGCCTATGTGAAGGCAATAGAGAATAAAAAAAGAAACTAGAAAGAAATTAACTTTAACTGTTGAGGAAGAGGATGGCACTGGGTTAAGTCTTTTATTTTTTATGGCTTTTAGCCTGAAAGCAAGTTCAAGTTTGCACCATTTCAGGCACTTAAACTCTTAATAGACAGCCTGTAGTCATGCTGCCTTGAAGAACCAGCAGATGGAGTTTAGAGCAACTACAACTATAGGAAAATAAAGGGGAAATGCCAGAAATGTGAAGGCTGAGAGTGAGAGCCAACAAGTCCTGTGCACAATCATTGAGAAGTCTGGCTTAGCCCTGGGCCATGCGTGAGCAAGGCTCTTATCAAGCAGCCCAGAAAAAAACAACTCGATTGAAATTTGAGCTGAAAATTGAATTTGAAAATATCACAAGGGAGATGAGTTTTTAGTCTTATTTCAGCCTGCCTGAAACACAAATATTCTTGTAAGACCATAACAGAATCCAGATTTTCTACAATTCATCATTCACAATGCCCAAGATACCATACAAAGCTAGTCAACCTTCAGGAGAAAAAACATCAGGAAAGCATCACCCATTCTCGAGAGAAAAGACAATGAACAGAGACCAACTCTTCAATAATCTAGATGTTAGAATAAGTTGATAAGGATATTAAAGCAGCTACTATGACTATATATTACATATAAAGGTAAATATGCTGGTAATAAGACATAGGAAATGTCAACAAAGCAATGCAAAACTTAAAAAATGAAATTCTAGAATGGAGAACCATAATATCTGAAATATTAGCTAAGTTATAATACATATAAGTCCCAGATCCATCAAAGGACACAAAGCATGTTGTTCCTTCCTGTAACTGTAAAGGTAGTTCACATGGTCATAGTCAGTTTATTGACTTGATGAGCATATTCTAAAACTTTCTAATGGAAATAATAATGTAGGTACCTGAGAAAATGAAGTAAAGGTGTACCCAATCCCCTGTCACCATTAGGACAGTAAAGAAGGACAAACTCTCATGATTTTATTTACCAGTTCTCTGTTCAAATTAAGGTCATGTAGCAAGTAGCTCAGTGAGGTTATTAAGTCATCTTGACTGCAGAAATAAAAGAAATCTGAGTAGATTTCTTCATCAAATATTTCTCTCTTTTGCCATATGTAGCCAGTTGATTGCTGTGTTCCTTCTCCAGGCCAGTCTTCATGTCTTCTCATTTTAGGACCCTATCTAAGTAAAAATAAAATGAAATAATTTTTTTTAATGTGAAGTAAAATAAAGTGAGACTGCATGATTGACAGAGGATATAGAAGTTATTTGGACTAATGGAGAAGAGTAAGGTAAAAACTGATAACAGCAAAATGTGTCCGAAAAATTCCAGGACTCAGAACAGTACAGCACCTAATATATATCCAAAGATCATGGTAGCAATATAAATAGTCATAGGCTTATGTAAATAGGAAATCCATAGTTATTATTATGTGAAAATATTATGCTAATAGTGCATTGAAATAGGTTGCTGATTGTCAAAACTGGCTATTATATCTTTGAAGTTTATTAGGTGTAGAGATTGGGATTTTATAAAACTGAAGAAATTATAATATTGTTATTTCTCTGTGCTGGATTTGATGCAAACTTGTGTCACAGAGCAAATGGAACACTGAAAATTCAGCTAGTCAAATTAGCCTTTGATTTCAATGTATCTCCAACAACTGCTTAAGCAAAAGCTAGGGCTGTGCTTAATATGTTACTTGCAAAGGTCACATAAACTGACCAGAAGTTTATAAGCCTTCACTACATCATAGAAGAGGTGTCTCTATTTTAACACCTACCCTGGATCACAAGCTAATGCATGGCCTCTCTGCACAAAACTAAAGAGGCTGAGTCTATGTAGTTCTATGAAAATTTTTCTGCACATTTGCAGCATGTAATTGCAGGGATTTAAATAAGCCCTTCTCACGTATTTGACCAACAAGATCCTTTCTCTTTACTCATCAGCTTGAGAGATTATTGTCTATGTCCCTTGCTTTATACCTCCTGTATATTTCTTTCCACAAAAGTAGTATAAAAGCTACTCAAGGGAAGAGACTCCTTTGTGATTTTTCATAGCCCTGTTAGCTCTGAACAGTAGTTTTCTGTTCAAAGCAGGTTAATAATTGATAAATGACTGATTGATTGTTGTGTACTTGTGTTTTAATGCCTACATATTCTGGACCTGCCTCAGTATGACTTAGGTGTCTACTTACACCCATGGGACAACACACCAAGAGCCATATATGCATATTAAGCATACTTTTATATGCAAATATTGAAAAAATAGCAAAAGATAGCCTAAATCTGTATACATGAATCAAGCCATAAATTTTCTAAAGGTTGTCTTTGTGATGGTTATGCTCCTACAGTAAAATACTACAAATTACAGATTACATGTTTGTTGTAAATTTGTAAAATAATATTTCCTCCATAAACTAGCATCTTTTTGTCATTAAGATAATTAAGCTAAAAGTCAGGATCATATGAAATACTCAATATGATCTTTCCTTTTGGTAAAAAAGCAACTTACAGGAATTTCTGACTCTGCAGCCCATTTTGGCAGTTTCTAAATAGGTCACAAGTTGGGTTAGACACTGGTAAGCATTGCAGAACTCCAACATTATGTCAGTTCTTACAAAGATGAGAATTGAATCATATACTCTTTTAAGATTCTAAATTTAAAAAAAAAAAGAAAATTTTTAAGTTAAAGATTGAAAGACGCAGTGAAGAAGATAGCCTAGCTTTGGGGAGGATGCCATAGCCTGCTGCTTGCATGTCACCAACTTTTTGTCCCTGTATTATCAATATGTTTTTCCCAAATGGATCATGTGGTGGTTTTAAGTTATGATACTCCTGCTATCGGAAAGTGTGGTCTATACCCACACCCTTGACACTGATTGGGCTTGTGACCGCTTTGAACAATGGAGTATGGTGGAAGTTACACTTCTGAGGTACAAGTTCATGCAGCACCTCTCTGGTTCTCTTAAACACAGCTGCTGTTTAGGAAGTTTGATTGCTCTGAAAGAGAAACATTGAAAATCTAACTAAGTGTTATCCCTTTTGTCAACTTCAGGTAAACTCTTAAGCAATAGCCCAGCCCTGTGAGGAACTCATCTTGAACATCCAGTCCAGACAAGCCTCCAGATGACTGTAACTCCAGCCGACTTCTGAATGCCACCACAGGAGAGATCCCAAGTGATCTGCACCCTTCCCGAATTCTTGACCTACAAAATTGTAACCCCAATAGTTGTTATTTCATACCTTCATATTTTGGGGTAACATTTGTATGCAGCAAAACGAAAATCCATAACTTCCCACCATATTTTAGATATAACATTTGTTTCCTCATTGATTATATACCTCCTGTACTTACCAGTTCACATATGCAAAAACTGAGACACAAAGAAGTTCAGTTCCTTACACAATCTTAACAGCTCGGCTGGTACAGGAGCAAATGGGGAATGTATGGAAAGTACTCAGCACAATGCTTGCACATATTAGTTACACAGTAAGAAGTCATTACCAAGACTATCACTGTGATTATCATTGCATAAATTGAAAGTTTCAAGTAAATTGCTTGTGTGCATCAGGCTGCGGTTAAGAGGGCTTTGCTGAAAAAGTTGGAAAAACCTTGTACCTCACTTGAATTATTGAAGCAACCAGAGGATATTCCTGTGATATTTGCAGTATTTTATAGGAAAATTTGGAAATGGTTTGCCCTTCACAGGATGTGCTGAAATAAGCAGATAAGAGAGAGATTACATGCTCCTGTATGGGCTTTGATTTTAACTTGGATCAGTCTCAGAACTTCACTGGTCCTCAGTTTTTTCATCTGTAAAATGAGAAAACTAGGTCTCTATAAAATGTCATATATCTTTGGCTTAATTTTTTCTTTAAATTCCAAGATTATTTTAATACAAATATTCCTGTGATGTAGAGAACATCAGGCCACCTCTTGTCCATGGCTGGAGGGATGGCAGATAATATAGAAGCACTGGGCACCAAGGGAAGGGATATTCTGGAGAAGAAACATTGACGATGGGAAAGAAGTTAAGTGGTGGAAAGACAGTCTAAAAGAAACACTTTAGCTTTTCTTTTTCTTTCATTTAAATGCTCTGATGCCTCTGGGAGCCCAGATATAGAACAAAATGTATAGGAGACAATGTTAATGAATTCCATAGGTGAACATGTTAGTGAAACTGTGTGACTGCACATGTCACACACCCACCAAGTAACCCTTGCTTGGAACAGGGTACACTTACACCATCTAAACCTCTCACTTTGTAGGTGAGGCAAATGAGATCCAAAGGTAATTGGATTACTAATGATCACTCTGATGGCATGGCTCACAGAGAGATCTAGAACCTAGAAATACAGGGGTCTTTGTAACTGCAAATTGTAGAATTTTGAGGCAGTGGATCATAAAGAGGTAGCTTGGGACAAAGGCCAAGAAAACTGTAAAACACCCCACAAGACATCCCAAATAAAAAAGAATCTAAGATGGAAAAAAAGCAGTGAGTTTACTCTGCAAACATATCTTCTTGACAAATGCCTTATTCCACTCATATCCAAATACTTTTATGCCTTATGACATGTTTATATTGAAGAGGGGTCAGCAATTCTTTTTTCTCTAGGGGGCCAGATAGTAAATATTTTCAGCTTTGTGGGCTCTAGGTCTTTGTTGCAATGACTCAGCTCTGCTGTTGTAGCATAAAAGCAACAATAAACAATTTGTAAGTGAATGGGTGTGGCCAATAAAACTTCATTTACCAAAACAGGCAGCAAGGCAGATTTGGACCACAGGCAATAGTTGGCCATTATAGATAGATTTTCTAAAGTTACCTAAAATTAATACCAGATATAACTCATAAACTAATATTCATAATCATTTTGTAGAAGTAATCTGTTAAACACATACCTAATTATGTATTCTGTTGCTCATTCATTTATACACACAAATAAACACCTAACTTGTATAACAGCTCTCAGGCATGGAAAACATAAATAAAAAGGACAAAGTCCATTGTCTCAATGTGTTTAAAATCTAATGCATGTGTTTCTTTATATAACATTATATTGGTTTCAGGTATACAGCATTATGTTTTGACAGTTAACTACATGATTAAATGCTCACCCCAATTAGTGTAGTAATTACTGTCAATATAGGATTATGGTACAGAATTATTGAGTATATTCTCTATGCTGTACTTTCATCCCCATGACTAGTTTATGTGATTAATGTATGTGTTTAAATAAACAAATAATTCAGTACAATGTGTCTTAACAGAAGAGAGTGCCACCTGACATCAAGTGAAAAATTGGAAAGGCTTAATGGGAGACGTGACTCTGGAGCTTGAGTTTGATGCTTACATAGATGTTCATCAAGTGACTAAAGATGAAGGTATTTTTCAGGGATAGACATCCACTACAAAGGTGAATCACCAGTGAAGGAACCTTTGATATTTTAAATCATGTCATTAAGGCTGGTTTGTCCAACCAGATTGTGGCATTTTCCTTGGCCATGCTAGTTTAATATCATCTTTCTAGTTACTTTTTGCCAAAATTTAGCCTCATCTTTGTTTCCCATGAAATTCACCCATTTACCAATTTCAATTTTAATTGGAATCTAGTGTGGCAAAAATCCCTTTTTAATATCGGTTTAAGTTTAGAAATATTTTTAGCTTAAGCCTTTAGATGAGATCATTCTTGAAATTGATATCAGGATCAGGATATTTTCTACATCTACTTTACCTGCTTAGGATACATATACACATAAATATACATAGCACTGGATAGCTGACCTGGTCTTCCCATCTCATCCCAGTAATCTTCATTGCACTGTACTTTATCTAATTTCTTATGTTTCATCTCAGGTGATTTTTTTTTAATAGGAAGGGAAAATAGATTTCATAGTATATGTTATAATTGATTGGTAGCAGCCACATTGTTTATTGCCCTAAGAAGTCTTCTAAACTCCCTCTAGGCTCAGAGATAAAGACTTATTAACAATGTCCATAGCAGATGCAGGGAAAGGGCTACAGTAGCAAAGGTGTCTCATATTTGCAAGCTATAGTTTAGATGCACCTGGTTCTGCATGGACTTGCTGTATTATTGGTTGGATGTTTTTACACTTCTTTGATATCACACACTCAACTGTGCTCATTTTCTATGTTTCCATGTGATGACATACTTTGTGTGCTAAGAACAAGAAGTTAATTGCTAATACCACTATACAGTTCTACAAATTCACAGAGAGTTCTAGCATATCTGTATTTATGTTAATTATATATTGGTTTATTTCATATTCTGTTTAAAGTCATACTAAATGAATGCGTTAACTCTTGTTACTCTTCATAAAATCTCTAGCAAATTACCTTTTGAATGTTATGTAAGAAGAAGGTTCCAAATGAGGGGGTAGTGGAGAAATAAAAACACCTAACATTTGGAATCAACATCCTGGCACTGACCCAGGAATACAGACAGGCAGCCAATCTCTCACAGATGGTGAACGAAGATAATCTGTTACCATGTAGAGTATCCCATGAAGACTGGATAGAGGCTTCGTTGGCCCATCTCCTGTATGGAGGAACTCTCCCTTAGAGTGGTTATATTTTTACTTTCCCTCTGTTTTATTGAAATTTTGTGTCTTCTCAGTAGTTAATTTTGAATTTATCTAGCTGCCCCATGATTTACAGTATAGAATGAAACAAAGTCAATGAATTCACTTAAGTAAATCATGCTCCATCATATTTCACCTGCTAAAAGAAGAAAATGAGTATCTATGAGGACTTACTACATAGTGTTAGATCATTCAATGAAGAAGATTATAGCTTCCAGTAAAGGGTTCATTTTGAGTGTGGGCATTGAAGAGAAACTATCTTACAGATAAAAATACATAGAGAAAGAAAATCTAACAGACAAATTGGATAAATTTTTCAAGTTTTACTATAAAATTAAGGTATTTCCAGGACAAGGAGAATGAGTTGTCATCAGTCTTCATTATACTAACAAATACATAAACCCTGTAATGTTTTTCTGTAAGTCTATCATAACTTCTCAAGTTTGTGCTTCATATATCTCTATCAATTTTAAGCCTGTATGATTATGCTATGCAAAGTTTTTCTTTTCAGGGTTTTATTATACAATTTTACAATCTTACTGAAAAAGAATTTTAGACATTATGTAGTCTCTCAATATATGTACGATTTGCAGTATTTTCTTTATCAACACCAATATTATTTGAGCTTTTTATTGGAATGCATATTGATAAGGCCTTAAAACTGCTGTAGGTTGTCATTATTTTCTGTTCTTTGGTAATAGTTTTTGAGGACTATCTGTAGGAGTGAGACTTTTCTTTTTTGTTTCATATAATATGAACAATATTGGTATAGAATGTTCTTAATGACCTATCTAGTAACTTAACCGAAAAGTGCTTAATGCAGAAGCTATGGTATCTTTCTATTTCAGTTTAATTTTTGTTGTTGTTTTTCCATTAGCATGTAACACGGTATGTAGTTGCATGGTTTTTTTTTTAAACAAAAATTCCCACTTTTAGAGTTAAAGGACTTCAGACTCAGAGAAATTAAGATAGTTACCCTAAGTGGAACTATATGATGACTCTAAATTCATTTGAAGAATAGTTTTAGTGATTAAGTCCTTTCTTTGTAGTGTATTTGCATTAGAAAAATATGTTAGATAATTTGAATTAAGTATATCTAACTACATGTAATAAATTGGTAGTTTATTTTATTTTATTTTTTTCCTAACAGCCACAAATTGTATACTAGAATTTATGGCTGCCATAAGATCATGTTTTTTTCTAAAAATCATAATCCATTTTTCAGTAATCAACCTGCAGATATTCTATTGATACATACAAATATAACCATCAAAATCTAAAAAATTAAAATGTAATTTTCCAGGGAGTTTAATAGTATAATTCACTCTATGACAAATTATGCATATACTTTTGATTTCTATCTCTTATCTTAGTGTTAATATTGCTGCCTAAGGTGCCCTTTTATAAAAATACCTATTTTCCTCTTAAATGAACTGATCTTGAGCAAATCTATTAAATATAGTTTCAGTAATCTTTCTTTCTTACTGTTGGTTTTGCTGCTAAATTAACCCACTCAATAGCTTTTGAATTTATACCTTGGCCTCTTCAGCTTTTATATTCCTTTCCCACATAATGTAGGTACTGGTATGTAATTGCATTAAAAACCTTGATGCTCCAGTAATCATATTAATTGATAATGGTTTAGAAATTTTTGTGATTTTTGAAGTATTTCTTTCTTTATATTGAATAGCACTCATATGTTAGAAACGTTAAAATACTTGTCTCATCATCATTTTGCAGGAACAAGACTAAAAATAAAAATGTGGCAGATAGGAATATTTGGACATCCTGACAAAAAGTATGAGTACCAAATAATGCATTTCATGGCAGGTCATTCACTTTAATGAAGTTAAAACATAGTGCGTTATCATAAATCTTTCAAATGATTATTATTATAGATATGTTGTTGCAATATTGCAACACTGAAGAAGGAGAGTTGGACTGACTTCCTGGGGAGAATTTGTAAATATAACTTCTCTAGAGCTAGTGTGATTAGTAATTAGAGAGTTAAAAGTTTATACCATGTTTGTGTTAGTCAGAAATGTTCATCTTTACCAGAAGAGTTATCCATGGCTTAACTAGAGGGGGAAAAAGCATGGATTTAGAGTAAAGATGACCTTCATTAAAACATGGCTTCATCACCTAGTTATGTGAATGACCATGCACATACTTAATTTAATGAAACTCAGTTTGATTGTATATTGGATTGGGATAAAAGTTCCTAAATTATGGAACCTTTACCAGGACTGAGATGCCACACATATATAAAATTTAATTTTTGACAGAGTGACTGGGTTTGTTTATGGAAGGAGTTTAATATAAATAATAATTAAACTCTGATTTAAAAAAGTGTCTGTAAGATACAGAAACTCCATCTTGTCCCCAAGGGCTTAGGGAGAGTACCAAAGGAAGGACAGATTTGAAAAGGCCCCTTGCCCAAGGCTGGTATTCAACCTTGTTGCAGAAGGTATATATAGCTCAGCATCTCAGAGAGCCAGGGGTATTTGCTGACTTGCCCCAGCCAAGCTGATCTGCTGTCACCAGGCAAATAGAAAGCAGCCCTCTGGAGTTCACGCAGGACACAGGTCATCAGCATTGGATGGCGTGGGTGGGCAGAAAGAGGGAAGGCTCAGAGGGAATCTTCTGGACATAGGTGACCAACATGTGGGCCTGAAGAAGGAGTTGGGGGGCCAGAGCGATAAGGAGGCCATCAGGACACTGGTCTCAATGTTGAGAGCTGTGAGAAGGTGATCACTAGGCTGGGCGATGGTTCTGGCCATGAGCCTTGAGACTGAATCGCACGAGTCCTCATCCTCACCCCATGGACAGACATACTTCCTCTTGTAGTGTCCCTCCAGGGTGTGGTCCTGAGAAGGTTTACCATAATGCTCACTGTGGACAAGAGATGCTGAAAGGAATGCTTTCATTGGAAAGAGCATTTGTGGGAGGTGAGCTTGGAGCTCAGAGGATTGATTACACATGGTCCCCTCAGGAACCCAAGCAAGTTAGTACTTACGCTGTCCCTTTGTGTAGAGGAGTGACTGAAATGGATCCATTTCGCTCCACAAAACTGAACATGTATAAGTTTTAAAGTCAAATAATACTCTGTAACCAATGGTTTCAATACTTTGTGTTTTTAATTTTGAAAGTACTAATGCTCCCTTTTCTGCTACCCCTCCCGCTAAGCTTATCTCCTGCTTCAAGTTCATCCCATTTTACTATTAGAGTAATTTATAAGCTGTTTAAGATACTAAAGCCATTTACCCTCTTGTGATTTTCTTAACAATTCTCTAAGAACAATAGATGAATTGTGCTCCTTGGGGTTTCTGAAAATAGTTGTATAAAAATCTACATGCACAGTCTCAGAAAACATGTAGAACTTGAGAAAATGTTAAAAGTATCCTGTTTGGTAAATTAACTGAATCAGCATTGAAAGATAGTTACTAACAGAGCAATTAAAAGTTTGGCTATTTAGAAGTGTGATGTGGAGTCAGGGTGATGGTAATAATCTTTCTCTGCTGATTATCTCATTCCGGTTATTCAGGTGCAGCTCTGGATGTCACATAAGGAGGGACATAGGGAAGCTGAGACATGCCCAGAGGACATTGACAAGAATGAAGAGTGACTCAGGAAACCAAGTAATGTAAGAAGTTTATCTTTTGGAGAGACATACCAAAGCATTAATGGATGAAAATGATGTTATGTCTAGAATTGGTTTCTTCTAAATCCAAGTTATTTGGGATTGGTGGTGATGATATTGGTGAAACAACTGTGCTTTGCTAGTTCGTGAAGCTAGCTGTTCAGGCCTCAGTCTATTATTCTGTTTTCATTTGGAGGCATTTGAATAGTTCTATAATTAATAAAATTAAAAACGTGAAAGACAAAAATTCAAGAAGAGAATAATTAGAACTGCAGAAAAGAGTCAATCTCAGCAAAGGTTGAAAGACTTATGAAGGATTACCTTTAAATTGTTTGAAATTTACCATGGACAGAAAAAAATAAAGGATCAAATTAGAGTTTTAATTTCCTAGTGTAAGATTTAGGATCAAAAGAAAGAAGCTGTGAGGAAACAGGTTTTTCTGTATTTTTCATTTATTTATTTATCATTTATTAAGTACTTCTTGTGCACCAGGAGAACTGAATTGACAAAAGAAATGTCAGGTGTACTTATGAAACAAAGGTGATAGGAAATGTATTCATAAAGAAATTAAAACTTTAAAAATCCTAAAAAATAGAAATTTATGATACTAACAAATTCAGTCTCTGTTTCCTTTTCAATGAGGATAAAGAGAAAGCAAAGAAGGGATGGGATCAGATTTGCATTTTATTTAGTTCCTTTGAGACACTGCAGAGAAGGTGTTAGATCTATGGGATGGAGAGCAACCAACTTTTTTTTCACTAGTCCAAGTAAAATGTAATGCGTCCCCAAACTGCAGCAGGAAAAGATAGGATGGAGTGAAGGGTGTGGATACCAAACATTTGAAAAGCAAGATTCAAGGGACTTAATTACTGCATGAATTGAACAAATAAAGTAATCTAATTTTCTGTTTTGGGTAATTGCATAGATGTTATTGCCATTCCCCAAAACAGGAACCAGGAGATGAGAAATAGATTTTAAAAAGAAAATAATTGGGTTGCTTTGGGTTATAGTCATCTTGAGATACCTATGAGACCACCTGGGCCAAAAAAAAAGAAAGAAAGAGATGGAGGGAGGGAGGAAGGAAGGAAGGAGGAAGGAGAAAAAAGTTTAGAAGGACATTTCCTGTAGTTACAATTGTAGAATTTAGGATTGTGAGGGTAACTCAGCTTTCATTCATTCATTTTCTTTTTCATCCATGAAACAAGCTTCAGTGTTTGAATACACACTTATAAATCATATGTATATAAAAATACATAAATATACAGATTCCATTAGTTATAACAAGGAAGTGCATTTGCTAATCCCTGTCAGAAGGAAATTAGTCCGGAATTTGCCCCATCTAGAATTTATTTTTAGTATAGACATTTAGCAAGGACAGTCACAAGTGGGATTTCTGTCACCTGTCTTCCACCCATTCCTTGAGGTTTTAAAAACCCTGGCAATATTGGAACCGGGTCTTTTTTCATAAGTTGGTTACCTCTTGCTGCAGTCTGTGCCTGAGATGTATGGTCTGGCCCCTGTCAATGCTGCATTTATCTAAAAATCAAAAATGAAGATGGGCCCTGAAGCTAGAGGTAGAAAGAGATTTGCAGTAGCAGATGAGTTTTGACCCTGGCAGGCTTTGACCTCAAGCTCTAAATCTTCATGGTAGCAATCTTATCTTTGCCACACCCACTTCAGCACTTATAAACCTGGGAGTCTTAAAGGAGAATAAGAGAAAATATTGCATTAGCCCTAGGTGCTAAAAGAAAATGTGGCACTTTATATTTTCTTCAACTATCCCTCTCAAAGAGAATTAAATAATATATTTTAGGGCACTTCAAATGTTTTCCCCCTTAGGGAAAGATTTAACAAGATGGAGTTTCATGCACCTGAAATCCAGAATCAAGGCTGTCAGCAAAAGATAGACTTCATGGGTGGACCAGTGGCTTAAATCCTTATCAAAAGGGAAATGGGACAGAATGGAAGGTCAGATTTTCTATATGAATCATAAAACTGTCCTAATCTACAAAAATTTTTCTCAAAAATGAAATATTTATTTCCTCTTAAATTCACCCATGCTGCTTAAAAGATTCTGGGAATACTAGAATTTCTATTAAGAATTTTACATATTCTAGTTATTAGCTTCAAGTAGCTGCCAAGTAGCAAAATATGTAATATATAATAGATTGAGAAAATATGTTTTAGTAGTGTAATCACAAGGCTCTTTACATACTATACAATCAAGTCATAAAGTGCATAAGAAAATGCAAACTGAAGGAACTTGGCCTTAATTCAAGTTATATTACAGAGGTCTCTGCTAAAAAAAAAATACTTCCTCAATAATACTGTAGCAATATCCCTTTAAACCCCTTTAAACTTGACCAATTGTAAGATCCACCCTCCTTATTTATGAGAAAATAGAGAGGAAAGGAAGTAGACAGTAGTAGGAGGATGGACAGTAGGTAACAAGATTGAATTCTAGAGTGGTTTTTCCTTGTTAAAATACTTGGGAACACAGGAAATTGGGACAGAAGGGATCATTTCTCTATGGTTCACTGCATCAGCATTTGCAACATATATATTTCTTGATTTGTGTAGTAAAGAAATGGAAAAATGAGATATGGAAGTAGAAGGAAAAAATGTTCTCTTCTGATCAGACTTTAACTTTGGGTGCAGAAACACAAACAGAATTTCTTTCCTCTCCATGACTCTCGCTTGTTTGGAATGTCACTGTCGCTCAGTGAAATTCAGTATGCCTAAATGGAAATTCTGAATGACAAAGCAGATGATCGGGTTACACAGTCATGTACTGTCAGTGAATGGGGGGGTCAGGTGGGTACTGAATGCTTTTAATTAAATTTCTCTGGCCATATCAAAAATCTTTGGGGAGATTTAAATATACCACAGGCTTACAGTCACAATGTGCTGAGGTGGAACCGAAAAAGGTGTAGCAGACTTGAAATCCTGAAGAGTCTGCTTTTGTTTCTGTTTTTGTCAATGAACCTTGTGATCGATCTCTCAAGTTGTTATTCAACTAAGTGTCCTTACTCCAGTTATTTCACATAAGTGATACCTTTTACTGTTTTAACCACTATAGAGGTGAAAATGCTAGCTTTTCCTGTCTCTTTCTCAACTAACTGGCCTACTTGTGGCCAAGGAAATACAAGGAGAAATCCTCTGGGCTGGAGGAGAAAGATTTCTACCTCATCTATCTTCCTGTTTTGTTTTACTGCCCTGTGGACATGGGATGTTTGAAAAGACATTGCTGTGAAATTGAATATGATTTAGCAAAAGGATCAGAAAATCTCGGGTTCATGTTGCCCTTACAAATTATTGAACAAAATTTTGGGCCACCTGCTTTCTAAAGTCCTGAGTCATGAAAGTCCTTATGGTTTCATCCATTTTTAGCCAGGTTTTCAATTACGAGCTACTAAAAGCATCTGACGTGACTCAGGTGGGAATCTAAATTTAGTCATCTTAGTCCTGTTGGTGAATTAATGATCATGTTTTCAAACTCAGCTTTTTACCATTTCACTCATTTTGCAGGAAGATGGCCTTTGAGCCCTTTAAAAATTGTTTTCAAAAATTTAGCATGCATATAGAAACCAGTTACTTTGTCACTGAGTACATGGGAAAGATAAATACTAATAATCTGAATACTTTGTCTCTATTGTGCTGATTTTTAAAGAACACCTCTATTCCTATGGTCTTTTGGTTCTTTACCTGGGGAAAAAAGAAATGAGAGCAAGTGTTAATCTGCATTACAGAAAATTGCTGGAGGGTAGAGAGTAAATTCTGCTTATGCTTTGCAGATCTGGCTCAATACCCATGGAGGCATCTGTTCACAGTTTAAAAAGAGAAGCAACTTAAGAAAATTAATTTACTCAAAAACCCCTACACTACTGAGAATTGCTGAGCTTACTATCTGCTCCTGTTCACCTTTAGTTACTTGTGAAGTCATAAGCAAGTTAGAAAGAAATTTTGATCTTTCTCTTTTACTATCCAGTCCTCTCCTATTTTATGGATTAAATATATCTAGGGTAGAGGGTAGCATGTTAGAATGATGGTGTAGAATACATGTCTCCCTGTCTCTCTAACTAGGGTATATCCACATGTAAATATAAATCAATAGATAATCTTCCTATATTTTGAACATACTAAATTTGGGTGAGACCCTGTATGCTAACTGCATCCATTTTACAGTTAGAATCTAAATTTGAGAGCGATTCCTGAAATCACACAGCCAGCAAATTGTAGCATCAGGATTTGATCCAGTCAGTATGACTTGCTAAATACCATGTTAATCATTGCATTTGTACAGGTAGAAAATGTTTCCATTCTTCCCTTCTATGTTCTTTGGCTTGTCTAATGGTTAAATTGACATAGCACAAATTAACAGGAGAAAAATAAATTGTGTATGCACAGGAGCCCCAAAGACATGAGCCCCCATGACAGGCAGTTGAGTCATATGCCCTTCTGAGACCTAAGGAGAAGGGGTGGGGGTCTGGGGCTTTGAAGGGGAGGAAGACGATTCACAGGAATATGAGAAAAGAAATGTGTGGTAAACAAGTCTTTCTAGTATAACAAGTTATCTTCAGTATTAGCTGTCTTCCTGACATAGGCCCCTTACATAAATTATTTTAGGCAGTTAAGTGGGAGGTAAACAGCTCTTCTTGAGTATTTCGGCCCTTGATTGTCTACAGCTTGAAATAATCCTCAAGTGAGAGTGGCACATTTTGAGGTGGCATGCTCTCCCCTTTACCTTTGCACACCGACATGTCATACAGTTGTTTTCTAACAGTAGTTTCTGATACCACTGTCTGGTCCATTTTTCACTAAGTTGCTGTTATTAACCTTAAACAGTAGGTGGATTAGTCTTGGTTTTGCCCTGTATGGAAGGAATTGTTTAATTTAAGCCTAAAATATATTTTAAAGATTCATACAAATGTTTGTGAAAAGTGAAGCAGTCAGATATTAATTCTAAGTCTTCAGTTTCTGGATTCTTCTTTTTCTTAAATCCAGCTGCCTTCATATGTATTTTAGATAACCATCCAGAATGGAGGTTTTGCTCACTTTTATTGGAACATGTAAATTGAATCATTCATTATTCAAATGCTGTAATTAAATTACAAACAGTATCTTGCATATGATACATAAAAAAGTGATATTTATGTGATATAATTTAAATAATTAAGGTGCCTATAAGTTATAAGGCAGTTTTGAATGGCCTTTTGAGTTAGCTTTTAGCTTTTGTATAATATGAATGTCATGTATAAGTTAACAGCCCCAAAATAAATAATTATTTTTCCGTGTGTGTGTATATGTGTATGTGTGTGTGTATATACATATATGTATATAAATTTCCATGTTCATTTATATATATTTCCATGTATATATATACTTAATATATAATATAGGTTAAATATATTATATATATAAATAAATAAATTGGAGTTTGAATATTAGAGCTAATTATAAAAAACTGTATTACTGTATTTAAAGTTTCAAAAATGTGTGCCAACATACCTTGGATCTTATTGGTCACTTGTTGTTTTTGCCTGAGAGCATCCCTTCCCTTTTTTTCTCCCATAGCTCACTGCTTTTCCACTCAGTATGTTCTTGGTGGAATTATAAATCAAGGCATTCTACTCTACCACCAACACTAGCCAAGGTGGGGAACAGTGACACAAGCTAGACAAGGCATACCTAGGTATTTGAGTTTTAAGGAAAATGACCTAAGGATGGAAGACTATTAGAACTGTATCATCTTAATTTCTGCAAGGCAAAAAGACTACCAGTTGTTCCTTACACCTAAATCCCCACAACTTCCCTGACATTTGTCCTTTCTGAAGACTGTTTAAGTTTTCCAGATTAAGTTTATCCAAAGCAAGTATCATAAAAAAGATTTAGAATGAATTTCACACAACAGACTCTCAGTGAAATGTGGGAAATGACATTGAGATTCCCATTAACATTCCTGAGCTGGAAACTAACTGTCCCAAGGTAATCAACAGTATAATAGCTAATGAAGTATTTCCCTGTGGTCACCTGGAACCATGTGTGGAATAAGAGTAAAGCTCTGGGTGACTACCTCCTTCCACATAACTGCTCAGAAAGGTCAAATAATTCTGAAAGCAAGGGGAAGGAGAGTTGTTTCTGACATTTTTCAATATTGTAAAAGCAATTGAATGACAAGCTCAGATCTTAAAATGCTAACCTCAAGGCATGAACTAAAACTCAGGGCATTTCTGTGGCCATGCTGAAAGAATGTTCTCATATAGCCATGGAGCTGAGATCACAACAAAACAAATTTAGAGATTATTTCTGTAGCTTGCTCAATTAAAAGTCAGTTGAATTTATAGACTTTTCAGTTTTCTTATATAAAGTTCAAGCACAGCTGTAGAACTAATATAGTCCCAATAATCAGAAGAATTAGGGTGCAGCATATGGGAGAATAAGACCAGTAGGAGAGACCAGATCCCTTAAATCCTTGTGAAACATCCTTCTATGGAAAGAATGAATGTTTCTCATGCAAGAGAAATCAAACAATCCCTGTACTGTGGGGAGATACCAGAGATAACTGTGAATCTATAGAGAGATTGAAATGCAGAATTAGAATAGCGAAGCTAAGAGTGAATCCCAGAAGGACTTACAGGAATTTGCTAATGTGTGTTGTCAAAGCCAGGCAATTATTTGTAAGATTGGATCTTGAGAACACTTAGCCAAGGAGGGGGCTGGGGAACATAATTTTGGATCAGGCTGGATTTATCAAAATAGTTTCTACAGAGTTTCTGCATTTATTGAGCTAGTTTAAGAAGCCAGCTGCTGCCTCTGGTTTTGGTAAGGCAAACTTGCTAAGTGATATTGAAAGACCAAAAACCACTGTCCATATCTAGAAGTACTGTTACAGACTTTGAGATACTGGAATTCTGGATTGGTGCTTTCCTGGGCATCTGTTCATCACCATGGTTATCATACTGAATGAGCATAGTGTATTGAAAGGTAGCCAGACGTGTGGAAAGTTATGATCTGCATATATATCTGTCAATGAGCCAGGAAACTACTAGAAATGAAATAGAATTGTTGTGGCCTCTTAAAGAAAGAGGAAACTATGTATATGGTTTACAAGCACAAATATATACCGTGACCCTTTCATTAGATCTTCACAAACAGAACTGGGAGATCTTTTTTCCCATTGCAACTTTATACTTGGTAATGAGAAAGAGCTGAAAATTTTAGAAAGCACTGGGTGCAACATGTTTCGTGCTACTGTGGCCTGCTGGGAAGAGTGGGAGCTTTGAGGTCCAGGTGACAGAGGAGGCCTGATCTGACCTCAAACCCATCCTATTTTTCATCTCCTCATATTCTGAGAGTAATAATCTGAATAGATATTCTCTGAAAATGGACTATATTGTAAAGGTCATTACTGAGGGAATGATCAAGAGGAAGCTGCGTGAAACTCTTCTCCCTACAAAAATGATGACATATTCTTGGGAAATGCAAAGATATTAGTGCACCATCAAAGACATAAAAAATAAAATATAAGTCAGGGGTGGTAATTTCCAAACCACCCTTGTTCAAATTTTCAATTTAATCTGTGAAAATTCCAGAGGAGATTTACAAAATTACAAGATTATTTGAAGTTAAAAAAAAAAAGACTCCCAACTGTGTGTACTATCCCTGAAGTTACTGCCATACTGGGATAAAGTAATGCAGCTCCTGGGGATTGGTATCAGCTATTGAAGTAGTGTATTTTTCACAGTAAAACCAATGGTATCCTTTTACTATTTGTTTTAGTTCTCTTCCTTCTGTAACAGATTACCACAAATTTAATGGCTTAAAACAACAAAAATCTATTATATTCTAGTCCTAGATGTCATAAGTCTGTGAGCAAGCCTGTTCCTTCTTGGGAGAATCTGTTTCCTTGCCTTATAGTCACAAATTGCTCTGACCTCTGCTTCCCTAATCTGACTCCTAGTCTGACTCTGACCTTCCTGTATCCCTCTTATAAGGATTGTTGTGATTATATTGGGCCCACCTGGATAATCCAGGATATCCTCCCATCTCAAATTCCTTAACTTAATCGCTTCTGCAAAGACTTTCTGCCATATAAAGAAACATATTCACAAATTCTGGGGATAAGGATGTGTACATATTTTGGGGTCATTAGGCAGTCTCCCACATTCTTGTGTTCTTGCTCAGAGAGTAAGAGTTTTTGCTGTATAGAGATGTTTAAATAGGAGTAATACAGCAGTTAAGGACATTTTATCTGTATTTCACCAATTTTGTCTGTGTTTCCAAAGTTTGAATATCTGGCGGCTTATCAGGATATTTCCTCTGAAGTAAATGAAATACTGTTCTTTTTTGTTCTGCTCCCACAAAGAAGAACAAACAATATTTGGAAGGGTACTTAGGACTTTGAAACATTTAGATGTCCTTCTGTGACCATATATCATGTGAAATAAGAAATTTGTGTGTGCCCCAGAGCAAGACAAAGCAATACCAGGCTAATTACTTTTTCAACTGCTTTCAAGATGCAGCAAATGTGATGATTTCCAGAGAGTCTGTGAGAGAATGGATGGGGCTTTTCAAGCATCCTTCTCACACAGTTGGAGAGTCAGAGCCTAAATAGGAGAGAAAAGCCATGATCCTTTTGGTGACTAACCTCAGAGAAACCCCTCTTGACATGCTACCAGGCCCTGAAAAAAATTTAACAAATGACCATGAGACTTACAATGATGCTCAACTCTCATGTCAACACTGTGAGTTGAGAATGCTGTTATGAAAGATACACTTTATTCTCTAAGCCATTTACCAGTATGGTGATGTTTCTCTTGGAACCAGAATACAAAAGTCCAGGAATGAATGAGTGGGTGCAGGACTGGTGACTCAGTAAAGTACATTCTTTGATCGTCTCTAAAATTAATTCAGTTTTTAGCATTCTAGGCTCATCTTCCACCAGGGCATACACAAATCTTCACCATACATTGAAAGTTGATAATGTCTTAAAGGCATGTTAGTCATCTTATGCCATTAGATCTATAGACAAAAATTAATTCAAATCATTGGTAAATAGATTTTCTGTTAGACCAAGGGAACAGAGAAGAATATAAGATCTTGGTGGGGGTCGGGGGAATTCTTTCTAACTAATACAGCAATTGTTAATTTTAAAAGAAGACCCCTGAAGTGTTATCTAGGAAGGATCATCAGAAAATATGATCCTTTAAAATTAAGATTGAGGCAAAGTATTCCAATTATTAGATAAGTTGTTAGGCAAAAGGAAGGGGAAAAGAGGAGAAAGAGAACCATAAATATAAGTTATAGATTTGGATAATTACACAAGCAGATATATGCTATTTGCTTACTAGGTTACCCTAAATGAACAAAACCATATTTTCCCTCTTATTTATCCATACTATTAATAAAACTATACTGATTATGGTGACACATGGAATAGATTATGTCTAAAAAGAAAGAAAAAAAAAACAGGACAAGAAAAAATAAGCCAGTTATTTAAAGATGCTGCAGCTGCTTTAGTTAATTTGGGTTAGGTTACCTCTCTTTTGGGGAGATAAGAAGAAGGTTTATATATATGTTATATGATTAGATATATGATATACATTTATGATATATATGATAGCATGACATATATGTATATATATATAAATATATATATATAATAGAAAAGAATGCTACATGAGTTAAATTGTTGGTATGGAACAAAATGATGTTGTGTTTATGCTGAAGAACCAAGGAATACAATGGACGAATAACTTATTTTTGTGAGTACAACTTTCCTTCCACTCCCTTTCGGTCATGATGCTTCTTAGGAAACCATCCTGCCCCATTCTTGTCCAGGATTCATGACCCAAGCTAATCAAATTAACTCTCTGCTTATAAAAGTTAATATTTATGGGGAAGATATGACCTGAAACTTTGAAACTGGGCTCTTTTGTGAAACAGAATGAGGAAAGTGATTGTGGGTTCTTCTAAACACATCCTGTCTGCTCTGTTTACTGCCTCTTCTTAAATTTTACTAAAATTTTCTCAGCTACCCATTTACCTTCAAATAAATTTATTTTATGATGAAGTTACTTATTCTTTTGTTTCTAAGAAAAGTAGCTTTAACTTATATATGGATTATATCCCTAAAATTCCAAACATAAATGACTTATCCATGGATTAGTGTTTATAAAACATCTCAATTTGGATAAATTTGATGTTTTTCCCATTTGGACAAGAAAATTCTAACTACATTGAGCTGTGTATCTAGTCATTCTCTCTTCTTCTCTTCCTCACTAAAAAATATGCTTCCAAGCATGTTTTGGACTCCATGTATTTTTTTTTTTTGGCTTTTTTTCTTCTTGTAAAGTTCTGTCCTTCCATGTCTTCCCGTCAAATAACCATTCATCACCCAAGGCCAAACTCCCTTCTCTTCTTTCCAAGAAGAATTAGTTATCTCCTTGATTGTATTCTTTTTTTTTTCCTTTTTGCATTTTATTAAAAGGATCATATAATTTTTCTGTTTTATTCTGCCTATTGATAAATACATTTTGATTCTTTTTTTTCCTCTACCCTCCTTTCTTTTAAATATTTTTTTGAGAGGGCATCTCTCATATTTATTGATCAAATGGTTGTTAACAACAATAAAATTCTGTATAGAGGACTCAATGCACAATCATTAATCAACCCCAAGCCTAATTCTCAACAGTCTCCAATCTTCTGAAGCATAACGAACAAGTTCTTACATGGTGAACAAGTTCTTACATAGTGAATAAGTTCTTACATGGTGAACAGTGCAAGGGCAGTCATCACAGAAACTTTCGGTTTTGATCACGCATCATGAACTATAAACAATCCTTGATTGTATTCTTATATGCAAGATATACATATAAATTTTTATTAAAATTACATATGTGTACATTTGTTCTGCTCAATACACTCAATATACTGAGTTCCATGAAGACTTTATGAGCACGTTTTTCATTTCTAGTCTTTATCATTATGCCTCACAGAGACTAGATGGTCAATAACTTTATTTAACTGAGTATTTAAACAGGAATTGACCTATTTTTCATTTAAATAGGAGAACCAGAATTATTTTGAAAATATGTAATGATACAAGGGTTTTTAAAAATTACAAAGCAGCAAAAGAAAGCAGAAAAGGAGGAAAAAGAGTGATTTAACCTCCATTCACCAGTATTATGCATCTCTTAGTAAGGAGGAAAAGAGAAACTTACCTATATTAATAAATAAAAAGAAAGTAAAGGTGAATTACTTTCCATCAGTAATTGCAAGATTTCAGAGCAAGTTGCCATATTTTGATATATGTTCATTTTCATTTTTTTCATTGTGCCATATCTGAGGGGGAGCATTTTCAAAATCGGAGACAGAAGAGGTCCATGAAAACAAATGATCTTTCCTTGCTCTTTGGTTTGCTCTTTACAGAATGCTGGGCTTTTTTCCCCAACCAGTAAAGTCTACATAGCCAGAGGTCAGCACAACCAAAACAACAGAAGAAAGATGTAAGCAGTGGAGTCACTGACCCTGTGGCAAGAAGGTCAAGAGGGTTACCTCAGAGCAGATATGTTCAAGTGGAATCAGTGCATTCTAGGGACTGTGTGAGGTCAACCATTGCAATGAAGGAAAAATGCAATATCAACATCTCTCCTTCTAATCTACATCTATATATCTATGTATTAAAGAAGTTAAATTTCATATATAATTAATAGAAGGCTTGACACTGAAAGGCCCTTCAGTTAATCTGTCAGGTGACCCTGTGTTAAATATCTCAACATATGGAAGGCAATCTGAGTAAAGAAAGAGAAATCTAAGGGCTTCACAGGTTCACAGTCATTCTAGGTTCTTCCAGTTTATTGGAACATTGCAACTTACATATTCTAAATTAAGGGGATTTATAGACTATCTTATCTAATTTGAACTATATTTACCTCCACAAAAATGGTTTAAAAATATTCATTTAAAGACATACTGATTGAAAACTAAATGACTACAGGTATAAATAAATAATAGTACAACAGTGGAATAAACACCTTTACTTCATTCTCAACTATGTTATCAGTAACAGCGTGAAGTAAAAGGTTTGCCAGTGATGACCTAATCAGATATGAGTAGAAGTTGGGCAAAAAACAATTGGTAAAGATTAGTAGAGCAATACACATATATACATGCATATGATAAATTATTCCTCCCTCTACAATTATTTCATTGATAGAGTGTACAGTCCAAAAGTTGTCTGGAAATCATGGGCTTGGAGGACTGGGTAAACTGAGACCAGTTCTTGAAAAATGGCCAATGATGAAATACATTAATGAATACATACATAAAGTTTGGCAAAAAAGAAAAAGACTAAGGGGAAAGAGTAAATTATAGGACAATGAAAGACAGAAGTGGAAAATAAACAGACTTAATATAGTCCTGAGATCAGAAGAAACAGTAAATCAAGAGCAAAAGCAAACAATATTTCGTGTAGCAAAGACCTTGCTTTAAGACTTTTTATTGTTGCAAAGTGTATCTGTTAGCCCGTGAAAGATACATAAGAAATCGAAAGATAGGCAAAATTTGAAAATTTCAAGCTCCATTATCTGGCCACCGATGTTTACTGATTTATTCATAGCTAGTGTATTTTTATAGCAGCCTGGCAAGTAGGGATTAGGGGTATAAGATCAGATTCAAACAAATCTATTACCCTTGATCTTATCTGAAAGTTTGCTCTTACTGTCTAATAGCTATGCATGTATTATTATCCAATAATATGACTTGATCAATTTTAAGTTATGTATTGGATCTGCATTTCCAATTTAAAAGACCCCTCTTTTGAAGAAGACTAATCATATTCTTTTTTTGTAGGAGAATGACTGGAGCTCTGTGGGAGCTACAGTAAATGGCATCTTCTTTGGTGCCCCAGGAAAGAGCCCATCTTTTGTTTCTTTATTTTGAGCAGAAATTTCAACAGTAAGTAAAACTGAATACTTATCAAAAATTCTATTGTTAGTTGTTTCTCTAATAAGGATGTGTTTTAGAAGTGTTTAGAAGGATGGAGTAATCCTGGTGGAGTCTATTACATTTCTTCAACTTGAAGTGACATTGTTTTTTTACATTGTAATGTTTCAGACTGAGCCACATCTTGTTTGATGGCATATTATGACCACTGTTGGTCTGGTGACAAGTGAGATGTACTTATTCCCTATTTATTCATAAACTTGGTATTGTTCCTGGTTACTTGAACAGAAATATAACCTCTCCATATTTCAGTCCAAAAATGAAATTCCCCAGAAAATATACCTCCTCTACTTTTTGTAGAAAAAGCACAGAGCTACTGAAAATTTATATTCAAACAATCTAGCAATGTCAGCAATAACATCTACATACCCTAATATCTTCTAGAATACTTATCATTAGAGGTTCGTATTGCAAAGTTTATCTAATGTCTCTCCATTCTGGAAGAACCTATCCTAACAATAGAAGGCACTAAACTTTAGTGCATCTTGTCAAAATTTCCATTTCAATATGTCCCATGGTAATCTAATTACTTAAGATTGGGAAAAATTCATGCTCAGTGTACCCAAAGTCATTTCATAACATCAGTTGCAATAAAAATATGAGCAGAATATTTCATGCTTCTATTCTTTCTTGAGGATAACACCTTCAGTAATTTCCATATGTCATCCACTTAATATGACAAACAAAGAAAGTCGAGGATTTCAAGCACAATGTCAGAAGTGAAAGATTTTGATTGACTGGTACATTATAACTATTATTACATACTGTGGACCCAGGATGTTATAATAATTAGCCTGTCAAGTCAACTATAACTCTTCATTAGAAATGAATATAAAGGAGCAATTAGTCTCAGAACTTTAGCTTCATTAGGACATTTTATTTTTGCAGTTGGGTTCAGTTCAGTGTCTCTATCTAAAGGATGTATCATTTTCTAATAGAAGGTTTCACCTTCATTATTTTGATTACGTACTTGAGCAGCAAAATGTAAGGTTATGTAATAACTGGGTGAAAATTCTGAGTTATTTATAATTTGCCTTTTGAAGTTCATTATAAAAGAAAAGATTTTTCCCAATCCCTTTTCTTCATCTTTGCAATATCAGGCTGTGGACTCAGAATTTCACGCTGCTTGAAAGTGATTCTGTCCTCTGTGAATCTTATCTCTAAAAACACTGATACCCACAAAAATGGATGCAGTGGCTCTAGGACTTTATACAGCCCCCAAAACATTGCAAAAATAAATGTGAAATTTCTGTCTTTATGTAGTGAAGACAAGATGAATGACAATAATTGCCTGTTGGTAATCAATTCCCACTTAGACTGTGGACTGATTGTTCATGGTGATTGAAACCTGGCAGGTGAAAGTTACAGCACAGATCACAGAAATGATTTTGGTTCTGCCCTCTGTATTCCAATGAAATAAAGACAAGAAAATAATAACATTTGAAAATCAGCATCTCTCTTCATTCACTGACAAGTAACCCATCAGTTGGAAAATTATAGAGAGAAGTCTGTATGGCCAGCAATATTACAGGGAAACGTTGAACTGTAGACTAGTGATACAGAAATGAACTCTGAAAGGCAGCTCTTTTATCAACCCTTTCATCCTTACTCGATCTCAACATATGCAACTTTATATGGAAATGTCACGAGAATATACAAAAACTTTCACTGCTGACAAATGTTGCTTATAATAACTAATGATATTACTGCTGATGTTTATGTGAGCAATGTCGTGTAACGCAAAAGAGCATTTACTTAAGCAATCTGTTTGAATCATAATCCCCACTTCTCTCTGAGTTGGATAACCTTGAACAAACACATACACTCTTAGCTTCATTCACCATACATGTTAGTTTGCTAGGACTGCTATAAGCAGTTTGGTTTCAAACAACAGAAATTTATTTGCATACAGTTCTGAGGACTGGAAGTCTAAGATTAGGGTGTTTGCAGGTTTGGTTTCTTCTGAGGCCTTTCTCCTTGGCTTGTAGGTGGCCATCTTCTTCTCACGTGCTCTTTTTTTTTTTTTTTTTTGCATGTGCATCCTGATGTTCAAATTTCCTTTTATTGTAAGGACACCAGTCAGAGTGGCTTACAGCCTATGCTAAGGGTGTCATTTTTAACATAAATCAGCTCTTTTAAGGCCCTCTCCCTAAATACATGCACATTCTGTAGTATTAGGGTTTAAGACTTCAACATTTTAGGAATTTTAGGGAAACATAATACCATATCTACATAGGCCATAATACCCTATCTACATAATTGCAACAGTAGTATTCAAAGTCTTGGAGTTTTTCTGAGTATTTAATGAATCAAAACATATAAAGTGTCAGCTCAAATGTGTATTACGCATTGACATTTAACAGAATTTACTTTCTGCCATTCCTCCTTAAGCTAGATCATCTAACTCATGAATTTCTTGGGCTAGAGGCTATTCCATATTGGACCCAAAGTCAGAATCTGGTAGCTGAGGGTGATGATGAAAGAAAACAGTTGAACTAGTTCCCTAACTGAATCCTCTGTACCCTAAAAATTGTGAACCTCTGAAGTGGACCCAACAGGGAAAAAATGAAAGCATTTGGGCAGGCAGAAAAAAATGAAAGGAATCAGAAGACTTTCTTGTTAGGCCAGAGGAAGACATATTAGTCCTCCAGAGAAATTCATCAAGGCATAAAGGGCAAATGCCCTAAAGGTGAGCAGATCTAGTTGCAAGACAGCTCAGGGACACCAGAACCATAGTCTTTACTTATCTGGTATTAACTGGTATCACTTGATTAATCCTCTCTGAGAATTTCTTGTTTGCCCATCTGTCAATAAATTTATTTTATAACACATAGCCCATACTTGTTTATCTTTAACAGATATTGTTATATTTACCATATATTCCACTGAGGTCAAAATATAATAATATTAGACAGCATAACATAATGGAATGATAATGAGCACTAGAGTTAATATGTTCTTTTTCAATGCCACCTCTAGAATATACTCACTTTGTTAACTTGGACAAATAATTTAATGACTCTGACTTTCAGTTTGCTTTATTTATGCAAAGAGACAATTTATAGTTTGAAGTGAAGATACAATTAGACAATTCATGTGACATACCACTGCCACAAAGTAACCCAGCAAACAAATGTTGCCAGAATTGATTTTTATATGAAATTGTCATTTTCTTCTATGAAACTCATCAATAAACATAACTAATTGGTCCTTCACAGAATAAAATGTAAAATAGTTATTTCTTCAGTTGTCATCCTACTTCATTTAACACTGCAGCTCACCCTTTATTTCTGAAAATCCTTTGTCCCCTGGTATCACAGCACCATTTATTCTGAATATTTTTTATAGTCTTAGTTGCTTGTTCTTCCTTCATCAAGAATATACATGTAAATATCCATATTATCATGAATTTCAGTCAGGATTTCTGACTGTTTTTGAAAATGCTTCCCATGTTTTGGGACATTTTATACTGTATGAGTTGTGCATCTCTAAGGAGGAACACAGAAAACTTAGTCTTGTCTTTCTTAGAAGCTAAGAGAGTACAGGCATGAAAATAAGACTTAGAGTTAAGTGCAACAATGTGATACTTTACTGGGAAGTGAGGAACAAGACTGAGTGAGGGCAAGCATAGAGGCATCTAGTCTACAAGCGCAAGGCTAGGGGTCTCGCAGTCCATGGCCAGTCTGGTGGCACCAGTTGCAGTGTCTGGCTGGGTCTTTGCAGTCCATTCCTCAGGAGCCTTTTGGCTACAGAGTCTCTCAGCCTGGATCTCTAGCAGTCATGAATATTCTTTGTGCTACCTATTACTTTAATTTCATTTCTGTTTTAAGCAGTGTGAGTGTTTTCTCTTATTAGCAACTAAGATCAGTGACTGGCACAGTGTCCCTCAAATGGCTGCCCAGGACTCATGCTTTTTCTTCTGTATTCCATTTCCAAGTAAAACCTTTTCACAACTTCAGCTAGAACTTAGAAGGTAATAACTACCAAATACTTCTGTCTTTGACATCAGACATTTGAGCTTCACGCTATGTTTCTGCTTGTTTATTGGATATGTACCAAAAGTACTCAAACTAAATATATTAAAAACGCTACAAAATTTTGAATCATGCCCAAATCATACCCACAGTGAGATGTATTTTATCAGTCAAGTCAAATTTTTGTCCTATTGATTCTTCTTTTGTTGCCTCTAAATGTGACTGAGTTCAGGCTGAATCTCAGTTTATTGTCTATAACTGCTCTGTCCAATAGAATTTTATGCAATGATGGAAATGTTCCAAATCTATGCTGTCTGAACTGGTAACCCCTAGCCACCTGTGGCTACTGAGCATTTGAAAAATGGCTGATGCAACTGAGGTGCTGAATTTTTTATTTTGTTTAAATTTTATTGTGTAAAATTAAGTTCAGATAGCTACAGGTAGCTAGTACCTGCCATAGTCAACAGTGTTGTTCTGTATCATATCCCTCAGCTTTGGTTTAATTTGCTGATATAGCAAATTGTATTTCCACCCAGAAACCACTGATGGGAATGTTTATAATAGACTGGAGGCTTTTCCTCTAGGAATAAGCTTATTACATTCTCCAGGCCAACATTTCTGTGATAATTATTGGAGTATTAGCTATCAGCCAGCTCTGTGGCCACCTAAGTGTAGCATCTAGAATAATTATTCAGTCCTCCTGATAGGTACCAAGTAAAACAGAAGCAATAAGCTCCCTGAAGTCAAGATCTATGACATCTGTGTTAGCAGAGTTGATCCCCTGAAGCTACCAAGGATATAGACTTTTACATCAAGTGAGAGACCAGATGATTCCCTTGCTTTTGGAGGAATTGGTTTCGTTCCTGCCTAAAATAAAGTTGCTGGTACATTCCAAAGTTGGAACTGAGCCACTTTTTTAAAAAAAATGTAGTTTAAGTAACAGAATTCCTTAGTGTAGGCCCTGGGGGATGAGTTACAGGTTGTGTTACTTAGAACATCTGAATCAACACTTTGTAATTAGTTGTACTGTTGGAAACAGATGGAAGTTTGGCTAAATAAGAGATTTGACAATTTATTTCTCTAATGGGACCAAAGTCATATATACTTTATCATTCTATTGACTAAGGGATGGCAAAATTTCTCTCTAAAGAGTCAGACAGAAACTATTTTAGACTTTGTGGGCCAAGAGGCAAAGTCAATAATATTACATATGCAATTACTAATGAGATACTTTTAAACAATATACAGTCTCTATTTGTTGGACTAAGCATTGTAAAACTATGTTTGTATATTTCTTATTTAAGGACATTTGATTTTGTTGTCTTATTTTGTTTAGACTATCACTCCCTCATTTTATAATTTGCAGAGCTTAATTTATTTTAGTCATTTAGAGATTGTTATATAAGTCTCAGGTATCATAAATGCTATAAATTGTGGTGCCTTTCTTATATTTTCTCAGGAGCTTTGGAAATCTAATTGATAGGTTTAATTCTGTGGGAAGATTTTCTTGTGAAAATTTCCCCTCAGTCTTTGCATTGAACCCTTTGTTTTTTATAGGTTTGTGGGCACTCCCAGTCCAGACTCAGGTATTCTATCAGTGTCTGAAAGCTTCTGTCTCATAGTAATACAGTTGATATGCCAGACCTGGTTATTCAGCCAGGGAGTGACTTGACCCAAGCTCTGTCTGCAGTGATCTCTGCTGCGACCACAGGCACAAGGGTTGTGTCAGCTGTTTCTCCGGGCAGTATTCCCAGCGCATTTTCAGCCTCATCCTTCAGCTGTCAGTCTTGATGTAGACCTCTGCCGCCCAGGTATTTTGATACCTGCTACCCAAGTGCTGTGCCACTATATGCCCACTTTACTGCTGTGAATTTATAGTCTATGGAAACTATTTTTGTTTAGGCTGTGGTGTTTTACTTCATAATATTACAATTTATTTGAATACTTTTGTAGAAATTATCATTATTTAGTTCTGTGCAGGGAGAATTCCCAGTGTATATAATTCCCAGTATATAATTACTCTTCTCTTTTCATAGTGTAATTCTCTTTGAACTGCGTTCATTCACAGATGAACAGAAGTTCTTCTGACCAGTTTCCTGTAATTTCTCTGCTCTAGTTAGAGCCTTCTTGCCTTCATGGCAGATGTAGTGGTTTGAACTATTCTTGTGTAAATATCTGTCACAAAAACTATGAGTTTGGCATACATTACCAGTGAGTTCTCTCATTTTCAGATCATACTGTGCATAAAGAAAGTGTGGCTCTACCCTACATTCTTTTTTTTATAACAGTTTTTTTTAAAATAAGGATAGATCCACAGGGAGTTGTACAGAGTTGTTGGCCTTCTTTGTAAATGTAATATAGTACTGGATTTTCTTGCAAAAATTTTGTTGCTATCTTCCACATTCCCTTCTGAATATTTGATGTGCATTTGTACATAAACATACCTGGGTTCTCAACATATTTGCTTAAAGCTCCAACTTACTCAAAACTTTCTTTTAATGACCAACATTATTTTTCAATGATATAAATTAAAATTAGAAAAATTTCTGAAATATTTACTATAAAATCATGTTATTTCTGTATTAGATATACAAAATTAAACTTTATATGATACACATACATACACACACACACATATAAGCACACACATGCATACACAGGATGTCTTTGGAATTTGCCAGGTCAAAAATATATTATAGCATAGTTTTTCTCAAAATGGGAATTACTGTCTTATAGAAGACTTGGACAGTGAGAATACCACTATTTCCTGTGGACTTTTGAACAGAAACACTAGGATCATCTGTCTTCTTTTTATCCTGGTCCTGGCTCATTTTCTTAATATTATTTGCCCTGTATCTTATATGTTTTCTTTTTGCTTTACCATTACTTTCTCTAACTTCTTTCCCAGTATTCATTGTTAACTTAATTACTCTTCTCTTTTCGTAGTGTAATTCTCTTCTTCCATCTCTCCACACAAGCAGGCCACAAACCTAAAATAGCATTCATTTATTCATTCATTAGTGAATACTGCATAGGTATGTCAATAAATAGGTATTATGTTACTAAGTCCCACACTGAGCTAGTAACACATAATTGAGAACATGTCCTGAATATCAGCAATAGCTGATGCCCTTTGCTTCTAAAGGGTTTTTATGTCTTCCTTAACTGAATTTTCTACCAATATAATGTAAGAAAGAAAAAAAATGGAAAGGAAGCTTAAACAAAAAGGCAGAATAACATGAGATTGTTTTTTAAAGGGAGAAAAGTTAGAATAATTAATTTTGTCTACAATTACACTCCTCAGTATAAAAATCTAATAATATGCTTTGTTTCCAAAATGTGGTTCATAAAAGATACCATTATGCATTGTTCTTAGATTTACAAATATTTAGAAACTCTTTTAGAAATATAGCAAATAAAACTTAAAAATGATATACAATTTCTCAAAATCATATTTGAAAATTTGCTTCAAAAGTTGCCTTTATAAAAATTATCTTAAAGATAAACATAAAACATCTCAATAAATTTCTAATACACATAAAATATTTCCCTTTTTCTCTTTTCTTTTTGGTTCCTGCAGCCTTTTAATTGCATTAACAAATAAAGCCTTGCAAAATGGCATTGCGCCCTATACCCCAACCAGAGAAAAAAATTGGAAATGTTTATCACAAATAAAAGATGCTTTCCTTGTATGTAGTGCTTAAATTGCTACATGGTTTGTTAATGCAAGGATAAAATTCTATTCTGAGTGTATTTACTTGTTTAATTGTTCACTTATTTATTTCTCTTCTGACCAGTTTTTTTTCTTCTGAACTCATCTGAAATTTTTGGTGTAACAACATGTGCAAAGGAAGTGTTTCTGCCATTAATTTATTTATGAGAAAAGGCTCTTTGAAAAAAAAATACTTTCTTGAAAAAAAAAGTGGTATACTTACAAATTTTTACAGTGGCCTATGAGTTTATATAACCTATACAACATGTGAGATTAAAAACCTTGTTAGATTAACCCAGTTTCCAGGGAATATAAAAAGACATGTAGGACAGGCTAAATGTATTTGTGTAGGACATAGTTGTTAACAACTGTGCACATCTCAGCAATATCCTCTTTGCTGACATAGAAAAATACCAGAGGCCAGCATGCTTCATATCAGTACCCACTGATAATATTCTGTACTTTAAGAAAAAACACAAAAGAACACAAAAGAGAAGAAACAGACCCTCAAGTCACTGTTCATATAATTCTACTTTCATCTATTACCTAAACTAACCACAGTCTACACCGCATGGCCTTTCTACCCTATTTTTGTTGCCAATTCGTTCTGATTGACATATTAAATCAAAATGGATAACTGAATAATAAAATACTAGTTTTTCTGTGTGTATAGACTATTCAAACCTTTGCCATCTAAAACCACACTTCTCTAAGCTGTCTTTTGCTAATCAATCACTGTGGGTGACCTCTCATAAAAAGGGTAAAAGTTATATAATGGCCACACCTAAGAAATGGAAAGGTGTAGGGTAATTCATTTGAGAAAAGATAAAATATATCCCTTATCCAAGATCCATACCTCACTCTGCTATGAGCTAATGAGTCATTTTTTCTTGAGGTTCCTTGACCACTCTATTGCTTATGCACTTCACAACTGTGGTAACTCAGAGCTTCAAGGGTTTTTTTTTTTTTTTAATTATTATTTTTTATTGAAGGGTAGTTGATGCACAGTATTACATTACATTAGTTTCAAGTGTACAACACAGTGGTAGAACATTTATATACATAATTCTAGGTTCCAGCTATCACCCTACCAAGCTGTTACAATATCTTGACTATATTCCTTATGCTATACATTACATCCTGGTTACTTATTTATTTTACCATTGGAAGTCTGTCCTTTTTTTTTTTTTTTTTTTGTGAGGGCATCTCTCATATTTATTGATCAAATGGTTGTTAACGACAATAAAATTCTGTATAGGGGAGTCAATGCTCAATGCACAATCATTAATCCACCCCAAGCCTAATTTTCGTCAGTCTCCAATCTTCTGAGGCATAACAAACAAGTTCTTACATGGAGAACAAATTCTTACATAGTGAACAGTACAAGGGCAGTTATCACAGAAACTTTCGGTTTTGCTCATGCATTATGAACTCTAAACAGTCAGTTCAAATATGAATACTCATTTGGTTTTTATACTTGATTTATATGTGGATACCACATTTCTCTCTTTATTATTATTATTTTTAATAAAATGCTGAAGTGGTAGGTAGATACAAGATAAAGGTAGAAAACATAGTTCAGTGTTGTAAGAGAGCAAATGTAGATGATCAGGTGTGTGCCTGTAGACTATGTGTTAATCCAAGCTAGACCAGGGCAATAAAACATCCACGTATGCAGAAGATTTCTCTCAGAACAGGGGGGGTGAGGTTCTAAGCCTCACCTCTGTTGATCCCCAATTTCTCACCTGATGGCCCCCCTGCCACTGTGCCTGTCTTAGGTTGTTCCTCCCTGCTTCAAGGGTTTTTTAATGTTTCTCTCTCTGTGTCTCTTTTTAAATCACTAGCCATTGATCTAGGAAGTCATTCTAGAATTCCAAGCTTGATAAATTTTAATGGACTTTTAATTACTTTATACAATGCCATATTATGAAAGAGAGGCCTTAGATTATTAGGTTTTCAAATTTTTTCTCAAAGATATGAGTCTTTCCATAGAAATGTTAGAAGGATATGCCCCTCATAAAGTAGAGTTCCTGATGTGCTTCCAAAATGGGATGAAAAGAATAGACAGAAGTATCAAAATATACAACAGAGTAAATATTCATATAGTCCTGGAAACTGTCAGTAAAGCATGATTTTTATTTATGGTAATGTACGTCCAGTGATAGGGAAGACTTGGGGTCTGGTATTATTCCAGGAATGCATTTGGGCCTGAATCACAAGAGATTCATCTGAACCATCATCTCCCATCAGGGATGACCATCATCTCCCATCATGGGTTAGATGAATGGATATCTCCAGACATCCAAGGAGCAACAGCTGAACTTTAGAGAAATCCATGGATAGCTGTAGTCCAGGTGTAACAGGGGCAGTGTTTTGTATCTAGAGTAGGAAAAAGGCCTCAGGTAAGAGGAAGGGTGTTGTGACAATAAATAGGCCACTCAAATATTAGCTTAGAAAGTGACCCCCAAAGTTTAGCCCTGACTACTAAGTGGAACATAGTGTGAGACTTACAGCTCAAGAGTTCACAGTATGTTAGCCTCCAAACTTTTCAGAGAATCTACATGACTAAGGACTAGTTAGTAAAAATTGAAATTAGTTTGGGGACCATAGTTGAAATCTAATGCTAAATACAAGACATAGGGACGTGGCCAAGGGTGAGGAATGCAAGTAGGAAATTCGGTTTGGGGAACAGTGTAAGAACCAGTGCACTACTGTGCTGCTGCTGCCTCAAGTCAGAGTAACTTAACGTCACTCTCAACTTCTGGTGAGGTGGAAGTTGCCTTTGTTTCTGCTTCTGTGAGGCCTGTTTGGCCTGGGAAATGGAGTGATACTGAACATGAAGGAAAGGAGTTTAGTAGCGTTAAATGTGAAGAACTGAGGGTGGCAAAGTCAGGAGATAAGAATGTGGCAAAGGCTTATCAATCAAGGGTGCTTTCAGGAATTCATGGGCTCTGGGTTCCTCTTCCTCACTGCACATGTACGGATAGCTCACTACTTGTTTTATAGATTTATATTGTGAATTTGGGTAAATTGCAATTAATTTATATGATGTAATATGAATATTTTAGTTGTGTATTTTTTAAACTTTGCACTTTTATTTTCTTATTTTATGTTTTATGATTTTACTGTCTTGTGTTTTCAATTAGTTTGGTTTTTCTACAGGCCCTTTAAGTCTTTGAGGACTAGACACTGTGCTGATAGTCTAATGACAAAAATATCCCAGACTAAATAATTAAGAATCTGTAGTACCTTATCTATGTGAACAGTATATTTTCCCCCTCTTCCTTTTAGTACACCAGCCCTGTAATAGGAAGTCCATGTGTGTTCAGCTCCATTGTCTATAGCTGATACAATGTCTTATGGATTATAACAATAAATGGCCTACCTATCTAATTTTCAAAATTTTGCTGTGTGTTTTCACATGTTTTTGTGCCTTCACAGACACTCTGATGGAAGTTGGTAGGGACTCATTATAAGTTGCTAGCCCAGTGCTTCCTCAAATATAATTCCTCTTGTTTTCTCCATCATCATTACTGCCAAGGTGTCCAGTAGGCCAAAGTAACAGTACTTAAGTGGCTCCTGGTTTTTAGATTTCCTATTCCTTCTCACCTTGGCTGCAGAATCCTTAGGTAGGCAAGGATTTGAGAGAGCTAGGGAGGCAGTAGGTGACAGCAACTTGAAAACCTGATGTTCAAGCCACATTGTCTGGATTCAGATCCCAGCTTGGTTTTTTACTCAATGTACAACATTGTAGACTCAGAGCCTTTGCTTCTTCATCTGTAAAATGACATCATTGAGAGTGTGCAATAAAGTGAAACGGGGGCAGGCCTTGAAACAGCACCTGCTCTGGAGTAACTCTATAGGGATTTTATTATTGAACTCTGAACACCAAGAGTATAATCTTACACAATTGCTTTGAAATATGCATTCAGGATTATTTTTATTTCACCTGGACCATATTTACAGCAATAGAAGCCAAAGACATATTCCTCTTCTAATTTTCAAAGATACTGATAGTTATAAAAACAAGCAAGTACCAAATACTGTGGTTTATTATTGTGGTTTTAAACATTCCTATCATTGAGTGATAAAACAGTATGAATCTGGTGCCTCAATATAGTTTAAATCAAAATTATGTTGATGATCAATCAAGACACCATGTGTTTTAGTTTAAAAAAGATTGCAAGATGGAAGCTGAGTATATAACTATTAGAGCATTCACTGTCAGTTAACCAAAGCTCACCTCCCCGTGTGGTCAGACTTAGATTAATAATTATTATTACAAGTGGTGCCGAGCATTCTGAAAGCAAAAACAAGTGGCTTTGTTCAAATATTTTTCTGTGATTTTTCTATTCTTTATTGATTTGGCATAGCTTATCTGTTTTAAAAATTGTCATGTTTGTTTGTTTAACACTTTCTTGTTTGGTGCCTGAACTTTGCTGCTCTTGATGGCACTGGGCTAGAAAGATGAAAAATACAGAACAGGATCTTTAAAATCCTAAAAATACAAGTTTGTATGTATTGTTTTTGAAGTCAAGCAGGTGCTGGGAGAAAAGAAAATAGTATCCTTGCTGTCTCACTGTCGACAGGAAACCGAAGCCAGTGGCATGGAGAATGAAATCCCGAAGTCTACAGACTTGTACACATCTCTTATTTATAACAATACATCTACATTAGGCAAGGCCTATCCAATTTTTTATGACTTAATTTGGCTCTCTCTCTGCATTTATAATACCAATGTACTAACTGTCTTTCAACATACATCCCTGAGAAAGGAAATAGAAAATAAAGCACATTATTCAGTAGGATTTTATTGTGTGTCGAGGGTAAAAAGCAGGCATGTATAAATGGAAACACATCTGAAAGCCTTCCCAACTGAAATCTGGCAGGAGGTAAAGCACTTCATTAGGATTTGTAACATTGATGGGGAACTGCTTCACACAAAGTGCTACATTTGCGAATAAGGCACAAAATTGAGTGTCAAAGAGATGTAAGACCATAGCATTTTCATATCATTTTGCACAAAGTACTCCGTTGGAACACTGTATCTCAGCAACTTCAAGATTTAGATTTCATAAACTGTTGGTAGAGATCACCACTGAATCTTCATTTGGTTCTGAAATAAGACCTCTTTGTAATGACACCCTATGAAGGGCACAGCTGACATCCCAGAAGTCAGTGGGCTTTTTACTGATATATACTCAGAGAATTACTGCCAAAAAGTAATCCACATTCTGTAAATTTTAAATAGAGACATTGATATATCTTAATGTTATAATAATCGTAAGTTACATGTCACTTGGCAAAATGTCTGGTTAAAGATAACATCAAAGTTGCCTTTTAATTCAGGATCAGATACGTAAAAAGTAAAGGCTTTGATCTTCTGCTTATATTGACTTCCATTATTGACAGGTTTATTAGCATGTAATATATATGTTTTTTTGCTGAGTTACAGACACACAACTTGCAAGCACCTTTTAAAACAAATCAATATTTAACTGTCTCTTTACCATCCTCTTCCTCCAAACCACTGTTCTTCCCCGCTGACATTTTTTTTCTGGGTAACAGTCAAAACCATCAGGAAGATCTTGTTTTAGTTATATTTGTAAATACCACCACTTGTTTCATTTAAGATTTCTCATGGAAAAAAGCTGTAAATTTAATTTCTTGTAATGTTCAGAGTGAAATAAAGATTGGCTCCATGAGACCTTACTTTCCCCACTCATCTCTTACAGAGAAGTATAGGACCTGATGTGTTTCCTATTGGCTTTCGACTTAAGAATCCTATATATAATTACTGTACTCACTCATGGTTTGGATTGCATACCCTGCTATAAGATTTTTTCTACTTATAATTATCCTTTTCTGAAGGATACCTATTTCCACTGTGTCTTCAGTATGAGCTCCTCAAGGACAGGGAGGATGTTCTGATGTTTCTGTAACCCAAAGAGATAAAATTCCTGTAGCATAAATGTGTTGAATTTTATTTATGTGAATATTAAAATGTAATCTTTTTTAAGGAAAACTTATAACTATATTTATAAATTGTGTGGAGTTAAAGAGATTCAAAATAAAAATGACTTGAAATAAATTATTTGAGAGAACTACATATTACCATTATTTCTAGATATCAGTTTGGGCTTAGTTTTAAGTTGTTCTCCTGTGACTTTGAAACTTCTCTGCAGTTAAGAATCACCCTGGATGCTTGCCAAGCACATATTCTACAGAATCAGAGTATATCACAGAGAGATTTAGTTTGTGAAATCTTACATAGGGGTAATTGTTGAATAATGCTTAAGCAGAAATACTGAAATGTGCAATGAAAGAAGAAACTAATGTGAAAGCATCCAGGAATTGAGGAAGAAATAAAAGTCATCACAGAAGTAGATGGGAGCTGCCTCCTCAAGGAGCACCAAAGGTTGAGTTCCTGGGATTTTTCATTAGAAAGAGAAGCTAACAGACCCTGAAATCCTCCACTGACCGGGGCTCCACTAGAAGCAGATGGAGTGTCAGCTTGGAAAACCAGATTTATTGAAGGTCCCTTTTCCTTTCTGTATCACTGTGAATCACTCCTAAAATCTGGTGGGGCATGATTGAAAGGACAAGGATGGAACAGAAGGTTATTGAGAATGTAGAAACTATAGGTCTTTCAAAACCTACTTCCATGAAAAGAGAATAACCATAAACTCAACAGCACAACTGGAACATAGGAAACCAGATGCTCAGCAGGTACATAACCTGAGCAGAGTGCTGACAAAGGTAGTGATCTTCAAAAACACTTAAGGCAGCTGACTATGAATAAAACCCATCTCATTCAACTTGTTTTTCCCATTTGAATTTTAATAAACAAGCTATACTCTCTCTTTTTATTCTTTCATATCTCTCTACTCAGTTTGTTTCAGTCTCTCACATGTAAAATCATTCTTTTTAACTTTTTTTCTCTCTACTTTGTCTTTACAATAGGTGATAAGATAGTTTTTCTCATTGCACGTTTGAGTGAATAAGCTACTGTTCTTACAGCTGATACACATTTGAGGATTTAATCCTTTTTATAATATTTACCAAGTGCCAGTAAATTTAATAGACCACATTGTGTAGGGCACTGAGAGGAGAAGAGAGAGACTGTGGCCCAGTGCTCATCACAGGAGCAGCAGTGACAAGCAAAGGGCAGTTCCTATTTTGCCTAGTGTCTAGGTAGTAAGGCGGAGTCTCTAGAGCATCTGAAGAGTACCATTGATGGGATAACCCAGGAAGTGATAGAACCATAAAGGAGACAACAAACTCAGTTATGGAAAATGCTTTATTGGTATCTATTGCTACATAACAAAGTGCCCCCAAACATAGCAGATTAAAACATGGATTAAACTAGGGTTATACCAAGATTCAACTGGGGGATGATTTGCATCCAAGTCTAATCACAAGGTTGATGGCAGGAATCAATTCCTTGCAGCTGTTTGTCTGAGAGCTTCAGGCTCTTGCTGGCTGGTGACTAGGGCCTGCCTCATTGCCTCCCATGGTGGGCTCTCCATACTCACCTCACATGTTAGCTGGCTTCCATCAGAGCCAGCAAACAGAAGAGCAAGGGAGGGTCATCAAGACAGAAGCCAAAGTCTTTTATTTATACATATTTGTTTTAAAGTATAGTTACCCTTGTTTATATGATACACAATATTATATTAGTTTCAAGTGGACAACATAATCATTAGACAGTTATCTACATTACTAAATCCTCACCCCAACTAGTGCAGTTACTATCTGTCAACATGTTATGGAACTGTTGATTATATTCTCTATGCAGTACTTTCATCTCTGTGACCAACTTATGATTGAGATTTTGTGCCTCTTTATCCGCTTCACTCACTTCTTTATCACACCCACCCAAGCCACCTCCTCCCCCTGTGGTAACCACCAGTCACTTCTCAGTGTCTAAGAATCTATCGCTGCTTTATTCATTTAGCTTTATTTTTAGATTCCACATGTAAGTGAAATCATACAGTATTTGTCTTTCTCCACCTGACTTATTTCACTTAGCAATATACCCTCTAGGTGCATCCATATTGTTGCAAACAGCAGAATTTCTTTGTGTTTTTCTGTGGCTGTATAGAAGCCAGCATCTTTTTGTAACCTAATCTTGGAAGTGGCATCCATTATCTTTGCTTTATTCTATTTTTAGAAGTGAATCATTAATGGAACCCACAGTGGAAAGGAGGGATTACATAAGGCCGTGAGCACCAGGAGGCAGGGAACACTGGGAAGTCATTTTAGAGGCTGCCTACCACAGGTGCTAGTAACAACTATCTAAGGACAATAGGACATTAAAAGCCCTAAGTTTTGATGTAGAATCAGGCATAATAATGAACTGCTACATATTAGTAGTAAAGATAGCAGCAGTGGTGGTAGCTGCAGTAAAAGTTGTCAGAGCAGCAATAACAGTAATAGGTCCAGAGATAATAGTGATCTAAGAGAAAGAAAAATACTACTGGATAATATAAAATCTATTGCCTCCATGCTCTAGGGAGAGGGACTGGGTTCATTTCAGAGGCAGATGATTTTGATGTGTTGGAAAAAACTTGATCGGTATTTTCGTTGTGCTGGATGAAGGCCTTTGGACTATGTTTGGAAAAGAATTTTACATATTACAAGCCAAAACTTGTCAGTATATTTGGAAATCATTTAAGTTTATTGAGACTAGGATGCAGAAGACAGAAAAAGTAAATTGTTCAGCATGAAAAAAAATAGATCAGGAATGTGAAGTCTTACCTAGAAAAGAAAAATCATACAGGAGAAACTTTGAAAGGAAAATAGACCTAAGGAAAAGGAAGCACTTTTAAATCAGTATTTAAAATTATCCGTAAGTCCCCATATATTTAATCAGAATCATCTGTACACAGCAGCTTGTGCGAGAGGTACATAGAGGAAATGCAGGGAAAGTGGGCAAGGGGTGAGTGGTGCAGAGCGAAGTCAGCATCACAGTAGCCGTGAACAAGGCCTGGGATCTGGGCAGGGAAGCAGGCTGCTGAGCGAACAGCTCAGAATCACGTTTAGAACATTGTCAGGTTGCCTTCAGTGTCTTACAGATGAGACCAGAGTCCGTACCCAGTGATATCTTAGATCAGACTGTAGTGCTCTGCTGCTCAGGGTGAGAGTAGGAGGGTAGATCCAAGGTGTTATGACTGAAAATGTGGCTTGAAATCCAAGGTTGAAGTAAAAGTAAATGTGATCTGACACAAAACCCCAGAACACTGAGAGAAGAGTGAGCCAGCTCTCACTGGACTGGCTTGGGAAGCTAGGCTACAATGACTGACAGAATTCATCACGGACCTTTCTGGACATGGGAAGAATTCTGTGCCTTAACAAATAGCATCTCCTTATGTGGCTCCACCACACCAATCTCACATTGTGTGTGAGGAAATGTTCTGAACTCTGCCTTCTGCTCACCAATTATGCCACCTTAAAAAAAATGATCTCCAGGTTTTACCAACTCTGATTACCTTCGGGACTGTGTCTTCTACTCTTACAGGGTGGTTTTAATCTTAAATTTTTTCAGTCATTTTTGGTAACTGTAACATATATCCAATATATGTTATTGTTAGGGAAACTCAAATTACATGTTCTCTTGAAAATCATGTACAATTCTTTTTAAAATGCCCTTTATATACTTGTTGTTCTTTAGCTATTTTAAGAATAACTATGTTTAAAGTTTCAGAAAGGATGGTTTGTAACTATAGTATAGTTTATTTCACATATTCATTTTGTGATTCATTTCTTAATGTATTATACATCAGAATTTTGGGATATTTAGATATAAAAAATAATTTAAAAAAAATTGGGAACTTGGGAATATTAGCTCCTGCCTCCTGGCTGGAGCAATAATTGGTGAAATGAACGCATGCACAGTTCATGTGATTTCAAGATACTGAAGGAAAAAAATAGAGAACAAGTGTGGAATAAAATCAGAATTGGCTGTGTTTCTGAATCTTTTTCCTGCTGAGGGAATATAGTTGTTGTTCTGTACAACAGGGACATAATACAGTATTATACACAAGTGAAAGTTCTAATAATGTTTTCTTTTTTGGATTAGCAGTTAAGCAAGCATAAACATTTATCAAATTGTGAAGAAAAACAGACTAAAAAACAAATGAAAAATCATACTAATTTCAGTGCAAGGGTGGAAACAATGAACAGACAATGAATATAGAAACACTTGAGCTTTCCTATAAAGGGAAGATAAGAGAAACAATGTATTTAATTTACTAGTGAGGGAATTATGCAGATGAGTACTGAATTTTCTTTGGAGGACTTACAATTAGATACAGATTACAAAATACAGGCAGCAATCACACCAGGCTAGCATCTGGGAACTAAGACTAATAATCACAACACAGTTGTATAAGTTTTAACAGATGTAAAAAACTTAAGGGTTTAATACAACATCCATTTATTATCTCAGGGTTTCTGTAGGTCAGAAGTTCAGATACTGGTTATCTGAATCTTCTGTTTAGGACTTACCAGGCTGAAATCAAGGTGGTACTTCAGGTTCCATTCCTTTTATGTGGTTAGGGTTCTCTTCAAAGCTCATATGGTTATTGGCAGAATTCAGTTGCTTGCTCCTATAGGTTTGATGTCTCTTTTTTCTTTTTAGCTGTCAGCTAGAACTACTCTCACCCCCTAGAATCTTCCTCACATCCTCCCCATGTGGCCCCCCTCATAGGCAGTTCACAATGTGGTTATTTCTTAGGGCAGCAAAAGAGTTCCCCTTTTTAAAACTCACCTGCTAAGTTTAGCCCCACAATGGGTAATCTCTTTCAAAAGCAACTAGAAACCTGGAGTTATATGTGAAAACTCCTTTACCTTATTCATGATTAGTACCCTAATGACAAGAGCAATATTTCATCATATTCACAGGTTCTGTCCACATCGAAGGAAGGGAATAATTCAAAATATATACATCAAGTGGGAGCTGTATTAGAATTATGGCCACCACCATCTGCCCTCTGACCCCCGAGGATTCATCTACTTCCCAAGTGCAAAATATATCCACCCTCCCTCAAAATTCTTTTTACAATATTGGCTCAAATTCCAACATATCATAATCAAAATCTAAATCTTATCATACCTTTAAGAGTCCAAAATCAAATCTTGTATCATCAGTTCAGAGTACAAAATATCATCATCATCTGAAGTATTGTAAATCAGATTAAATTGAAGCTCCTGGTTGTAATCTTTTAGTGTATCTCCTTGGGGCACAATTTCTGTCTATTTCCCCCCACCCGGTCCCATCCATAGGCTGTCTAACAGAAACTTTCTGTCTAAAATAGAAACTTGCTTCTTCTTCCATTTTTACCTTCCACTGACAAATAAAATTATATATATTTTAAGTATATACTTGATTTAATATGCATATACATTGTGAAATCATTATGAAATGATTTAATATGCATATACATTGTGAAATGATTACCCCAATCAAGTTAATTAACACATCTATCATGTCACATAGTTGTCTTTGTGTGTATGTGGTGAGAGCACTTAAGATCTACTCTTTTAGTGAATTTCAAGTATACAGTGTTATTAACTAAAGTCACCATGCTGTACATTAGCTCCTCAGAACTTACTCATCTTAAAAATGATAGGTTGTACCCTTGAACAGCATCTTCCCATCTTTCCTACCCATACCCCAGCCTGACAATTAACATTCTCCTCTCTGTTTCTGAGTTTGACTTTTTTTTTTTTAATTCCACATATAAGTGAGATTTACAGTATTTGTCTTTCTCTGGTTATATTTCACTTAGCATAATGTTCTCTAATGTCATCCATATTTTCACAAATGGCAGGATTTTCCTCTGTCTTATGGCTGAATAATATTCCATTGTATATGTGTGTGTTTGTGTATATGCATACACACAATATATATTAGTCTTGAATATAAAATTAATCTTAGATATTAAATATTAAGATTAATATCTTAATGTATATGTCATATATATATATTTTATATGTATCACATTTACTTTATCCAGTCATCACTTCCAGACCAGCATAAAACCATCTCTCTGAAATCTCTTGTAAAGGACGATCTGATTAGATCAGATCCACGAAGATAATATAACTTATTACTAATTCCAAGTCATCTAATGGAGGGATCTTAACTACATCTACACAATTTCTTTTCCTGTATAATGTAATCAAGAGAGTGACAGTCCATTATATGCACAGGTCAAGGTCAAACTTAAAAGGATTGATAATAGAAGTAAGTGTGTATCAGGCTGTGGAAATCTTAGAGGCCATTTTACAATTATGCTCATTACAGTAGGATATAAAAATTAAGATCATTTCCCCAAAACTATTTTAAATTTGATGCATGTAGACAGAGAAAAGGAGACATATTTCTTATTTTTAGATAATTCAAATATAATTCCAAATATTCTCAATAATGACTTATAGGGTATGTAACTTGGATTAAGAGAGAAGGGAAAGGGTGTGTAGATGGCATGATGTGGAAGAAATTACAGCATCCTGTATTTAATCAAACTATATATGTATGGGAAAGACCAAAGTGGAACAAATAAAAGCCTAAATAATTGTTGTACTGTAATATTTAAAAGAAAAGTTGGGCAGACATGATAAATCCACAGTAAGGGTTAACAGAGTGTTTTGAAAGGATGCAGGAGAGGAGAAACAACTCTGTAAGGGCTAATGAATGCCAAACAGGAGTTCTTAGGAAAAGGAAGGAGGAAACAGATGCATTTAATTTTTTACCAAAACATTTATTTATTTATTTACTTACTTATTGAAGTAGAGTTGATACACAATATTATATTGGTTTCAGGTATACAACACACTGGTTCAATAGTTACACACATTATTAAATCCTCACTCCCACTAGTGCAGTTACTATCTGTCAACTTAGAAAGGTGTCACAGAATCATTGGCTATATTGTCCATGCTGTACTACCATCCCTGTGACCAGCTTATATTATATTGAGAATGTTTGTGCCTCTTTATCCCGCTCTCGCTCCCCACTCACCTACTCCAACCCCACCCCACGGTAACCACCAGTCCATTCTCAATGTCTGTTAGTCTACTGTTGTTTTGTTCATTTTGTTTTGTTTTTAGATTCCACAAATGAGTGAAATCATATGGTATTTGTCTTTCTTTGCCTGGCTTATTTCACTTAGCTAAAGACTGACCCTCTAGGTGCATCCATGTTGTTGCAATGGCAGCATTTCTTTTTTTTTTATATATAGATTACTTTTTAAAAATCATTTTGTTATCATTAATCTACAATTACATGAAGAACATTATGTTTACTAGACTTCCCCCTTCACCAAGTCCCCCCCACAAACACCATTACAATCACTGTCCATCAGGGTAGTAAGATGCTGTAGACTCACTACTTGTCTTCTCTGTGTTGCACATCCCTCCCTATGCCTCCCACCACCCACATTATACATACTAATCGTAAGGTCCCCTTTCTTTCCCCCCTCCTTATTCCTCCCTTCCCACCCATCCTCCCCAGTCCCTTTCCCGTTGGTAACTGTTAGTCCATTCTTGGGTTCTGTGATTCTGCTGCTGTTTTGTTCCTTCAGTTTTTCTTTGTTTGTATACTCCATATATGAGTGAAATCATTTGATACTTGTCTTTCTCTGCCTGGCTTATTTCACTGAACATAATACCCTCTAGCTCCATCCATGTTCTTGCAAATGGTAGGATTTGTTTTCTTCTTATGACTGAATAATATTCCATTGTGTATATGTACCACATCTTCTTTATCCACTCATCTACTGATAGACATTTAGGTTGCTTCCATTTCTTGGCTATTGTAAATAGTGCTGCGATAAACATAGGGGTGGATCTGTGTTTTTCAAACTGGGCTCTGGCATTCTTAGGGTAAATTCCTGGAAGTGGAATTCTTGGGTCAAATGGTATTTCTATTTTGAACTTTTTGAGGAACCTCCCTACTGCTTTTCACAATGGTTGAACTAATTTACATTCCTACCAGAAAGGTTCCCCTTTCTTCCCCAACCTCGCCAATATTTGTTGTTGCTTGTCTTTTGGATGGTGGTGATCCTTACTGGTGTGAGGTGATATCTCATTGTGGTTTTAATTTGCATTTTTCTGATGACTAGTGATGTGGAGCATCTTTTCATGTGCCTGTTGGCCATGTGAATTTCTTTGGAGAACTGTCTGTTCAGCTCCTCTGCCCATTTTTTAATTGGATTATTTGCTTTTTCTTTTTTGAGGTGTGTGAGCTCTTTATATATTTTGGATGTCAACCCTTTATCAGATCTGTCATTTATGAATATAGTCTCCCATACTGTAGGGTACCTTTTAGTTCTTTTGATGGTGTCCTTTGTTGTACAGAAGCTTTTCAGCTTGATATAGTCCCACTTGTTCATTGGTTGCTTTTGTTTCCCTCTCCCGGGGAGATATGTTCATGAAGAAGTCACTTATGTTTACGTCTAAGAGATTTTTGCCTATGTTTTTTTCTAGGAGATTTATGGTTTCATGACTTACATTCAGGTCTTTGATCCATTTCGAATTTACTTTTGTGTATGGGGTTAGACAGTGATCCAGTTTCATTCTCTTACATGTAGCTGTCCAGTTTTGCCAGCACCATCTGTTGAAGAGACTGTCATTTCCCCATTGTATGTCCATGGCTCCTTTATCATATATTAATTGACCATATATGTTTGGGTTAATGTCTGGAGTCTTTATTCTGTTCCACTGGTCTGTGGCTCTGTTCTTGTGACAGTACCAAACTGTCTTGATTACTGTGACTTTGTAGTAGGCCTTGAAGTTGGGGAGCGAGATCCCCCCCACTTTATTCTTCCTTCTCAGGATTGCTTTTACCATTCGGGGTCTTTGGTATTTCCATATGAATTTTTGGGCTATTTTTTCCAGTTCGTTGAAGAATGCTGCTGGTAATTTGATAGGGAGTGCATCAAATCTGTATATTGCTTTGGGCAGGATGGCCACTTTGATGATATTAATTCTTCCTAGCCAAGAGCATGGGATGAGTTTCCATCTGTTAGTGTTGTCTTTAATTTCTCTTAAGAGTGTCTTGTAGATTTCAGGGTGTAGGTCTTTCACTTCCTTGGTTAGGTGTATTCCTAAGTGTTTTATTCTTTTTGATGCAATTGTGAATGGAATTGTTTTCCTGACTTCTCTTTCTATTAGTTCATTGTTAGTGAATAGGAAAGCCACAGATTTCTGGGTGCTAATTTTGTATCCTGCAACTTTGCTGTATTCTGATATCAGTTCTAATAGTTTCAGAGTGGAGACTTTAGGGTTTTTTATGTACAATGTCATGTCATCTGCAAATAGTGACAGTTTAACTTCTTCTTTACCAATTTGGATTCCTTGTATTTCTTTGTTTTGTCTAATTGCTGTGGCTAGGACCTCCAGTACTATGTTGAATAACAGTGGGGAGAGTGGCCATTGTAAGAATATAGTAATTTATCCTCCAATTACCCCATGGTCCCAAGCACATAAGGTGGTGAGAATTTTGCCTGGGCTTACCCCCCTTATCTCTAAACATCTTGACCCCCCCCAAGGGAACAGGCCTAGCAGAGCCGCCACAATAAAAGGCTCAATACTCTGCACCCTCTCTGCTCTCTCTGCTCTCTCTCTCTGTCCTCTCTGTCTCTCTGTCCTGATGCTCCCTCTCTCTCTCTCTCTCTCCCTCTCTCCCTCTGGGGGCAGCCACTTTCTCTTTCAGATAATAAAATCTCTTGCATGGGCCTGTGTCTCCTGAGTTGTTCTGGGTAAGGAGGGTCATGGCGAGATACCCTTTCAGGCATCCCTGTCTTGTTCCTGATCTTAGAGGAAAAGCTTTCAGCTTCTCACTGTTCAGTATGATGTTGGTTGTGGGTTTATCATATATGGCCTTTATTATGTTGAGGTACTTGCACTCTATTCCCATTTTGTTGAGAGTTTTTATCATGAATGGATGTTGAATTTTGTCGAATGCTATTTCAGCATCTATGGAGATGATCATGTGGTTTTTGTCCTTCTTTTTGTTTATGTGGTGGATGATGTTGATGGACCTTCGAATGTTGTACCATCCTTGCATCCCTGGGATGAATCCCATTTGGTCATGGTGTACGATCGTTTTGATGTATTTTTGAATTTGGTTTGCTAAAATTTTGTTGAGTATTTTTGCGTCTACGTTCATCAGGGATATTGGTCTGTAGTTTTCTTTTTTGGTGGTGTCTTTGCCTGGTTTTGGTATTAGGGTGATGTTAGCTTCATAGAATGACTTTGGGAGTATCCCCTCCTCTTCTATTTCTTGGAAAACTTTAAGGAGAATGGGTATTATGTCTTCCCTGTATGTCTGATAAAATTCCGCGATAAATCCATCTGGCCCGGGGTTTTGTTCTTGGGGAGTTTTTTGATTACCGCTTCAATTTCTTTGCTGGTCATTGGTGTGTTTAGATTTTGTGTTTCTTCCTTGGTCAGTCTTGGAAGGTTGTATTTTTCTAGGAAGTTGTCCATTTCTTCTCGGTTTTTCCAGCTTCTTAGCATATAGGTTTTCAAAGTTGTCTCCAATAATTCTTTGTATTTCTGTTGGGTCCATCGTGATGTTTCCTTTCTCGTTTCTGTTTCTGTTGATGTGTGTTGATCCTCTTTTTCTCTTAATAAGTGTGGCTAGAGGCTTATCTATTTTGTTTATTTTCTCAGAGAACCAGCTCTTGGTTTCATTGATTTTTGCTATTGTTTTATTCTTCTCAATTTTATTTATTTCTTCTCTGATCTTTATTATGTCCTTCCTTCTGCTGACTTTAGGCCTCATTTGTTCTTCTTTTTCCAATTTCAATGATGGTGACATTAGACTATTCATTCGGGTTTGTTCTTCCTTCTTTAAATATGCCTGGATTGCTATATACTTTCCTCTTAAGATGGCTTTCACTGCATGCCACAGAAGTTGGGGCTTTGTGGTGTTGTTGTTGTCATTTGTTTCCATATATTACTTGATCTCTATTTTAATTTGGTCATTGATCCATTGATTATTTAGGAGCATGTTGTTAAGCCTCCATGTGTTTGTGGGCCTTTTTGCTTTCTTTGTACAATTTAGTTCTAGTTTTATACCTTTGTGGTCTGAAAAGTTGGTTGGTGGGATTTCAATCTTTTTGAATTTACTAAGGCTCTTTTTGTGGCCCAGTATGTGGTTTATTCTGGTGAATGTTCCATGTGCACTTGAGAAGAATGTGTATCCTGTTGCTTTTGGATGTAGAGTTCTATAGATGTCTATTAGGTCCATCTGTTCTAGTGTGTTGTGCAGTGCCTCTATGTCCTCACTTATTTTCTGTCTGGTGGATCTGTCCTTTGGAGTGAATGGTGTGTTGAAATCTCCTAAAATGAATGCATTGCATTCTATTTCCTCCTTTAGTTCTGTTAGTATTTGTTTCACATATGATGGTGCTCCTGTGATGGGTGCATATGTATTTATAATGATTATATCCTCTTGTTGGACTGAGCCCTTTATCATTATGTAATGTCCTTTTTTATCTCTTGTTACTTTCTTTGTTTTAAACTCTTTTTTGTCTGATACTAGTACTGCAACACCTGCTTTTTTCTCCCTTTTGTTTGCATGAAATATCTTTTTCCATCCATTGACTTTTAGTCTGTGCATGTCTTTGGGTTTGAGGTGAGCCTCTTGTAAGCAGCATATAGATGGGTCTTGTTTTTTTATCCATTCAGTGACTTTATGTCTTTTGATTGGTGCATTCAGTCCATTTACATTTAGGGTGATTATCGATAGGTATGTACTTATTGCCATTGCAGGCTTTAGAGTCATGGTTACCAAAAGTACAAGGTTAATTTCCTTACTATCTAAGAGTCTAACTTAACTCACTTAGTATGCTGCTTATGAACACAATCTAATGGTTATTTTTTGTTTTTTCCTCCTTTTTCTTCCTCTTCTACACTTTATATATTAGGTATCATATTCTGTACTTTTTGTCTATCCCTTGATTGACTTTGGGGATAGTTAATTTAATTTTGCAGTTGCTTAGTAATTAGCTGTTCTACTTTCTTCACTATCGTTTTATTACCTCTGGTGACAGCTATTAAATCTTAGGAACACTTCCATCTACAGCAGTCCCTCCAAAATAGACTGTAGAGATGGTTTGTGGGAGGTAAATTCTCTCAGCTTTTGCTTATCTGGAATTGTTTAATCCCCCCTTCAAATTTAAATGATAATATTGCTGGATAAAGTAATCTTGCTTCCAGGCCCTTTTGCTTCATGGCATTAAATATATCATGTCACTCCCTTCTGGGCTGTAAGTTTTCTGCTGAGAAGTCTGATGTTAGCCTTATGAGCTTTCCTTTTTATGTGATCTTATTTCTGCCTCTGGCTGCTTTTAACAGTCTGTCCTTATCCTTGATCTTTGCCATTTTAATTACTATGTGTCTTGGTGTTGTCTTCCTTGGGTCCCTTGTGTTGGGGGATCTGTGGATCTCCATGGCCTGAGAGACTATCTTCTTCCCCAGATTGGGGAAGTTTTCAGCAACTACCTCCTCAAAGACACTTTCTATCCCTTTCTCTCTCTCTTCTTCTTCTGGTATCCCCATAATGTGAATATTGTTCCATCTGGATTGGTCACACAGTTCTCTTAATATTCTTTCATTCTTAGAGACCCTTTTTTCTCTCTGTGCCTCAGCTTCTTTGTATTCCTCTTCTCTAGTTTCTATTTCATTTATTGTGTCCTCCACCATATCCACCCTGCTTTTAATACCCTCCATCGTGCTCTTCAACAATTGGATCTCTGACCTGAATTCATTTCTGAGTTCATGGATGTCTTTCTGTACCTCCATTAGCATGTTGATGATTTTTATTTTGAACTCCCTTTCAGGCAGAGTCACGAGGTCCATATCATTTAAATCTTTCTCGGAAGTTGTATTAATAATTTTACTCTGGACCAGGTTTCTTTGAGGTTTCTTATTTGTATATGGTGCCCACTAGTTTCCAGAAGATCTATTCTGGAGCTGCTCAGCCCCTGAAGCAATGTTGGGGGTCGCAGGGGAGCAGTATTGGTGCCTATGGGGAGCAAAGAGCTGTTACCTGCCTCCTGGCTGCTGTGCCTGTCTCCACTGTCTGAACCAGTGGGCCGAGCACACAGGTATAAGCTTTTGTCCCAGAGCAGCTGGATATGGATCCCTGCTTTCCACAAGTAGCTGGAATCCCAGTCTCCCCAGGAACTCTGCCTGTATTAACTTTCCAACCCGGTTGTCATGCGAGTCTCATGAAAGCACCATGAAATGTAGGTTTTTGCTCCCAGAGCAGATCTCCAGAGCTAGGTATTCAGCAGCCCCAAGCCTTCCAACTCCCTCCCTGCTCAGTTTCTCTTCCTCCTGCCGGGGAGCTGGGGTAGGGGAAGGGCTTGGGTCCAGCCAACCCACAGCTTTGGTACATTACCCTTTTCAGTGAGGTCTGCTCTTTTCTCCAGGTGTATGCTGTCTGGCGCCATCCTTTTTCCTGTTGCTCTCTCAGGATTAGTTGTCCCAACTACATTTTCTAATTGTATCCAGTTTTAGGAGGATGCCTTTGTCTCTCCTCTCATGCCACTATCTTTAATCCCAACTCTGGATTTCTTTTTTTTTAATGGCCAAATTATATTCCATTGTGTACATGTAGCACATCTTTATCCATTCATCTATTGATGAATACATTGGTTGTTTCTATCTTGGCTATTGTAAATAATGTGGTGATAAACATAAGAGTGCAATAGATCAGTGGAACAGAATAGAGAATTGAGACATAAACTCATGTGTATATGGTCAATTAATATATGATAAAGGAGCCATGAATATACAGTGGGGAAAAGACAGCCTCTACAACTGGTGTTGGGAAAACTGGATAACTACATGTAAGAGACTGAAACTGGATTATTTAACTCCATACACAAAAGTAAACATGAAATGGATCAAAGACCTGAAGGTAAGTCATGAAACCATAAAAATCTCAGGAGAAAACACAGGCAAAAATCTCTTGGATATAAGCATGAGCAACTTTTTCCTGGATACTCCTCCTTGGGCAAGGGAAACAGAATAAAAAATGAACAAGTAGGACTACTTCAAACAACAAAGGACACCATCAACAGAAAGGCAGCACACAGTATGGGAGAATGTATTCATAAATGACTCATCTGATAAGGGTTTAACATTCAAAATATATAAAGAACTTATATGCCTCAACACCCAAAAAGCAAATAACCTGAATAAAAAATGGGTAGAAGACCTGACCAGACATTTTTCCAAAAAAGAAATACATATAGTCAAGAGGCACATGAAAAGATGCTCTACATTGCTAATCCTTAAGGAAATGAAAATAAAAACCACAATGAGATATCACCTCATACCAGTTAGAATGGCCACTATCTGAAAGACAGGAAATAGAAAATGTTGGCAAGGACTCAGAGAAATGGGAACCATCCTAAACTGTTCATGGGAATGTAAATTGGTGCAACTGCTGTGGAAAGCAGTATGAAGGTTCCTCAAAAAACTAAAACTAGAAATACCATTTGATACAGTCATTCCACTTGTAGGAATTTTCCAGAAGGAAACAAAATCCCTGATTCAAAAACATATGTGCACCCCTATGTTTATCGCTGCACTATTTCCAACAGCCAAGATATGGAAGCAGTCAAAGTGTTCATCAATAGATGAATGGATAAATAAGATGTGGTACATATACATGATGGAATATTATTCAGCCATTAAAAATAAATAATCCTGCCATTTATGACAATATGGATAGACCTATAGGGCATTAAGCTATGTGAAATAAGCCAGGTGGAGAAAGACAAATACCACATCATTTCACCTATTTGTGGAGTATAAAAAGCAAAACAGAGGGAACAAAATATCAGTAGACTCATAGACACTGAGAAGAGACTAGTGGTTACCAAGGTGAGGGGTTAGACTGGGGGTGGGGCTAAAGGGGCTCAAAAATTATCAATCACAATATAAGTTGGTCATGGGGACAGTAGTACAGCATGGAGAATATAGTCAATGGCTCTGTAGTATCTTTATACATTGGAAGATAGCAACCACACTAGACGGGGTGAGGATTTAATAACTGGGTAACTGTTGAACCACTGTGTTGTACATTTGAAGCCAATGTAAGACTGTATATCAGTAATACTTCAATTAAAAAAGAACAGATTCTTACTACTTTATGCAAGTTTTTCAAAAACTTGAAGAAGAGTGTAAAAATTTTATCACAACATCACATGCAGTAGCAGGAAACTAGAGGCAATTGTTGAAGTAGTGAACACATAAAGCATAAGGATCCATAGAATAGAATATCTTGCAGGAGTTAGGAGCAAAGGACCAGAAGGCCATGGGATCAAGAAAGCTAATTTTTATTAAGATGGCAGATATTACAAGACATTTGTATGCTGATGGGAATAATCTAGCTGAAAAAAATTGATAATATTGCAAAAAGGGGATAGTACAGGAGAAAGGCAAGAAAGAATGGATTGAGATGTAGAACTGGAGGGTAAGAGTGGGGTGAGGGATATCAATGGGGAGCAGAAAAAAAATAAGATTGCATATACATTTTTCGGAACAGGGATTTGGTTTTCTTCGGATAAATTCCTAGAAGTGGAATTACTAGGTTGTATGTTATTTCTGTTTTTCATATTTTGAGGAACCTCTGTACTGCTTTCCACAGTGGTTGCACCAATTTATGTTTCCACCAATAATGTAGGAGGGTTCCCTTTTCTCCACATCGTCACCAACACTGTTATTTCTTGTCTTTTGGATAGTGGCCATTCTAACTGGTGTGAGGTGATATCTCACTGCAGTTTTGATTTGCATTTCCCTGATTATAAGCAATGTGGAACATCTTTTCATGTGCCTCTTGACTATATCTATTTCATTCTCTTGCATGTAGCTGTTTAGTTTTCCCAACACCATTTATTGAAAAGATTGTCTTATTGTATATTCATGACTCATTTATCATGTATCATTTGACCAATAATGGGTGGGTTTATTTCTGGCTTATATATTATTTTCCATGATCTATGGGTCTGTTCTTCTGCCAGTACCATACTGTTTTGATTACTGTAGCTTTGTAGTAGTGCATTTTTAGGTGGAGTTTGCTGTAAGACACAAGGCTGTGTTCATACAGTATATTTAGAGAACAGTAGAGCAGGGTATGAGGCATATTGGGACTGGCAGAATATTAGTGTATGTTGTGTTCAGATTATGAATGATCTCTATGCCATTCTTCACAAGTTAAATATTTTCATGTATGCAGTAGCTCTAAACCTCTTTAAGCAGTAGAAACATTTTCTTTAAGCTTCTGAAATATTTTCAACATCTCATGGAACTTGGAATAGGTCAAAGCAAGGTTGTACTGATGTTTGGAGGCTCTTAGGGTCCCACCTGGGAGATGTTTCTTATCTCAAAGACAAGAAAAGATAAAGAGATAAAACAAAGTTTAAGTCTGGATGCAGAGATTATTAAATTTCTGATCTACTAAGTACATTCATTTGCTTGGTACTCTGGAGACAAATAAAAAGAATAATGTTATGTACTAGGTCTTTTGTTGTAGGGGCTACTTAGCTCCTGACAATCATCTGCCCAATCTTGTCTGATGATTGCATCTGGTACCCAGGACAAGCTTCCAGACACCTTAGGTGGCCTTGTGTGGCACTTCCTACCTGTAAGACAATATTTGATCTAGGAGTAGAAAACCAATTCAAAATAAGACAATGGGATTATCTTTCTCAGAATGTTAAACTTTGAACAAAGAGAGATTAAAAGTACTTGAGGGTTCTTGACTGCCTCCTAGAAGAAAAGTGGACAGAGGCTCACAGGTCAATCCAGCCTGCTGCCTGTTTTTGTGTTTTTACATTTTTTAATGGTTGGAAAAAAAATCAAAAGAAGAATATTTCATAGCACATGAGAATTCTATATTAACATTTCAGTGTACATACCTAAAGTTTTATTAGAGCATGGCGACATGCATTGTTTGTGTATTGTGTATGGCTTTTTCATACCACAATGGTAAGTGTTGAATAATGCCACAGAGACTGTATGGACCATAAAGGTTAAAATGTTTTCTCTCTGGCTTTTCATGGCATAAAGTTTGCTCTCCTCTTCTATCCTAGAGGAGAGAACCATCAGTATTAAAAGCTATCCTGATTCAATCTCTTATTAAGTCTTGTTTGCCCAACTGTTCCTTTGATGACATGAACTATTTCAGTGTCTTGCATTAAGGTCGCTGTTTGTTTGAGCTAACAAAGTCAGCTTTCATTGCTTTCAACCAGAAGGACATTAACTAATATAATTATCTACTGACTTTGTCCAAGAAATCCATTAGCTTTGCATAATTATAGAGCCAGATTGACTATTTCAAGTAAATTTACAAGTGAATTAGTAAAAACAAACAAGCAAAATATTATTTAAAAAAATACCCATTACAGTGAAAAAATTGCTTCATCTTAAATGGACAGCTAAACTTATTAATGGAATTTATATTGTATGAATGATTAACATGAAATTTTAAATTATTTCCATTTTCAGAAAGTCAGTGATTTCTGGGGATCAGGATTTGAATGGAAAGCTTATGGTTCCAAGTGGTTTCTGTGAGGACCACGTGGAGGAACAGCAGGTGTGACATGTGTGCTACTCTGAGCTGGACTAGGGGCGAAAATAGCTTTGTCATCTGTGCTTGGCTTTTGTGAACCTTAGTGACTCTTCAGATCACCCTGCTTGAAATTCTTTTTTTCTTATCTTTTTTTTTTTTTTTCAGTCTGAGTTCATTTTTCCACAACTAACTGATTGCCAGTGGGCTGCTCTTGGCCTGTACCTACCCACCCTGATGAGCGTACACATGCCAGATCCCAGTCCCTTTCCCTGCCTGCTTCATTCTCTCATCAAGACACCATTATGCTGCTTGATTGATTTGTTCTAATTTAATTTCATGGCACAGATTATTACTTAATCTTTTCACTCATCACTCTTTGTCAATAAACCTATTGTAAGGATTGTTCATTTGATTGTTTTCTTTTTCCTGATAAAGCAACCACATTCTGATTTAATTTCTCACTCCAAACAGACTGAACCATATAGTAAGCCATGTAAGTGGTACATTTGCTAGCACCAGAGATGACCTCCCACATCCTAACACAACTGCCTTTCCAATTCCCCAACCCCGAGTCAAACATGTCATCTATTTCTTTGCTTAAGCTTCTTCTGAAGGCAGAATAAGGGACACACAAAACATGCAGTTCCCAGTGGTACCAGTTGATGATGCTTACAAATGTACCACTTAACACTTCATAGAGTCCTGGAATGTTTTTAGATTTTAAAAAAGAAGAGGAAGAATTACCTTAATTCCCTGAGAAAGTCATATAGGTACTTGTATGGATTTCTATCTGATTATTATGGGCCTGAGACCCAAAAATATTAACTAACCTCTCTCCATGGAGAGTGCAGTTGCTTAATGCAAGGTGTTATTTCTACTTCTCCCTGCTAAAAGTAGGCCCATCCCTCCTGGGCTATGGCAAAAAGAGGGTATGTCATTAAAAATGAGCTGTCAGGACTGCTCCTATCCTAGAATCTTTCACCTAAGACCAAGAATGAAAATGTTGAATTTCTTTCAGTTCATAATGCTGGATTTCCTTCTAAACAGTGATGCTTAACAAAGTAATACAGCAAATTTTCCCAAGTGAACACAAAACAACATAATTTATTTCCTGGCCAACCTGACCAGGAGGAACAATAGATTGTAATAGGAAGAATTCTGATACATAATGATTTGGCTATAGACCAACTTTTAAACTCCACTTTACAGTTTTTTTTTGTTTTTTTGTTTGTCTTATCCAATCCAGTTGCACCCCAGCATCCTCTTGGATTGGTCTAAGGTTTTTAAACTTGGAATTGTATTAAGTGCCTTTTTCCTTTTTAACTTTTCTTAAATCCTTTTAGTATAAAAACTAGATCTTTCCTTCCCATTATCTCTTGCTAATGGTAGTTGGTTTTAAGATTTTTGTTTTGGTAGAGGCATAGTTTGATTAGATTAATTGTAGACATGTCCATTCATTAAAAAAATACCATGAGACCAATTTAAAAATTTTTCAGTATTATTCTCAATCTCAGGGCCTTTGTTTTATTGAATGAAACACTGGACCATATGAAATTGTCCAGGTTAAAAATGGAGAGCCCCTAGATGTCTCCTTCTCAACTCCTTTCCCTATAGAACTGTACCTGTCCTGTAAGTAATTCTGACCAATGCCTCACAAAACATTATTTTAGGATTCTCAATTTTTGTACACTTGAAGAACCAAGTTACTAACTAACCTTCCCCACCTTTATATCTGGAGTTGGTCAGGTCCTCAGTTTATGACCTCATCTGTCACTTAACTAAGATATTCGAGAGTTATGAGGTCTATTTCCTAATAATCCCTACTTTCTCCCCCACCTCCCGCCCACTGCCATTTTATGTCTCCTCACTTGTCCAATCTCTGTGCCATATGTGAGAAAGATGTGCTTCTCCTTTCATCCAAAGGCAGAAATTTTATTTCGTGCTTGACTCTATCCAGTATATTTGAATAGAAGCGTATCCCATCTGTTAAAAGCATCCACTATTGGCCTCAAATCCAGCCTCTCCACCAGCTTGATTGCTTCAGTCCATATAGTGCAGTATCTTTCTCAGCTGGATACTAGAACTTAATCTTTTCACCATAGTATGCTCCTTTTCAAGTTCAGTAAACTTTTACTCAATACCTATTACCATATATTCAAGTGAGTCAAAAGCATCATTGCTTATCAGGTGTGACCATATGTATGTTCACTAAAAAATAAAGAATGAAACAGTGATATGCCATTGATTGTAAGACACATTCCAATTTCAGAGATGTTAAATTATTCAGAATGTGCATTTTAAAATTGATGAAATATGCATATGCTCAGCACTGAGGGGTTCTGGAGATATAGAAAGAACTATGATCATGTTGCTGCTTTTGAAAAGCTCATGGACCTGTCCTTTCAGTCAGAGTGATCATTCAACAAAGAAATTGTTGAAAATTGAGCAACAGTATTTTATTGCACAAAGACAGTTAATTTCTGATTGTGTTTGCATTTTATATGAGTTTTATTGATCAACTGCTCTAAATGCTTCAGAACAATTTTGGTCTATACTTACTAATTACAGTTATCCTAAGTCATACTTCTAAAGCACTATACTATTCACAAAGAATGATCTGACTTCATATGTAAGCAAGTTATGATATTCACTTAACCAAGTATAAATAGCAAAGTAAATATGCTATAAATAAATTTTAAAAGCATTCTAGTTCCATGTATAAATATCAGGACTTTGACTCATTTTTATTACTTAAGGATAATGGAGGATAAAGGTATTGAAATTAGCCAATTATAAATTTTGTGGCAACAGAACTGTTGTCTTAGATAATGGTTTGGAAAAGATGGAGATTCTTCCACATGCTGGAAGAAATCTTCAGTGAACATTGTACCCTATGTTGACTCTGACTTCAGTTAGAAAGGAGATGTTAATGTAGGTGTAATGATTAATCTCACTGTCCATGGTTGAAAAAGAAATTAGAAATTCCTGTTGTTTCTACCTTTCTCCCCATTGCACATACACAGAAAATAAGCCATGTCTTTATATGGTACAATTCAATTGAAATTGGATTGTTCACAGACTGGCTGTGCTTATATTAATCCTTCTCCTGATACTGCTAAGTACATGAATCCGTTTTGTTTACTGGTATTTGTGACAATCCTGGGCTAAAGTAGAAACTTTACTGAGAAATAAGGAATGTATACCCATGAGTAAAGTCATGACATCAAAGGAAGGGATTAGCAGTGGTTGAGATATCCTCTGTAGAGTCTCCTTCATTTCCCTGGAACCAAGGTGAAACTAAGAAAAGTTTGAAACTGGTTTGAAGCAAGAAAGTATTATGAAACAAGAACAACCTAAATTAACATATTTTTGTCATATTTGACCGAGTTATCCAAGCCATTACTAAGAAAAGTGTAAATCAATTTAAAATTAGATTTGACTATAGAGTATAGTCTATACTTAGCTGCTAGTAAAGTATAGCAGAACACTGCTTATACTTTTTGAAGTATGTGTCTTTGAACACTGTGTTTCATTTTAGAAAATGCACATGAAGTTTGCATTTTATCCCAGGCCATATTAGACATGTTTTAGTATAAAATTAATGTTTCGGTTGTTTTATCTGCTCAAGGAGAAAGGGCCAGTGTACAGTCATTCTCTGAGCTTCAAGTCTGAGCATCCACCAAGAAACTATGATAGGACCACAATCTGAGACTCACTTCTCAGGCACTTAGTAATGTGGGCAGAGAGAAAAAAATACCTAGTGTTGAAAACGACTTAAGCCAAAATATACTAAAGTCCTAATGATTTTAACTATTTGCAAGTGTTGCTGTGATAGGTAGAAACGAATTAAGTCATACATAGTGTTTATTTTGATAATACTGTTGAATTCAAGAATTGGGGTACTGTTTGGAGTCACACTACATCCCAGCCTACATTATGTGGCTCTGAAAGGTGATCTGAAAAAGTATTTACAATCTTTTTAATACTTTGTTTGGTATATCACCAAATCTCTTTTGCTTCTTACTGAAAAAGTAATTCAAATAGATTTCACTTGACAGTGAATCACGAATATCATTAGTGTACATGAGATATGCACTATGAGTGACACTGTATAATTTATGTCCTTGTTTTACCATTTGCAAAAACTGCTGAGACAAGAATACCACTTACTTTCTGTCCAAAGTGATTTGATTCATCAAGCATCTACTTTATCCCCTGTTCACATATTAAGAAAGTTCAATAATTCTTTTGAACCTCTATACTGTTTGTCACTTTCTGAAGGATAGAAGTGGACAGGCAATGAAAATATTGAAACAAATTAACAGCAATTCAAAAATTGATGTATTAAATTTCTACATGTGGCAATATGATAGACTAGACATTTTGAATAACCTTTCCAGTGTAAACTCCTAGATATTGGACAAACTACAGCAAATGTTTAAATGAGTTGTTGAAATATATTCTGAATAATTTTTCTCTCTTCTCTAGCATTTCCATCTTGTAATAAAATTACACATATATTTGGCTTGATACTGTGATAAGTAGAAATGAATTAAGTCATACATAGTGTATATACCACAAGTCACTGAGACTCTCCATATTTTTCAGTCTTTTTGCTCTCTGCTCTTCAGACTAAGGACTTTATATTGATATGCCTTCAAGTTCAGGAGATAATTTATTTTGCTGTCTTCATTGCTGTTAACCCAGTTATGGATAAAGTGAAGGTTCCTGTGGCCAGGATTTTCACCTGGCCCTGGTCAGCTGACTCACTACACAAGTGTGGGCAATACGTTGTTACTGACTCTGTGTAGAGCTCCGTCCAGTGCTCTAGTAGTGCTACACAGTGGCTCGGCTGTAAGGCTGCAGGACAGCAGAGGCTGGAATGGTGGCAGTGCCAAGGACAGAGACTGAGATAGGTGCAGAGGTAGAAAGGCCCAGAGACAGAAACTACAGACTCGCTCTGAGTAAATGGTATTCTAGTGATTGACCTGCCACTGTGGGAATAAAGTTGGGTATAAACCCTTTCACCCCAAGAATGTTCCACTGTCATTTCTTTGGTCTCATTGAATCTATAGTGAACTTGTCTGGGGCTGAAACCCATTGGCAAGACACCAGTCAATGAAATTTTCAATTCAGAAGTTAAATTTTTCAGGTCTAGATTTTTGTTTTAATTACATTTCTCCATTTAAATAACATGCTTTTCACTCAGTATGATCTTTTCCTCTAACGTTGCAGATATGATAGTTCATTCAAATTTAGTGTCTCCTAATTTAAACATCTCAGGAAATTCTTAATCTTTTCTATTAACTGCTTCTATCCTTGATTATGAGTTGCATATTTCTGCTTCACCACATAAAACCTAGTAAATATTTATTTTATAATGGCCACTTGAGTGATACATTGTAAGGTGTCTCAAGTGTGTCTTCTTTCTCTTAGGAGTTTTGAGTGGTGTTTTCACTGATGGTTAAATCATTGGCACATCCTTTTGCTCCTTTAAGGTAGATTTAATTCTTTGTTAGAGTGAGTGTGCAATGGTTTGAGGCTCAGTCCTGGGAATACCCATTAGTCCAAACAGTTCTCCATGCTATTAGGCATGCCTTAGTTTGGTGGTTTAATCTGAATGTATGGGGTGCTCAGTGAGGATTCTCCACTTCTTCTGGGCCAGAACTTGAATATCCTTCAGTGGTGCATAAACTCTGTATCATCGGTAAGTTCTCAGCCCAGAAGTAAGTGATCTCATGGAGTCTTGGCCTACACTTCAGAAACACAGCTTTTAATGAAGTAATTATGGTGAATTCCCATGAAAATTCTATACACCATCATGCAGCACCCCATCTTTCCCTGAAATTCTATCATTTTGGTGGAAAGGAACTCTATTTTTTGCCTCCTTAGCTCAGGCAAAAGCTTCTCAATGCAGGATATTAACGTGATTCATATGGAACTAATCTCCTGTGTTGTTTTTTGTTTTTTTTTTTTATCAAGAATCATAGTCCTGTGCTGCCACTTGTTCAGGCCTAAAAGCACTTGCCTCGAATATTTTGTCTAGTATCTTGGCTGTTCTTTTTTCTGAAAAAGCAAGTCTAGTACCATGGATGAAAGTAGAAGACTTCTGGCTGTTTATTTTTCTATCTATAATTATATATTCATTACATAGAATGCCATTTTATGTACCTTTGCTCAGTAAAACTCTCTTGGCAACATCAGAATTCTCCAACAAATACCCTCACTCCATAATAGCATATACATATTTTTTTGACTAAACTAGCTCAACATAATTCCTCATTACTGTCGTTTCCCAAATTTTGTCAACAGATTCTTAATTTAACTGCTTATAAAAAAATAATAGAGCCTGAAGGACAGGATCGTTGTTTACATTTGGAGACCTAATGGTCTTCCTCTAAGTTTGGTTCATTATAAATAAAATAAAATATCTTCTGTAAGAAAAAATGAGATGTTTCTTGCTGCTTTGTTTCAGTTGCAATGCAAGAAAAAGCCTTCACTGCCTCAGGCAGTAAAAATGTTAATAGTTGAAAAAGGTCATTTAGTTTTCTTCATTAAGACCATGAAATCAAATTGGATCTAAGTGGCTCACACTTGAAAATAATCAATCTAAGGTGATCTTTATAAGATAATATTAAAGGGCCTCTAGATCACTCATGTTGAAGAATTGCATTGATTTTGTATGTGTGTGTGGCTAATTATATCAGCCTAAATAAAATAAATCCATAGAAGACACAAATATAGACACTTTGCTAACATTCAAACACATTTATAGGGTTTTTAATGATTACTTTTCATGATAAAACAAAACCATTCAGATGCTGGTTATGTCACTTTATATTTACTATTAACTCTGAATTGGCAAGCATTATAAGTAGGTATTTCATGTGTTCAAAAATAAAGTGTTCTAAATCAAATTCACGTAAGATGCCAGTTATTAAATATACAGCATGTCATCTCTTTACACTGATTTATGCTATTTTGTGAAAACAACTCTATTCTAAATCCACATAAATCAGGTAGGGCTCAATCAGAAAAATAGAACCAGTAGAAGATATATATTTTAAAAGTTACTGAAAGAAAGTGACTTATGCAATTATGGGAGTTGGGTAAGTAAGCCTGAAATCCATAAGGCAGACCACCAAGAGGGCAGACCAGATCTTTCAGATGTGGACATAAGCTATAGACCACAGGCAGAATTTCTTGTTTTTCAGGGAAGTCTCAGCTCTGCTCTTAAGGACTTTTCAGCTGATTAAATGACCACCAAAATTATCTAGACTAATCTTCCTTATTTAAGTCAGCTGATGACTTTTAGTACTACTATAAAATACTTCAGAGCAATACCTAGAAAAACATTTATTGAATAAACTTGGGACTATAGCAACTATCATCTGAATTTGTTACCCCAAACTCATATGCTGAAAGCTAATCCTAATGAATTTGTTACCCCCAATTCATATGCTGAAAGCTAATCCTGAAAGTATGAGGAGGTGGGGTCTTTGGGAGGTGATTAGGTCATGAGGGCAGAAACCTCAGGAAGGATTAGTATCCTTATAAAAGAGAACCGAGAACACTCAGTTGCCCACTTCCAGCATGTGAGGCTGCAATGAGAAGTCTACCGCCCAAGAGGAGCCCTTCCGTGACCATGCCGGAGCCCTCATCCTGACTCCAGTCTCCAGAACTATGAGAGGTTAAGTTTTGTTGTTTATAAGCTACCCATTCTCGGGTATATTTTATAGCAGCCCAAATAGACGAAGCCGGTAATGGCCTATGTCATGCCTGGGCGTTCCTCCTGCCCTTTATGACAATCCGCCCTGTGAATTTCAGGCTTTCCTTGGCAGTCCCAGTCATGTTTGCCAATTTTTCATAGTAAATCTCTTAACTAACATATATCACTGTTAGTTCTGTTTTGCTAGTTGAACCCCAGCTAACGGATTTCAATACCTGAAAAATGGGGTGCTGCTATAACAAACACCTGAAAATATTTACATGGTTTTGGAATTGGGCAGTTAGCAGAGGTTGAAAAATTTTTAAGGACTTTGATAGAAAAAGCCTAGGTTGCTTTGAACAAACTGTTAGAGAAATATGGGTGTTAAAGATTCTGCTGGTAAGGTCTCAGAAGGAAATGAGGAACATGTTGCTGAAACTAGAGGAAAGAAGATCCTTGTTGTATAGTGACAGAAGGCTTGGTTCAATTGTGTCCTGCAGTTATGAGAAAATCAAAACTTGTAAGCAATAAACTTGGATATTTAGCTAAAGTGATTTCCAAGCAAAGTATTGAAAATGTGGCCTGGGGTGGTCTTACTGCTTATAGTAAAATGAAAGAGGAAGAGGAAAAATTGAGGGAAATATTAAGCAAAAAGAGGCAGAAGATGCTTAGGGAAATGCAACCTGCTCCCATTGCAAAAGACACTATAATAAGGAGATGAACTGGCAGAAAAATGTGCTCTTAAGAGAAAGTGTAGAGTGTAGCTGGACAACCTTTTATTAGTGCTTCGGAAGGATCAAATAGAGTATTCAGTCACCCAGAGAACTCATTGAAGAGATAGAGTCTATATCTTGGATCTCCTCCTCTGTGGAGGAGCCCCTTATTAAATGAAGTGAATCCCATGACAAGTAGAAAAGACAATGTTCTTGGGAATGTAATACCAGGTGCAATAATCGCCCTGGACTGAAGGAGGCAGAGAGATGGCAATGTGGCTGTGGAAGCACAGGGAGAAAAATATGATGTGTTGACAGAAGGGGAGGTCAGAGCAACACAGGGTAGGATCCTAAGACAAAGAATGTGGGTGGTCTGTAGAATCTGAAAACGAAAACGGCAAGGAAACAAGTTCTCCTCTGGAGCTCTGGAAGGATCCAGATAACTCCTGGATTTTAGTCCTTGGGTCACTTCGGATTCATGATGACCTGAATGCCAGGATCATAAATATGTGTTGTTGGATGTCACTAAGTTTGGTGATTTGTTATTGCAGGAGTAAGAAACTAAGATTTCAGGAGTCTTTCATTGTTTTCCTTGAGGTTTTTATCCCATCTATTGAGATTTTTCATAATTTTTGTTTAACCTGTTGATGTGATGTTTTACACAAATTTATTTATTTATTTATTTATTTATTTTTAAAATATGGAATGCTTCATGAATTTGCGTGTCATCCTTGCGCAGGGGCCATGTTAATCTTCTCTGTATTGTTTCAATTTTAGTATATGTGCTGCTGAAGTGAGCACACAAATTTATTTTTTATATGCTAAACCAACCTTACAGGATAACAGTGCTACTTGTATAGTTACATTGCTATGGATTGACATTGCTAGTATGTTAAGGATTTGTGTCCATATTTGTAAGTGATATTGCTCTGTAGTTTTCAATTCTTGTGAGAAGTGTTACCTATGCTTCTATTTTTTGGAAGAGTTTGAAAATAATTGGTATAAATTATTCTTTAAGGGTCTGGTAGATTACAGCAGTGAAGCCATCTGAGGCTGGGTTTTTCTTGGTGGGTAGATGATCATGATGGTGATTACTATTGCTAATTCAATCTCTTCACTTGTTATAATCCTATTTAGATTGTATATTACTTTTTTAGTCTGTTTTAGTAATTGCTGTATTTATTACAAAAGACTGATTCTGTGTAAGTTCTCTAATTTATTGGCATATAGTGGTTTATGGTATTCTCTCCTAATCTTTTATTTCTGTATGGTCAGTAGTAATATTCCCTCCTTCATTTTTGATTACAATCATTTGACTTCTCATTTTTTTCTTGATCATTTTAGCTAAATTTTATCAATTCTGTTAATCTTTCAAAACATTAGCTTTTAGTGTCTTTTTCTCTGTTGTTCTTCTATTATATCCTTTACCTTTGTGCCCATCTTTATTATTTCCTCTTTATGCTTGCTTCTGGTTTAGTATGCTCTTTTCACCAGTGTTTTCAGAGAGATGGTTAGAAGGTTGATTAAAAAATTTTCAACTCAATAGCAAAAATATAATCTGATGAAAAAGTGGGCAGAGGCTCTGAATCGACATTTTTCCAAAGAAAACATAAGATGTCCAACAGGTACATGGAAAGGTGTTCAACATCACTAATCATTAGAGAAATGAAAATTAAAACTACAGTGAGATTCACTTCACACCTATTAGGATTTCTATTACCAAAAGACAAGAGATAACAAGAGCTTGAGAGGATGTGGAAAAAAGGAAACCTTATGCACTATGGTGAAAATATAAATTGTACAGCAATTAGAGAAAGCAGTATGGAGGTTCCTCAGAAAGTTAAAAATAAAACAACCATATGATCCAGTTAATCTGCTTCTGAGTATTTGAAGGAAATGCAAACACTAACTCAAAATATCTGACCTCATGTTCACTGCAGCGTTATTTACAATAGCCAAGACATGGCAACAACCTAAGTGTCTATGCATGGATACATGGACAAAGAAATGTGGCATATGTATATTCAAAGAAATATTATTCAGCCATAAAGAAGAATGAATTCTTGCCATTTGAGATAACATGCATAGACCTTGAGGGCAGTGTGCTAGGAGAAAAAATTATTCTTAATATATCCATTTACACCTATCAGGACTTCTTACACTATATCTCATTAAATTTTGGTATGCTCTCCCTTCATTTTCATTAATCTCAAAGTTATTTTCTGATTTCCCTTTGATTTTTTATTTACTGTTATTTAGATAACATTCCTAAGTGTGTTGTTTATCCATATATTTGTGAGTTTCTCTAAGCTTTCTCTTACTGATGCCTAATTTCATTCCACTGTCATAAGAGAACATACTTTGTATTATTTCTGTGCCTTTAAACTGCTTGTTTTATGGCCTAGGAATATATGGTCAGTCATAGAGAATGTTCTGTTTTTACTTGAAAAGAATGTACATTATATTTACTGGCATATTCTGTACATATCAGTCAGTTGGTATATAGTGTTGCTTAAATCTTGTATCATCTTTGTTGATGTTTTGCCTAATCATACTATCCATTATTGAAAGTGGAGCATTGAACAACGCAACTGCTAGGGTCCAGGAATCCGGGGGTCCCCCGAGAGAACAAAACACACGGGCACGGAGATGTAAGTCCAAGCAAAGTCTTTATTCAGCCAGCTAGCTGGGGCCGACAGCACCTCCCCTGACACACAGGCCGGGTCAGAGCAGTCGACCCCCAGGCAACTTTAGGTAGGGATTATATATGGTTTTCACAGCCGTTGCACCAAAGCCCGCGCATTTCTACAACCAATAATTTTAAAACACATTCTATATTTTAACCAATGGATTTGAAACAATTTAACCTTTTATAGGCGTCACCATCAGGGTGGAACGCTCCAGTTGCCTGACCGCTTCCTGTTATCTCTTGTTTACACAAGCATGTCTACGTGACTTATCACGGGTCACGTCCCGAGGCTGTTGCCCACTTCTTGTTATCTAACTTAAGGCAGGCACATTTCTTAACTTAGCCTCGGGTAGTTTTTACGAAAACTGGGTGGCTCTTGCTCTAGGGTCAAGTTAAGTTTTATTAGTTCTTTTTCCTGACTCTTGATGCTCTCTACACTCCTTTACATTTCCCCCCTTTTCTTGATCAGACTGAGGAATCTTCCGCAGCGGTAGATACTTTTGGCGAAGGACCAGGAGTTGGACGGTGTCAAACCTCTCCCGTACAAACCTAAGCAGCCTGTTTATTATGCACGGACGGATTGTAAGCAACAACAGCAGGATGACCAGTGGCCCCGCAATGGCCAAGAGGAGGGTAGCAAACCATGGCTTGTGTTTGAACCAAGACTCAAACCAGCCTTTGCTGCTTTCATATTCATTACGCTGCCTCTCTAGATCTTTTTTTAGCTTGGCCAAGGACTCCCTGACTGCACCTGTCTTGTCTACATAGAAATAGCACTCTTCCTTTAAGGCTGCGCACAGCCCACCTTCTCTTAAGAACAGGAGGTCCAGGCCTCTTTGGTTCTGTAGAACCACCTCTGACAAGGAGGTGAGGGATTGCTCCAGGTCTGACATTGTCTGTCGGAGTTGTTCTAGGTCCCTATCGATTGCCAGCCTCAGGGCTGTGAGCTCCTGTTCCCGAGTTACAAGGGCTGCGACCCCAGTGCCTGCCCCTGCTATCCCTAGGGAGAAGAGGGCCCCAATGGTCAGGGCAGTAACAGGCTCCCTCTTTCTCCAGTGAGGGCTCGGCACTTCTGCCCAATAAGAAAGGAGGGATTCATGAGAATGATATATTAGGCGAGGTAAAATAGCCACAAGCACACAAAACTCACTGTTAGCATTAAACACAGAGGTGAATAGGGCCGGGTGAGGCCTGTCTTTGAACAGAGCCACCAACCCGAGGAGGGTACAATCCACTTTTCCTGCTCCCACGTGGTGTTATTATATGAGGAGCATAACTGGCTCTGGGCCGTCGGGACTGTGCCTACACACGTACCAGCGACTGAGACCTGAGTGATCGTAAGTCCCCACGGTCTCCTGTCCCAGTAAGTGGGATGGGAGTTGTTGATAGTATAGGAGCCATTTATCCTGATTGCCTCATAGAAGGGGGGTGAACCTGGGTAGCATAGCCAACAGGGATCGGTGAGGGAGGAAGTGGTGTGGTTAAGGGTCTCTACTACTGCCTGCACCATTTCCCACATGGGATTATCTAACCCCGAGGGAACCAGACCCGGTCCTCTTGTGGGCTCTGGGGCATGCGTTCCGGTCGACATTTTCTTGTCCTTTTGTCCCAGGTCCTTGTCCTGGATCGAAGGTTTCTGGGGATATATAACCAGGTTGGGACCTACGGCGGTGCTGGGAGTTGACACGGTTAATTTAATGATGAGGGTCGAGCCAGTATGCCCCCCATACTTATAGTACACCATCCCCCATGTTACTCCATTTATCCAGCATGATACCTCAGTCTTTTTGCCCATCTCAGTGAATTGAACTCTTACCCAATCCTGGTCCCTTCTGTCACAAGCCTTATCTTTGTAAAGGGCCATAGTCTGGTAATGAGGGATGCCCTTGTTGACATAAGTAAATTTGACAGAATCGATTTTTGTAACTGTCCATCTCCAATCCCCATCGTTCGAGGTTACACAGTCCCAGCTGGCACAAAAGAAGTCTTGTCCCCCCCCACATTGCTTCCCTTTACCTGTTCCTGGGCAAGCATAAAACCCATGGGAGCGAACCACGTTTGGAGGGATGGATCGGTAATCGGGGTTGATCTGCCGAAAGCAGAAGTACAGGTCAGGCCACCAAGTTCCGATTGGCGCAGTGCGTTGTGTGGAGTTGACGACCTCCCCAGTGTCACTATCAATCAGCATCCAGGTCAGGTTCCTTGGCTGATGGGGGCTGGTGCCTCTGGTCTCCACAGTTGTGGCTCCCGTGAAGGTCCATATCAAGGAGCTTATTAGTAGGATCCCCTTCATCTTCGGCTTAGGTGTAGTTTTAGGGGATTGGCAGGATGCTGCTGCACCTTCCACTCTTCCTTACGGGCCCCTGGATCTTTATGAGGTAGGACCTTCCGAACGTGGGTGTGGTGCACCCATGGAGCGATACCATCAACCTTGAGAGCAGTGGGGGTGGTAAACAATACAACATAAGGTCCCTTCCACCTGGGCTCAAGAGTCCTCACTTGGTGTCTCTTGACCCATACCATATCCCCTGGGACTATGCCATGTTCCAGGCTCGGAATTTTCCCACCCTCGTAATATGCTCTGATCAGGGGCCAGATTTCCTCCTGCACTTTAGCAAGAGCTTGCAACACATTCAGATAGTCAGGGGCCGGGTCCTCTGCACCGGGGATCTGCACTCGCCGGGTTATGGGTGGAGGGGCCCCATACATTATCTCAAATGGAGTTAAACCATGTACATAGGGGGAGTTCTGAGCACGGAAGATGGCTAAGGGAAGGAGGGTCACCCAGTCCCCACCAGTCTCCAATACCAATTTAGAAAGGGTCTCCTTCAAGGTCCGATTCATTCTCTCTACCTGCCCAGAGCTTTGTGGGTTGTAAGCACAATGTAACTTCCAATCTACCCCCAAAGCCAGGGCTAGTCCCTGCAGGACTTTGCTAACGAAAGCCGGGCCGTTATCGGAACCTATGGCTTCAGGGACCCCATATCTGGGGACGATTTCTTCGATTATTTTTTTTGCTACCACCTGGCTGGTCTCATGCTTGGTTGGAAAAGCCTCCACCCACCCTGAGAAGGTATCCACCATAACCAGCAAATACTTATATCCATACTTCCCTGGTTTTACTTCGGTGAAGTCTATTTCCCAATTCCTCCCTGGAGCCCTCCCCCTTTCCCAAGTACCTGCCGGGTGCAGCCCTCGTGGGGCTGGTCTTAGCATTGCACAGCTACTGCATTCTTTCGTGATCTGACAAGCTGCCTCATTCTGGTGGGGAAACACCAACTGCGCAGACTGGAAAAGGCTGAGCAGCTTTTTCCAGCCTAGATGGGTGGACTTATGCAGATTAGCAAGCATGTACTGTCCTAATACTTCTGGCAGGATCAATCTACCTTCTTGGTCCCTACTCCAATTTTCCTCCCCAAACACTTTCCCCGAGACTTGTTTCCTAATCCACTCAAGATCCTGAGGGGAATACTCAGGTTTGGGTGGCAGGGCGGGCAGTTCAGGTATGGGTATCTTGAGGGCTGCAAGTACAAGGGAGTCCGAGAGGGCCGCCCTCCTAGCTTCTGCATCAGCATGGTTGTTGCCGATGGCCTCAGGTGTCTTCTTTGGTTGGTGGTCCGGTACATGTATAACTGCTACCGATTTTGGTTTTTCGATAGTGGCTAGTAGTCTTTGGACTTCTTGTAAATTCCTCAGTTCCTTCCCTTCCGCGGAACGGAATCCTCTTTCTTGGTAGATGGCGCCGTGGACATGGGCAGTGCCAAAGGCATACCTGCTATCTGTGTAGATGTTGGCCCACTTGCCTTCTGCTCTTTCCAGGGCCTCAGTGAGAGCAATAAGTTCTGCCTTCTGTGCTGAGGTGCCAGGGGGCAGAGCTGCACTCCAGACAACTTCCCCTTCATGGGTCACTACCACTGCCCCTGCTCTCCTGACCCCCTCCTGCACAAAGCTGCTCCCATCTGTGTACCAATTTAGCTCACAGTTCGGTAACGGTGTGTCTTTCAGGTCTGCTCGCACCTCGATAATTTCGGAAAGGATTTCTCTACAGTCATGGATGGGGGTCGACAGATCTGGGTCCGGCAGAAGGGTGGCAGGATTTAGGGTCACCGGGTCCGAGAAGGCAATTCGTGGAGAATCTAGTAGGAGCCCTTGGTAGTGGGTGAGTCTTGCATTCATCATCCATTTTCCTGGAGGATGCCTGAGGATCCCCTCTACAGTATGTGGGGCTGTTACCCTCAGGTTCTGGCCAAAAGTTAGCTTGTCTGCCTCTTTTACAAGTACAGCGATGGCTGCTAGGATACGCAGACAAGGTGGCCACCCAGAGGCCACTGGGTCTAGCTGCTTGGACAAATAGGCCACAGGTCTTTTCCACAGGCCCAGCTGCTGAGCCAGGACTCCTTTAGCCACTCCCTTTTTTTCATCTACAAACAGGATGAAGGGTTTTTCTGGGTCTGGCAGAGATAGGGCGGGGGCCCGGAGGAGGGCTTCTTTTAGTCTGTCAAAAGCCTCTTGTTGTTCCTGATTCCATTGCCAGCCCGGCCCTTCTTTGGTCGCCTCATATATTGGTCGGGCAATTTCTGTGTACCCTGAAATCCAGAGTCTGCAGAACCCGGCTGAGCCAAGAAATTCCCTCACTCCCCGGGGTGAGGAAGGGACGGGGATAGTCAGGATAGTTTGTTTCATGGCCTGTGTTAGCCACCTCGCTCTATTAGATATTTTGTACCCCAGGTAGACCACTGACCTCTGACAGATGTGGGCTTTCTTGGCGCTGGCTCGATATCCCAGTTTGCCTAGTTCAGCCAGCAAGTTCCCCGTGGCTTCTTTGCACTCCTCATGGGTTTCTGTGGCCAGCAACAGGTCATCCACAAACTGCAGCAGTGTCACGTGGGGGTGGCTCCTGCAAAAGGGCTCCAGGTCCTGGCTTAGGGCTTCATTGAATAAGGTGGGAGAGTTCTTGAAGCCCTGTGGCAGTCTAGTCCAGGTAAGTTGCCCTGTTCTTCCTCCCCCTGGCTCCTGCCACTCAAAGGCAAACAAAGGCTGACTAACTTCAGAGAGTGGAATACTGAAGAAGGCATCTTTCAGGTCCAGAGTAGTATACCACACATGTGAGTGTGACAGGTGGCTGAGTAAGGCGTAAGGGTTGGGCACTGTAGGGTGGATGTCTTCTATCCTCTCATTAACTTTTCGCAAGTCCTGCACCGGTCTGTAATCTCCACTGCCAGGCTTCCTTACTGGAAGCAGGGGCATATTCCATGCAGATCCGCAGGGCTTAAGGATTCCTGTCTCCAACAGTCTGTGGATATGGGGTGTTATCCCCTTCCTAGCCTCTTCCGGTATTGGATACTGTCGGACCCAGATGGGTAGGGCCGCGGCTTTGAGTTGAACAACAACCGGGGGCAGTTGTTTGGTGAGACCAATTCCTCTGGTTTCGGCCCATGCAGAAGGGAACCTCTGCAACCAAGAGTCCATTTCTCCCTGGCCCCCCTCTTCTTGATCCGCCTAAAACAGACGATTGGCCAGGGATAGAGTCAACACATGCACCGGTTGTAGGGGCTGCCCTTCTTTGTCCATGATCTTTATCCCCTCGGGTTCAAAATGGATGCGCACTCCAACCTTGGTTAGTAAGTCTCTACCCAGCAATGGTGCGGGGCTCTCGGGTATGACCAGAAATGAGTGAGAGACCTGATGCCTTCCTAGGTCCACTTTTCTGTTAGTAGTCCAGGCACATCTCTTGGACCCTGTCACTCCCTGGACTATACTTGTGCGTCCTGGGTTCAGGGGACCGTGGGCTTGGTTGAAAACTGAATATTGTGCCCCAGTATCTACCATGAACCCAATGGGAGTCCCCTCCATGCACAGGGTTACCCAGGACTCGGGGAGGGGTGCCGAGCCCTGTCCCCGTCAATTCTCCTCTCCTAGGTGTAGGGTCTTAATGGGGTTCCCTCCTCCTTGTACCCTCCTTTTGGGGCACTCCCTCTTCCAATGCCCATATCTCTTACACAGGGCGCATTGATCTCGTCCTAGTCGGGATTGGCGGGGTCCTGTTCTTCGAGGTGATCTAGGGCTCTCCTTCACCCCGGCCAGGAATATCCTGGCCATCTCCTCCCTCTGCTTCTTGTTCTCCCTCCTCTGAAATTCTCTGTCTTCTTTCCTATTTTTCTCCTGCATTTCCCATTTCTCTTTCCTCAGCCTTTCCTCTCTGTCTTCCGGAGTTTCCCTAGCATTGAAGACCTTCTCCGCTTGCTGCAGCATTTCTCTGATAGAGATCTTCCCCAGGTCATCCCGCTTGTGGAGTTTCCTCTGGATATCGGGGGCTGCCTGGTTGATGAATGAGAGGACTACAGCTGATCTATGTTCCTCTGCTTCTGGGTTTATGGGGGTATATTGCCTGCAAGCATCAAACAGCCTTTCCAGATATGCAGCCGGGCTTTCCATTTCCCCCTGAACAATAGTTTTTACCTTAGCCAGGTTAGTGGGCCATCTGGCGGCCGCCTGGAGACTGGTCATCAGAGTCTGGTGGTAGACCCGGAGACGCTCCCTACCTTCTGCAGTCCCAAAGTCCCAATTCGGGCACATAAGTGGAAACGCCTCGTTGATGGTGGGCTGGAGGGTAGTGGGTCTTCCATTTTCTCTGAGGACATTTTTCCTAGCCTCATTGAGGATGCGCTCTCGCTCTTCCGTTGTGAAGAGGGTGCAGAGCAATTGCTGGCAGTCGTCCCATGTGGGACAATGGGTAAACATAATGGACTCCACCAGACCTATAAGACACTTGGGGTCCTCCGAGAAGGGAGGGTTCTGAGTCCTCCAATTATAGAGGTCACTAGATGAGAAGGGCCAGTACTGATATTGTTGAGCTCCGTCCGGACTGCCTGCACCAATGGCACGCACAGGCAGGACTGGCACTGCTCCTTCTGAGGTGGAGGAGGGAGGCTCCCCTTCTTGTTCCCTGGCCCCCTGAGGCCTTAACTGCATTCCTCCTGCCCTTCCTGGCCGCCTGCCTTCTCCTGCTGAAGAGTCCGGAGAAACTGTGGCCGCCTGGTCCCTGCTGAGCTCCCCAACCTCGTTTTTTACCCCCTTGGCAGCTTCACCCCCTCCCTCCCACGGAGCCGCATACGGGAGTGGTCACTCAATCGGCAGAGGGGGTTAGAGGGGAGAACTGTCAGGGAGAACAGGAGGTGCACTCGGGTTTCTGGCCCTGCGATCAGAGGGCTTTAAATCTTCCTGGGCAACAAGGACGGAGGTCTTTAATGGGTCGGTGTGAGGTTTCCCCACCAAAAAGGGCCTCAGCCAGGATGGAGGATTCTCGGCCAGATTTTCTCAGATAAGGATATAGGGAAATTGGTCAGGGTAGCCCTCAGGGTCTGGCCGGGAGATAATGGCTTTGACTTTGCCGATAAGGTCCAGGGAAAGAGACCCCTGGATCGGCCAGCCTACTCCAAAGGAAGGCCACTCGGCTGAGCAAAAGGTGTCGAGCTTACCTTTCTTGATGCCAAGGCCCATATTTAAGGCCCGTTCCTTGACCTTCGGGAAATGGGAAAGGATCAGACCTTTAGGAGTAGCCTGAGTCTGGCCCATAGTGAAAAACATGAGGAAGACAAAGGCGAAGGATAGAGATGCCACTTTAAACAAGCTGACTGGTGTATGTGCTTGTGAACGGGTGCCTGTCGTTGCACAGTTTTTCTTCTGCGGGGAACGCAAATTTATCTGGGATTTGCGGCTGTGACCCCCTTATCCTGTCACGGGAGTCTTCTAGCGGCAGGCGCCCTAATGGCTCTTAGTTGCCCGACCCGTGCCCACAGGGGGGTATGATTTAGTGGCAGAAGGGAGGGACGGAAAGAACAGGAGAACCTCAGAATAGGAGAACCTTAAAGTGAAAAGTGCAGAAAGAAATATAAACCAAAACACAATAAAACAATCAACAATGACACTAAACACACACACCACATCTGATCACACTCGCTCGGACCGGTCCTTCTCTCACTCTGGTGTGCACCACACTCACCACTTTCAGGATTCTCAAAAACTCTCGTGACTCTCCCAAAAGGCGTCCACTCAGACTGCCACAGGGTGACGAGCTCGATCTTTTCCTCCTCGGGTGCCAGGTTCCTGCTGATCGGACTTGCCTTCCTAAGGCCGAGTCACTCAGACCCTAGGGCCAGGATTGGTTACCTGGGCTCACCCAGGGTCGCTAACCTGGGGGCCGGGGCTACCAACCCGGACTTCCTCGCTCGGGATCACTAACCCGAGACCAGACACGGGATGGCGACTCCCGCTTTATAGTGGATTTATGCAGACACGAGGGGGCGACCCTCGAATTACACTGCCCCGTCCGGACAATTAGACCTTGCCTCCAGCTGTCCTTTGTTCTCAGGGAAGCCACTCGGATCCCAGATGAGCCCCCAAAAATGTTAGGGTCCAGGAATCCGGGTGTTCCCCGAGAGAACAAAACACACGGGCACGGAGATGTAAGTCCAAGCAAAGTCTTTATTCAGCCAGCTAGCTGGGGCCGACAGCACCTCCCCTGACACACAGGCCGGGTCAGAGCAGTCGACCCCCAGGCAACTTTAGGTAGGGATTATATAGGGTTTTCACAGCCGTTGCACCAAAGCCCGCGCATTTCTACAACCAATAATTTTAAAACACATTCTATATTTTAACCAATGGATTTGAAATAATTTAACCTTTTATGGGCATCACCATCTGGGTGGAACGCACCAGTTGCCTGACCGCTTCCTGTTATCTCTTGCTTACACAAGCATGTCTACGTGACTTATCACGGGTCACGTCCCGAGGCTGTTGCCCACTTCTTGTTATCTAACTTAAGGCAGGCACATTTCTTAACTTAGCCTCGGGTAGTTTTTACGAAAACTGGGTGGCTCTTGCTCTAGGGTCAAGTTAAGTTTTATTAGTTCTTTTTCCTGACTCTTGATGCTCTCTACACTCCTTTACAGCAACCATTATTTTTTAATTGATTTCTCCCTTCATTTTTCAGTTTTATTCATGTAGATTGGTGCTCTGCTATAAGGTGTTTATATATTTATAATTGTTACTTATTTTTTATGGCTTTACCCTATTTACCCTCCTATCGTTATAAATTTTCCTCCTAATCTCTGGTAGTATTTTGTCTTAACATCTATTTATCTGATATTTACATAGCCACTTACTGTTTCTTGTTTTTGCTCTTTGTATATTGCTCTGTCCATTCTTTTCCTTTCATTGTATTTGTATTTTTTAATCTAAATGCTATAAACAGCATATCACTGGATTTTTAAATCTAGTCTTATAATTGCTGTCTTTTGATTTTTATCCATTTACATTTAATGAAATTGATATTGGTGGATATGTCTGCTGTTTTACTTTTTTTCCCTATGATTCACTTTCCTTTTCCCATATCCCTCTTTTACTGACTTTCTTTACAGTAAGTAAATATTTTCACATGAAGCATTTTATATTATCTTTTCATTTAACTTTATGGAGTCATTTATTTAGTGGTTGCTCTAGGGCTTACCAAATGTATCTTCCCTTATCAGAATCAGCATCAGATTTATTCTACAGAACTTCTCAGATTTAAGCTAAAAATCAATTCTAGCTTAATTTCAGTGAGATATAGAAATGTCACTCCTATATGTCTCTATTTCTTTGTCCCCCTTTATGATATTTTTGTTAGATACACATACATATTATTATTTATTTACTTTTTAAAATACAGACTTCTCTCAATTGCCTTTCACCTCAAAGTCCACTGTTTGGTGAGTGTTCTTAGGCTTGAATTTCTCCAGGTCCTGCTGCAAGTTAAATCAGATCTTTTGGAAAGAGATTAGGAGCTGTCTGTTTATGTCCTGTTTCTCACCCCAGGCAAACTCTCAAGAGCAAAAGTCAAAGAATGGAAGTAGGAACAATAGCAAGTTTTCTTGGAGTGATACCTCCTATTTAAATTTTAAGCATTCATTAGAGGGGTGGCCAGTAGCCTGAGGTGTTCTTGGTTTGCCTTTCCTGCCATGGAACCACTGCCTTGCAAACCAGGGCAAGAGTGCTTAGGGACCCAGTATTCCCATGGCTCCAAGGGTAACAGAGTCTCTATTCTGTAAATGGAGGCTTGGCAAAAGCAGAAAGCCCCCACTCTCAACCATGCTAACCTACAACTTGCCTCAACAGTATGTAAAAGAGGGCAGGTGGAGAAATGATGATGTCTTTTTTCTTACTAGAAATAAAGCCCTTTGGCTGGGACCTTGCAGGAAAGGGAAACCCATGGTCTTGGGCACTTTAGTCTGGATTTCCAGCTTGCTGAGCTGGGGGTAGAGGGAGGGAGAAGTCTTGGAGTAAATATTGTAGGTTCTCTTAATGACTTTCCATAGACTTGAATACATGTTTTTTCATTTTATTTCTTTAGAATTATTTCCAAAGGTTTTTAAGTTACTTTCTTTTGTTAAAAAATAATAATTACCCACTTTACTGGAGAGCTGGCCTACAGAACTTCTCATGTTGTAAAGCTATAAGTTGATTTAGGTATAGATTTTAAACTTCCATTTCTGAAACAATAATAGCATTCCTAAACCATTGTTTATTTTTTAACTCAGGGCTCATTTTCCAGCCTGTAGACACATTTCTCCATTATCTCTTTGGCTATGGGTTCATTTCTTCATTGACATTTATATTTCTATTAAGTTCTTTAGTAAGACAAATACTTGTATTAGAAGAAAATGAGAAAGTATAGAAGTGACTCTAGATATAGTGGAATTTTTTTTGCCAAATACATAAATTACTTGAGTTTTTTACCTTTTTTTTAAAATAGAAAAGTGGGACTCCATTTGTCCTTATTGACTCTTCAAAAAAAAATTCCATAATGAAAAAGAAACCTATGTTGTATGTGATCCATTAAGTTAAGAATAAGTGAAGCCTATTTTTTAAACAGAGGTAGGTCTGTATTATAGATAGGATGAAAATGGCAGAATTCTCATGACTCCATGATTACTCTTTTTCTTACCCAGAGCTCCATCTCCAGTGCACCCACTCCTGGAATCTTCAGAACAAAGTTGTATGATGACAGGTAGTTTCCAGTTTTAATACTAAATGCAAGACAGCTCAGATGGTCTTGACTGCCAGACTTTATAATGCCAAATGTATTTAAATGACAAATACAAATGACAAAAAAAAAAAGCTCCAGAAGAGTCCAGGACAGTTGTTTTTGTTTTGTTGTTTTGTGGCTTTTTAAAAAGTAGCAAGGTATGCAATTCCAATTCTTTTTTTCTCAAACAACAAGTATTTATCTTCTTCAAAACGTAAATCTGTATGTTTGGTTAAAGCTCAACATAGTATGCTTGAAAAAAGCTTTATTTATGACTTAACCATCAAAATAGAGAAATGGACAAAGTTTTGCCCTTTTGTAACAGTAACTGAGAAGTAACAAGCTTTCTTTTTTATTTGCTTTTGTTCTTAAAACTAACAAGTTTAAAATGGTCAAAACATTGTGCAAGATCAGAGAAAAATGAAGAGTCACAAAAGAGAGGTGAAGCAATCATTTTCTACTTTATCATGAATACTACTGTATCATAATTACGCTTTCATTTTTTAAATAGTTCACAACTTAGAGAAATTTTGCCAGGATAATTAGGAACTCCCAGATACCCTTTACCAAGACTAATCAACCTTGAATACTGTGCCAAATTCTCCCTTCTCCCCGGCCTTCACCCTTTGTGTTTGAATGTACATTGCACTCATCATCCCCTTTTTACACAAAAAAAGTCAGCGCATAAGGCTGACATTTCCCGAGGATCAGGACCTTCTTATATAACTTCATTACAATTATCCAACTTAGAAAATCAGAATTGATAGCATTTCTTTCAACTAGAGTATCATCCATATTCCAACTTGGTAAATTGTCCCAATAATGTCCTTTCTTCTTCTATTCCAGGGTCACTTAACTTTTTTTTTTCCTCTCAGGCTTTTGACATTTTGCCACGTTTTTTAAAGGTTTGATAATAAGTTCTATTTAAATACCTGAAGATTTACTAATTACCAGGTATGAACAGTTTCTGATTAACATCACCTACCACAATGTATGCCAAACGTAAGGGAACAAACGCCTTCCTTGTTGCCTGGCCCTAACTGAATGTGTTCATTTTCTGGCAAGGCCTCAGGAGATACCAGGGAAACTGAGAGATCAAAAATAGAAGCCTCTACCAAAATCAGGTGTATCTGTAGTATGTGCATTTTAGAATTAATATAACCCAAAGACTCTTATTAAAGTTACTGAAGCTACAGTGAAAGAATATACAAAAAGATAGTAAAGACAAGAAAAAAACCTATAAACAAAAATACCATTACTTAAACATGTTAATTTTACTCCCAAACATTCTTTTATATCATCAGATAGCAGAATCAGAATTACTATAAAAGAAATTCCTGATCTTGGAATACAAAACTTACCTTGATACTGCATTTCAAACTCAAGTACATTAGTTTTACTTGGATTTTATTTATATGTGAAAGACACAAAGCTGCTTTTATAATCAACTTATGTGAGATTTAAACAACATTGTCTATAAAAATGTTACTGCTTAGCATTTTATACTAAATAGCATTTCATTTCTTTATTATGTTTGATCTGCTTTATTCCTAATAATTTTAATTTTATTAATTACCATAATTTCATAATTTTTTCTTCCTTTCTCCACAATTTCCCTGTATAACTCCCTGTTTTGTCCTTAATTATGCCCTACTTAATCTAACATCTACAGTTTATCACAGGCCATTCTTTTATCTATCACACCATCCACTCAGCTTAGAAAGTAGAAAATTATTTATAAGGTTAAATTTAGATATCCCTTCTTGAAAGTATATCTCATCATAACCAGTTGGAATTAATCTTCCACCCAATACTTTTATCCTAACTGCACTTCTAGGAGAGTTTTGATCCACCTTGCAGTACATCTGTTGCCATCAATATAGTTCCAAAATTGCACCTGTTTAGGAATAAATGAATGATTTGTATGTAATATCTGCCTCGTTTAGGTTTATTTTTCTTGAGAGCCAGGGACTTTGTATCCTCCATGGTATTATTCAAATATCTATGCATAGTAGATACTAAATAAATATGCATTTATTGAATTCTGTTTCTTGGGTTTTTATGTACACAAGGATAGATTACAGTGCCTTCTTCCCTGAAGAGATTTGGCTGTACTTGTAGATATACTGCACATTGAACTTTGTGACGTGCTTTTAGGAATATTGAAATAGGCATTTTTATTAATTATCTAGGCCTGCCATAACAGAGTACTGCAGACTGGGTAGCTTAAGCAAAAGAAGTTTATTGTCTCTGTTATGGAGGCTTGAAGTCTGAGATGAAGGTGTCAGCAGGGTTGGTTTTGTGGGCGAGGAAAAACTTTCTCCTACCCTTCAAAGGTTCTGGCTGGCCTAAGAATTAAATAGATGTGAGACAGAGAAACAGGAGCAAATCAAATTTAATTTTTACATATGTACATGAGAGGCTCCCCACATACATGAGAAGCTCAAAGACAGAAAGGTAAAATGAGGAATATATGCCATCCTGAGCTAAGGAAGGGGGTGGGGCCTGGGGCTTCAAAGGGAAGGAGGCATTAAGAAGAGCAGATGTTTGGTAATTAGATGTTAGAACTGTCATGCCATGGGTCACTCCGATAAAATTTATGTCTGTTAAAAACTCTTACTCTGGAAAAGACCCTCAATTTAGATTGTAGGTATATAAGGAATGGGCAAAAGTTTCTCTTAAGTCCATTCAGTCTTGATTGCTTTCAGCTCAAAGTAGTCCACATGCCAAAGTGGCACACTTGGGGTGACTTATTCTGTACCCCTTCAGTTTCTTCCAAAAGCTGTGAGAGAAGGATCTCTTCCAGGCCTCTGTCCTTAGCTTGCAGATGGCCATCTTCTCCCTTTTTCTTCACACTGTCTTCCTCCTCTTAGAGGTCACCAGTTATTGGATTGGGACTCACCCTAGTGACCTTATGTACAGACTATCTCCAAATATTTTTACTGTCTCATCTTCAGAGGTACTGGGGGTTTAAGACTTCAGTATATGAATTTAAGGGGTAGGGACACATTTCAGCCCATAGCAGGACCAGTCTTGAAACTTTATTGTGTACATATTGATAAATGAACATATTTTAATGAAGATGGACATTTTATATTATAATTAGACAATAGTAAAAGCCAGTGGGAAACTAGTACATGTATAATGAGTGGTAGGTGATACTAATGGGGAGGACAAGATGTGATGATGTGTACAGCTTTAGGAAAAGTGAAGAATTAAAACATAACTCTGAATCCCTGGAGGAAGAGAAAAAGATTCATGAAATGTGTAAAATGGTGGAGAGAACATAGAAATGTGAGGCAGGAGCACTAAATATAACTTACTGCCCCAAATCCCTAGAGATGACCCACACTCCACTGTTAGACAGCTCCATGTTGCTTATATGCAACTGTAATATTGCAAACAGAGATTAAGCCAAACCTGCCAAAGCCCTCGTTTGAGTATGTTATTAGCAAACATTTGATGGTCCCTGTCCTTGAACACTTCCCCTGTGAAAGGAGGGTTCTGCTTTGCCATGATAGAGCCTCTTTTCTCTTAAGAGAGAATCTCATGATGGCCAACTTCTAAAAACAATCCAAAAATATGACTCTGGCCACCTAATCCTATGTATATATAATTCCATGTGAAGCACAGAATTTCTTACATTGGAAGAGCAGCACCTTTTATTTAGTGACAGAATATTCTATTGGTAAAATTTCCCAGCCTGTCTGACTCCTACTTCCTCCCTCCTGAGACTTGTCTTTAGCACCAGTTTGTTGCCCATTAGCACCTCTGTCAAAGGGTAAATACAGGAAATAAAAGATGAAACAGTCCAATTAAGTCCTTATTAAGGACTCATAAAAATGTTTAATGAAAGATGTTGAATTTTATAGGATGGATAAAAGTAAACAGTTTTTCAAAAATCAGTTCCTTTAAATAGTAGTAAGTGGCTTATTAATATTTCAAAAAATTATAAAATAATGTATGTTAAATCCTACTATGTTTGTTCCAAAAGCAATAGTATTACAGCTTCTGAAGATGCATAATCATGTATTATTATTGAGATTATTACTTATAAAATAGTATAGATTAATAATATAAAATAGTAAGAGATTAAAAATAGACTAATGTGAACTTTTCAAAAGTGATACAAATAGTATAAAGCTATTTGTTATATTTTACATCTTTAGTTCACTTACAGTGACTATTTGCAACATTTTAAGAACTTTTGACTACGTCAAGACCCAGAGAAGTATCCCCTTACGAACTATGCCTACCAATACTAATATTGTGCTAAGCATGGACATTTCTTTGGGTAGTCATATGCCTCTGTAACCAATTACTGTGGACTGAATTTTTACTCAGATAGCAAGTACTGTTTTCTCAAGCTTGTCTTCTCTGGAAAATATCAGCACTACTCCCTCCCCACCCCCAAGATGGCAAATAACTTAGAAAAGAGGCTCATGGAGACTTCTGTCCAAAGTGAATTAAATAGGAATCAAATTATGTTGTAAAGTTCTTTTGAAATAAGGAGTAGACTTTAAAACAAATTTAGAAGTTGAAATGAACTAGTGCTCAGCATATTTTGACAAGTATTTTGAAAGCTAAGGCAGATTACTTTTGGGAGAAAAATGCTTATTATGAATTGATAAAGGCTACTTCAAGATATAACTTTTCAATATGCTACTGAGATGAAGATCCAGCTTTTAATGGTTTTCATTCTACTTGCAGCCATAGGCAGTTTTCTGACAACTATCCTGTACTGCTAAAAGTAATTCCATTTGAGTGGTAATAGTGATTGTGGACAGTTTGATAGTGCTATTATGTTACAGACATTGTTCTAAGGATGTTATATGTATAAACTTATTAATCTTCTCAACAAGGTGCTATTATTTTACATATGAAAGAACTGAGGCAGAGAGCTAAATACCTTGCCTAATACCACTGTGAGAGCCACTGGGTCTAAGAAACTTCCACTGAAGCTCTTGCAAGCTCGTCCTGAAATCGCTCCCTCCCCACCGCCCACTCTTTAACTGTAGTAAAACACACATAACATAAACTTGACCACCGTACCCATTTTTAAAGGTACAGTTTGGCAGTGTCTAGTACGTTCACTCTGTTGTGCAACCAATCTCCAGAACTCTTTTCATCTTTAAAATCACAACTCCATACCCTTGAGATAACTCCTCTTTCCTTTACCCCCCCGCCACCCCCACAAATCCTGGCAACAGCCATTCAGCTTCCTGTGAATTTGGCTAATCTCTGCACACTATGTAAAGGGAAGTCAACAGTCTTTGCTATTTTGTGGTTGGCTTACTCTATCTTGGGTAATACCCTCAGGGTCCATCTGTGTTGTGGTTTGTGTCAATTTCTTTCCTTTTTTATGGTACCTTTCATTGTATGTATATACTAGATTTTATCATGTCATCTATAAGTAGATACTTGGGTTGCTTACACCTTTTCACTATTGTGAATAATGCTACTGTGAACATGGGTGTACACATTTCTTCCAAGAACCAGCTTTTCACTTCTTTTAAGTATGGATCCAGAAATGGAATTGCTGTATCATATGGTATAATTCTATTAATTTTTTGAGGAACCACCAGACTGTTTTCCACAGCAGCTGTACCATTGTACATTCCTGGCAACAATGCGCAAGTCTTCCAATTTTTCAACATTCTCACCAATATGTCCTGTTTTCTGTTATTTGATGATAGCTATCCTCAATGGTGTGAGGTAGTGTCTTATCGCAGTCATGATTTGCATTTTCCTGAAAACTGATGTTGAGCATCTTTTCATGTGTTTGGCCATTTGTATGGTTTTTTTTTTTGAGAAATGTCAAAGCCCTCTGCCTATTTTTCAGTCAAGCTTTTTTGTTGTTTTTGAATTGTAGGAGTTCTTTATATATTCGGGACAGCAATCCCTTATCAGATAAGATTTGCAAATATTTCTCTCATTCCATGGTTGTCTTCTTTCACTCTGCTGGCTGTATGCTTTGATGCACAGGAGTTTTGAATTTTGATATAACCCAATTTTTCTATTTTTGCTTTTGTAGCCTACATTGCCCTTATTCCCTTCCCTGTTGATGAAATTTAAAACTCCCAGACAATGGTTGATAATTCACAAGAAAAATTCATCCTCCTGAGAACTGATCCTGACCAACTAATCCTGTTGAAAAGTATTTCAACTACTATGATTTTGTTTGCCACTGTATCTGAGTGATGAGTTGAAGAATTTATTTCCAAAGGGAAATTGAACACACAGAGTTGAAGCATTGAGACATAAACCAGCTTCAAACCATCTCACACATTTATAATATATTTTCCCATGAAATAAGCTGAATTCAGCTTACCCCTCCCACTAAAGCCCTATAAAAACTTCTGTCCTCTTTCCCCAAGTTAGATGTTATCACTCAGACTTATGAAGTGTTTGAGAATGGATTTGAAAGGCAATAATCTGATGTAAATTTTCTTTACCATTGCATCTCTGCCAATAATTAGCATTGAAAAAAAATAGTGACTGTATTTCATGTGAAACTGAATACTTAGAAACATTTTGTATAAAGATGCAACTAAATTATTTCAATTAATAGCAAATGCTAGAATAGTTTCACTTAAGTGTTTGACTTTATTAATGAAATAACAAAACAATGTAAATGTTCTGACAATTGTTATGGAACTTCATTGGAAAATATACTACAAATGTGTTAGATGGTTTGAAACTGGTTCATGTCTCAACTCTGTGTGTTTAATTTCCCTTTGGAAATCTCCAATTCATCATTCAGATATAGTGGCAAACAAAGTCATTATAGTTGAAAACTTTGTATTTATTATCAACGAATCCTTTGTCTATTACTTAAGAAAAATGCATTAGAATTATTTTAACTCTACAATTAACTTTATGTCTATTAAATACATACCTAGTATTACATGAGGTGGTAATATTAGCACAGTAATAATTTTTTAAAATTTCAGTGTGCATTCTATCTTAAAATACAATTTTTTTAAGAAACAAAAATGAAAATTAGGTAATTCTAAATCTGTTCACCCTGAAAAGTGTCCTAAATAAAATATGCCCAGACTGAATGTATTAGAGTTAATTATCACATTTGTATTTTACTTGGAGCTTATGAAAAGCATATGGATATATAATTTTACATGGTAAAATAAAGCTTTCTAGAAGAAAAAAATGTTTGTTTATTGGAGATTTGCAGTACACAAGGACAGCCTGAGCGGGTATCACACACAATTTTACCAGTCCAGTTCATAGCATCAACGACTTCACTCCAACCATGTAGAAAAGAAATAGAGATTTTCGTAAAGCTCAACTAAACAACTTGGACAAGAACAGGATCACAAATAGCAATTTCCTCACAAGTTATAAACTCCTCACTCTTTGGCTAATAGAACATTCTAATCAACAAGGAGTAATTGAAATAACTTAAACAATTAAACTTCATCTTTGAGAATCTTAATATTTCACTCAGTGAAGCAGTGTAGGTTCCACTGAAACCATTAAAAGAAAAAATTAGAATAAACACTGCCCTTTCTGTAGCACTCTCCTTGAAATAGAGAATGTTATTCCTTCTTCTGAACTCTTTTCCTTAACAATAAGGAAATATGAATTTTGATTGTTAATAGTTTAACTTTATTTGGAATATCAGAAATTCATATAACATGTTTATTTGTGTTTGAAAGTTTTATCTCTGAGGAGGAGTCCCTTTGTAATTCGAATTAGAAGTTAGGTTCGTGAATTAACACCAGGTGATTTCATAAAATTCTCATCAGGAGACCTGGGTTCCAGCCTCAGCTCTGCTATCAGCTATGCATGTAATAATTATAATCTCTGAGCTCCAGGTTCTGCAGCCATTAAATGGGCATGTCAATAACAATCTTCCATCTTTTCTATAGCTACAGACTATTGAAACTCTAACATGCACTAAGCATTTCCGCATAAGAATTACTTTAATTCTGAGAATAACCTGATACTGTAGATGTTATCCCTGATTTACAAATACTTCAGAGAGGCCAACCAAGGTAACATGGCTATTCCATAGAAGAGTCTCTGTTTGCAAACAGATCCTTCTTTGTATAGATTCCCTTTCCATGGTATCATGCCACTGTCATGATTGTGAAGGTCATCTGAGCCAGCAGCTTTGGCAGCAGTTTGTAAAGCAATAAAGTTCTTGGTGAGCCAGACGGCCAACACCTTTACTTTTCTATGCCTGCCTAAAAGTAGAATAGAAGTAGCCTGTTAAAGTACAGTAGAAGACCTTTGGAAGAGGGATTTGAAAATATGTTTTAGTATTGTGTATTAGTTCCTGTTATAACTGCTGCTATAACAAGTTTGGTACAAAATTGATGATTTAAGACAACATACATTTATTCTTTTATAGTTTTGAAGGACAGAAATCCAAGGTAAGTTTCACTGGGTTCCATTCAAGGTGTCAGCATGGTCTGGCCCGCTCTGGAGACTGTTTCCTAGAATTTTCTAGCTTTTATTGAAAGCCAGCAGTGTATCATCTTACTTCATCTTGCTAATCACATTGATGTCTTCTGTGCCAAATCTCCTCCTGCCTGCCTTCTGTTAGGGTTCTTGTGATTACTTTGAACCCCTGGTTAATACAAAAAATCTCCCCATTTCAAGCTCTTTAACCATGTCTTCAAAATCTCTTTTGCCATGTAGTGTAATATTAACAATTCTGGTGATTAGAACATAGACCTCTATGGGGGCCATTAGCCCAAAACATTCTGATTGTCATACTGCACTATAATTACTTATAAGTCTTCTTCACGTTTTTCATTAAGATATTCTCTGTACTTAAGTAGTGCTTGGAATGTTTGGATATTTATAAGATAATACATGTATTCCTTCTCTCATTTTATTGTGTCCTTGGTACAGTCAAAATTGCTAAAGACAAAAGATAACAATGGAAATAGCATTTCTGCATTAAGTACTCAAACCTAGAATGACTTATATAAATACTTGCTTCATTTGCTTATTTAAAAAACAGTATATTCAAAGTAAAATGAATGTGTTGGTCTCAAATCATTAATAAAATAAGCAACATCAATACCGAGAAGCTGTTGTACCTCTCAGAGCCATTGCTGGTTTCTCATTTTCTCATTTTCTAACACTTTAACTGCTTGATCACAGCAAACTGAAGATGTCAATTTAAAAAGTTGAAAAATTAAGACAGAAGACTGTTTACTTATTACTGAGGCCCAAACAAGCAGAATTACATTTTTATCTACACTGATGGCTCATGAGAAGCATTCTCTAAATATGTCACAGTGACAATATAATAATGAGGATACATTCCCATTGGAATTAACTGTGATGCCAGATTCCACCCTTCATTCTCAAAGAAATTACCCAAACCCCCTTTAAAGGTGGTTATTTATCTTGCATAATTTTATTATGATTTTGAATTTTCAAACAAATCATTTATATATTCCTCTATTGCTAAAATCAGCAATGGGAAGATAGTATCACAACAATACTAGCAGCAACTAGTTCTCACTTTTTGAAACATCTGTATTCCCTGTCACAGAAATCTTATGTGGTAGGTACTATTATAATTCCCTTTGGAGGTGAATACAATGTGTTAATAAGTTATCTTAATTACTGTTAAACATCTTATTACAGGTGAAAATTGATTTTGAACACAGGCAATAAGAGGCTGAATACTTAATCTACACAATATTGCTTGAAATTATTTTTCTGTGTTGTAAAAAAAAAATTCATTTCTATTGATCAGGCCATATTTTCATCTATGTGTTAAGAGTATAAAGAAAACTTGCTATTTTAATTACTGACATTCAGTATTAAAATTTTATTCTGTGGCAACTTCTTTAATCCCATTGACTACATTGAATTTGTTCACTCTAAATGGGATATAATGAGATGTCAATGAGAATTCAATTTATAAGAAAATCTAATATCCTTTCAACTAAGAATTCCTTCCAATATTATGGTTCAAACAGGTGCCATGGAGACGACATTAAAACAGTAATTCCACAACAGTTTGGTTGATTTTAGTTATGACTGTTATATGTCACTAAGCTCTGATTGATGACCTAGTGTGAAGTAATCTTTAATAGTCTTGATAATCCCCACAAACACTCTGGGTTTACAGAATAAAATAGTCATAGTGAATAATCTTAGGAGAAATTTTTTTGGCCCAGAGACCACTAAGAAAAGAATGTTATCCTGTTCACATGGAATATTTTCCAAAATAGACCATATGCTAGGAAGTATTCACACATTTAATAGTAACAAAAACATAGAAATATATGATCTCTGTAAAAATGGACTTCAAATAGAAGTCAACAGAAAAAAATTGGGGAAATATGCAATTTTAACTTAAAATTTAGCATTTAGAAATTTAAATATGTCAAAAACCATGCTCAAAGAATAAAATTACAAGGGAAATTAGACAATGTTTTAGGTGAAAATAAAAATGTACCACATTTTATGGGATGAAGCTAAATTGCCTTTGTATTAGGAATATATAGATAGATCTGCTTATGTTAGAAAAGAAGAAAAATAAATCTAATAATTCACCTTTAAAATATGGAAGAATAAGGGCAATCTGAAGGCAAGCGGAAAGAAGGGATGATAAATATTAGCATGGAAATTCTTGTAGTAGAAAGCAGAAAAACAGTAGAGAGAATCAAATGGAACAGTCAATGGTAAGTATTGTAAGTAATACTTACACATATAAGAAAATACTGAGCAAGACATTTCCCAACAGTCAGTAACTTAGATAAAATGGCCAAAACCACAATGTCTTACATCTTACAAAACTGACTCAAAAAGAAACATAAAATCTGAATAGACACATATGAAGAAAATTATTTGTAGTAAAAATCTTCCCAAAAAGAAAGACCCAGATCCAGAGAGCATTACTGAAAAATTTTATTAAAAGACTTAAAGGAGAAATAGTAACAATACTTACCAAAATCCTCCACAAACTACAGGAGGAAGGAATAATGCCCAACTCATTTTTGAGGCCAGTATTACCCTGTATCAAAGCTAACTATAAGTATCACAAAGGAAGGTAAACTATGGATCCGCATTCATAAGGGATATTGGTCTAAAGTCATCAACAAAATGCAAGCAACCAAAATCCAGCAACACATTAACAGTATTGTTCCACATGGATATATTCTTGTAGGATTTTAACACCCAGAATCAATTAATGTAACATATCATATAAGCAATCAGTTATTTAAGAACATACACATAAATAGATACAGTAAAAGATTGGACAATACCACCAATTATGGTAAAACCTCTTAATAAACACAGATTAGAAAATACTTTTCTAAACTTGAAAAAGGCATCTGTGAAAAATCTCAATGAGCATTGTACTTAATAGTGAAAGACTGGAAACTTTCCCCTTAAAATTTGGAGAGACAAAGTCTGCTCTCACCTCCTCTGTTCAGCATAGTACTGGACATTCTAGCCTGAGGAATTAAGAACAGAAAAGAAACCAGAACCAGATTGTAAAGCAAGAGTCAAGTTGTCCATGTGCACAGATAACAAAATATTATATATAGAAAGTCTGAAGAATACAAATGCACACACACCAAACAAATAATAGAATGAATAAATGAGAGCAAGGTCAGAGGATACAAAATCAATACACAAAAAATCAATTCTGGTTTTATATCTGAGCAATGACAGTCCAAAATTGAAATCAAGAATGCAAATTTATTTTAAAATGATGAACAATAAAAATATTTAGGAATGAATTAACAAAAACAGAAAACCCTGACTCTAAATTATAAAACTTTGAGAGAAATTAAAGTTATAAATAAATTACATCTCACTGAAGCTTTTAAGCTTTGTTGACATATGATTGACAAATAAAATTGTAAGATATTAAAGTGTATATATCATGATGATTTGATATACCTATACATTATACAAGGAATCTTCTGATCTAGATCATTAACATAATTATAATCTGACTTTTGTGAGAACATGTAACTTCTACTCTCTTAGCATATTAATTTCTTTGGGGGGGCAGTCATGAGTAAAATTTTTTTATTTTGTGAGTTGTCACCAATGGTTTCCACAATGATTATGGTATAGTTGTAATAACACAATTCAAGTACAAAATCATATCCAAGAAAATGGACTTTTTCCAGTGGTAGACAGAACAGAACCAATTATGAAATGACTCATTTTTCAGTTCAGCCAGAGACACTCTGAAATGGTACAATCCTCCTCTCTAATTCTGTGGTCTTCTCTATTCCTTCTCTACCTCTGATATCTTGACCATGGGAACAAATAAAAATTGCTAGAAAAAAATGAAATTCTAGGTAGCTAGGGAGAATATATTAATTCTGAATTGCTAATCCCACCCAATGTTCATAAAATCAAAGCATCACCTCCTATATTTTCCCATACTGCAATTTTTAATTTGCCCTTATTGGTTCAGGCTATTGAACCTGAACTCTAGAAACACCAATTGTTGGTGCCTATTGTCCTGTTTTGCTGATTCAGAAGAGGCACCTGGTCAAAGAAAAACCATCTTTTCCAACCTGCTTGGATGTAAATGATGCTTTTTTTTAAATTGGAGTATCATTAATACACAATCTTATATTGGTTTCAAGTAAAAAACACAGTGGTTCTACAATTAACTATGTTATTAAATCCTCACCCCTACTAGTGCAATTACTATCTGTTAACATAGTTACAGAATCACTGACTATATTCTCAATGCTCTACTACAATCCCTATGACCAATTTACATGACGATTGAGAATTTTTGTGCCCTTTATAACTCTCACTGTCCCAACCCACCCACCCCAACCCCTCCCGCATGGTAACCACCAGTCACTTCTTAGTGTCCCTGAGTCTACTGCTATTTTGTTCATTCTGTTTTGCTTTGTATTTATTTTCCACAAATAAGTGAAACCCTATGGTATTTGCCATTCTCTGCCTGTCTTATTTCACTTAGGATAATACCCTCTAGGTCCATCCATGTTGTTGCAAAAGTCAGGATTTCATTTTTATGGCTAAATAATATTCCATTGTGTACATGTACCATATCTTCTTTATCCATTCATCTATTGACAGATGCTTAGGTTTCTTCCATATCTTAGCTATTGTAAATAATGTGGCAATAAACATGCGGTGAGCATATCTTTAGCAAATTTCAGTTACACAGCAGTGTTATCAACTATAATTACCATATTACACATTAGATCCTCATATCTTATTTGTTTTTTCTTTTATAGCTGAAAATTTGTACTTTCTCATCAACCTCTCCCTAATTCCTCTACCCACAATTCCCTGGCAACGACTTTTCTATCTTTTTCTAAGAGTTAGAATTTCTTTTTTTTTTTTTTAATTCTTGCATATAAGTCATAACATACTTATCTTTCTCTGTCTGATTTATTTCACTTAGCATAATGTCCTTAAGGTCCATTCATATTGTCACAAATGACAGGATTTCTTTCGCACAGCTGAATGATAATCCTGTGTGTGTCTCTGAGGGTGTACGCACCACATCTTTATCCATTTATCTATTGACTGGTACTTAGGTTGTTTCCATATCCTGGCTATTTTGAATAATGCTGCAATAAACATGAGAGTGCAGATGTCTCAACATACTAATTCCACTTCATCATTTTCTTTGGGTATATACCCAGAACTGGGATTCTGGGTGATATGTTACTTTTTTGGCTTTTGCTTTGTTTTCTTTTTTAATTGAAATATAATTGATATATAATATCACATCATTTTCAGGTGTACATTATAGCACTTTGGTATTTTTATATGTTATGGAATGATCCCTGACTAGTCACTATCTGTCATCAAATTATTTACAATATTATCTTTATTCCCTACCCTGTGACTTTATTTCCATAACATTATATTCTCATGACTTATTTATTTTATCATGAAAGTTTGTATCTTTTCATCTCATTCAACAATATCTGCCACCCCTTCATCCCTCCCCGCTCTGGTACCAGCAGTTTCTTCAAACTATGGATCTGTTTCATTTAGTTCATTTGCTTTGCTTTTTAGGTTTCACATGTACGTGAAATCATATGGTATTGTTTGACTTTCTTCCTGTAACACAGTACCCTCCAGGTCCATTCATATTGTCAGAATTAGCAAGATTTCATTTTTTTAATGTCTAAGTAATATCCCATTGTATTTATGTACCACATTTCCTTTATCTATTAATCAATTGATGGACACTTAGATTTCTTCCATATCTTGGCTATTGTAAATAATTCTGCAAGGAACATAGAGGTGCATATATCTCTGGAATGGTGTTTTCATTTCCCTTAGATATATTACCAGAAGTGGAATTGTGGGATCATATTATATTTTTAATTTTTTGAGAAACCTGAATGCTGTTTTCCTACACCAATTTACATTTCCACCAACAGTATACAAGAGTTCCCTTTCCTCCATATCCTTGTCAGTACTTACTTTTTGTCTTTTTGGTAATAGCCATTCTGACAAGTTTGAGGTGATATTTCATTGTGGTTTTGATTTGCATTTCCCTGATGATTAGTGAGAAGAGGAATGTTTTCATGTATACCTCTTGGCCATTTGTATGTGTTGTTTGGACAAAATGTCTATTCAGGTCTTCCACACATTTCAAATTAGATTTGTTGTTGATTTATATGATTTTTAAAATATACTTTAGATATTAACTTTACATGACAAAGAGTTTTCAAATATTTGCTCCCATTTTTTTGTTTGTACCTTTTGCTGTGTGGAAGCTTTTCATTTGATATTGTGTCACTTGTTGATTTTTGCTTTGGTTGCTTGTGTCTTTGATGTCTTATCTAAAAGCTTATGACCAAGACCAATGCCATAGAGCTCCTTCACCATGTCTTCTTTGAAGACTTTTGAATTTTCACATTTTTTTAAGGTATTTAATCTTTTACGAATTAATTTTTGTGAGTGGTGTAACATAAGAAGCCAATATTTTTGCATGTGGCTATTAGTTTTCCTGGTGTCATTTATGAGGAGTTCTTCTTTGCCCATTGTATATTACTGATTCCCTTGTCAAAAACTAGAAAAGAGTGTGCTGGGGAGATTGGCTTAAAGATGGCAGTGTGAGAGGAGACACAGAAACCTCCTCTGAAAATCACATATAATATGAAAATAGCAAATACAACCAATCCTGAAAAAGCAACAGGGAAGAAGGCTATGACAGACTGCCTACATCTTGGGAAAAGAGCAAACGTCACAGAAAAGGGTAAAGTACCAAAGCTGCATTCAGGCAGGACCCAAGCCCTTCCTGACCCCAGCTCACCAGCAGAAGGAAGAGAAATGAGGCAGGGAGTGGCAGTGGAGGCCTAGGATTGCTGAACACCCAGCCCTGGAGATTTTCTCTGGGAGCATGAATCTACATTACATGGTGATCTGGAGAATAGTGGGGTTGGAAAGCTAAGACAGGCAGAAGACTCAGAGAGACTGAGATTCTAGCCACTTGAGGAGAACAGATACCCACAAACAGCTGCTCTGGAACAAAAGAAAGGTGGGCACACTGAGATACTTACCTATAGTGAGAGGGCTGTTAAAGGGGCAAGGATTGAACAGAGCTTGCTACTCAAGAGAAAGGACAGTTGGACAAGATTGTCCCAGTGCACTCAGCCCAGCAGGTTGGGAACTTTCAGAAGCTTCAGGTGCTCCATCCTCCTGGTGGAAAATCCAGCTCTGAGGCCCTACATCATGATAGGCTGCCTCCGCTCTTTCCTCCCATTTGGCACCAGCTCACAAACCTGCCCTGCAATTCCATCAGGCCAGTCAGAGGGTGGCCCTGCCTATGGCAGCTAAAATAATGGAGCATAGAGGTGCCTCCCTGTGCACTTGCCCACTGGCTCTGGCAGTGGAGACAGGCACTGCAGCCAAGAAGCAGGAAAGAGCTCTTTCCTCCTGGCAGGTACCTTTGTTTCTTACCGGTGACCCCTGCCATCACTCCAGGGGTTGAGAAGCTCCAGGTAGTAGAGCTTCTGGACACTAGATGGTGCCACCCACACAAAGTTATTATTACAAATATGAAAAGTCAAAAGGACCTGGTACAAACAAAAATCTCACAAACACCAGAAAGAGGACCAAGTGAAACTGAACTCACCAATCTTCCTGAAGAAGATTTTGAATTAAAAATCATAAACATGCTCATGGAGCTACAGAAAAATATTCAAGAACTCAGGAAGGAATTCAAGAAATACAGAAACTTTGTAAAATTACAGTGTCCAAAATGAAACATACAATAGAGGGATTTAAAAGCAGCTTAGAAGAGGTAGAGGAGATGGTAAATGAAAAAGAAATTAGAGAACAGGAATACAAAGAAGCTGAGGCACAGAGAGAAAATAAGATCTCTAGGAATAAAAGATATTAAGAGAACTGTGTGACAAATCCAAACAGAACAATATTTGCATTATAGGGGTAGCAGAAAAAGAAGATGAGAGAGAAGAGGGTAGAAGTGTCTTTAAGGAGGTAATTGCTGAAAACTTCCCGGTCTGGAGAAGGAGATAGTCTCTCAGGCCATGCAGGTACACAGATCACCCAACACAGGGACCCAAGGAGGACAACACCAAGACATATAATAATTAAAATGGCGAAAATCAAGGATAAGGACAGAGTATTAAAAGCAGCCAGAGAGTGAAAAAAGATCACCTACAAAGGAAAACTCATCAGGCTATCATCAGACTTCTTAGAAACCCTGTAGGCCAGAAGGGAGAGGCATGGTATATTTAATGTAATGAAACAAAAGGGCATTGAACCAAGAATACTCTAACCGGCAAGATTATCATTTAAATTTGAAGGAGGGGTTAAACAATTTCCAGGTAAGCAGAAGTAGAGACAATTTACCTATTACAAACCATCTCTACAGTGTATTTTTGGAGGGACTGCTATAGATGGAAGTGTTCCTAAGGCTAAATAGCTTTCACCAGAGAAAATAAAATGACAGTAAAGGAGGTAGAGCAAATAATTACTAAGCAAATGCAAAATTAAATTAACTACTCTCCAAGTCAGTCAAGGGATATACAAAGTAAAAAATATAATACAGAATGGAGAAGGGAGAAAAAAAAGAACCTTTAGATTGTGTTTGTAGTAGCATACTGAGTTAAGTTAGACTATTGTATAGTAAAGAAGCTACCCTTGAACCTTTGGTAACCATGAATCTAAAGCCTGCAATGGCAATATGTACATATCTATTGATATTCACCCTAAATGTAAATGGAATGAATGCACCCATGAAAAGACAGAGTTACAGAATGGATAAAAAAACAAGACCCATCATATGCTGCCAACAGGAGACTCATTTCAAACCCAAAGACATATACAGACTAAAAGTGAAGGGATGGAAAATGATATTTCATGCAACTAATAGGGGGAAAAATGCAGGAGTTGCAGTAGTTGTATCAGACCTCAAAACAAAGAAAGTAATGAGACAAAGGAGCACATTACATAATGATAAAAGGGTCAGTCCTCCAAGAGGATATAATCATTATAAGTATTTACGCACCCAACACAAGAGCACATACATATGTGAAACAAATACTTAGAGAATTAAAGAGGGAGATAGAATGCAATGCATTCATTTTAGGAGACTTCAACATACCACTCAGTCCAAAGGACAGATCAATCAGACAGAAAATAAATAAGGAGACAGAGGCACTGAAAAACACATTAGAACAGATGGACCTAATAGATATCTAAAGAACACTCCACCCAAAAGCAGCAGGATACACATTCTTCTAAAGTACACATGGAACATTTTCCAGAATAGGTCATATACTAGGACACAAAAAGAGACTCAATAAATTCAGAAGGATTGAAAATGTATTAACCACCTTCTCAGACTGCAAAGGTATGAAACTACAAATAAATAATGCAAAGAAAACAGAAAAGCCCACAAACACATAGAGGCTTAACAACATGCTCCTAAACAATCAATGGATCAATGACCAAATAAAAACAGAGATCAAGCAATATATGGAGACAAATGAAAAAAATAACACCACAAAATCTGTGGGACACAGAAAAGGCTGTGCTAAGAGGGAAGTATATTGCAATACAGGCCTACCTCAGGAAAGAAGAGCAATCCCATATGAACAGTCTAGATGCACAACTGGTGTTACTAGAAAAGGAAGAACAAATGAGGTCCAAAGTCAGTAGAAGGGACATAATAAAGATAAGAGCATAAATAAAATTGAGAAGAATAAAGCAATAGAAAGAATCAATGAAACCAGGAGCTGGTGCTTCAAGAAAATTAACAAAATAGGTAAATCCCTAACCAGACTTATCAAGAAAAAAAGAGAGTCTACACACATAAACAGAATCAGAAATGAGAAAGAAAAAATCACTACAGACACCACAGAAATAAAAAGAACTCTTAGAGAATACTATGAAACATTTTATGCTAACAAATTGGATAACCTAGAATAAATGGACAACTTTCTAGAAAAATTCAACCTTCCAAGGCTGACACAGGAAGAAATAGAAAACCTGAACAAACCAATTACCAGCAATGAAGTTGAATTGATAATGAAAAAATGACCTGAGAACAAAACGCCTGTACCAGATGGCTTCACCGCTGACTTTTACCAACCATTTAGTGAAGATCTAATACCCATCCACCTTAAAGTTTTCCAAAAAGTAGAAGAGGAAGAAATGCTCCTAAACTCATTCTATGAGGCCAGCATCACTCTAATACCAAAACCAGGCAAAGACACCACAAATAAAAAAGAAAATTACAGCCCCATATCCCTGATGAACATAGATGCAAAAATACTCAACAAATATTAGCAAACCAAAGTCAAAAATACATCAAAAAGGGTCACCCATCATGATCAAGTAGGATTTATCTGAGTGATGCAAGAATGGTACAATATTTGAAAATCTATCAACATCATATATCACATCAACAAAAATAAGGACAAAACCACATGATCATATACATAGATGCTGAAAATCATTCAACAAAATTCAACATCCATTCATAATAAAAACTCTCAAATAAATGGGTATACAGGGCAAGTACCTCAACATAACAAAGGCCATATATGACAAACCCACAGCCAACATCATACTTAACAGTGAAATGGTGAAAGCTTTTTCTTTAAGATCAGGAACAAAAGAAGGATGCCCATTAAGGCCAGTTTTATTCAATGTAGTACTGGAGGTCCTAGTCACAGTCCCACACACAGAGGTCAGACAACACAAAGAAATAAAAGGCATCCAGATTGGCAAGGAACAAGTTAAACTGTCCCTGTTCGCAGATGACATGATATTGTACATAAAAAAATCCTAAAGAATCATCCCCAAAACTACTAACAGAACTAATAGCAGAATTCAGCAAAGTTGCATGATACAAAACCAATACACAGAAATCTGTTGCATTCCTTTATACTAACGAGAAACTGGCAGAAAGAGAAATCAGGAGACAATTCCATTCATACTTGCATCAAAAAGAATAAAATACCTAGGAAGAAACCTAACCAAGGACGTGAAAGACTTATACCCTGAAAACTACAAGAAATTAAAGAAGACCCCAATAAATGGAAACACATCCCATGTTCATGGATTGGAAGAATTAATATTGCAAAATGGCCATCCTGCCTAAAGCAATCTACAGATTCAATGTAATTCTTATCAAAATACCAACAACATTCTTCAATGAACTAGAACAAATATTTCTAAAATTTGTTCTAGAATAGAACAAAAGACCCCAAATAGCCACAGAAATCCTGAGAAGGAAGATTAAAGCTGGGGTGATTATGCTCCCTGACTTCCACCTCTACTACAAAGCCACAATAATCAAGAAAATATGGTACTGGCACAACAACAGACCTGTAGATCAATGGAACAGAATAAAGAGCCCTGATATAAACCCACACATGTAGGACCAGGTAATATACGATAAAGGAGCCATGCATATAAAATGGGGAAATATCGGCCCTCTTCAACAACTTGTATTGGCAAAACTGAAAAGCTACCTGTAAGAGAATGAAATTGGATTACTGTCTAACTCCATACACAAAGTAAACTCAAAATGAATCAGAGACCGGAATGTAAGTTATGAAACCATAAAACTCTTAGAAGAAAACATAGGCAAAAATCTCTTGAATATAAACATGAGTAACTTTTTCCCGAGCACATCTTGGGCAAGGGAAACAAAAGCAAAAATGAACAGAGACTACATCAAACTAAAAGCTTCTGTACAGCAAAGGACACCATGAGTAGAACCAAAAGGTATCCTATGATATTGGAGTATATATTCATAAACAACATATATAATAAGGGACTAACATACAAAATATATAAAAAACTCACCTCAACACCCAAAAAGTAAATAACCCAATTAAAAAATGGGCAGAGGATATGAACAGACACTTCTCCAAAGAAATAATTCATATGGCCAACAGGCACATGAAAATATGTTCCACATCACTAATTGTCAGGGCATGCGAATTACAACCACAATGAGATATCACCTCACACAGTTAGAATGATCAACATCCAAAAGACTAGGAACAAGAAATGCTAGTGACAATGAAGAGAAAGGGGAACCCTCCTACACTGCTGGTGGGAATGTAAATTAGTTCAACCATTGTAGAAAGCAGTATGGAGGTTCCTCAAAATACTAAAAATAGAAATACCATTTGACCCAGGAATTCCACTTCTAGTAATTTACCCAAAGAAAACAAGATTCCAGATTCAAAAAGACATATGCACCCCTGTGTTTATTGCAGCACTATTTACAATAGCCAAGATATGAAAGCAACAGAAGTGTTCATCAGTAGATGAATGGATAAAGAGGTGATACATATACACAATGGAATATTATTCAGCCATAAGAAGAAAACAAATCCTTTATTCCAACAACATGGATAGAGCTAGTGGGTATTATGCTGAGTGAAATAAGCCAGGTGGAGAAAGAAAAGTACTAAATGATTTCCTTCGTTTGTGGAGTATAACAACTAAGCAAAACTGAAGGAACAAAACACCAGCAAACTCACACACTCCAAGAAGAGACTAGCAGTTACCAAAGTGTAGTGGTGGGCGATGGTGGGTGGGGAGAAAGGAAGAAGGGGATTGAGGAGTATTATGATTGGCACACATGATGTGGGAGGTGGTCATTGGGAAGACAGTGCAGCACAGGTAAAAGAAGTTATGACTCTATAGCACCTTACCATGCTGATGCAAAGTGACTGCAATGGGGTGTTGAGGACTTGATAATATGGGTGAATGTAGTAACCACAATGTTTTTCATGTGAAACCTTCTTAAGAGGGTGTATCAATGATACTTATTTTAAAAAGGAAGAAAAAATACCTAATCATATATTCATGGGTTTACTTCTGGGCTCTGTATTCTGTGCCAATGATCAATGTGTCGGTATTTATGACAATACCACACAGTGTTTGATTACTCTTGCTTTGTAATGTAGTTTGAAATCAGAAAGTGTGAGGTCTCCCACTTTTTTCTTTTTCCTCAGGATTTTTTGGCAATATTTTGGTGCCATAAACAATTTAGGATTATTTTCCTCTTTCTGTAAGAAATTTTGAATTTGATAGCGATTGCATTACATCTGTAGATTACTAAGGTAATATTAACATTTTTGCAAGATTAATCATTCCAGTCTACTAGCATGGATGTCTTTCCATTTATTTGTGTCTTCTACAATTTCTTTCATCAGTGTCTTACAGTTTTTAGTGTACAGATCTTCTGCCTCCTTTAAATTCATACTTTTATATTTTATTCTTTTGGATCCAATTATAAATAGGATTGTTTTCTTAATTTCTCTTTCTGGTAGTTCCTTGTTAGTGTATAAAAATTCATCTCATTTTTGTATATTGACTTAGTATCTTTCATCTGTACTGAATTTACTTATTCTAAAAGTTTTTTTGTTCAAAATCTTAAGGGTTTTGTATATATAGTATCAGGCCATCTGAAAATAGTTTTATTTCCTTTCCAATTTGCACACCTTTTATTTACTTCTCTTGTGTAATTTTTTCAGCTAATACTTCTAGTACTATGTTGAATAAAATTGGTGGATGTGGGCATCCATGTCCTGTTCCTGATCTTACAGGAAAAGTTTTCAGCTTCACTCTTGAGTATGATATTAGTTATGGGCTTGTTATAAATGGTGTTTATTATGTCAAGGTACATTCCCTCTCTATTCAGTTTGTTGGAGTTATCATAAATAGATATTGAATTTTGTTAAATGCTTTATCTGCATCATTTGAGATGAGTGTATGCTTTTAGCCTTCATTTTGTTAATATGATATATCAAACTGGTTAATTTGCATATGTTGATCTGTCCCTGTATCCTGGAATAAATCCTGCTTGATCATGGTGTATGATTCTCTTAATGTATTGTTGAATTACATTTTTTAATATTTGGTTGAATATTTTTGCATCTATGTTCATCAGGATATTGGACTATAATTTTCTTGTAGTGCCTTTTCTGGTTTTTCTTAAGGTAACAGCCTACTAAAATGAGCTTAGAATTATTAACTCCTTATCTAATTTTTGGAAGAGTTTTTGAAGGATTGTATTCTCTTCATGTTTGAGTTCACTAGGGAAGCCATCTGGTTCTGGACTTTCTTTGTGAGGCTTTTGATTACTGATTAAGTCTTCTTACTATTATTTGCTCTATTCAAATGTCCTATTCTCATGATGCATTCTTGATATGTTATAAGTTTCCAATTATTCCTTTTATTGCATAGAAATGCCACTGATTTCTGTATGTTGATTTTATGTCCTGTAACTTTGCTGAATTTATTGATTAGTTCTAGCAGTTCTTTGTTCTAATTAGTTCTTTGGATGAGTCTCCAGGATCTTCTTTTTATAAATTCTGCAAATAATAGCAATCTTCTTTCTCATTTGTATACTGTATTATAAACTTCAAAGTTGCTAAGAAACTAGGTCTTAAATTGTTTCTACCACAAAAAAAGAAATGATAGTTAGGATATGATAGAGGTGTTAGCTAATATACAGTGGTAACCATATTGCAATATATAAATATACCAAATCAACACATTGTACACTTATGTTTCCCATTGCTAAATGTCAATGACACTTTGATTAAAAAATACAGAGAAATAAATGGCATCAACATATAGTCTAGTACAGGTTTACACTTTCATAGTCTGTTGATTTTTTTTTTTTTAGAGGATGCCTAAGACATTCAGTTGGAAAAGTTTTGTTTCTTTTTCTCTCAACAAATTGTATTGGGAATAATTGATTAGTTTATAGCAACAAATGAACCTCAAACCTTATTTCACAAGGTAAACAAACTCGTTATAGACAATAATCTGATCATAAATAGAAATAAAGTATCAATAAAACTTCTAAAATAAAGCATAGGAGAATTATTTGTGACCAGGTAGGGAAAAGTTTTTAGGTAGAACAGAAAACACAGTTTATAAAGAAAACAAAATGATAAATTAGATTCTTATCAGATTGAAATCTTGTTTCATTTGAGAAATAATTGATGTACTTCATGTGTACAACATAATGATTCAATATATGTATTCACTGGAAAATGAACACAAGTCTAATTAACATCCATCATGATATAGTTATGTTTCTCTTTTTTCTTGTGATGAGCGCTTTTAAGATCTACTATTTTAGACACTTTCAAATATACATTTAGTGTTAACTGCAGGCACCATGCTATCCTTTACATCCCTAGGACTTATTTATTTTATTACTGGAAACTACTTTTTGAACACTTTCACTCATTTTGCCCACACCTCCAGCCCCTGGCTCTCTTCTAGCAACCACCAAATCTATTCTCAGGATCTATGAGTTTGTTGTTGGTTGTTTTTTGTTCGTGTTTTTTTTAGATTCCACATAGAAATGAGATCATATGGTATTTGTGATTCTCTGTCTGACTTACTTCATTTAGCATAATGCCATCAGGATCCATCCATGTGGTCACAAATGGAAGACTTTCCTTCTTTTTCAAGCTGAATACTATTTAATTTCTCTATGTACATACCACATTTTCTTTATCCATATATCCATCTATGGACACATAGGTTGCTTCCATATTTTGGCTATTGTAAATAATGCTGCAGTGAAGATGAGAGTGCAGGTATCTCTCTGAGGGAGTTGTATTGTTACCTTCAGATAAATACCCAGAAGTAGCTTTGCTGGAATATGTTGTACTTGTATTTTTAAATTTTGGGGAAACCTCCATACTGTTTTCCATAGTGGCTGCACTAGTTTACAATCCCACTGATGGCACACAAAGGTTTCCTTTTCTCCACATCCTCACTTACACTTGCTAATTCTTGTATTTTTCATAATAGCCATTCTAACAGGTATGAGGGGATATCCCATTGTGACTTTGATTTGCATTTCCTGATGATTAGTGATGTTGAGTACCTTTTTATGTACCTGTTGGCCTTTTGTATGTCTTCTAAACTGAATTGTTCTACTTCTCAAAAGACACAGTTAAGAAAATGCAGTTCACAAAGGACCTGAATATAAAAATAATTCTGACAACTCAACAATAATAGAACAATAATCCATTAAAATAGGATAAATGATTTGAACAAAAATTTCACAACTTAAGATATTTAAGTGGTCAATAGGCATATGAAAAATGCATATCATTAATCATTATGAATGGGCAAATTTAAACAGCAAGATATTACTTCACACCTAGTTAAATATTGAAGCATACCAAGTGTTAGTGAGAATGAGTAGCAACTGGAATGCTCATGAGTTGCTAATGGAATTATGTAATGTTGGGAACACTCAGAAAAATGCATTTGGCAGCTTTAAAAAAATAATAAACATATGCCATGTGACCTGGAAATTCCAATCTTAGGTATTTACTCAAGAGAGAGGAAAATGTATATCCCATCAGAGATTTCCCATAAATGTTCAGAGCAGCTTGATTCATAAGAACTAAACTGAAAACTACACAAATTTTCATCTACAGGTGAATGGATAAAGTCTGATTATTCATAAAATGGAAAGTATTCAGCGAGAAAAAGGAAGAAAGTAGCAATACATGCAAAGTCATGTATAAATATTTAAAAATAATACTGAGCTAAAGAAGCCAAAGAAAGGACCTTCATAGCATATAATTTCATTTATATGAAACCATAGAAATGAAAAATGCCAACTATGATGACAGAAATAAAATTTTACACATAACATGAGACCAGGGATATAGGTGGTTGATTACAACACCTATGAGAGAGGTACTTAACATGGTTTCATAGGTTTATGGCCTATAAGTAAGTCATCAAAATGCACCCTTAAAATAGATGAATATATTGTTAAATGATACCTGATCAAAAACATGGGAGAAAAAGTAAAATGAGAGTAAAGACAAATGGTTCATTTCCCTTAGAAGAGAGGTCACATGAAGTTACACATCTGATAGTTTTTTTTGTTTCTGAAGGGTAGATTCTTCATTATAGAAATCTTTTTTCAGTACTGAACAATATGTATTAAATGCCTATCCCAGGGGGGTACTCCTCATGCATTATATCAGTTAATTCCTGCATCCTCTCTAAGAGTTAGTTATCATTTTTTTTTACACTTGTGCATCTGTACATTCTCTACTTTAATATTTTAAGTGATTAGCTTATAGTGTGAGCAAACAGAATAAGGATGCCAATGAAATCCAATTCCCCAGAATTCTTAGAAACAGAACTTGCATTATATTATACATCCTGTTTTCACTGCTAAAGTCATATTCCCTTTGTTGCAATTTTCATTCCAGTAGCTACTTTTTGTGTGTGTGTGTGTGTGAGGGCATCTCTCATATTAATTGATCAAATGGTTGTTAACAACAATAAAATTCTGTATAGGGGAGTCAATGCTCAATGCAAAGTCATTAATCCACCCCAAGCCTAATTTTCATCAGTCTCCAATCTTCTGAAGCATAATGAACAAGTTCTTACATGGAGAACAAATTCTTACATAGTGAATAAGTTACATGGTGAACAGCAAAAGGGAAGTCATCACAGAAACTTTCGGTTTTGCTCATGCATTATGAACTATAAACAGTCAGTTCAAATATGAATACTCATTTGATTTTTATACTTGATTTATATGTGGATACCACATTTCACTCTTTATTATTATTATTTTTAATAAAATGCTGAAGTGGTAGGTAGATACAAGATAAAGGTAGAAAACATAGTTTAGTGTTGTAAGACAGCAAATGTAGATGATCAGGTGTGTGCCTGTAGACTATGTGTTAATCCAAGCTAGACAAGGGCGATAAAACATCCACGTATGCAGAAGATTTCTCTCAGAACAGGGGGGGTGAAGTTCTAAGCCTAATCTCTGTTGATCCCCAATTTCTCACCTGATGGCCCCCCTGCGACTGTGCCTGTCTTAGGTTGTTCCTCCCTTGAGGAATCTTACCCGTCTCTGGCTAACCAGTCATCTTCCGGGGCCATACAGGTAAATGTAAAGTTGGTAAGTGAGAGAGAAGCTTTATTGTTTGAAAAGGTTAGCTTTTTACTTCTTTGCATATTTATGCCCTGTGGCTTCTATGCCCAGCATTTGTCTTGTGGTATCTTTACCACTTGGAAGAATTATGATACTCAGTAAATTTGATATGAGGCACGAATTCTATTTAAGGGTTGTAATTAGGAAGGAAGAAGAAAAGCTATAGAAGTAGCAGGCGGAAGAAAACATGGGAAGATTGATTATTTCTTTGACATATCTTCTTGTAGAGTAACTTCAGCATGTATAGGTTTTAAACTACTAATTAAATTGCGCACACACATTAACATAATAGGAGTATAGTTACATAACCAAAGCATATCTGTAATTACCAGCCATCTCCAGTGAAACCATGAAAACAAGTTAGGCACCTTAGGCATTTGTGAAAACTTATCTATGATATGGTGGATATTGTCCAACTGAGCTTGAACAGTCTGAGAGAAATCACACAAATTAAAACAACCCATTCCTGGGGACTGTTCACATCCCTCATGCTCCTCCAACAGTAAATAGTCTGTAGTCGTAAGATTTTGGAGAGCTACAACTTGCACTTCTCCTAATTCCTGGTTGAGTTCCAACAGTATAGATCCAGTCAAATTTGTTGTTTTACTGTATGCACAGGCCAGCTTAGATATCTCCTTCTTCATTCCCATGGCAAGTCCAGGAACTGGTGGGATGAGTGCATCTACACCTGTAGCAGTGCGTGGATCTTTGTTGGGGTTTTTTGAAGATCATCTTCTGGCATGAGTCTTCCCGAGAGTGCTGATGTTGGAAGTTCTTTTTCATACCATATCTTAGTTGATTTTCGGGGTAGCCAAATTAGGCTTTGATCCTCTGTTTAAAAACAAACAGACCCTTTGCCTACACTTTTATATGCCCTTTATACCCTTGTGTAGAACTCGTTGGAGGTTACCACACAGGAACTGCCTTTTTTTTTTTGTATCATTAATCTACACTTACATGATGAATATTATGTTTACTAGGCTCTCCCCTATACCAGGTCCCCCCTTTAAACCCCTTTACAGTCACTGTCCATCAGCATTGCAAAATGTTGTAGAATCACTACTTGTCTTCTCTGTGTTTTACATCCCTCCCCTTTTTCCCACCCCCCATGCATGCTAACCTTAATACCCCACTTCTTCTCCCCCCCCTTATCCCTCCCTACCCACCCATCCTACCCAGTACCTTTCCCTTTAGTACCTGTTTGTCCATTCTTGAGATCTGTGATTCTGCTGATGTTTTGCTCCTTCAGTTTTTCCATTGTTCTCATACTCCACAGATGAGTGAAATCATTTCGTATTTCTCTTTCTCTGCTTGCCTTGTTTCACTGAGCATAATACCCTCCAGCTCCATCCAAGTTCCTGCAAAGGTTAGGATTTGCCCTTTTCTTATGGCTGAGTAGTATTCCATTGTGTATATGTGCCACATCTTCTTTATCCATTCATCTATCGATGGATATTTAGGTTGCTTCCAATTCTTGGCTATTGTCAATAGTGCTGCGATAAACATAGGGGTGCATTGGTCTTTCTCAAACTTGATTGCTGCATTCTTAGGGTAAATTCCTAGGAGTGCAACTCCTGGGTCAAATGGTAAGTCTGTTTTGAGCATTTTGATGTACCTCCATACTGCTTTCCACAATGGTTGAACTAATTTACATTGCCACCAGCAGTGTAGGAGGGTTCCCCTTTCTCCACAGCATTGCCAACATTTGTTCTTGCTTGTTTTTTAGATGGCAGCCATCCTTACTGGTATGAGGTGATACCTCATTGTAGTTTTAATTTGCATTTCTCTGATAATTAGCGATGTGGAGCATCTTTTCATGTGTCTGTTGGCCATCTGTATTTCTTTTTTGGAGAACTGTCTGTTCAGTTCCTCTGCCCGTTTTTTAATTGGGTTATTTGTTTTTTGTTTCTTGAGGCGTGTGAGCTCTTTATACATTCTGGACATGAAGCCTTTATCGGATGTGTCATTTTCAAATATATTCTCCCATACTGTAGAGTTCCTTTTGGTTATATTGATGGTGTCTTTTGCTGTACAGAAGCTTTTCAGCTTAATCTACTCCCACTTGTTCATTTTTGCTGTTGTTTTCCTTGCCTGGGGAGATATGTTCAAGAAGAGGTCACTCATGTTTATGTCTAAGAGGTTTTTGCCTATGTTTTCTTCCAAGAGTTTAATGGTTTCATGACTTACATTCATGTCTTTGATCCATTTTGAGTTTACTTTTGTATATGGGGTTAGACAATGGTCCAGTTTCATTCTCCTACATGTAGCTGTCCAGTTTTTCCAGCACCATCTGTTGAAGAGACTGTCATTTCGCCATTGCATGTCCATGGCTCCTGTATCAAATATTAATTCACCATATATGTCTGGGTTAATGTCTGTATTCTCTAGTCTGTTCCATTGGTTTGTGGCTCTGTTCTTGTGCCACTACCAAATTGTCTTGATTACTATGGCTTTATAGTAGAGCTTGAAGTTGGGGAGTGAGATCCCCCCTACTTTATTCTTCTTGCTCAGGATTGCTTTGGATATTCGGGGTCTTTGGTGTTTCCATATGAATTTTTGAATTATTTGTTCCAGTTCATTGAAGAATGTTGCTGGTAGTTTCATAGGGATTGCATCAAATCTGTATATTGCTTTGGGCAGGATGGCCATTTTGACGATATTAATTCTTCCTAGCCACGAGCATGGAATGCGTTTCCATCTGTTAGTGTCCCCTTTAATTTCTCTTAAGAGTGACTTGTAGTTTTCAGAGTATAAGTCTTTCACTTCTTTGGTTAGGTTTATTCCAAGGTATTTTATTTTTTTTGATGCAATTGTGAATGGAGTTGTTTTCCTGATTTCTCTTTCTGTTGGTTCATTGTTAGTGTATAGGAAAGCCACAGATTTCTGTGTGTTGATTTTGTATAATCCAACTTTGCTGTATTCCGATATCAGTTCTAGTAGTTTTGGGGTGGAGTCTTTAGGGTGTTTTATGTACAGTATCATGTCATCTGCAAATAGTGACAGTTTAACTTCTTCTTTATCAATCTGGATTCCTTGTATTTTTTTGTTTTGTCTGTTTGCCGTGGCTAGGACTTCCAGTACTATGTTAAATAACAATGTGGTGAGTGGGCATCCCTGTCTTCTTCCCAATCTCAGAGGAAATGCTTTCAGCTTCTCGCTGTTCAATATAATGTTGGCTGTGGGTTTTTCATAGATGGCCTTTATTATGTTGAGGTACTTGCCCTCTATTCCCATTTTTCTGAGAGTTTTTGTCATGAATGGATGTTGAACTTTGTCAAATGCTTTTTCAGCATCTATGGAGATGATCATGTGGTTTTTGTCTTTCTTTTTGTTGATGTGGTGGATGATGTTGTTGAACTTTCGAATGTAGTACCATCCTTGCATGCCTGGGATGAATCCCACTTAGTCATGGTGTATGATCCTTTTGATGTATTTTTGAATTCGGTTTGCTAATATTTTGTTGAGTATTTTTGCATCTACGTTCATCAGGGATATTGGTCTGTAGTTTTCTTTTTTGTTGGGGTCTTTCCCTGGTTTTGGTATTAGGGTGATGTTAGCTTCATAGAATGAGTTTGGGAGTATCCCCTCCTCCTCTATTTTTTGTAAAACTTTAAGGAGAATGGGTATTATGTCTTCCCTGTGTGTCTGATAAAATTTCGAGGTAAATCCATCTGGCCCGGCGGTTTTTTTCTTTGGTAGTTTTTTGATTACCGCTTCAATATTGTTGCTGGTAATTGGTCTGTTTAGATTTTCTGTTTCTTTCTGGGTCAGTCTTGGAAGGATGTATTTTTCTAGGAAGTTGTCCATTTCTCCTAGGTTTCCCAGCTTATTAGCATATAGGTTTTCATAGTATTCTCTAATAATTCTTTGTATTTCTGTGGGGTCCATCGTTATTTTTCCTTTCTCGTTTCTGACACTGTTGATTTGTGTTGACTCTCTTTTCCTCTTAATAAGTCGGGCTAGAGGCTTATCTATTTTGTTTATTTTCTCGAAGAACCAGCTCTTGGTTTCATTGATTTTTGCTATTGTTATATTCTTCTCAATTTTATTTCTTCTCTGATCTTTATTATGTCCCTCCTTCTGCTGACCTTAGGCCTCATTTGTTCTTCTTTTTCCAATTTCTATAATTGTGACATTAGACCATTCATTTGGGATTGTTCTTCCTTTTTTAAATATGCTTGGATTGCTATATACTTTCCTCTTGAGACTGCTTTTTCTGTGTCCCACAGAAGTTGGGGCTTAGTGTTGTTGTTGTCATTTGTTTCCATATATTGCTGGATCTCCATTTTGATTTGGTCATTGATCCATTGATTATTTACGAGCATGTTGTTTAGCCTCCATGTGTTTGTGAGCCTTTTTGCTTTCTTTGTACAGTTTATTTCTAGTTTTAAACCTTTGTGGTCTGAAAAGTTTGTTGGTAGGATTTCAATCTTTTGGAATTTACTGAGGCTCTTTTTGTGTCCTTGTATGTGGTCTATTCTGGAGAATGTTCCATGTGCACTTGAGAAGAATATGTATCCTATTGCTTTTGGATGTAGAGTTCAATAGATGTCTATTAGGTCCATCTGTTCTACTGTGTTGTTCAGTGCTTCTGTGTCCTTACTTATTTTCTGCCTGGTGTATCTATCTTTTGGGGTGAGTTGTGTGTTGAAGTCTCCTAAAATGAATGCATTGCAGTCTATTTCCCCCTTTAGTTCTGTTAGTATTTTGTTTCCCATATGCTGGTGCTCCTGTGTTGTGTGAATATATATTTAGAATGGTTATATCCTCTTGTTGGACTGAGCCCTTTATCATTATGTAGTGTCCTTCTTTATCTCTTGTTACTTTCTTTGTTTTGAAGTCTATTTTGTCCGATATTTGTACTGCAACCCCTGCTTTCTTGTTGCTGTTGTTTGCCTGAAATATGTTTTTCCATCCCTTGACTTTTAGTCTGTACATGGCTTTGAGTTTCAGGTGAATTTCTTGTAAGCAGCATATAGATGGGTCTTGCTTTTTTATCCATTGTATTACTCTGTGTCTTTTGATTGGTGCATTCAGTCCATTAAAATTTAGGGTGACTATTGAAAGATATGTACTTATTGCCATTGCAGGCTTTAAATTCGTGGTTACCAAAGGTTCAAGATTAGCCTCTTTAGTATCTTACTGCCTAACTTAGCTCGCTTATTGAGCTGTTATATATACTGTCCGGAGATTCTTTTCTTCTCTCCCTTCTTATTCCTCCTCCTCCATTCTTCATATGTTGGGTGTTTTGTGCTGTGCTCTTTCTAGGAGTGCTCCCATCTAGAGCAGTCCCTGTAAGATGTCCTGTAGAGGTGGTTTGTGGGAAGCAAATTCCCTCAGCTTTTGTTTGTCTGGGAATTGTTTAATCCCACCATCATATTTGAATGATAGTCATGCTGGATACAGTATCCTTGGTTCAAGGCCCTTTTGTTTCATTGTATTAAATATATCATGCCATTCTCTTCTGGCCTGTAGGGTTTCTGTTGAGAAGTCTGATGTTAGCCTGATGGGTTTTCCTTTATAGGTGACCTTTTTCTCTCTAGCTGCCTTTAAAACTCTTTCCTTGTCCTTGATCTTTGCCATTTTAATTATTACGTGTCTTGGTGTTGTCCTCCTTGGATCCTTTCTGTTGGTGTTTCTGTGTATTTCCATGGTCTGTTCGATTATTTCCTCCCCCAGTTTGGGGAAGTTTTCAGCAATTATTTCTTCCAAGATATTTTCCATCCCTTTTCCTCTCTCTTCTTCTTCTGGTACCCCTATTATATGGATATTGTTCCTTTTGGATTGATCACACAGTTCTCTTAGTATTGTTTCGTTCCTGGAGATCCTTTTATCTCTCTCTATGTCAGCTTCTATGCGTTCCTGTTCTCTGGTTCCTATTCCTTCAATGGCCTCTTGCATCTTATCCATTCTGCTTATAAATCCTTCTAGAGTTTGTTTCATTTCTGTAATCTCCTTCCAGGCATCTGTGATCTCCCTCCGGACTTCATCCCATTTCTCTCGCATATTTCTCTGTATCTCTGTCAGCATGTTTATGATTTTTATTTTGAATTCTTTGTCAGGAAGACTGTTTAGGTCTGTCTCCTTCTCTGGTGTTGTCTCTGTGATCTTTGTTTAACTGTAGTTTTGCCTTTTCATGGTGATAGGAATAGTTTGCTGAGCTGGGACGAGTGATAGCTGGAAGAACTTCCCTTCTTGTTGGTTTGTGGCCTTCCTCTCCTGGGAGTACAGCGACCTCTAGTGGCTTGTGCTGCGCAGCTGCGCGCAGACAGGGTTTCTGCTTCCTGCCCGGCTGCTATGGAGTTTATCTCCGCTGTTGCTGTGGGCGTGGCCTGGCTCGGGCAGCTACTCCAAAGTGATGGATTCGTGTTGCAGGGGGAGCGGCTGGGAGGCTATTTATCTCCGTAAAGTGCCTCTGTGCTCCCTGCAGCCTAGGGGATTAGGGTGCCCAGAGATCCCTGGATTTCCTACCTCTGGATTAAGTGTCCCACCTTGCCCCTTTAAGACTTCCAAAAAGCACCTGCCAAAACAAAACAACGACCACAAAAAAACAAAAAAACAAACAAAAAGAAAACAAACGAAAAAAAATTTTTTATTTAAAAAAATAAAAAATATATAATAAAAAATGGCAGCTCGTTTTTCTTTATTCTCTGGCGCCAGCCTCAGGCATCTTCTCACCGGTCTTGGTGCCCTGTTTCCATAGTATTGGGGTCCCTATCCCTTTAAGACTTCCAAAAAGCGCTCGCCAAAACATAACAGCAAAAAAAAATTGGCTGCTCACTTTTCTTTTGTTCTCCGGTGCCAGCCTCCGATACCCACTCGCCGGTCTTGCTGCCCTGTTTCCCTAGTATTGGGTTCTCTGTCCCTTTAAGACTTCCAAAAAGCTCTCGCCAAAACAAAACAGAAAAAAAAAAAAAAATGGCCGCTTGCTTTTCTTATGTCCTCTGGCGCCAGGCCTCCGGTTCCCTCTCACCATTCTTGCTGCCCTGTTTCCCTAGTATCCAGGGTCCCGCGCATGTACTGTGTCTGTGCTCTGGTGCGGGTGGCTGTGGCTGGGTGTTCAGCAGTCCTGGGCTCCGTCTCCCTCCCGCTCTGCCTATTCTTCTCCCGCTGGGAGCTGGGGGGAGGGGCACTCGAGTCCCACCGGGCCGGGGCTTGTATCTTACCCCCTTTACAAGGCACTGGGTTCTCGCCAGTGTGGATGTGGTCTGGATGTTGTCCTGTGTCCTCTGGTCTTTATTCTAGGAAGAATTGTCTTTGTTATATTTTCATAGATATATGTGGTTTTAGGAGGAGATTTCCGCTGCTCTACTCACGCCGCCATCTTGGCTCCACCTCCTAGTTTTCATTTTTTAATGCAAATGAAAAAACTGATTTCAGAGTTTAAATAAGATGCCCAAAGAGACATAGTTGAAAGTTGGCAAGAGGTTAATTATAAGCCTATGTGGAAACTAGTGTTGCAAAAGTATGTGGTGTTCCTTGGGTTCTTTGAAGAAGCTCTACATCTTTCCTATAAGTTAGCTGTTTATTGCTTATATGAGGAAAGTAACCAGAATTAAAAGTTTCATGAGCTAACCTGGAGATGTGAATTTATAGTCTATTATACTATTTTAAGTGCTGTGAGAATGAGGAGGGTTTTATCTGTGAATCATAATATAGGATTTTCTCCACAATAAAATTAGAGTCTCTTTCCACAGTCCTGCTGAAATATTGTTGACCTCTCTTTAACTACTAGCAGAAAATTCAGAGGTCAGCTCACACTTATTTTACTGAACACCAACTGTGAATTCTGGACTAGAACATGCCTAATCATCACACTAACTTTTATCCATTTTACATAGCACTCTGTACACTTGCATATGCCTAATATATGTTAAATAATAAAAACAATAAACACGGAAGAGCAGTTTGTTGTCTCTGCTCTCTGTAATGTTTACTAATAAAACATTCAAAGCAAGGTACAAGGGCACAGTTCATTTTAATGCTCTTATAAATATGGTTTCCTTTTAATTTTTTAAAATAACATTTTAACTTTAATATATTCCATCTTTCCAAAATGAAAAACAACCCAAACACAAGAAAAACAGATGCATTAAATAAATGTTCTGTTTCTAAAATGCTATTACCTGTTTACAAAATGCTTTCCATTCTTTCTAAATTCTGTCTGGTGAAAATTTAAATTTTGTAGTTTTAAAATTATTATTTCTGCACTGGAGTGTGTGGAGTCACAAAAGGGAGAGATTCTTCCTTAGGTAAAAGTTTCCTTACCTAAGAAGCCAACACTGCTACAAGAAATTCAAAACGCTAAGTAATAATTTAAAACGGAAAGCTGCTTCATTTGTAGGTCAGTAATATTTATGGAATCATGTATATTGAGCATGTTGATCTCTTCCTTCAATGTTTTGGAAAGTACGTGCCGTGAAATGGTTCACCATGGCCCATGTAACCAAGGTGTGATATAAAGAAACCATTTGGGAGGTAGTACACTCCTCTAAATTTGTTAGATTTCCTAGAACTTTTAGACATATTTGATTGTATAAATCCATGTTGTGCTAAAGAAACAGTGTTTTTGATAGTAGGTAAATCTTCTGGTCGACTTAAATGAATCAAAATAATGGAATTCAATTTCTAGTTTTGTTACTCACTAGCTGTTTGTAGTTACTTTAACCTCGCTGAACTGTCCTTTTACCATATGGAAATTAAGAGTAATATGAAATAGACTGCAAGGGCTATTTAAAGAATTAAATAATATGATATTTTATAATGTATGTGAAACATCAGACCACTACAATGCAGAATGCATTTAATGTCCCAGACAAAGCATCTATCATTTGTGTATTACTATATGAACTGGTTTTCTGTAACAAGATTGGTTTTTCTATGTGTAAGAATTATTTCATTTGTGTGTCTTCACGTGTTCTGTTTACTACCTTTTGAGTACCTTTTCCTCCTTTCTCTACCTGTTCAAATCGCAAGTGATCTGCAAAAGTACACCCTAGTGATATATTCTTTCACAAAACCATCGAAGTCCATGGAAACCCATAGTGGTATCTTTTTTCTCTAAGTTCATAGCACTGATTTGAGCCCCTTCATTTAACTCTTACAAGATGTATCAGTGTCCTTTTCCTCCAAATAAATTGTTAACACCTACAGATGTGACTCAAAAGGTTTACAATAATAAATTATGTTGATTTATCAAAGGAAACATGTCTGTGGGCCAACTGTAACATACCATCTTCTCATAGCTGTTTTTCCCAGCCTTCACTAGTTACTGGGTAGTGGACCACGTGGCACTAGCTTCTGACACAGTGATGAGAACTGGGATAGAAAATTAAATAAGGTGAAAATAAGAATAAGTACACATAGGTGATCTTCAGAAAGAGAATGAATGAATGTGACAAACAGAAAGAACAAAAGGATAAAACAGGAAACCATCACCAAGAGGGAGGGTTAATTTTTTGGGGGGAGGGTGTTTTATGAAATCCTTATACATATACATTCAGTATACCTTCCTATATACTTTCAATGTGCCCTCCTTTAAAGCCCATTTGGCTTAATTACCTTGAGCAAAAAAGTTCATAGCTAATAAATTTAGGAAATGCATTCTTTAAGTATACTGAAACATTTGAACTCTTATCCGAAAACATTAATTATTGTGGCAGAGAGGCAACACAGGAAAGTGCTGTCAGACCTATGGCTGTCAAACAGCATCCATTTGCTCATTCTTTTTAAAATAGTAATTTAAAAAAATACTTAGGTACTTGCCTCCTCAGTTGCACTGTAGTTCCTGGCCTCCCTTGTCCTTGGATGTTACAATTAAGATTAAGTGATAACATTTTTGGGCAGTGGAATATGACAGAAGTGATGAGTGCCAGTTCTATACGAGCACTTTAAAGCAGTGAACACACTCCTCCCAAGCTTTCCCTCTCCCAGAAGCTAATATATGAAGGTACCCAGGATATAGCTTTGGCCAGGCAGACAAACGCAGTGCCTCAGAGGATGACAGAGAACTAAGATGGAAGGAACCCGAGGATCTAAATGACCAGGGGAAGCAGAGACATCCACTGACTTGGAACGCTCTCTGGGCTGTTTGCAGTGGCAGGGGCTTGGGGTTAGATACATATACCCTTTAGAGGTTACTGTCTATTTCACAAGCAGCTTCACTGTCCTCTAATAAGACATAAAACATGATGTTATTGTCATGAAAATATAGTATTTAGAAAGAAACTTACAGCGTCCCTCATAAAGTCTATCATACCAGGAGACAAAATGAAGATTGTGGAGGGATTAATATTGGAGGCATGCGATCTGATTGAACAGAGGCCAAATAGTTGAGGGGCTGCCAAAAATCAGTATTTCTCCTTACCGATTTCCCTCACGTGCCACAACATTCTGTACACCAGCCCCACCCACACGAACACGCTGATGTTGCATTTCTCTCCTCAGCTGAAGAGGTTATGGATTATTTCCATTGCATTAACCCATTGGTTTCTAATTCCAGTTTCTTAAGTGACTGCAAATACAGAATATATTGCTTACTACCTGTTCTTCCCTTCATCTTATCCATTCTTTTCCTCTTTGTGGCCCATTTATCAAAAGGGAGTCAATAGTAAGAGCCTGGTGGGAGAAAAGAGAGAGCAGTCAGGGTACTCTTTCAGACCTCATTCCTCCTTAGCCATTAGGTCTCTTTCACAGACGCACCCTTCCTTGGGATAACTTCTGCTGCGTGCCCAATTTAAAGTTCCGTTTTCACTGGTCTCCAGCCACTCTGTCTCCCTTGTCCCTTCAGTGTACTGATGGCAACAGCTGCACTGTTTTTTGTGCCTCCTCATCCCTTGTTTGTTGTTCTTTTAACCCTGACTCTACCTCCATAAATAGTTCCTTCATTAATGTCTCTTTAGCTGACCCATCTGTTTCTTGCTGCTATAATATATTGCCTCCATTTTCCGGATGAGGACACATAAGTACAGAAAGATCGACACTCCAAGTTCACTTAATAAATGATGTAACAAGGTTTGGAAACCAGGCAATCTGATGTGGTGTCTGTGTACCTAATTGCCAGGCAGTAGTGCTTCCATATATCAGTAAATGCAGACTGCACAGAATTGTTTAAAAAGACATGGAAATAAACACATGACATTCTGAGAGCTAAACTTTAAGTCATACAGTGTTAGAAATGAGTTTTTAAATTTTATGTGACTATATACAAGTTGTCACTGAAAATAATGTGAACAAGCTAAAGAAAAGGGAATGCAAAAATTAAAGTGGGAGGAATGTGTGGTCTACTTAGGATAAAAGAAAAAGGAGTTCAATAAAGAAAATTATGACAGTGTCCAACCCTGGGTGTTAAGTGTGTTATAAAATGTAGCCCCATTATTAAGGTCATTCCAGATACACAGGACAAGTGAGGCTACCTTATTCTGCCACAGGACATTTAATGCATGACAGTAGAGCCTTTTTTTCTTATTATGTGCTCACCCAGCAGCTTTATGATTTCCATTCATTTTTGTTATTCTGCCTGTAGAAGAAGGTACTGGTTCATGCATGAAGGTACTAGTTTCATATCTTGCCCTGTAGGGTAGACCGGCTTTCAAGGATCTGAGGAAATTGTATTTTAAACCTGTAAGACCGAATGACAGTTATTTCATTACAGAGACCAAATCTCTTTTTCTATTTGAATATTGGAAGGAAAGGAATAATAGAAAGGCAGTATTCTCTATGATTAGCAGAGAAACATGTAAAAATGCTAGCTAAAGGAAATATTTGTTAGGAGATGTCAGTTATCAGCATCATCCAGGAAAAGCACCCGTGAAATTGCTATATGTATGCCAATTTCTCTTAGACACTCAAGTTAACAGATACAGCTCTTAAAGGATTCAGATGTTATAGCTTAACATAGAATTTGTCATAAAAATATGCAAACAACCAAACATAAGTATTGAAACCAGCTTGGCAGTACTATTTCTCAGGGTAAAATAATAAATTGTCATTCTAGTCTATAAACAAGCCTCTTGTGAGTTTTATTTTATCATATCATCTTTGAGGGAGCTGACTCACTCAACATTCCTTCCTAATCCTAAAAAGCTGAAACCCTATCATATCCTGGACCCAATGTGGCACAGATTCCCAGACACACTCTGTTTAATGACTTTAGGCCTTATGCCTGTGAACTATAAGTGGTTCTTAAGATCCTGGACTTGGGGGTCGGAGCCAAGATGGTGGTGTGAGTAGAGCAGCGGAATCTCCTCCCAAAACCACATATATCTATGAAAATATAACAAAGACAACTCTTCCTAGAATAAAGAGCAGAGGACACAGGACAACATCAAGACCACATCCACACCTGTGAGAACACAGCGCCTCACAAAGGGAGTAAGATACAAGCACTGGCCCAGCGGGACTGGAGCACCCCTCCCCCCAGCTCCTGGAGGGAGGAGAGGAATCAGAGCCAGGAGGGAGAGGGAGCCCAGGACTGCTGAACACCCAGCCCCAGCCATCCAGACCAGAGCACAGACACAGTGCATGCGCGGGGCCCTTCATACTAGGGAAACAGGGCAGCAAGACCAGTGAGCAGGTACCGGAGGCCGGTGCCGGAGGACAAAAGAAAAGCGAGAGGCCATTTTTTTTTTTCTGTTGTTGTTGTTTTGTTTTGGCAAGTGCTTTTTGGAAGTCTTAAAGGGACAGAGCAGGACACTTATTCCAGAGGTAGGGAATCCAGGGATCTCTGGGCACTCTAATCCTCTGGGCAGCAGGGAGCATGGAGGCCCCTTATGGAGATAAATAGCCTCGCACCCCCTCAAACGCGACACCACCATTTTGGAGCAACAGCCCAAGCCAGGCCACGCCCACAGCAACAGTGGAGATAAACTCCATAGCAGCCGGGCAGGAAGCAGAAGCCCTGTCTGCGTGCAACTACCCAGCACAAGCCACTAGAGGTCGCTGTTCTCCCAGGAGAGGAAGGCCACAAACAAACAAGAAGGGAAGTTCTTCCAGCCATCACTCATCCCAGTTCTGCAAACTATTCCTTTCACCATGAAAAGACAAAATTACAGATAAACCAAGATCACAGAGGCAACACCAGAGAAGAAGACAGACCTAACCAGTCTTCCTGACAAAGAATTCAAAATAAAAATCATAAACATGCTGACAGAGATACAGAGAAATATGCGAGAGAAATGGGATGAAGTCCGGAGGGAGATCACAGATGCCTGGAAGGAGATCACAGAAATGAAACAAACTCTAGAAGGATTTATAAGCAGAATGGATAAGATGCAAGAGGCCATTGAAGGAATAGGAACCAGAGAACAGGAACGCATAGAAGTTGACATAGAGAGAGATAAAAGGATCTCCAGGAACGAAACAATACTAAGAGAACTGTGTGATCAATCCAAAAGGAACAATATCCGTATAATAGGGTTACCAGAAGAAGAAGAGAGAAGAAAAGGGATAGAAAATGTCTTTGAAGAAATAATTGCTGAAAACTTCCCCAAACTGGGGGAGGAATAATGGAACAGACCACGGAAATATACAGAATCCCCAACAGAAAAGATCCAAGGAGGACAATACCAAGACACGTAATAATTAAAATGGCAAAGATCAAGGACAAGAAAAGAGTTTTAAAGGCAGCTAGAGAGAAAAAGGTCACCTATAAAGGAAAACCCATCAGGCTATCATCAGACTTCTCGACAGAAACCCTACAGGCCAGAAGAGAATGGCATGATATATTTAATACAATGAAACAGAAGGGCCTTGAACCAAGGATACTGTATCCAACACGACTATCATTTAAATATGATGGTGGGATTAAACAATTCCCAGATAAACAAAAGCTGAGGGAATTTGCTTCCCACAAACCACCTCTACAGGAAATCTTACAGGGACTGCTCTAGATGGGAGTACTCCTAAAAAGAGCACAGAACACAACACCCAACATATGAAGAATGGAGGGGAGGAATAAGAAGGGAGAGAAGAAAAGAATCTCCAGACAGTGTATATAACAGCTCAATAAACGAGCTAAGATAGGCAGTAAGATACTAAAGAGGCTAACCTTGAACCTTTGGTAACCACGAATTTAAAGCCTGCAATGGCAATAAGTACATATCTTTCAATAGTCACCCTAAATGTAAATGGACTGAATGCACCAATCAAAAGAGACAGAGTAATAGAATGGATAAAAAAGCAAGACCCATCTATATACTGCTTACAAGAGACTCACCTCAAACCCAAGACATGTACAGACTAAAAGTCAAGGGATGGAAAAACATATTTCAGGCAGACAACAGCGAGAAGAAAGCAGGGGTTGCAGTACGAATATCAGACAAAATAGACTTCAAAACAAAGAAAGTAACAAGAGATAAAGAAGGACACTACATAATGATAAAGGGCTCAGTCCAACAAGAGGATATAACCATTCTAAATATATATGCATCCAACACAGGAGCACCAGCATATGTGAAAAAAATACTAACAGAACTAAAGGGGGAAATAGACTGCAACGCATTCATTTTAGGAGACTTCAACACACCACTCATCCCAAAGGATAGATCCACCAGGCAGAAAATAAGTAAGGAAACGGATGCACTGAACAACACAGTAGAACAGATGGACCTAATAGACATCTATAGAACTCTACATCCAAAAGCAACAGGATATACATTGTTCTTACGTGCACATGGAACATTCTCCAGAAGAGACCACATACTAGCCCACAAAAAGAGCCTCAGCAAAATCCAAAATATTGAAATTCTACCAAGCAACTTTTCAGACCACAAAGGTATAAAACTAGAAATAAATTCTACAAAGAAAACAAAAAGGCTCACAAACACATGGAGGCTTAACAACAAGCTTCTAAATAATCAATGGATCAACGAACAAATTAAAATAGAGATCAAGGAATATAAAGAAACAAATGACAACAACAACACAAAGCCCCAACTTCTGTGGGACGCAGCGAAAGCAGTCTTAACGGGAAAGTATATAGCGATCCAGGCACACTTGAAGAAGGAAGAACAATCCTAAATGAATAGTCTAACATCACAATTATCGAAACTAGAAAAAGAAGAACAAATGAGGCTTAAAGTCAGCAGAAGGAGGGACATAATGAATAAATAAACAAAATTGAGAAGAATAAAATAATAGCAAAAATCACGAAACCAAGAGCTGTTTCTTTGAGAAAATAAACGAAATAGGTAAGCCTCTAGCCAAACTTATTAAGAGAAAAAGAGAATCAACACAAATCAACAGAATCAGAAATGAGAATTGAAAAATCACGACAGACTCCACAGAAATACAAAGAATTATTAAAGACTACTATGAAAACCTATATGCCAAGAAGCTGGAAAACCTAGAAAAAATGGACAACTTCCTAGAAAAATACAACCTTCCAAGACTGACCAAGGAAGAAACACAAAATTTAAACAAACCAATTATGAGCAAAGAAATTGAAATGGTAATAAAAAAACTACCAAAGAACAAAACCCCCAGGCCGGACGGATTTACCTTGGAATTTTATCAGACACACAGGGAAGACATAATACCCATTCTCCTTAAAGTTTTCCAAAAAATAGAAGAGGAGAGAACACTCCCAAACTCATTCTATGAAGCCAACATCACCCTAATACCAAAACCAGGCAAAGACCCCAACAAAAAAGAAAATTACAGACCAATATCCCTGATGAATGTAGATGCAAAAATACTTAATAAAATATTAACAAATTGAATTCAAAAGTATATCAAAAGGATCATACACCAGGACCAAGTGGAATTCATCCCAGGGATGCAAGGATGGTACAACATTCGAAAATCCATCAACATCATCAACCACATCAACAAAAAGAAAGACAAAAACCACATGATCATCTCCATAGATGCTGAAAAAGCATTTGACAAAATTCAACATTCATTCATGATAAAGACTCTCAGCAAAATGGGAATAGAAGGCAAGTACCTCAACATAATTAAGGCCATATATCAAATACCCACAGCCAACATTATACTGAAGAGTGAGAAGCTGAAAGCTTTTCCTCTGAGATTGGGAACTAGACAGGGATGCCCACTCTCCCCACTGCTATTTAACATAGTACTGGAGGTCCTAGCCACGGAAATCAGACAAAACAAAGAAATACAGGGAATCCAGATTGGTAAAGAAGAACTTAAACTGTCATTAATTGCAGATGACATGATATTGTACATAAAAACCCTAAGGACTCCACACCAAAACTACTAGAACTGATATCGGAATACAGCAAAGTTGCAGGATACAAAATTAACCTCCAGAAATCTGTAGCTTTACTATACACTAACAATGAACCAGTAGAAAGAGAAATCAGGAAAACAATTCCATTCACAATTGCATCAAAAAGAATAAAATACCTAGGAATAAATATAACCAAAGAAGTGAATGACCTATACTCTGAAAACTACAAGTCACTCTTAACAGAAATTAAAGAGGACACTAACAAATGGAAACTCATCCCATGCTCATGGCTAGGAAGAATTAATCTCATCAAAATGGCCATCCTGCCCAAAGCAATATACAGATTTGATGTAATCCCTATCAAATTACCAGCAACATTCTTCAATGAACTGTAACAAATCAAAAATTCATATGGAAACACCAAAGACCCTGAATAGCCAAAGCAATCCTGAGAAAGAAGAATAAAGTAGAGGCACTCTCACTCCCCAACTTCAAGCATTACTACAAAGCCATAGTAATCAAGACAATTTGGTACTGGCACAAGAACAGGCCACAGAACACTGGAACAGACTAGAGACTCCAGACATTAACCCAAACATATATGGTCAATTAATATTTGATAAAGGAGCCATGGACATACAGTGGCAAAATGACAGTCTCTTCAACAGATGGTGCTGGCAAAACTGGACAGCTACATGTAGGAGAATGAAACCGGTCCATTGTCTAACCCCATATACAAAAGTAAATTCAAAATGGATCAAAGACCTGAATGTAAGTCATGAAACCATTAAACTCTTTAAAAAAAATAGGCAAAAACCTCTTAGACATAAACATGAGTGACCTCTTCTTGAACATATCTCCCTGGGAAAGGAAAACAACAGCAAAAATGAACAAGTGGGACTATATTAAGCTGAAAAGCTTCTGTACAGCAAAAGACACCATCAATAGAACAAAAAGGAACCCTACAGTATGGGAGAATATATTTGAAAATAACACATCCGATAAAGGCTTGATGTCCAGAATATATAAAGAGCTCACATACCTCAACAAACAAGAAACAAATAACCCAATTAAAAAACGGGCAGAGGAACTGAACAGACAGTTCTCCAAAAAAGAAATACAGATGGCCAACAGACACATGAAAAGATGTTCCACATCGCTAATTATCAGAGAAATGCAAATTAAAACTACAATGAGGTATCACCTCACACCGGTAAGGATGGCTGCCATCCAAAAGACAAACAACAACAAATGTTGGCAATGCTGTGGAGAAAGGGGAACCCTCCTACACTGCTGGTGGCAATGTAAATTACTTCAACCATTGTGGAAAGCAGTATGGAGGTTCATCAAAATGCTCAAAACAGACTTACCATTTGACCCAGGAATTGCAGTCCTACGAATTTACCCTAAGGACACAGCAATCAAGTTTGAGAAAGACCAATGCACCCCTATGTTTATCGCAGCACTATTGACAATAGCCAAGAATTGGAAACAACCTAAATGTCCATCGATAGATGAGTGGATAAAGAAGATGTGGTACATATACACAACGGAATACTACTCAGCCATAAGAAAAGGGCAAATCCTACCATTTGCAGCAACATGGATGGAGCTGGAGGGTATTATGCTCAGTGAAATAAGCCAAGCGGAGAAAGAGAAATACCAAATGATTTCACTCATCTGTGGAGTATAACTGAAGGAAAAACTGAAGGAACAAAACAGCAGTGGAATCACAGAACACAAGAATGGGTGAACAGGTACCAAAAGGAAAGGGACTGTGGAGGATGGGTGGGTAGGGAGGGATAAGGGGGAGGAAGAAGAAGTGGGGTATTAAGATCAGCACGCATGTGGGGGTGGGAGAAAGGGGAGGGCTGTACAACACAGAGAAGACAAGTAGTGATTCTACAACATTTTGCTATGCTGTTGGACAGTAACTGTAAAGGGGTTTATAGCGGGGACCTGGTATAGGGGAGAGCCTAGTAAACATAATATTCTTCATGTAAGTGTAGATTAATGAGAAAAAAAAAAGGAAGAAAGAGAAGGGGGATTACTCCCTGATAGGATAAAACTAACTGTAAATCAATGATTAATGCATGCTTTAAATATCCTTAATTTTGATCATTTAGAGGGTGTCAGATGATCGGCTATGGAGGTACATTTTTTCTGATAATATTCCTTTCTCTTAAAAAAAAACAAAAAAACAGGACCTCCAGTGAGTTCTACACAACGGTATAAAGGGCATATCAAAGTGTGGGCAAATGGTCTGTTTGTGTTTATACAGAGGATCAAAGCGTAATTTGGCTACCCAGAAAATGAACTAAGGTACAATATGAAGAAGGACTTCCAACATCAGCACTGTCTGGAAGAGTCATACCAGAAGATGATCATCAAAAATCCTCAACAAAGATCCAGGCGATGCTGCAGTTGTAGCTGCATTCATCCCACTGGTTCCTGGACTTGCCATTGGAATGAAGAAGGAGATATCTAAGCTGGCCTGTGCATACAGTAAAACAACAAATTTGACTGTATCTATACTGTTAGAACTCAACCAAGAATTAGGAGAAGTGCAAGTTGTAGCGCTCCAAAATCTTACGACTACAGACTATCTATCTACTGTTAAAAGAACATATGGAATGTGAACAGTCCCCAGGAATGGGTTGCTTTAATTTGTCTGATTTCTCTCAGAATGTTCAAGTACAGTTGGACAATATCCACCATATCATAGATAAGTTTTCACAAATGCCTAGGGTGCCTAACTGGTTTTCTTGGTTTCACTGGAGATGGCTGGTAAATATAGGTCTGCTTTGGAACTACTAGAACTGATATTGGAATACAGCAAAGTTGCAGGATACAAAATCAACACACAGAAATCTGTGGCTTTCCTATACACTAACAATGAACCAACAGAAAGAGAAATCAGGAAAACAACTCCATTCACAATTGCATGAAAAAAAATAAAATACCTAGGAATAAACCTAACCAAAGAAGTGAAAGACTTATACTCTGAAAACTACTAGTCACTCTTAAAAGAAATTAAAGGGGACACTAACAGATGGAAACGCATTCCATGCTCGTGGCTAGGAAGAATTAATATCGTCAAAATGGCCATCCTGCCCAAAGCAATATACAGATTTGATGCAATCCCTATGAAACTACCAGCAACATTCTTCAATGAACTGGAACAAATAATTCAAAAGTTCATATGGAAACACCAAAGATCCCGAATAGCCAAAACAATCCTGAGTAAGAAGAATAAAGTAGGGGGGATCTCACTCCCCAACCTCAAGCTCTATTATAAAGCCATAGTAATCAAGACAATTTGGTACTGGCACAAGAACAGAGCCATAGACCAATGGAACAGACTAGAGAATCCAGACATTAACCCAGACATATATGGTCAATTAATATTTGATAAAGGAGCCATGGACATACCATGGCAAAATGACAGTCTCTTCAACAGATGGTGCTGGCAAAACTGGACAGCTACATGTAGGAGAATGAAACTGGACCATTGTCTAACCCCATATACAAAAGTAAACTCAAAATGGATCAAAGACCTGAATGTAAGTCACGAAACCATTAAACTCTTGGAAGAAAACATAGGCAAAAACCTCTTAGACATAAACATGAGTGACCTCTTCTTGAACATATCTCCCCGGGAAAGGAAAACAACAGCAAAAATGAACAAGTGGGACTATATTAAGCTGAAAAGCTTCTATACAGCAAAAGACACCATCAATAGAACAAAAAGGAACCCTACAGTATGGGAGAATATATTTGAAAATGACACATCCGATAAAGGCTTGATGTCCAGAATATATAAAGAGCTCACATACCTCAACAAACAAGAAACAAATAACCCAATTAAAAAACGGGCAGAGGAACTGAACAGACAGTTCTCCAAAAAAGAAATACAGATGGCCAACAGACACATGAAAAGATGCTCCACATCGCTAATTATCAGAGAAATGCAAATTAAAACTACAAAGAGGTATCACCTCACACCAGTAAGGATGGCTGCCATCCAAAACACAGAGAACAGCAAATGTTGGCGAGGCTGCGGAGAAAGGGGTACCCTCCTACACTGCTGGTGGGAATGTAAGTTAATTCAACCATTGTGGAAAGCAGTATGGAGGTACATCAAAATGCTGAAAACTGACTTACCATTTGACCCAGGAATTGTACTCCTAGTAATTTACCCTAAGAATGCAGCAATCAAGTATGAGAAAGATCAGTGCACCCCTATGTTTATCGCAGCACTATTTACAATAGCCAAGAATTGGAAGCAACCTAAATGTCCATCGATAGATGAATGGATAAAGAAGATGTGGTACATATACACAACGGAATACTACTCAGCCATAAGAAAAGGGCAAATCCTACCATTTGCAGCAACATGGATGGAGCTGGAGGGTATTATGCTCAGTGAAATAAGCCAAGCGGAGAAAGAGAAATACCAAATGATTTCACTCATCTGTGGAGTATAACTGAAGGAAAAACTGAAGGAACAAAACAGCAGTGGAATCACAGAACACAAGAATGGGTGAACAGGTACCAAAAGGAAAGGGACTGTGGAGGATGGGTGGGTAGGGAGGGATAAGGGGGAGGAAGAAGAAGTGGGGTATTAAGATCAGCACGCATGTGGGGGTGGGAGAAAGGGGAGGGCTGTACAACACAGAGAAGACAAGTAGTGATTCTACAACATTTTGCTATGCTGTTGGACAGTAACTGTAAAGGGGTTTATAGCGGGGACCTGGTATAGGGGAGAGCCTAGTAAACATAATATTCTTCATGTAAGTGTAGATTAATGAGAAAAAAAAAAGGAAGAAAGAGAAGGGGGATTACTCCCTGATAGGATAAAACTAACTGTAAATCAATGATTAATGCATGCTTTAAATATCCTTAATTTTGATCATTTAGAGGGTGTCAGATGATCGGCTATGGAGGTACATTTTTTCTGATAATATTCCTTTCTCTTAAAAAAAAACAAAAAAACAGGACCTCCAGTGAGTTCTACACAACGGTATAAAGGGCATATCAAAGTGTGGGCAAATGGTCTGTTTGTGTTTATACAGAGGATCAAAGCGTAATTTGGCTACCCAGAAAATGAACTAAGGTACAATATGAAGAAGGACTTCCAACATCAGCACTGTCTGGAAGAGTCATACCAGAAGATGATCATCAAAAATCCTCAACAAAGATCCAGGCGATGCTGCAGTTGTAGCTGCATTCATCCCACTGGTTCCTGGACTTGCCATTGGAATGAAGAAGGAGATATCTAAGCTGGCCTGTGCATACAGTAAAACAACAAATTTGACTGTATCTATACTGTTAGAACTCAACCAAGAATTAGGAGAAGTGCAAGTTGTAGCGCTCCAAAATCTTACGACTACAGACTATCTATCTACTGTTAAAAGAACATATGGAATGTGAACAGTCCCCAGGAATGGGTTGCTTTAATTTGTCTGATTTCTCTCAGAATGTTCAAGTACAGTTGGACAATATCCACCATATCATAGATAAGTTTTCACAAATGCCTAGGGTGCCTAACTGGTTTTCTTGGTTTCACTGGAGATGGCTGGTAAATATAGGTCTGCTTTGGAACTACTAGAACTGATATTGGAATACAGCAAAGTTGCAGGATACAAAATCAACACACAGAAATCTGTGGCTTTCCTATACACTAACAATGAACCAACAGAAAGAGAAATCAGGAAAACAACTCCATTCACAATTGCATGAAAAAAAATAAAATACCTAGGAATAAACCTAACCAAAGAAGTGAAAGACTTATACTCTGAAAACTACTAGTCACTCTTAAAAGAAATTAAAGGGGACACTAACAGATGGAAACGCATTCCATGCTCGTGGCTAGGAAGAATTAATATCGTCAAAATGGCCATCCTGCCCAAAGCAATATACAGATTTGATGCAATCCCTATGAAACTACCAGCAACATTCTTCAATGAACTGGAACAAATAATTCAAAAGTTCATATGGAAACACCAAAGATCCCGAATAGCCAAAACAATCCTGAGTAAGAAGAATAAAGTAGGGGGGATCTCACTCCCCAACCTCAAGCTCTATTATAAAGCCATAGTAATCAAGACAATTTGGTACTGGCACAAGAACAGAGCCATAGACCAATGGAACAGACTAGAGAATCCAGACATTAACCCAGACATATATGGTCAATTAATATTTGATAAAGGAGCCATGGACATACCATGGCAAAATGACAGTCTCTTCAACAGATGGTGCTGGCAAAACTGGACAGCTACATGTAGGAGAATGAAACTGGACCATTGTCTAACCCCATATACAAAAGTAAACTCAAAATGGATCAAAGACCTGAATGTAAGTCACGAAACCATTAAACTCTTGGAAGAAAACATAGGCAAAAACCTCTTAGACATAAACATGAGTGACCTCTTCTTGAACATATCTCCCCGGGAAAGGAAAACAACAGCAAAAATGAACAAGTGGGACTATATTAAGCTGAAAAGCTTCTATACAGCAAAAGACACCATCAATAGAACAAAAAGGAACCCTACAGTATGGGAGAATATATTTGAAAATGACACATCCGATAAAGGCTTGATGTCCAGAATATATAAAGAGCTCACATACCTCAACAAACAAGAAACAAATAACCCAATTAAAAAACGGGCAGAGGAACTGAACAGACAGTTCTCCAAAAAAGAAATACAGATGGCCAACAGACACATGAAAAGATGCTCCACATCGCTAATTATCAGAGAAATGCAAATTAAAACTACAAAGAGGTATCACCTCACACCAGTAAGGATGGCTGCCATCCAAAACACAGAGAACAGCAAATGTTGGCGAGGCTGCGGAGAAAGGGGTACCCTCCTACACTGCTGGTGGGAATGTAAGTTAATTCAACCATTGTGGAAAGCAGTATGGAGGTACATCAAAATGCTGAAAACTGACTTACCATTTGACCCAGGAATTGTACTCCTAGTAATTTACCCTAAGAATGCAGCAATCAAGTATGAGAAAGATCAGTGCACCCCTATGTTTATCGCAGCACTATTTACAATAGCCAAGAATTGGAAGCAACCTAAATGTCCATCGATAGATGAATGGATAAAGAAGATGTGGTACATATACCCAATGGAATACTACTCAGCCATAATAAAAGGGCAAATCCTACCATTTGCAGCAACATGGATGGAGCTGGAGTGTATTATGCTCAGTGAAACAAGCCAAGCAGTGAAAGAGAAATACCAAATGATTTCACTCATCTGTGGAGTATAACTGAAGGAAAAACTGAAGGAACAAAACAGCAGTGGAATCACAGAACACAAGAATGGGTGAACAGTTACCAAAAGGAAAGGGACTGTGGAGGATGGGTGGGTAAGGAGTGATAAGGGGGGGAGAAAAAGAGGGGTATTAAGATTAGCTTCCATAGGGTGTGGGAGAAAGGGGAGGGCTGTACAACACAGAGAAGACAAGTAGTGATTTTGCAAAATTTTGCTACGCTGATGGAGAGTGACTGTAAAGGAGTATATAGGGGGGACCTGGTATAGGGGAGAGCCTAGTAAACAATGTATTCATCATGTAAGTGTAGATTAATGATAAAAAAAAAAAAGCAGTTCCTGTGTGGTGACCTCCAATGAGTTCTACACAATGATATAAATGGCATATAAAAGTGTAGGCAAAGGGTCTGTTTGTGTTTATACAGAGGATCAAAGCCTAATTTGGCTACCCCGAAAATGAACTAAGATACGATATGAAAAAGAACTTCCAACATCAGCACTCTAGGGAAGACTCATGACAGAAGACGATCAGCAAAAAAAAAAAAACCCCAACAAAGATCCACGCACTGCCACAGGTGTAGATGCACTCATCCCACCAGTTCCTGGACTTGCCATGGGAATGATGAAGGAGATATCTAAGGTGGCCTGTGCATACAGTAAAACAACAAATTTGACTGGATCTATACTGTTGGAACTCAACCAAGAATTAGGAGAAGTGCAAGTTGTAGCACTCCAAAATCTTACAACCACAGACTATTTACTGTTAAAAGAACGTATGGGATGTGAACAGTCCCCAGGAATGGGTTTTTTTAATTTATCTGAATTCTCTCAGACTGTTCAAGTTCAGTTGGACAATATCTACCATATCATAGATAAGTTTTCACAAATGCCTAAGGTGCCTAACTGGTTTTCTTGGTTTCACTGGAGATGGCTGGTAATTACAGGTATGCTTTGGTTATGTAACTATACTCTTATTATGTTAATGTGTGCGCACAATTTAATTAGTAGTTTAAAACCTATCCATGCTGAAGTTACTCTACAAGAAGATATGTCAAAGAAATAATCAATCTTCCCAGGTTTTCTTCTGCCTGCTACTTCTATAGCTTTTCTTCTTCCTACCTAATTACAACCTTTAAATAGAACTTGTGCCACATGTCGAATTTACCGAGTATCATAATTCTTCCAAGTGGTAAAGACAGCTCAAGACAAATGCTGGTCATAGAAGCCACAGGGCATAAATATGCAAAGAAGTAAAAAGCTAACCTTTTCAAACAATAAGGCTTCTCTCTCACTTACCAACTTTACATTTCCCTGTATGGCCCCGGAAGATGACTGGTTAGCCAGAGACGGGTAAGATTCCTCAAGGGAGGAACAACCTAAGACAGGCACAGTTGCAGGGGGCCATCAGGTGAGAAATTGGGGATCAACAGAGGTGAGGCTTAGAACCTCCCCCCTCATGTTCTGAGATAAATCTTCTGCATACGTGGATGTTTATTGCCCTCGTCTAGCTCGGATTAACACATAGTCTACAGGCACACACCTGATCATCTACATTTGCTCTCTTACAACACTAAACTCTGTTTTCTACCTTTATCTTGTATCTACCTACCACTTCAGCATTTTATTAAAAATAATAATAATAGAGAGAGAAATGTGGTATCCACATATAAATCAAGTTTAAAAATCAAATGAATATTCATATTTGAACTGACTGTTTATAGTTCATAATGCATGAACAAAACCGAAAGCTTCTGTGATGACTGCCCTTGTAATGTTCACCATGTAACTTCTTCACTATGTAAGAATTTGTACTCCATGTAAGAACTTGTTCGTTATGCATCAGAAGATTGGAGACTGACGAAAATTAGGCTTGGAGTGGATTGATGATTGTGCATTGAGTATTGACTCCCCTATACAGAATTTTATTGTTGTTAACAACTATTTGATCAATAAATATGAGAGATGCCCTCACAAAAAAAATATATATATATATATATAAACACACTTCCAATTGTAAAATAAATAAGTAACCAGGATGTAATGTATAGCATAAGGAACATAGTCAAAATATTGTAACAACTTGGTATGGTGATAGCTGGTACCTAGAATTATCATGTATATAAATGTTGAATCACTGTGTTGTACACCTGAAACTAATGTAATACTGTGTGTCAACTACCTTTCAATAAAAAAAAAAAATATATATATATATATATATATATAGGTCTGCTTTGGTTATATAACTGTATTCCTATTATGTTAATGTGTGTACACAATTTAATTAGCAGTTTAAAACCTATACATGCTTAAGTTACTCTACAAGAAGATATGTCAAAGAAATAATCAATCTTCCCATGTTTTCTTCCATCTGCTACTCCTATAGCTTGCATAAAAGCCACAGGGCATAAATCTGCAAAGAAGTAAAAAGCTAACCTTTTCAAACAATATTGCTTCTCTCTCACTTACCAACTTTACATTTCCCTGTATGGCCCCGGAAGATGACTGGTTAGCCAGAGACAGGTAAGATTCCTCAAGGGAGGAACAACCTAAGACAGGCACAGTCGCAGGGTGGCCATCAGGTGAGAAATTGGGGATCAACAGAGTTGAGGCTTAGAACCTCACCCCCCCTGTTTTGAGAGAAATCTTCTGCATCCTTGGATGTTTTATTGCCCTTGTGTAGCTTGGATTAATACTTAGTCTACAGGCACACACATGATCATCTACAATTGCTCTCTTACAGCGCTAAATTATGTTTTCTACCTTTATCTTGCATCTACCTACCACTTCAGCATTTTATTAAAAATAATAATAAGAATAAGAATAAGAAGAAGGGAGAAATGTGGAATTCACATACAAATCAAGTAGAAAAATCAAACAAATATTCATATTTGACCTAATGTTTATAGTTCATAATGCGTGATCAAAACCGAAAGTTTCTGTGATGACTGCCCTTGTACTGTTCACCATGTAAGAACTTATTCACTGTGTAAGAATTTGTTCACCATGTAAGAACTTGTTCGTTATGCTTCAGAAGATTGGAGACTGACAAGAATTAGACTTGGGGTGGATTAATGATTGTGCATTGAGCATTGAGTCCCCTATACAGAATTTTATTGTTGTTAACAACCATTTGATCAATAAATATGAGAGATGCCCTCTCAAAAAAGAAGAAAAAAAAGATCCTGTACTTTGTAATCACACAAACCTGGCTTTGACTTTTGATCCTGCTACTTTCTAACTGTGTGACATTGCAGATGTCTTAGGGAGATATCTTCATAAAAGGGGGATACTCATGTCTGTATCTCAGGATTATGAGGAGATGAAGTAGATGAGCATGGCATGTGACCAACAGATAGCCACTAATATTATTACTGCCATTAGGTCTCTGATAAGCACAATTTAAACCTGTCTTCAGTTATGAGAAGTTTACTCCAGAATCTTGTAGAGTTCGAATTACCATTATGAATATCAGTCATCATTTTACTGCAAATGAGTAGATGAACAACTAACTGCATGGAGACCTACAGTTAATAAATGCTGGATAAAGAAGCTTTTACTAGATTTAATAAGTCTCTTTTTGAAACTTAGTCTGATAAAAGTTGTTTTAGTATTATATTTTTAATCAACAGGTAATGGACAGAGACATTCAAAATTAAACACATATTTCAAAAATATTTCAATGTAAAAGTAATTTTAAGATGTGGGTTAAGAAAATTTCTTAAAACTACAGTAGACATATTTGAGCTATTTTAATTGCATATACTTATTTTTCATAGATTTATAAAGATATTTCCTATTGAATAAATAAGTTGCTATATACTAGATAATGTCTAGAATCTATGGATGCAAAGACAAATATGAGAAAAAGTATTTACTCTTAAGCTTACATTGAAATACATGAAATCTGCAACATTGGCTATTTCCTTTCATTATTATGGTAAGTCATATATACTTGTATGAAGTTAAATGGAGAAACAGACTTTAAATAAGTAGAGATTTAATTGAAAGAGGATTATGATATATTTGTTATTTATTTATTTCTACTCTAACCTATTGTATCGATGCAAGAAAATCACAGAATTGTAACAAAATGATTTTACTGAACTTAGATATGAGTTGGCCAGTCAGTATGTATGTGGTGGGAAGTGAGAGAAAAAGGTGGCAAAAATAGATTCTAAGCAAGGGAGAAAGCTCAGCCCAGAGGAATAACACTGCATGAGATATTTGAAGGACTTAAAGAATTACTGGACTCAAAACAAAACTAGTTGATGTGAATCTTGGGAGATAGGCAGGGTCAGACCTATAGCACTGTGAAGAATAGGCTCAATGAGATAAGATTTATTAGACAAGGTCATGGTACATAGGATTAAGATAATGGCCTGGTTCAGTGTGTTGTGTTGATGAACTTACATGAATGAATTTGAGAATACAGAAAAGGGACAAATTCTAGGAATAAAATATTTTGGGCTGAGAAACATGTTTATTAAGCCTATGACTATAGATTAACTTTAAACCAAATTATCACTCTCTTAACTTGTAAATAAAACCAAAGCCTCTATGTATTGGTCTCTTAGAAAATAACAAGACTTTGTAGCACAGGATTGAGTTCTTAAATTTTAAAATACTACAAAATAAAAAAGGAAAATTGAATCCTGGAAATGTGGAGAAGAGTGTAACTCTAAAAGTAATCTACTCAGGAACCAGAGGAAGAGCACAGAGAATTATTGGGCATCTTTCATAGAAACTAAGAAGCAATGCACCTGTAGAACAGAGTAGGAGATTCTCCAAGAGGACAGTCATGAGAGCAATGGGAGAGTGGATGAAGGTGCAGCAGTTGCCTGCCCTCCTAAGACTAACTTGCTGACAATGGAGAAAATAAAAACAAGAATTGGCAGTATCAAAAACTATGTTGGAGATGTGCCTAAGAGACTTAATGATTAGCTGAAAAATCCATCAGATTTTAAGTATGATTGGAAATGCAGTAAAACACACTGCCCCTATATTCTTGCAAATAGAGAAATCCCAGCTGACCTCCAGAACCAGCCTCTGACTAAAGCAGAACTTTATTCTGATAGTCAGCACTATCTTACTTTCCCTATTGTAGGAAAGAAAAAAGCCCCTTCAATTATCCAATATTTTAACACTCAGTCTAAATAACTTGATTATCATGCAAGCATATGTGTTGAACTGGAAATAACAGTCAGAACTACCAGGCAGAATATCATAGCATTTTAATGTTCTCAAATACTGGTAAATGATATTCTGCAAAACTAAACAAATCTTTAATACTTAGGATAAATTGTTTTAATATGAAGAAAGAAAAACGATCCAGAGTAGTTCTTCTCTGGAAGTGATTTCTCTAGTTCACTTTAAAAAAAAACCTGAATTAGGCAGGTCTGATAATCATTAGAGAAAAGTTAAGTCTGTTTGAAATAGTAATGGCACAGCTTCATCAGACTATGTGAATCTGCCTTCAAAGTGATTGACCACTGAGATCAGTGAGTTTAGTTCAAGAATTAAATGTTTAAAACATGTGCCCATGAATATAATATATACTGGTTTTGGTATAATATATGGTGATAATTGAATGTGTTCAGAGAAGTCTCAGAGCTGATCTCAAGATTACCTGAATTGAAAATATCCAATAGTACCTTGAATGATTAGAAACCATACACAAGAAAAGCTGTTTAAGGTCTTTTTAAGTAATTCATAATGTCTTTGAAGTAAAAGTCTGCCACTTAAATTAAGCTGAAAAATAGTCCATGGCCTTGGCTCGCATGGTGTCCAGCAGGGTGTTATGACAACCACAAAATCTCCTAGTCACTACATATGAGCCCAGTCTCCCTGTTTTCTTATTTCAGGACCAGAATTCTCCAAACCAGCTCCTCAGATATTTCTCTTCCCTCAGATTCTAATAGTCACTTTTCCATGAGTCATTCTTTCGACTTTAATTTTCACTTAAACAATGAATATTAAGTGTTACCATTTTCCATAGCAGCAAGGATGCAGCCTTGAGCTGATTATTTTTTCACCTAAAAGCGATAGATAATAGAAATGGGACTGAGAACAAGTCTCTACAATTTACACCATGAGTGAGATGGAGGCAGGGAATTCTTGAAAATTTCCAGTGAGTGAGCAGGAAGAGGGGGATATCCAAGTCTAAAAGAGTTATTGCAAATATCCATGATAGTGTGGCAGGTACTGGGGGAGAAATTAAGGAGCTCGAGGCTGCCCAGAAAGCAGTAGCTGAGAATGCCACAGCTATATCTATGACCGGAGCAGCCCACCCTGTCCCCAGGAGAAACCAGTTTTAATCATTTCTGAGAACAGTAGAGCAGCAAAGGAGTACAGAAAGTTCTAAGGGGAAAAAGCATGATAAGGTGCAGAAAAAATGAGGTTGAGAGGATCTTATGTTAAACTGCACACCATGGAAGCAAACAAAACCACACCAAAAATGTTTTTGAGCTCTTTAAACAACTCCCCTCCTCCTCCAAAGGATCCAGAACAACCTAAAACATGTAAATAGGAATTATTCAATATGAACACTGCTTTTTAAAAAATATTCATGACCAAGTGAAGTTTTTTTTAAGAATGAAAATAAACTTAGACATATTCAGCAATAAGAAAAAAAATCACCAAAAAAGGCTAAATTGAGGCAAAGGAAAAGAACACACCATAATTTCATTTTCGGTATATCCATTGGAACTATGAAAGAATATCAGAAACTAAAGGAACACAGAAGAAATGATCAGGCATCTAGAATGTTGATTTTTTTATCCCATTTGTTTATGCAACAGTGGTATTATCAGTTAATAATGAAATAAAATAATACCAATAGGAAAATTCAGATAGACTTTTTAAAAAATTTTGAGTATATAGTCACGCTAGTAAAAGTGAGAATTAACAATATTAATGATAAAAGTAACAGATAATAATTCTAGAACACAATGATTTGTCTTGATAAAAAGTAAAAAGCAAACACACACACACGCTGATCTGTCACAGTAATGTGATGGCACAGTTCCTCTTTTCAGCCTTTTGTAAATTGTTCAATGATCTTCACATAGTCATTTGTATTAGATAACATAGTTTGCATGTTATTAAATCTTTTCTCATAGTTGATCAAAGAAAGGTTTGAAATAATTTTTAATATTGAATTGTTTTTTTAACATAAAGCAAGATATACAGATGATAGGAAAATCTTATTGTAAGAGTTAGTTTGGCAGAGATTTCTTAAATTCCCATTTCTCTAGAAATGGCTAGTATAGCAATGTTTTTGTCTCTGTTGATGTCTTTGGGTGTCAGGATTGATTCTCTTGGCTTTTATATATCTCCACAGTCTATATATTCCATCATATCTTAGAGATTATAAATACTATTGAATTGGTTATTTTTTGGCAAAGAAAAAAAGCCAAGGAAATGGATGATAGAAAACATTTGTTATTTTAGAGTAAATACCTCATTATGGGAATTTAAGACAAGTGCCTTTCATTGTTTTTCTGGCATCTTCATTTGAAATTTGATTCTTATTTTCTATATGTAAATACCACTTCTTTTTCTGTTCTTGTCCTTGCAAAATTAATGGAATTCTACACAATTTCTGCTTTTCAGTCTTCAAGGAGCAGTTTTAGAGCTTAACATTTCACCATAAAAGGCTCATTTGGCTTCTTGCAAATGTCATCAAACTTATCCCAGGAAAAAATAATAACTCAGAAAAGCAAAATCATATACAGTAAATAGAAAAATCTCAGCAAATACAAATATGTGACCCATATTTTCTTTTGGGTCACACAGTATTTCCAAGGTTGAGATTAACTTACCCAAATTTCTTTTTGCTGTTGATAGCTTGACAATGAGCAGCCCTCCAGCTTTCATAAGATCTTTCTTACTTTTGCACCAATATTCTGCAATGTAGTCACATTGTGGAGCAGAACTAGAATAATTCAAGTTCTGCATCTTTGACTTTGCAATCTTTGTATTTGCTTATCTGAATTTTGTGTTTCAGACAAGAATATATGGTACCAACAAGATTACAGAAACAAACTGAACCAGAAGAAAACTAGAAAGATGTTTGAGCCATTTTAAACTTCTTACTCTTGAAAGGATCATGCATAGATGAATCTGCATATTTCCAGAGTAGTTGTATAGAACAGAGTACTCAACAGTAACTTGCAAGCATAATATTTATTAAAGATAATATATATGTGATAATATGAAGCATATTTGTGCATATGTAATTAAAATGCAACAATATATTATTTATAAATCAGACAAAATATTTGGAGGGTAACTAATTTTTAGCTGGGAATATATTAAAATTCCTGGCACCTAATGATAATGAAAAGTATACCAAATGTTGGTAAATATTACTGATTTAAAATCCTCTATAGAAAAAAGCATCCCTTTATTGCCTACACCCAGATTTAACCACTACCACCACACTGCCCTTAGAATTCCACTGAATGGAATGAGTCCTAGAAATTAAAATAACACAAAGCAATTTTACATTTTTCTCAGTAGTTTTATTGTCAGATAAGCAAATACAATAAAACTACTAACATTTTTATTTTGAACCATTTTTCTTATGAGGGTGAATACAGCAATCATGTTACTTATGAATAGGTACATTCAGTATGATAGGTGCAATTATAAAATTAAGATTAAGTGAAAATACTGTAATGTAAAAGTTAAACTGAAAATATTATGAAATGTTGCTATTTATATTCTAAAAATATATAACTCTTAAGGAAATATTAGTAACAAATACTATAAGTAAGAAATATAAATCTGTAACATGTTTCTATTAAATGGAACTGGAATTCTCATAGAAATGCCTGGTTGCAGATCCTGAACAGGGGAAGTGAAAGGGGTACTGATAGAAGCTCAGACAGCAGGAAGAGGCAAGCATTAAAAAATAATAGGATCATGAAGAAAAAGTCACAGGAGCTGGCCTGAATTCAAAGCTACTGAGAATTGTGACAATATAAGCATCAGAAAAAATAATTAAAATAATAATCAAAACACATGTAATCAATGAAAATAAACAGTACATAATATATTTTTAAGAAAGAAAACAAAAAATGTGTAAGTATTTGGGGAGCCAATTGAACCATTACTTTTTAAAATTGAAAAACAAGTATTAAGTTTTTCTAGGGGAGAAAAGGGCTCAAGTTTACTATAAAATAAATGATTAGATAGAAAATTATCTTTCTATACCACCAATTGCACATACTGATGTAGGCAAAGATTACTGAGCGGTATAGAGTTAAAGGAGAAGGAGACAGATGATACCAAAATAATAGTTTACCAAAATAATAGTATACAAATTACAGAAATTATTTTAAGTCACAAGTTGTAAAATAAAACTAATGGGTGGGTTAGAATGTCATAATACTAATACAGATACCTATTTCAGCATTATTAATGGATGGTCAATCAGATCTACATGTCTCATGTGATGAGGTTTGAACAATAAAACAACCCAAATTACACATTAGCACTTATGAGATATTTCAGCCACATTAATTTAGGGACCCTTCAATATTTGGAAACTATTTCCAGCTTACATAAAAAGAACAAAATGTGTTCGAGGGGCAGAGCGAAGATGGTGGCGTGAGTAGGACAGTGGGAATCTCCTCCCAAAAACATATATATTTTTGAAAATACAACAAATACAACTAATCCTAAAAGAGAGACCAGAAGACACAGGACAACAGCCAGACTACATCCACACCTGCGAGAACCCAGCGCCTGGTGAAACGGGTAAGATAGAAGCCGCAGCACAGCGGGACCCGAGCGCCCCTCCCCCCAGCTCCCGGCGGGAGGAGAGGAGTCGGAGCGGGGAGGGAGAGGGAGCCCAGGACTGCTAAACACCCAGCCCCAGCCATCCGGGCCAGAGCGCAGACACAGTGCATGCGTGAGGTGCTGGAAACTAGGGAAACAGGGCAGCAACATTGTCCATAATAAGGGAAGGAAAGAGAAAGACTTGACTAGGAAAACAAAAACTGAGAGTTCATGACTACGAGACCTGCCTGACAAGAAGTACTAAAGGGATTCTTTAAATTGAAACAGAAAGATGGTAAACAATAAAGTAATGAGAGCATATGAAAGTATAAATCTTACTACTAAAGGGAAATATAGAGATAGATACAGAATATTGTAACAACATAATAGAGAAATGAAAATCACTTTTAACACTAGAATATTAATTCAAACACAAAAGCAGTAGTAAAAGTATAACCATAGAACTTTGTTAATGGAAATACGTAGAAAGCAGTAGTCTGTCATCAATTACATAAAGTGTGCAAGGGATAGTATAGAGTCTATGTGTGATTGAAGTTATCAGCTTAAAAATACTGCTATAGCTATAAAATGTTCAATTGAAATACCATAACTACCCAAAACTTACACAGATAGACAAAATATATAGAGAAAAGAGTCAAAGCAGACCACTACAAAAATAAACAACAAAGAATGATGAGAGGAACAAGAGAACTACAAAACAGCAAACAACAAACAAATGGCAATAGCTAAGTACTTAACTATCAAAAATTACTTAAAATGTAAGTGAACTTTTGAAAGAGAAGTTGACAGCAATATAATAATACTATTAGAACACTTTAGTACTCCATACTCTGTAATAGATAAATCATCCTGGCAGAAAATCAGTTAAGGAAATAGCAAAACTGAATAACACTACAGACCAAATAGACATAACTTTCCACCTAATATTAGAAGAATACACATTCTTTTCAAGTAGAAATGGAACATTATTCAGGATATATCACATATTAAGCCACAAAACAAGTCTTAACAAATTAAAGAACACTGAAATCATTCTAAGAATCTATTCTGACTACAATAAAATGGAAGAAGAAATTAAAAACAACTAAAAAATGGTACTATTCACAAATGGAAACTAAGCAACTGTTCTTTTATAAAAATTATTTTGAGTGTAATTGACATAACAATATATAATTTTAAGGTACATGACATGCTGATTTGTTACATTTATTCTACATGCATTAAATACTTTGCAATATATATTAATACCATAGCATTAGCTAATAGCTCTATCATACCACCTAATTATTTTTTTATGGTGGGATCAGTTAAGATCTAGTTTCTCACACACTTCGAAGTTTATAATATGGTGGTATTGTCTATAATCACAATGCTGCACATTATGTCCAGGACATATTTATCTGCTAGTTCCAACTTTATATCTTTAAAAACCATATCCTCAATTCCCCCACTTTCCAGTCTCTGGTAACCACCATTCTATCCTGTCTTTATGGTTTTGGCTTTTTTATATTGCAAATATAATAATATCTATGTCTCTAAGCATATTGCCCTCAAGTTCCATCAGTATTGTTACAAATGGTAGAATTTCTTTCTTTCTCATAGCTATTGAATAATTAGACTAGAGAAAGACAGAAGATATAGATTGATTTTAAATGTGTGTGTGTGTGTGTATATAAACAATAAAATAAAAAATACATGAACAATAAAACAATCTATTCATCCATTGATGGAAGTTTAGGTTTCCATATCTTGGCTACTGTGAATAATGCTGTAGTAAACATGAGAGCACAGATATCTCCCTGATACCCTGTTTTCATTGCCTTTACATACATATCCACAAGTGGGATCATTGAGTCATATTATAGTTCTGTTTTTAATTTTTTTTTCCAAACTGGCTGAACCATTTTACATTCCCACCAACAGTGTACCAAGGTTTCTTTGTTTCCACATCCTTTCCAATAATTATCTCTTATCTTCTATCTCTTGCCATCTTAACAGGTGTGAAGTGATATCTCACTGTGGTTTTGATTTGCATACCCCTGATGATTATGTACCCTAAACATCTACGTAGCCATTTGCCCATTTTTTTTATTTTGGTATCATTAATCTACAATTACATGAGCAACATTATGGTTGCTAGACTCCCCCCATTATCAAGTCCCCACCACATACCCCATTACAGTCACTGTCCATCAGCATAGTAAGATGCTATAGAATCACTACTTGTCTTCTCTGTGTTGTACAGCCTTCCCCGTGCCCCCCTACATTATGTGTGCTAATCGTAATGCCCCCTTTCCCCCCTTATCCCTCCCTTCCCACCCACCCTCTCCAGTCCCTTTCCCTTTGGTAACTGTTAATGGATAAAGAAGATGTGGTATATATACACAATGGAATATTATTCAGCCATAATAAGAAAACAAATCCTACTATTTGCAACAACACAGATGAAGCTAGAGGGTATTATGCTCAATGAAATAAGCCAGGTGGAAAAAGACAAGTATCAAATGATTTCACTCATATGTGGAGTATAAGAACAATGAAAAAACTGAAGGAACAAAACAGCAGTAGACTCACAGAACCCATAATGGACCTTTGCCCATTTTTTAATCAGATTTTGTTCTGGCTTGATTATTGAATTACATGAGTTCTTTATATATTTTGGATATTAAACCCCTATCCAAATATTTGATTTGTAAATATCTTCTTCACTTTTGTAGGTTGCCTTCTCAGTTTTCTGACTGTTTTTTGTTGTTGTTGTGTAGAAGCTTTTAGTTTGGTGTAGTCTCCCCTGGTGATTTTTGCTTTTATTACTTGTGTTTTTGGTGATCATGAAAAAAATATTTGCCCACACCAACATGAGAGAAATTTTTCCCTATGTTTTTTCCTAGAAGCTTTATGGTATCAATTCATATGTTTAAGGCTTTTATCCATTTGAGTTAATTTCTTCAAGTAGTATAATATGGGGGTCAAATTATGTTTTTCTGGATATGGTTATGCAGTTTTCCTAGCACCATTTCTTGAAGAGACTAAATCTTCCCCACTGAGTTTCTTGCCCCTCTTGTTAAATATTAGTTGACTGCTTATGTGAGGCTTTATTTCTGGGCTCTCTGTTCTCTTCCATCAGTCTATGTGTCTGCTTTTATGCCAGTACCACAGTGTTCTAATTGCTACAGCTTTGTAGAATATTTTGAAATCAAGAAGTGTGATCCCTCTAGCTTTGTTCTTCTTACTCCTGTCTTCTATCACTATTCAAGATCTTTTGTGGTTCCCTACCAGTTTTAGAATTGTTTTTTTCTATTCCTGTGGAAAATAGCATTGGAAATTTAATAGGGATTGCATTGAATCTACAGATGGCTTGTTTATGTAGACATTTTAACAATATTTTTTTCCAATCCATGAATATGGGATGTCTTTCCATTTGTTTGTATCTTATTCTGTTCCTCTCATCAAGGTCTTGTAGTTTTCAGTGTACAGATCTTTCGCTTCCTTGGTTAAATTATTCCTAAATATTTTATTGTTTTTGATACTATCATAAATTAGGTAACTCTTGTGGAGTTTTTTCTTTTCAGGTATTTTGCTGTGGTGTATAGAAATGAACTGATTTTTTTCACATTGGTTTTATATCCTGCCACATTACTGATTTGTTGATCAGTTTTCCCTTAGTTTTTTAGTTGAGTCTTTAGGGTTTTCTGTATGTCAGGTCATATGATCTGGGTATAATGAGAGTTTTACTTCTTTGCTGATTAATATACTTTTTATTTCCTTGGCCTAGTTGCTCTAGCTAAGATTTCTGGTACTATGTTGAATAAAGTGGAAAGAGTGGATGCCCTTCTCTTGTTCTTGATCTTAACCAACTTTTCGCTATTTAGTGTATTAGCTGTGGGTTTACTGTACTGGCCTTTATTATGCTGAGCTATGTTCTTCCTAAACTCAGTTTGTTGAGTTTAAATCATGAAAGGATGTACTTTTTGTCAAATGCTTTCTCTGCGTCTATAGAGATGATTGTGTGACTTTTATTTTTCATTCTATTAATGTGGTGTATCACCTTTATTGATTTGCATATATTGAACCATCTTTCCATTCCAGGGATAAATCCAAGTAGATCATGATATATCATCCTTTCAATGTGTTTTTGAATTCAGTTTGCTAATATTTTGTTGAGAATTTTTGCATCTGTATTCATCAGGGATGTTGGTCTATGCATTTTTTTCATGTAGTGTCTTTATCTGGCTTTGGTATTAGGGTAATGCTGGCCTCATAAAATTAGCTTAGATATATCCTATCCTTCAGTTTTATGGAAGAGTTTAACAGAAATAAACAACAGTCTTGAGCAACCATTGGGTCAAAGAATAAACTGAAGAGAATTTTTTAAATATCTTCAGTCAAAAACAAAAAACACAGCATACCAAAACTTAAGGAATGCAGCAAAGCAATAGTAACACACATCATTAAATGTCTATGTTAAAAATGAAGGAATATCTCAAAAATTAATATAACTTTTTACCTCAAAGAATTAGGTAAAGAATTAACTGAACCCAAGGTTACCAGAAAGAACTAAATAAGATCAGAGTGAAAATAAATGAAGTATATTGAATAAAAATGAAAAAAGAACATCCTTGCCTTGTTCTCATTCTAGAGGGAACACACTTAATCTTTCATCATTAAGTATGAAGAGCTTTAGGTTTTGGTTGGTGGTCTTTATTAACTTAAAGAAATTTTCTTCTATTCCTACTTTGCGGAATTTTCATCATTAATGGGTTTTGAATTTTACCAAATGGATTTTTTTGCATTATTCTCTATAATCATGTTAATTTTGCTCTTTACAGTGCTTATATAGTGGGTTATATTGCTTGACATTAAGACATTTAATTGACCTGGTACTCTAGAATTAAATCCCACTTGTCATAGTGTATAACCATTTTTGTATATTGCTAAATTCTATTTAATAATATTTTGTTAATTTTGCATCTGTATTTACTACAGACATTAGTCCCTGATTTTCTTTCTTTTCTGTAATTTCTTTGTCTGGTTTTCATAATAGGAAAATACTAAACTCATGAAATGAATTGGTACTTTTTCCCTCATATTTTCTAGAAGAGGTTGTGTAGAATCAGTGTTAATTCTTCTGTATGCTTGGTAGAATTCAGTGAAACTATATATATGGACCTTCAATTTCTTCATTACACATTTTAAAATTGTGAATTAAATTCCCTTAGTACTTATAAGATAATTCAATTTATTTATATTTTAAAAGTTGTGGTATTTGGTGTTTTTCTGAGGAATTGATTTGTTTCATCTAAGTTGTCAAATTGATGCATTTAGAGTTACTGATAGTATTTTCTTATTATCATTTAGATTTCTTCAAAATGTTTAGTAGTAACCCTTATTTCATTCCTACTATTGGTGATTCACATCATTTTTCTTTTATTTTTTTTTCTGTCCATCATGCTAGAACATTCATATGGGAAGGAAAGATAGAGGATACTAATACTATTTTAAGTAATTTGTCAAATTGTCTTGGTCTTCTCAAAGAACCAGGTTTTTTTTCATTGATTTTTTTCCCCCTATATTGTTGACTTCTGCTCTTATCTTTATTATTGCCTTTCCTCTGTTTTGGGTTTATTTTGCTCTTCATTTTCTGAGCCCTTGAGGTTGGAACTTAGGTTATTGATTAAGGCTTTCCAAATGTATATGTATGTTTATTGCTATAAATTTCCCTCATAAAATTGCTTTAACTGTGTCACACAAATTTTGACATATTTCATTTAAACTCATTTCAATATGTATTTTATTTTCCCTGAGACTTCTTCTTTGACTTGTTCATTATTTAGAAATATAATGTATAGTTTCTAAGTGTTGAGTTTTATATTTCTGCTGTTGATTTCTAGTTTGATTCCCTTGTTATTGGTTAAAATATTCCATATGATTTCAATTATTTTACATGTGTCTAGATATTTTTTATGGCCAAGTATGGTCTTTCTTGGTATATATTCTACAGACACTTGAAAATAGTATATTTTGCTGTCATTAAATAGGATGTTCTAAAAATGTTGATTAAATCCCCATGGTTGGTACACTGGTGTTGAGTTCTTTTATATTCTTGTTGATTGTCTGTCTAGTTGGTCTATTAGTTTTTGTGAAAAAGATGTTAAGGTCTACAGCTGTAATTACGGATTGCTTTATTTTCTCAGTTATGTGTGTGTGTTGGCATTTCCAAGTTGTCACTGTCCTCGGGTTCAAGTTTAGATTATACAAAGCAAAAACCCACAGAACGAAACTCATATGTTATTGCTTGGATCCTGGGGTCTCTAGTCAGCCTTCTCTCTTTTCTCAACCTTTCAGAATCATCTTAAATTTGTTTCATATATCATGCCAATGGTTTTTACTTGTACTTAGTTAAAGGAGTAGGAAAAACTATGTCTCCTCATATTTCTTAAAGAGGAAGCCCTTCATATTTTTACTTTTACCTTCTAGCTCTGCTGTGTAACTATCCCACAAAAATATTTCCAGTCATTATAAGGTAGTGCCTTAAAGTTGGATGAAAGAATTATATGCATATCTTTAAACATTACTAATATCCTGATAATATCACTAAATATTTTTATTTATAGTTTTGAGTTACTGTCTGAATATTGGTATGTATAAAAGCTCTCTCTATAATTCATATGGGAAGATAGAGGATGCTAATACTATTTTAAGTAATTTGTGAAAAATAGGTAGGTAAGGAGCCTAAAAGATCTACCCTTTTGATCCAAATAGTTGAATCTCTCCTTTCCATGTTATTCTAGGTCAAAATCTTGAATTATCAGAATCCCAACATTTAACCTGAACCACTGATAAATGAGTATACATTGCTGTTATTGTATCATCATTTTCATTCTCAATTGACAGGAAAATATTTATATAAAAACCTATACATAAAAACAAAAAAGATCAGATAGATGATAGAATATGTGGTCACTGATTTTCCCTACTCCCATGGACACATCAAATATACATGCTACACATAAATCAATACCCTCTGAGAGTAATCCAGAAACTAACTGAGCAAATCCTATGTATTGGGCTGAGAAAATACCCACATCAAAATGGGTAGGAAAGGCTGAGATGTACTCATGCCATAAGTCCCACTCCCCAGCACAGTGCCTTACAATGAGGAGGGAATCCCTAAATCCCAGTTTCTCTCTGAGGAGCAAAGGGTTTAGAGCACACATGTAATGCCATGACTTATACAGCTGCCTCTGCAGGTACTGGCTCCTAAATCTTCTATCTTGGAGAACCAATGGAGCTTGGCCTTTGTGAGTCCCCATGGACAGAATGCAAATAGGCTGTTTTTAAACAATCATTTTCTCATAGAAGATGTAAAATTGCCAACATATATATAAAAAGATGCTTAATATCACTAATCATCAGGGAGATGCAAATCAAAACTACAATGAGATATTACCTCATACCTGTTAAGATGACTATCAAAAAAGACAAGTGTTGGCAAGGATGTGTAGAAAAGGGAACCCTTGTGCACTGTTGATAAAATGTAAATTGGCACAACCATTATGGAAAACATTATGGAGGTTCCTCAGAAAACTAAAAATACAACTGCCATATGATCCAGCACATCCACTTTTGAGAATATATCCAAAGGAAATAAGATCACTATCTCAGTTAGATATCTGTACTCTTCTGTTCATTCCATCATTACTCACCAAAGCCATCACTAGTCACTAGGAAAACAACCTAGTGTCCACTGATGAGTCAATGGATAAACAAAATGGGGCACAATATACTATTATTCAGCCTTAAAAAGAAGGAGATCCTGACAGTTACAACAGCATGGATGAACCTGGAGGACATATGCTAAGTAAATTAAACCAGACACAGAAAGACAAACACTGTATGATCTCACTTACATGTGGAATATTAAAAAAATAAAACATGAGCTGAACTTACAGTAACAGGGAGTGAAATACTGGTTACCAGAGGCTGGGCTTCAAGGAAAAAGGGAGATTAAAAAAAGAATGGAAGGAAGCAGAATGGTGTTTGCAGGTGGCTGGGGAGGGCATCATTGGGATTTACTGTTTATAGGGCACAGAGTTTGTTTGCAAGATGAAAATAGTTCTAGAGATGGATGGTGGTTATAGTGGTACAACAGTATGAATGTCCTTAATACCACTGAACTCTCTACATAAAAATGGTTAGGACAGTAAGTTTTGTTCTGTGTATTTTACCACAATTTTTAAAAATTCATACATATTTCCTTATAACTTAATAATTGGGTTGGTAATTATGATTTTCCTAACAATAATTCTTATAATTGTATTTAATTTCTAGAGCTAAATGAATAAATTTCTGAGAATATGGGCTATTCAAAAATGTAAAATCTCAGGGAAATGAAAATTCTATGTTTCCATCATCTCTTCTTTTGACGTATCTGCTTAATAACCAGATATTCATTGCTCTTTATACTCTGATGCCTTTGGTACCGAAAAGATCTTTTGAAGTTAAAATTTTAACAGCAAGACTTTGATCCTATAATTGGGGGAAAATGTCATATAAATGTAATGCTTTTGGGATCTGGGCCTTGGTATATGTAATATAAATCAGTGGGCAATCTTCTCTATTCAATTATGTTTTGATGGGGTTGGCTTTTTTTTGTACAAACACAATGAATAGATTTCTATTCAGAGTGAATGCCAAGTCCATATCTTTGTGTAAGTTGTCTGTATACTTATAATTTATTTTTCTCTTCCTTTCCAGTTGGAGAATAATCAGTAAAATAATTTGTTCAGATTCTATGTAAGTGTAGGTAATGGTAGTTATCTAACAGATAAACTTCCTTTTTTTTTAAATCACTGAGATTTCAAAGTTTATTTTCCTCCCAGTAAAGTTCCAATTTTGTCTCTTCACAAGACAATCACCCAGGGACCAAGCTTGATGAGATATTTGCCATTTTCAACATGATAACTTCTGAGGTTCTCTGCACCAGGAAAAAGGGGAAGAAAGATCAGAGAATCATGCTGGAAATTGTATTCAATAAACTGAGTCTAGAAGGGTGGGCATTCCCCACACCCACATTCCATTGCTTAGAAATCCTAGTCTCATGCCCCCAACCCCAATAAAAGATATGTATTAGTTAGCAGTCAGTCTCTACCTTCCCTTGTCCTGCTATATATATTGTCTAATTTTATATTCAAAATAATTCAGCATAAAACTACATTTTATACATGAGTAAAGGGGGTCTTTGAGAGATTAAGTAGATACCCTAAAGCCATTGAACTAGTAAATGGCAGTTAAAAATGGGAGCCCAGGATTTTCAAACTCTAAACTATACTATTTCAAATATGAAATCAATTTCTGTTTCCAAAGCACATTAGTCAAAGGAAAATGAAGCTAAAGAAGTAATTTGATAATTACTAATTCACTAAAATTTAGAAACCTGTTTTGTAGTGTGTTTTGTTTTTGCTTTCATTTTTTGGTGTAGAATAATACTAAGATTTATATGGTGTTTCCACTAAAATTTTTTCTTTAATATGATAAAATAAACCACTCTTAAATGAAACTACGGCCCACATACAAACTTGTGTTCCATGTAAAACTGAGATTGTCAGAAATTCTCATTGTTAAAGCATTTGGTTGCCTTTACTTGATCAAGGCCAAAAAACAAGTGAGGGAAATTTGCAAAATACTGAAATTTGCCAGCTCATTTCAGTCCTATGAAAAAATGATAATACAACTGAGAATGAAATAATGGATTCCTTTGGTTAATGTAATGTAAAATTTTGAGGTCATGATCTTAGGTGTCAGAAATCACAATCTAAGTTTGATTAAATTGTGATTGATTTTAAAAATGAGCTGAATAAGATGGTTCATTTTGGTAATAATAATAACTTATTTCTGGCAGTTAAAGAGAGGTATAACAATTTGAGTATTCACTCAAAATTTACAATGAGAAATTTATATTTGCAGCTTAATTGTGATGATACCATTGCAGTTCTTTACTAGAAAATGTGCAGTATACTATATACAGTAGTGAGGAACAATTTCTTACGTTCTTTCATCAAATACAAAAGGCAAGCATTTGAGGGTAAGGTGACATCTTTCCCTACCAACATTCCTATAAACACTTCAACAGTCCTCTGAAATCAGCCACCAAGAAAACTTTGAAATAAGTAACTCAAGTGACTGTAAAGTTCATGAACATAAGCCCAAAAGTGTCACTTGTGAACCAGCTGTTGTTTTTTCTTTTCTTTCCTGTATATGTGTGTGGAGATTTCATGTACATTTAAATGCCTTTAAAGTTTAATCAATCAATTGGCTTCTGATGAAATACTGAGCTAAGCTAACAAGATATTGTTGAGGGAGGAGGAGAGAGGAAGGAGATGAAATAAAATTAATTATATGTTATTAGAAAAATTCATTTTCATAGAGCTTTTGAGGGAAAATTAGGTCAAGTCAAGGTCTTACTACTTTTCAAAAGAAGGGATATAACTTACATAGTCTGAACATTGGCTGTGTCTTTTAGAATTCTAATTTGCAAGGAAAATACTTACATTGCACCTACTCTATACTTCATCTGAGTGGCTATCATTTACATGCATATTTAAATTGCTAGAAGTGAAACCAAACAAATATTTTATAAAATAATTCATCTTTACACATGCAAAGTTAACTAAGTTGAGACAAGTGAGAGGAAAATGACTAGGTAAATTTTTAGCAAACAAGACCATTATCTAATGCTCAACTAGTACTGTGGCTAGTACAAATAAAACTGCCTTTTTACAGTTCTTAGCCTTGAGAAAAACTGAAATTTAAAACATTTATTTAGAAGGAGAAACTGAGTATAAGTCTACCACTTTGTTTTCCTGAGTTCATGTTTTCCTTGAAGGTGTTTCTAATCTCATATTAAGTAACTTTTTAAAAAAAGATGTAGAAAAATGTGCATATTACCACAAAGTAGCTTGGCTGTTATTCTAATTCAGTGCTATCAATATATTTTCTAGCTCAAATGTACACATGAAATAATATTCAATTATTTTCACATTTTGCATGATTTCTAAGTTTAAATCATGTTTAAATTACTGCATTCTTGCAATATTCATTTTCACATTTCAAACTTGTTTCATTTTCTCAGATATAAGTGGATTATAACTTCAATTTTAACTAATTTTGAAATAATCAGAATATTTATTGAATGTTATCCAAAATGTTATTTAGGTAAGATCTTTAAGAGCAAGGTGAAAATGGGATAAATTTTTTAAAGTAACATAAACAGAAAAGCAGAAGACTGCCTAAGGAGTCAGTAAAAAAGAAATTACTATGAGTGTTAATTCCTTACCAGCTTCCAAAATAGGAGTTGTGTGTATAAAATATAAGTGTGAGATGAAATCCATTTTCGCTTGCTGATAAGATTAAAAGGTAGTTTGTTATTAGTGTATAGAAATGCAACTGATTTTGTACATTGATTATCCTGCAATTATACTCAATTCATTTACCAACACTAGCAGTTTTGTTTTGTTTTTTGGTAGAATCTTTAGGGTTTTCTCTATATATGTCATGTACAAATAGAGACCATTTTACTTCTTACTTTCTAATTTGGATGTCTTCTATTTGTTTCTCTTCTCTAGTTATCCTGGCCAAGACTTTCAGTACTTTGTTGAATAAAAATGGTGAGATTGGGCATCCTTGTCTTGTTGCTGATCTTGGAGGGAAAGTTTTCAGCTTTCACCTTGAGGATGATGTTATCTCTGGGTTTGTCATACGCAGCCTTTGCTGTGTTGAGGTATGTTCCCTCTATACCCACTTTGTTGAGGGTCATTATCATGAAAGGGTGTTAAGTTTTGTCAAATGTTTTATCTGCATCTATTGAGATGATCATATGATTTTTAGTCTTCATTTTGTTAACATGCTATATCTCATTGATTGATTTAGGGATGTTGAACCATCTTGCATCCCTTATATAAATCCCACTTGATCATGGTTTCTGATCCTTTTCATACAATGTTGAATTCTTTTTGCTAATTTTTATTGAAGAATTTTGTATCTAAATTAATCAGGGATATTAGTCTGTAATTTTCTTTTTCTGTGGAGTCCTTGTTCAGTTTTTATATCAGGGTAATGCTAGCCTTCTCAAGTGTATTTGGAAGTATTCTCTCCCCTTCCATTTTTTGGAGGAATTTTAAGATTGGTATTAATTCTTTTTTAATTGTTTGATAGAATTTACTAGTAAAGTCATCTGGACCTAGACTTTTGTCTATGAGGAAGTTTTAGATCAGTGATTCAATCTCCTTATTAATTATAGGTCTGCACAGATTTTCTGTTTCTTCCAGATTCAGTCTTGGTAGGCTGATGTCTCTAAGAAATCACCTATTATAATTGCAAAATTTGTTGGTGTATAATTTTTCATAGCAGTCTTTGGTCCTTTGTATATTTGTGGTATCAGTTGTAATACATCTTCTTTCAATTCTAATTTTATTTATTTGAGTCCTCTGTTTTTTTCTTGGTGATTTAGCTAAAGGTTTGTCTACTTTATCTTTTCAAACACAAGCTTTTAATTTTATTGATATGTTTTATTGTCTTTCTAGTCTCCAATTTTTTTCTGCTCTAATCTTTGTTAATTCATCTACTGACTTTGAGCTTAGTTTGTTCTTTTTTCTAGCTTCTTGAGGTTTCTTTTTTTTTAATATTGGTGTTTATTGCTGGAAATTCTTAGAACTGCTTTTGGATGTATCCTGTCAGTTTTGGTGTGTTTCCTTTTTCATTTGTCTCAAGATTATTTTTTTATTGCTCTTTTGATTCCATGTTTGACACTGTTTCTGTAACATGTTATTTAACCTCCATATATTTGTGAATTAACCATTTTCTTCTGTATTTGAGAAAGTTTTAAGACCATTGTATTTAGAAAAGATGTTTAATATGATTTCAGTCTTCTCAGATTATTAAGACTTTTTTTTGGCTAACATTAAGATCTAGCCTGAAAAATATTCCACATATGCTTAAGAAATGCATACCATGCTGCTTTTGGATGGAATGTCCTATAAATATCTGTTAAGTCCACCTGGTCTAATGCGTAGTTTACAGCCTATATTCCCTTACCAGTTTTCTGTGTAGATGATCTATCCATTGATGAAACTGGGATATTGGAGTCTCCCACTGCTATTGTATTACTGTCACTCTCTCCTTTTAGTTATATTAATATTTCCTTTATATATTTAGGTCCTCTTATGTTGGTGTGTAAATGTTTACAAATGTTACATTCTGTTGTTGGATTGGCTGCTTTATCTTTATGTAATAACCCTATCTCTTATAAACACCTTGAGTGTAAAACCTATTTTATCTGTACAGCCACCCCAACTTTCTTTTAGTCTCCATTTGAAGGGAATATTTTTCTCCAGCCCTTCATTTTCAGTCTATGTGTATCCTTGAAGCTGAAGTGAATCTGTTGTAGGCAGTGTATAGATGGGGCTTATTTTTTTTCATTTAACTACTCTATCTTCTGATTGGAGTTCATTTCAATTTAAAGTAACTATTGATAGACATGTAGACATGGACCTACTGCCATTTTTAAAATTGTTTTCTGGCTATTTTATTTTATATTTCCTTTGTTCCTTTCTTCTCTTTCTCTCTCCCATTGTTGTTTGACTTTTCTGTAGTGGTATGCTAACTTCTTTATCTTTCATGTATCCACTAGAGGTTTTTGCTTTGTGATTACTGTGAGGCTTATAAAAAACATTAGTTATAATAATGTGTTTTAAGTTGTTAACTATCTAAGTTTGAATGCATTCTAAAACTACAATTATTACCCCCCATTTTATGTTTTTGATGTCAAAATTTACATCTTTTTATCTTCTGTATCAATTTATTTTACTACTTTTATCTTTTAACTTTTATACTAGATTTATAAGTGAGCAATCCATCATCATTACAACAGTATATTATTTGAATGTAACAGTATATATATATTTTTTACCAGTGAGTCTTATGCTTTATTTTCCTGTACCATGTAGCATACTCTCTTTTCAGCTTAAAGAAGCCCCTTTAACATTTCTTATGTGGCCAGTCTAGTGATGATGAACTCTGTTAGCTTTCGCTTGACTGGATAACTCTATTTATCCTACAATCTGATGAACAACTTTAATATTTTTGGTGGCAGAGTGTTTTTGTGATTTTTTCCCCAGCACTTATATATCCCCCAGAATATATCATGCTACTCCTTTCTTGCCTGCAAAATTTCTGCTGAAAAAATATGTTCACTGCCTTGTAGGTAACAAGTACTTTTTGTCCTGCTTTTAAGATTCTCTTCTTGATTGTAAATAGTGCTGTGATACAGATTGGATTAAAGATGGCAGCCTTAGAGGTGATACAGACACCTCCTCCTAAAACCACATATAATATGAAAATATAATTTAATACAACTAATCCTGAAAGAGCAACAGGAAAGAGGGCTGCACCAGACTGCATACATCTGGAGAGAAGAGCAGAACTCATGGAACAGGATAAACCAAAGCTGTGACCTGGTGGGGCCCAAGCCCTTTCCCCACTGTAGCTCACTGGCAAGAGGAAGAGAAACAGAGGGGGAAGGGAGTAGAGGCCTGGGACTGCTGAACACCTAGTCCTGGAGATCTACTCTGGGATCATGAATCTATATTGCATGGTGCTCTGGTGATTTAGTGTGGTTGGAAAGTTAAAACAGGCAGAATACCTGGAGAGATGGAAATTGCAGCTACTTGTGGAAAACAGGGATTCATGTCCAGCTGATCTGGGTAGACTGTCTGAGAGACTTCTTAAAAGTGAGAGGGCTTCTAAAGGGGCAAGGATTGCACAGAGCTTACTGATCAGGAGAAAAGACAGATAGACAAAATTGTCCAGATGCACTCTGCCCACCAGGTTGGGAGCTTTCACGATTTTCAGGTGCTCCATCCCCTTGACTGGCTACACAGCACCAAGGCCCCCCACAGTGATATGCAGCCTGCTGTGTCTTCCACCCGGCTAGGCTGCACCAGGCTCAGGCTTGCAAACAGGCAAACACCTGCCCTGACATCAGGCCAGCCAGAGGGAAGCCCCACATACAGCAACTACAAATACAAAGCATAGAGGCTTACACCTGTGTGTTTAGCCCACTGGTTCTGGCAATGGAGGCAGGCATTAGCATCTGAGAAGAAGGAAACAGCTCTTTCCTTCCCCCAAGCACCAACACTGCTCCCCTGCGACCCCCATCATTGCTCCAGGGGCTGAGCAGCCCCAGAGAGTAGAGCTTCTGGGCACTAGAGAGCACCACAGGCAAATTATGAAACATCAAAGAAACCTGGTTCAAAGCAAAATTATGAAAACACCTGAGAAAGATTCAAATGAAATCAACCTCATGAATCTTCCTGAAAGAGATTTCAAAATAAAAATCATTAACATGCTCATGGAGGTAAAGAAAAGTATTCAAAAACTCAGGAATGAATTTAGAATGGAGACACAATCATTGAAGAACACAATGGAAGGTATTAAAAGGAGGTTAGACACAGGGAGGAGATGATAAATGAAATAGAAATTAGAGAATAGGAATAAAAAGAAGCTGAGGCAAAGAGAGAACAAAGGGTCTCTATGAATGAAAAAATATTAAGCGAACTGTATGGCCAATCCAAATGGAACAATATTAGTATTATACAGGTACCAGAAGAATAAGAGAGAGAGAGAGAGAGAAAAAGAGATAGAAAATGTCTTTGGGGAAGTAATTGCTGAAAACTTCCCCAATCTGAGAAAGGAAGTAGTCTCTCAGGCCATGGAGCTGCACAGATCTCCCAATACACGGGTCCCAAGGAAGACAATACCAAGACATATAATAATTAAAATGGCAAAGGTCAAGGAAAAGGACAGACTATTAAGAGAAGCCAGAGAGAGAAATAAGATCACATAAAAAGGAAAGCCCATCAGGTTATCATGAGAATTCTCAACAGAAACCTTACAGGCTAGAAGGGAATGGCATGATATATTTAATGCAATGAAGCAGAAGGGCCTCAAACCAAGAATACTTAATCCAGCAAGATTATCTTTTAAATTTGAAGGAGGGATTAAACAATTTCCAGATAAGCAAAAGCTGAGAGAATTTAGTTCCCACAAACCATCTATACAGTGTATTTTGGAGGGACAACTATAGATGGAAGTGTTCCTAACATTAAATAGCTGTCAACAGAGGTAATCCACAGGGAGAGGCAAAAAGTACAGAATATGATACCTAACATATAAAGAATGGAGGAGTAAGAAAAGGAGGGGGAAAAAAAAGAACCTTTAGATTGTGTTTGTAATAGCATGCTAAGTGAGGAAGTAACCTTTGAACCATTGGTAACCACAAATTAAAGCCTGCAATGGCAATAAGTACATGCCTATCAATAATCACCCTAAATATTAATGGTCTGAATGCAGCTATCAAAAGACATAGAGTCACTGAATGGATAAAAAAATAAGACCCAACTATATGCTGCCTACAAGAAAGTCACTTCAAACACAAAGACATATACAGATTAAAAGTGAAGGGATGGAAAAAGATATTTCATGCAAGTAATTAGGAGAAAAATGCAGGAGTTGCAGTACTTGTATCAGACAAAATAGACTTCAAAACAAAGAAATTAACAAGAGACAAAGAAGGACATTACATAATGATAAAGGGGTCAATACAACAAGAGTATATAACCATTATAAATACCTATGCACACAACACAGGAGCACCTACATATGTGAAACAAATACTAACATTAAAAGGGAAAATGGAATGTAATTCATTCTTTCTAGGAGACTTCAACACTCCACTCACACCAAAGGATAAATTGGACAGAAAATAAGTAAGGAGACAGAGGCATTGAACAACACAGTAGAAGATGGACCTAACAGACATCTACAGAACTCTCCACCCAAAAGCAGCAGGATACACATTCTTTTCAAGTGCACACAGAACATTTTCCAGAATAGACCACATACTAGGACACAAAAAGAGTCTCAGTAAATTCAAAAAGATTGAAATTGTATCAACCAACTCTCAGATCACAAGGGTATAAAACTAGAAAGAAATTGTACAAAGAAAACAAAAAGGTTCACAAACACATGCAGGGTTAACAACATGGTCCTAAATAATCAATGGATCAATGACCAAATAAAAATAGAAATCAAGCAATATATGGAGACAAATGAAAACAACAGCACAACACCCCAACTTCTGTGGGACACAGTGAAGGCAGTTCTAAGAGGAAAGTATATAGCAATCCAGGCCTATTTAAAGAAAGAAGAACAATCTCAAATGGATAGTCTAAATTCCCAATTATTGAAACTGGAAAAAGAAGAACAGATGAGGCCCAAAGTCAGCAGATGGAAGGACATAATAAAGATCAGAGAAGAAATAAATAAAATTGAGAATCATAAAAGAATGAAAAAAATTAATGAAACCAAGAGCTGGTTCTTAGAGAAAATAAACAAAATAGATAAACCCCTAGCCAAACTTATTAAGAAAAAAAGAGAAGCAACACACATAAACAGAATCAGAAATGAGAAAGGAAAAATCACTATGGACCCCACAGAAATACAAAGAATGATTAGAGATTGCTATGAAAATCTGTATGCTAACAAACTGGATAACTTAGAAGAAATGGACAACTTTCTAGAAAAATACAACCTTCCAAGACTGAACCAGGATGAAACAGAAAATCTAAATAGACCAATTACCAGCAATGAAATTGAATCGGTAATCAAAAAACTACCCAAGAACAAAACACCCAGACTAGATGGATTCACCACTGAATTTTATCTTACATTTAGTTTACAAAACCCATTCTAGAATTTCCAAAAAAATAGAAGAGGAGGAAATACTTCCAAGCTCATTCTGTGAAGCCAGCATCACTCTAATACCAAAACCAGGCAAAGACACCACAAGAAAAGAAAACTACAGAACAATATCCCTGATGAACATAGATGCAAAAACTCCACAAAATATTAGTAAACCGAATTCAAAAATACATCAAGAGGATCATACCCCATGATCAAGTGGGATTCATTCCACGGATGCAAGGATGGAACAACATTCGAAAATCCATCAACATCATCCAGCACGTCAACAAAAAGGAGGACAAAAACAACATGATCATCTCCATAGATGCTGAAAAAGTATTTGACAAAATTCAACATCCATTCATGATAAAAACTCTCAACTAAATGGGTATAGAGGGCAAGCACCTCAACATAACGTATATGACAAACCCACAGCCAAGATCATACTTAACAGTGAGAAGCTGAAAGCTTATCTTCTAAGATTGGGAACAAGACAAGAATGCCCACTCTCTGCACTTTTATTCAACATAGTTCTGGAGGTCCTAGCCATGGCAATCAGACAAAACAAAGATATAAAAGGCAACCAGATTGGTAAGGAAGAAGTTAAACTGTCACTGTTTTCAGATACATGATATTATACATTAAAAAACCCTAAAGAATCCACTCCAAAACTACTAGAATGAATATCTGAATTCAGCAAAGTTGCCGGATGCAAAATTAATACACAGAAATCTGTTGTATTCCTATACACTAATGATAAACTAGCAGAAAGAGAAATCACGAAAACAGTTCCATTCACGATTGCATCAAAGAGATTAAAATACCTAGGAATAAACCTAACCAAAGAAGAGAAAGACCTATACTCTGAAAACTACAAGACACTCCTAAGAGAAATTAAAGAGGATACTAATAAATGGAAATTCATCCCACACTCTTGGGTAGGAAGAATTAATATTGTTAAAATGGCCATCCTGCCTAAAGCGATCTACAGATTCACTTCAATCCCTATCAAAATACCGACAGTATTCTTCAACAAACTGGAACAAATATTTCTAAAATTCATATGGAACTACAAAAGATCCCGAATAGCCAAAGCAATCCTGAGAAGGAAGAAGAAAGCAGGGGGGATCTCACTTCCCAACTTCAAGCTCCACTACAAAGCCACAGTAATCAACACAATTTGGTACTAGCACAAGAAGAGACCCATAGACCAGTGGAACAGAATAGAGAGTCCAGATATTAACCCAAACATATACGGTCAATTAATATATGATAAAGGAGCCATGGATATACAATGGGGAAATGACAGCTTCTTCAACAGCTGGTGTTGGCAAAACTGGACAGCTACATGTAAGAAAATGAAACCAGATTACTCTCTAATTCCATACACAAAAGTAAACTCCAAATGGATCAAAGACCTGAATGTAAGTCATGAAAGCATAAAACTCTTAGAAGAAAATATAGGCAAAACTCTCTAGAATATAAACATGAGCAACTTCTTCATTAACATATCTCCCTGGGTAAGTGAAGCAAAAGTATAAATGAACAAGTTGGACTATATAAACTAAAAAGCTTTTGTACAGCAAAGGACACCATCAGTAGAACAAAAAGGCTTCCTACAGTATGGGAGAATATATTCATAAATGACATATCCAATAATGGGTTGATATCCAAAATATAAAATAGCTCATGCACCTTAATAAACAAAAAGCAAATAGCCCAATTAAAAAATGGGCAGAGGATCTGAACACACTTCTCCAAAGAAGAAATTCAGATGACCAATAGACACATGAAGAGATGCTCCACATCGCTGATCATCAGAGAAATGCACATTAAAACCACAATGAAATATCACCTCACACCAGTTAGGATGGTCAACATCCAAAGGACAAACAACAACAAATGTTGGCCAGGATGTGGAGAAAGGGGAACCCTCTTACACTGCTGGTGGAATGTAAATTGGTTCAGTTTTTGTGGAAAGTAGTATGAAGGTTCCTCAAAAAACTCAAAATTGAAATACCATTTGACCCAGGAATTCCACTCCTAGGAATTTACCCTAAGAATGCAGGAGCCCAGTTTGTAAAAGACATGCACCCCTATGTTTATTGCAGCACTATTTACAATAGCCAGGAAATGGAAGCAACCTAAGTGTTCATCAATAGATGAATGGATAAAGAAACTATGGTACATATACACAATGGAATATTTTTCAACCATAAGAACAAAACAAATCCTACCATTTTCAACAACATGGATGGAGATTGATGGTATTATGCTCAGTGAAATAAACCAGGTGGAGAAAGACAAATATCAAATGATTTCACTCATCTGTGGAGTATAAGAACAAAGCAAAAACTGAAGGAACAAAACAGCAGCAGACTCACAGAACCCAAGAATGGACTAACAGTTACCAAAGGGAAAGGGACAGGGGAGGATGGGTGGAAAGGGAGGTATAATGGGAAAAACGGGCATTATGATTAGCACACATAATGTAGGGGTCAGGCACAGGGATGGCAGTATAGCACAGAGAAGACAAGTAGTGACTCAACAGCATCTTGCTATGCTGATGGACAGTGACTATAAAGGGGTATGTGGTGGGGACTTGATAATGGGGGGAATCTCATAACCACAATGTTGTTCTTGTAAGTATATATTAGTGATACCAAAAAAAATATTCTCTTCTTGTCTTTAACTTTTCAAAGTTTAATTATAATATTATTTGGTGCACCTAATTACCTAATTGCCAGATTAGGTGAATTTTCAGTTGTTATTTTTTCAATTTAGCTTTGTGTCCCTTTGCTTCTCTCTTTTTCTTGTGGGACCCCAATAATGCAAATACTGGTCCACTTGTTTATGTCCTATAAGTCCCTTAAGCTATTTTCACCCTGTTCTGTTTTTTTTTTTTCTCCTTTGTATGAATTCTACTGTCCTGTCTTTGAGCTCATTAATCCTTCGTTTTACTTCATTTAGTCTTCTGTTAAGCTCCTCTAATGAATTTTTCAGTTTAATAATTTTATTTTTCAGCTCTGGAATTTCTGTTGGTACTTTCTTGTATTTTCTATTTCTTTGTTGAAATTTTCACCTTGTATATACAGACACATACAGAAGCTGTAGTTCTGTTCCCTCCTGTTTGTGCCAGCCACACTGGTGGTTGGTTCTATAACAAGGCTGTGTCTCAGACTTTCCCGTGTATTTTTGATGTGGTTTTGTTGTTGTTTTTGTTCACCCCAGTGTGCACCAGTCACTCAGCTAGTTTCTGGATTTTTTTCAGAAGGAATTATTCTATATGTAGCTGTACATTCATTGTGTCCCTGGGAAGAGGGGAACTCCAGAGATTCCTATGTTGCCATCTGCTGTTTCTTTTTATTTGGTTATTTATGCCGTAAACTCACAACCATTTTAACACAAGCATAAGTTTTAGCCTATTCTATCTTATGACAGAATGAAGATTCTATGAATAATCACTCTTGCTTTTATCTGATATCTTCTACTGGAAAGTTCCATAAAGAATTAGAAACATGCATACACATACTGTGAGGTGTTAGAAAAAATAGATACATATGCTGTGTATGCTTGCTTACATACAGTTACCTCCGACTTCATGGGGAGGAACACAAAGCCTCTAACTGGGTTAACTGAACCCTAATTTTTTAGCTATCATTTCTCTGAGGATACTGTTTTCAAAATCAATATGCTGTGGTATTTTGGGGAAGTGATTATTTTTCTTCATTTATTTTTTTCAAATTTTTTTTTTATGAGTAAAGAAGTCAGTTGGATTTCAAAGATTTTAGTATGTAAGGGAGCAGTGGTAGTTTAATCAGTCTGTGTAAAAAAATCAATCTCAATATTTGTAACCTTGCCAACCCTATTGGTTTTATGCTTATTCGTATTTCCTCCTATATTGTCACCATTATTAGATTGTATGAAAAACACTAAAACTTTAAAGTTACATCTATTCCATAAACATACCTTAGTTTTTATTTCTGAGATGAAAAGTTCAGGTCATCCATTGTTTCTTCCCAGTCATTATTCTGTCCAGTCCTGAAATGATGCAATAAGGAAATAATAAAAATAGTGCTAAATGAATGAATTGCAAGCCTAGATTAGCTCGAGAGCCATGTAAGACCAGAACTACTAAGACTGTGAAAGGTGAACATGCAGCTTCATCCAGAAGATACTACTTCTGTGTTGGATGCTGATTCCACATCTGCCTGTGGCATTGAGGAATGGTATTTCATTTAGTTTCAAATGTTACATCTATGCTTCACGTTAAGAAATGCATCTTTTAGTCCTATGTAAGGTAAAATAATAAAATATATTAGAATTATGGAAAAAAATTCTAAAAACATGTTACTGAAATCAAAGAATGATTTCCTTAGCTTCTATGGAAGATTCAGAAATTGAGCCACGTAAAAACAATTTAAAACGTATTGTTGAAAAATACTACTTCTTAAAAATAGTATTTCTCCTGAGGAACTATTGGATAATATGCTTGTAACACCAAAAGTTCTCCTTTTGTTATCTCTTACATCACTTTCTTCATAGTTTTCATATTCTAGGGTATCTGACCCTTCACATTCTTCACTCATTTTTCCTTTCATGATTGGAACTAAAGTTACTATTAAGAATTCTGACTCAGTATTATACTTCAGATGTGTGTATTATATCATGCTGCTCACCTTACTTGATATCATTTTCATGACATTTTCACATTCTTGATAACTCCCCAACTATTTGTGTACCCCTATGACAAACCACAGTCTACTTTCTGTGGTGGGTCTGCTTGTTCTGAAATAACATCCTTCACATTGCCTTGCCACATTTTTGTTTACACTTGTCCAGAATCAAAGTTCTTCATTGTCCTTTTTTGTTCTTTTTGACTGTTCTCTAGTTGTTCTCTTGACAGTTGTATCCTGGGACTGTCTCTGTTTATTTTTCTTTTCCACTTAAACAATGTCTATTTACAATTAGATAACATCAAAAGGTTCAGTAACAACAGTATGTTCAAACTTGTTACAATTAAAAGTCAGCATCCAAAAAAAACTATCTTAGGAAAACTATGAAATATAAGATAGGGTCTGTTCCGGAGTATGTTCAGTTATTGGTCAAGGCTTGTGACTAAGGTTGTTATATTTTCACACTCAGAGAAACGTATCTTTAAAGAACACCCAGTTAGGAGATGTTCCTGAATCTCTAACTCCATTCTTTAAGCCACTAATAAGCTCTCATCACTTTTATTTCTCAATGTAGAAATATTTCCTGAAAGAGACAAACAACTATTAGAGATACTGCAGTTTCCTGGTAAAATAAAGCACAATAGGTTTCATTCTCACATAGATTCCAGTAACTTTGTAGTGGCCACATGGATTATACAGGGGGTCTGATGTCACAATTAATATCAGCCAGAAAGACTATTGTAATTAATCAGTGATATCAGCCTGAAACATGGGAACTGAGACTGATGCCCATTCTTGATCTAAAAAAAATTATTGAGGTCCTTGTTAGAGGAACTTATGAATGCTGATATCTATGAATGAATTTGTCAATGACAAAGAAAATTAGGTGGACAGAGAGTTTTAAAGGTGAGGAGCTAATAATGAGACTGTTGCCATAGTCTAGACTGAGACCAGAACCATAAATTAAAATGAGCAGTTGAGGTGAAGAGGGAGTGATAGTTCAGAGAGCTTGTTTACCATTAAAATGTACTTGAGTTATTCATCTTTTAGCTGTAGAGGATGAGGAAAAAATGGGAGTTAAAGAAGGCATTTAGATTTACTGCTAAAACCATAGCATGGGCTGTTACGGCAATGAAATATTTAAGGACAAAGGACCTTTAATGAGAAGGCAACTATTCCTTTTTGAATCTCTCTCTCTCTTTTGTTCCCAAGTCCCTTATATCTCTTGCCTACATTTTGGTTCCTCTTCATTATATTTTATTATTTTCACTAACCTTTAATTACATTATATACACTCTTTGTAAAAATAAATTAAATAATGACTGAGGTCTCCTTAATCACCATTCTTAAATCAGTCCTTGTGTCTCTTCCTCAGAGATAATCATAGTTATGTTACTCATTTTTCAGATATTCAGTATATTAGGAGTTCTCAACTCCAGCTCTTTCAGCATTTGAGGGAGATGGTCCTGGTCGTTGGAAGTTGTCCTGTGCTTTGTGGGTATTTAGCCTCATCCTGTACCTCTACCTACTGGCTACCAGAACCACACCCCATTTGGGACACTCCCAGTCATGATGTGTGCGCCATTGTCCCTAAGGTACAAAACTATCCCCAGTTGAGAAGAATTGATATGTACACCTGTGAGTCCATAGGAAATATGTAGTAAGATATTTTATATAAACTCTCTCAATTGCATTGCAATTCCCTTGCACTGTTCCCTATTGCATAATAGTGGATGGAAGGTTAAAACCCACATTTCCAAGACTCTCATGCAGTCTAAATTCTGCACATTATCTACATTAAGCCAAAACAGAGCACCAGCATTTGAAATTGAAGGCACAGAAAATATCATGAAGCGTATGTGTGACTCCTCTGGCAAACGTGACCACAGCCTTGTGTGGGTAGTTGTGTCAGAAACCCAAAGCCAGGAGCCTAGTTCTGTGGCTATGCAGAGATGTGGGACAAACACTTTTTTTTTGCTCAGTTCATGGCAAATACAGTGTGGTCCTGGAGTCAGCAGTAATGATGGTAGTTTCCTAATTCTCTAGTATCCCAAACATCACAGAGTCAGTTTTCTACATTACTGGTTTAGTTTAGCAGCATTGTTCAGAGAATGTCAGGTGCTGCTTATCTAGCCATTTCAGTGATTTTTTTAAGCCCCATAATAATGGATCATAAATATTAATTTCTCATGTCCTTACCCTACCTAGATGGTATCCAATGATCAACAGCAGAATCCTGGCTCATTTTCTGCTGCCCTCTGAAAATTTAATAAAATAAAATATTTTTAATTGTACACTTATAGTTGCAAAGAGAATGGGAGTGGAGACTATAGTGGATAAAAGATTTTAACCAATTTTTAATGCTGGAATGTGGATGAGGTGTTAACAGATTGAGAAAGTTGATTTTCAGTTGCCTGCAGAGGATAGTGAAAATAGAAAACAAGATAGTTCATACTGCAGAACCCTCGGTAGACTTAGGAACCAGAGACACCAGTATTATTGGGTGGGATGTGAAAGTAGGAGTGAGGACTATCACATGTGGGAATAAAAGCACAGAAATGGGTAAGCAACACAATATGTAGCAGGTATACCCCCAGGTTACTTTGTCATTCCATGTGCCAGTGACTCCTTGTCCCAAACTTTGGTTGTTTATCAGGGAAGTTGAAAAATTGAACTAGAGAGACATCAGACTCAGGGCACTCATCACTGCAGAATGAGAGAAAGCCACACTCTAAAAAACTGGTGTTAAGTGAAATTCAGCACATGGAATGGTCGGACTTTCAGTTCTCTTTTATGTGATTAAACTTCTACAACTCTGGTAGCCAGACTCACAGACCCCAGGCATGAGGTGAGTGGATTCTTCTTTGGGGACACTGCATAACCCAATAAAACAGACTTACAGGTACAGATATTTAGAAATCCTCGAACTAAATATATGGGTCCTCAGTCTGCCTATCCAGTCATTCTACATGGAAAATCATTAGTTGGCCATCTTCTTCCCTCACCCAACATAGAGCTTCTATCTGTATTTTAGTTTCTGAATTTAAATATGAAAGATGTGTGCTACTATACTAAAAATATCAGGAGTGTGTGTGTGTGTGTGTGTGTGTGGTGGGAGAGGAGGAGGTCAAATTTGAAGGTATCCAATAGGCATGAAAGGGACCAAAACAATTAGGGGAAAAATTGAGAAGTAGGGGGTGTGTGTGTTTACACATGCGTACAGAGATAGAGAAATAGCAGTATATTTAAGTAAATAGGTAAATAAATATGTGCACATACATATACACACAGACAACACAGAGAGAGAGAAACTCTCCAAATGAGCTGGGCCAGAGTCCAGAGCCTGGTTCTCTCCTTCTAGAGCATGCTCTTATGACCTAGTATTCTTTTTCTGTAAAAATGAGGAGCTTGAACATGATATCTGAAGGTCCTTCAAGCACTAGCATTTAATAATTTTTTTCTCTTTCTTGATGCTTTCTTTACTTTTTTTTGTAAATTGAAGTATCTTGGATACACAATCTTATATTTATTTCCAATATACAACACAGTGAATCACCGTTACCCATATTATTAAATCCTTGCCCCCACTAGTTCAGTTACTACCTGTCAACATAGGAAGATGTTACAGAATCATTAGCTATATTCTCCATGCTGCACTACTATTCCAGTGACCAACTTATATTATGATTGAGCATTGTTGTGCCCCTTCATACCCCTCACCCTCCCCACCCACTTCCCCTAACCCCTCCTCCACGGTGATGCTTATTTTTTATACCCAATAACAAATATTTATTTGCAGGGTCACATAAACAATTTTGCAAAATACTTCCTTTTCATTTCCAAAAGATGTGGATTAAACATGCATAAAGCAGCAGGCTTAAAGTAATTTCTGTGCCTTTTATTCTCCCAGGCCTTTGGAACCCTCTAACTACGTGAGCAATGATGCCCCCACTGACCAGAGGTCCTCTGACAGTGAGCTGGCATCTTCTGACTCATTTTTCCCTTAGATTAAGTTAAGGTGCCAAACCTAAAACAATTTTCCTATGCAAAATTTAGCATGGAAGGAATTACTGAAACCACAGGGTGGAAATTAATGATTAGCTTAAGATGCTATTAGCACAACAGCAGGAGAAAAGACTAAACGAGCTATGATCTGAAGTAAAATATGTCATCCTGGAAATTGCAGGCGATATGATGGAGAAACAATGCTGGGTAATAGGGGAAGAGAAGGAATGAGCCATTGGGCTGAGAGGCAAGGAGATAAGCATTTAAATTAAGAGGACAGGACAATGAGACAGTGTGCGTTTATGTGTAAGAATCCAGAGTGAAAGACACTGAGGTTAGTGACTGCAGACAGGGAACACCTGTCAGCTGGGCTGGAGTGTTGCACCAAAGGGACTGGGCAGGGGAGCCATGCAGAAGTGCTTTCCTACTTAGATAAAGGGAGCAGATGTAAAATAGCACTTCTTCCCTTGAGTGACATCTCTAAGGGCTGCCATGAGCCAACAGAATATTGGAAAAAACAAAAACAAAAAACAGAGTGAGGACATCTAAAGACTGATGGGTAAATGTTTAAAATAATATACCAAAAAAAAATAAATAACTCCACTCTTCACTCCTTTGGCAAATGTTGGTATTAAATCCAATCATTTATATATAGAGAGAGAGAAAGGGAGAGGGAGAGAGAAAGCATGAAACTGCCAGGGTCGCATCTGTGTTGCTGTGAGCTGCCTTCTGTCATCGAGCCCATCTTGTGGGCTCAGGCAGGTGACCTCAGCAAGAACTGGTTTCTTTGTTTGGAAGGAAAGGTGTGTGGGTTTCACTGTTGTCAACCTTAAAAATGAAATAGGCAGTTATTTTACCAGCAAAAAGAGTTTATTTGGGAATAGCAGAAGAACTGCATTTGGGACAGGTGAACTATGGCAAACCACAGGCAAATCCAGAGACAAAGGGAAGATCAGCTTTTATTATGCTTTGGGAAGAAATTGGGGAGGGTTGTTTTAAGCAAGGGTTCATTGGAGAAGAACAGGATTTCAAGGTTGTGATGGGTTCTCATTGGCAGTAAGCGGTGGTGTACTATTGTGGAGCACAGAGGGATCTTCTTGCTTTTTATATTAAAACAGGAGATGAAATTTGTATGTGAAGATTGACTTCCCCTGTCAAGATAATTCTAATTTTCTTTCTTCTTGCTGGTTATGCAGCCTCCCATGAGTGGTACATGTGTGAGAGCTCCCTCTTCAGGGCTTCCCAACTCCATTTTAAATGAGATTTCCTTTATTTTCACATTGTATAGCATTCTTACCTACACCTTGATGTGCAAACTTTGCTTATAGCATGTCATTCTACCCTGGATGTCTGGCTCCAAGATATTGGAATGGGGAGAGAGAGAAATGCTGTAAGCCTGTAGCAATATTGCAAACTGGCCAGGGGAAAGAGTATTAGGTTTTTCCATTTTGTATGATTAAGAAGAGTTAATGAAACTAGCTAAGATATTATCATCTTCAGTCACCAGGAAGCATTTTTCCCTGTGGTTAGACACAAGGCTGTAATAGTGGGTAGGGAACCAATATTTCTGAATTGCACAAAGTTCCAGTTTCACAGTTGTATTACAGATTCTAGCAAATCATATTTAATAAACAGCAACCCTTAACCCTAAGGCTAAAATTTGCAATCTCAGCATCTTTGTATACAGTTAAACTTTTTAAATATTGAAATTTATTTTTGCTATGTGCTTGAACATTGAGAAAAATGAATTTTATTCATAGCTTTTCATTGTAAGAGAAAAGGACAAAACCTAATAAAACCTTAGTAAAATAATCATTGATAAGATTTTTTTCAAGAAAAACCTCATTTTGTCAGTAGTATTTCCAATCTGTTTTATTCATTAGCAAAATTTCGTTTTATTTCCAGGAACTAAGGCTACATAGGTAAGTAGGATACAGTCTATTTTCTCATGTAATCACACTCTAATATGGGAGTCAAAATTTTACAATGAATAAGTTCAGTGAGAAAAGTGCTGCATTATTGATGCATATTAGCAACTGTGAGGAGGCATAGATGGTATTATCAGCTTCCTTGGGTGATAAAATAATTCTTCATGGAGAAGGTGCTAGAGATAGAATCTGAAGAATGAGAAGGGAGGTCATTTGGAGGCTGTTTGTCCAAATGGAGGGCATTTGGGCCTGACACCAGCATCTACATGGGCCTGTTAATGTGAAATAACACAGATTGGGGCACTGTGTTTCTGTGTGGTTGGAGTGTGCAGAGTGCAGAAAAGAGTTAGTGAGCAGTAGGTGGGGATTTAACTACTATTAGAATAAAAAACAAAGATATAATGTTACAATAAAAAATAAAGATGCAACATACAATTGCCTGCCTTAACTGAATTCACCAAAGGTTTAACACCATGACTTAGAGCTTTGTTTTATTATAAGAGCCTGTGAGTTGTTTGTTCTGCCTGATTTGATTTGGTAATCAGTAATAATGTGCATTGCTCTCAAGAAGCCACATTCGTCATTGCAGACTAGTTTCATCTATTGATTCACTTTTTACCAATTCAGCAAGCATAGAATGTTTGAGAATGGGCCACAAAAGTAGATCCTATTTCATATTCAACATAGATGTCTAGGAATGGTGTCATTTTATAATTGGACAAATCATAGGTTTTTTTCTCCTTGTTTTAGAGTTAACAAATTTCTTAGCCCTTCAAATGCCTTCTTCTTTATTAATTGGTGAAAATGGTTATTCAAACAGATGGCTTATTTAAGGAAAGTAGTTACTTTTACATCCCTTGGGGAAGAGCCATCTGATCTGATTGGGGTGAGGGGCTTCCAGATGTTGTCATTTCCCTGGAACCTGGGGAGTCCCTGTAACCCATTATTTCAGCTATGATAGAGTACTCGCTATGCCCTAGCAGCCTGTTAACATTACCCTTTCTGTCAACATGTAAAATATCAAGATAGAGCCAAGTGTATTGGATTGAGGCCAAACTAATTTATCACATTTCTCCTGTCCACCTTCACCTTTTGATTCAAAGTTTCAAACCTCCATTATTAAAACTAGATTAGACAAGAAAAAAAACAGTGGGCAAAGGATTTGAACAGATACACATTTCTCCAAAGAAGATATACAAATGGCCAATAACCACGTGGAAAGATACTCAGCATCACTAATGATTAAGGAAATTAAAATGAAAACCACAATGAAACATAACCCACATCCATTATGAAGGCTAAGCAAACATACAGAAAATTAAAAGTATCTGTTATTAACAAGAAATGAACAGAAAATAATAAGTGTTGGGTATTGGCATATGTTGATATATCCAAAAGACTTGAAAGCAGGGACTCAGATAACTTGTGCACACTTGTTTGTGGCAGCAGTGTTCATAAAATCTAAAAGGTGGAAGCAACTCAAGTTCTTGTAAACGGATGAATGGATAAACAAAATGTGGTATACATACATGATGAAATATTATTCAGCCTTAAAAAGGAAGGAAATTCTGACACATTCTACAACATGAAGGGACCTCAAAAACATATGAGATTAAGAAAACATTAAGTGAGATAAACCAGTCAAAAGGGACAAATACTGTATTATTCTAGGTAACTAGAATAGTCATATTCACAGAAAGTAGACTGGTGTTGCCCAAGACTAGGGGAAGGGAGGACATAGGGAATAATTGTTTAGTAGATACAGAGATTCAGTTTGGGAAAATGAATAGTCCTAGAGATGGATCATCGTGACAGTTACACAAAAATGTAAATGTATTTAATGCCACTGAACTATTACATACACTTAAAGTATTTTGAATGGTAAATTGAATGGTATGTATATGTTAACATAATAATAATAGAATGACACAGTGAAGTTCATTTAGTTATTTCTAATACTGTCAAAATAACAGCATGTGTTCTAACTGTGCTTTATCTTTCCCTCCTAGCTTCTTACTCTTTGATGCACAATTTTCTTACTCTTTGATGGTTTGCTCTAGTACATTGATAAATGTGTGGTAATATACTCAAAATATCTAATTTTTATTATACCCATAGACTTTAAATTTTCCTGGATTTAATGAATCAAGTACAAGAGCATGTGGTAACAGCTGAACAAGGAAACAAGACATGGGAGGTGACTATAAAGGAAAGAGATCAGAGTGAATCAGAGATCATAAAAGTAAGCAAAATCAAGAAAACATAATAATTGAGTTCAGGGTATGGTGGGAGATATATGTGCATAATCACAAGGCAGAAATATGCAGAACCAAAGGTCACAAAAAATGGCCAATCAAAGCTGTCACTGTTCAAAATCCAATGAATTAATAGAAAATCTCCTTTGTGCTAGCACTGGGAAAGGGGGGACACTGTGACAGGCTTCCCCATACAATTTAAAATCCCTCATCTACTCTGTGTTCTTGCACCCCTTCACCAGTGGCAGCCTACACTAGAGAGGACAGGTAGAATGGTAGTAAGAATCATGGACAAAGTTAGTTTTTTCCCTATGCACCATGCCAGTTCAATAATTAATAAGAACAAGTGTTTGCATAGTGCTCGTCATGCTGCTTATACCTGAACAGTGATAGCTATACATTTAACTGTATTAGAAGCAGAGATTATGTCAATTCACCTTGCTTTGTCTAGCACTGATGGATAAGTACTTCTGATAATAATTTTAAGAAAATTCAGGGGCTTAAGATTCATCTGTTCAGATGTTTATAAAATAGGTAAAATAATAAAAACTCTTGAAAAAGGTCAATTTTTAACTGTTCACTAAAAGTACTAATGTCAGTGCACAGTCATTTATAAAAGGAACAATCCAAGTAATGGAAAAATATTAAGTGAAACATGCTTGACTTATGATGTTAAAAAGAATTAATGCTCAGTTGTCAGGAAATAATTATCATTTTGAATATATTGTAACAACATGATAAAATTAATAAACAATAACTGGGGAAAATGTGAGAGAAAAATGATACATTAAAATCACAACCATGTTAAAATATTTAACCGTAAAGCTTAAAGAGATTACACATACTTGTCAGGAAATGAAAATACATGTGATTTTTCTCATCTTTTAAACTTCTTGTAATGATGCTGTTACTTTAAAAAGAAATGTATGGCTTTAAATAATCATGGGTTAATAATTCTTATACAATATTTATATTATTTCAGTAATATCTGGGAAACTTGCAAGATAAGATTGATATTTCTGCTAAATAAGGAGGAGGAGGATAAGACGGAGGGGGAAAAAAAGAAGAGGAGAAAAAGTACTAGTAGTAGAATCAATTACTTAAACTGCTCACACAGTTATCAGGTAGACGATTCAGGATTGATTTGGAAAGTGGTCTGCTTGTGAAACTTACCGTCATCACTCTGCTCTGGGCTTCCTCCCTGACCTGCGGCGCGCTGTCTCTGGGCCTTGGAGATCCGTGTAACTGCTCCGGGACACCGCCTTTCATTTCTGCCGAAGAATGGTAAGTAGACATATCCCTGAATGCAAAGCCTTCAGATCTTCCAGGTTTCCTTCATCTACTCCCCATGTAGGCCTCACTTCCTTCCTCAGTGAGCTTTTATAATTCCCTATGGAAGTAAACAGCAGCCCCCAAATCTAGTCTTTTTCTATCAGTGAAATTTTAAAAATTGGATGGAGAAAGCATGTTCCTTCAGAACTGTATTCTGATGTTGAAATGATTTTTTTAAATTTAAATTCTGTTATAATGATAGGCTTGCAAATGTTGCAAACATAGTGTGGAGGTTCCTGGGTATCTTCTCATCAGCTTCTGCTAAAGTTAACATCTCACATGCCATAGTAAAATTATCAATATCAGGAAATTAGCATTGATAGAATATTATTAATTAAACTACAGATTACATTCAAATTTCACCCATTTCTCCACTACTGTCCTCTGTTTCAGGATCCTATATCAATTTTTTTCTTTTATTGCTGTTGTTATTCTTCCCTAGTCTCTTACAATCTGCAACAGTTCCTTAGTCTTTTCTTATTTTTTATGATCTTGACACTTGTGAATAGTACTACTGATTATTTTGTAGAATGTCCTTCAGTGTGGGTTTGTCCAATGCTTTCTCATGATCAGACTGAGGTTATGAATTATTGGCATAAATATCACAGAAATGACAATATATGTCCTTCTCAATGCATCATACCAAAAATATTCTCAATAACTCTTTTTACCAGTGATGTTAACTTGGATCACTTAGTTAAAATGGTATTTGCTGGGTTTCTAACTTTCCATTTGTAGTTAATAAATATATTTGGGTAGGTACTTTGAAACTCTGATAATATCCTATTTTATCTGAAATTTTCACCTGCTACTCTTAGTATCCTTTGGTGGATCCTATCTGTAACCATTAGGTCCACAGTGTTTGCCTAATGCCAATTTCCTACTGAAATATAATTTGAATCTAAAATAGCTAATATGCACATACTCTGCAAAAGACTCTTGCATTTTTTCCTTCCTCAGGTCCTCAGTACCTATAGGGAATGTTAATGTGTCTCTCAGTATTGTTTTTCCCTTAATCAGCACTGCATTCCATGAAAAAAAATGCTACTTATCTTCATTCAATATAAGTGTCTCACTTTTCTTAGCCACCTAATTACTTTGGAACTAGAGTAGAATAGTGAAAAATAAGACTGCAATGCATGGTCTGAGTATTTCCTGCATAAATTCTGGTGGTAGGGGAAATCATCAGCAATATTCCTTTCAATATGATAGATGTCAACAACCAAAAAAAGAAAAAAATTGATTTTATTAGATATCCTGTAGTCTGGGCCTTCAGTGAAACAAATTTGATCACATGTAAGAAAAATCTCTTCCAGTTCCTTTTGTTTTATTAGTGTCTAGCCCTTTTTATCCTAAGTTGGTTTTCAAAATAATCATAGTAATAGGCTGAGATATTATATTCCCATAACACCAAAGGATGAAATTTGCCTCCAGGAAAAAACAGAGAGTTAAGTGACTAAAAGACCTCCCATCATCCCACTGCATTAAAACAAGAGATTAGGAGAAGCAGTTTATGGGGCAGGCTTGGCTGTGCTGCTCTGTGTGTGTGTCCTAGGAGGAGGCTTCCTTTGATTTCATTATCTTTAAAACTGAAGACTGGCGAAGAAGTGTTCCCCAAGAGCTCACGTTTCACGGAGCTTGGAAAGTATTATTTACTGAAACTGATATAGGCAAGATGTAAATTCGACAGCAAGGCAATAGCATTGTTTTTCCTAAATATATATTTATGTATTTTGTTTATGAATAGTACTACTTGTTATTCCGCTTGCCTCCTTGGAAATTAACTCTGACAAGTAGAAGACTGGTTAAAAAAATTATCCTTATAATGTGTACATGAGCAGGTTTATTTTTATCATTTTTGTATTACCTCAAATATTTAATATTTTATAAATTATTATGAGACATAAAAAGCATGTTCATTATTTTTTTCTAACATATATGGAGCATTCATAGTGATTGTTCATTCAATTTACATTTGTTTTTCAATTTGCCTACACCAGAACAATCTTATGTAAAATTGTGCAGTCGGTAAATTCAGTCTTTGCTTTCCCTTATTTTCCTCCTTTACTAAATTCCATTCACATCACTGTGAATTAGTTGAAGCTAGGATATTTGTCTTAATCATGCCTGTATTTTCAGTGCCTTTACAGTACTGTTACATTGTAGGCATTCAGAATATGTTTTGGTGAACTCCAGGGAATTAATTGGAATGCAATGGAATTCAGTATTTGCTCTGGTTAGGAGTGAGAGATCTAGATATGGACACACAGAATCTAAGGTCAAGTCATAGCTAAATTGCTCAAAATCTATGACACATAGACATTTATCTGGCCCTCACTTCCTTGACTAGAAGAAAAAAATTTTAGAGATTCCTTACACAGTTGCTGTGCAGATTAAATACATAATGGCATACTGAACTCCCTCTCCTATAATAGAATATGTATCCAAATATGAAAAGGTGCCACTAGTGAGCCAGAAAATTAAAGAATTTCTGTAATGTAGAATGCAAATGAGATTAGATCAAAAGCAAAGCAAAAGCATCGTAACCCAATATATACAGCAGAAGCTGGAGCAAATGTCAGTGAGAGGAAATTTTCATGACACCCCAAGTTCTAAGTAAAAAAATATCCTATTCTTAAAAGCCGTATCTTCCTTATTATCCCATGAGCATTTTCTTTTAAAGCAAGCCTAAGTTCCACGCAGAGGAAGGTCCCTGTGCCAAGATTAGGATCTCAGGAAAAAGAAAGTATAACTGGACTTACCAAATAAACAAAAAGAGAAAAGAGTGAGAGCACTGTCCAGGAAAGAAATGTACTGAAATACTACCACCTCCTTATTCTGGAAATTGGTAGGTGCCTTGTTTGTCTGTTACATGACACAGTAGAGCAAAACCTGTCCATTGGCAAGTACTGCAAACTTACACACAGCCACTTTAATAAGTGTGTTATTTATGTCCATCCAGGGAAGGAACTATTAGGAAAACAGGCCTACACACGTGAAGAGAAAAAAATGCCAGGTATCTCTACTGATCACCCTGATTCTTCATTAACAAAATGGGACAAGCAATCCTGATCACCTGACAATTTAGAATAAGATCACCTGTTTGAAAAAGGAACATGTCAAACAGCAAAACCGACTCATGGCATAAAATAAGGACTAAAAAACTCTAGTCAGTATTCTCAAAAAGATGTGAATAGTTATTATCTCTGTGAAAGAAGAAGTAGGGAAGCACAACAAAGATTTATTGGGAATTAAAAATAAAATTGCAAACTAAAATGTTAATGAAATAGCTGTTTATTAGGATATATGCAGCTACATACCTAACCAGGAATCAAAAATTTTGTTGGGAAAATTCCTAGGATCTACAATAAGAAAAAAAAATGGCAAATATGAAAACATTAAGAGTGGTGGAACATTTATCCACTTAATTGTAGATCTAGAAGGAGAGACTGAGACAATTATCAACAGTGTAATAGAAGAATATTTTCCTGATTTAAGACACCTTTGCAGTTTTATACCTTCAAAATGAACAGGTCTACTTTTCTATAAACAGAAGGAGTAAAAGTAATATGTACCTATAAATTTCAGATATATGATAGTGATAAAATTGAAAATTTTATTACTTTCAGGAAGATGAAATTGTTTCCCTACAAATGAATGCAAGTCATTGTCATGACTTCCGGTCACCAGCACATGAGGATAGAAGATAATGTTAAATTTCCTTTAAAATTCTGAGAAAATTAATTTGTCCTAAAACTTCTATATCTAGCCAAACTAGCAATCAAAAACTGTGCATTCAGTAAAGTGAATCTCTACATATTCTCTCAGAGAAAAGGTCAACATGAAATAAGACAGAAAAAAATTGTAGTTGAGTATGGCCCAGGAAGCATCAATAAATCATGAAAGGAGTTAAAAGAAATTTCACTTCACCTCAAAGATTGGAAAATTCTCTTCAAATAGCATATGTTTACTTACCTTTCTACAGATATATACATAGTGCTTACTTACTCTGCATTGCTTTTTACATGATGCATTAAAACTATCTTACAACCTCCATATCTGCATGAAACATGTCCAACCACTTGGATTATATATATATTTGATAATTATTCCAAGCTCATTAATTATGTCTGTTCATTTACATCAGACCATTCTGCAACAGTGAAACCCCACTCTCCATAAGTATTTTGCCAAAAAAGGAAAAAAAAAAGGTGTGACATTGTTCTTTCTGGAGAACTGGTTTGTCAGCATTTTCACAATATAAGCATTTCAGTCAAATCAAATGCGATAAAAAAAGCAATTTCTTTTGAATTTGGTGAAAAGAAAAATGCTCAAAATAAGAAAAGATTTATAATTACAGTCAATGAAATACCTGTTACTTTGAAAAGGATAATATAAACCCATTCATGTGCCATATACAAAGAAAATATAAAATAATGAAAGTGAATATTAATTCTTTGTCCATACAAAGAAGCACTTCAAATTTTGTTGGCATAGTTTTAGATCAGAAGTGGGATGGCACGTTTGTAACATACGTGTAAGGCTTTTAATTTAGGGTTATCTACACATAAACATTGATTTACATTTTCATAAATCTGGATTCCTTTTCTCTATTTCTTTTCTATTTCAAATACTACAGAGAGAGTCTGAAAGGATAGACCCTATTGACTCTCCCTTATTCAACACCACACTTTCAGTTGTCATACTGGTGTCTCAAATACTACAGTGGGTGATAGTTTTAAAATACCCTATTATATTGCTGCTATAAAAAAATTACACAAAATTCATGCTTTGAACGATGATAATTTACTATCTTTTTAAAATTGAAGTATAGCTGGTATATTGAAAATTTATTATCTTATAGTTATGTAGGTGAGAAGTCCAGCACTGGTCTCACTGGGCAAAAGTCAGTGTGTCAGCAAAGCTGTGTTCCTTCCTAAAGGCTCCAGCAGAGAATCCATTTTCTTCTCTTTTCTACCTTTCAATGGCCAGACGTATTTATTGGCTCTGAGCCCCCTTATTTCATCTTAAAGCCAGCCATGGTATATCTGTGTGACCATTCTTCTGAAGTCACATACATCTCTGAGTTTGACCTCAGATAAGAAAGGTTATTTTAAGAACTCATATGTTAGTTTGGACCCCTCTAGATAACCCAGGATAATTTTCCATCTCAAGATTCTTAAAATTAATCACATCTGCAAAGTCCTTTATGTCATGTAAGGTAACATGTTACAGGTTTCAGTGATTAAGATGTGGACATATTCTGCCTACTACAGTCCACTTCTGACCCCCAAAGATTTGCATTCTTCCCACATATAAAATATATTCACCCCATCACAATACCCTAAAAAGTCTCAACCATTGTAGTTTCAACTTAAAAAGCTCAAAATTTCTAAGTCTCCACTCAAAAGTTCATAAGTTCATCATCTAAATTATCTAAATTAGATGTGTGTGATGCTCTAGAAACAATGTCTCCTAGACCATCCTCTCCACCTATGCTCTACCTATGGATTTATGGAATTGCTGCAATTGTATAGGCATAGGATAACACAGAAATTCTGGTTCAACAGAGTCAAAAATACAAGGAAAAAGAGTCACTGGTTCCTGGATATTTCAAAATTCAGCTGGGAACACTCCATTAGATTTCAATGATTGGATTAATCCTGTGTGGCTCAGCCATTTGAGCTCTCAGCTCTGCCCTCTGAAGCATCTTACAGTTATGTCGATGAGTTCAGCCTAATGTTTCCTGCCTGTAGAAATTTGTGGTTCCAACAGCCTTCTTTAATTTTGTGCTCTGTCTGTCCCATTCAACCCCAGCTAGCAGTGTTTCTGCTGGTTAAAATTCTGAAGTCCTTGGTGGGTCTCCTTTGTGTGTTATAGGGCTCATTCCAATGGAGAAGCTCTGCCAGAGAACTTTCCTAGATAATCCAATCTCTATTTTTGGCTTTCGTTGAGATGGTAGAAGGATAATTCTAAGCTTCCTAGCTGCTTTTCAGTTAGACTGTGGTGATGTGTCACAAATCTTTAATCTCCTCAAAGAGACATTTGTGTGTATGAACATTATGATCTTTTAGGTTTTCTGAGGTATGAGCAAAAAGTGGAACTGCCCTGGGCTTGGCCTTTTCCTCTAGATCATGATTTCCTGCCAATGAAACGCTTAGCTTTTGTGATTTTTTTTTTCTTTTATGTGATCTGAATAGTCTGAGAATTTCCAAAATCATCCAGGACTGTTTTTTTGTGTGCTGCTTTCCTGTTTCTTTAATAGTTCTTCCTCACGCTTATATCTTTCCTCTAATGTTTTACTATAAGCAGCAAGAAAAATCTTGGCTGCATCTTGAACACATTGCTTAGAAATCTCCCCAGTTACGTGTACAGTTTCATCATTTACCAGTTCTGCCCTTTGTCTAACTGAAGGACACAATTCTGCTAAGAATTCTGCCACTATACACCAAAGATGTTCTTTTCTCTAGTTTCCTGTAACATATTACTCATTTCCTTCTCAGCCTTCACTAGCTGTTCCTTTTACTAAGTCTATTCACAATGATTTTGGATTCTATAGGGTGATTTATATTTTCTCAATCTTGCTCCTCAATTCTTTCTGAGACCTCATTCAGAATTTCTACTGACTGTTGAAGAAAATCTACTCTTTCTAACATTCGCCTCAGAATTATTCCAGCCTCTGCCCACTGCCCAATTCCAAAGCCATTTTCACATTTTTACATACTTGTTACAAGATCACCTTACCCTTGGTAACGAATATTGGTTTAATATTGCTGCTGTAACAAATTACCAAAAACAAACACACACAAAAAAAAACAGTGGTTTAAACAATACAATCTATTTTCTTATAGACCTGTAGGCTACAATTGAAACAGAACTCTTAGTGGGCTAAAAATATGTCCGCACAGCTGTTTTCTTTTGTGGAGGCTCTAAGAATCCATTTCCTTGCCTTTACTAGCTTTTAATGGCTAAATGCATTTCTTGACTCTTGGCCTCCTTCTTTCATTCTGAATCTAGCAATATTGCATCTTTCTGACCATTCGCGTATCTCCTTTCCTGACCACAGTTGGGAAAGATTCTGTGCTTTTAGGGATCTGTGAAATTTCATGGGGCCCCTTGGATACCAGGACAATCTCCCCATCTCAGGGCCCTTAACCTTAATTACATTGGCAAAGTCCCTTTTGTCATGTAGAGTGCATAAAGTTTTTATAAATTTTTATAAATTCTGAAACTATTTAAAAATCTCAGCATTAATGGCTGTACTAGGGGCGAGTTCCAAGCACAGCCAGCATCCTAACTTGTCCACTTATCTCACAGTGTTCACTGTACTTTGCCCCCAGTAGTGGTGTTAAAAAGTTATTCAATAAATTATATTTTCCTCAATGGTGAGGGATTGATAACATGTTAGTGGTTGCTTCATATTTTAGATATTTGATGAATTTAAAAAGGATATCTTAAGGACAATTACTTTAAGTATTTATACTTTGTCTATACTATAATATTACATGGTATATTAGTTTATTGTGATTTTAGAAATTTAGCTAGGACTCATACCAATTACAGGAAGTCATGGACTATGCTGCGTTGTTGTTGGCACTCTTTTTCTTCCATATTCTTCTCTTTATTTCCAACAATAAGAGTCTGGTCAAATAAGTTATATATAATATTATATTATATATAGTTATATATATATAAAGTTATATCTATATATATATAATATATAGATATAAAGTTATGTAATATATATACTGTTCCTCCAAATAAGGTCAAATATAATATACTGGATCTTCACTTACATCAGTCGTGTACATGTGAGGGCAGGCTAGTACTATTACTAGAGCAAATGTGCAAGTTAATGTTATAGTACAGCTCATAAGGGGAAAAAGTCATAATGTCCATTTCCTCTATTTAAACACACATATAATAATATAATGTAAAATAAAAATAACCTGAAAAGCCTTTTCAAATTTAACATTTAGTTCCTGCAAATAGAGTGAAATATTCACTGACAGAAGGAAATAAAACAAACTGCATTGAGCTATTCTTTCTTCCTCAGTATTCATCCTATACAGTACACTTTTTTCCAATAAGGTGTATTACTAGTGTCAAAGTGATGCTGTAATGTACCTAAACATTTTAATGTCAGTGTCCAAATAAGCACATATCTCCTGCTTTACTGAAAGTCATTTGGCTTTATGATAATGAAAAAGGGCAGTTGATTAATTTTGTAGCTATGCTTGTCATTTATGATACCCCAGGTGTTTCCTATTCTTCCATTTAAATACTACACACACAGAAAAGTGTAAACATATCTGTTTTTCAATGTGCAATTAAAACTGCCTGAACTCTAGAGACCATAAGGCAATAATATCATTTGACCTTGTGTGGGCTGTAGTTACAATATTCACCAACCGAATTACAATAAAACAAGTAAGAGGTTAATGAAATTGCTTCGCTTCTTTTAAATTTACAGTGAAGTATAGTGCTAATTAAGTATGTTTATTTCTACTTCTTTCTGTCTTCCTCTCCCATTCACTCTCCATTTTGCCCTACATTTCCGTTGTCCTTTGAGGGTCGGCCTCAATATTTTTTATTCACTTTGCATTACTACTTTGCTTATATGAGTGTGTGTGTGTGTGTTTATATAATACTATTATTCTCTAGTTTTTTATCAGTGTGTATTTTCACTAATAATATTGCAAGGACCTTGTATGCAGGGATTAAAATAATCTTTCTCATATTTTTTTAAACCATTATTGAGGTATAATTGTACACATTTAAGATATACACTTTTATAGGTCTTGACATATATATATATATATATATATATATATATATATATATATATATATATGCACAAGAAACCATTGCTCCAGTTGTGATAAAGACATTTATCATTCTTGAAGTTTCCATATGTTCCTTTGTAATCCTCCTCCATTGCCAATTCCTTTCCTCCATTCTAAGGCAAACCACCAATAGGCTTTCTACAAACTTTCTATGGATTCAGGTACATTTTCTTTTTCTAGTTTTTTACATAAAGGAAATCATACATTTACTATTAATTCACTCAGTATAGTTATTATTAAATCATCCATGTTGTGATATATACCAAGTGTTCATTTATTTTTATTATTTAAAAAATAGTACTCAATTTTATAGATACACCACATTTTGCTTTACATATTCATTCACTGATTAGTATTTGGGTTGCATCCAGAATCCAGCTGTTATAAGTAAAACTGTTACGGTTATTTATGTACAAATCTTACTATGGACATATGCTTCCATTTACCTTCAGTAAATTTTAGAAGTGGAATGTCTAGATCATGTGGAAGGTATATGTTTCGCTTTTAAAGAAACTGCTAAGGCAATCTTTTTAAAGAAATTGTTCAAATTGCCCATTTGTTTTAAATTGGGTTATTTCAAGAATTCTGGGTACAGGTCCTTTAATAAGAAACATGATTTGTATTTTCTCCCAGTCTGTAACTTGTTTTATGATTTTTTACAGTGTCTTTCAAAGACCAGAAGTTTTAATTTTAGTATAGTCTGATTTATCATTCTTTTATGGACCTTGCTTCTGGCACTGTATCTTTAAAAATGTTTATATAATCGAGAATCACTAAGGCTTTCTCCCATGCTTTTTTCTACAGTTTTATGGCTGTAGGTTTTATTTTTTTATTGTGATTCATTTTTTAGTTAATTTTTGGTACCTGGTAATGCAATAATGGATCTAAGGTGTGTTTCTTGGAATATGGAAATAAATTGTTCCAGGTACTTAAAGTGCCTTTGCACTTTTTTTGTCAAAATCGTTTGCTTTTTTCATACATGTGAAAATGAATCTGAAATCTTTATTTTGTTCTATTTATTGGTCTCTGCTATTTCCATCCTGCCTTGATTACTGTATCATTAAAATAAGTCTTGAAATCAGGTAGTAGTAGTCCCCCTACTTTGTTCCCCTTTTATAAAACTTTTTGGCTATTCTAGGTCATTTGCAATTCCATATAAATTTAAGTAGAAGCATACAATTAATTTTTTAATAAATTAGTAAGTAAGTATTAGCAATACGTAGTGTGCATCTAGTACCCAGGTACATGCAAAGTACAGCATAAACAGTAAACATAGAGGGGCAGGAATTTTAATAACTCCAAAAATAAAGGATTAAACTATTTCCAATTACTTGTAGTTGGTAAATTGACACAGTAAATGCATTAAATTGACCCTATGTGTAAAAATGTATTTGCAATTTGAATCTATGAAGATTTTATCTTCTAGAAAGTTACAGTGTCTCACAGCTGGGAAGAATGATCTAGCTCAATTGCTCCTGAGCATCAGGGAGTCAAGAGGTTGGCACAGGATGAAAACACTACTATCTGCAGTAGGCAAAGTTAAGATTCATAGTAGGTGAATCATGACCAGTGTATTTTACATTAAACTCATCTATATCTCCAAACTTCACTTGGTAAAATAGGCTGCATTCCTGAAGAAATAAACGAACAGCTATTACTACAACTGCTTTATTTTACTTTGTGTAATGGAATAAATCTATATCTGTTCTGATACAACATAATGAAAATCTAATGTGTTTCAATGTCATGCCATATGGATATTTCATCTCCCACATCACCATCTTGATGAAGTGTATTTTACCTTAAAAGTCTAAGATATTTACTTAGTATACTTTGATAGACTCTTAGCTATCTCTGTGAATCTGGTCAAATAATTTTAGTTAGAGTCTTAATTTCCATATTGAAAATGACTAGACTAGACATTAAGATCCATATTATTCACACCTCAAATATTGAACTCGGTAGTATCCATTGGATATTTGAAAACAATGGATGGGCAGGATCAGCTTGTTTATAGATGTATTGAAGATACAGAAATTCTAGCTCAGAAATAATTCAGAAATGCCTGAGCAAATGGAAGAATGGACATTTCCAAGGTAAATGTGGATAGCTATTATCTTTTCAATAAAAGCTGAAATACTTTCACTTCCTATTTTGAGTTCAACATGCAAGAAAATAATAAAGAGATAATGCTGTTGAGTATTCTGCATTAGCAGTAAAATTTCCAACCTAGGATACAACCAATCTGCCAGAGAAAGGACTGATTAAAACACACTTGCTCTGGAAGTTAAGATATTACTCTCAATGCTTCAATTCCAGAATCTATCATTTGTGTTTATTAAACTTCATACAAGCCATTGCTTTTTTGTTTTTCTGTTTTTTTGTTTTTTTTTACAGATTATTTGAAATGTTCTATGAAAAAAGACATTAAACATCTTCATACTATCTGGCTCTGCTACTGACATTGGTAGAATGGTAGTGACATTCACTTCACCCTCTGAACACCTTTAATCATTAACCCAGTAGTGACAGTCTCCGGTCCAAATCCACTCTCCTATAACTACAACCTTTCCTCCTAAACCCCTTCAAATCATCTTCAGTCAGTACTATTACAGCACTTCTCAAATTATCCTCTAACTTATGATTTATGTCATAAATCACATATCACATTGCCAAGAAGTTTGGTAGCAAGAAATAGGCTTTTCAGAATAGCGCATGCAGTAAGAATACAGGATAGCAGAACAGCCCTTCCACCCCAGGACGTAACATGTCTGTTAACATGAGGAAACAATTGCTTTCTGAAAATATTATTGCTATATAAATCTTCCTATGTTTTTTAATGGATTGATGGAAACTAATAGAATTGCCCTTTTTAATCGAAATATCACTGATACACAATCTTATATTGGTTTCAAGTATACAACACAGTGGTTCAACAGTTACATTATTAAATCCTCACGCCCACTAGTGCAGTTACTATCTGTCTACAAAGGAAGATGTTACATAATTATTGGCTATATTCTCCATGCTGCCCTACTGTCCCTGTGACCAACTTATATTATGATTGAGAATTTTCATGCCTCTCTATCCTCTTCACACTCCCCATACAGCCACCCCAACCCTTCCCCCATGGTAAGTACCAGTCACTCTTCAGTGTCTGTGAGTCTACTGCTATTTTATTTCATTTTGTTTTGTTTTTAGATTCCACAAGTGAAATCATATGGTATTTTTCTTCTTCTGTCTTATTTCACTGAGCATAGTACCCTCTAAGTTCATCCATGTTGTCACAAATGACAGGATTTCTCCTTTTTTATTTATTTTTTGGCTGAATAATATTCAATTGTGTATATACTACATCTTTAGCTATTCATCTATTGATGGATACTTTGGTTGTTTCCATAATTTGGCTATTGTAAATAATGCAACAATAAACATAGGTGTACATATATATTTTCAAATCAGGGATTTTGTTTTCTTCAGGTATATTCCTAAAAGTAAAATTACTGGTTCTATGGTATTTCTATTTTTGTTTTTTTGAGGAACCTTCATACACTTTCCACAGTGGCTGCACCAATTTATATTCCCACTAACACTGTAGGAGGGTTCCCTCTTCTCCACATCCTTGCCAACACATGTTGTTTCTTGTCTTCTGGATAGTGGCCTTTCTAATTGGTGTGAGGTGATATCTCATTGTGGTTTTGATTTGCATTTCCCTGATGATTAGCGATGTGAAGTATCTTTTCATTTGCCTGTTGATCATCTGTATTTCTTCGGAGAAGTGCCTGTTCAGGTCCTGTGGGGTAAATGAAAGTTTTCAACCAAAATACCCCCTTGAGCTTGATAGTGCCCTTTGTATATACAGATAAGAGCCCATTTGCACCCTCCTGGGCTTGATAGTGCCCATTGTATATACATCTAAGAGTCCATTTGCACATCAATGTGCAGACGTGTTTTTCTAGGGATTGCCAGTCTAGGGTAAGGGGTGGAGAGGAAACAGCCATTCTCTCCTCCCTTCTGTTCTTGGTATATAATTGATCAGGTGCCAGCCTGTCACCAGGGACTCCGCCACAGAGTTCCTCCCAGGGAAAGGGCAGAGGGAAGTGGGAAGCATGGTGCAGCCAAAGAGGGAGAGTGTTGTAGTAGCACTGAGAGAGAGGGGATGGCACCAGCCAAGAGGGAACCGAGCAGCAGGGGCTAGGAGAGAGACCACCATAGGGGAGAGAGACTGAGCCATAAGAAATAAACCTTTAATCTCATACCTACCCTTTCCCTTGTCTTCATTTGGTCTCATCAGATTCTTAGGAAACTTGTTCCAGGTGAGGAACCCTCTTCCTTCTGGAGCTACAGGTCATCTGTCCATTTTTTAATTGGGTTACTTGTTTTCCTATGTTGAGGCATATGAGTTCTTCATATATTTTGGATGTTAACCCCTTATCAGAAAATCATTTTTGAATATATTCTGCCATACTATAGGTTGCCTTTTTGTGGTGCCCTTTGTTGTACAGAATCTTTGTAGTTTGATGTAGTTCCATTTGCTAAAGTTTGATTTTGTTTCCCTTGCCCAAGGAGATGTGTCCAGGAAAAATTGCTTATGCCATGTTCAGGAGGTTTTTGCCTATGTTTTCTTCTAAGAGTTTTATGGTTTAATGTCTTACACTTAGGTCTTTGGTTCATTTCAAGTTTACTTTTGTATATGGAGTTAGACAGTAATCCAGTTTCGTTCTCTTGTATGTATCCAGTTTTCCAAAATGCTATGTTTTAATTAATGTCAAATAACAGGAGGTTAATAATAAAAATAATATAATATATAATAAATAGAACTTTAATTGCTAAACTACAGTGGATTTCTAGTTCATAAATTGATAATAACTCAAAATGTCAAAAAATATTTACATGCCTGAACAACTTTTCTATTTTTTACTGTCTTTATGATTCATTCAACTATTAAAAAAAGTTCTGAATTCCTCAAGACTAGGCCAAGACAATATCAAAGTTCTCTTTAAAATCGGGGGTTCTTTTCATATGGAGGAATAAAAGAAATGGACCATGTTCCAATAATTTTTAAAATTTAATTCACCTTTGGACTAATATCACAACTTGGTCATCAAGGAGATTTTTAAAGATACTGGTAAACAGCTCTAAAGAACATGTCAATCCACAGACCTCAGAGTAATGAGCTGACAGTCAAACATATTAAAAGTTTTTGGAACAAAGGCTATTACCTGAAGAAAATAAAGTTAAAATTGTCTTGTCTGCTGCTTTTTTTTCCAGAAATTATATTGTAAATAGAACATTTCTAAAATTTTTAAATTCCCATGTGTACTTTATATTTGTTAGAATATGTCTGTTTCTAATTATGTGAGTAAAGATCTATTTGGACCACATAATTAAATCTTTTAATAAGGAAATATATAATAATTTTATTCTTAAAATTTCAGTGAATATGTATTAAATTATTGTAGTGTTGCTTTAACTCCACATGGCCTTATTGGCTTGTTGTTTTCTTTCTAAGAAAGGCAAAGAAAATAATTCCATTGAAACGTCTAGAGAAAAGTAGGTAGGCAGACAGAAGTAATTACAGAACTGGAATGTTTCCAGAATACTGGGGTGAACATCCTGATTATTAGAACAGCATCTTTTACAGCCACAAGGGACTTCAGATGAGCCTAATCCATCAGTCCCTGCCTCCCCAAAAGACGTCTTATAATTCCTGCTGGAGTAATGGACACCTGGTAAGATAGGTGATAAGTTTTCTGTTCAGTACACTTTAACTTCCAAAATCCATGGGAAGCTGTATCTCTGAATGCTCAAGCATTTTAAAATTGTTGTCAATATGAAAACATTCTATCCTGTTTTCTGAGGACTGCCTACAATTACCCACAGACAGATGAAGTTAGGAGGCCCTGGGAGAATCAAGCATTTCTAAGATTACAAGAAACCCTCCCAGTACATTAATGAGAATCATTTAAGGCATTGCCCTTAATATGAGGTGGTGAATTCTTTGGTTCAACCAGGTTTTACCCTGGGAAAGAAATGTTCATTCATTTAGCTTTCTTTTATTAAGTTTTATCTCCAGCATGCCAGAATTGCTATAGTGCAGGAGTTAAAAAAAACATGTACAAAGCAGGAAGACAGCATTATGGAAAGAAGATCATTTTTCCTCAGTTTTGTAGGAAATGGCATTGAAGCAAGGGGAGTAAATACAATTGTTATAGACCTCTCCTGAGCACATAATATATAAAGTGACAAATAAGTATTTGTTAAGTGAATCAATCATATGAACTGTGACACAGGAATCTAGGTTTTCAGGACAAGATGCTGGGACCTTTATTAAGTCAGAGAGACAAAAGAAAGACGTTATAAGGCATTGAAGTTGTTAGAATATCATTAAGTTTCATAAAGGAAGTTAGGTAGAAATGCCAGAATATGCAATCCAGTTATTTTCCTCATTTGTAAACATTCAGCTTGAGTGATCGGAATGACTACATGTAACAATTAGGAGGGCTTGGTAAAAATGACTCATCACCCATCTCTTTCACATGGAAAAAATAAATGTATGAATAAATTGTATCTATAGATAATTAATCTGCTTGTCAAGGAATAGTACCTTCCAAATTATTTACTGCTCTCAAAACTCCTGCCCAGAAGACACCAGGGTTAATAGAGTTTCAAAAATTCACTGCATCCTCAAAAACTGAAAAGCAAAAATGTTCCTTCCAATTTACACTTCTCTTACTAAATTGGTTTTTATTTTAGTTCCAAATACATCAAATGAATTCTGTGCTTGTACAAGTCACTCCGTCCCAAGTGGCACTCCTTTACTTACCTTTGTGTTAAGGAAGAACATAAAGTAGCTGATATAAAATTATAACAAGTATTTGGATCCAAGTCTCAAAGCAAACATATAGTTGCGAATGATTATAAAACTTCACCAGGAAAGGTTGATTGTGTGTATTATAGAATCTTCAAATTTCAAAGCATATGTCTTTGTTTCATGTAACTAGAAAGCTGTCAGTGCCTTCTAGTATACCAACATTTGAGCATCAAAAAGAATTTTGTTTTTAATCCTAGGTTTGTCATTTGTTAAAAGAGTAACTTCATATGCTAGAAATTTTCTTATGAACTAACTCTGGTATTTTAGTTTAGTTTGGTTTACATAATATAGGCTTGGTTTTTCCAGGAGAAACAGAAAAAATATATAAAAACTTGGGGTTATAAGGATTAAACAATACAACAAAATTATATATTACAGTGGGATTAAATACTACAATATACAAACATTAACTTCATTAACTCCTACCTCATTATGCCCTTTGTATCATAGGTACTTGCCTTATTAATACCAAGAATCCAAAATATGTATTTCTACACATTAACTTGTGAATATGCTATAAAAAATGAAGCATGGAGTTCCTCACACCAAATAGTTCATCCAGGAAGCCAGTATAAGGAACACAATGAGGAAAAAGATAGTGTAGCTTGTACATTTCTATTGAAAATTGACAGAGTGTTAGAATAAAATTACTATATCTTTGTGGACATGAATTCCATTTTCAACAAATATAAAAGGATCTATCAAAAGAGATACATTATTAAGGTAGTAATTGTGGTTTTCCTTTTTTCTATTTTTTCTTAAGCAGAATTTTACAAGAGATCATGTGGAATAACAGTAGGTAGTCTTTAATTTAACTGATTCAATATGGTGTTATGAATAAGCTATGAGTTTGAGTCCAGTATGGGTATAAGAGTAATCAATATAAGAGCAAGAGTTCTCATTTTCTCATAGCATTTACCATACTTTATCATAAATACTTGTGCAGTAACCTTTCTGCCTAGGTAGTTTCTAAGCATCTTGAGGTCAGGAACCAGATTTGTCTCTCTATCTTACTTGTTTATGGGTCTAGCACAGTGTCTGGCATGTAGAAAGTATACAAGAAATAAACTGAAATTGAAATTGAATTGAAAGATTAAAAATGAACTTAACACATACAGGAGGCTGAGTTCATCTTTCACACAAAAGTAGTTGAATTCAGATCTGTTTGCCTTACGGGTGTAGAATTGGAGTGCTTCTCATATGTTCAAGTTAATAAATTAACGTAAAAGAAGCTAACCTGTGACTGTCGTATGCTATACAATTAATAATGTGTAGCCTTATTTCTACTAATGGAGTCTCTGGAATCCTTACTGCTTAGAAAAGTGGTGGCACAGGTGTACTTCTCAATCTTACATGCTTTGGAATAAAAACTAAAATAATAAAATATTGTAATACAACTATGCTTCAGAGTTTCCTGCTTGGATAAAAGCAGAGTGAAGACAGTTTGCAGTCATGACCTCAGATGTATTTAAGATGTAACAGACTTTAGCATTTGGTTAGAAAACTAAGCTTTTATAACTATCAACATGGCATATCATACTCTTTTGCAGACACTCTTCAGTATAAAGAAAGCGATGAGAGAACCACATGGTCACCTAGTGATGGGTAAGTTCTTCAAAGTCTGAATAGAATGCTTCTTTTTTTTCTTCCAGTGTTATAGAGATATAATTGGCATACAACACTGTGTAAGTTTAAGGTGTAGCATATAGTGACTTGACTAATGTGTCCTGGAATAATGATTCCCGCAGTAAGTTCAGTTAATATTTTATCACCTCATAGTTTCAAAAAATTTTCCTTGTGATGAGAACTTACAGTTTCTACTCTCTCAGTAGCTTTCAAATATGAAGTAGTGTTAACTGTCGTCATTATGTTGTACATTACATCCCCAGTACTTATCAATCTTATAACTGGAAACTTGTACCATTTGCCAACTTCATCCAATTTCCCCAACCCCTCCCCTTGCCTCTGGTAACCACAAATCTGATCTCTTTTTCCATGAGTTTGTTCTTTTTTAGGATTCCACGTCTGAGTGAGATTATGAAGTATTTGTTGTTTTCACTATGACTTATTTCACTTAGCACAATGCCCTCAAGGTCCATGTTATCACAAATGGCAGGATATCCTTCTTTTTATGGCTGGATGGTTTTCCATTGTGTATATTTACTACAAGTTCTTTGTCCAATCATGTGTCAGTGGACAAGCTGTGTCCATTTCTTGGCTGTTGTAAATAATGCTGCCATGAACCTGGGAGTGCAAATATGTCTTCAACATAGCGATTTTGTTTTCTCCAGATACATACCCCAAAGTGGAATTACTGGAACATATGATAGCTCTATTTTTAACTTTTGAAGAATGCCCATACTGTTTTCTATGGTGGCTATACCTGGTGACATTCCAACCAACAGTGTACAAGGGTTCTTTTGCTCCACATTCTTGCCAGCATTTATTGTCATTGTCTTTTTGATGACAGTCATTCTAAAAGGCATAAGGTGATATCCCCTTGTGGTTTTGCTTTGTATTTCCTTAATGATTAGTGATGTTGAGCATCTTTTCGTGTACCTGTTAGCCATTTCAATATCTTGGAAATATGTCTGTTCAGGTCCTTTGCCCATTTTTAAATTGGATTATTTGTGGGTTTTTTTAGCTTTTGAGTTGTGTGAGTTCTTTATATATTTTGGATATAACTCCTTATCAGATATGTGGTTTGCAAATATTTCCTCCCATTCCATAGGTTGCCTCTTCACTTTGTTGATCATTTCTTTTCATGTATTCCCACTTGCTGATTTTTTGTAACTTGTCTTTAAATGTTATATACAAAAAACGTTGCCAAACCCCATTTCAAGGAGCTTTTATTCCTGTTTTCTTCTAGGAGTTTTATGGTTTCAGGTATTAATAGTCTTCTATTTAAGTCCTTAATGCATTTCAGGTTAATTTTTGTGAGTTATGTAAAACTGGAGCCTAGTTTCATTCTTTTACATGTGTATATCAAATTTTCCCAGAACCATTTATTGAAGATACCCTCTTTTTTACCATTGTGTATTGGCTCCCTTGTCAAATATTAGTTAACCACATATGTATGGGTTTATTTATGGGTTCTTGATTGTGTTTTGTTGATCTGTGTATCTGTTTTTTATGCCAGTAACATACTATTTTGATTACTATAGCTTTGTAATATAGTTTTTTAAATGTTTAATTTAAAAAAATTTATATTGAGGTACATACAACAGTATGCACAAACCTTAGTGTACAGCTTGATGAATTTAACATGTGTACACAATGATGTAACCATCATTCATATCAAGATACCAAGTATTCTAATATTTTCCCCCTTTACCTATCTCACCTATCCCCCAGCATCCTCACCTGTAGCAACCACCTGTCTGTTCTCTGTGTTTATGAGTCTATTTCAGTTTTGTTTGTTTGTTCTATTTTTTTTAGAATCAACATGTAAGTGAAATCATGATATTTTTCTTTCTCTTTCTGACTTAATGTCATTTAGCATAATACCTGCTAGGTCTAAATCAGGAAATATGACTCCTCCAGCTTTGATTTTCCTTCTCAAGATTGCTTTGGCTCTTTAGAGTTCTTTTGTGGTTTCATATGAACTTCAGGATTGTTTTTCTAGTTCCATAAAAAAAGCCTATGGAATATTAATAGGAATTGCCTTAAATTTACTGATGTCTTGAATAGAATGTTTTAGAAGAAAGCTATTTCATGCAGGTGCAAACTGGAAAATTTTACCAATTTAAAAGAAATGTTAATTTCACGATTTCCAATTTGAGTACTAAGGAATCAGGATGTTAGGTACGAATAGAGATTTCTTGTTAGTTTGAAATACTATGACCCAAATAGAACATCTATAGCATTTTCTGAAATAGGATTGAGTTATGCAAGGAATATTCATTCTCCTCAGATAAAATGACTTTTATAAAACAGCACTTTTAACAATCAAGTTTGCAGTGGCATAAATAGAAAACTTGAGATGTGTACCCATGTACTTAAGGGAATACACTCTTTCAAGAAATCAAATTGTGTAATAAAAAAGGAAAGTAATGCAGAGTTCCTTCTTACATTTTCTTATGATTCCTAAAAAAATAAACTATTCAATTATTTTGTTTCTATTACTTTTCTTATTTTAGCTTTCTTTTTTAGATAATAATTTTTTTATTGAAGGGTAGTTGACACACAGTATTACTGTACATTACTTTCAGGTGTACAACATAGTGATTCAACATTTATATACATGACAATTCTAGGTACCAGCTATCACCATACCAAGCTGTTACAATATCTTGAGTATATTCATTACATACCGGTTACTTATTATTTTACCATTGGAAGTGTATACTTTTTTTTTTTTCTGTGAGGGCATCTCTCATATTTATTGATCAAATGGTTGTTAACAACAATAAAATTCTGTATAGGGGAGTCAATGCTCAATGCACAATCATTAATCTTTTTATTTTGGGATAATTATAGATTTGTATGTAGTTATAAGAAATAACACAGAAGGTTTCCTATATTCTTCATCAGGTTTTCCCAAGATAGAAACATCTTAATTAAACTCTAAATCACAACAAGGACACTGGCATTTTAAAAAGCTTTTGACCTTATTCAGGTCTACCAGTTTTTCATGCATTAATTTTGTGCATTTATGTATGTGCTTACTTCTATGTGATTTTATCATGTTTCCATTCATGTGACCACCATGTGAATCAAGATACAGAACAGTTTCATCTATAAAAGTAAAATAATATAATATATGTAACCTTTGAAAACTGGCTTTTACACTTGAGAATTTTGGATTATATCTATCCCAGTTCTGTTTTAGACTAATACAAAAGAAGCTGCTATAAACATTTATGTACAGATTTTGTGTGAACACAAAATTTCATTTATTAGAAAAAAATGCCCAACAGTGCAATTGCTGGATCCTATGGGAAGTGCATCTTTAGATTTTTAAAGAAACTGCAACCTGTATTTTAGAATGACTGGACCATTTAACATTCCTTGAAATAATGTGGGAATGATCCATTTCTCCACATCTTCATCAACACTTGGTGTTAGCACAACTTATCTTTATTTAGTCATTTTGACAGGAGGTAGTGATATCTCATTTTGTGCTTAGTTTGAATTTCAATGGCTAATGGTGTTGAACATAATTTTATGGGTTTATTTGCCATTTATAAACTCTCTTCAGTGAAATGTCTGTTCATTTATTTTGCCCATTTTCTCATTGTATTTTTTTTTACTAAGTTTATGAAATTTGGGCATTTTAGATATGTCCTTTGTCAGATGTGTGCTTTCAAAATACTCTTTTCCCAGTGTTCTAGCTTGCTTTTATATTTTTCATAGGTCTTTGACAAGGCAAAAATATTTAATTTCAGTGTGATTCAACTTGTCAACTTTTTTTTAATGCATTTAGTTTTCAGTTTTAAGTCTAAGAACTTATACCTAGCTCTAGGTCCCAAAGATTTTTCTTCAGTTTTTATCTAAATGCTTGAAAGTTCTACATATTGTTTAAATTGTGAGTTACATTTTATTTGAGATATGAAGTTTAGGTTGAGATTAATTTGGATATCCAGTTGTATCAGCATCATTTGTTGAAAAGATGATCTGTCCTTAAATTGAATTACATTTGCATTCTTGAAACTAAATCAGTTGAACACACTTAATGTTAGTCAATTTTGGAATTCTCTGTTTTTTTTCCTTTGTTCTTTGTATCTATTCATCTAACAGTACCACACTGTGTTGATTACCTATTTAATAAGCCTTAATATTATGTAGAGAAATTTCTTCCATTATATTCTTCTTTTTTCAAAATTATTTGAACAGTTTTAGGGGTTATGCCTTTCACACAAGTTTTAAAAGAAGTTTGTTTAGTTCCAAAAGAACATTCCTGAGATTTTGATAGAAATGGCATTAAACTTACAGATCAGTTTGGCAATAATTAAGGTCATTACTCTGTCGAATGTTCCAATCCATGAATGCACTGTCTTTCTCCATTTATTTAGTGCTTCTTTAATTTCTTTAATTTCCACGTTTTGGAATTTTCACAATACAGATACTGTATGGTTTTTGAAATTTATACCTATATAATTTTCTTCAGAGGAATTGTAAATGTTTCATATGTTTAATTTGGTTTCCATGTGTCTGTGTCTGTTTTTAGCCTCTAGAAATGCAATTGATACATGTGTTTTGATATATTATCCTGCAACCTTGCTGAACTTACTTACAGGTGCTACAAAAGTTTTTTTTTTTTCTTTGTATATCCTTGGGATTTTCTTTGCAGAAAATTATATCATCTGTACATGGGGACAGCTTTCTTTCTTCCTTTCCAGTAAATACAGTTTTTCTTTTTTTTCCCACTTAGTTCACTAGCTAGAACTTTCAGTATTATGCTGAATGTATTGTTAACCTAGTCTTATTCCAATCTTAGTAGGGAGGTGTTCAGGATTTCACCATTGAATATGTTAACTGTAGGCATTTGTAATATTCCTATTAACAGGGTAATTCTATATTCTTAATTTGCTGAGTGTATGAGTATTCAATTTTGTCAAGGGATATTTCTCTATCAGTTGATTATGATCACTTGATAGTTCTCCTTGATCCTGTTGATATGTTGGATCATATGATCAACTTTTGAATATTGAACCAGCATCACATAGTTGGAAGAAACTCCTCTTGTTCATGATGTTTAATTATCCTTATACATTGCTGGATTTGGTTTGCTAATACTGTCTTGAGGATTTTTGCATCTAAGTTCCTGGGAGATATTGGTTTGTAGTTGACCTTTTTGCACTATTTTTGTCTGATTATAGAATCAGGGTACTACTAGTAGTATGAAATAAGCAGCTCCCTTATGTTATCCTTTCTGGTAAATATTTTGTAAAATAGATGTTTATTCTTCTTTAAGTGCTTGTTTGTCAATTCTCTAATAAAAGCATGTGGAACTAGATATTTCTATTTGGAAAATTTTAAATTACAAATTTAATTTATTTAAAGGTAATGGAGTCTATTCAGATTATCTTTCATTTTGATCAATTTCGGGGAATTTGTAGTTTTTCAAGGAATTGAAATGGCTGTAGAATATGTTAAAATATCCCCTGTTCCATTCCTAAATATGACATTGATTTCTCCACTCTTCCTATACACGTCAGTCGTTCTGGAAGTTTATCAGTTTTATTTCTTTCATTGAAGAACCAATCCTTCAATTCACTACTTTTCTGTATTGTTTTCCTGGTTTCATTTTATTGATTTCTGCAGTTCATTATGGTCTTCCTTATGTCTGCATTGTACTTACTTGCTCTTCCTCTTTTTTTTTATTTTGCTATCATTAATATACAATTACATGAACAACATTATGGTTACTAGACTCCCTCTATTATCAAGTCCCCATCACATACCCCATTACAGTCACTGTCCATCAGCATAGTAAGATGTTATAGAATCACTACATGTCTTCTCTGTGTTATACTGCCTTCTCCGTGTCTCCCTCCCTTACATTATACGTGCTAATCATAATGCCCCTTTTCCCCCTTATCCCTCCCTTCCCACCCTTCCTTCCCAATCCCTTTCCCTTTGGTAACTGTTAGTCCATTCTTAAATTCTGTGAGTCTGCTGCTGTTTTGTTCCTTCAGTTTTTGCTTTCTTCTTATACTCTACAGATGAGTGAAATCATTTGATGATTATCTTTCTCTGCCTGGCTTATTTCACTGAGCATAATACCCTCTAGCACCATCCATGTTCTTGCAAATGGTAGGATTTATTTTCTTCTTATGTCTGAATAATATTCCATTGTGTATATGTACCACATCTTCTTTATCCATTCATCTACTGATGGACATTTAGGTTGCTTCCATTTCTTGGCTATTGTCAACAGTGCTGCGATAAACATAGGGGTGCATGTCTTTTTCAAACTGGGCTGCTGCATTCTTAGGGTAAATTCCTAGAAGTGGAATTCCTGGGTCAAAGGGTATTTCTATTTTAAGCATTTTGAGGAACCTCTATACTGCTTTCCACAATGGTTGAATTAATTTACATTCCCACCAGTAGTGTAGGAGGGTTCACCTTTCTCCACATCCTCGCCAACATTTGTTGTTGTTTGTCTTTTGGATGTTGGCCATCCTAACTGGTGTGAGGTGATATCTCATTGTGGCTTTAATTTGCATTTTACTGATGATTAGGGATGTGGAGCATTTTTTCATGTGTCTGTTGGCCATCTGAACTTCTTTGGAAAAGTGTCTGTTCAGCGCCTCTGCCCATTTTTTAATTGGGCTATTTGCTTTTTGTTTGTTGTGGTCTGTGAGCTCTTTATATGATTTGGATGTCAACGCCTTATCAGATATGTCGTTTGTGAATATATTCTCCCATACTGTAGGATGCCTTTTTGTTATACTGATGGTGTCCTTTACTGTACAGAAACTTTTTAGTTTGATACAGTGCCACTTGTTTATTTTTGCTTTTGTTTCTCTTGCCCAGGGAGATGTGTTCATGAAGGAGTTGCTCATGTTTATGTCCAAGAGATTTTTGCCTATGTTTTTTTCTAAGAGTTTAATGGTTTCATGACTTATGTTCAGTTCTTTGATCCATTTTGAGTTTACTTTTGTGTATGGGGTTAGGCAATAATCCAGTTTCATTCTCTTATATGTAGCTGTCCAGTTTTGTCAGCACCAGCTTTTGAAGAGGCTGTCATTTCCCCATTGTATATCCATGGCTCCTTTATCATATATTAATTGACCATATATGCTTGGGTTTATATCTGTCCTCTCTACTCTGTTCCATTGGTCTATGGGTCTGTGTGCCAGTACCAAATTTTCTTGATTACTGTGGCTTTGTAGTAGAGCTTGAAGTCCAGGAGCATAGTTCCCCCTGCCTTATACTTTCTTCTCAGTGTTGTTTTGGCTATTCAAGGTCTTTTGTGGTTCCATATGAATTTTAGAACTATTTTCTCTAGTCCATTGAAGAATGCTCTTGGTATTTTGATAGGGATTGCTTTGAATCTGTAGATTGCTTTAGGCAGGATGGTCATTTTGACAATATTAATTCTTCCTATCCATGAGCATGGGATGTTTTACCATTTATTGGTTTCTTCTTTAATTTCTCTCATGAGTGTCTTGTAGTTTCCAGGGTATAGGTCTTTCACTTCCTTGGTTAAGTTTATTCCTAGGTATTTTATTCTTTTTGATGAAATTGTGAATGGAATTTTTTTTTCTGATTTCTCCTTCTGCTAGTTCATCATTAGTGTATAGGAATGCCACAGATTTCTGTGTATTAATTTTGTATCCTGCAACTTTGCTGAATTCAGATATTATATCTAGTAGTTTTGGAGTGGATTCTTTAGGGTTTTTGCTTTGCTCTTCTTTTTCCTAGTCTCTTGAGGTAGGAAATTAGGTTGATTTAAAGTCTTTCATGCTTCTTTAGTGTAAATCTTTAGTGGTATAACTTGTTCTCTCAGAAATGATATAGTTGTGTCCTACATATTTTTATATTTTGTGTTTTTCATTCATTTCTATAAATTTTAGTTACTTCCTTTAAAACTCCAACTTTTATCCACTGGTTATTTAAAAGTACATTGTTTATTTTCCATATGTTTGAAGATTCTCCTGTTGTTCTGCTATTTCTCAATTTGATTTCACTGTGGTCAGAAAACAGAATTTGTATAAGTATAATTTTTGAAAATTAGTTAAGAGTTTTTTTCTTCTGTTTAAGATATGTTCTATCTTGGGTATGTTCCATGGACAGATAAAAATTATGTGCTTTCTACTGTTGTTGGGGGAAATGTTCTTTATATGTTGATTTTAGCATGTTGGTTGATGGTGCTTATTTCATCTATGTCCTTGCTGTTTTTCTCTATAGTTGTATAAAGTATTGAGAGAGGAGTGTTGAAGTCCTCAAGCATAATGGATTCATCTATTTCTTCTTTCAGTTTTCTCTGGTTTTGCTTCATATATGTTGCAGGTCTGTTGTTCAGTGCACACACAAAGTTCCTTCTTATTTATTTTCATTGTTTAGAGGACTTCTTTTAGATGTTCTGAGGGTAAGTCTGCTAGCCTAAAGAAAAGAAAAGAAAAAAAAAAACCTTAGTATTCTCTTATCTAAGAATATCTTGACTTTTACTCATTGCCAAAGATTATTTTTGCTAAGTATAGGATTCTGAGTTGATAATTATTTTCTTTCAGCACTTATAAAAGTGCTGTTTTACTTCCTCTGGCATCTATAATTCTTGGTGGGAAATCAGGCCAGATTTTGTTTTATCTCAATAGACAGTTGTTTCTCTCTGGCTGCTTTCAAGAGGTATTCTTTGTCTTCAGTTTTTACAAGATTGACTATGATGTATCTTGGCATTGATTTCTTTGGGTTTATCCTGTTTGAAGTTTGTTCATTTTATCATTTATGTCTTTTGTCAAATTAAGGAAAATCAGTTATTTATTCAAATATTTTTTCAGCCTGTTCTTCTGGAACTCAGATGATATGATTGATAGATTTTTTTTTTTTTTACAGCCACACAAGTCCCTGAAGCTCTGGTCACTTGTACTCTATTTACCCTGTCTTGTTCATATTTTGTAATTATGTTGTTCTAACTGCATGTTCAGATTCCTTTGTCCTTTCCATTCTGCTGTTAAGCCTATATATTTAGTTGTAATTGTATTCTTCAGTAAGAAAGTCCATTTGATTCTCTTTCAATGCTTTTTATTGAATTAAATTCATAAAACATGAAATTCACCATCTTAATCATATAAAATTATTTAATTCAGTGCATTTTTTTGTATGTTCACCATGTTGTGTTTTTATCATCATTACTTCCTCAACATTTTAATGACCCACGTGATATTCTGATTTAAATAACAAATATGTATTTAGTCTTCATCCCCATTTCTAGCATAGAATTCCTAAAATCCATGGGATTTCCTAAGTGATGAGAGCAATAAAAATAACTTCATTGTGTTAATGAAATGACTTTTGGAAAACACTAAGGATGAGGGCTCATTGCCAGTGAGTCAACTTTGTGAATAAAGATTGGACCTTTTAAGTCTCAGGACTTAAATGTCTGGGGGAAGGGAAAGGAGATAGGGGTTGAATCAATCACCAAAAGTCAAGGATTTAATCAATCATGAATATGTATTGAAGCCTCCTTTGAAACCTGATAGGACAGGGGTCAGAGAACTGAACACATACAGATTTGGGAAGAGTGGTGTGCTGTAAGAGGACATGGAAGCCTTGTGCCCTTGCCTCATGCATATATGCCATCCAGCTGTCCCATTAAGTAGACTGTTTCTCTGAGTTCTGTCAGCCACTCTGGCAAATTATTCCAACCGAGGAGGGAGTCATGGGAACCTCTGATTATAGTCAGTTGGTGAGGAGCACAGGTAACAATGGTGGCTTTCTACTGGCATCTGAAGTGGAAAGTGGTCTCCAGGGCTGAGCCCTTAACTTGTGAAATCTAATGCTTTTTCTGGGTAGATGGTATCAGAATTGATTGAAATTCTACCCACCTGGTATCAGAGAATTGCTTGTTGGTAGTATGGGGAGGAACCCCCACCAACACATTGGAATTTGGACCCCAAAAGAAAACATATCTCTCCCCATCCCCTGAAAAATCGATAATCTTATTTCTGTCTCACTGAATTTGCCCAATCTAGACATTTCAGCTAAATGGACTCATACAACATGTAGCCTTTTCTATCTAGCTTATTTCACTTAACCAAATGTTTTTGAGATTCTTCCATGATACAGCATGTATCAATATTTCATTTCTTTTTATGGTAGGATAATATCCCAATGTATGGATAATACTACATTTGTTTATCCATGTGACAATTGATGAACATTTGCGTTGTTTCCACCTTTTGGCTATTATGAATAATAGTATTCTGGACACAATCAATACACAAATATTTGAGTGGACATATGTTTTAATTCTCTTGTATAAATACCTAGAATTGGAATTGCTGGATTTTATGTTAATTCTACATTTTACTTTTGAGGAAATACCAAATATTTTACTACACTGCTGCACCATTTTATATTCCTACAAGCAGTCTATGAGGATTATAATTTTTCCACTCACCAACAATTGTTTTTTTTTTTTAGTTTTTTATTAAGGTATGATTGATGTACACTCTTATGAAGGTTTCACATGAAGAAACAATGTGGTTACTACATTTACCCATATTATCAAGTCCCTACCCATCCCCCAATGCAGTCACTATCCATCAGTGCAACAAGTTGCCAGAGATCCACCATGTGCCTTTTCTGTGCTACACTGTTCTCCCCATGATCCCCCACAGCATGTGTACTAAACATAATACCCCTCAGTCCCCTTCCCCCTCCCTCCCCACCCACCATCCCAAACCCCGCCCCTTTGATAACCACTAGTTCCCTCTTGGAGTCTCCAAGTCTGCTGCCATTTTGTTCCTTCAGTTTTGCTTCATTAGTATACTTCACTTTTAGTCTGTGTATGTCTTTGGATTTAAAATGATTCTCTTGCAGGCAGCATATAGACGGGTCTTGTTTTTTTATCCATTCAGTGACTCTATGTCTTTTGATTGGTGCATTCAGAGCATTTACATTTAGGGTGATTATCGATAGGTATGTACTTATTGCCATTGCAGGCTTTAGATTTGTGGTTACCAAAGGTTCAAAGTTAACTTCCTTACTATTTAAGAGTCTAACTTAACTCACTTAATATGCTGTTACAAACACAATCTTTTCTTTTTCTTCTCCTTTTTCTTCCTCCTCTATTCTTTATATATTAGGTATCATATTCTGCATTCTTTGTCTATCCCTTGATTGACTTTGGGGATAGTTCATTTAATTTTGCATTTGTTTAGTAACTAGCTGTTCTACTTTCTTCACTGTGATTTTATTACCTCTGGTGACAGCTATTAAACCTTAGGAACACTTCCATCTATAGCAGTCCCTCCAAAATAGACTGTAGAGATGGTTTGTGGGAGGTAAATTCTCTCAGCTTTTGCTTATCTGTAAATTGTTTAATCCCTCCTTAAAATGTAAATGATAATCTTGCTGGATAAAGTAATCTTGGTTCCAGGCCTTTATGCTTCATTGCATTAAATACATCATGCCACTCCCTTCTGGTCTGTAAAGTTTCTACTGAGAAGTCTGATGTTAGCCTGATGGGCTTTCCTTTGTATGTGATCTTATTTCTCTCTGGCTGCTTTTAGCAGACTGTCCTTATCCTTGATCTTTCCCATTTTAATTACTATGTGTCTTGGTGTTGTCCTCCTTGGGTCCCTTGTGTTGGGGGATCTGTGGATCTCCATGGCCTGAGAGACTATCTTCTTCCCCAGATTGGGGAAGTTTTCAGCAACTACCTCCTCAAAGACACTTTCTATCCCTTTCTCTCTTCTTCTTCTTCTGGTATCCCTATAATGCGAATATTGTTCTGCTTGGATTGGTCACACAGTTCTCTCAGTATTCTTTCATTCTTAGAGATCCTTTATCTCTCTGTGCCTCAGCTTCTTTTTATTCCTCTTCTCTAGTTTCTATTTCATTTATTGTCTCCTACACCATATCCAACCTGCTTTTAATACCCTCCATCGTGCTCTTCAATGATTGGATCTCTGACCTGAATTCATTCCTGAGTTCTTGGATGTACCTTTCCGTATCTTTCCATACCTCTATTAGCATGTTGATGATTTTCATTTTGAATTCCCTTTCAGGAAGAGTCATGAGGTCCATGTCATTTAAATCTTTCTCCTGAGTTATATTAATTTTACTCTGGGCCAGGTTCCTTTGGCATTTAATATTTGTATATGTCGCCCTCTAGTGTCCAGAAGCTCTATTCTGGAGCTGCTCAGCCCCTGAAGCAATGTCAGGGGTCGCAGGGGAGCAGTACTGGTGCCTGGGGGGAGGAAAGAGCTCTTCCCCTCCTCCTGGCTCCTGTGCCTGTCTCCACTGCCTGAGCCAGTGGGCCAAGCACACAGGTATAAGCTTTTGTCCCAGAGCAGCTGATATGGATCCCTATTTTCCACAAGCAGCCAGAATCCCAGTCTCCCCAGGAACTCTGCCTGTATTAACTTTCCAACCCAGTAATCATGCGAGTCTCATGAAAGCACCATGAAATGTAGGTTTGTGCACCCAGAGCAGGTCTCCAGAGCTAGGTATTCAGCAGTCCCAGGCCTTCCACTCCTTCCCTGATCCATTTCTCTTCCTGCCACTGGTGAGCTGGAGTGGGGGAAGGGCTTGGGTCCCATCGGGCCACAGCTTTGGTACATTACCCTGTTCCGTGAGGTCTGCTCTTTTCTCCAGTTGTAGGCAGTCTGGCGCCATCCTCTTTCCTGTTGCTCTCTCAGGATTAGTTGCACCAAATATATTTTCTAATTGTATATGGTTTTAGGAGGAAGCCTCTGTCTCTCCTCTCATGCCGCCATCTTTAATCACCAACAATTGTTTTTATCATTATTTTTTATAGTCATCCTAGTCAGTGTGAAATAGTTCTGATTAAAAACTACATTTGCATTTGTCTCATGTCTAATGATGCTGAGCATCTTTCTGTGTTGACTGAGAAGGATGGATATTAACTCTTCTTTAAATGATTGGTAGAATTTACCAGTAACACCATCTGGTTCCAGAATCTTCTTTGTTGGGAGGCTTTTTTTATTACTGATTTCATCTCTTTTTATAGATATATTCATATTATCTATTATTAGTTGAATCAATTTGAATAGTTTGTGGGTCTCTAGGAATTTGTCCATTTCACCTAGGTTTTTAAATTTGCTAGCTTACAAATTGTTCATATTCTCATATCTATTTCTGTAAGGTCAGCAGTTATGCCCCCACATGTATTCCTAAATGTAGTAATTTGATTCTTTGCCTTCTTTTTCTTGGTCTGTCTAATTAAAGGTTTTTCAATGTCATTGCTCACTAACTAAAAGTGCTAACTTTTGATTTGACTTGTTTTTCTCTGTTATTTTGCTATTGTTTCATTCTCCACTCCTTTTTGTGTTTATATTTTTCTCCAGTTTCTTTAAGGTGAAGGTTTTGTTATTGTTTTGAGATTCTTTTCATTTTTTTAATGTAGATATTTACAGCCATAAATTTCCCTCTGAGAACTATTTTCTTTGCATACCATAAATTTTCATATGATGTTTTAAAATTTTTCTTCATCTCAATGTATTTTATAATTCCCTTCATGGATTCTACTTTGATCTATTAGTTATTTAGGAATATGTTCATTCCCACATATTTGTTAACTTCTAACTTTCCTTCTGTAGTTGATTTCTAACTTCATTCTAACACAGTCAAAGAACATACTTTGTATGATTCCAGTGTTTTAAATTTTTTTCATGCTTGTTTTATGGACTAACATATGGCCTGTCTTTTAGGATGTTCTATGTGCACTTGACAAGAATGTGTATTCTAATGTTGACAGGTATAGTTTTCTGTAGATTTCTCTAAAAGTTCTATTTGGTTTGTAATATTGTCAAGTCTGCATTTCCTTGACGATCCTCTCTAGTGGCATTCATTATTTAAAGTCGGGTATTGAAGGTTCTATCTTTTCACATTGAACCATTCCTAATTTAAACGGTCAGCTTTAGCTTCTTGTTTTAAGACCTTGTTTTCAACTGTATATATGTTGATAATTGTATCTTCTTAATATATTGATGCTTTTATAATTGGTAAGGTACTTTTTTGTCTCTAGTAATATTTTCGTCTTAATGTTTATTTTATCTGATAGTGTAGTCATTCCAGTTGTGTGGTAGTTATTGTTTGCCTAGATCTTTTACCCTTTAACATTCAATCTATTTGTATTTTTGAATTTCAAGTCTCTTGTAGGCAGCACATACTTGGATCGTCTTTTTGTTTGTTTCTGATTCATTCAATCATTTTTGGCCTTTTAATTGGAGAGGTTGGTCCTTTTACATGTAATGTGATTCCTTATAAGGAAGGACTTCTTTCTACCAGTCTGATATTTTTTCTTTGTCTCATATCTTTTTTGTTTTTCAAGTCATCCACAACTGCATTTTTCTATTAAACGTATATTTTCTTGTCTACCATTTTAATTCCCTTTTCATCATTGTATTATATATATTTAGTTATTATCTTAGTGGTTATTCTGAGAATTAAAATTAACATCTTTATTTATAACAAAATATAACAGATTAAGACCAGCTTATTTTCAATTATATAAATACTTTGTTCCTATATATATACATTTATATATATTAATTCTTCCCTTATGCTGTCATTTGCACTACATTTTTATACATTGTTTGCTCAACACCACATAATTACAATTATTGATTTATGCAGTTCATTTAAATGAGACAAGAAAAAAAGTATAGTTAAAAACCACATTATTTTTACCTATGTAATTATTTATACTGCTATTCCTTATTTCTTTATGTATACTCAGGTTACTGTCTTGTGTCTTCATTTCAGCCTGAATGACTACTTTTTGCACATCCTACAGGTTTGTTAGCAAGTAATTGTCTCTGTTTTTGTTTGAGATGTCTTAATTTCTTGATCGCTTTTTGAAAGATTATTTTATTGGATATAGAATTATAGGCTGACAGCTTTTTTTCTTTTAAAATGGTTATATTATCACACTGCCTCTAGACTCTGTGGTTTTGAAACTCAGCTACTAATCTTATTGAGGTCTCCTCTTCTTGAAGAGTTGCTTCTGTCTTGTACCTCTCAAATTACTTACTTTTTTTGACAGTTTATGATGTAGCTCAGTGTTGATGTCTGAATTTATTCTACTTGGAGTTCAATGAACTTATTAAATGTGTACGTTAATGTTTCTCATCAAGTTTGGGACGTTTTGAGCCTTTATTTCTGCAAGTAATTTTTCTTTTCTTTTCTCTCTCTATCTGGATGAGACTTAAATTATGATAATGTTGATATGCCTGATGGTGCCCCACAGGTCTGTGAGACTGAGTGTGTTCATTTGTCTTCATTCATGTTTTTCTGTTTCTCAGATCAGATAGTCTGAACTAATTCATCTTGAAGTTCACGAAATCTTTCTTCTGCCTGCTTATATATGCTGTTAAAGACCTCTAGTAAATTTTTCATTTGTTACTGTAGTTCTTAACTCTATATTTTTTTCCTTTTTGTAATGTCTGTCACTTATTGATATTTCCTATTTGGTAAGCTATCATTCTCTTGGGTTTTTGTTTTAGCTCCTTAAACATGGTTTCCATTAATTCTTGGAAGATATTTAAAGGATGTATTTTAAAGCCTTTTCTACCAAGCCTAATGTTTCAGTTATCTCAAGAATTTCATTTGTTTGCTTTATTTCCTGTAATATAGGACTTTTTGAATATGAGAATATGGAAACTCTGGTAGTCATATTCTCTCCCTCTTCAGGGTTTGCTGTTATAGCTTGTTGCAATTGTTGCAATTTGTTTGTTTAGTACCTTCCCTAATTAACTTATTTTGCAAAGACTGTGTTTTTGTCATTTGGGAGCCCTAAAGTCTCTATGTCATTCTATTAACAATCAAGTAATTCAGGGACTAAAATATCTCCCAGTCTTTCTGTAAGGGCTTTGGTGTGTTTGAGCATAGTTTCAACACCTAGTGAAGCATTTTACAATTCTGTGTTAGCCCTCACTTCCTTCTTGCACAAAGCCTCAAGGTCAAACAAGGAGACAGTGGGCAGAAATGATGCTAGAGCCAAAGATCTTAATGTAAAAGACATCCATGAACATATATCTATGGGTCAACAACATTTATAAATAAATTTTAGGAATTAAGGTTTCCACAAGGGCAGGCACCAACTAAGCTAAGCAATAATTTTCTCTGGGTGGTGTTTTGGGGTGATTTTAACTTTCTCCTTGTTTTTTTTTTTGTATTTTTAAGACAGTAAAATGAATAGAATATTTAATAGTGACTGGTGCATTGAGACCAATGATTATTTTTTTAAGTTCTCTTTCTAATGATTTTTTACCATTCAAACACTCTTCTTCATTCTGATTATGTTTTAGTGCTTTGGATGGACAGACAATAATCATAAAGATTTATCAGGAGATGTATTGGTACACTGTGTAGAGTGACTGAGGGGAGAACTAGATAGGTTACTTTAGTTTACAGGGCAATTTGCTGTTTCTTCCAATGTATAAACCCCAGTGAGTTTTCAAAAACTTTAAGGAAGGATGTGAAAGATTACTTGGGTTGAAGTGTAACATGATATAGCATATCCAGTATTGCATATCATTGGTTAGAAAGCAGCTCTAAGAACAAAGAAAAAAAAGTTTTTCTTGGTATGAAACTACAACCTGAATGTGTGGAATGCCTTCAGAATCATTTCATGAGATCTAAATATACTCTATATGTGTGTACCCAAACAGAAAATGACTTTGATTTCAAAGTCATACAGTAATTTAACAGCCTACAGTTGACATGGTGGAACTATTTGGAATAGTCAAGAATATTGCACAGAACGAAAATTTCCAGCATAATGGGTGTACATAATAAAATTATTCAAGCAATCAATTGGTCATATCTTAAGAAAACACCTATCTACTTGGAAATATATTTAAGTACAGTGACACCTATCTACTTGGAAATATATTTAAGTACTGTGACTATTTTCCTACAGTGACAACACTGAAGAAATGGGAGAAAGATCATCTTGTAATGTAAATTGTGTCAATGGCTTGCTAAGTAATGATATATATCTTACTGCAATTTTCTCAGTTCCTCTTTCTTTTTGGGGGGGAAGAAGACTTTATAATGTAATGTATTAATTTCCTCAGAGTTAAGCAAAGAGATCTTTATCGATGTATTCATAAAACATTTCATACACACTGGAGTTTATACACTGGAAGAAACAGCAGGTTACCCTGCAAACTAAAGTATCCTATCCAGTTCTCCCCTCAGTCACAATACACAATGTACCAATACATCTCTCATCAAACTCTTAAATTAGGGACTTTGGGGATGCTGTTTTGGCAGGATGTAAGTTACTTACCATTGGGTTGTGCAGGTACATAAGATGCACATTCAGGATAAAGATTTTATATCCAGTGTATGTTGCCCCAGTTTCCTCTCATCCACCTAAGCTGTGAATTGAGATATGGACTTAACTTTATTATTTACTGTGTATTAAACATCTTAATAATAAATGTTGAGAAATCTATTATGAACATATTTTATTGGTAGCAAAAAATATTTACATATTCATGTCTCACTTATGAATTTTTTTGTTGTGGTATAAATAACTACAGCATTGTTGGTTTCAAGTGTATAACTTAATGATTCAGTATTTGTATACATGTAAAAATGACCATCACAATAAGTGTAGTTAATGTCTATCACCATATATAGTTACATTTTTTTCTTGTGATGAAAACTCTTAAGATTCATCGTCTTAGCTACTTTCAAATATGCATTATAGTATTATTAATTTTAGTCACCATGCTATAAATCATATTGACATGACATATATTTTATACAGGAAGTATGTACTTTTTGACCCCTGCACCCATTCTGCTCACCCCCAATCTTTTCCCTGCATCTATCAGGTTGATTTGCTGTTCCTATTTTTGGTTTCCATATTTAAATGAGATCATATGATATTTGTCTTTCCTGACTTATCTCATTTATCATAAGGTCCTCACGGTCTATCCATGTTGTTGCAAAAAGCAAGATACCATTCTTTTTTATGGCCAAATATACATATATATGCCACATCCTTATACATCTATCCATCGATGGACACTTAAGGTTTGTTCTTTGATCTTGTGTATTGTAAATAATGCTGCCATGAACATAGGAGTGCAGACATCTCTTGCAAATTATGATTTCATTTTCTCCAGATAAACACCCAGAAATGCTATTGCTTGTTTATAGGACAGTTCTATTTTTAATTTTGTAAGGGACCTCTATACTGTTTTCCATTGTGGTTCACCATTTTTATTCCTATTAGTAGAGCACTAGTGTTCCCTTTGTTCCATCTTTGCAACACTTGTTAATTTCTTCTGTTTTTAAAATAGCCACTCTAATGTGAGGTGGTATTTCACAGTTTTGATTTGCATTTCCCTTATGATTACTGATATTGAATATCATTTCATGTACCTGTTGACCATTTGAACATCATATTTGGGAAAATGTCTATTAAGATCTGCTTATTTTTAAATTGAATTTTTTGTTTTTTTGTCATATGAGTTCTTTATATATCTTGAGTAATACCCCCTTATTTGGCATATGATTTGCAAATACATTCTCCCATTCCATAGGTTGCCTTTTCATTTGTTGATGGTGTCCTTTGCGATGCAGCAGCTTTGTAGTTTGATGTCATCCCACTTGTTTACTTTTGCTTTTGGAGTCAGATCCAAAAAAAAGTCATTGTCAAGACTATGTCCAGGAGCTTACTATCTAGGTTTTCTTCTTGGAGTCATGGTTCAATTCTTACATTCAAGTCTCTAATCCATTTCCAGTTAATTTTTGTGTATGGTATGACTCTCTATTTAAAGGGAAGATGGGCTAAAATAAGGTATTATGTATGAATAAAGTATGTATCTTCAGAATCTTGAAGTTTAAGCATAAAAGCACAGAACTGTATATTTAATTTAAAGTCATTAAGTAAATTTAAATTTTAAAGTCTATGTCAAAGCTCTTTTTCACTGCTATAATTTATGTATCTATGGTAGAGAATACTATTTTTCCCAGTTAATCCACTGAGATTTTTTTTTAGGTCATTTCTGACTGCAGCATGTGATAGCCTAAACCAAGATGGATTTTGTCAGTTTTTTTTTAAATGACTGTTTTCTATAGAGAAATGTGAGTGATACAAGAATAAGAAATATCTGAAATTGGTTCTTGAAATACTCATTAAATAATAGTATAAATCTAATGAAATACAGAAACATTTTAGACACTGAACTTTTCTTAATCATTCTTGGCTGAGCTTTTGTTGATATTTCTTCTGAGTTGTCTCTTTTCTTCTTGAAGAATTTGGAACTTAATCTTGCTTTCTTCTCTTATGTTTCTTAAGTTGAAAAAGCAGCCTTCATACTTATCCAATATCCCTCTTCTCATAGGTTCACTTCAAGAATAATTGACTCTGTATGTATGTATGTCCACATGCATGTCTGTTTGGTCAATTTAATGGAAATAAGGAAAAATCAGTTCTGGTGTGCACATTTCTCTTCTTTCTTCAACAGAAATTCAAGTTAATCTAGTTGCCACCATTACTATTCTTTCTCATACCTCAAATGTTTTTGTTCTTCCCACAATATCTGTAGAAAAATAATATGCACAAAAGACACTAACTGGCTTGAGAATTGAAAGCAAAACATTATGTTGTTGCTGTATATTTAGTTAGATTAAAGCTGTAGTTAGAGATTAACATCATGATAATGACTAATTTCTCTTTTGTTTTTCTCCCTTTTCACTAGTTTTGTGGCTGTATGTATGACAAATTATTTTGGTGACATAATTAAGTAATTTAAATTAAAACTGAAAATGTTTAACAATTACAGATTCTTCTATTACTTTGATTTTTAAATAACTCAATAAAAAATATTATAGTTTTGATATAACTTAAATATTAAATTATCAGCCAGAAAAACATCCTGAGTACTAAACAGTTAATATTTTAACAGCTTCACTTACCAATATGTGAAATGTGTGGACCTCTGCTGACCTTTTCAAGTCAGCCTCCTCTTGTATTGTCATGTTTCAGAAAATATGTGAAAAATGTGACTATGGAAAATAACAAAAAGAAAAGAGTTCACAGCTTCTAAAAAGCTATTAGGAATATACATATTCTTGGTATTCTTCAGGATTGAGGTGTTGTGACACAAATGATTTCTATTCACCTGAAACAGATCATTCAAATAGGAATGCTAAATTATTGAGCAAATGTTTTGGAGGAAGATTGCAAGTGTGGGACATTGATACTTGTTTTTATAAAAACAAGAACAGGTGAGCATAAAACCTTAAAACTCTTTAAGATGTGGACCAGATAATGGTTTAACTCAAACTTCCTAGAGGAAACTTTTTCTTGAAACTTGAGTATGGAATTGATTTCTAAATTCCTTTTATCTAAAATTCTCTGATTCTAGGACAAAAGAGAATGCTTATTTACTGGTGAAATGCCAGGTCTCTGAACTTACTCATTGGCACACCAATACCTCTTTTACTTTATATATATTTGAATCTTCTCTGAACGAACCTAGAAGATCAAAATGTGTAACAGACCAAGTTGCCAAAGAGCTTCACTGTTACTTCATAAAAAATTAATATAATAATTCTGAGAGGCAGAATAGTAGCCTATGACTTTGTCATAAAGATCAAAGCAGATGAGTTTTCTACATACAGCATAATGCTTAATCAACAATAGTGATATAATTCTGATGCAGATGAGTAGAACTAATAACTGGTTAAAGTTTTAAATGATTAATTGAAAGAATCACAACAAAAGCAGGATTATCTACTCTGATTTTTTTCTGTCTTATTGACATATAATTGACATACAACACTGTATAAGCTATATAACATAAAGATTTGACATACATATATTGCAAAATAACTACTATAATAAGTTTAGTTAATATCATCACCTTAGATAATTACAAAACTTTTTTTTCCCTTTGTTGTGACAACTTTTGGGATTTACTATGTCAGAAACCTTAAATATACCATGAAGCAGTGTTAACTCTAGTCATCATGTTGTATATGACATCTTCAGTACTAATTTATCTTGTAACTGGAAGTTTGTACTTTTTAACCATCTTTTTACCCAATTCTCCTGCTCATGGCCTGACAGTCACAAATCTGATCTTCTTTACTCTAAGTTTGTTTCTTTTAGATTCAACATCTAAGTGAGATCAGGCAGTATTTGTCTTTTTCTGTCTTATCTCACTCATACAATATCCTCAAGGACCATCCATGTCATTGCAAATGGCAGGACTGCCTTCTTTTTATGGCTGATTATTCAAGTGTCTGTCTGTATGTGTGTGTGTACACATATGATTTCCTTATTCATCTATCTTTGAACACTTAGGGTACCTTCCATGTCTTGGCTATTATGCTGCAGTGAACATGGGAGTACAGATATCTCTATGAGATTCCAATTTCAGTTTCTTTGATAGCCATATGTGGAGATGTTGGATCATATGATAGTTTTTTAAAACATTTTTAAAGAACCTCCATACTCTTTTCCATAATGGCTGTACCAATTTCCACTCCCACCAACAGTGTATATGGGTTCCCTTTTCTTAACATACTTGAAAGCATTTATTTATTGTGCTTTTTTTTACACATTAATTCAATTTTTAATAAATACTAGCAGATTACTTCCCAAAAGATTATAGTAATTTATAACTCATGAATAGGCTGTGGGAGTGCCCATACTCTTAGCAGCTTGGAATTACCAGTCTTTCAATTTTTGCCAACTTGGGCTAATGATATTGGTTTGATTTTGCAATTCTCTGTCTACTTGTAAGATTGAGCACCCTGTAATATGCTTCTTAGCCTTTCTCATCTCCTTTTCTGTGAATTGCCTGTTCAAAAACTATGCTTGCTTTTCTTTTGTGTTCTATTTTTCTTACTGATGTGTAAAAGTTTTTGTACGTTAGGAATTATTAACCCTTGTTACATGTATTCACAACTTTCCCTATAATCCAACTGCTTTCTTTTCCCTTAGCATTATGTATTTTTTACTGAAGTATTGTTGATTTATAATCTTATATTAGTTTCAAGTATTCAATAGAATGGTTCACCAGTTACTCACATTATTAAATCCTCACCACAACTAGTGCAGTTATCATCTGTTAACATAGAAAAATGTTACAGAATCATTGGCTATATTCTCCATGCTAGGCTACCATCCCCATGATCAACTTATATTATGATTAAGAATTTTTGTGCCCCTTTATCTCCTTCACCCTCCCCACCCACCCTCCCTTCTCCACCCTCCCCCATGGTTACCACCAGTCACTTCTCAATGTCTATATTCATTTTATTTTGTTTTGTGTTTAGATTCCACAAGTACGTGAAATCATACAGTATTTTGTCTTTCTCCTTCTGGCTTATTTCATTTAGCATATTACCCTCTAGGTGCATCCATGTTGTCAAAACAGGCAAGATTTCTTTCTTTTAAGGCTGAATAATACTCCATTGTGTATAAGTGCCACATCTTTATCCATTCAACTTTTGATAGACACTTTGGTTGCTTCCATGTCTTGGCTATTGTAAATAATGCAGCAATGAACATAGGGGTGCATATCTTTTTTAATCAGGGATTTTGTTTTCTTTGAGTAAATTCCTAGAAGTGGAATAACTGAGTTGAATGGTATTTCTATTTTTAGTTTTTGGAGGAACCTCCATACTGCTTTCTGCAGTAGCTGCACCAATTACATTCCCACTAACAGTGTAGGAGGGTTCCTTTTCCTTCATGTCCTTGCCAACACTTATTGTTTCTTGTCTTTTGACTAGTGGCCATTCTAACTGCTGTGACATGATATCTCATTGTGGTTTTGATTTATATTTCCCTTATGATTAGTGATGTGTGTTTCTTGTGCTTTTTTTTGATGAAAGTCTTTCTGACAGGTCTGACATGATAGCTCATTGTGGTTTTTATTTGCATTTCCATAATGACTAGTGATATTGGGCACCTTTTCATGTACCTCTTGGCCATTTTTGTATCATCTTTGGGTAAGTGAGTGGTGAAATATAGGAATTAGTTTCATTCTTTTGTATTTATAACACCATTTATTGGTGAGACTTTTTTCTCCATTGAGTATTCTGTGTTTCTTTGCCAAATATTAGCTGACCATATGTGCATGGGTTTAGTTCTGGGTTCTCAATTCTGTTCTTTTGGTCTGTGTATCAGTTATGTCAGTGTCATACTCTTTTGGTTACTATACCTTTGTAATATAGCTTGAAATTATGAACTAATGCCTCCTCCTTTGTTCTTTCTCAAGTTTACTTTGGCTATTTTGGGTCTTTTGTATTCTCAGATGAATTTTAAGATATTTTTTCTATTTCTGTAAAAAATGATAGAGATTACATTGAATCTATAGGTGGCTTTGGGTAGCAGGGATATTTTAGCAATATTGATTCTTCCAATTCATAACAAGCTATCTTTACATTCATTTACATTTTCTTCAATTTCTTCATCAGTGTCCTATAATTTTCAGTGTAGGGGTTTTTCACCTAGGTTAAATTATTCTTAAATATTTTATATTTTTTGATGCTATTGTAAATGGGATCATTTTATTTATTTTTCAGGAAATTTGTTGTTAGTTTATAAAAATGCTCCTAATTTTTGTACATTGTTTCTGTATCCTGTAACTTTACTAGATTCATTGATAAGTTCTAACAGTATTTAGGTAGCATGTTTTGGGATTTTCTATAAATAAGATCATGAACTCTGCATATAGAGACAATTTTACTTCTTTCTTTCCCAAGCTGAAGCCTTTTATTTATTTTTCTTGCCTGATTGCTCCAGCTAGTCTTCCAGTACTATAATGAATTAGTGTGGCGAAACTGGGTACTTTTGTCTTCTTCCTGATCTTAGAAGCAGACTTTCAGCCTTTTACTATTAAGTACGTTAGCTGTGGGCTTGTCCTATATGGCCTTTGTTGAGGTGTATTGCTTTTATACCTAATTGGCTAAGAGTGTTTATGATGAATGTATGTAGAGTTTTCTGAAAAGCTTTTTGTGCATCTATTGAGATGATCATGTCAATATTTATATCAATATTCACAATGAAAATTGGCCAGTAGTTTTCTTTTTTTTTTGTCATGTCCTTATCTTCCTTTGATCTTGGGGTAAAGATGGCCTCATAAAATCAATTTTTGAGTGTTTCCTCCTCTTAGATTTTCTGGAAGACTTTGAGAAAGGTTGGCATTAATTTTTTCTTTAAATGTTTGGTAGAATTAATCAGTGAAATCATCTTGTATTGGGCTTCTCTGTGTTGGAAGGTTTATAGTTACTGATTCAATCACCTTTCTAGTAATTGGTCTCTTTGGATTTTTCTGTATCTTTCTGATTCAGTCTTTGTAAGTCATGTGCTTCTAAAACTTTTCACATTTCTCCTAGGTTGTCCAGTTTTTTGGCATATAGTTGTTCACAGTAGCCTTTTATGATCTTTTGTATTTCTGTGATATTAGTTGTAATGTCTCTTTTTCCATTTATAATTGTGTTGATTTGGGTCCTCTCTTGGCTTCTCTAGCTAAATGTTTGTCAGTTAAGCTTATCTTTTCAAAGAACTAACGTTTAATTTTATTAAGCCTATTGTTTTCCTTTTCTCATTTCATTTGTATTGGTTCTAATCTTTATTATTTCCTTCCATCTGCTGGCTTTGGGCTTATTTTGTTCTTTTTCTAGTTTTATGAAATGGGAAGTTAGTTATTTGAGATCTTTCTATTGTTGCATGCATTTATAGGTATAAACATTGCTCTTATAACTGTTTTTGCTGCATCCCATTAATTTTGCTATGTTGTGTTTCCATTTTCAGTTATCTCAGCATGTTTTAAATTTTTTTCTTTGGTCCATTAGTTGCTCAGGATAGTGTTTAATGTTCATATTTTCATGAGTTTTCCAGTTTTCTTCAACTTCTAATCACTGAGTTCAGAGACAATACCTGGTATGATTTCAATATTTTTTTAATTTGTGAAAACCTGTGTTTGTGGGCTATGATATGATTCATCATAGATGTCCCGGGTAGGCTTAAGAAGAATGTGTATTCTGCTGTTATTTGATAGACTATTCTGTGTGTGTCTGTTAGGTCCACTGGTTTATGGTGTTGTTCAAATCTATTTTTATTGATTCTCTGTCCAGATGATTGATCCACTGTTGAGAGTGGGGTATTAAATTTCCCAACTATTACTGTATTGCTGTTTACACTTTTTGTTTCTGTTCTTATTTGCTTTATATATTTAGGTCCTGTGATGTGAGTATGTAAATATTCACAATTGTTATATCTTCTTGATGGCTTAACCACTTTATCACATAATGGCCTGTCTCTTTATTATTTTTAGCTTAAAGTTTATTTTTCTAAGTACAGCTTGCCCTGCTTTTTGGGGGAGGGTTACCATTTACTTGAAATATCATTTTCTATCCTTTCACTTTCAGTCTGTGTGTCTTTAAAGCAAGTGTCTTACAGGCAGTATACTGTGGGATTTTGTTCATCTAGTCACCACTCTATGTCTTTTGATTGGAGAATTCTATTTACTTTCAAAGTAATTATTGATAGGTAAGGACTAGCTATAGCCTTTTTGACAAATTTTTTTTTTGTTTTGTCAATCTGTTCCTTGCTTTTTCCTGTCTTCTTTTGTGATTTGATGGCTTTAGATATTAGTGTACTTTGGCTTATTTATCATATTCTCTTATGTAACTCCTTTGGCTTTATCTTTATAATTACTACAAGGATTGTATAAAATATAAATTTTTATACTCTATTTTAAACTGATAACATTGATAACACTCCTAAACTTTATACTTTTTATTTGCTTCCCCCTCACATTTTAGACTATTAATGTTACAGTTTATATATTTTTATATTATATATCTAATAAGATTATTGTAGCTGTGGTTATTTGTAATATGCTAACTTTTAAAATAGAGTTATAAGTGAATTATGCACCACCATTAACATATTAGACAATCTAACTATACATTTACCTTGCCAGTGAGTTTTACTTTACACTCACATGTTTTCATTATGTTAATTAGTGTCCTTTTACTTCTAAAGGACAGTTTTTCCAGATACGGTATTCTTGGTTGATAATTTTTCTCTTTCAATATATTAAACATATTATCCCATTCTCTCCTGGCATGGTTCCCTGCCCAAACAAGGCTCCATGATGGGCTCTGTGGTTGCCTGGATTCTCTGGTCAGGCTTCCTAAACGGTCAGGATTGTACTCAGCCATCAGTGGGGCTATGAATTAGATCCATTGGCCTGGAAGAGCTGCAGAATGGGCTTCAAGGCCTGCATGTTTATTGTTTGGGGCCCCAAGTCAAGCAGGACTGTGCACTGAATTCCCTGGGCAGAAGGAGCCACTGGAATCAGCGTTGCAGGATCATCTGTGCAGATTATTTAGCTGTCATTTTTTACTTGAGTTTTTCTTTTGCCCTTTTATTACAAAATACACAGATTCAGAAGCCTACACAAAAACAAATAACTTGGTAAAATATTTTAAAGGGAGCACGTCTCTCTTCAAACCAGGAATATTGTCAGGCAACTCAGCCCTCTTTGTGTACATATCAGTTATACATTCTTTAATATCCCAAAAAGTGTCCTACCATCCTGAATTACCTAGTGATCAGTTCTTGGCATTTCTTTAGGGAATATTTATCTAAATATATATTTATAGGAACTATAGTTTTATTTTGCCCCTTTTGGTACTTTAAATTGATCTAAAGATATCCACTCTAGTCCTTTATTTTCCTTATGATTTTTAAGATAATAGACCATTTATTTCATTTACCTGGTTTATATGACAATTGATCCAGTCATCCTCAAAAGATGACCAATTATGTTTTATATTGTTTAATACAATTACAAACTCAGAATTAAGTATATTTGATGGGGTTCTATCCTGGGCAATTCTTATCATTAACACAGCACAAAATGTCAGACCTTTGGACAGTGGATGTCTTTCTAAACTGTCTTCTGTGTCCTTTAAGTCCTTCAAACAAGTCTTTAATATCATTGATAGCTACCTTGCAATCTGGTATGACAAGTTGATCTGGGCTCATCTTACACATGGAATCAACCCTGGATACTTTTAAAGGGAAGTGATAGTTTAAGAAACATGGGTGCTCATTGCTATTAAGTATATAGGTAATTTGTAGGATATGTATATTCAGATTTTATGTATATAATATATATGTATTTATAATTATCAGAAGATGTATATATCTCTTACATGTGGAGGAGAAGGTTACATAAACAGAATATAAAAAGATACATACATACATGTAGGTAAAAAGAATAGAACTTCAAGAGTTCACACTAATATTCCCAATTCTAATACATAGCTAATTATAGGCTTTTTATTTCATCTTTTCTATATTACGTTCATATTATATGGCTATGTATGCCTTTTTTTCTGCACGGAGATCTTGATTGCAAATAACACAAGAGGTGATGGAATTAGAATAATGATTACTCATTTGCTGTATAGCATACTATGTGAACAGATTCAGCATAACAATAGGAATACTGTCAATACCAATTATGATTACTGAAAACAGCTTTAAAATGTTTTTGCATCTGATTTCTTTACCTCCTCTCTTATCTTTCATATTTACATGTATCTACACTAGCAGATCTTACACAGCCACTGTTATACCTTCTTCCTTTAAGATCTCATTTTAGTTGTATGATTCTTACTACCCGTCCTTGGGTCATAGTCTTCAATCCTTCTCATTGCCCAAATCTCTTTCTTTGGGAAATAATTTAAGACAAGTCTCATGAGAACAATAATTTATTTATACTTCCATATTAATAATAGTTTAAAGATTTTAGAAATGCAGACCAAGTTTGCTGAGCAGAAAATCTTTGGCTCACATTTTCTTTTGAGTACCTTAAAGGTGTTACCCCACTTTACTGTAGCATACATGTAGCCATCTTAAATATCTCATGAAGTGTTGGTCATCCTGGGTTAGTGGTTTTAAGTATGTTGTTCTCTTCTAAAAAGGATATTTGAAACTTTTTAAATGTCATATTTTAAAATTATAGTCTTAACTTCTATATGTTCTACTTGCTTGGTTAGATGTTTTTCAAGTACTATTTTCCATATATTGGATTTTCTTTGCTTGCTTTCAATAACTGCTTTCTCTCAAATTCTTTAATCTATACAATTTCAAATTCTTCTCATTTCTGAATTTATGATATTGCATGCTTTGCATAAATCTCTTAGCTAGTCTTGAAAAATATATATTACATTCTTCATGTTTTATGGGCATACTTTTCTGGCATGCATACATTTTCTGTAAGTATATCTTATTTTCTTATAATAACCATGTATGGTAACAGACCTTAATACTTACACTTATGTTGCTAATTTTTGCATGAATTGAGTTTTCTGAAGTTTCACAAGGAGGCTTCACAAGTTCACTTTAATTTTATGCTTTGTTTAAAAATACAATATGTAAGTCTTCTTCCTGAGGTTTCCTGGCCATATTTTTTTCTCCTCCATTTTTATCTAGAATTTTCTTGTCTCTGTCCTACTCAACTTTTACTCCATTCCTACAAATTCATCTTCAGTGTAGAGCCCTTTCCTGGAGAGGAGTCCTCAAGGGTCAGTTTTGAGATTTCACAGGGACTTGGCTTTTCTGGCCTAGTCAAGACAAATAGAAGGGTGGAGCCAAGATGGCGGCGTGAGTAGAGCAGCGGAAATCTCCTCCCAAAACCACATATATCTATGAAAATATAACAGACAATTCTTCCTAGAATAAAGACCAGAGGACACAGGAAAACATCCAGTCCACATCCACACCTGCAAGAACCCAGTGCCTCGTAAAGGGGGTAAGATACAAGCCCCGGCCCGGAGGGACCCAAGCGCCCCTCCCCCCAGCTCCTGGTGGGAGAAGAATAGGCAGAGCGGGAGGGAGATGGAGCCCAGGACTGCTGAACACCCAGCCCCAGCCATCTGGACCAGAGCACAGACACAGTGCATGCGTGGGGCCCTGGATACTAGGGAAACAGGGCAGCAGGACCGGTGAGCGGGCACCGGAGGCCTGGCACCGGAGAACATAAGAAAAGTGAGCAGCCATTTTTTTTTTTTTTTTGCTGTTTTGTTGTGGCAAGCACTTTTTGGAAGTCTTAAAGGGACAGGGACCCCAATACCAGGGAAACAGGGCAGCAAGACCAGTGAGCAGATGACTGAGGCTATCACCGGAGAATAAAGACGAACAAGAGGCCTTTTTTTTTTTTTATTAAAAAAAAATTTTTTTTTTTTTGTGGTCATTGTTTTGTTTTGGTGGGTGCTTTTTGGAAGTCTTAAAGGGGCAGGGCGGGACACTTAATCAAGAGGCAGGGAATCCGGGGATCTCTGGGAACCCTAATCCCCTGGGATGCAGGGAGCAGGGACGCCCCTTATGGAGATAAATAGCCACCAAGCCGCTCCCCCTCCAACGCGACTCCACAACTTTAGAGCAGCAGCCCGACTGAGGCCACACCCACAGCAATAGCAGAGATAAAATCCATAGCAGCCGGGCAGGAAGCAGAAGCACTGTTTGCACAAAGCTACCCAGCACAAGCCACCAGAGGTCGCTGTTCTCCCAGGAGAGGAGGGCCACAAACTAACAAGAAGGGAAGTTCTTCCAGCCGTCACTCATCCCAGCTCTGCAAACTATTCCTATCACCATGAAAAGACAAAACTACAGGCAGACAAAGATCACAGAGACAACACCAGAGAAGGAGACAGACATAACTAGTATTCCTGACAAAGAATTCAAAATAAAAATCATAAACATGCTGACAGAGATGCAGAGAAATACGCAAGAGATATGGGATGAAGTCCAGAGGGAGATCACAGATGCCAGAAAGGAGATTACAGAAATAGAACTAACTCTGGAGGGTTTATAAGCAGAATGGTTAGGATGCAAGAGGCCATTGATGGAATTGAAACCAGAGAACAGGAACGCATAGAAGCTGACATAGAGAGAGATAAAAGGATCTACAGGAATGAAACAATATTAAGAGAACGGTGTGACCAATCCGAAAGGAACAATGTCCATATTATAAGGGTCCCAGAAGAAGAAGAGAGAGGAAAAGGGATGGAAAGTATCTTAGAAGAAATAATTGCTGAAAACTTTCCCAAACTGGGGGAGGAAATAATCGAACAGACCACGGCAATACACAGAACCCCCAACAGAAAGGATCCAAGGAGGACAACACCAAGACACATAATAATTAAAATGGCAAAGATCAAGGACAAGGAAAGAGTTTTAAAGGCAGCTAGAGAGAAAAAGGTCACCTATAAAGGAAAACCCATCAGGCTATCATCAGACTTCTCAACAGAAACCCTACAGGCCAGAAGAGAATGGCATGATATATTTAATACAATGAAAAAGAAGGGCCTTGAACCAAGGATACTGTATCCAGCACGACTATCATTCAAATATGATGGTGGGATTAAACAATTCCCAGACAAACAAAAGCTGAGGGAATTTGCTTCCCACAAACCACCTCTACAGGACATCTTACAGGGACTGCTCTAGATGGGAGCACTCCTAGAAAGAGCACAAAACAAAACACCCAACATATGAAGAATGGAGGAGGAGGAATAAGAAGGGAGAGAAGAAAAGAATCTCCAGACAGTGTATATAACAGCTCAATAAGCGAGCTAAGTTAGGCAGTAAGATATTAAAGAGGCTAACCTTGAACCTTTGGTAACCACGAATTTAAAGCCTGCAATGGCAATAAGTACATATCTTTCAATAGTCACCCTAAATGTTAATGGACTGAATGCACGAATCAAAAGACACAGAGTAACAGAATGGATAAAAAAGCAAGACCCATCTATATGCTGCTTACAAGAAACTCACCTCAAACCCAAAGACATGTACAGACTAAAAGTCAAGGGATAGAAAAACATATTTCAGGCAAACAACAGCGAGAAGAAAGCAGGGGTTGCAGTACTAATATCAGACAAAATAGACTTCAAAACAAAGAAAGTAACAAGAGATAAAGAAGGACACTACATAATGATAAAGGGCTCAGTCCAACAAGAGGATATAACCATTCTAAATATACATGCACCCAACACAGGAGCACCAGCATATGTGAAACAAATACTACCAGAACTAAAGGGGGAAACAGACTGCAATGCATTCATTCTAGGAGACTTCAACACAACACTCACCCCAAAGGATAGATCCACCGGGCAGAAAATAAGTAAGTTCACAGAAGCACTGAACAACACAGTAAAGCAGATGGACCTAATAGACATCTACAGAACTCTACATCCAAAAGCAACAGGATACACATTCTTCTCAAGTGCACATGGAATATTCTCCAGAATAGACCACATACTAAGCCACAAAAAGAGCCTCAGTAAATTCCAAAAGATTGAAATCCTACCAACCAACTTTTCAGACCACAAAGGCATAAAACTAGAAATAAACTGTACAAAGAAAGCAAAAAGGCTCACAAACACATGGAGGCTTAACAACACACTCCTAAATAATCAATGGATCAACGACCAAATCTAAATGGAGATCCAGCAATATATGGAAACAAATGACAACAACAACACTAAGCCCCAACTTCTGTGGGACACAGAAAAAGCAGTCTCAAGAGGAAAGTATATAGCAATCCAAGCACATTTAAAAAAGGAAGAACAATCCCAAATGAATGGTCTAATGTCACAATTATCAAAATTGGAAAAAGAAGAACACATGAGGCCTAAGGTCAGCAGAAGGAGGGACATAATAAAGATCAGAGAAGAAATAAATAAAATTGAGAAGAATAAAACAATAGCAAAAATCAATGAAACCAAGAGCTGGTTCTTTGAGAAAATAAACAAAATAGATAAGCTTCTAGCCAGACTTATTAAGAGGAAAAGAGAGTCAACACAAATCAACAGTATCAGAAATGAGAAAGGAAAAATCACAACGGACCCCACAGAAATACAAAGAATTATTAGAGAATACTATGAAAACCTATATGCTAACAAGCTGGGAAACCTAGGAGAAATGGACAAATTCCTAGAAAAATACAACCTTCCAAGACTGACCCAGAAAGAAACAGAAAATCTAAACAGACCAATTACCAGCAATGAAATTGAAGCGGTAATCGAAAAACTACCAAAGAACAAAACCCCCAGGCCAGATGGATTTACCTTGGAATTTTATCAGACACACAGGGAAGACATAACACCCATTCTCCTTAAAGTTTTACAAAAAATAGAGGAGGAAGGGATACTTCCAAACTCATTCTATGAAGCTAACATCACCCTAATACCAAAACCAGGCAAAGACCCCACCAAAAAAGAAAACTACAGACCAATATCCCTGATGGAAGTAGATGCAAAAATACTCAACAAAATATTAGCAAACCGAATTCAAAAATACATCAAAAAGATCGTACACCATGACCAAGTGGGATTCATCCCAGGGATGCAAGGATGGCACAACATTCAAAAGGCCATCAACATCATCCACCACATCAACAAAAAGAAAGACAAAAACCACATGATCATCTCCATAGATGCTGAAAAAGCATTTGACAATGTTCAACAATCATTCATGATAAGAACTTTCAGCAAAATGGGAATAGAGGGCAAGTACCTCAACATAATAAAGGCCATCTATGATAAACCCACAGCCAACATTATACTGAACAACGAGAAGCTGAAAGCATTTCCTCTGAGATCGGGAACTAGACAGGGATGCCCACTCTCCCCACTGTTATTTAACATAGTACTGGAGGTCCTAGCCACGGCAATCAGACAAAACAAAGAAATACAAGGAATCCAGATTTGTAAAGAAGAAGTTAAACTCTCACTATTTGCAGATGACATGACACTGTACATAAAAAACCCTAAAGAATCCACCCCAAAACTACTAGAACTGATATCGGAATACAGCAAAGTTGGATTATACAAAATCAACACACAGAAATCTGTGGCTTTCCTATACACTAACAATGAACCAACAGAAAGAGAAATCAGGAAAACAACTCCATTCACAATTGCATCAAAAAAAATAAAATGCTTATGAATAAACCTAACCAAAGAAGTGAAAGACTTATACTCTGAAAACTACAAGTCACTCTTAAGAGAAATTAAAGGGGACACTAACAGATGGAAACTCATCCCATGCTCATGGCTAGGAAGAATTAATATCGTCAAAATGGCCATCCTGCCCAAAGCAATATACAGATTTCATGCAATCCCTATGAAACTACCAGCAACATTCTTCAATGAACTGGAACAAATAATTCAAAAATTCATATGGAAACACCAAAGACACCGAACAGCCAAATCAATCCTGAGAAAGAAGAATAAAGGAGGGGGATCTCACTCGCCAACTTCAAGCTCTATTATAAAGCCATAGTAATCAAGACAATTTGGTACTGGCACAAGAACAGAGCCACACACCAATGGAACAGACTAGACAATTCACACATTAACCCAGGCATGTATGGTCAATTAATATCTGATAAAGGAGCCATGGACATACAATGGCAAAATGACAGTCTCTTGAACAGATGGTGCTGGCAAAACTGGACAGCTACATGTAGGAGAATGAAACTGGACCATTGTCTAACCCCATATACAAGAGTAAACTCAAAATGGATCAAAGACCTGAATGTAAGTCACAAAACCATTAAACTCTTGGAGAAAAACATAGGCAAAAACCTCTTAGACATAAACATGAGTGACCTCTTCTTGAACATATCTCCCCGGGCAAGGAAAACAACAGCAAAAATGAATAAGTGGGACTAGATTAAACTGAAAAGCTTCTGTACAGCAAAAGACACCATCAATGGAACAAAAAGGAACCCTACAGTATGGGAGAATATATTTGAAAATGACACATCCGATAAAGGCTTGACGTCCAGAAAATATAAAGAGCTCACATGCCTCAACAGAGAAAAAACAAATAATCCAATTAAAAAATGGGCAGAGGAACTGAACAGACAGTTCTCCAAAAAAGAAATACAGATGGCCAACAGACACATGAAAAGATGCTCCACATCGCTAATTATCAGAGAAATGCAAATTAAAACTACAATGAGGTATCACCTCACATCAGTAAGGATGGCTGCCATCCAAAAGACAAACAACAACAAATGTTGGTGAGGCTGTGGAGAAAGGGGAACCCTCCTACACTGCTGGTGGGAATGTAAATTAGTTCAACCATTGTGGAAAGCAGTATGGAGGTACATCAAAATGCTCAAAACAGACATACCATTTGACCCAGGAATTGCACTCCTAGGAATTTACCCTAAGAATGCAGCAATCAAGTATGAGAAAGACCGATGCACCCCTATGTTTATCGCAGCACTATTTTCAATAGCCAAGAATTGGAAGCAACCTAAATGTCCATCGATAGATGAATGGATAAAGAAGATGTGGTACATATACACAATGGAATACTACTCAGCCAAAAGAAAAGGGCAAATCCTACCATTTGCAGCAACATGGATGGAGCTGGAGGGTATTATGCTCAGTGAAACAAGCCAAGTGGAGAAAGAGAAATACCAAATGATTTCACTCATCTTTGGAATATAACTTCAAAGGAAAAACTGAAGGAACAAAACAGCAGCAGAGTCACAGAACTCAAGAATGGACTAACAGGTACCAAAGGGAAAGGGACTGGGGAGGATGGGTGGGTAGGGAGGGATAAGGGGGCTGGAAGAAGAAGGGGTGTATTAAGATTAGCATGCATGGGGGGTGGGAGAAAGGGGAGGGCTGTACAACACAGAGAAGGCAAGTAGTGATTCTACAACATTTTGCTATGCTGATGGACAGTGACTGTCTAGGGGTTTATGGGGGGTCCTGGTATAGGGGAGAGTCTAGTAAACAAAGTATTCATTATGTAAGTGTAGATTAATGATACCAAAAAAAAAAAAAGGCAATTCCTGTGTGGTGACTTCCAATGAGTTCTACACAAGGGTATAAAGGGCATATAAAAGTGTAGGCAAAGGGCCTGTTTGTGTTTATACAGAGGATCAAAGCCTAATTTGGCTACCCCGAAAATCAACTAAGATACGATATGAAGAAGAACTTCCAACATCAGCACTCTCGGGAAGACTCATGGCAGAAGATGATCATCAAAATACCCCAAGAAAGATCCACGCAGTGCTACAGGTGTAGATGCACTCATCCCACCAGTTCCTGGACTTGCCATGGGAATGAAGAAGGAGATATCTAAGCTGGCCTGTGTATACAGTAAAACAACAAATTTGACTGGATCTATACTGTTGGAACTCAACCAAGAATTAGGAGAAGTGCAAATTGTAGCGCTCCAAAATCTTACAACTACAGACTATTTACTGTTAAAAGAACATATGGGATGTGAACAGTCCCCAGGAATGGGTTGTTTTAATTTGTCTGATTTCTCTCAGACTAAGTTCAGCTGGACAATATTCACCATATCATAGACAAGTTTTCACAAATACCTAAGGTGCCTAACTGGTTTTCTTGTTTTCACTGGAGATGAATGGTAATTACATTTATGCTTTGGTTATGTAACTTTACTCCTATTATGTTAATGTGTGTGAGCAATTTAATTAGTAGCTTAAAACCTGTACATGCTGAAGTTACCCTACAAGAAGATATGTCAAAGAAATAATCAATCTTCCCATGTTTTCTTCCGCCTGCTACTTCTATAGCTTTTCTTCTTCATTTCTAATTACAACCCTTATATAGAATTCGTGCCTCATATCAAATTTACCAAGTATCATAATTCTTCCAAGTGGTAAAGATACCTCAAGACAAATGCTGGGCATAGAACCCACAGGGCATAAATATGCAAAGAAGTAAAAAGCTAACCTTTTCAAACAATAAGTCTTCTCTCTCACTTACCAACTTTACATTTCCCTGTATGGCTCTGGAAGATAACTGGTTAGCCTGAGACGGGTAAAATTCCTCAAGGGAGGAACAACCTAAGACAGGCACAGTCGCAGGGGAGCCATCAGGTGAGAAATTGGGGATCAACAGAGGTGAGGCTTAGAACCTCACCCCCCCTGTTCTGAGAGAAATCTTCTGCATACGTGGATGTTTTATTGCCCTGGTCTAGCTTGGATTAACACATAGTCTACAGGCACACACCTGATCATCTACATTTGCTCTCTTACAACACTAAACTATGTTTTCTACCTTTATCTTGTATCTACCTACCACTTCAGCATTTTATTAAAAATAATAATAATAAAGAGAGAGATGTAGTATCCACATATAAGTCAAGTATAAAAATCAAATGAGTATTCATATTTGAACTGACTGTTTATAGTTCATAATGCATGAGCAAATCCGAAAGTTTCTGTGATGACTGCCCTTGTACTGTTCACCATGTAACTTACTCACTATGTAAGAATTTGTTCTCCATGTAAGAACTTGTTCGTTATGCTTCAGAAGATTGGAGACTGAAGAAATTAGGCTTGGGGTGGATTGATGATTGTGCATTGAGCATTGACTCCCCTATACAGAATTTTATTGTTGTTAACAACCATTTTATCAATAAATATGAGAGATCCCCTCACAAAAAAAAATAATAAAAGTACACACTTCCAATTGTAAAATAAATAAGTAACTGGGATGAAATGTATAGCATAAGAATATAGTCAAAATATTGTAACAACTTGGTATGGTGATAGCTGGTACCTAGAATTATCATGTATATAAATGTTGAATCAGTGTGTTGTACACCTGAAACTAATGTAATACTGTGTGTCAACTACCCTTCAATAAAAAATAATTATCTACAAAAAAAAAAAAAAGGCAAATAGATACCAGGGATGATCTGAGAAATTCAGCAAGCAAAAGCCGTATGGATTTCACCTGATCACCAGTGCTGGTTAGTAGGACATCCTTGGCTCACATTTTCTTTCTTTGAATACCTTAAAATATCTTATTCCATTTTACTGTAGCATAAAGTATAGCTGTCTTAAATATTTCATGATAATCTGATTTACTTACCCATATAAATATTGTGCTCTTTTGGGGCTGTGATTTCCAAGGAAAAACTTGGATTTTTGTGATTCTCCTTTGCTTAGGCTTTTCTGATGTCCTGTTACTTCCTCTTATCTTTTCCACACAGCCATAAATAACACATAGAGTTAAGAGGTCTTAGTACTTTCTCTACCTTTAATATTTAGGAGCTTGGGTGGATATTTTTTCTGCTTATCTTTGTTGTAAATACTATCCACAGATTTTTGGTTTGGCTATCCAGTTGTTCTGTTTTTATGTTGGAATTCATAAAATTCTTGAAAGTATGGTTTCACTGCATCATAGTCATCTTGCCCATAATTATGGCAAAATATACACATGATAATTAATTAATTAATTAATTGAAAGTTGATCACAATTGGATCTATATAGGCAGTTTTATTTATTTCTTGGAAGATATGCATTATTATCCTCATGTTAAATAAATCTATTCAACATTGCTATTCACTAGTAACTTTCAGAATCTGGTTCTTTATGCCGCTGCATAAATAGTACATGTATAATATAATAACTCCTCTTTTCAGAAGAATAGAGAATAGCCAAGAATTCATGACATGAACGATGTTGACTTTTTTGTAACCATGAATACAATTTCTTCTACATATTTTTATAAGTCTATTCTTATTACAGCACTGAAAGATTCAACTAAATGTTAAACAATGGGCTGTTGAACTTACTTAAATACCTACAGCATAGTCATGCATAAATTTAGATTTTGATATACTCTGGAAGTAGAAAGCATTTAAAAATTTTCCCTACAAACTTCTGAGTTCTCAGTCCCCCATCTTAAATCCTGAAGTAGCTTATGAATTGTTTAATATTTGAACACCTACAAAGTACTTACATCAGTTCATCTTCTCTGAAGTAGATACATCTCTTAAGAGGCTGCACAACAGAGCTTAGCTGCATAAAGTAAAACTGAAATTGTCATGTTTAATCACTTCCCTTCCTGAGAAGAAAGATTTAAGCATGTGAAAATGGAATTACTCAATCACTCAAGTCAGAATTAGGCCAACTGCTGTGACTAATATCTCCATGATGAAACAAGCTTATTCATTTTGTATTCCAAGCAGCTAGCTAAAAGAAGCACAGCGTATAAAACATAACAGACACCCAAAAGTTCCTTCTTGAAAGAATGAATGAATCAATGATTTGAAGGACAATCTTCACTAAGAAAATGTTCAATACAGGGAGGCAGGACATAAGGCAGGAAAGGGTCAGATAACCTTGTGTTTGAATCTCGCATCTGTTATTTAATTGTGTGACCTGTATAAGACGTTTTAATCGCTGTATAAAAATACAAAACTTTTTTCGTTCTATGATAATGAGGACTTAATAATAAGGATTTAATTGACATATAGCACTGTTTAAGGTATACCCCATAATGATTTGGTATATTTCTAAATGATTACCATAGGATTAATTGGTTGATATTATTAACTAATAATTATAATATTTAATAACTTAGTTACAATTTTCTTCTTTCTTGTAATGAGAACTTTTAAGATTTATACTAGTTACAATTGCAAGTTTGTATCTTTTGAACGCCTTCACTTAATTCTCTCACCTGCCATCTCTGTCAGCCACAAATCTGATGTCTCTTTCAATGAGTTTCTTTTTTTAGATTCCACATCTAAGTGAGATCATGCAGGGGTTGTCTTTCTGTCTGACTTGTTTCACTTAGTATAATACCCTCTAGGTCCATCCATGTTGTTCTAAATGGCAGGATTTCCTTTTTCATGGCTACTATTCTATTATTCACATATACTATTTCTTTATCCATTCATCTGTCAATGGACACTTAAGTTGTTTCCATGTCTTGGATATTGTAAATAATGCTGCTACAAACATGGGGGTGCATATATCTTTGTCAGATCTTGATTTCAATATTCTTGGATATATGGGGTTGCTGGATCATAGGGTAGTTCTTTTTGTTCTTTGAGAAACTCTGTACTGTTTTGCATAGCATCTATATTTAACATTCCCACTAACAGTGCACAAGTGTTCCATTTTATCTCTTGTGTTTTTTTTTTATGAAAGCCATTCTAACAGGCATGAGGTGTTACTTCACTGTGGTTTTGATTTGCATTTCCCGAATGATTAGTGTTGTTGAGCACCTTTTCATATACCTGTTGTTCATCTGAATATATTCTCTATAAAAATGTCTATTCAGATCCTTTACTCAAATTGGATTGTTTTTTGTTATTGAGTTGTATGAGTACTTTATGTATTTTATTAACTCCTTATCACATATGTGGCTTGCAAATATGTTCTTCTGTTCTGTAGGTTGTCTTTTCATTTTGATGATTGTTTCTTTTGCTGTGCAGAAGCTTTTTAGTTTCATGTAATCCCCCTTGTTGGACCAGAGCAAGCAGCAAGTACTGGGGCCAGCTATGGGTTCACCTGCATGGCTAGATCCAGGGTTAGAGCTCGATCCTGTGTGCTCCCATCCAGCAGTGAAAAGGCTTCCCTTACCAAAGGGAATACAGTAAACCTCCAGTAACCAGCCCCAAATATCCAAAATAACTGTTGTACAGATGCTTAGAGAACTCTGAAGCATATCAGGTAAACAAGGTAAGAGTAAAATGAGAAGCTCAGAAAAGAGAAATTATAAAAAGAGAAATCTTGAAGCTGAAAACTGAGTAACTGAAGTGAATATGCAAAAAAGAGCATTAGTGAGCTGGAAGACAGATCAATTCAAATACTATAGAAAAGAATGAAGAAAGTCCACAGGGATTAGGAGAGACCATCAAAAGAAATAATGTCTGCATTACTGGAGTTCCAGAAGGAGAAAGGAGTAGAATGTTTATTTATAGAAATAAGAACTTCTGAAACATGGGGAGAAACTTGTAAATCCAAGTTCGTGAACCTCATAGGTCAGCACAAAATCGTCTAAAACCAAAAACAATGTAAGAATTTTAAAAGCAGCAAGAGGAAAAAAAAATGCTCTCACCCAAGAGCACTTCCACTAGGCTATTGGAAGATTTTTCAGCAGAAACCTTTGAAAGAATGGGATGAAATATTCAAAGTGCTAAAAGAAAGAAACTGCCAGCTAAGAATACTTTCATTTCACCTACAATTAGGTTGGGCAAATTTTCTGTGTAAAATGTTTCCCCAATAAACAAAAGCTGAGGAAATTCATCACCACTAAACTTATAAGAAATGTTGAAAGGAGCTCTTCAAGCTGAAACAAAAGAATATTAATTAGCAACCTGAAAGCATACAGCACACTGGTAAAGGTAAACATATACCAGATTCATATTACCCTAATCTGTAATATGGTGGTATGCTAACTAGTTAACTCTAGAATAAAGGTAAAAATATTAAAAGTAGCTGTAGCTTCAACACTTACTAATGAATTCACAAATAGTAAAGTAAACAGGAGGAGTAAAAGAACAGAAATTTTGTATTCAAAGTTAAAATGTCAGCATAAGATAGACTGGTATATCTAACATGGTTTATGTAAACCTTATGGGAAACATCTACAACAGACGTTCAAAAGATAAAGATTTTAAATCTTTCATCCATTTGGAATTAATTTTTACGAGTAGTATAAGGGTCTAGTTTCATTCTTTTGCATATGAATGTCTAATTTGCCCAGCAGTGTTCATTGAGGAGACTGTCTTTTCTTGGCTCCCTTGTCAAACATTAATTCACACATATGCCTGGGTTTATTTCTGGACTCTTGATTTTGTTCCATTGGTCTATAGGCCTGTTTTGATTATTTTAGTTTTGTAATATCATTGAAATCAGGAAAAGTACTGCCTCCAGTTTTCTTCTTTCTCAGGATTGCTTTAGCTATTTGAAGTCTTTGCGGCTCTCTGTGAATATTAGAATTGTCTTTCTACTTCTGTAAAAAATGCTGCTGGAACCTTGACAGGAGTTTCATTGAATCTATAGATGGCTTTGGATAGTATGGATATTTTTAATATAGTAGTCCTTTTGATCCATGATCATGGGGTATCTTTCCTTTTGTGTCTTCAGTGTCTTATAGTTTTCAGTGAAGAACTTTTTCACCTCCTTTGTTATATTTCTTCCTAAGTATTTTTAATGCTGTTTCAAATGGGGTTACTTTATTTCTTTTTCAGATAATTGTTAGCATATAGAAACACTACTTAAATCACTTTGCTAGTGCTGGGAAAGAGAGAAATCTAACCAGTAACTATCTTGTATTTTCCAATTCAGTGATTATTCACCATTTGCCATACTGATTATTCAGCTGGAATTGTTCATAATTCTCCACCTATCTGCTCAACATCACATGATTTCATGCCAATTTTAATTAAATAGTAATTGCTTCAGATTTTGAACACTTATTGCTAATGGGCATTTATAATTATTTTGCATGTCAATTAGGTACAAAAAATGAAGTAATTTCTATCTAAAGGAAAAATACAGTGGACTAGAAGTATTTCCAAAATTGATTTGGAGTCACAGATGTCAGAAGTGAGTATCAGGAGCCAAACATTAAAGCCAAATAGATACTGGAGATCCTCTCCCCTCCCTCCTTTATTTTTACCTCCTCCATTTCAAAAAACATTTGAAGGAACATAGTGCTTTTAGATTTAAAATTTTGCACTTAACTTTCTGACCACAACAATAATAAGAATAGGGGTTCAGTCATTCTACTAGAAAGTGCCTCACTGTGCATTCTCAGTGAACGCACAGATATTCATGACACCAGTTTCCAAAACAATTTTATTTGGGGGGCCCTCACAAAGGAGAAACTGAGAAATGTCATGAACAGATTCTTGAGTTCCATTCTACAGCTATACAATAATGGGTTTTGCATGGCTATTCTTGGTATTGCTTTTGGATAAAGGCCCGTTTTAATATTAAACTGCAATTCAGGAAACACGGCCAGGTTTGCTATTCTGGACTGGCTTGAAAAAGTAGAGATCATAGGAATAGCTAGTCCAAAATACATATTTAGATATATACTTTATGAACCATATATTTCAAATTCTATAAACAGGATGTCTCTAAAAGTGTTATGAGAGCAGACAGACATTCTATGACAAGGCCTGCAATACCTGTACTTAAAATGAGCAAACTCATGATAGTGAACACACTGAGAGGTTGATATACTTTTGTACCAACTAAAAGAAGCCTAACCAGCATTTTGCCTTAATTGGAAGTTTAATCACATACTGTCTTGTGACATTTGCACATAGTTGTTTCATCCTGTTGTTTAATTTATCAAATGCACAATGAGACAAGAACTTCCTGGAGGGCACAGGCCAAAAATATTGTATGTTTAATAATTCACCCACAGTTTCCAAGTATTATACATATGTTTGATAAATCTTTGTTACAGGATTATACCAAGGAAAGAAGTTCTATTCTAGACCAGTAGCCAGAATCACTACATAAAAAAAGCAATGAAAGGCTTATAGGTACTAGACCTCATAATTTTATGGAAGTAGTGACACTTGCATTATGACTATTATTGAGTCTGTTGTAGAGTGACTCAGCAAATTACAATGTCAGCAATTACAGTTAGCTTAGACCCCTTAAAGAGGGGTCACGGAGGTATTTCTTCTATTACTCTGCCCTAGATATTGTATTGTTAGAAAAATAGAAGGGCTACTATTGCCACACATTCCAGAAATCAAACCTATAGCTGCCTCTCGTGTATCCAATTTGCTTTCAAGTTCAAAGAAAAAAAAACGAAAGTGTACATACTCCTAGATTCTCAACCACAAGAATGGACTAAGTTTTTGTTCCTACAAGAGTCAATACACAATCTTAATCTATGTATGTTTCATTCTGTTCGTTACATAACCCATGCATGTGTACACACACACTGTACAAATAAGTGAAAACCAACCAAATTTCAGGCCCAGAGAAAGGGCAAAGTCCAACATCAGCTGTCAACAGGGGCTTAGTAGAGATCCAGGCACAGATTTCTGGGTCTGCAGGAATAACAAAGGCACAAGGCAGAATCTCAGCACTGAAATAGTAAGAGCACAACAGATAGGAATAACATTTATTCAGCTAGTATTGTGAGGAGTATCAGAACATGATGTTAATAGCAAAGATGAAAGCTGAGCTTACTGGGATTGGCAATAGAAATTAACCAAGTGGCAAACATACCTGAGGCATTTTACCAAGAATACAGAGAGAAATCCTTTCCCTTGGGTCTTGACATCTAGTTGGGAATGGGTAGCAAACTCATCCTGGGTGTTTATTTAAGAGGATGCAATCTAAATGTCAGGCAGAGAGAAAAATCTTCCTTTTCAGTAATTTACATGAGGATTGTTAGGAGATAGTTATATACAGTGAGGTAATAGCTGCAGACTCTTAAGTCCTATAATGAAGCTAAATAAACGGTCATGACATTGGTTCCTTGGCTTGCATCAAGTTACTATTCAATATTTTCGAAGGGAGTTGTTGCTTGGTAGGTGGCATATTTATGTATTTACTCATTTTTATCTAAAACCTACACACTTGTATGGAAGAAAAGACCCGATAATCACAATCTCTATCTCTCTCTTAAAGGGAAAGAGTAATGTAAAGACCTGCAGACTCTTACTGTTCTCCAAATTTGGAGAATATTGTAGAAATTGGATCAGATGGCTAAACAGCAGTCAGCAATGAGGTCCTGCAGCTTTAAGGAAAAGATGTGAGGAACTGGACAAAGAAAACTTGTCTGCTTAAAGTACAAGAAGGATGTTCAAAAATATTTTTCTCAGTGTTAAACAATAAAAGTTATACAAAAAAGGAATGGGACTGCTTTGCTGGGGATAATCTTAGTACCTTATCTCTGGGTAAGTTTTTCATAAAATCTTAAGGATCCTCCTTGTCTCACATAGAAGATGTCAGCCCAATAAACATATAAATCAATTTATGCTTTCAATAACATATAATAACAAGGAATATCTTTGTATATATTACTTGGTTTCCTTATCTTGAAAAATATAGTCAACAAGCCAAAACCCTAATCACACTCTCATCCGATTTAAAGTAATACATAAGTAGTACACTAACATCTCTCAGAAATGTCTCCATGTTCAAATCTAAAAATTGTAGCACATTCATTTCACTTTCATGAAAATTAGTCAACAAAATGGTCAGCCTGACTAGTGCATTGATGATGCTTCTCCTGACACCATAGACTTAAGTGTTAGTAACACAGAGAAGGGTTAGTCAGAATGGAACCACTCAAATATCCTAATTTAGACAGTGGCTTCACCAATAAAAATGAAGAAGAATATATAGTGTAAAGGATATGAATTTACTATCAGAAGAGGTAGGTTTAAGTTGTAAGTTCTGTTTCTGACACTTAGTAATGTTGGCTTTGTCACTTGAGCCCTTTTCCTTACCTAGTAAACTTGTAGGACTAAACTAAAAACAGGGATTTTTTTCATCTCTTAATTTTGAGACTATGTAGCTTTCACTAAAATCAGATAATAAAAACCACAATTTCTCCAAAAAAGTGTGATGACTTAGCTGAACATTCAAATGAATCACATCAAAAGGTACTACAAGCTTGAGTTCATGTCATGAATTTTTTCGTCACATAATTCTTACAAGAGCAAAAGGAAATGAATTTCTTGTAAGTGTCTACTTTACACTAAGAATTTGGTAAGAGCTTTTATTTTTATTTTTGTCAATTCTGAATAATAATCAAATGAGAAAATTGTCACTACTTATCAAGTATACAGAAACAAAAAACAGAGCATTTAGACACTTTTCTTAAAGTCAGGAAATATTTAAGAAGAGTGGTTCAACTTATTCTTTTATGGATATTTCAATATTACCAACAACTACTGATGTTCCACAATCTACTGCAAGGCACTGGCCTAGTCTTGCTCAATTTTACCTCCACTAGTTAGTTTTCATTTCTATGGTCTCTCCATATCACCTTTGCATATTTTTTATTTGAATTTTCCTTGTGAAAACCAAAGGGTTTAAGTTATTCTCACCAAGATAACTACAACATGCAACAAAGTTCAGGATTAAGCATTTAGCCAGTGAAGTTGATGTTATTTTTGTTTTTGCAGAATAAATCATGTTTATCGGCCTCTTGAATATGATGGGCATTTAATAAAAATTTGTCACATTATTGGAGGGATAATATATTAGTATGCAATTACAGACCTCATTAGTACAATTCATTATCCTTTGACTATACCGAATTTAACTATAGTATTTATCATTTACATCTGTGTCTACAGTAAATAATTAAGAGTGGTGGAGAGGCGGAGCCAACATGGCGGCGTGAGTAGGACAGTGGGAATCTCCTCCCCAAAAACATATATACTTTTGAAAATACAACAAACACAACTAGCCCTAAAAGAGAGACCAGAAGACGCAGGACAGTGGCCAGACTGCAGCTACACCAGCGAGAACCCAGCGCCTCGCGAAGGGGGTAAGATACAAGCCCCGGCCCTGCGGGACGCGAGCGCCCCTCCCCCCAGCTCCAGGCGGGAGAACAATAGGCAGAGCGGGAGGGAGACGGAGCCCAGGACTGCCGAACACCCAGCCCCAGCCATCCGGGCCAGAGCGCAGACACAGTATATGCCCAGGGGGCCCTGGATACTGGGAGAACAGGGGGTAGACCTCAGAGCGGGTGCTGAAGCTGATGCCCCTGTGACAAAGAAAAGCGGGGGCTTTTTTGAAAGTCTTAAAGGGACAGGGACTTAACAGCTTGACGGAAACAACCCAGGTCACAGTACAGCAGCTGGAAATTACAGGGAAAACCGGGTGCACTAACCCCCTGGGCAACAGCTCTGAGACCCCTCACGGAGGCAAACAGTCAAGCAGCCCCCCCATCCATCACCCCACCGGGCGCTGCGAAAGCAGAGAAGCAGCCTGAGACAAATTCCGCCCACAGAAAGGGAAATTTCTCCCTTCCGGCCAGGCAAGACACAAAGACCCACTCTAAACGCAATTACCCAACACAAGCCACTAGGGGTCGCAGTTGCCCCAGTAAAGAAAGGCCAGTAGTAAGTGAAAATTTTGGCCCTCCCAGCTGACAGTCAATAGCACCTGTCAACATGAAAAGGCAAAAAAATATGATTCAGACAAGACTAACCCAGACAGCTTCGGCATCTGCTACATCTTCCCCTGAGAAGGAATCTGGGGAGATAGATTTAGCCAGTCTACCTGAAAAAGAATTCAAAACAAAAGTCATAACCATGCTGATGGACTTGCAGAGAAATATGCAAGAACTAAGGAAGGAGAATTCAGAAATAAAACAAGCTCTGGAAGGACTTCAAAACAGAATGGACGAGATGCAAGAGACCATTAATGGACTAGAAAACAGAGAACAGGAACGCAGTGAAGCTGATGCAGAGAGAGATAAAAGGATCTCCAGGAATGAAAGAATTTTAAGAGAGCTGAGTGATCAATATAAAAGAAATAATTTAAGAATCATAGGCATTCCAGAAGAAGTAGAGAGAGAAAAGGGGATAGAAAATGTCTTTGAAGAAATAATTGCTGAAAATTTCCCCAAACTAGGGGAAGAAATGGCCTCTCAGACCACAGAGGTACACAGAACTCCCATGACAAGGGATCCAAGGAGGGCAACACCAAGACACATAATAATTAAAATGGCAAAGATCAAAGACAAGGACAAAGTATTACAAGCAGCCAGAGAGAAAAAAAAGGTTACCTACAAAGGAAAACCCATCAGGCTATCATCAGACTTCTCAACAGAAACCCTACAGGCCAGAAGAGAATGGCATGATATACTTAATGCAATGAAACAGAAGGGCCTCGAACCAAGACTACTGTATCCAGCACGAATATCATTTAAATATGAAGGAGGGATTAAACAATTCCCAGACAAGCAAAAGTTGAGGGAATTTGCCTCCCACAAACCACCTCTACAGGGCATCCTACAGGGACTGCTCTAGATGGGAGCACTCCTAAAAAGAGCACACAACAAAACACCCAACATATGAAGAAGGGAGGAGGAGGAAAAAGAAGGGAGAGAAATAAAGAATCATCAGATTGTGTTTATAATAGCTCAACAAGCGAGTTAAGTTAGACAGTAAGACAGTAAAGAAGCTAACCCTAAACCTTTGGTAACCACAAACTTAAAGCCTGCAATGGCAATAAATTCATACCTTTCAATAATCACCCTAAATGTAAATGGACTGAATGCACCAATCAAAAGACACAGAGTAATAGAATGGATAAAAAAGCAAGATCCATCCATATGCTGCTTACAAGAGACTCACCTCAAACCCAAAGACGCGCACAGACTTAAAGTCAAGGGATGGAAAAAGATATTTCAAGCAAACAACAGAGAGAAGAAAGCAGGTGTTGCAATTCTGGTATCAGACAAAACAGACTTCAAAATAAAGAAAGTAAAAAAAGACAAAGAAGGACATTACATAATGATAAAGGGCTCAGTCCATCAAGAGGATATAACCATTATAAATATATATGCACCCAATACAGGAGCACCAACATACCTGAAACAAATATTAACAGAACTAAAGGAGGAAATAGAATGCAATGCATTCATTCTAGGAGACTTCAACACACCACTCACTCCAAAGGACAGATCCACCAGACAGAAAATAAGTAAGGACACAGAGGCACTGAACAACACACTAGAACAGATGGACCTAATAGACATCTACAGAACTCTACATCCAAAAGCAACAGGATACACGTTCTTCTCAAGTGCACATGGAACATTCTCCAGAATAGACCACATACTAGGACACAAAAAGAGCCTCAGTAAATTCCAAAAGATTGAAATCCTACCAACCAACTTTTCAGACCACAAAGGCATTAAACTAGAAATAAACTGTTCAAAGAAAGCAAAAAGGCTCACAAACACATGGAGGCTAAACAACACGCTCCTAAATAATCAATGGATCAATGACCAAATCAAAATGGAGATCCAGCAATATATGGAAACAAATGACAACAACAACACTAAGCCCCAACTTCTGTGGGACGCAGCAAAAGCAGTCTTAAGAGGAAAGTATATAGCACTCCAAGCATATTTAAAAAAGGAAGAGCAATCCCAAATGAACGGTCTAATGTCACAACTATCAAAATTGGAAAAAGAAGAACAAATGAGGCCTAAGGTCAGCAGAAGGAGGGACATAATAAAGATCAGAGAAGAAATAAATAAAATTGAGAAGAATAAAACAATAGCAAAAATCAATGAAACCAAGAGCTGGTTCTTCGAGAAAATAAACAAAATAGATAAGCCTCTAGCCAGACTTATTAAGAGGAAAAGAGAGTCAACACAAATCAACAGTATCAGAAATGAGAAAGGAAAAATCACAACAGATCCCGCAGAAATACAAAGAATTATTAGAGACTACTATGAAAACCTATATGCTAACAAGCTGGGAAACCTAGGAGAAATGGACAACTTCCTAGAAAAATACAACCTTCCAAGACTGACCCAAAAAGAAACAGAAAATCTAAACAGACCAATTACCAGCAACGAAATTGAAGCGGTAATCAAAAAACTACCAAAGAACAAAACCCCCGGGCCAGATGGATTTACCTCGGAATTTTATCAGACATACAGGGAAGACATAATACCCATTCTCCTTAAAGTTTTCCAAGAAATAGAAGAGGAGGGGATACTCCCAAACTCATTCTATGAAGCTAACATCACCCTAATACCAAAACCAGGCAAAGACACCACCAAAAAAGAAAACTATAGACCAATATCCCTGATGAACGTAGACGCAAAAATACTCAACAAAATTTTAGCAAACCGAATTCAAAAATACATCAAAACCATCGTACACCATGACCAAGTGGGATTCATCCCAGGGATGCAAGGATGGCACAACATTCGAAAGTCCATCAATATCATCCACCACATCAACAAAAAGAAAGACAAAAACCACATGATCATCTCCATAGATGCTGAAAAAGCATTTGACAAAGTTCAACATCCATTCATGATAAAAACTCTCAGCAAAATGGGAATAGAGGGCAAGTACCTCAACATAATAAAGGCCATCTATGAAAAACCCACAGCCAACATTATATTGAATAGCGAGAAGCTGAAAGCATTTCCGCTGAGATCGGGAACTAGACAGGGATGCCCACTCTCCCCACTGTTATTTAACATTGTACTAGAGGTCCTAGCCACGGCAATCAGACAAAACAAAAAAATACAAGGAATCCAGATTGGCAAAGAAGAAGTCAAACTGTCACTATTTGCAGATGACATGATACTGTACATAAAAAACCCTAAAGACTCCACCCCAGAACTACTAGAACTGATATCGGAATACAGCAAAGTTGCAGGATACAAAATCAACACACAGAAATCTGTGGCTTTCCTATATACCAACAATGAACCAACAGAAAGAGAAATCAGGAAAACAACTCCATTCACAATTGCATCAAAAAAAATAAAATACCTAGGAATAAACCTAACCAAAGAAGTGAAAGACTTATATTCTGAAAACTACAAGTCACTCTTAAAAGAAATTAAAGGGGACACTAACAGATGGAAACGCATCCCATGCTCATGGCTAGGAAGAATTAATATCGTCAAAATGGCCATCCTGCCCAAAGCAATATACAGATTTGATGCAATCCCTATGAAACTACCAGCAACATTCTTCAATGAACTGGATCAAATAATTCAAAAATTCATATGGAACCACCAAAGACCCCGAATAGCCAAAGCAATCCTGAGAAAGAAGAATAAAGTAGGGGGGATCTCACTCCCCAACTTCAAGCTCTATTATAAAGCCATAGTAATCAAGACAATTTGGTACTGGCACAAGAACAGAGCCACAGACCAATGGAACAGACTAGAGAATCCAGACATTAACTCAGACATATATGGTCAATTAATATTTGATAAAGGAGCCATGGACATACAATGGCGAAATGACAGTCTCTTCAACAGATGGTGCTGGCAAAACTGGACAGCTACATGTAGGAGAATGAAACTGGACCATCGTCTAACCCCATATACAAAAGTAAACTCAAAATGGATCAAAGACCTGAATGTAAGTCATGAAACCATTAAACTCTTGGAAGAAAACATAGGCACAAACCTCTTAGACATAAACATGAGTGACCTCTTCTTGAACATATCTCCCCGGGCAAGGAAAACAACAGCAAAAATGAACAAGTGGGACTATATTAAGCTGAAAAGCTTCTGTACAGCAAAAGACACCATCAATAGAACAAAAAGAAACCCTACAGTATGGGAGAATATCTTTGAAAATGACACATCCGATAAAGGCTTGACGTCCAGAATATATAAAGAGCTCACACGCCTCAACAAACAAAAAACAAATAACCCAATTAAAAAATGGGCAAAGGAACTGAACAGACGGTTCTCCAAAAAAGAAATACAGATGGCCAACAGACACATGAAAAGATGCTCCACATCGCTAATTATCAGAGAAATGCAAATTAAAACTACAATGAGGTATCACCTCACACCAGTAAGGATGGCTGCCATCCAAAAGACAAACAACAACAAATGTTGGCGAGGCTGTGGAGAAAGGGGAACCCTCCTACACTGCTGGTGGGAATGTAAACTTGTTCAACCATTGTGGAAAGCAGTATGGAGGTACATCAAAATGCTCAAAACAGACTTACCATTTGACCCAGGAATTGCACTCCTAGGAATTTACCCTAAGAATGCAGCAATCAAGTATGAGAAAGATCAGTGCACCCCTATGTTTATCGCAGCACTATTTACAATAGCCAAGAATTGGAAGCAACCTAAATGTCCATCGATAGATGAATGGATAAAGAAGATGTGGTACATATACACAATGGAATACTACTCAGCCATAAGAAAAGGGCAAATCCAACCATTTGCAGCAACATGGATGGAGCTGGAGGGTATTTTGCTCAGTGAAACAAGCCAAGCAGAGAAAGAGAAATACCAAATGATTTCACTCATCTGTGGAATATAAGAACAAAGGAAAAACTGAAGGAACAAAACAGCAGCAGAATCACAGAACTCAAGAATGGACTAACAGGTACCAAAGGGAAAGGGACTGGGGAGGATGGGTGGGTAGGGAGGGATAAGGGGGGGAGAAGTAGGGGGGTATTAAGATTAGCATCCATAGCGGGGTGGGAGAAAGGGGAGGGCTGTACAACACAGAGAAGACAAGTAGTGATTCTACAACAGGTTGCTACGCTGATGGACAGTGACTGTAAAGGAGTATATAGGGGGGACCTGCTATAGGGGAGAGCCTAGTAAACAAAGTATTCGTAAGTATTCGTCATGTAAGTGTAGATTAATGATTAAAAAAAAAAAAAATGCAGTTCCTATGTGGTGACCTCTAATGAGTTCTACACAATAATATAAAGGACATATAAAAGTGTAGGCAAAGGGTCTGTTTGTGTTTATACAGAGGATCAAAGCCTAATTTGGCTACCCCGAAAATGAACTAAGAAACGATATGAAAGAGAACTTCCAACATCAGCACTCTCGGGAAGACTCATGCCAGAAGATGATCATCAAAAAACCCCAACAAAGATCCACGCACTGCTACAGCTGTAGATGCACTCATCCCACCAGCTCCTGGACTTGCCATGGGAATGAAGGAGATATCTAAGCTGGCCTGTGCATACAGTAAAACAACAAATTTGACTGGATCTATACTGTTAGAACTCAACCAAGAATTAGGAGAAGTGCAAATTGTAGCGCTCCAAAATCTTACAACTACAGACTATTTACTGTTAAAAGAACATATGGGATGTGAACAGTGCCCAGGAATGGGTTGTTTTAATTTGTCTGATTTTTCTCAAACTATTCAAATTCAGTTAGATAATAACCATCATATCATTGATAAGTTTTCACAAATGCCTAGGGTGCCTAACTGGTTTTCTTGGTTTCACTGGAGATGGCTGGTAATTACAGGTATGCTTTGGTTATGTAACTATACTCCTATTATGTTAATGTGTGTGCGCAATTTAAGTAGTAGCTTAAAATATATACATGCTGAAGTTACTCTACAAGAAGATATGTCAAAGAAATAATCAATCTTCCCATGTTTTCTCCCGCCTGCTACTTCTATAGCTTTTCTTCTTCCTTCCTAATTACAACGAATTCTTAAATAGAATTCGTGCCTCATATCAAATTTACCGAGTATCATAACTCCTCCAAGTGGTAAAGATACCTCAAGACAAATGCTGGGCATAGAAGCCACAGGGCATAAATATGCAAAGAAATAAAAAGCTAACCATTTCAAACAATAAGGCTTCTCTCTCACTTACCAACTTAACATTTCCCTGTGTGGCCCCGGAAGATGACTGGTTAGCCAGAGACGGGTAAGATTCCTCAAGGGAGGAACAACCTAAGACAGGCACAGTCGCTGGGGGGTCATCAGGTGAGAAATTGGGGATCAACAGAGGTGAGGCTTAGAACCTCACCCCCCCTGTTCTGAGAGAAATCTTCTGCATATGTGGATGTTTTATTGCCCTTGTCTAGCTTGGATTAACACATAGTCTACAGGCACACACCTGATCATCTACATTTGCTCTCTTACAACACTAAACTATGTTTTCTACCTTTATGTTGTATCTACCTACCACTTCAGCATCTTATTAAAAATAATAAAGAGAGAAATGTGGTATCCACATATAAATCAAGTATAAAAATCAAATGTGTATTCATATTTGAACTGACTGTTTATAGTTCATAATGCATGAGCAAAACCAAAAGTTTCTGTGATGACTGCCCTTGTACTGTTCACCATGTAACTTATTCACTATGTAAGAATTTGTTCTCCATGTAAGAACTTGTTCGTTATGCTTCAGAAGATTGGAGACTGACGAAAATTAGGCTTGGGGTGGATTAATGATTGTGCATTGAGCATTGACTCCCCTATACAGAATTTTATTGTTGTTAACAACCATTTGATCAATAAAAATGAGAGATGCCCTAACAACAACAACCAAGAAAAAGTACACACTTCCAATTGTAAAATAAATAAGCAACCGGGATGTAATGTATAGCATAAGGAATATAGTCAAAATATTGTAACAACTTGGTATGGTGATAGCTGGTACTTAGAATTATCATGTATATAAATGTTGAATCACTGTGTTGTACACCTGAAACTAATGTAATGTAATACTGTGTGTCAACTACCCTTCAATAAAAAATAATTATCTAAAAAAAAAAAAAAAAAAAAAAAAAAAAAAGGAGTGGTAGAAGACAGAACTTCTGAAGTGCAGGTAGGCTGCTCAAGCTATTGGTCAAAAATAAACCCAGTAAACCCACATTTTTGTAGTGGAAGGTTTTTCTTTTTAAAAAAAATATATAAATTATCCAGATAATTACCTCAACATTGTTCTTTGCTTTCTTTGTTAAGATGCAGACTAAATGCAAGCCTGACTCACCACTCCTATTTTGGGTTATCCTTCATGATATTTCTAGACATTAGTCTTCCTAAGTAATTTTCACCTGTTTGTTACTGTTATTTAAGAGTTGGATTGACATGATATTTTTTAAATTGAAATTGAATTTCTACAATTTCTCATGAGTTTTTAGTTTTTCATTGTTTTCTATAGTTTTCAATATTTTTTTAACTAGACTTCACCCAATTTGGCAGACTTCTGACTTCAGAGACCAAGTATGAGATTATATTATAAATACAAGATTATCATGAAAAGTCTCTCCTGATACTTGATTTGGGTCAAAGCTGAGCTGCTCCAAACATATCTCATGATATTGCAGATTTAGATATATTCACATTAAATATTTTCAAGAATTACAAATTTGCTTTAATAAGAACAAATACCTCTGCAAATTAAAATATTTAAATTCTTATGTTCATTTATTCATCAATTAATTATTACCAATAACATGACATCTCTACTAAAATAGTAACATAGGAGAATCCAGACTTTGCCCCACAACAAACACTAAAAATATTTTACCCATAACAAAATCTGAGGGCACTCATCACCAGTAAACTTGTCTTATAACATAAGCTAAAATGAACGGATGCCAATTAGTAACATGAAAACATACAATATACTGCTGAAGGTAAGCATACAGTCAGATTCAGAATATTGTAATATTGTAATAAAATGATGTAATAGTATAGTATACTAATTTAGTATAAATGTTAAATGACAGAAATATTAAATATATCTACAGCTATAATAATTTGTTAAGGGATATACAATAGAGGGATAAATTGTGACATCCAAAACATAAAAGAGGGGATGCAAGGGTAGATATTTTGTATGTGACTGAAGTTAAATTGCTTTCAGTATATAAAATACACTGTTATATCCACATACATTTTATGTGAGCTGCACAGTAGCCACAGATCAAAAATCTACAATAGATTCATGAAATAAAGAGAAGGAAATCAAAGTACATAGAAAGTACAGAAAGTCACCAATTCATAACGAAAGGCATCAAGAAAGAAAAAAAATGAACAAGGGAAGTACAAAACAGGGAGAAACAGTAAGATGAAGGTTTCAAGTCCTTATCAATCTAATATAAAATGGATTGGATCACGGGAAGATGGTGGCATGAGTAGTTCAGAGGAAATCTCCTCCCCATAACATATATATTTATGAAAATACAATAAGTACAATTATTCCTAAAAGTGACACCAGTGGATGCAGTACAACAGCCAGGATACATCTACATCTGCGAGAACTCAGCATCACATGAAGGGGGTAAGATACAAGCCGCGGCCAGGCAGGACCCGAATGCTCCCCCACCCCAAAACCCAGTGGGAAGAAAGGAGTCGAAACGGGGAGGGAGTGAAAGCCCAGGACTGCTAAACAACCAGCTCTAGAAATCCGCACCCGGAACGCAGACACAAGTTGCACAGGGTGCTGGATATTAGAGAAACAGAAAAGCAAAACCTGTGGGCAGGTCCCCGCAACTGGCGACCCTGAGACAAAAGAAAAGTGAGTGCTTTCTGCAAGTCTTAAAGAGACAGAGACCCCAAAGCTGGATGAAGTTGTCCCGGCAACTGGGAATACCGGGGAAACTTAGGCGCCCTAAACGGAGGCAGTACAGCTCTGAAGCCCTTCACAGGACTAGGCAGCCTGCCAGCCATTCCTCCAACTGGCGCAGACCACGACACACGGGCCCAGTAGCAGGAGAGTGGGAGCACGTGCCGGGGGTGGAAGCGCTGGAAGGAACCGAGAGCAGATCCATGTAATGCAGGAGAGACTTGTGTGAGCCCGCAGCAGCACAACCAAACAGCCCGGGCATGGCTCACGCGCACCGGCGGCAGTGAAGCCAGAGCCTGGTAGAAGCCTGCACAGAAAAGCCTCATGCGCACCAGCAGCGGAGCCAGAGGGAGCAGGCACGCTCCCAGGAGCCAACTGGAATCCCAGCCCAATGCACAGCCGCCCAGGCCAGACTCAAAGGCTGCTGCTGCCACAGAGCTGCCTGGCAGGGTCGCTGCTAGCATGGAGGAGCGCACCTGGTGTGCCTGCCACTCCCCGCAAGGCACCCGCCCACAGCAGCTTAGGAGATTAACCCGGTGGCTGCTCCACGAGTGCAGGTAGCTGTCACAGGCAGCGGAGAAGGGCAAGGCATCCAGCAAGCAGGAAAGGACTTTCTTCTCCCAGCTGACACACCTGCAACCTGCCTACAGCCACTGCAATCACGATGAAAAGGCAAAAAAATCTGGTCCAGACTAAGATAGTTACACCTGAAAAAGGATCTGCAGAGGCAGACCTAACCAGTCTCCCTGAAAAATAATTCAAAATAAAAATCATAAACATGCACACAGAGCTGCAGAGAAATATACAAGAGCTAAGGGATGAAGTCCGGAGGGAGACAACAGACGTCTGGAGGGAGATCACAGATATCCGGAGGGAGATTACAGAAGTGAAACAAACTCTGGAAGGATATATAAGCAGAATGGATAAGATGCAAGAGGACATTGATGGAACAGAAACGAGAGAACAGGAACACAGAGAAGCTGATGCAGAGAGAGATAAAAGGATCTTCAGAAATGAAACAATTTTAAGAGAACTGTGTGACCAATCCAAAAGGAACAATATCCACATTATAGGGGTACCAGAGAAAGAAGAGAGAGAGAAAGGGATGGAAAGTGTCTTTGAAGAAATAATTCCTGAGAGCTTGCCCAAACTGGGGGAGGAAATAGTTGCTAAGACTACGGAGGCATACAGAACTCCTGAGAGATGGGATCCAAAGAGGTCAACACCAAGAAACATAATAATTAAAATGGCAAAGATCAAGAACAGGGACAGAGTATTAAAGGCAGCCAGAGAGAGTAAAAAGTTTACCTACAAAGGAAAACCCATCAGGCTATCATCAGACTTCTCAACAGAAACCTTACAGGCCAGAAGAGAATGGCATGATATACTTAATGCAATGAAACAGAAGGGCCTTGAACCAAGGATACTGTATCCAGCATGATAATCATTTAAATATGAAGGAGGGATTAAACAATTCCCAGACAAGCAAAAGTTGAGGGAATTTGCCTCCCACAAGCCACCTCTACAGGGTATCTTAGAGGGACTACTTTAGATGGGAGCACTCCTACAAAGAACACAGAACAAAACACCCAACACATGAAGAATGGAGAAGGACAAAAAAGAAGGGAAAGAAATAATCATCAGACTGTGTTTATAACAGCTCAATAAGTGAGTGAGGTGAGACAGTAAGGTAGTAAACAAGCTAACCTTGAACCTCTGGTAACCACAAAATAAAGCCTGCAATGGTAATAAGCACATATCTTTCAATAACCACCCTAAATGTAAATGAACTGAATGCACCAATCAAAAGACACAGAGTAATAGAATGGATAAAAAACCAAGACCCATCTATATGCTGCTTACAAGAAACTCACCTCAAACCCAAAGACATGCACACATTAAAAGTCAAGGGTTGGAGAAAGATATTTCATGCAAACAACAGAGAGAAAAAAGCAGGTGTTGCAATACTAATATCAGACAGTATAGACTTCAAAATAAATAAAGTAATAAGAGATAAAGAAGGACATTACATAATGATAAAGGGCTCAGTCCAACAAGAGGATATTACCATTATAAACCTGTATGCACCCAATACACGAGCACCAATATATGTGAAACAAATACTAACAGATTTAAAGGAGGAAATAGAATGCAATGCATTCATTTTGGGAGACTTTAACACACCACTCACCCCAAAGGACAGATCCACCAGACAGAAAATAAGTAAGGACACAGAGGCACTGAGCAACACGCTAGAACAGATGGACCTAATAGACATCTATAGAACTCTACATCCAAAAGCAACAGAACACACATTCTTCTCAAGTGCACATGGAACATTCTCCAGAATAGACCACATACTACGCCACAAAAAGAGCCTCAGTAAATTCCAAATGATTGAAATCCTACCAGCCAACTTTTCAGACCACAAAGGTATAAAACTAGAAATAAACTGTACAAAGAAAGCAAAAAGGCTCACAAACACATGGAGGCTTAAAAACATGCTGCTAAATAATCAGTGGATCAATAACCAAATGAAAATGGAGATCCAGCAATATATGGAAACAAATGACAACAATAACACACAGCCCCAACTTCTGTGGGACGCAGCAAAAGCAGTCTTAAGAGGAAAGTATATAGCAATCCAGGCATACATAAAGAAGGAAGAACAATCCCAAATGAATGGTCTAATGTCACAATTATCGAAATTGGAAAAAGAAGAACAAATGAGGCCTAATGTCAGCAGAAGGAAGGACATAACAAAGATCAGAGAAGAAATAAATAAAATTGAGAGAATAAACAATAGCAAAAATCAATGAAACTAAGAGCTGGTTCTTTGAGAAAATAAACAAAACAGATAAGCCTCTAGTCAGACTTATTAAGAGAAAAAGAGAGTCAACACACATCAACAGAATTAGAAAAAAGAAAGGAAAAATCATGACGGACCCCACAGAAATACAAAGAATTATTAGAGAATACTATGAAAACCAATATGCTAACAAGCTGGAAAACTTAGGAGAAATGGACAACTTCCTAGAAAAATACAACCTTACATGATTGACCCAGAAAGAAACAGAAAATCTAAACAGACCAATTACCAGCAATGAAATTGAAGTGCTAATCAAAAAACTACCAAAGAACAAAACCCCTGGGCCAGATGGATTTACCTCAGAATTTTATCAGACATACAGAGAAGACATAACACCCATTCTCCTTAAAGATTTCCAAAAAATAGAAGAGGAGGAAGTACTCCCAAACTTATTCTATGAAGCCAACATCACCCTAATACCAAAACCAGGCAAAAACCTCACCAAAAAAGAAAACTACAGACCAATATCCCTGATGAACGCAGATGCAAAAATACTCAACAAAATATTAGTAAACCGAATTCAAAAATACATCAAGACGATCATACACCATGACCAAGTGGGATCCATCCCAGGGATGCAAGGATGGTACAACATTCGAAAATCCATCAATATCATCCACCACATCAACAAAAAGAAAGACAAAAACCACATGATCATCTCCATAGATGCTGAAAAAGCATTTGACAAAGTTCAACATCCATTCATGATAATAACTCTCAGGAAAATGGGAATAGAGGGCACGTACCTCAACATAATAACGGCCATATATGATAAACCCACAGCTAACATCATACTGAACAGCGAGAGGCTGAAAGCTTTTCCTCTGAGATCAGGAACAAGACAGGGATGCCCACTCTCCCCACCGTTATTCAACGCGGTACTGGAGTTCCTAGCCATGGCAATCAGACAAAACAATGAAATACAAGAAATCCAGATTGGTAAAGAAGAAGTCAAACTGTCACTATTTGCAGATGACATGATATTGTACATAAAAAACCCTAAAGACTCCACTGCAAAACTACTAGAACTAATATCGGAATTCAGCAAAGTTGCAGGATACAAAATTAACACACAGAAATCTGTAGCTTTCCTATACACTAACAATGAACTAATAGAAAGAGAAATCAGGAAAATAATTCCATTCATAATAGCATCAAAAAGAATAAAATACCTAGGAATAAACCTAACCAAGAAGTGAAAGACCTATACCCTGAAAACTACAAGACACTCTTAAGAGAAATTAAAGAGGTCACTAACAAATGGAAACTGATCCCATGCTCCTGGCTAGGAAGAATTAATAATGTCAAAATGGCCATCCTGCCCAAAGCAATATACAGATTCGATGCAATCCCTATCAAATTACCAACAGCATTCTTCAATGAACTGGAACAAATAGTTCAAAAATTCATATGGAACCATCAAAGACCCCGAATAGCCAATGCAATCCTGAGAAGGAAGAATAAAGTGGGGGGGATCTTGCTCCCCAACTTCAAGCTCTACTACAAAGCCACAGTAATCAAGACAATTTGGTACTGGCACAAGAACAGAGCCACAGACCAGTGGAACAGAATAGAGACTCCAGACATTAACCCAAACATATATGGCCAATTAATATTTGATTAAGGAGTCATGGACATACAGTGGGGAAATGATAGTCTCTTCAACAGATGGTGCTGGCAAAACTGGACAGCTACATGTAAGAGAATGAAACTGGATCACTATCTAACCCCATACACAAAAGTAAACTCCAAATGGATCAAAGACCTGAATGTAAGTAATGAAACCATAGAACTCTTAGAAAAAAACATAGGCAAAAATCTCATGGACATAAGCATGAGTGACTTCTTCATGAACATATCTCCCTGGGCAAGGGAAACAAAGGCAAAAATGAACAAGTGGGACTATATCAAGCTAAAAAGCTTCTGTACAGCAAAGGACAACATCAATAGAACAAAAAGGTATCCTACAGTATTGGGAGAATATATTCATAAATGACAGATCTGATAAAGGATTGACATCCAAAATATATAAAGAGCTCACATGCCTCAACAAACAAAAAGCAAATAACCCAATTAAAAAATGGGCAGAGGAACTGAATAGATAGTTCCCTAAAGAAGAAATCCAGATGACCAATAGGCACATGAAAAGATGCTCCACATCGCTAATCATCAGAGAAATGCAAATTAAAACCACAATGAGATATCACCTCACACCAGTAAGGATCACCATCATCGAAAAGACAAACAACAACAAATGTTGGTGAGGTTGTGGAGAAAGGGGAACCCTCCTACACTGCTGGTGGGAATGTAAACTAGTTCAACCATTGTGGAAAGCAGTATGGAGTTTCCTCAGAATGCTCAAAATAGAAATACCATTTGACCCAGGAATTCCACTTCTAGGAATTTACCCTAAGAATGCAGCACTCCAGTTTGAAAAAGACATATGCACCCCTATGTTTATCACTACACTGTTTACAATAGCCAAGATATGGAAGCAACCTAAATGTCCATCTGTAGATGAATGGATAAAGAAGATGTGGTACATATACACAATGGAATATTACGCAGCCGTAAGAAAAAAAACAGATCCTACCATTCACAACAACATGGATGGAGCTAGAGGGTATTATGCTCAGTGAAATAAGCCAAGCGGAGAAGGACAAGTACCAAATGATTTCACTCATATATGGAGTATAAGAGCAAAGGAAAACTGAAGGAACAAAACAGCAGCAAAATCACAGAACCGAAGAATGGACTAATAGTTAGCAAAGGGAAAGGGACTGGGGAGGATGGGTGGGAAGGGAGGGATAAGGTGGGGAAAAAGAAAGAGGGCATTACGATTAGCATGTATAGTGCATGGAGGGCACGGGGAGGGCTGTACAACACAGAGAAGACAAGTAGTGATTCTACAGCATCTTACTACGCTGATGGACAGTGACTGTGAAGGGGTATGTGGGGCGACTTGGTGAAGGGGGGAACCTAGCAAACATAATGTTCTTTCTGTAATTGTAGATTAATGATACCAAAATAAAAAATAATAATAATAAAATAAAATAAATAAATAAAATGGATTGAATTCTCCAATCAAAAAACAGAATAGCTAAATAGATTTATAAAAACAAAAACCAATTATATACTGCCTACAGCAGATTCACTTCAGTTTTAAGGATATATGTTGGCTCAACATGAGAATGGAAAAAATATACAGCATGAAAGAGGAAACCAGAATAGGGCAGCAGAAGCTATACTTATATTAGACAAAATAGCCCTGAAGCCAACAAATAAAAGCAGTAGACAAAGACAGTCATTATATAATGATCAGGAGGGCAATTCACCAAGAAGATACAACAATCATAACTGTATATGCACCCAATACTGGAACATCTATGTATGTTAAGCAAATACTAATAGATCTGAAAGGAGTAATAGACAATACAGTAATAGTAGGGTACTTCATTACCCTAATTTTTTCAATGGATACAGCATCTAGACAGAAAATCAACATGATTACATTAGACCTGAACCATACTTAGACCAAATGGCCTTAACAAACAAGTGTAGAACATTCTATCCAAAAGCAGCAGAGTACACATTCTTTCACATGCACACAAAACATTTTCCTGAATAGATCATATGCCAGGTCACTTTGCTAAGTGAATTGAAATCACATAACTTTTCTTACCACTGTGGTATGAAACTGGAAATCAATAACAGGGTGAAAGCTAGAAAATTCACAAGTATGTGGAAATTAAACACACTCTTGACAACCAATAAGTCAAGGCATAAAAAGGGAAATCAAAAACTACATTGCAAAAACACCGGGAACACAATATATCAAAGTCTATGGGATGTAACAAAAGCATTTCTAAGAGGGAAGCTTATAATAATATCTACATTAAGAAGAAAGATTTCAAACAACCAACTTTAAATCTCCAGTAACTAGAAAAGACAAACTAAACCCATGGTTAGTTGAAAGCAATAGCAATGACCAGAGCAGAAATAAATCAAAGAGGTGACAGAAAAACAGAAAAGATCAATGAAACTAAGAGCTGGTATTTTCAAAAGATAAATAAAATTAACAAACCTTTAGCTGCACTAACATCAGAAATAAAAGAGGAGTCATTACAACTGATACCACAGAAATACAAAGGATCATAAGAGACTGCTGTGAATTATTATCTGCCAGCAAATTGGATTATTTAGAAAAAAATTGTAAATTCCTAGAAGCATTTACCCTACCAAGACTGAACAATGAATAAAGACTCTGAAAGGCTCATGATGAGTAAAGAGATTTGAATCAGTAATCAAAAACCTCCCAATACAGTAAGTTACACGAACAGATGGTTTCACTGGTGAATTCCACAAAAGCTTTAAAGAAGAATTAATGCCAACCAACTCTTCTGAAACTATTCCAAAAAAATTGAAGAGGAAAGAGTATATCCAAACTCAATTTATGAAGCCAGCATTACTCTGTTACCAAAGCTAAATAAGAACACAAAAAGAAAAAACTGCAGACCAATATTCCTAATGAACATAGATGTGAAAATGTCAACAAATTCTGAGATACCAAATTCAAGAGCATATTAAAAGGATACTATGCGATGATCATGTGGGATATAACCTTGGGATGCAAGGATGGTTCAACCAATTAAATCAATTAAAGTGATAAACCACATTAGTGGAAGGAAAGATAAAAATCATATGTTGATATAAAAAAATTAAAAAGCTGTTGATAGAGCAGGACATCCTTTAATAATAAAAATGCTCAATACATTGGGTATAAAGGAATACCCCAACACAATAAAGGCAATATAGGGCAAAACCCACAGCCAACATCATATTCAACATTGAAAAGTTAAAAGATTTTCCTGTAAGATCTTGAACAAGACATGGTTACCCATTCTCACTATGCCTATTTCACATAATGCTAGAAGTCCTAACTAGAGCAAACAGGCCAGAAAAAGAAATTAAGGGCATCCAAATAGGAAAGGAAGATAGAATGTCTTTGCAGATGACATGATCTTATACATAGAAAAAACTAAAGACTACACTGAAAACTTGCTAGAATAATTTAATAGATTCAGTAAAGTTTCAGGACACAAAAATAAAATAGACCTAAATATAAGACCTGAAGCCATTAAACTCCTAAAGGAAACAAAGGCAGTAAACTCTTACCATTATTTTTCGGGAACTGTTTTCTCAGGTAAGGGAAACAAAAGCAGAAGTGAACATTAAGGACTACAGACTAAAAACTTTTGTACAATGAAGGTAACCACCAACAAAGCAAAACAGCAACCTACTGAATGGGAGAAGATATTTGCAAATGATATATCTGATAAAGGGATAATCTCCAAGGTAAATAAAGAACTCCTAGAACTCAACAACAAAAAAAGCAAACAATCCAATTAAAAAATGGGCAGAAAACCTAAACAGACTTTCTTTAAAAAGTAAATAAGATAAAAAAGAAAAATAAAGATAAATAAAAAGAAATGAGAAATAAGAAAAATAAGATTAATAGAAAGGAAAAACTAAAGAAGATATACAGATGGCTAACAGCCACATGGAAAGATACTCAACATCACAAATCATGATAGAAACACAAATCAAAACCATCATGAGATATCACCTCACTCTATTCAGAATGGCAGCATCAAGAAGATAAAAATATAACAAATATTGGAGAGGAAGTGAAGAAAAAAGAACCCTTGATAATTTAAATCGGTATAGACACCATGAAAAACTGTATGGGGGTTCCTCAAAAAATTAAAAATGCACATACCATATGACCCAGTAATTCCATTTCTGGGAATTTACCTAAAGAAAATAAAAACACTAATTCAAGAAGATATGCTTATTGAAGCATTATTTACAATATCCAAGATAAAGAAGCAACCTAAATGTCCATCAATAGATGAATGAATAAAGAAAATATAATACCTATATACAGGGAATATTACTCATCCGTAATAAGGATATTTTGCCATTTGTGATAACACGGATGGATATAGTATTATGCTAAATGAAATAAGAGAAAGACAAATACAGTATGATTTCATGTTTATGTGAAATCTAAAAAATAAAACATACAAACAACAAATAGAAACAGACTCTAAAAACAGAACAAACTAAGAATTAATATTGTTAAAATGGCCAAACTGTCTAAAGCAATCTACAGATTCAATGCAATTCCTATCAAAATATCAACAGTATTCCTCAATGAACTGGAGCAAATAGTTCTAAAATTCATATGGAACCACAAAAGACCCCAAATAGCCAAAGCAATCCTGAGAGGGAAGAATAAAGCTTGGGGGATTATGCTTTCCAACTTCAAGCTCTACTACAAAGCCACAGTAATCAAGACAATTTGGTACTAGCACAAGAACAGAACAATAGACCAATGGAAAAGACGAGAAAACCTAGTTATAAACCCAACCATGTATGGTCAATTAATATACAATAAAGGAGATATGGACATAAAATGGGGAAATGACAGCCTCTTCAATAACTGGTGTTGGCAAAACTGGACAGCTACATGCACGAGAATGAATGTGGATTATGGTTTAACCCCATACACAAAAGTAAACTCAAAATGGATCAAAGACCTAAATGTAAGTCATGAAACCATAAAACTCTTTGAAGACAACATAGGCAAAAATCTCCTAAATATAAACATGATCAACTTCTTCCTGAACACATTTCCCCAAGCAAGGGAAACAAAAGCAAAAATGAATACATAGGACTACTACATCAAACTAAAAAGCTTCTGTATGGCAAAGGATACCATCAACAGAACAAAAAGGCATCATACGGTATGGGAGAATATATCTGTAAACAACACATCCAAAATATATAAAGAACTCACACGTCTCAACACCCAAAAAGCAAATAACCCAATTAGAAAATGGGCAGAGGATATGAAGAGACAATTTTTGCAAGGAAGAAATTCAGATGGCCAACAGACACATGAAAAGATGCTCCACATCACTAATCATCAGGGAAATGAAAATTAAATCCACAATGAGATATCGCCTCACAGAAGTTAGGATGGCCAGCATCAAAAATACTAAAAACAACAAATGCTCGTGAGGATGCAGAGAAAGGGGAACCCTCTGACACTACTGGTAGGAATGTAAGCTAGTTCAACCATTGTGCAGAGCAATATGGAGGTTCCTCAAAAAACTAAAAATAGAAATACCATTTGACCCAGGAATCCCATTCCTAGGAATTTACTCAAAGAATACAAGTTCTCAGATTCAAAAAGACATATGCACCACTATGTTTATTGCAGCACTATTTACAATAGCCAAGATATGGAAGCAACCCAAGTGTCCATCTGTAGATGAATGGATAAAGAAGATGTGGTACATATACACAATGGAATACTATTCAGCCATAAGAAAGAAACAAATCTCACCATTTGCAACAACATGGATGGAGCTGGAGGATATTATACTCAGTGAAATAAGTCAGGTGGAGAAAGACAAGTGCCAAATGATTTCCCTCATTTGTGGAGTATAACAACCAAGCAAACTGAAGGAACAAAATAGCAGTGGACTCACAGTCTGCAAGAAGGGACTAGTGGTTACCAAAGGGGAGGGGTGGGGGAGGACGGGTGGAGAGGGTGGGAGAAGGGGATTGAGGGGTATTATGTTTAGTACACATGGTGTTTGGGGTCATGGGGAAGACAGTGTAGCCAAACAGTGAATCTGTGGCATCTTACTACACTGATGGACAATGACTGCAATGGGGTATGGGTGGGGACTTGATAATATGGGTGAATGTAGTAATCACATTGTTTTTCATGTGAAACATTCATAAGAGTGTATATCACTCTTAAAAATTAAAAAAAGAAACAGAACAAAGTGGTGGTTACTTCTCATAGGAGAGAGGTTGTTGGGGAATGGGCAAAATAGGTAAAGGGGATTAAGAGATACAAACTTGCAGTTATAAAATAAATCAATCCAGGATGAAAAGTACTGCATAAGGAATATAGTCCATAATATTAAATAACTTTGTATGATGACAGAAAGTATACTTATCATGGTGAGAATATTGTAATGTATATAATTGAAGCACTATGTTTACAACTAATTTGTATGTCTACTATACTTCATTAAAATAAAAAACAAAACAACCAAATCATTCACGTTCTTATACACTAACAACAAACATCTGAAAAAGAAATAAAAGTATTCCATTCATGTCAGGAACGAAAACAAAGTATTTAGGAATAAATGTAACTAAGGAGCTGAAACATTTATACAATGAAAACTACAAGACTCTGATCAAAGGAGCTGAAGAAGAAGATACAAATGGAAAATGGAAAGATATGCACTCATGGATGAGATATTAATATTTTTTAAATGTCCACACTACCCAAAGCCATCTATAGACCCAATGCAATTGTTTCAAAATTCCAAGGCACTTTTCACAGAATATTAAAAATCCCTAAAATTTGGGTGGAAACACAAAAAACCCAAATACCCAAAGCAGTCCTGAGAAAAGAGCAAAGCCGGAAGCATCTTTCAAACTATACTACAAAGCTATAATAATTTACACAGTAGTGGCATAAAAACATAAACATATACCAACTGAGAGCCCACAATTAAACCCTGACATATATGTCCAACTAACATTTGGTAACTCAACAGGGAAATTGGATAGCCACATACAGAATATTGGCTGGGAAAATTGGATAGCCACATACAGAAGAATGAAATTGGACCCTTATCTTACACTTTAAACAAAAATAAATTAAAAATGGATTAAAGACTCAAACATAAGAACTGAAATTCTAAAAATCCTAGAATAAAATACCCTTGACTTTGGTTTTGGTAACAATTATATGGATATAACATCAAAAGCAAAAATAAGTAAGTGGGCTACATCAAACTAAAAAGGTTCTGCACAGCAAAAGAAACCATTGAAAAAATGTAAAGTCAACCTTTGGAATGGGAGAAAACATCTGCAAATCATGTAACTGAAAATGGATTAATATCCAAAATACATAAAGAACTTTATAACTCCATTGCAGAAAAAATAATCTGATTAACATGTCCAGAGGAACTAAACAGACACTTTTCTAAAGAAAATATACAAATGCCCAGCAGACATATGAAAATGTATTCAACATAATTAATCATCAGAGAAATGCAAATCAAAACCACAGTGAAATACCACCTCATACCTGTTAGAATGTTTATCATGAAAAAGAAAAGGATAAGTGTTGGTGAGGATATGGAGTAAAAGGAACCCTTGAGCACTGTTGGTGGGAATGTAAATTGGTATAGCCACTATGGAAAACACTATCGAGGTTCCTCAAAAAATTAAAAACAGAACTAACATTTGGTAACTCAACAGGGAAATTGGATAGCCACATACAGAATATTGGCTGGGAAAATTGGATAGCCACATACAGAAGAATGAAATTGGACCCTTATCCACATACTTCTGTGTATATACCCAAAGTTAATGGAATCATTATCTTGGTAGATATCTACTGTATTCATTGCAGTAATATTCAATAGGCAAGGTATGGATATGACCTAAGACGCCATTGAAATACTTTTTATCCTTATAAAAGAAGGAAATCCTGTTATTTGCAATAACGTGAATGAATCTGGAGGGCATTATGTTAAGTGAAGTAAACCAGACAGAGAAAGACAAAGTGCTTGATATCACTTTTGCAGAATCTAAAAAATCAAACTTGCAGAAACAGAGAATAGAGTGGTATCTACTAGGGGCTGGGTGGTAGGAGAAAGGGGAGATATTGGTCAAACTTCATATTATAAGATGAATAAGTTCTGGAGATGTAATGTACAGCATGGTTACTATAGGTAATAATACTCAATTATACTTAAAAGTTGCTAGGAGAGATCTTACATGTTCTCACCAAAAAAAAAAAAAAGTAGTTAAGTGTTAGCTAATGCTATTGTGCTAATCATTTTGCCATATAGAAGTATCAAACACATACTTCTTAAACTTATACAATGTTTTATGTCATTTACATCTCAATAAAGCTAAAAAAGAAGAGAAAAAAATATATATATAGCATGCCCTCTTTGATATGCACTGAATTTCTAATGAAAAAAGAGTTCTTTCCTTCAAGGATCCCAAGTTATATTTGTGCCAACAGAGTAGTAAACAATTTTAAATAACTAACTGAAGTGTGGGCTGTGTATTACAAGTCATTCAGGGATCGTAGACTTCATTGTTAGCTTGCACATTACTTTTATGTGATTTGGGTACAAACTAGTAGAGGATGATTCCACTCAGGACTTTATACCTGTAAACTTCGTAACTATCTTAAATAGACTTAGGGTTAAATCATCAAAATACCATTAAATTACCCTTTTTGACTCCAAATAGCTAATGCAGAAGTAGGGAAACAAGAATATATATCCTCTTGCAGAGAAACCTAATGTATTAATTTCTCTATTGTCTGCATTAATGTAGCAACAGTAATAATGCTTTTAGTTAATGGGTAGTTATTGCTGTGAAATAAGAAAGTCAGAAGACATGACTAAAGCAAGCCAATTTAGAATCTTCACCATGCGCAAGGTAAATTTTACCTTATTTTAAATTAAATTAAAATAGATTATGGGCCTTTTTGCTATGATGTCTGTGCTTGGACAGTCAACAGCCTGTTCAAGTCTCTAAATTATGAATGTCTGACCCATTTTACCAGGCAGGCTAGCAAGGAAGGGGAAATAAATTTGGAAAGGTTTTCTAGTCAGGTTACATTTGAAAGTCATGTGTCTTAAGCAAGTTTGGGGGAATCTCACATAGCTGGAATATGATTATCTGGAAAATAACATACATAAGGTGACTAATAACTAATTAGTTAACTAACTGCAGAAAATCCTTCTCAAGTATAATAGTCACCAGTATTAGAAATATATTTTCTTATTACCTGAATAACTCTGTTAACTCTTGAGAAGCATCATTCACATCATTAAGTCTCGCTATAAAGAAAGACAGCTGAAGACAGTTTAATAGACAAGAGTGAATAAGCAACAGCTCCAGATTATTCCCTAGAGGATGCCTAACATACCTTAAATTCCCTATAGCAATTTGCTTTAGCATGACTTTACTTTTCTTTGAAGTGAAGGAATATTTTTAATGTATATAAATTTATAATCAGTCAAATGTCATATAATGTCCATATATTTCTATATATTAACTATTCTGTATTATAGTAAACCCTGTAACATTTTTCATAAATTTCACAATTCATTTGATCACAATTTTATTTTTTAGTTGATATTTACAGGTCGATTTTATTTAAAAATTACATCTGGAGATAATCCTGAATATTATTTTCTGAAGAACTCATAATTTTCTGATGGGTGCTAGAAATCAGGCAGTACATCTCTTAATATACTTCTCATAAAGTTTTACTGCATTTGCTGCCTTAACCTATTCAAAAGTAATAATCTATATTTATGTAACCACGTAAAATTAGAAAAATAAAGGAAAGTATAAAGACATACATAACTAGTGGGAAAGGGAAAGGAGAAGGGGGGGCAGAGAAACTGAGAGAGGAGAAATGGGGAAAAAGCAAGACAGACAGAAAATCCTAATTAGTTCCACTTCTCTGAAAATCCTGAACTCCTAATACTTCTAGTAATACCAATTTGATGCATAATTTTTTCCTCTTGGGAGAACACTGATAGCATCCTGTAGCAGAAAAGTGTTTAAAATTTGAAAGTATTAGAAGTATTTAATATTTTTAAAGTATTTAAAAATACAATTTTGAAAAAAAATTTAAGCAAAATTCAATACATTGCTAAAGATATGAATTTTTTAAAGCAAGTTAAAATTTGTTTTTGCTGACAAAGATTTCTAGGAAGTTTGAAAATTATAAATTTTAGCCCTCTGTGATCTATTTACATGTCCATAGTGTATAGAAAATAAATTGAGCTGTAATTATTAAATATCATATAGAGGTCTTTTTAAAAATTGATACTGGGATTTGGAATAGCAATATTTTATAAATAATGTTAATAATGATTTTCTTTATCCACTTAAGGGTAGGTGAAGTTTCAGAATTAAGACAAAATCAATCAATAAAAAAAACTAAATAGAAATGAACTAACAAAGGTAGATTAGGCATTGATGACCTTGACTATAATCTTTTCATTTTCCAAGAGAGGCAATGGACATGCAGCAAAAACATATCTCAGATTTATGTGAGTCTTTATTTATATTTTTAACTTAAGCATTCTGTACAAACTCTAGAAAGAAATAAAACTAAAAACTGAGGTTCTAGTGTAAACAGAGTACAAATTACACTCATTATTGACTCTGACACTGTTAATGATTTCATATAAAAATTTGCCTATAAAGAGCTTGAGCTTTAATATTTTTATTCTACAATTCTGAATCATGCAGGAAGAATTTACAAAACATGAAACATAAGGGAAAGAAATAGTATTATTAAAAAGATGTACAACTATCAATCTAAAAAATCTAAAATGACTGATTAAAATTAGTTAATGAATGAAACAATGAACTAAAATTGCCTGGATAAAATATGTACAAAGTAAAACTTAAAAAACACTTATTCAGACCACAGCTCCAAAATTCATAAGTTAACTAGAAATATCAATAAATATGTTGAATCTACATGGAGATAAATATAAAGTCACTAGACAATTAGAAAAACAAATTGAGCTTTAAAAACATTACAATGATCACATGTTGCCAAACATATGCCATTGAAATGACATCCAAGGATAGGCAAAAGTAAGGGATGGTGATATAAAATCAGGAATGGGTTACTTCCTGGTGAGGTTGGGATTGGCTCTGAATTGACTGGAAGTGAATCAGAGGGTATTTCTGGGTAATGGATATGTTCAATATTTTGATTGGGAGGGTGGTCCCAAGCATTCATTGTCATAACACATCAAGCTGAATACTTGTAAGTATTGTGCATTTTATCATACCTAAATTATTTCTCCATTTAAAAATAAAGGTAATAAGTAAAAAGTTACCAGAAGATATCATTCACAACAACATTTGGAATAGATGAAGACTATTATAAATGGCATACCAAGTGACAAGTAGCAGTGGGAACCATGTGCCCCACCAAAGAGTGTCATTCTGCCACTGTTATTGTTTAGAATTATTGGTGTATAGTGATTTTTTTTAAAAGGCAACTGACAGTTAATTCTATTGTTGTTATATCTATACACAATGCCTCCTCTTATTTCCTATGCCTGGGTTAAAGCATAGTTCAGATTGGAACTTGCCAACATTTTTGTGCATACCACCCAAGCTCAAGTGAAAATGGTTGCAAAACTTTTTAGAAAACAATTAGAGATCCTGAAGAAATGATACATGAGAAAATATCAGAAAATAACAATAAGAAGTAGAGTAACAGACCCAGAAGAGATATTCCAAAAAAAACACACAAATAGAATCTATGAAACTCAAACTGATGTTCATTAAGGCCTATGACGTTCTACCACTGCTTCAGTGGCAGAATTACTGCCAATCTGAGGTAGTAATTAAGTCAAGTAAACAAGGAGATAGAAATGCTTGGAACACCAACTACTATAAACACCAGGTACATTCCAAGAAGATGGACTGATCAAACATTTTTAGAAAAGGTACCTTTATACCAAAACCTGTTTTAAAGCCAGTAGAATTTGGTGAAATTATGTCATCCCTACCAAAGTCATGTCAACGTTAATTATAGTTCTCAGTAGTGGTCTTATATTCTGACTGCTTTAAGTGGTGTAAGTGCTTTAAGAAATAACATACGTTGCAGTACAGACCTGGTCCAGCTACTTTGATTTCTGGATTTCCTTTCTTCTCATATGTACTTAATAACTCCCTTTCATCTTTGGTTCCTGATTGTATTCTCTTTTCCTTGCAACTTGAAAGGGCTTAAGAAAAATCTAATTACTAGATTTCAGTTGGTTGAGACTGGCATAGGAGTGAAAGAGAATGGGAAAATTCAGGAATACCCTTTTCTTTTTGTCCCAGGTTTACATCCCTTTCCCCAAATCTGAGAAAATACCGACCAGGCCAGAGAACTTCTCCACAAGCCTCTCCTCTTTCAGGGTCTTTCTTCTTCTAGGAGCTACTCTTGCTCACTTATGTATTACGATACAGTAATATTCAGCAATAAAAAGAAATGAGGTACCAAGCCATTAAAGATATGGAGAAACCTTAGATGTATATTGATAAGTGAAAGAAGCAAGTCTGAATAGCCCATATGACTCTAGCTATATGATCCTGGGAAAGAAAAGCTATAGAAACAGTAAAATAATCAATGGTTGCCAGGGTTTGGAGCACAGGGGAATTTTAGTACAGTGAAACTACTAAATATAATAATATAGTTGTGGATACATGATATACATTTGTCAAATTCATAGAAATATAAAACATCAAGAATAAACCCCAGTAAAAACTGGACTTTAGTTAATAATGATGTATCAATATTGATTCAACTTTAGTAAATGCCATTGAAAGATGATAATAATGAGGGAGACTTGATGGATGGAGGTGGGGTAGAGGGGGAGGATTTCTATACTTTCTGCTCAGTTTTTCTGTAAATCTAATACGGCTTCAAGAAATAGTCTATTAATTAAAAGAATATAAAAGCAAATTTTAAAACACAACCCTCATGTTTATATTGAGAAAAAAATGTATGTTTTTGTATATGAGATCTACAAGAGCTGTCAGCAAATGTATTTTCTTTGGGTTGTAAGCTTTAGTATTAATTTATATGTATTTATAGTTCCTAATATTTTATATTGTAAATACTAATTTTATAATTAAAAATAAAAGGTGAGGAAGTTACATGTAGCTAAAATAATTTGTGTCTTCATGCATATTTAAATATCAAATATTCTAAAACAAAAGGAAATTCTATGCTTATTCATTTAAAAAATAATTTCCTGTGACACAGTTTTGTGTTAGTCACTGTGCCAGTATGAGAAATGTAAACATTAGTAAGAGTTCACAATGTCCATATAGAATAAGACCTATTCATTCACTTTAACACAATGCCCTAGAAGACTGTTGGGGACATGGCTGAGATGCTGGGAAAGACTGATGAAACAGGATTACGTCATTCTAGATATTGCCAAAAAGGAATCTTTTGACATGTGAATTTGTGAGTGATTCAGAATATTCTGGGCAAAGGACCTACAAAGGCCATGGAGAATACAAGTAGGTACTCTTTACAGGAATGATAATAAGTTAAATGTGCTGATACTGTCACTGTAATCCTGACCAAATATATTGTTGAAATAATAAACAAGGAGACCATTAGAATAAGGTAGGTCTAATGCCTTTGCAGCCTAATAAGCAAACCAAAACCTAAAAGCCAGAATCAATGCAGTCAAATCCAAGAAAATAAAACTTAAGAACAACCAATAACAAACAAACAACTGGACTTTCCTAAATAAGGCAATTGCTTAAGTTATAGACAAATAATTTCCTTGTTTTGCTTCCCAGTCTTCTCTAGAAAAACCTCTCCCCTAGCTCCTCTTGTTAGAGAGCACCTAATAAACTCTTGAAATTTTTTATGTGCCTCAGTTTATCTTTTAACTGTTTATTAAATAGGTGTCCTGTGAATCAAAAAATGATATGATAGCAGGAATGTTGGAGGTTGAAAGCCCAGTATTTTCAAACTAGTCCAGGTACGCATTATTGAGAACCTGTACTGGATTAGGTGACATGCTTGCCACATCGCGATTTCTGAGAGCTTTACTTAACTCTCTTCTGATGAGATAACTTTTAGATACAAAGTACAAGCATATGATGTGTAATAAAATCTCAGAGTATTTGTGATTTTCTCAAATGTAAAACTAAGGATACACTGTCTACACTAAGGGCAACAAAGAAAAGAGTTAAGAGAGAGGAAGACGGAGGAAGTGAAAGAGAAAAGAAGACAAGAGAAGGATGGACAGATGGAAGGAAGGTCAGAAGGGAGGGAGGGTGGAAAGAAGGAGAGAAGGAAGGTAGGAAGGAGTAAATTGATTAAAATCAACATGATAGAGGTGTATTAATATGTAATCATAGAAAGTGTATCCCCTAGTGCACACACACACACAAAAATGTAGGACCACAGGTGTTTGTACTTCATATCAAAGCATAGTCTAAATATCTAGGCCAATTAAAACTCTTAGCAAGTGGTAGATGCTATCTACCTTTATATATCCTCATTCTCCATGCCTCTCCCTTGTTCTCCTCCAAAAGCACTGGTCATCTAGTCATCTTGGAGCAGGTACTGAATAGTAACTCAAAAATCCTTTCCTTCTTCTCCTTTGTCTCCCCTTCCACATATGCACAATGATGTTCCAACCAAGAGAAACAGGAGGAAAAGGTAGGTGTGGAAGAAATGGAGTCATAGTAGAGATAAAAGGAAGCCTTTGATAAATCGGCATATTTAGGCAGGGGGATGGAAAAACATTGTTAATACAATATATATCACCAAATGTAGTTTAGTGTTGGATGTATAATGAACACGGAAATGTACTCAACCTTTAAGTACTCTCAGAAGTGCCTTCAAGCACTTGGGCAAACCCATATTTTATGCAAGTCACAGCTGTCTATTTAAAAAGCAGCATGATCTTAATTTTTACAAATATTAAAGCAAAACTCAGACTGAATTAATCACATTGTCTCTGCTGAAAAAGAGGGAGGAATATTGATAATACCTTCCTAGTTTAATTATTTTAGATACAAATGATATGTAGAGTTCTTGATATTCCATGGTTTTTCAGACAAGGGGTAGCCAAAAGTAGAATGCATTTAAAGGTAAAAATAAATTTAAAAGAGCTGAATAGCTTGCTTATTTCTCTAAAGAGAATTCGGCTGTGTTTAGTGAGTAAACATGGATGCTTTTTGCAGGTAACTGCTGCTTTCTAAATTTACAAGGTCTCCCGAGGGCCTTTAAAGTGAGAACAAAGAAATCCCGTTTAAAATCTACAAAAGTTTAAAAAGGAATATCTGACAAAATATACAGCAAACAAATGTACATGTGTATCTAGTTCTATGTATGCCAAAAAAAAAGCAATACGTTATTTAATGTAAAAGCTGTAAAGGTTCTCATTAGTGTGATGAATCTAATTCAGTGATTCATACATTCATCCAGCTATATATCCATTCATCATCCACCTATCCAACCATCCTTTCAACATTTATTAAATGCCCATTATTTCCAGGTTCTACAGAAATGTGAATGCCAGAGACAGAACTGGTTAAATTATTCCAGCAGATATTATAGCACCATTTTGAAATGCAGTATTTTCCTCAATAAGTGATTATATTTTATCAGCAAAATGCCTATAAAATCTATGCCCTTCTTTCCATTTCTACTACCAGTACTCTAGACCAAAGTGCCAACAACTTTCTCCTACAATAGCCTATAAAGTTTATAAAGGTAGCAACTTTTATTTACTTAGTTATTTTGGCATAACCAGAGCCTGGGATAGTCTTATATTTTAGATAATTAGTCTTTATGGGTTGAATGAATGGAATATGTAAGAGAAATATTATTTTCAATTCAAGATGCTAAAAATGTATACCACCAGAAAGTTAGTGACAGAGTGAGGATTAAGAACCCAGGATTATGGACTAAGAGGATAGTATGAAAGGGAAGAAAGACATAAAGGATCAAATGTGGATCACAGGAGATGTGGAAGACTAGAAGAAAAAATGTATGGACACAAAATTAAAAGCTCAGTTTCAGGTAAGATATTTAAGGGAAGATGTCAAATAGGATCTTGATATACAAGTGAGGGTGATAAGAAAGATCTCATATATGTGTGTGTGTGTGTGTGTGTGTGTGTGTGTGTGTCACAGACATCCATACTAATGTTATTTGGCATCAAAACACAAGAACGAGCTCACCTAAGGAAAAACTACACAGAAACAAAGAAGTGATCCTAAACCCAAAATAACTGCATCATTATAGCATAGAGAGGTCAGAGAAAGATGGAGGAGTTGCAATGATTAAGCAAAGTGTGCAGAGAAATGAGAAAAATCTATTAAGATGAAGTGATGGGAGGAGTATTTAGATCACTGAATAGTCAGTTATGTTACATATTGGTGAATGTCATTCAGGCAAGACCAAATGTCTCTTGTGGATCTGATAGAATGAAGCTATCAATGATCTTGACATGAAAGCGTCGCGTGAAAGGAGAAGTGGAGGGAAGGTTTTGTCAGTGTTCTTGTTTAAATGGAAAATATTACAGTTTGCTATTTGGAGTAAGGCAAGCAAAGAGGGGAGACTTGATGCCAAAGAGTTGAAGGACCCGAAGAATGAGCCCTTTGGTTGTGAAGATCAGATGCAAGTGCATTAGCTAGAATATGCTAGATGTTCAATAAATTGTAGCTATTAATCTTGTTATCGGAGAGTAAATATTATAGTAAGTTTTAAATGTATGTTTGTGGTAGAATGAAACATTGCTTTCATTCTAAATCATGATAAAATAAATGTAACCACTGATTCTACCCAAATAGTAAATGGGAACATTGATTCTCAGACCACACCAACTGAAAAATAAGATAATAGCCAGAAAATAGCATTTCACTGACACCCCCGTTTCCTCTCTAAGCAAAATCTGTTATGCTACGTGTTTTCCTGGATTGTTCTAGAAACCACAAAGGGAGGCTTCATAAATCCAACGATTAACTAATTCTCTTGCATACCAGATGCTGTTTTCCTTCTCTGTGATGTCTAATCATAACTACATCCAAAAGGGGGAGCTGTGTGACCGGAGTCGCTGCCTACCCAGACCACTGCTAACACCTCAGAAGCAGAAACAGTGTTAATCTCTGGTTCCAGTGCCTGACACTGACGAGGCATCACAGCTGGTGTGTGTGCCATTGCCAGCTACCACCATAACGGCCGTGTCCATCATCGCTAACCCTGCCACCACATTTGCCAGTGCCTTACCCAGTATTCCTAGTAATACTGTCAATGTGCCTGGCTCTCCGTGCCCCAGGAGTGTTGTTGGGTAGCACTCACTTGGCTTTATTTGTCCTTTATCACCATTCTCTCCACTCTAGTAATCAATTGTGAGTTCAGTGATGCCAGAGCTAGGAACCATGTGCCATTCTTACAACCACTCACTTTTTCCAATGCTCACTTAATTTCGTTCATTCATTTTTTTTGGGTGGGAGGGCAGATGTTTTGTTTATTATATAAATGAGTTTGCTTCCAGACTAAATGATTCATATCAGAATTTTTCTAGCAAGAGCACAAGATGGAGACCTGATATATTAATTTATTTTGCAAGACCATTTGGTGGCAGTGCTGGACTTCCTGGTTTTCTGATATGTTCTGTATTATACCTGAGGGAAAAATGTGAGTGATTGGTTAATATATAATGTAAGGAAGGAATAAGAGTCAGAGATGCTTTCCTTGTATAAATTTAAAACCTCAGTAATTTATATGTTATCTAGAGTCTAAGTCTAGTTCTGAATGACCCATGGAATCCTCATAAGTTTCCCCCAAATCTAAGGTCAGAGAAGCAATTTAAGACGCAGATAGGTCCTGGCTCACATTTCCTGATTTACTCAATTTTTACAGTGTTTTCTGTTTTCAGTCCTCCTTTGAAGTCAAGCCAGAGTGTTAGCAAAGGCTGACTAATCATAGATAATCAAGTTTTTATTTCCCAAAGTTATTGTTTTGGGTGTAAGTTGGCAAAGATTCCATATGACAGTGACGATGACAATGATGCTGAACTTGGTGCATATTAGGAGCTTAATATTTAAAAATTGGTATATGAATGAATGATAACCATTTACATTTTCATGGAGTACTATAAAGCATTTTATCATATATTACATGATTTGATTTATAAAACAGTCATGTGAGAAGAGTAGAAATTATCAATCTCACTTCAATTATGACACCTAGTGTGATTAAGGGATTTGCCCAATGACCCACAGCTAGTAACTAAAAATAAGACTTTCTGACCACCACCCCCTACCGTGCCTTTTCCTTATTTACTTCCTCCTAAAGTGGTTTGTGTCTTCCTTATTATTTAAATGTATCTTTTCAAGTAACTTTGTAGAAGTTTTACCACTGGGCTTTGGTGACCCATCTCTGTCAATTCTGTCTTTAAGCTCTCCTCAGTTGATTTAACCACTCTTCTCAAAATACACTTCCCCTTCAGAAACCAGTCAAAGAGAACCTGGATTTCTTCCCCAAGAGGTTTTGTTTCAGTGTTTTGATTGACAAACATCAACTCTGCTACTTTGACAAATACCACTCTTGACAAGCCAATTCTTAAACTGTTGTTTAATGTCAACAGATTGTTTCAATAAATGAGTTTTAGCTGCACGTGAAAAGAGCAAAGGGGAAAATGCATGTGAGGCTATTAGGAAACAGTGGTAAAATCTATTTTTTCATCACAGAAAACCAGTGATCTCTGACCTACATGATATACGTGGCAAATATGTCACTGACAGATACACTGTTTGAAAAAATATCTTCACCTCAGTGACAGGAACAAACATGGTGATTTTCTTAAAACACCAGTTAGTAAATATAAAAATGTATTTAGTGCTTCAAGTCAAAGACTAGAGATACCAGAAAGTTCAAATATGCTTTGCTATTTAAATTGTATTCTAAGAAATATCAGTAGTTTTCACCAGGGACCTTGTTAAAATGCAGAATCTCAGGTCTCACAATTAAATTTCTTCAATTGCTTTCTCTATTTTAACTAGGCTTTCCCTGCAGTTTCCATGCATATAACAATGTGAAAAATAATGATCTAGATTCTAGATCCTAGGGAGAAACCTAAAAGATCATCAGCAGATAGTCCATTCTTTGCAATATACAGTTCTAAAGTCAATTATTCAATGAATTAATTTATGCATTCTTTTAACAAATGTATTTTCAGTGTCTCTTTATGTTGTGATAAAAATTTTCATAGTCACTGCTCTTAAGGAACTTTCAAATTAAGTTCGAAAGACATAAGGGAAACAGACCATGAAGAAAAAAAAAAGGTATAAATGTTTCAAAAGAGAAAATATAAGCTGTGAAAGTTATAACACTAGACTAGAGCAGTGATTCTGATATTTGATCACACCTCTAGTCACCTAGAGAGCTTATTAAAGCACAGATCTTGGGCCTCAGACCCATACCCTATAACCCCAGGGCTTGTGATTCAACAGCTCTAGGTTGCTGTTGAAGAATTTACATTTCTATCAAGCTTACCAGTAATACAGATACTACCAATCCAATGATAATGTTTTCCAGATAAAGGACATAGAGTGTAACAATAGTCATCCCTACAAAAGTAAATGACTTGTCCTGAAATGAGGAAAGTAACTAGTTGAATAGTGATAATGAGTAACAGACAGATTTAATATGTATGAGAACTCTGAAGTAAAAAAAGGCAAGGGAAAGAAAAAGAAAGAAGAAAAATAAGGAAACTACTGAAAGAGAAAAAAGGGGGGGAGGAGTAAGTAACACTGATTCAAGGAAGTGAAAGGAGGTCAGTGCACCTGAATGGAGAGACTGGCAGGAAGAGATCTAACAAGTTGAGAGAGACAAGAAGGAACTCAACCACGAATAGTCTTGTAATCAATTGGACTGGATTTGGTTTTTAGCATAAGGGCCTTGTGATACTCTGTAAAGCCTTCTAAGGCATAAAAAACAATCAAGTTTGTAGATTTTAGACTCTTCTGATGGAGAATGCATAGGCTGAAGCCAAATGGTTCATATGAGATGTCCTGTGAAGGAATACGGCTCTCTTCTGGGAAGAACTAAGAGTGACTGAAAGTGATGGTGGTTGTGGAGGAAAAAAACAAACTCAGTTGGACAGCTTTATGGAGTTTAATTAACCCTTGTCACACAACCCTATTTGGTGTTGTAAGGTCTTGAAGATAGTGGCATGAATTCCCAGTGTGAGTTCTTGGTTCTGGAGGGAGTAGAGCAGGCCTTGTGACAAAATAAACTGTGTTTGTTGTGATCTGCCTGGAGGTTCCCTGAAGGATTGATACAGCTAGGTTGACTTTGCTTTGCCTAACTGGGAACTCTCTCAGGACAGACAAGCTTAGGGATAAGTTCCTTAAAACAACTGAAAAGTAAATGAATAAGTATCTGCCACTTGGCAAAAGGATAGCAGTTATAACAAACAATAGACATACTGAAAGCCTTGGAGAAAAACATAGGGAATGAGATACTTTGTAGAATATGGGCTCTGAAAAGGTCCTGGACATACCAGAGAATTTGGAGAGCCACATCCTCAGAAAAAAACCCTGAGAGGTCATAACCTTTCAAGTCTGGCTGAAGTTTAGTTTCAGCACAAGCAGAAAGTGAAAATGCTAAGGCAGAGTTAGAAATGACCTGGCTAAGCATTGAAGGAGTGCCTCCAAACAGAGCCAATTGGCAAAGACAAAGGAAAAAATATTATTCTTTTCTTGGACCCTGAAGTTCAAAAAAATATGTTAGACATATACAGAACACTGTATCCAACAGTAATATGCACATTCTTCTCAAACACACATGGAACATATTTTAGGATAGACCATATGGTAGGCCACAAAAAAGAAGTATTTGCAGATTCAAGAAGACTGAAATCATATTAATCTGATCACAGTGGCATGAAATTTATATATCAATCAGTAAGAGGAACACCAGAAAATTCACACACATGGAAATTAACACTCTCCTGAATAATCAGTGGACCAAAGAAGAAATTAAAGGGAAATAAAAAATTTCTTGGAACAAACAAAAATGAAAAACAACATACCATAATTTATGGAATGCAGAAAAGCAGTTCCAACAACTTAGAAATTCATAACAATAAATGCCTACATTAAGAAGCAATAAAGATCCCAAATAAACCTTACTGTACATCTTAAGGATCTAGAAAAATAAACTGAGTTCAAAGTTAGCAGAATAAAGGAAATAATAAAGATTAGAACAGAAATAAGTGAAATGGAGAACAGAAAATGAATAGAAAAGATTGACCAAACTACGAGTTAACTCCTTGGAAACATAAACAGAATTGGCAAACCTTAGCTAGACTAACCAAGGAAGAGAAAGGATCCAAAATCAGTGGAATTATAAATGAAAAGAGAGAGATTACAACTGATATCACAGAAATTCAAAGGATCATAAGAGGCTATATGAACAACTATATGCCAACAAACTGTAAAACCTAGGAGAAATAGAAGAATTCTTAGAAACATACAACTTACCATTATTGAATCAGGAAGCAACAGAAAATCTGAGTAGACCAATTACTAACAAGAAGATTGAATCAGTGATAGAAGATTTCTCAATGAAGAAAAACTTAGGACCACATGTCTTCACTGAATTTTACCAACCATTTAAAGAAGAATTAACACCAATCCTTCTCAAATTTTTCTAAAATATCAAAGAGGAAAAAATTCCTGAACTCATTTTATGAGACCAGCATTACCTTGATACCAAAACCAAAAAAGGACACTACTAGAAAAGAAAACTACAGGCCAATATTCCTGATGAATATAGATGCAAAAATTCTCAATAAGATATGAGCAAGCAATTTTAGCAGTACATTAAAACAATCATTCACCATGATCAAATGGGTATATCCTTAGAATATGAGAAAATTCATCAGTGAAGGCATGTTCCTAGGCTTTTCTTCATTGGGAGATTTTTTAATACTGATTCAGTCTCCTTGCTAGTAATTGGTATATTCCAGTTCAACAAGTGCAAATCAGTCAATGTGATACAGCACCTTAATAGAATGAAAGAAAAGAATATGCTCATCTCATTAGACACAGAGAAAGTATTTGAAAAAATTTAACATTCGTTCATGATAAGAACTTATAACAAATTAGGCATAGAAGGAATGTATCTCAACATAATAAAGGCCATGCATGACAAGCCTACAGCTAACATCACAATCAGGGAAGAAAAAGAAATAAAGCTCTCAGAATTAGAATTGAAGAAGTAAAATTGTCTCTATTTGTAGAAGACATGATTGTTTATATAGATAATCCTAAAGACTAGACCAAAACACTGTTAGATCAATGAATTAAGTTGTAAGAAACAAAATTAACATATAAAAATCAGTACCATTTCTATACACTAACAACAAGTTTTCTGAAAAATAAATTGATCATATTTACAATATTAAAAACAATAAAATACATAGGAATAAATTTAAATATATGAAAGACCTCTGCCCTGAAAACTATGACATAGATGAAAGAAATCAAAGAAGACTCAAATAAATGGAAAGGTTCTTCTTGTTTGTTTGGAACAAGAGGTTTTGTTGGAATCAAAAAGGTTCTTTTGATTGGAAGAATTAATATTAAAATGTCAATATCACCCAAGGCCATCTATAGATTCAGTGCAATCCTGTTCAAGATTCCAATGGCATTTTTTATATAAATAGAATAAAACGCTCCTAAAATTTATATGGAACCACAAAAAATATGGATTAGCCAAAGAAATTCTGAGAAAGAACAAAGCAGAAGGCTCTGTACTTTGACCTACATTATAAAACTGTAGTCATCAAAACTATACAGTAATGGCATAAGAACTGGTTATGATACTAGCAAATCTGTACACAAAAAAGTACTATAAGGGAATATTTTGAACAACTTTACACCAGTGACACAGATAACCTATATGAAATGATCAAATTCCTAGAAACATACAAAGTACCAAAGCTTTGAATCAAGAAGAAATAGAAAATACTAACAACTAAAACAAGAGAACGAATCAGTAATAAAAACCCTTCCAGAGGCAACACGAGGACTAGATGACTTAACTGGTGAATTCTACCAAACATTTAAAGATGAATTAACATCTATTTTCCTCCCCCACCCAAAATTATTCCCAACACCAATTCTTTCCAAACTCTTCCAAAAAAGAGGAGGATGCACTTTCTAAATCATTCTGAGGCCAGAATTAACCTGACACCAGAGCCAGACTATAATATCACAAAAAACTGTTTTATGTATATAGATATAAAAATTCTCAACACAATACTATTAAAACAAATCCAGCAGAATATTAAAATATTTATAAACCATAACCAAGTGAGATCTATTCAGGAATGCAAGGATAGTTCAACACAAGCAAACCAATGGCATATACCACATTAACAGAAAGATAAATAAAATACACATGATTTTCTAAAGTGATACAGAAAGCATTTGACAGGATTTAAAACCATTTCCTGATTATTTTTTCTTAATCAGTATAAATACAAGGGAACTATGTCATCCTGATTAAGGGCTTTAAAAAAAAAAACTTATAGCTAACATCATACTCTAGCACCACATTTCTGATAATGGCCCATTAACCAAAAATATACAAAGAATTCTTAAAACTTGATAATAAAAACCAAACAACTCAATTAAAAAATGTGCTAAAGAACTTAACAGACACCTAATGATAGAAAATATATAGATGGAAAATAAGTATATGAAAAGATTTTCCACATTGTATGTCATGAGAGAAATGCAAACTTGAAAGTAACAATGAGATATCACTGCACACCTATTAGAATGACCAAAATCCAGAATATTGAAAACACCAAATGCTAGCAAGGAAATGAAATAATAGGAAGTTCTCATTTTTCCTGGTGGGAATGCAAATCGGCACAGCCACTTTGGAAGACTGTTTTGTCATTTCTTAGAAAATTATATATACTCTCACCATATGATCTAACAACTGCACTCCTTGGTGTTTACCCAAAGGAGTTGAAAACTTATGTCCACACCATAACCTATACATAGATGCTTATTGCAGTTTGATTAATAATTACCAAAGCTTGGAGACAACCAAGATATCCTGCCATAGGTGAATAAATATACCTGTACATCCAGAAAATAGACATAGCACTAAAAGGCTATGAGCTATCAAACCATGAAAAGACATGAAGGACTTGTAAGTGAATATTAGTGAGTATAAGAATCCAATATGAAAAGACATGATTTTTTGGAAATGGATGAGAAATTAGAAAGATCAGTGGTTTTCAAAGATTGGGAAGAGGGATTAATCTGCAGAGCACAGAGGATTTTAGGGCTGTTAAAATATGCAATATGGTCCCATAATGATGGATATATTTTGTTATACATTTGTTCAAACTCATAGAATGCACAAAACCAAGAGTGAACCATAATGAAACTATGGGCTGTGGATGATCATGATGTATCAATGTAGGTTCATCAGTTGTAGCAAATGTAGCTCTCCAGTGAGGCATAGTGGTAATGGGGGAGGCTTTGCATGTGTGGGGGCAAGGAGGCATATGTGAAATCTCCTGTCTTCTCCCCTATTTTTCTGTGAGCCTAAAACTGTTCTTAAAATATCATTTTAATAAAATACAATTTTAAAAAGGAAAAGAAACTATTTCACTTACAGGAGTATCAAAAATTAAAATATTTATGAATATATTCAACTAATGATGTACAGGACTTACATACTAATAACCAGAAAACATTGCAGAAAGAAATTAAGAAGACCTAAGTAAATGCTAAGACATGTATTTATGGATTGGACAACTTAAAGTTATTAAGATAACAATACTCCCCCAAAGGGATACAAATGCTTAAAGCAATCCCTATTAAAACCCCAATGACCTGTTTTGCTATTTACCTATGTTAAAACTTAGTACTAAGCTAAGGAGATCAATACTGTGTAGTACTGTCATAAGGATGAACATACACATTACTGCAATAGAATTGAGATTCTAAAAATAAATTGTACACCTGTGGTCTATTGATTTTCAACAAAGGATATTCAATGGGGTAGGAAGAATATTTTCAATGAATAATGCTCAGGCAAATGGATATCCACATGCAAAAGAATAAATTTGGGCCCTCTTTTCAAACTATATATAAAAATTAACTCAAAATGAATTAAGGATCTAAATATGAGGACTAAACCTCTAAAACTCTTAGAAGAAAATACGGACATTATTCAAAGTCTTGGATATGGCAGTAGTTTACTAGATATGATACCAAAAACTTTTGTATACTAAATGACACCATAGAGTTAAAAGACTACCCACAGAGTGACAGAACATATTTTCATGTGCATCTCAAAGAAGTCTAATATCTAAAATACGTAAAGAACTCTCAAAACTCAACAAAAGGACAAAAATCCCAATTAAAAGTGAGTAAAGAATTTGAATAGATATTTCTCCAAAGATGATAAACCCATAGCAATAAGCACATAAAAAAATCAATGTAATTAGGGAAATGCAAATCAAAAGCACAATGAGATATCATTTCAGAGTCACTGGGATGGCCATAATCACAAACCAGAAAATAGCCAAGTGTTGATGAGGATGTGGAGAAATTCGAACCCTCATCCTTTGATGGTATAAATGTAAAATGGAGCAGCTGCTGCTGAAAATAGTTCGATGGATCCTCAACAAGTTAAACAGGATTATCATATCACCCAGTAATTCCACTGCTAGGTATATATCCAAAAGGATAGAAAACAAGTGTTCAAACAAAATCTTGTACACAAATGTTTATTACAGCACTATTCACAATGCCAAAATGTGAAAACAACCCAAAAGGATCAATGAAAAACAAACTGATGAATGGAAGACAAAAATGTGGTATATCCATACAAGGGAATATAATTCTTCATAGAAAGTATCAAAGTATGGATATATTCTATTATATCAATGAATCTTGAAAACATTATGTGAAGTGACCAGCCAGATATAAAAGACCAAGTATTGTGTGATTTCATTTATATGAAATATCCCCAAAAGGCAAATCTAAGAAATAGAAAGCAGATGAGGAGGGCCAGGGACTGAGGAGAGGGTGTTGTATCTATTCTGCTTAGTGCATTCAAGTTTATGTCTGGGGTGATGAAAATTCTGGAAGAAGATAGTAGTGATAGGTGCACACTGTAAATGTCTTTAATACCACTGAATTGTACACTTTTAATTATTGAAGTAGTAAATTTTATATTATATATATTTTGCCACAATATAAAATAGTGGACAGAATTATTATATATTCAGAGATCAGATCTGTGGGAAATAGATGGAAGAGAGAGAAATCAAGATGATGCCATGATTTCAATTTGAAATAATGAGTAACAGATTAGGCACATCTTGGCAAGGAAATGGGGAGATAAGTTTGAGTTTGAAATTTTTAAACTGGAGACTTGCATAAAACATAAAACAGACATGACAAATAATAAGACAAACAGATTTGCAGCTGAGGCAGTAGATCTGGTTTAAGGAATCATAAATGGTAATTTTAGACATTAGAATGGATGAGATCACTGAGGGAGGATAAAGTCTGAAGAATGTTTAAGTTTAGTATTTAAGTGTTACAGAAGAATAGGTGACAGAATTATTTGGGTGGATAAATCTATGGTATGAGGAAAACTACAAACTTAAGGTTGATTCCAAAGAGAGAGTAATTAACTGAAAAAGTAGTAAAAAGTATTGACTGCTGGTTAGACCTTAAATATGGCCTAAGAACTGAGTCATGCCATTTAGATTTAGCAATATAGAATAATTGTTGATCTATTTTTGAAAGAAAACAGGGATGGACATCTGATTGAAATGGTTTTGAAGAATGTGTTGAGTTTGCAGTAGAAAATGGAGCTACTGTTTGTATAGAACTCAACTGAGAACTTTGGCTATGAAGAAGGTGAAATTAAAGCTGTAACTTGACATAAATGTGATGGCAGTGGAAGAATTTTCATGCTATTTTTTTGAATAAGGACTATTAAACACATTTTTAAAATAATTAAGCAGCAGGTCTTCTTTGATAGAAATTGTCAAAGTTAATGCTTCTTAGATTCTGGGAAATTGAGGACAGCAATTGTAAAAAATATACTAAAAGGACTAAGTAAGAAAATCACAGTAGTCTCATGAATTATTATTTCAGGAACACAAAGCTATTCTTCTGGGAATACATAATATAATAGTTCATAATTATATGAAAGCTAGCATAGGCCTCTTATTATATATTAGATTGGAATGACCTCATTTCACTAATGGGAAAATTGTAAATCTGTTAAACATCCACTTTTTGTTTCTCCTTAGAATGAATCATGGGTATTAATAAATATATCAGCATCTACTTGCATATACTTTATAGAATTCAGGGACTATGTTAATTCATTTTTTCAAATCACTCTGTGTTCAGAGACATCATCTAACCTTTCCATTGAAACCCAAAATGTAGCAATACTTATAAAACATGTTAATGCTAATGTATTTAATGAATATTTTGCTTTTTTGGTGATAAATTTGGAATTTTTATGCTAAACAAAATCTTCAATGTATTTCAGGTAATATGAATGAGAAGGAAAAAACTTAAAAGTAACAAAAAGTAACTATTTTTTTCAGATATAGTTGTATGCATAATTAAAAATAACACAATCATGAATTTAATTTGACATATAATGTGACAACATCTGTGAAAAATACAAAAGAGGATGATTAGCATATATTATTTACCTCTGCAAAGATGCATTTCCTAGTGTGTTTTGACATATTTGGCTTAGCATAATGTTTAAGAAACATTTATAAATATTTAAACATTAGATCAACTACATTAAGAATGATACATATTAGATAATGTCATTTTTAATACCAGAGTAACTAGTGTTAAACTACCAAAAATATATAGAATGAGTATATGTGTTTTTCAGGAAAAAGTATTGTAAATGGAGAAATAAAATGTTTACTCCAAAACTGTAGAAGCTTCTTTAGATGCTACAGATATAAAATGTAAGGGCTAAGAGGGTAGATTTTGATGTCAGACAGATCCAAGTTTAGAGCCATGTCTCTAAATATGCATTAAATGATTGATCTTGGGAAAATAATATACCCCCTTAAATCCTTTTCCTTATCTGTAAAGTGAGTCAATAACAGCAGTACCTACTTAATAATTTTACTTCAAGAATAATGTAGATGAAACATTTAGTCTATAGAAAATTTTTGAAAATGTAGATTATTTTGTTAGAATACACAACTCTGCCAATAATTACTTTTGTTATGCTAAAGACAACAGCATGTAAATTAATAGCAAAAAAATGGAGAAAGAAAATTGATGATGGTGGTTCTCTTCACAGAATAAGTCCTATAAGAAGAGAAAGATAAAAAGTAAATGTGACTTCTTTAGTTATTCCTTCTGACACACCCAACAGTATAGATGATGATGGTTATATTGGCTTTCTTTAGATCTCCTTACATCCATATTAACCTTTGCTATTGGTATTCATATAATGAACCAGATACTGAACCTAATTGGTGCCTTATATGAGCCCTGAACATTTTTTAGAAGAAAGAAATTCCTACATGGGATTTAAATAGAACATGACCTTTGTTAGAGCAAATGGGTGCTAATGGGTGTCCATATTTTCTCCAATAATAGTTTGCTATTATGACTCTAAATGTCAAGAAGTAGAAAATTACTTGTAACCATACCTAAAAAGCTCTGTTTGCATTTAAACATTTAAAAAAATATATCAGGCTTTTTTTTATATGCAGCACCCAATGGACTGCTAAACTTAATATAGCATACTAAAATTAAAGGCTAGAAGGAATCTTCAAACTACCATAGGGCCTTAGCATGGCTAGTCTAAACAGTAAGCTGGATGCAATGGAATGATACATAAGAACCTTTTAGCAAGCGAGGGTCAAGTTTTGAGACTTGGGTCTCCATCAGGCTTCACACCTTCCACTGCATCCAACTTATGCTTTAGTCCAGCCATGCTAAATTCTTAGTTGTCCTTAAAGTGTTCTGCCCTTTAAAAAAAAGCAAACAAACAAAAACTTTTTCTTTACATATGTCACAGGGATTGGTGTATAAATAGATTAAAGATAAAGAAAATGAATTTTGGAATGTCAAAAGACTATTTTAAGGCAAATAAAACTATAGGGATAGAAATGGCATTATAAAGGAAAGAATAAGTTTGAGAGAGTACTAAATAATTGTGAGATCTGAAGGAAAAAGAATAGTAATGACTCAGATATTCAAGCTTGAATAACTGGAAATAACCAGGGTAAAATAGAATTATTTGCTATAGTAAGCTCATTATGACATGCCTGTCTATAACTATAGCTTCATTTCTGGTAACTGTCCAGCATAAAGTTAATTGTTCAGCCATGTCAACCACTTGAAGTTTCCAGGATATGCCTTAATGTCAGATACCACTAAATGTAACAGATATATCAAAACACTCCAAAAAGACTCTTTCTCTTTTTGATCCATGACTCATATATTCATACGTTCAACAATATTTATGAAATGCCCAACATTCTGAGTACTTCGCTAGTATTGGGAATGCAATATGGGATTAATAACAAAGTCTTTGCTTCAATTAATTACCAAATTGTATATAATAACAAGTGGAGACAAAGGCAGTGTTAAACCATCATGGAGCATTGGGACCTTATAACAGAAAAACTGAATTCCCTCAATGAGAGATGACTAGGAAAAGATCTGCAGGATGAATGTAAGTTAACCAATAGATGTGGTAGGGAAAAGGGAGGTACTTTCTGACCAGAAAGAAGAGCAAATGAAAAGACCCTGTAAGGCAATCTTGAGCTACAGAAAGAAGGTCAAAATGGCTAAAGAGCAGAGAGTAAAGAGGCAAGCAGAACAAGTATGACTCGATAAGCCTGAGACCAGCTCAGGCAGAAGTCTGAAGGCCTACTGAAGAATTTCGTTCTTTGTCAAAAAAAATAATTGGAAAAATCTGGAAATCAATTAATGCAATAAATTATATTAATAGTATAAAAATACAAAACCACATGATCATCTCAATAGACACAGTGAAAGCATTTGACAAATACCAACACCTATTCGTGATAAAGACTAGTGATAAACTAGAAATAAAAGGAACTTCCACATCAATAACAATTAAAAAACCTACAGCTACCATCATATTTAATGATGAAAAACCAGTGCTCCTCCCTTAAAATCAGGAACAAAGCAAGAATGACCACTATTTTTCAACTTGATGCTGGAGATTCTGACAATGGAATAAAGCAAGAAAATGTTCACAAAAGAAGAAATAAAAAACTACTGACAACATAATTTTGTATTTTGAAAATTTTACAGAATTTACAAGGCAAACAGTGTCTCAGAGTATAATATCAGCCTTTTAAAAATTATTTCTATATACCAGCAATAAACAAAACACAACTGAAATTATTTCAACCACAATAGCATTAAAAGACTGAAGCACTCAGGAATAAATTCAACAGAAGAAGTTAAACATCAAATCTACAAAACACTGCTAAAAGAAGTATGAAATAATAAATATGTTCATGGATTAGAAGATGAAATGTTTGCAGTGAGGTATCAACACTTTATACATTTATCAATTGATTTAGCCCAATCCACACAAAATCTCAACTAGTATATTTGAAAAAATTAACAAGCTAATCTGAAATTCATATGAAATTTCAAAGGATCCCAATAGGTAATACAATCTTGATAAAGGAAAATGAAGTTGGATATGTGATACTACCCAATTTCAAAACTTACTACAATGCAGTAACCAAGTGTAGTACTGGCTTAAGTCTGACCATATTATATATCAATGTGTAGAATTGAAATCCAGAAGTAAATGCTTAAATTTATGGTCAATTAATTTTTTCAGGGGTTCCAACATTATTCAACAGAGAAGGATATTTTTTCAACAAATGACTGAACAGTTGTACACTCATATGCAAAAAAATTTAGAACCTTGCCTCACCACACACAAAAATTAACTCCAAATAGATTATTGTGCAGAAAAGAGTGAACAAGGCAGGCCTGAGACTGCTATCCTTAGAGTAGCATGTTTGCAAGATGGACCCTTGACTAGTGTCTAGCAGTGGACTTCTGGCATACTCCCACCATTCCTTAAATGACAAGGGTGGCTTAACATTTTTAAATGTTTTGTGCAAACAATGTTTATGCTGAATGAATTCCTCCTGGTAATCTGGAGTTTTGGTATATGCTAAGCGGAAGCCTACATGGCTATCACCCAGTAAAAACCATGGTCAATTAGTCTCTAATGAGCTTCCCTAATAGGTAACATCCCACATGTGTTGTGACAATTAGATATGGAAGAATTAAGTGCCTCTTAAGTGAAACCACTGTGAAAGTACCAGCAGAAACTTACATGTGATTTTATCTGAACTTCACCTCACTCACCTTTTCCCTTTACAGATTTTGCTTTGTGTCCTTTTACTGTAATAGATCTTAAATGTGGGTATTACTTTATGCCGAATCCTGTGAGTGCATCTAGCAAATCATCAAACCCAACACTCTTAGGGAAACCCAACACAATCATAATTAAGAGCAACGTCTATAAAACCCTTATAAGAAAACATAGCAAATCTTCATGATCTTGAGTTGGATAAATATTTTTTATGTATGATACCAAAGTCACAGTAAATGAAAGAGAAATTGATATGTGAACTTCAAAATAAGTTTGTTTTCTTCATTTTAAGATACCATTAAGAAAGTGAATAGGCAAGTACAGAATGGGGAAAATAGTTGCAATCATGTATCTGATAAAAGACTTGTATCCATCTAGTAAATGAACATTTAAACACATAAAATATATGAATGGGTAATAGGAATATGAAAAGATGCTCAACATCATTATTCATTGAGAACTAAAACCATAAAGAGTCTACTCATCTCCATTCCAATGACTAATCCAAGAGACATTAACAAGCATTGATGAGGGTGTAGAAACTAGAACACTCAAACTTTGCTATTTGGTAAGTCAAGTAGTGAAAATGTTTTGGAAATTTGGCAGTTTCTTGGAAAGTTAAATACAGATTTACTATATGGCCAAGTATTCCACTACTAGATATCTACCCAAAAGGAATGAAAATGTATTTCCCTACAAATAACAGTACATGGATGTTCATAACAGCATTGTTCATAATAGGAGAAAAGTGGGGAGAGGATTGTGGAGAGTAAACAAATGTTCATCAGTTAGTGAAATGGTTGAACAAAAGGTGTCATAGTCATACAATGGACTTATATTAAGCATTAAAGAGGAACAAAGTACTGATAGATGCTACCACACAGGACCTCAAAATTACAACACTAAGTGAAAGAATGCAGGTATAAAAGACCACATATTGTATTACTAATTTATATGGTTGGTCTAGAAAAGATAAATCTATAGAAACAGAAATATATTAGTATGTGCCTGGGCCATTTGAATCCTAAAAAGAAATTGTAAATATGTGGTCTGTATTTCTATTGTATAAAATTTACAGTTGAAAATGTATATTGATAAAACCAAGTTTTTCTAAATATATGTGGAGATTTTCCAGTCACTGACCTGAATATAAGAAATTATTTTCCTTTGATACACACACCAGTACAGACAAAACTAGTTTATCTAGTTTTATAAGAATAGATTTGACAGAAGGAAAACACAGGAGTTTGAAAGTAAATCTGTACAAGGTAAGTAAATTCATTAACCCTTCTAGCAACTCTCTCTTGGCACATAATATTCAAAGGAGTATTGCCTATATCAGAAAACACCTATGCCTGCAGAGCAAAGGAGACCATCAACAAAATGAAAACGCAACCTATTCAATGGGAAAAGATATTTGCAAATCATATCTTTCATAAGAAGGTAATATCCAAAATATATAAAAAACTCATACAACTCAATAGCAAAAAACCAAACTATTCGATTAAAAATGAGCAGAGGACCTGAATAGACATTTTTTCAAACACATACAGATGGCCAACAGGTACATGAAAAGACATTTGACATCACTAATCATTAGCGAAATGCAAATGAATACCACCATGAGTTATCACCTCATACCTGTTAGAATGACTATTATTTAAAGCAAGAATTAATAAGTGTAGGGAAAGATGGAGAAAAGAAACCTTCATACATTATTGAGGGGAATGTAAATTTGTGTAGCCACTATGTAAAACAGCATGGAGGTTCCTCAAGAAATTAAAAATAGAACTACCATATGACCTAGCAATTCCACTTCTGGGTATTTATCTGAAGAAAATGGCAATATTAACTCAAAAAGATATATGCACCTCCATGTTCATTACAGCATTATTTACAGTAGCCAAGCTATGAAAACAAACTATGCTTCCCTCAATGGATAAATGAAAATATTTAGGTGTGTGTGTATATTATATATGTACATACACATACTTAAAATGGAATATTATTCACATTATTCATCCCCAGATAAAGAATGAAATCTTCCATTTCTGACAACAAGGATGGACCTTGAGGGCATTATGCTAAATGAAATGTCAGAGAAAGACAAATACCATGTGATCTCACTTGTATTTGGACTCTCTTTTGAAAAAAAAAATGAGCTCTAGATATGCAGAACAGATTGGTGAGTAGGCTAAATAGATGAAGGAGGTCAAAAGGCACAAATTTCAAGTTATACGTAAATAAGCCATGAGGATATAATTTATGGCATGGTGACTACAGTGAGTAAGACCGTATTACATAATTGAAAGTCACTAAGAGAGTAGATCTTGGAAGTTCACATCACAAGGAAAAAAATTTCATCAGCTATGTACAGTGATGGATGTTAACTAGATTTATTGTGGTGATCATTTTGTAATATATACAAATTTGAGTCATTATGTTGTACACCTGAAATACAATGTCAACATTACCTCAATTTAAAACAGCACAAGTATGAAATTTTGAATTTATCATGACCAAAAATTCTTCAGCTTTTGTAGATTTGGTAGTATATGTACACATGTGTATAGCACTGTAAATTGTAACTAAAACCATCTGTACGTTGATTTGTTAGAAAAATGTGTAAAATTCTAATTCATTATTTTGAAAATTTCAATTCCAACATGCATTTTGTATCTATTTAGATAACAAGCTATTCCTTTCCTTGAGCTTTAAATTGATCTCATTCATATGCAATGTGGTATCTGTGAGAAAACATAAATCACACTGCCATTTCTTGTCTTTATTAAATTATTAACTATTTGGAAGACATTCCTTGGTTTTAAGAAAATCTGCAGTTGGAATGAACAGTACAGTAAATCTTAAAAAAATTTTTTTTTTAATTTTTACATGTTGAATCAAAGTGAATTGGCAAGAAACACAAGATTATTAAATGCATTGTCTTCTATTTCTTCTGCAATTTCCATAAGCTATTAATGATTCATACCATCTGTCATCTAGACTGAAAAATTTTCACAAATATATCCATGACAATTTTAAGAGTCAGTTTCAGAAACCAAGCACAAATATTTTCAATATGTATAATACAGTGGAATGGAGCAATAAGGAAAACATTGGTCCCTTCTTTTAGCATTCCAATAATTATTTTTTTATTTTTGACCTAATATAGTTGAAGCACCATCTGTCAAAATAAAACTAATTCTCTTATATCAAACTCAAATTCTTCTTTAGCAGAAAGTAAGAAAAGATAACTCCACCACAAATTCAATATTTTTTAGACAGAAATTCTTTTTCAGTTGGAAATACTTTGATACAAAATTTGTTAGAAGTATTAAGTACACAGTGTCTATTACATTACCCAGCTCATCTAAAGCTAGAGAAAAGTACTTGCACTGTTTCAGTTTTGAATCCTTTCACCTTTAGGTCTTTTTACAATGGACTTGTATTCTGCATGCAATTGTTTGGTGGCAAAATTGAAGATTGAACACTTATTTGTAAAGTATTTTTAGTATTTCCTCATAATTTTCTAACAAAATTTTAATAACTGAAATCATTAATTTTCCTATATAAAAATGGTTGTCTTTTTCTTGTAAGAATACTAGACATTTTAAACCTGACTGGAAGAGGACTTTCATCAGACACCAAATCTGTGGGTACCTTGATCTTGGACATCCCAGCTTACAAAACTGTAAGAAATAACTGTTTGTTGTTTAATCCGCCCTATGGTATTTATTGTTAGAGCCCAAATTAAGATGCTTCTTATCCATTTTACTTCCAGGACACCATGTTCAATTAGCCAACATCTGAAGTCTATGCAAATCAGACTATTCTGATTGCTGCTTGGACCCTGCTGCCTATTATAGTGACTATGCCCACCTTGCCTTTGGCAGGTGAGTGCAGCCACTTGGCCCCTAGCACCCTGGAACCTGATTATTCCCATTGCATTTAAACTTTCCAATTCCAGTGGTTCCCAATGGAAGGTGGGGACTACACAGAAGAGTGATTACAGTGCTCTTCAAGGATGCTGGGGCTCAACTCCAAATTTATTTCACAGTGGTGGTTAATGGTTGTCTTCTGGATCCACACATGGTCCCTAGATTTCTGTCTGTATTAACTAGAAAATTCAAGTAGTACTTTTGAAATGTAACACACACCTACTCTTGGGTCACACCCTTACCCTTAGAGGCCTGCTATGACTTCAGCCTAGTTATAATTGTAGAAGCAAAGAAAGGTGGTATAGGCCAGTCTTAAGGATAATCAGCACTGGTCTCTGGGGAAGCCATTGCAGTGTTCTCAGGCAGTGCAGAGTTAATACTTTCAGATGGGAGTGTAGAGGATGCTACCACTGGGGATAGTAAAGAAACTACCCCTGGTAATGGGGAGTCTGCTTGTACTGGAGGAAGGGAGGCCTTTTCCATTGGCAATATAGACTCATCAGAATTCAGGGGCTAATTGTTGCTCGCCTCACCTGGATTTTCCCACATGTCTCCATACCACCTTACAGGGTCGCATTCTTTCCCAGCAGATGCTCTCACTCTACCAGTAGATACCCTATGAAGCTGAGTCAGCTTGCATTGTAATTCAGCCAGTCACACAATGAGATTCTGTTTATTTTCAGCAATATCACTCCTGGGGCTATGGGAGACACACGCCTCCTTCAGGCCATACATGCAAACTCTGAGGGCATTTATGTTGTTCTTGAGCTGGGAATCCGAATCCCTATGGTCATTCTTCTCTTTCATCACTTCGTCCAGTGACATTAGGAGTTACCAGCCAACCTCGTTGTATTTTTCAGCTTTCCAAAAATGTTTGAATTATTTTATATACACAGTCACCCAGCTCTTTGCTTCCATGAAGTGGTTGGCTAGGAGTATATAATGTAGGTATTTTGTGTATCTACTGCCAGATCACACTGCATCATCATTGTTCTAGTTACCGCTGGATAGAGGTGTATTGAAATCTAATCAAATTAGAGATCCAATTGCAAAAACCCCAGAACCAATTCAGAAAGTTCTTCCTTAACATGCATTCCTCTAGAAACACTCAGTACCCAAATCTCTATTCTTTAGGATACCTACTTACCTATATTCTTTAGAGAACAAGGAATTGGCTCAGGTGATTATGGAGGCTAAGTCCCAGGCTCTATAGTCCAAAGACTAAGAGCCAGGAGAGTCAGCTTTTTCTTCCAGATATTTTCTTCCAGATTTTATTGTTTCTGATCAAATATTAGCATCCATGCAATTTCCCACTGCGTATAAGGTGCTATTTTTTCTCTGGATGCCTTTAAGACTATTTATTATGATTTTTATGTATTTGATTGTAATATACTATATACAGGTTTGGTGTTTTTTTTTTTAATGTAACTTCCCTTGTGTTTACTGATCTGTTGGTTGATGCCCTTCATCCATTTTGGAAATCTCTTTGCCATTGTATTCTCAAATATTTCATACATCCCATTTTCTCTCTCTGTTCGCCTGAGAGTTTAATTTTGAGTTTGTGAAACCATTTTATATTCTCCAAATGATAGTTATACTTTAACTTATTTCTTTGTTTCATTTTTATTATTTTCTCTTGAACTGTATTTAGTTTTCTATTTATCCCATCATTTTTACTATTGTGTTATTATATAAAGTATTTTCTTTAGCATTTGTTACATGCTTCCAGGAATGCTCTTTTATCCACATTGCTTATGCATCCACTAGATTCCTTCACATCTTATTATACGTATTTTAAAATCTCTAACGGAAAATTCCAACATCTGGAATCTCTAGTATCTATTTCTATCGACTGTTTCCTTTCTCATATTTCAAATTTTCTTGCTTTTCCATGGGTTTTTATTTTGTGTCATACATTTATATAAAAGCACAATGGGTAATGAAGTGTTATAGTTCTCTCCAGAAAAGGGCACATGCCTGTTCTTGTCAAATCCTTACTGGAAAGCCTGGAATCCCTGGAAACTTCTCTCATATTTTCTTCTTTGTTTCTGCTTTTATGGTATGACCCCTAGCATTCTAGGGAGGCTGGTAGACAAAAGCTTTAAAGGTAGGACAGTTTTGCTATGTGTATGGGGATCATCTGACTCTAACCTGCCATGTTGGTCAACACAGAGCAAATAAAAGCTTTTTGGAAATAAGAATGATTTTCCTCACCCTAAGGTATTACAATACCTTATCTTTTCTTTGTTTCAGTTGTGGGTGAGACTGCTCATGGATATTTTCTCTCTTCAATCTCTGGAGTTTAGTCAGTTTAGTTTACTTCTATTTCTTTATGTCCTATATGATGGGTAGAAAATAACAACTAAAAGTATGTGGCTGATCTGGCTTACTTTTGCTGTTAGGACAGAGCAACCTTCTTCTACAACTTCCTGCTTTGAACCAAAAGCATACATGTTTAGTTTTAATTTCAACTCCTGTTCCCAAACTCTTATTTTTAAAATAAGAGTTTCTGAAAGTCTCAATTGCATTATGTTTAAAATATTCCTAGTCATTTTAATCTTGTTGCTCACTCATTGTGTTATTCTTTGACACTAATGTGTTGAAATCTTGAGTCTAAATTGTGGATTATTCCTATAGAGATTAAGTGTTCCCCTGTATATAAGGTGCTGTGCTTTATATACTAGGGGCTAGAGATCACTATTTACCCCCTTAAATATTTAAATATTCACATGTCCATTGTAAACTAGCTGTTCTCTTGTTTATTATGCTTTTCTTTTTTTATTTCTTAAGAAAATCCCCCAACCACTTGAACATTCATAAATTCGATTAAGATAAATGCTGTGATACTTTACTCAAAGCTTGTTGTTTTACAGCATCCTATAATAAAAGACCAAACAGTATTATATCCATCCTTGATTCTAGTGATAACATTTGTCACTGAGTTGCAGAACATACAGAATACATTCAAAAAGTATTAATAGAATTGAAGAGTTAACATACATAGTAATAGCATATCGATATGTGGGGAGAGATTATGAATGACTAGATCTATTATAACCTTGTGCAAATAAATGGCACTTAATAGATTTTAAGAGAGCTCCATTTTTAGGCATATTTTATTTGATGAGATAGCAGAGAATTGAAAAGGAAATAGTTTGGATAAGTAGTATGAAGCTTGGTAGCAAAATCATGATTAATAGTAAAGATTCTTGGATCAATTAATGCAACATCAAGTGTATGAGAAAGTTGGCTCTTTCCAAGCAAATGAGTAGTAGCAATTTTGAGTCCTTAATAAGTATTCAAATATTGAGGCCAAAATAACAAAAAAAGAGAAGATCCAAGAAGACAAAGACAACATGGTGTTACAGAAGACAAAGAGAATTATTTATAGTTGCCATAAATGTAGTTACAGTCTTGAAATGTCACTGACACTTATTTGAGTTGTTCTTCCATTTATAAGTTCAACTGTTCTCTTAAGTTCATTATCTTTAAAAAAAGTATTTTAATGTAATGATGTCATTGGTCCCAGTTTAGCCTTTTCTTAAGCCATAGAAATTATGCAGAGTATAACTTTAAAATAATGAATGACCAAGTTTATCCCTAATTTGGAATAGCTAAATTATAGTGAATAGAAATGTAGACTAACAATGACATTCTTAACTTGTTGAACTCAGTTTTGTGTTATATGCCACACAAAAAAAGATTTTAGCATTTTAAACAAAAATCTAGCTTCTTGATATATGTATCAGTGTACAAAACCTCAGAGCTGAAAAGCTTAGCATTATACACACAAAAATAGCAAATACAATGATCCCTTTGCAAAATAAGCTCCTCTTCAGCTCTTAGAGTGAAACTAATTTAATTTCAGAAGGCTTGAAAAGCATTTTTAAAACAGTATTCATCCCCACTAATGGTACACATCCCAACTTGCCCATTTGGACTTTGCCAGAATACAGTCTGAGATGAAAATATAGGAGGAGCCTTGCCTCGTTTGTTTTCTTTCTTACGTGTGCCTCACTTCTGAATTGCTATGGAAGCTTTACTTTTTTCCCTAATACCTATCAGGAACCTACCACGGGGATTAGAATTGGAAAGAGTGAGGAGACGGCCCTTGTAGATATGAATAAACAATAACAAAAGGATTTTTCTTTTAATAACAGACTTCAACAGGAATTTACTTTTCATTTGAGGTTTGCTGCTCTAATATACTCTTCCCAAACTAATAGTGCAATTCAGTAAATCAATCTCAATGCACATACGGTAAAGAGTATGGTCATTTATAGTAGGTGAATAGCTGTCCCAGCCATTTGGATATTGGAAGTGATAATACTCAGTAATTGAGATGGAAAATGGATGTCTCACTGAAAAGAAAATCAAGCAGTTTATTAATTTATGCCCTTTTAAACCCATAAATGTTTTGTAATTCCTAGATTTTAGGGAAGTTTTTAAAGTCTGGTCTAAAATGCCACACACACATTAGCAGAAACATTTAAAGCTGTTAGAGGCTTCCAGCAGATTGTATTATTTATTACATGCAGGCTCTAGAGGTTAAGAGCATCTGAAAGGCTGGTGGTGCCAACAGCTGAAAATGAAGATTCTCTAAATAAAGGGCCAGTTGCCATTTAGCCTGATGTGCAAAGAACTCCTGAGAAAAGAAAAATGAATCCTACTATCCTTGAGTTACTAAAAGTAGAGATGTTTGTATGCTATTTCATCAAAGCGTGTAATTAAAAATAGATGCTTCTCTATCCTCACAAATGAAAGGACTGTGATGAACAAATAAGGAACTGAATAAATCTGACAGTACATTTCAGATTGCAGAACATTCTGTAAAATGTATGCTCTTACCATCTACATTAATGTGATCATATAAAATAAATGCCATTCATATTTATTTAGTGTAGATGAATTCTATAAATTCTTTTCAAGTTTCTGCGCTTACTTTTTCTTAAAAAATGGAAAACTGCTTTTGGTCTACATAAGACCTTACTTCCCCTTAGCTATGAAGCACTATATTGAGTTTAGGTTACAGCACAAAGGGGTATTAAATAAATTAAGAAAATACGGTTCCCCACTTTCAATTAGCTCAACGCTCTTTATCTAGGCACACATGTAATAACTGGGAAATATGAGTTATTAACCTGCACTGACACTTTTCCACCAATGTGATTATATTTGGTAAGCCAAAGGGGAAAATATTGAATTGAAATCATTAAAATTTTCACTGTTCTTTCTTCTTTGTAGTCTCAGGAGGATGGCCCCAACAAACTCATTCTTAGTGAAATCGCATTTTTCAGTGTAATAACGTCTTCATATATAATTTGGGGTGTAGGTAAGACCCACTTGTTTGATCTCCCCCCATTTACAGAGCAACAGAAAGCCCATTCTAACCCCATTAATTTAGAAATTCTTAGTTCTTAAAAATGGGTATGACCTTTTGTTTGTGTTACGGGAGGTGTCTGGGGAGGAAGAGGCGGGTCCATGGCTGGGCAGGAGGACAAGGAAGGGGACCGGGTGGCAGGAAGGGCAGTGCCGCTTATTCCATGCTATCTGAGAGTTGGCCCCCGAGGAATGCCGTCTGGGCCTGGGAAACACCACAGCTGCTGCCGGCTGAGGGAGTCGGCGGCGTGGCAGCTGCAGCAAAGCAAGTCTAGAGGGACAACTTTCTCATTGTTAATACCCAGTTTACAGGGGATTCTCTCAGGGGAACTATCACCACCTGGTGCAACATGAAGTCAGGGGAGCTCTATGACCATCAAGATCTGGGTTCTTTTTATGGTTACGGGCTTTAAATTCCTTCTGCAGCTCTGTAGTGATGGAGAATGGGATTTTCCAGAAAGATACTAATGCTTACGTTTTATTGTCCCTCACGAACACAGGTTTCTGGGTTCTGTGACGCTTGTAGTATTTAACATTTTTTAAAATGGTAATTGCTTTTCTCATTCTCATCAAATATTTACTTTCATGTTTACTGTGTATTCTGTTCCTTAAAGGGTATCACCAAATTGGAGTAATGTCATCTTTAAAGAAACAAAACTATCTAAGGCATGAAAGATAAACTGCATTTTCTCTGAAGAATATGACTGAATTTGTGTTACTGGGACTAAATCCCCTATTTCTGTGCTCTGACTCCCACCTCAGATACCATGCAGACTCCTGCCTCAGCCATGAATTTCATTCAAGGACTGGAAATTAATACATCCTTATGTTCAGGAATGAGAACTCCAAGTCAAATTGGCCAAGTCCGGATTTAGATTTACTTACACAACTACTGTTTGAACGTTGATCAAATCTCACCAATCTTTGTGATTCCTTAATTATTGTTTCTTTAGTTTTAAGTCTGCTGTGTTCTCTGGTTTCCTGCACAGATCCCTTCACTGATGAAAATGTGCTTTCATTCAAAATACAGACTGAATGTCTGGAGAAACCATATCTCTGCCACAGGGAGTTAGTTTCCCTGGGAAAAAATTACAAAGTTTATCCAATTATATGAATGTATCACCACTGCAAGTCTAAACAAGGGAGCAAATCTGGAAACTATTACTTCATTCTCTGTCAAAAGCACAGAGTTTCCTAAAGGAACACAGTCCAAATTTCTCAGACTGAGACAGATTAGTAGAAAGACACAGATCTGGACCATAAAGCATTGGTTCCTGGTGAAATTGCCTTTGTGTAATTGTGTTGTGATGTGTGAAAAATGAGATAAGGATAATTGTCAGTGGTAAGACAGTTGTTGGGAGTGTTGTTCATTGATTAAAAATGGATATTCCTCCTGAGGATAACTGGGAAAATAATTCTTTTTAATCTTCTTATGAACAATAGTCATAGTCCTTAGAAATAAACTGTTAATTTGTATCACATAAATTAGTAAATAGAATAAAAGATCATTTTACTCTCTTTGTGGTGACTTTAACTTGGCAACAAATTTATGGCTCACCTTGCAGATTTATACTTGGTATTTCATAGTATGTGTTACTGTATTGATCTCACTTATACTTGCACTTGTTTTCTCTATGCCTCCCCTTTCTTACCTTTTAAAAATGTTAGCTTGTTTTTTTGTAAGCTGCAATAAAGGCCTTTTTAGAAAAAAGAAAGATACAAATAAATACATCCATTTATGTCCCAATGTAAACAAGTAAAAGAATAACATGAAGAAAGTCATATAAAATCCTGCAGAAGATAAAGCAGGGCAATGATCCATATAGGACATGGCCAAATATAGAGGAAATAAAATGTGTGCTGGGTCTTTAAAGATTTATTTGTGCAGTACCTTACAAGTAATAACTTCTTGGTGTTAATAAACAATACACTATAATTTAGGTGGGAAAAAAGGATAGATGCACATTAAAACTAAATCACCAAGAATCAGATCAAAGCCATAAGATTTTAATTAGGCTAATATAAATTACTCTGGAAAGGTAAATTGATACAATGGATTGTTCAAAAGAAATGAAAATATAGTGTCTGATTTCGTCTTTAGTTAATTGTTTATCATGCTTATTATACAATATACTAAATATTTTGGAGGGCACACTGGCACAGTAATAAGCAAAGTACACATTATCCACATCCTATGAAGTTTGAATAGCACAGAGAGATAGAGACAGAGATAGAAAGAGACAGAGAGAGGAGGATCAAATAATTACACAAATTTATTATGCAATAAATATGCATGGAGTAGCTTCTAAGTGTCAACCACTAAGTTTTGATTCTGGGGACACAGTAATGAACAAGAGGTATCCTATCCTCATGGAGCTTTCATTTTAATGGGATAGATGGAAATACAAAAGTTTGAGGGGGAATAAATAAGTACAATAATAAAATGGAATCAAAATTATAGAATAGAGAATGGTAAAGGAGGATGTTCTATTTTAGACATGGTAATGGAAAAATAATATGTAGTTCCTCCACTAGATGAGAAATTTATTGACCTCAGTCTTGACTTCCTTCAGCACATTGTGTCATGAATGAATGAGTTCTAGTGCTTCACTGAGGTGGGAGGGGAGTGAGAAATAGACTGGAATTATTATGACTGCCATTTAAATTTTTTAAAATAGCATGAATTGACTTAGCTTCACAAAAAATGGCACTTACAGATATGTAGATAGAGATATTTATATATGCTATAATGCCAACAGGGATTAGTTCTTATGAAAATTTAAATGTGATACTGTTCTAAATACAGTCCTGCACATAGAAGGTACTCAAGAAAAATTTTGAGTGAATGAATTAAGGACTGAGAATTAACATTTCCATAACACTGAAAATTTTAAATTGTTTTAAATGGACCTCAGCCATGCAGAACTGGATTATTCATAATCTTTGCCTTATGCTACATTGTCATCATTGATCCAAGAATAGTTCTCCATAGTCACTTTTATACTTGCTTAGCAAGCTGCAGTTCACAAACTGAAAATCACATGCACTATTTCAAAATAACTCTATAAGAAACATGTATTATCAGATATAATAATAGACTTCAACACACTAAGTCAGTGACTAAAGCTGCCCAGCGAGGAGTTAACATATCTTGCCTGCTGCGAATGCCTGTGTCCTTCCACTCCATCACAGTACCTTGTATAGTCCACTCCCAGATTCCAAGGAGATCCTGTAGGTGGAGGATGTGTATTCAATACTGTGATCAATGATGTTTCCATCAATGATTAGATAGGTTGCCAGCAGAGGTTATAAAACTGGAAAGAGAAAATAACAACAGGATGAAGAAGGCAAATATGAATCAGATCTAAAGACATGTAAGGGGAGAACATATAAGAAATTGGAAGGAGATACAATTTGGAGAAAGTGGATAAATGGGAGATGTGGAGTCCTAAGTAGAGGCAACAGGGTAATGGGAATAGATTTCTCATCAGAAACAGAAACTGAAAGCCCAGAAGAGACAAATCCCCCAGCCCAGTAGGCAGATGTAGCTTTCTGGGGAAAGTCAGGATTTAGTTAAGGTGAAGAGGTGGAAGGCAGAGAAGGGCAAATGGGAAGCACAAATAAGGCTAAGAGCTGCAGGGTTTATTTGTTTTTTAAAGATTTGTGAATTTGGCAAACATCTAAACTGCTCAGGAATTCCAAGGTACTTTAAAAGAAAGTTGGCCTTAAGTGGATGCTACTCAAGCCATGCAAAAGCATCTGTGCAAAAGGAAATGAAGTCAATACACTCAAGGAAAAAGCTCTCAGGAAAAAGGGCTTTTAAAAATATCTTGGACCCATGAACATAGGTACCAAGCAGAAGTCAAAATGGAAACTGATCTGTTCTTTATATAGAGAAAAATTACAGTTGGTTAAATACCTAAATGAAAGTGTTACCAAATGAATCCAAAATGTTTCTGACTATCCATACTTGCTCTTTTTCATGAAAATACTTCCTAAACTGAAGTGGCAATATTGGAGTTTTTCATCTACAATACTTCAACTTCACTGCTTTCCTTAACTTTCTCATATGGTACATAGACTCCGCAGAATATACTTCCTTCTTTTCAAATTTTTGTGTCTTTGCATGTCATGCCTTCAGGGAGAGAAAGAATGGGAAATTTTCATTCATTGGACAAACTCTAGATGTCAGGTGGTATACACAGCATCTCATTTACACATTATTTAAACTATTCAAAGCCTAGTTTTCTCTATTATTAAACCGTAGACAATAAACTTGATTTAATTTGTGATATTATTGTGATGATCATCTGAGATAACATGTATAAAGTGATTAAATCAGTGTCAGTTTCCCTATACCTTAACTATATGAATTTTTAATGAAAAAGCATTTAATATTATTCATTGTATGGCACACTTTGGAAACTAGTTGCCCAGGTTCAAATCCCTGCTCTGTCACTTAATAACTGGGTGATCTTGGGCACATTACAAAATCTCTGTGACTCAGTCATCTCAAAGAAAGCAGAAATAAAATTAGTGTAGACTTCATAAGACTATAGAGACTATTTTTTGAGTGGTTATATGTAGAACACTTATACCAATGTTTGGCACATATTAAGTGCCAAATAAGCCAAATAAGAGTCAACTCTTATTATTAGAGTACTGTGAAAGAAGTAATGGTGATTGTAGACAGAAGCAATAATTCTTAATTTTTTACATGTTACAGAATGCCTTCGGCTACATTGATGAATTTTAGGAATTCTTGCCCAGGAAAAGGAAAAATAATAGAAATTATATTTGTAAACACATGCACACAAAACTCTTGCATAACTTGAGCATTCATGCACACTTGAAGCCCACCTGTGGATTGCAGGTTATGAACCCCAAGTTTGAATATTTTGCAAAAACTACTTAATAAATGATAGGATAAAAAAGGAAAAACACATGTTTTCTTTATACTATATATTATGGAATATTGTGGAAAATATTTCACTTGCTTATTAAGATTTATTTTATGGGAAAAATAAATAAGTAGCATAATCTAGAAAGGTTTGCAATTGGTGTCATTTACAAAAAATATCTCTCAAAAGTTTTCAGTTGCTAAATTCCTGGAACTTAATTTTACTGAGGAAAAGAACAGCATGGCTCAGCATGACAAAAATAATACACAAACTCTACTCCTCAAAACATCCAACATCTGCCAAAGTAAGCAACATGAATATTGGGATTTTGCCAGCATTTAAATTATTTATAATAGTTCATAAGTCACTATAAGAGTTCCTGAATATTTAAGTAGAAACTTAACATCAATATTACATTGAAGAATATTCTTCATCTCCTTTTTCAAAGACATGAGAATTAAATTTATTTTCAATATTGTTATGATATGAGTGAGTAATAGCTATTTATTCCATTATTTAAAACCTCAAGATATTATGACTTGGTTAGAATTCAAAATACACATTACAAATTGCACCTTGAATTGAACTGTGTTTTTGAAAATTGTGTGACTTCTGGAGAGGACAGTGAAATTTTTAATTAATTTTAATGTTAACACTTTCTTATGTTACTTACATAGTAAACAGAAAAACTAGTTTTCCTTTGATAAAAGAGTAACCAAAATATGTTCTCTCAGACAAATACTTCTTAGCACCTGACAGAATGATCTATGAAATCAAGGCAGAAGCTGACTGTGGATTTGTTGAAGTCCACATCTTAGACACACTAGGACTTGAATTTAATTTTCTAATTAAAATTAAACTGTTGGGGCAGTTGAAATGCCCCTCAACTCATGAAGCAATTAACGTTTATTTTCTCCTGTTACTCATCTCTCATTTCTGCTTCCCTCATCCCCCATTTGGAAGTCCCCCTATGTCAGAGACAGAATTCGGTTCCCTGCTTATAGCAGCACTGCTCCCCAGGCATGCCTTGGACAGCCAGGTGCCCACATCCCAAATCATTCCTTAATTGGCAAAATACCATTCTTCAATACTCAGCAAAATTAATTCTCATCACTAGTAGATGAAAGCAGTTTTAATTACCTCTCCCAAAAGTTTACTAAAAAGAAATAATAATGCTATATAGTAACATACAGTAAGAAAGTACTAAACTATCTCCTGGGTTTTGTTGCAAATGAGTTACTATACTTAGAACACTTAAAACAGTGCCTGGTATGGAGGAGATGCTCAATAAGGTTTAGCATTATTATTATTGTATATAATAGACACTGTAGAAGAAGATAATGGAGGCCATAGTTTAAAAACTCATAGCAATTTAAGCATAACTTTAGTTATATTTCAAACTGATGATTGCTCTTGATATACCCTTGATTGATCTTTATTATATTCTTACATATAACCTTGTATATATCTGACCATAAGAAATGAAATATAACCAAGTCCTAATAATCTAATATATATACTCTTTGGGAAAGGCATATTTAAGATAAAAAATTTTGATCTAAAAACAATGACATTTTAACAATTGGTGCTCTCCGAAAGTGAAATGGGCTCTTACGATGCAAAGGAACTCTCGTCTATAAAAGTCAGCAAGCAGAAGCTAGATAACAGATCATGAAAGATACTTTATGGAGAAATAACAATATCTGATGACCTCTAATGTGCTTCTAAACTATCTAAATACCAAGTATTTATATCTGAAAACGTACATCATCAATCAGATCAATAAATACTTATTGGAGGCCTCCTGTGTGCCAGACACGGGGCAGGGCAATGGGGGCAAAATGAAGAACCAAATGGACCAAGCCCCTATCTTGTGTGGCACTATGTTATAAATAAACTTTTCATGTGGTTGTATAAATTTATTAAAGTATTATAAGACTGTAACACACTAAACCAACTTTTGAGGATGATATTCCAGAGAAAGCAGTCTATACAGTGGAAGGCATTAGCCTTTTCAAGAGGAAAAAATGTGGTTTTGGAAACAGTCTTCAGACACAGGAAAGTACCTGTGTAAAGCCTTAGAGTAAAAATAAACCATAGGTTTTAAGAACTGAGGGGATGGGGAAGGTTCCAGCAAAGCTGGAATGGCAAAGGTTGGGGAGAGAAATCTGAAAATAGGCTGAAGAGGCAGGCAGTATGTTCTCATCACAGAGAACTGTAGGCCACGTTACCAATGTTAGATTTTGTTCTAGAATGAAGCCCTGAAGAACATCACAAGAGACTGATGTGGTAAGATGTCCCTTTATGAAATATTCTTTATATGGAAATATTTTATGGATTTAAAGGGTATATATTATTCATTAATATCATTAATGTATAGGAAATATTTGTGATTCATATCAACCAGCAGTACATTAAAAGTGGAAATAACTTTAAGTAAAAGATCACTTAGCAAAAGGATTCAAGCTTTTCTGATTGGAGAGGGCTCCTTAGTTTTAGAATAGGTCTCTTAGCTAATAAAATATTAAAATATTCTATCAGGCCAACTCAGATGCACAAAAACCCTAAACTGTAGTGTCACAAATTAGGAGACAAGAAAACATTTGGAGGGGCAGAAAAGAAGGTGAATTCATGGAGGAAGGATGCACTATGTTAATGGAAAAAAACAGCTCGAAAATAAAAATGGTGATGGAGATGTCTCATATAAGCCTCCAATAAATTTTTCTGACATCAAAAAAGCCACACCTACTTCCCATTGTGCCCCATTATCCCTGTACACTTTCTCTTTCTCTTACACACATACACACACCACACACACAGCCAACATTTTGATAAACTTATCCTAAGGAACTAAAATCAAAGCCTGCAAGAGTCAAAATCTTAAGATGACTTCTTACACATGATTGGCTATGAGGAAAACCCACAGAATGACAGAGAGGTAGCTCTACAGCAGCTGATGTACATAACTGAATTCCCAAATCTGTGCTGATGGAACATGATATTTTCATGTAGGAAATGAATTGAAGATATGACTGATGTTTTCAGGAGTGACCTTTTTCTTCTTTGAAGCTTGTTCTGTTTGCCCCTAACCACACATAGATGGAAAATGTGGCCAAGCATTCTCAAACTGACTTCCAGTTTCTATCTACTGATTATTGGTTTCTGTACTAATGCTTAATAAATTTTAAATAAAAATAGTCTAATTACAGTTTTATACATTTTGCAACATTGGTACCTTTCAATACGATTTCAAAGGACCTTTAAAAGAGTAAGCTTCAAATCAATGCAGTATTTGTACCATACACTTTCACAGGTGGTTAAGCCACATCTCTGAGAATTAAACAGTTTTTAGAAGGAGTCTGTAATTGACAAAAGTAGAATATAAAAACCCTGAGGTGTATTTGTACTAACTCCTAGATATCTCACACTCTGACAAGTGGCTCTACAAGACAAAAAGAATTTGCTTTTCTTCTACTCCTTTATGAATAACTTAAGGTCTTTATTATGTTATGCTTGAGAGAGAACTTGGGGAATAAGGTTAATATCTCATCTAATGACCATAAAGTAAATATAATAGAACAACCACTCTACAAATGAATATTAACATCATATCTGCTCAGTGACAACTGAAAATATTACAGAAAAATGACAATGCTTTATTGACCTTTTTGGTTCTAGTAGGGAGAAAATTATATTGGCTTCCCATAGCACTTTGAAACTGGTAAAAATAGTAGTGTTTGGTTTGTCGAGTAATGTCCAAGGATTAATGCAGGAAGGGCAATTTCATAGAATTGTATACTTTCATATATGGTGTGTTTTTTCATCTACAACAACAGTATACACAACATCGCACAACTGCTTTGGGCTCCCGAACCTGATTCCGACGCATGTGTGTGGGGGCTGGAGGGATCTTCTCGCGCACAGCACCAAGCAGTTCTTCAACACCAGGAGGGAGTCTGAGAACTCAGTTCGATTCTGACACTTTGTGTCTGGAGACAGCACAGATTCCCCAGGTTAAGGGCTCCATCCCACAAGACTGCCCTCTACCGCGATTCCAGACGCTGGTCTCAAGCTCCAGGCAGTTGCCTGTGCTTCTGACCCACTGGCTACAGACTGGAGGTTCCCATGGCCTCCGCCTTAGGTTCACTGAATTTGCTAGAGCGGCTCACGGAACTCAGGAAAACACGTTTACCAGTTTAATAAAGGATACAAGTTAACACCCAAAAAAAGGAGCTTCTAGCCTCATGGAGCTTGTGGCCTGGCTTGGTGGCATGTGGAAGTTCTCTGGTTCCCTGAGTATGGAAGATCTCCCAGCAGAAAGGCGGAGTCCAAGAGACTGATGTGCCCTTCTCAGGGGTTTTTGTGAGGGCTACATTGCATAGTCATGATTGAGTAAATCATTGGCCATTGGCTGATTGAATCTCTAGGCCTGCCCTTGGGTGGGGTCATTAACAAGACAGGACACCCATTTAACCTTGAAGGTTCTGCAGTTTTCAGGAACTGTGGATGAAGACCAAATATGCCTGGGAAATATATATTTGATCATCTGAATGACTGAATATGTGTTTCTTATGACTCATTATAGTGCATATGGATATGTGGGATAATTTATATGTTCCTGATAGGACTATAAATTGGTACAGCTCTTGAGAAAAAGTTTTCAAGATATTTCATAAAATACTAGATTTTCCCAAATTTTGAGCCAGCATTTCTTTATCAAGAAATGTATCCTAAATAAATAATATGGGTTTATATAAAGAAAAGTCTGAAGGAATTTTATTGCACTCTATTTGCTATAGTAAAACTAGGAACTTAATTATATGTCCAACAATGTTTTCTTTAGAAGTTGTAGTGTTTCCATACATTTCCCTTTTATATAAATATTTTAAATGATGTTGTAGAAGAATAATATGATAAAACACTCACAATGTAGTATTTTTAAAACCATTTTACAAAATGATATTTATTACATACATGAAGAGAAAAAAATATATATATATATACTAGGATATTAACAGCAGTTATCCCTATGTGTGAAAATTAATCTTACTTTTTATATCTTTTGGAATTTATTTATTTTCCCAATTTTCTACAGTGCCCTTGTGTTACTTTTAAAAATAAGCCATGTTTTTTATTTTTCTTTTATAGTATTTTTCAGAATTGAAGTACATTCTCAAGAAACCCACAATTTTGTTCGTTCTTTTTCATATTTCTTTTCAACTTTAAAAAATTATTATGGATTTATAGGAAGTTACAAATAAGTATACAGGAAGGTCCCCTAACTCATTCTCCCAGCCTCTCCTAATGTTAACATCTTTCAGAATTATAGTATGATATCAAAACCAGAAAAGTGGCATTGGTACAAGAGACAGAGGTTACTTAGATTTCACCAGCTATATATGATATGCACTCGTGTGTGTGTGTGTGTGTGTGCGTGTGTGTGTGTGTGTGTGTGTGTGTGTGTCTGTAGCTCTATGCAATTTTGTCACATTTAGCTTTGCAGAACTACAACCACTATCAAAATACATGATTGTACCATTCACTATAATTCTACTTATGCTACCTTTTGTGACCATGCAACCTTCCAACCCCCATCACTTGGAAGTAACTAATTATCCATCTCTATACTTACGTTATTTCACAAGTGTTATACAAATGGAACTATACAGTATATATCTTTTTGACATCAGCATTTTTCTCTCAACAAAACTTCCTTGATGTTCACCCAAGTTGTTGCATTTACCAATTGTTCATTCTCTTTTCTTGCTGAGTAGTATTACATGGCATGGACACACCACAATTTGTTGAAGTACTCACCACTTACGGACCAGTAAGTAGCTTCCAGTTTAAGGCTGTCACAAATAAAACTGTTTTGAACATTTATGTATAAGTTTCTATATGATAGTAAGTCTCACTTCTCTCGAATAAATGTCTAAGGGTACAGTTGCTAGATCTTATACCAGACTCTTTGCTCTAGTGATTATGTCATTCAAATAACCCACCTGCAAAGTGTGGCTGATATAGTTTCTCCAACTTAAAAAAAAATAGAGTTGAAAGACTTACAAGATCTGATTTCAAAACTTGCTATAAAGAGACAGTGATTAAGACAATATGGTGGTAGCATAAGGATAAGCATATAAATAATTGGAAGACAATTGAGACTTCAGAACTTAACCCTTAAATTTTTGGTCAATTAATGTTCAACAAGGATGCCAAGACATGCAATAGGTGATGGGTCGTACTTTCAGTAAATAGCTCTGAGACAACTGAACAGTCAAATTAAAAAAAAAAGTCACCCTCTTTTCTGATACTATACACAAAAATTAACACAAAATAGATCTTAGACATAAAGGTAAGAATTAAAACTATAAAACTTTTGAACAAACATATAGGTGAAAATCTTCATGACCTTGAATTAGGCAAAGAGTTCTCAGAACTCCTAAAGCAGTAGTCATTTTAAAAATGAAAGCTTGGACCTCCTTAGAATTATAAACCTTTGATTTCGAAATACACCACTTAAAATGAACAAGCAGTCCATGGGCTGAGTGATATATCCACAATATATTTTTTGTGCCCCAAATATTTAAAGAACACTTAGAACACAATAATAACTTCAAGAATGTACAAAAGACTTGAATAGATAGTTCACCAAAGACTACATATAAATAGCTGATAAGCACATAAAAAGGTGCTGTATATTATTTGTCAGTAGGGAGATGCAGATTAAGCCACAGTGAGATAATACCAAACAGAATGTTTGTAATCAAAAGACAGTCAATGCCAAGTACTGGCAAGAATGTGAAGAAATTGGAGCCTTCATACCCTCCCTGCAAATGTAAAATTACACAGTTACTTTGAAAAACATTTTGTCAGTTTCTTAAAACTTTAAACATAAAGCTACTATATGATGACCCAGCAATTCCATTCCCAGGATACTGTCCAAGAGAAGTGAAAACATCTGTCCAAAGACTTGTATGTAAATATCCTTAGCAGCATTGTTCATGATAACCCAAATATGGAAATAATCTAAAAGTGTCTATCAGCTGGTGAATGCATTAACAAAATGTTGTCTAATATACAAGATACTCTTCAACAATAAAAAGGTTGAAAGACTGAGTAATACATGCTGTCAAATGTGTGAACGTCAAAAACATTATGCTAGATGCAAAATATATACTATATGACTTCCCTTACAAGAAATGTCCAGAAAAGGCAGATTATTTAAACTGTATTATTTATAAAGACTAGAAAGCAGTTCAGGGTTGCCTGGGGCTAGGGTAGGATTAGCAAACAATTATAGATGTACTCAAAACATGTTTTAGAGTGATGGAAATATTCAGAAACTGGATTATGGTGATGATAGCACAACTTTACTGAAATTATCTAATTGGACAGTTACATTGGATGAATTTTATGGTAAGTAAATTATACCTCACTAAAGATGGCTTTTTTTAATTTAAAAAAGTATGTTATATGCCATTTCATGGCAGGAATTATGACCCAGCAATTCCATTCCCAGGATTCTGTCCAAAAGAAGTGAATACATGTGCCCACATCATTGGGAGGAAGTGAACACTGAAGTGGTTGGAGATGAGCTGGAGAAGCAGGCAAGAGACAGATCTACAATGTCAAGGTAACTTTTATTTTTTAAATTCTGAATGCTATAGGAAATACATAAAAGTTAAAGGGTAGTGAATAGCACGATCAGTTTGTGTTGGAGAAAGCTCTTTCAGTGATAGGGAAAATGGATGAGGCCTGGTCTGTGAAACCTAGTAGGAAATTATTGCAGGATCAAAATTATAGATGGTGAGAGTCTGACATAAGAGGAGAATGTGGATACATTCAAGAGAAATAAGCAACAACTGTCCTGGATGAGAAATTCAATGCTAAAGGATGGAGGGTACCACCTAGGAAAATCACCATGCACTCAGGAGACTCAGTGGGCAGTCCCAATATTAGGCAGCATGGAGGATAAAGTTACTACTCCGATGGGGATGTTTAAAGAAAATGGAGCGACCTGCATAGCCTTTTAAAGGAAAAGTTCTCTAAGTAGTTGGATATATGCACGAGTCTGCAGTTTACCACACAGTTGATGACAAGAGATTAAGGTATCAGTTTATATGTGGGAGCCAAGTTTCTCTAAGGAGACCCAAGAAAAAAAGTCAGAATAAGACGAACTGAGGGCCAAGAACAGAACCCTGGGCTAAAGAGAAATTTGAAAAGAAATGGCTAGAGAGGAAATGAGTGATATCGAACCAACTGCCTTCAGTACCACCAGATCTTGAGAAATTTATCAGAGCAGGATCTTCTGGATACAGGAGAATGTCAAGTAGTCATTTCCAAAGCAGTTTGCTATGAAACAATTTTTCAGATCTGCAAAGGAGTTTATTGCTAATCTGGCATCTTGTCTCTAAAATAAAATGAAATCTGAGACCAGGAGATCTTACAGGCACCCAGAAGAATTTGTTTTGAAGCTATTTGGCTGAGATCTCTCTCTGCTTCAAATTGTTTCCTCAGAAAATCAAGTGTTTCCCCTCTTTTAAAGGAAACACCATTTATTTGTACTTACACAAGTAATATGAATACACTCTGGACAATAAGAATAGAAACAATAAAAAAGTGCAGATGAAACAAAAGATTCTCTTGACATGTCTTATTCTCTTTGCCTGGGGCTAAACACTACTGGAACACTCTTGTGTACTTTATATGCTTTTAAGCATATGGTAGAAAGATATGGTTTACTTATGAGTTTTTTTATGTATAGATGATACCATAAATTATGTAACACTCCACCACTGGCTTTTATTGGCTAAAGTGTATGCACTAAAAATTTTCCATGTCCATCCATTTAGAACTTCCCATTTTTTTCACTGCTGCATAGATAGAATTCACAGTTAACTTACTATTTTTCAATACTGTGATTAAATATTGTATACATAGCTTAACTTTATTAGCTTCGTACTTTGCAACACTTGCTTCATTTGTTTTGACAAGTAAGACGTATTTACTGCTGAGTCCACTTATATATCTCTTCTAGATCCTGTTCTCCTCACATAGGTACCCACTCTCCAAATTTGCTACTTCAGTGTCAATGCATGCTTTTGTTCTATTTTATGTGCAGGTATTTAAAGTAAATATGTATCTATTTAAATAGTAGGCTTCTTTAGAGACAGTTTTTACTGTTGTTAAATATTTGTCTTTGGAATTTATTCATGTTGATGCTGATGCTCTTGTATCTTCTCTTCAATGCTAATAAAACATTTCATTGTATGGTGATGGCATCGCTTATTTTTCTATTGGTATATATTTATGTTGATTTTAATTTTCCATAACAAAAATGCTGTTAAGAATCCTCTGGTAACATTCTTCTTAAGCATGTGTGTGAATTTTATATAATATAAAAAGTGGAATTACTGAATCAAAGAGTGAATCATGTAGTATTTATTATGTTAACAAACCATAATAATTGGGTTATTTGTTTTCTTATTGTTGAGTTTTAAGAGTTCATTTTATATTTTGGATGTAAATTGTACATAGAATGTTTTACAATATTTTTTCCCTGTCTAGGGCTTCTGTTTTTATTCTCTTACCAGTGTCTATTGCAGAGGGAACTTTCTGATTTTAATAAAGTTTAATTTTAATGAAGAAATAAGGCTTAATTTTAATTTTTTTCTTTCTTGGATTGTACTTTTGTTGATGTAACTAAGGAGTCACTAACAAACCCAAGGTCACTGAGATTTTCCCCTAAGCAATCTTCTAAAAGTTTGATAATTTTGCATTCTACTTTTGACTCTACAATCTATTTTAATATTTTGAGAAGTGAAAGTTCTGTGTCTGGTTTTGCTTATAAACATGTGGAGATCCAATTGTTTCTGCACCATCTGTGGAAAGACTATCATTTTCCTCATAAACCTTTGCTCCTTTGCCAAAAATCAGTTGACTATGTGTTGGTCTGTTTCTGGGCTCTCTATTCTGTTCCACTGATTTGGGTATTGCACCAATACTGTCTTGATTCAGCGTAGTTTTATAGTACATCTCAAAGTCAGGTAGTGTCAGTCCTTCGACTTTGTTTTTCTCCTTCAATAGTGTATTCACTATTATGGCTCATTTGTTTTTCTTTATAAACATTAGAATTAGTTTTCTGATGTCCAAAAAAATTTGATTTAAACTGCATTCAATCTATAGATCAATTTGGGAAGAACTGGCATCTCCACAAAATTGAATCTTCCTATTCATGAACATGGGATATTTCCTAATTTATTTAGATCATCTTTGCTCTGCTGCCCCTGCCACACAGTTTTTGTAGTATTCTTCATATAAATACTGTGCATGCTTTGTTAGATTTATACTGAAGCACTTTTTTTTTCTATCTTTGGTGCTAATAGGAACTACAGGCCAATATTTATAATAGATGCAAAATCCTCAACAAAATATTGATAAAGGTAACAATGTACAAAAACGTCTATATACCACTACTAAATGCGATATATCCCATGTGGTTCAATGTTCAAAAACCAATAGATATAATCCATGACATCAGTAAGCTGAAGAAGTAAAATGATATCAAAAGATTCACAAAGAGTATTTGAAAAAATCCAATACCCATTAATGTTAAAAAGTCTCATAAACTTAGAATAGAGAGGAACTTTCTCAACGTGATAATTGTTGGATTTGATTTGTCAGTATTTTATTGAGGATTTTACGTTCACCTGTAGTTTTCTTTCTTGTAGGGTCTTTGTCTGGTTTTGGTATTAGCAGAATTTTGACTTTGTAGAATGAATGAAATATTCTCTTTTTTATTTTCTGGAAGAGATTACGAAGGATTTGCATCACATCTTCTTTAAATGATTGGTAGAATTCATTAGTGATGCCATTATGGTTTGTTGCTTTGTTTCTTGGAAGATGATTAATTATTGATTAAATTTCCTTGGTAGATACAGACCTATTCTGGTTAACTGTTTCTCCTTATGTGAGATTGGGCAGATTGTATCTTTCAAGAAATTGGTCTATTTCATCTAAGTTATCAAATTTATGGACACAGAGTTTGTATAATATTCATTATTGTTTAATGTTCATAGGAGCAGCAGTGATAGGCCCATTTCTGATTTTAGTACTTTATTCTTTTTTTTTTCCTGGTTGATTTAAAAAAACAATCTATTTAACATTGTGCACTTATTTCTAAGTCCTATTTAGCTTTATTTGTAAATTTTAAATATAGAACATCAGTTCTAAATATATTTTGCAGATTTTAACTCTCAGCTGTATTTTGTTTTCCATTTTTTAAATTGTGGAGCAGAACATATTACAGAAGAATATACAAAATATAAGTGGAGCTAAAGTAATTATCACAACATGGAAAGATTACACCACAAAATTTATAATTAATAATAATTTATAATCTATAATTGATTTATAGTTGAAAGACTTTGGTTTCAGGTTTGGACTATTGGGAACAATGCTGTTCTAAGCATTCTTATACATGTCTCTTGATGCACATGTAGACCTATTTCTGTTTTATATACAATTAAGAGACAAATATAGATTTTTATGTAATGTGGGAGTCAAATTTCTACTATTAATACATAGACATCCAACTAGCCCAGTATCAAACTGAAAACATTATTGTCCCATTTTCTGAAGTAACACCTTTGTCATAAATCTAAAGGAGGTATATGACACATTTTCCAGTCTATTATTTCCTTTGTTCTCTTTATTATTATATCAATACCATATTATCCTAATTACTGCACCTGTAAAACACAGTGTTTTTGGTAGTGTAGATATTTCCATCCTGTTATCTTTTAATGTTGTCTTAGATATTCTCATCCCTCCAAATTTCCATATAAAATGTGAGATTAGCTTTTCAAATTCCACCAAAAACAAAACTTAGTATTCTTATAGAAATTACTTTAGTCTCTAAATCAATTTGGGCCAAACAGACCTTATCAAAGTACCATACATTAGAACCCAGGAATATGGTTTATCCCTTCATTTTATTTAAGTCATCTTTAACCTCCTCCAATGGTGTTTTATATTGCACAGGTTTCTTGGGCTGTTTTTTTAGATTTATTCCTGTATTTTTAATATCTTTGAGGCTATTTTAAATTGTATTTTTAAAAAAAGAGATTAAAAACTTTGGCTGGTACTTAAAAATATAGCCAATTTTGTCTATTTACTCCAAATTTTAATTTATTGGCACTTTTTATAATATTCTGTTGTGAATTTTAATAGCTTCACATTATGTATGATAGTATTTTTTTCTTTTTAAAAACGTGCACAGATGCTTATTAATTTTATGAGTCTTTTTAAAGCATAGTTTCTACCCTGGTAATTTTCTATGTTGCATATTTCCTCTATTTTATTAATTTCTTTACTTAGGTGTTTATGATTTCATTTCTTCTACTTTCCTGAATTTTGTCTTTTTTTAAAAACTTCTTGAGCTAAATGTCTATTTTATTAATTCTCAGGTCATTCTTTACTCATACACAGATGTAACTTTCCCCCTAAGCACAAATTTAGCTTTAATCCACAAGCTTCAATACATGGCATTTTAGCTGTAATTCAGTCCAAAATATTCTTTAATTTATGATGTGATTGCTTACTGACTCATGAGTTATTTAAAATTATGCTTTCCAACTTTTACACATATAGGCTCTGTTTCTGGGCTCTCTATTCTGTTCTACTGAATTATTGAAATGTAGTTACAGCTTCATTGAACTGTGGTCACAGGATGTACTACTGGCATTCTATCCTCTGAAACTTTTTCAGATTTGCTTTATATCCAGCATATGGTTCATTTTTAGAAATGTTCTGGATATACTTAAAAATGTTAAAATATGTCCATGGATTTAAGTGCAGTGTTGTATATCTGTCAAAAAGCTAAATTTAGGTACCATAATATTCCTTTTTCAAAAATATTTTAGACAAAAATAAAGCAAAATAAAACACTGTGACTCTCTACCTATATTTAACCTCTAGCTTCTCCCACCTCCTAAAATGCCTTTTACCCCACATTTTGTCAAATTCTCCTAGTCTCTTCAGGCTTACCTCTAGAAGGCTTTTTTCTTTCTCCAGGTGAAAGGACTTCATTGTCTAAAATCTGTAGTGCTTAATTACTATCTTTATCTAATATTGCATACATGTATATATATTTTTTATTCTTCTATTAGGTTATAGCTTCCTGGAGGTCTGGAGTAAAAGGAATTCATGTGTAATTTCCAGAAATCTGTGCCTTGAGTTTATCTCAAAAAGCTTTTTATGGTTGAGTGAATGAATAAAATAACAAAGAATTGAGGTCTCAAATGGAGATCAATAATTCTTACAAGTTTTCGTCCATTTTTTAAATCTGCTCTTTGCCTTCACATTTATCTTGAATAATTACTGTCTTTATCATTTAGAAACTGGACATATTCTTTGCATTTCTCTCTTCCCATAATAAAATCATAGTTGTTGTATAACTCAAACCCTGAAGCTACTAGATTCTTTCCAAACCACTGTATTTGAGTTGTGTGATAAAGAATTGCCTGCAAAATGAACTAGAGAATATTGAAAAGGTCACACAGCTTTAGCACATAAACATCATGTATAAAAGCTCTCAATGCTCTAGTATTTTGTTAATGAATTTAAAGGCCTAATGAGAAAAGAAAATGAAAGAAATAAATGTATTACCATGATGAAGTTTGTGAATGCAATGAGAATGCAGAGCAGAGAAAGAGAGCATTAATACCTAATTATAGAACTTCATACCTGAGTTTTTTAATCTAAGTAATATTTTAGATTGAAAAACCTCACTAACTATAATTAAAGCCTATGCTTGAAAATAGGATAATTAGTAAAAATGCTAGCATTCAAATCTGCCCTTTTCAAATCTTGAATCATTAGGAAATACTAAATGAAAATTGTTCTGCATGCAAGAGAAGTGTCCAATACCCGAGTAATTCATTTCATAATTAACTTACTGAAATAGGAATGTTCAAATCCTTATTTCATTCCATTATTCTTTTACATCTCCTAGCACTTGAATAGGTATAGCAAAATTGTGAATTCACCAACTTTTTGGCTAGATGTGTTATATGGGTTGTTTAGGATCTCAGTTATGCTATGGATTCTTTATAGCACTCCATGCTACATATTCTGTCAGTAATTCAGTGGTAAAAAGTACAACCCAGTGTGCTTTTTATCTGTAAAAAGTGTACAAGAACAGACAAAACTGTAGTCAACCCATATTTAACCCCACTTCACCAAAGCTCAAATCTGCTGGAGTTGAACAGAGGAAAACTTCAATCAGGGTTGAGCTGTTAAAATTTCAGCATCCCAAGCCTGATAATCCAAATGAGAAAACTTGCAAAGTGAAGTCGATCAAAAAGCGTAACAATGAGAAATGAATAGCTTAAGAAAGAATAGCACTGTGTGTGGACAGACTGCTGCTCTGGAAACATTAGCTGAGTGCATACAAATAGGCACTGCCGCTTCAGAAGGACCCGAACTAACCAACAGAGAAGAGGGAAATGTGATAGAATTTGATGGACGGTACCAGCTGTTGACAGGAGTAAATATAAAACCCAATGTTAGTGTGTGTGCATCTTGTGACCACGTGTATAAGATCACACTCTTAATATGTGCAAATCAGAATTGAACTGTTTTCCCAGTCTAGCTTATAAATTTTTTCATGTTCACAAAGTGTAAAATAAGAACACTAAATACCATGAGTAGTGACCAATGTGAAGTAAATGTTTGATTCATTTATTCAGCCAGGAAATGAGAAAATATTTACTACATACCTGATACAGTCTTTGTTACTATAACAAAAGTTTAAAATACAGCCTGTCTTTCAGTGATACAAAGAAAGATATCTTAACAGAGAACTGTAACACTCTACTATGTACATTTTAAATTCTATGTTTTTTTAAAGAAAAATTGATCCTGTTTTTACATACTTATCTATGTTTACATTTTTTTGTTGTTAAATTGCACACTAATGTCATGTTTTGGGGGTTATTAAATACAGAATCAATAAGAAAGAATTTTATAAAAATAACCATTATATTTTCTTGTAAAATATTTGCTTCTAAACAATTATTGACATTCTCCTATCACTATCTGTATAACCAATACCACATGAGAAATCTATTTTATAATCAAGTGCTACAAAGATAATTTCTTAATGATTGTGTTCCCCTCTTTGCTTTATCTGAGGGTCAACTCTGAGCTTAATCAGAAACTTAACCATACAAATTACCTTTATGCTGGACTTTTCACCTTATCAGTGTTTTTTTTTCCTTCCTTCAGTGATTTTCAACTTTTCTTTCTCTTCTTTGAATCTGTTAAAATTCACATCAATTATTTTTATGAAACAAGATAGGCAATTATTCAGAATATAAGAAGATAATGGAAATACCATGTAAATGCTATATTTGAGGTGTGAAGGGGGTGCTATGAGATCTGGGGGAAATAGTGATGCCCTTTTGTCTCTGTGATCCAGAGGATCTGAGGATGCTGTGATAAATTTAGGTAAATGGAAAATTGGGCAAAAACTTGAGAAAGTAAGGGTAGAAGTGCGAAAGCTTCTCAGAATGAATGTTATGAATGCTAAGAAATTATGTAAAATCAATGGCCTGCTTTCAGATAAAAGGTAAAAGATGACTTGGTAAGAATTAATGCACAAGAGAGGACATTTCAAATGGAACAGTGCAGATTTACTCTAGTTTCAGGACCAGATCCAAAAAATGAAATAATGAATTATAAAAAATACTAAATATGCTTCATTTTAATAAACTGAGAATGTATTTTATTTATAACAATGTTTACTTATGATGTTATAACATCATTAGTAATAATGAAGTTTTAACAATTTATATTTCACCCCATACAAAAGAAGTCTTCCATCTATATTTGTATTCCCAGTTATGCCATTATAGAAACCCTATTTATCTAAGACAACCAAAGTTTGTGATAGTTATTGACCAATTAAAATGATGCAATGCAGCTAATCAACCAAGTAGAAACTGCATGCTTTAATGATGGTTAAATGCTATCTGCCTTGAATCAGAACCCAGCCAAAATCTGTTTGCCACAAATTTGAATTGGATGCAGTATTTACTATTCTTTCTTCCATATATGAATTTGTACTATGTAATAAATAATGTGAATAAAGACTCTTATCATTCAAAATCCATTATGTCAGAAAACTCAAACCCTTTAAAATATTGGCATATATTGTGGACAGTGGTAGATCCATAAGACAATGTTAAAACCATATTTTAAAAACAATTTCTTGGAAGGTTTCTACTCTAATCTAAAGATGGACATATACTGACTCACACCCAAAGTGATGACCAATGTTCAGATCAATAGACTTGATCTCCAAGATCCTCTGAATCATCGCAGCATATTAGAATTATTTAGGATGCTGTAGTGAGAAGAATGAACATGAGCCTTCAGCTCATGGTTTGAATCAAGGCTGCACACCTGCCTATATATCCTGGAACAATTGCTTATCCTCATGAATCTCACTTTTTGATTTATAAAACCAGAACAACAAATTGAAGACAATTAATATGAAATATCTAGCACAGAACGTTGTTATTATTTTTACTTCTATTGAATATTGTATATTCATTTTAATGGCTAAACCAAATATAGTGAAAACATGTTAAAATATCCTAAAATATGTTCAAATATATTCTGAACATACTATTTAATTTAAGGTAGCTAAGAGAACAGATAAACTTCCAAATCTCATGGCTTAACAAAATAGTTTATTTCTTGTTCAGGTATTTAGGTAAATGAATAATTGGGTAAAAACTTAAGTAAGGGTAGAAATGGGAAAGGTTCTCAGAATGAATATTATAAGGGCCTAAATTAAGTGGCAGACAGTAGAAGTAAAGTGAAACAGAGGATTTGAAATAACAGTATAGAGTTAAAAATCAACAGATTTAGTGATTTGAGGAAAGGATATTTAGAAAATTTCTCAGACATAACTTTCAGTTGACCAGACTAATTAACTTATCAAAAAAGCATGTTCCTGAACTAGTATGGACAAGGGAAAGGTTACTATTCATGTATTTAAACATATATTTTTATGTTATTAACTCTTAATTTGATTATGAAATGTATAGGCTTTTTATAAACTGTTCATTCAATCTTAGATTTATAGTTAATGTAATTGTTTCCCTGAAAACATAGACAATTCTTTGTAAATATTTCTTTTTTTTGCCAAAAGTAAATTTTTCGGATAAATCAGACAACACTGAAATAAATCTGCCTTTTGAATCAAAATGTAAAGTTAATGGAACACTTTCTTAATAAATATTAGTTTTCATTGTAGGATTTTAAGTATTCATATGTTTTATATCACTTCCCTACTAGCTAGCTGAATTTGCTGACATGACATGAATAAATACATAGTTTCATTTTAAGGTTTCAGTCTGAAATTATATTTTCTTTTTTGAATTTTTCTTGTTATGCTGATGAATATTTTATTCCCTTTCTTTTTGTAACAGTAAATCACAGGCTAAGGAACAGTTAAATGCTGAGGAATTTGTTTCAAATAAGACTTCACCTGTACACAGCCAATGTTTTAATTTATCTAAGATTCTAATGGCCTAACTCTGTAGCAGTTGAGCAAAAACTTAATAGATTGGCCTGAAAGATAAAGAATATTTAAAAATCCAGAATACTGAATTACCTCAATCCACCATCACGTCATCATGTCCCCTATCTAAAGCATGCCTCAGTCCTCAGGTGACTGCTGGCAATTTTTTCCAAGTGGCTCCTGTTTAAAATGATTTAAAAATGCTAACTATTATGATCACTTTATATTGGCAATATAGCCCATCTATCAGAACCTCTAAGGAGTCATTTAGCTTTATTTTATCCTCAAATTTCTAAACATGAATGGCCGCACCACTTGTTTTAACCCACAACACATAAATCACTCTTTGGGAAACACTGACCTCGCTGCAAGTGTTTAGTTTATATGAGGAACTTGTTCTGATTCTTCTTTTGTCCTCTTGAACTCTACTCTGTGACATTTCAGGAGATGAAAACTATTTCAAAATGTCTGAATTCACTACAACTCTTTCTTTTTCTCTCCTTTTCCATTCTTTTCCCAACATGCACTGATTTAATAGTTTATAATTAGGGCCTAAAGAGGAGATTCTCTTTTTCACTGCCCTCTGATCTAAGTTTTCTACATTTATACATTGATTAGTCAGAAAATGGGAAAGGAGAAGGAAAAAAAGAAGACATGGAAGAGATAGAAGAAGGAGAGAGGGAAAGGAAGGGAAGGGGAGGGAGTAGGGAAGAGAAATACAAGGAGGAAAACCTCTAGTAACAAAATACTAGCAATTCAAATGCAGAAATATATAAATGAATTACATAACATAATAAAGCAGGATTTATTCCAGAAATGCAAGATTAGTTTAATAGCCAAAAATGAGTAAATGTAATACACCATGGTAACAAAATAAAGGACAACCATGTAATTATTATCTCAATATAGCAAGACATTTGATATAATTCAACACATCTTTTTTATTTAAAAAACAAAACACCAATAAACTAGGAATAGCAGGGAACTTCCTCAGCCTCATATAGGACATTTGTGAAAACCCACATCTAATATTATCCTTAGTAGTGAAAGACTAAATACTTTTTCCTTAAAATTAAAAACAGGACAAGTATGTCTGTTATTGCTGCCTCTATACAACCTTTTACTGGAGGTTCTAGTCAAAGTGGTTGGCAAGAAAAGTTAAAGGCATCTAGATTTGAAATAAAGGAGTAAAACTCTTTCTGTTGGTAAATTACATAATCTTGCCTATAGAAAAATCCTAAGGAATGCACATGCAAAAATTGGAACAATTTCACCAAACGGTTTTGCTAGACATCCTTGTATCTGGAATATATAAAGGGTTTTTCAAAACTCAAAAGTAGAAAAACAATCCAATTAGAAAAAGGGCAAAGGTGTGAAAAGACAGTTCACTGAAAAGTGTATGCAGGTGACAAAAAGGGCTCATGGAAAGATAATCAAAACCAAATTGAGATACCACTTTACACTTACTTAGTTACAGTAAAAAAGACAGATAATAAAAAATTTTGGAGAGGATGTGGAGAAACTGGAACCCTCATGGCTGCCGGGAGTGTACAGGTGATGCAGCTGCTTTGGAAAACAGTCTGGTGGTTCCTTAAAATGTTAAACATAAGTTACCATATGATCCAGCAATTCCACTCATATATGTGCCCAAGATAAATGAAAACATATGTCCACACAAAATGTTCATAGCAGCAATATTCATAATAGCCAAAAGTGGAAACAACTCCAATGCCCATTGATGACCAAAGGATGAACAAAATGTGGTCTAGCCACACAATGGAACGTTATTTGTCCAGCCATACCTAAAAGTCATAAAGTACTGATATATGCAGCAGCATAGCTGAACCATGAGAAGAAAGTGGAAGACAGGCAGAGAAGAATGTATATCATTATGATTTCTCTTGTATGAAATAGCCACAATAGGAAAACCGAGAATCAGGAAGCAAATTTGTAGGTGCCTAGAGCTGGGGTCCTGGGGGTTGGTTGTGAGGACATGGTGAATGCCCCCTGACAAGTATGGAGTTTCTTTTAGGGATGATGAAAATGTTCTGGAATTAGAGAATAATGATGGTGGAAACTTTTGATTATATTGAACACTCTTGTACACTGTAAATGAATGAATTCTATGGCACATGAGTTATATCACAATATAAAGCTGTTAAAACAAAGAAAATAAAAATTCCAGTTGATTAAACCAGGCTGTGATATGTATGACAAGAGAAGATGTGGAGAAAGCTTCTACCTGAAGGCATCAACCCCTGTTGTATTCCACTGAACATTACCTGCCCATTTTTCTTTTCTGCAAATTCCACACATTCACACCAAGTGGTCATGGCCGTGGTCATGAGTAATTTGCTAGGGCAAACAGTCCACACCATGCTCCCTGTGAATTTGTCACACTGGCCTTGAAACTCTGCCAATTCCTGCAAACTTTAATTTTAAAACATCTTTAGCAATGACCCACCTTTTCCCAAGTTTAATGTATTTTGGCCTTAATGAAACTACAGACCTGAAGTACAGCTTTTTTCTTGTTTCTTCCTGATTTTCAATTGTCTACTTAGTGTCTACTCAGAATGCAGTAGTACATTCAGGGTTTTATTTTGCTGAATATACATTTGTTTTACCTCCATTTGAAACACGCCTAGTAATTTATATATTGAACAAGTGTCTATAGGCCAATTGTCTTTTTCAGCTTACTCCCATGATGCCCTTGGGATTGTGTGCCCACAGGAAATCTTTTGTAGACTCCTAGCTCGGACTAAAATTGGTGTTCACTAGAATGCCAGGCCTGTTTCCCATGGGCCAAGGCATTCTGTGGAGGGGTAGATTCCTGCCGGGCTTCTCAATATGCCAAAATGCACTAAGAATCTTCAAGAGGAGGGTAAAGAATGTGGCACAATGTTCAAGTACATAGGATTTAGAGTCAAAAAAAGGCCTGTGTTCAAATTCTAACTCCAGTTAAAAACAGAACTACTATATGATGCAAAAATTCCACTTTGGGGTATATATCTGAAGGAAATGAAATTTCTATGTCATGAGGTATCTGTACCCCCGTGTTCACTGGAGTATTATTTGCAATAGCCAAGACAGGGAAACAACATAAGTGTCTGTTGACAGATGAATAAGGTAAAGAAAATGAGATTATCTATCTATCTAACAATGGAATGCTATCCAGCCATAAAAAGAAGGAAATCTTGCCATGTATGACAACATGGATGAATCTTAAAGGCACCACGGTAAGTGAAATAAATAAAAGAGAGATATTGTATATGATCTCACCTATATCTGGAATCTAAAAATAAAACCTAAAATCTTAGGAAAAAAGATCAGATTTGTGGTGATCAGAGGAGAGGGATTAGGTTGTGGGGGAATTGGATGAAGGAGATCAAAAAGTACAAACTTCCAGTTTTAAGATACCTAAATACTGGGAATGTAACATATAGCATGATGACTCTAGTTAACACTGCTTTATATTTGCAAGTTGCCAAGAGAATAAATCCTAAAAGTTCTCATCACAAGGAAAAAAATCACCAACATATAAATAAATGAATGAATAAATGATCATTGCTATATAGGAGCCTGTCTTTCTTTCTCCATCAATAGAGCCAAGTACCAATTACCTTGGTGACAATACACATTAAATAAGAGCAAGAATCTGGAGTCAGCCAGACCTGGGTTACAAACTTAGCTCCAACATTATTTGGGTAAGATAAACACACTGAGCTTCAGATTCTTCATCTATCATAATGGAAATAATGATTACCCCTTGTTCATAGAGTTATCGAAGGGACTAATAAATTACATAAAGTGCTAAGAAAAATGCCTGACAAACAGCTCTCAATGTTCATAGCCATTTTTGTCACAGATACAGCTATGGCGAATTCATACATGGAGACCTTAGAGACCCACATCTAGGTTTATGACAATGAAACCATGTCTCTTCCAAATTGGAGAATATGGAGAATTTGGTACTAGGTAGGGCATATATCTAACTCAATGAGGAACATCAGTGTGTTCTTTTTTTTTTAGTGAAAAGTACAAAACACACCCTAGCTTTTTGTTATCTGATGACCACTTTTCCTGAACCTGACTCAAACTGATTTTAGCATGCCGATTAAGTGACACACTGTTTGCCTATGAGAGTTTACAACCTATTCTGATCAAAAAGCTACTATGGAAGTCTCCGTTCTCCTGGAGACCAGGGTTGTAACTCCTCTCATACTAAAAGGTACTTTCCACAGCTTCTCATAGCAGAAAGCAGTGATGGCTAGGACTGATATGGCCATTTTGGGCAGCATATTTCTCTTCTTGTCTTCTAGATAGCATACTATCTGTTGGAATACATGTGGTTTTCACATGCTTTTTTTTTTTTTACCCAGTGCTAAAAGCTTTTACATTTCTCTACCAAATATAAGCCAGTCAGGAAGCCTAATAAATGAATCCACTCTACTTAGATCTCTCTGCCAACTACATACGTCAACAGGATTGTATCACATCAAGTGTACCATCAAAAATACTATTTTTTTTCTGATTCAACTATACCCTAGATGTTCCTAATGATCACCTCTAGGCTTAGTCCTGCACAGCTGTGGAGTGGATGATATTCAGTAGCATTCGGTAATTTTCTCATCTGTAACTGCCCATTGTAAGTTTCTAATACATAATTTTAGACACATCAAGCCTAGGCATTATGCTTTCTTTGAACTCCAATACAAATCTTTCAGATAAGGCCATAGCCAATCTCTCAGTCTTGATGGAGATCCTAGTTTTGCTAGCAGTCCCTGGCCTTAATACCCATCCACAACCACCTGTCCTCCAGGAAGGAAGGCACTTGTAGCCCTAGCTCTAACAAGAGTCTGTTTGTCCTTGATCATTGGAAATATTTCAGATTTAAGATACGTGTTTTAGAATTAGACTTCTATTTCTGCTTGGTTGTTCTACAGATTTATTTTTATCATTGACATCAATTCTCCCTTCCCTCCCCCAGAATGCTTCACTATTAGTTTCATATTGAGTCGAATTAAATTCCTTTAAGTACTTAACAAATTTTGTCCATATTAGATTCAGAATTTTTCCTCCTATTAGTCTCTTTTTCTTGACATGCTGGAACTATTCTGAATACCATTCAATAGTTCAGATAGAACTAAAAAAAGCAGTTCAGTAAGAACTTATAACTATGGGGCTTGTTAATATTCAGAGACATGATGTTTCTTTTTCTTTGGTTTCTGGGATATTTTAAAAAGTGTTAATTCTTCATAAGGGAACTATTACGTTTTTTTCAAATTGTAAGACCACTAAGATTCTCAGCATCTTAGAAAGATACTACAATCTGGGAATAAATAGGAGTTTAAAAAGAAGAATGCTTATTACACTGCCATGTAACCACTGTGTAGTCATTAAACATTAGTTGATGCTCAAAAAATTAAGTGGAATGTAATTACTTTCTGCATAAGGAGACTGCAAAATAGAACTTTGGCTATGCTTGAAACTAAAACAGGAGATTTCAAAAAAAAATAAGAGCCTTCCTCATAAAATTTAAATTTGCACTGTGGCTGCCATAAAATACTACAAAGTATAATTATGATTGTGACACAATATCAAAATATTTCATATAGAAGCTGAATATTTTGACAAATACAAGGCTTATTCAAAATTGGAAAACTTTAAAAATATATATTCTGATTACTTTTATTTCATAATAATTATTTGGGTAGTATTCATGCCCTCATTTTCCCTAAGAAACATGGTAACTACCACAATACATATGAAGGACAATGAAATATACACTGTTGGTATTTATATAACTATCAGTCTAATATGATGTATACATACAGAGTACAAGAAGCTTTTTTGACATGTTATTCCCTTTACTAGGAAAGGAAGGCCTGGAAATGACTTTAAATATTATCTGTAATCTTTTCCTTTAGAAGAGGCTGCAACTCTGATCATAATATAAGTTGGTCACAGGGATGGTAGTACAGCATGGAGAATGTAGCCAATGATTCTGTAACATCTTTCTGTGTTGACAGATAGTAACTGCGCTAGTTAAGGTGAGGATTTCATAGTGTGGGTAACTGTTGAACCACTGTGTTGCATACTTGAAACTAATATAAGATTGTGTATCAACTATATTTCAATAAAAAAAAAGAAAAGGCTGCAGCTCTGGAAATGTTCTTTGTGATAAATGGGTATTTTCCCAATGCTTGGGTACAAGTTCTATATGTGCTCTTACATCACACTTGTTAAATGTGTTATTCAAACATTTTGTATCTTTCCTTATTTTAGTGTGTGTTCAGAGGAGATAGTGCTGTTGGTGGTACTCTGGACATTTATTTTCTTCATTGATCTATTATAAGTTTCTTCCCAGTTTCCAAGCTTTATTGTCCAGATATCCTCCCAGTTCTCTCTGTTGCTTGCAATTGAGATAATTTCTTTTGATTTCAAATGAGAACCTACCTGATTCAGCCTTTGCAACCAAGAATACATTGTAGACAGAGACTTGAAGTCAAATGGAAGAAATATGAGCTTGATTATCTGCTTTTACTGCTAGCGGCAATGAAAATCCCATTATCATTAACGGATGGACAGCTGGTAGCCCATGACACTCAGTTATGCAAGAGCAAATTAATTATTCCCTATTATAACCATGATTAAAGGACTGATTGAAAACAATTTTGGGGAACCCTTGCTCTTCCTGTGATAGAATTGCGTGACAGGCAAAAGTAATTCAAGAAGACTGTTTCTATGGAAATTAAATAATTTAAAAGAAAAGAAGGACAAGGTCAAATGCATAAAATTTTTGTTTAGATAAACTGAAACAAGAGACCCTATATGACTTTAAAAATCTTTTATTTTTAGCTGCACCAGCAATAAGGTAGTTAATAATTAACTCTATATTATCCTGTAGGTTGCCAAATTGCAAAGACAACTGAATTCACTGACTCTCTAGATCCTTATGTGAGTAAGTACATTGATTCTAAAAGTGTAGGCTCTATAAAGTGAAGTTCACTTATATGGGAAATTTAAAACGTACGTCTCTCTCCAAACCTCAGCATTTCCTGAGCCTCCTCTGCCAGCTTAAGCAGCTTCTTCCTTACCTGTCTCCTAAAAAATTTTTCTCCCTCTCTTTAATGCTCCATAGAATACTTAAATGAGGCATTTAACTTTCTAAATAAAGCCAATTCTTATACACCCAACTCCTCAGTAATGGAATTATAATAAGAGGAACCACAGATAAATTATAAAGTAAAGCTGGAAAGACTTAAATACAAAAAAAAAAGCACAACTTTGAAAGTCAGATCAACATCATAAGCATAAATACATGGAAGATATAAGGAAATGAGTCTTCAAAATGATTTTCTGAAGAAGGGAAACAGAATTTTAGGTCAGGCTGAATATGCCAATAGTCAACACGTTAATGCATACCCACATATTTTGGATATAATTTGCCACCTTGAGCAGCTAGGGTCAGTTCTAATGTTTTACTTGTATAGTTTATGTAAGAAAATAAACCACTAGATTTACCAGTAGGTCTTCTCTTTGAAATTGAGATGTCAAAATTCTCACACAAATACTTTAAATATTTCAAGAGATGGAAATTCAGACATGGCTCTAAGGACCACAGACCACTGATACTTGCCTTCCAACAAATCTTTGAGATGTACAGAGATGAGAGACGCATCAGCATCTCTGAAACGTGCTCCTAGGCCTGTTTACTTTAGGGTACACAAGTTAACGTGAGATACTGTGGGGAAATCAGTGTTTATTAGATGTATATTAGGTGGCCCCAAACAAGTAACATTTCTTAAATCACAGAAATAAGAACAAGGCAGGCTTAGTTAACATATCAGGTTGTAGGGACAATACCTTATGCAAAGTGATTCTATCCATGAGCAATAACCTCTGTATTGGACATTATTTGATCCTGGCTACCCAGGATAAATACAAATTCATCCCTTGATGTTGTACCCCACTGTTCCCAGACACAAATAAATTCTGAGTTCCATAGCTCCTTGAACAAAGCAGAAATTGGGTGTACTTAAGGAAAAACACTACAGTATCCATATATTCTGTGTATTTTTATTCTAGTACTTACCAAAGATACTGACAGCCATTTATATTATTTATTTAGATTATTGGATGTTTGCCAAGGTTAACTCTATAACCTGGAGACCTACATTCTCTATTATTTACCAGTATGTATAGGAGTTTATGGAGATCAGGTGATCAACAGAGCCCTGACATGACCATACTTCCAGTGGAATATCTCAATTACCCACTGTTTATTGAGTTTCTGAGTATGCACTATAAGAACAATCACTCATACCTGGGCACATCACCACATTTGTTCTCTGACACTTGGAATAAAGGTCACTATGGGTGGAAGGGCCATGTAGAAATCTTTGGCACTTTTCTTCCTTCATATATCAAAAGCTAAAACATGACTAGGAGGGAATTTAATAAATCAATACAATCATCAAAGACCTGAAATGGACATAGGAAAGTAATGTTACCTATCATTTCCCATTTTACTCACCAATTTAGCCAAAATATTTGGCATATAACTATTGACCCAGGGAAAAATTTTTTCCCCTATCCAAATAAATAGAAAACACCAGAAGCTGCTTTGTTAATCTAAGCAGGAATTACAAGATATTTACTACCTTGCTTCTAGGGTATGTGAGCTCTCTATCTTTGTGCCTTATTGTAGATTGCAGGAGCTTTGACTGTCTTACCATCCAGGAAACTGCTGGTCTTCTATATTGATAACTTAGTGCTGAAAGGATCTACTGTTTAGCAGGTTTAGTTACAATATCTAAATACTGTAACTATCAGGTTGTGGTACAATAGCTAAATACTGTAGAAGCCTTGGTAAGACATATGTGTACCAAAGATAGGGTGATAAAGCCTTCAAAAGTCAATAAGACATTTGAGCATAAAAGAAATAATGAGAAGAACATATTATAAACCATAGAACAAAATAAGAATTGTTGAGTCCAAATAGATACAAATGGTGGTGAGGGAATACCTCTTCCTTACACTGGATTCCAGACTAATACATGGAGAAGAAATGATGGGATTAGAAAATTACTATTTGCCATTCATCTTATTAATTATTTGAGATAAAAATCACTATAACCTAAAAATAGTGGGCAAAAATATGGTGAGAAATGAAATACCTGTAAGATATCTCCATAGGATAATTATTAATTAGCATGGGAAATAGAGAAGCCTGGCCAACACTTTAATCAAGTGATCAAATTAATATCACAATAAATGGGAAATATTGACATCAAGTGCCTCCAATGATGATTTTTACTAAAAATGTATGCCTAAATTCTAATAATGATGAAAATCAAGCAAAGTTAAATTAAAGTCTAGAAAATGAGTACCCAGAACTCTTCAAAAATATGTTGAAGTCATGAAAAATAAAGAGATTAGACAGCTAAATGCATCATGTGACCCTGGATTGCATCTGATAAAGAAAAATATGAATTTTTTGGCTTAAAAGGACAATTAAATGGGACAGTTGGAAAAATTTGTACCAAGTCTGTACTTTTGATAATAATCATCAACATTAATTCTCTAATTTTGATAGTCTTACTCTGATAATGTGAGAAAATACCCTTGTTTTTAAGCAATACACCCTGAAGTATTTAGAGGTAAAGGGCATATCTACAAATTTCCTTCAAACTTTTGAAATAAAAAACACACATACACATATGTATGTATATATATATATATATATATATATATATATATATATATATATATATATGCAGATATATATTATATATATATATAATGAGTACTTATATGGTCTCATAATGTATGTGTGTATGTATGTATATATTTAGATAGTATAAAATATTGTATGTAAAAAATGTTAACATTTAGGAAATTGGATAAAAGTTTGGGGAATTTAATGCAACTTTTTATATCTCAAAATCATTTCAAAATACCAAGTTAAAAAGCAAAAGCCAGTTGGATTGCAATCTTGTGAAAAGTTGAGGAATCCAGTGGTTCATCCCAAAGAGTTCACTCAAAGACAATTTGCTGAACATTATCCCTAACAAAGAAGCAAATTTGTTTCTGATTGCTTGAAATTAAGAACACCAACTGATACAGAAATCTAGAGATAACAGCTAAAGACAGATGAGACTAGAAGAGAAGCAATGAAGAAAACTAACCAGTCATATCAAAAAAGCAAAATAGTGTGTCCTGTATATTTTATGTCCTCTTTTTACCATTTAGAAAATGGCCATAAATTGCCATTGGTTATATACCAGTACAATCTCAAATTGTTTATTACCCTTCACAAGAATCTGAAATGCCTCATTCATTTGGTATTTATTATGCACCTAATATGTGCCAATCATTGGATCAAGTTTTAACATACCCAGGAATAGAAAAGACACACTTCCCACTATAAATACGTGGTCTCATGGGGAGCAAAAACCATAAATGCTTTTATAAATAGTTACTTAATGTTGTTATAAGTTCTATGAAGTAAATAAAAAGATAAAGGACAGAGACAGTTTAGTAGAGGAAACAGTTTTGCAGAAGACATAGAAGACTTTAGTGAGAAAGTGACTTTAACTTGAGATATGATAAATAAAAGCTTGTCTATTTATAGACTATTCTGAAGCCTTATGCTATTTGATTACCCTTTCTCTAATATCATACTCACTTGATTACTAGAACTTTAAAATAAGCCTCCAAATTAAGTAATATAAATCCTTCAACTTTGTTGTTCTCTAAGAATGCTTTAGTGATTTTTGGATTTTGCAATTCTATATATATTTCAGAATCAGATTTTCAATTCTTACCACAGAGTCTTGAAATTTGGATTGGGATTACATTTAGATCACTTTTAGTAGTAGAAATTTTACAAATACTGAGCCTTCCAAAAATAAAGTTGTTATACCTTTCAGTTTGCTTATGTGTTCTTTAATTTCTCTCAATAATGTTTTGTTATTTTCAGTGTAAAATTCTTACACATTTAAAAAAATACATCCCTCTCTAGATCATATTTTGAGTTAGTATTAATGGTGGTGTTTTTTAATTTTCATTTTCCAATGATTGGCTACTATTATTTAGAAACACAATTAATTAGACTTCCACTTCTGCTTAAGATGTAGACAATTTCAGAAACATCAATTTCTACCATAACAAGAAGAATAAACCATATGGATTACAAAATCATAATTTTTCAGACTATCAAAGAGTTGAGGTTGCAAGGTAACCTAGCAAACTGAAATCCAAAGGGTTCACAACCTCTTCTAAAAGACAGAGGAATGAATATAGGTTATTTTACTTATTGCAAAATAGTAGAAAAAAGAGAGTGTCACTAAAAGCAAGTAAGAAGAAAACAATGGAAATTTAAACAAATTCTTAAAAGTCAAATATGGATTGCTATGACAGTTTAGAATCCTAGGAAGTCCCAGATACAATGAGAGTCTGCTCCATTCATCAATTTTTTTCCCCTGAATCTCTTCTGATTATTGATAAGAAAGATTTAAGGAGTGAAGCACACTTGAGAGTGAGCCCCTCTGTATTTCAGGCATGTAAGACTTGCCTAAAAATGAGGGTGGTGTAGCCTTTCTCCACTTTATAAACCATGAAGAGACAAAGTATAGGTTGGCTCCTGATGGGGAATGAGTATAAAATCTGACTTTGGTGGCCATGGAACAAGAAACCCATCTGTCCCAAATCCTGCATGGATGTGAAGCAGATGTTAGGTGCCACTGAAGGAACAGGAAATCCACCCATCCTAGACCCCACGCAGATATGTGGCAAGGTTCTGCCACTCCAGGGAAGGAGAGGAAACTCACTCATGCCGAGGACCTGCACAAGGGGGAGGTCTCCTGCCACTGCCCCTTGGGGGGGAACAAGAAACCTGCCTGTGTTCCAAACCCTGAACTGAGTAGAATTGTTTGGCAGAGGAAGAACAGGGATGCTGAGAGAGTCCCCCCTCCTGAGGATTGGTGCACACAGCCTGAGGCAGGAGAAGTAAGGAGTCACCCTCTCATCTAAGCCTCATGAATATGGAGTCGTAACAACAGCAAAACCTACCATGGGGTCAGGAGAGATCCCTCTGTGATGTGGAAATTGTAGGGCAAGCCAAAATCCAATGGAGGGGCAGAATATTGAAAAAAGTTATTTGGCATTATAGTGCCCCCACTAAACAGAAGGCAGGAGGAGAACAATCACTTTAAAAATAATTGAAACATATGATGCAACAAAGCTAAATAAAACAAGGAACTCACATACAGATTAGATTGACTCAATCCTTTATAGTAACACCTCAACCCTTTACAATCAGAAGGTAAGGATTTCACATTTCTAGTCATAAATATTATTTACTTTAGTCTCTGCAGTTTTGTTGCAAAAAAAAATCTGGCACTCAATAAAAATTGGAAAGTACAAAAGACATCAAATATCACTGTGGGAAAAATTGCAATATTTCCAGAATCTCTTGCCTGGCCTTAGTGCATCTCTGTATCAATAGGTGTTTCCAAGGGGTGGAGAGAAGCAGTCTATCTCCATATCAATAGGTGGTTATAAGAGGGAGCGAGGGCATATCTGGCCTGGAGAGGCTGGGTGGGGTCCCGTTTTGCAGCTGGGTAGTGAAAAACATGGGTGAGCAGAAGTGGATGACTGCTTGTAAGCAATAAATGGATTTCTCCCACTTTATTTCTCCCTTCAACTGATTTTAGCTTCAAAGTTAAATTGCCCCAGGCTGGGAATATATTTTTCCCCTGGAGTTACAATCATACATTGTGAAAAGGTACAATAGTCATCAGGAAAACACTCAGATGTTGCACAGATATTGGAATTATCAGTTGGGAACTTTAAATGACCAAATATGGCTACAGTGTTAGGTATGGGTACCATGATCAACAGATGCAGAATTACAGCAGATAGATAAAAACTATAAAGAAACTAAAGGAAATGATAGAAATAAAAAATGTGATATGAGATAAATAATTCCATTAAAAGACTTAGCAGAACAGACTCAATAGAGGAAGGGATCACCTGAATAGAATACAGTCCAACAGAAATTCACCAAACTAAAATGCAAAGAGTAAAAATAGTGAAAAAATTTGTAAAACATCTGAGATCTGTGGAACAATACAAAACAACCCAATATGCATGCAAATTGAATTTCTAATGGAGAAGGGAGAGAGTGGTTAACAAGTATATTTGGTTTGGTAATGGCCAGAATTTAAAAAAATTATTGACCAACAAAACCCCACATATCCCAGAAGCTCAGAGAATCCCAAAAAGAATAAATTAAAAGAAGAACATAGCAAGGTACATTAGTCAAAGTGCTAAAAATCAAAGATTAAGAGAAAATACTGGAGGCAACCAGCAAATTAAGAAAGATAATATAAAGGTGAACAATAATAAGTACATCTTCTCTTGAAAAAGAATGGAAACCAAAAGAAACTGAATGGAATATTTTAAAGTGTTGAGAGATAATGTACATGTGGCCAAGCAGCCTTTAAAAATAAAAAGTGAGGTGCTTTCTATTTAGGATGGTAGCTGGAAAGAGCATTACTCCCACACATATAACAAAAAAAAAAATCTCACTGTATGATCTAAAAAGTCACAACTTTTCTTGCATCCATCAAAGATTCAGACAACCAACTGATGCAAAATCTAAGGCAAACACAGCTAAGAAGAGCCAGAAAGCGGGTGGTCGTTCCCCCGGGGTCAGGTGCTAAATGCTGAGTGTGGGCTAGTGTGAAAATAATAGAAGCCCTGTGAACCTCAGACACAGGGGCACTCTCAGCCACCGCAGAATCTTCTTTAGAGACCTCACCCGGCGCTCACCAGAAAGATCAGGGCCGGGGTAGAGACCTGAGGAAGCGCCCCTGTGGCGAGGCCCGGGGAAGGGAAACGGCAACTATTGGAAGAGCGCAAAACTTCACCTGCATCCGACCCTCCTAGCTCTCTCCAGAGAGTAAACGCCTGTGCTCCTAGGGGAAGATGAAGACACAACAACAAAACAACAAACCAAAGCTCTCCCTTAGTGTACAAACAAAAACCCACAAAAATTGGAAACAAAAATGTCCCTCAACTGAGTAATGGACAAAGTGTGATACAGGCATACAATGGCATACTTCTCAGTAATAAAAAGGAACAAAGTATTGATTTAGCAACATGAATACATTTAAAACACATTATGCTAAGTCAAAAAAAAAAACCACACTTAAGCCACATACTGTGTGATTTAATTTATATGACATTCTTAAAAAGGAAAGCCATAAAAAGAAAATAAATCAGTGATTGCCAGGCACCTTAGGTGGGACAGGTGACTATAATTGAGCACAGAGTAGTTTTGGGGTATGACTGAATTGTTCTGTTCCTTGAATGTGGTAATGGTTATAGGACAGTAAGCATTTGTCAAAACTCATAGAACTGTATCATAAACAGGGTGAATTTTATTGTATATAAATTACTGTATATAAAACACTAAAAAAGTAAAATACTAAGTTTTTGAAGGTGGAGTAAATATATTTTGAGATAGGCAAAAAATAAAAGAATTTATCTCATTAATCTGCACTAAAAAAATGATAAAACAAGTGCTGTAGATTAAAGAAATATATAACTTTTTTAAGCATATTGAACAGGAATCCTACAGCATAGCGAGATTCACTTATTAATTCTAAAATTTTATTTTTGTAGATTGCTTTGGGTTTCCTATATGAACAGTCATATCATAAGTAAATATGAACAGAACCTTTAAATTTTATTAGGGATATTAAATGGACACTTCTACTAGGCTTTAGAAAAAAGAATCACTGTGAAGAATTAAGAGAAATAAAAATCATTATTGCAAAGGGAACACACTGTCACACTTCTCAAGTTGAGTAATACCTTGTATTTCAAATTAGCAAGATAGTTTCTGGTAGAAAACACCTTTTAAAATTCTATTAAACAACCAAGAAAATGGATACTTCTTTCTCATATTTTTGCTGTATCATTTAAAATGTGCCCGGCCCAGAGTATATTTTCAAATTATTTTATCTGCACTAGGAAATTATCCATACAATCAAATAATACATCTCCTCCTTTGACATTTTCAGTATCCCCCAGTCTCACCTAACTTGGAAATGCTTCAACAGCAATTGTATTATTAGGATTTATCAGTTTTCTTCTGAGACATTAAAAAAGATCCATAAATAAATCCCACTTAAAAATATACAAGGAAAAATAATTTCGGAACTCTACCTACACTTTAAAGGTTAAAGTTTCCAGTTGGATTACAAACACCGGGAAGAATTAGAAATGTCTGCTATAAAGGTGTCTCAGGGCTGGCAGTTTGTGTTGATCTGATTCTCAACTGAAAGCTCACATCATTTACATAAAATATATAAACCTATCCAGTGATAATTCAGTGAAGCACTTCCAAATCAACCAATGAAGCATTCTACTTTTGAGAATTTTGGGCATTCCAGCTCCAGTTTTTAAGTAAAACTTCATAATACTTAAGACAATTGAGTTTGTAAAAGGCATTCTCCTATTTGTTCTATTTTTGTCCATAAGGCGCCTTCAGAACATGACTCTTTCTTAGTTCTATCATGAAATATGACCATGACCATATATACAATTGTAGCTTTTACTTAAATACGAGTGAGAAAAGTATGTAAGTGTGAACTTTGAAATATATGGAAAAGGGGGAAGATGAACATGAAAATAACCTGTCATTATGCCCATCAGTCATATGTACTCATATCTCAGTGCATTTAAATGTGTCATAGCTACTCATATCTTAGTGCATAGTCATATCTTAATGCATTTAAAAATATTTCTTTCCAGACTTCATCTATATACATATATTTTCATGGAATTTGAATTACACTGTATATTCTTATTTGCATCCTCCATGGAACAATGTGATCATTTTCCACATCATTTAATATTACATAAATGGTACACACATACATATGTGTGTGTGACATCTTTCATTTTAACCTTTCATATTATTGAATATTTAATTTATATTTTTGTGATTATAAATAATCTCAATCTTTCCAGGATTATTTTTCCAATCAGTCTGTTTACTACAGACTTCACACATGTGCACTCTCAATTTACTTTCTCTTTCATTTAGTGCCTAGAACATTGCTGGCTATATAGTAAGAAATAAAGTAATATATGACATATGATTAAATCTTTATGTAGCCCAAGTCTTAATTCATTTAACTCAGTTCTCTCATATGTTCTATGTTTCTAAATAAGTATATTTCTTGTTTCTAAAATAAATACATTTTAACAATACTGTACTTCAACCCTATAGATGGAAACCAGTCAACCAACGATCAGCAGTGATAAGGTTACATGGCCCCGTCCACAAAACAAAAGTGTTCTTCTCTCTAAGGTACATTAAAGAACAGCAAATTGACTTACTTAAAAAAAATAATAATAACACACTGCTTCTGCCATCACTCCAACATGATGAAATGGCCTTCCTGACAAATGCTCTTTGTGACATGTCTCACCAATGAAGTAAAATAGATGGAGGGAAATCTAACAAAGCCCCTTTAAAAGCATACGAGAAGGTAAACATAGGGAAAGGGAGAAATAACCCAGAACTACAACCACAGATGACCCCCAGTAACAGAGGAGGAGGAAGAAGATAATGACCCGTCTTGACAAAACAGCAGAATCACAAGCCTCTGCCCAGTGTTTTTTTCTGTTTCATAAAACAATGACCTTAAAATGCTAGCAGTCTCATTTCAAGAATGTTCACTCATCAGCCACTTTCCTCTCTGTGTCTTCTTTCCAAAAGTTCTTTCCTCCTTAACTCCTCTTTTACAGGAAATATCCAGAGAAAGGCGATAAAGTTTAATTTTCCACTCTCCAGATGTTTCTAGCCGGTCATACAGGTCTCAAATATTTTTGCCAACCTCTGCCTATCTGGTGAACCCTACAAGAGTCTCTTCACATTGTGTCGACCACTTTCTTGACACTTGCTGATCACCTACAGTTCACAAACAAGGCCTCAGAACCCTGATATAACTTGTCAAAAAAAATCCTGATTTTGCATTATCTACAAAATAACCCCCTCTGCCCAAGCCTAAACACCCTTAGCTCCTTAAACACAATCACAATGTTTTAATTACTCTTCCTCCAAACTTGTTCTTTGTCCATATTCCATTGTTCAAAAACTGTAATGCTATTCCCATGTATGAAACTTCCAAATATTTAAAGACAGAGAAGACACGTGAAACATGATGATACTAAAGCTGGGAAAGATGGGCATTCCAGATAAACTAGCATATGAAGGTCAGCCAGAGGGGGCAACTGAGGCTGCATAGCCCTCCTCTCTTCTCCTTTCCCAACCCTCCAAAGGTGGCTGCAACAATACATTCTATCCCACATGCTTTCAATGTAACCTTGAAAATTTTCTCAGGTAGTTATAAGGCCCAGGTCCCCTCCCCTTGAAGTGGGGCAGGGAGACCTGCTTAATTATGTATGGGGAAGTGGCATTTTTATCACTTCTGAGAATAAAGCATAAAAAGGTCACACATTTCTACCTTGCTCTGCTGAACTGCTGCTCTAATAACCATGCTGTCATATTGTCAGGAAACCCAAACGGGCCCACACAGAGAAACCACAGGCAGATCAAAACTGAGGCATTCTGACCAACAGATAATCTGATGTCCCAGGAACAACCAGTGCCTGGGCCAGACATGTGAGGGACTATGCTTCCAGATGATTCCAACACAGACACTGGATCACCCGCAGCTTTTAGGTCTTCCCTGCCACGGTCCCAGAGATGGAGGAACAGAAAAGGCTGTCCCACTGTGCCCACATTCCTGACCCACTGAAGCACTACCACTATGCGTAAAAACATGATGGTTTTAGAATACTACATTTTGGAGTGATTTGTTAAGGAGCAATAAATAGCTAAAGGCATTTTTGCATCAGCATCTGTCTTCTGCATGTTCCTTCTCTTCTTTACATCCAACATCACAGCAGAGAGAACAGGACCTGAGATGATGGTGACAACGATGAGTCAGACAGCAGAAATAACAGCTGCCTTTTGGTAAATGCTTCTTGAGTTTCAATCACTTTGATAAATGCTTCCCATGTTTTATCTCATTTAATTTTGACAACATATCTTGGAGCTATGTCTTATAATCTCTAATTCATACTTAAGGAAAATGAAGCTTAGAGATGTTACCTAACTTGCCATGTTTTGTCATCTAGACAGCCCTTTTCACTGTGGAAACTTCGTTCTAGAAAAGGAATGTATCGTAAGGTAAAAAAATAAGCAAAATGATTTCTGACTTTGACAAATGCTCTGAAGAAACTATGAGAGTGATGCGATAGAAAGTAACAAGGGACTTCCTGACAACGGTTGGTCATGCGAAGCTGTTCTGAGAAAGTGATATTTGAACTGAGAGCAAGAAGGATTCAGCCAGGTGGGGTGGGGAAGTGTGAGCAGCCCGAAGTCACTGAGGCAAACAAAGAACCCTGCACCGTCTGGATGGAGAGATGAGGCTTTGGGATTAGAGTTTAGGAAACTGGAGAGAGTATGATACTAGACACGGGCGAAAAAGTGGGCAGGAAAAGATCATGTACAGAGGATTTTGGATTGTATTCCAACCAAACTGGGAAGTCTTCAGATATTTTTTGCAAGGGTGTGATGGTTAATTTTATGTGCTAACTTGACTGGGCTTAGCATGCTCAGACAGCTGGTAAAACATTATTTCTCAGTGTGTCTGTGAGGGTGTTTCTGGAAGAGATTAGCATTTGAAATGGTGAATTGAGTAAAGCACATGGCCACCCACAAAGTGGGTGGGCACCATCTAATCCATTAAAAAGACAAACAGAACAGAAGTGGGGAGGAAGGGCGAATTTGCTGTACCTTTCTCTGCCTGAGCTGAGACACGCAGCTTCTCATGCCCTGAGACACAGTCACTCCCGTTCTAGGGCTTTTAGACTCTGACTGGGACTTACACGGTCAGCACCCCCCACATGCACACACCTGCAGCCCTCCTGATTCTGAGGCCTTTGCACTCATCACACAATTACCCCACCAACTCTCCTGGTCCTCCAGCTTGCAGATGGCAGATCCTGGGACTTCCTGGCCTCCAAAGCTGTGTGAACCCGTTCCTATAGCAAATCTCCTCTGACACTTACGTATATCTGTCCTGTTGGTTCTGTGTCTCTGGAGAACCCTGACTAATACAGGGGGCATCCTTATTATAAAAATAAGATTTTACTTTAATTGCTCATTGGCTGCTGTGGAAAAAAATTGCAGGTTCATTTCCTAAAGAAGGACAAGGCTTATTCTCTTATCTGGCATTTCTTCTGGCATTTCTCATTCCTTGTCTCTTTCACTATAAAGTAACTTCCAAAGATTATTCCTGCTGGGCTACAGCCCACACACATAAGTTTCCAATATTGAAGAGATATTTTCAAAAACTTCTTATGATTCCCTTTCAGCTTTTCTGAGCAGTAATGTAGCCATTTCCCATCAGTAATGTTGCCATGACAGAGAATAGTAAACTAGGCACGCAGATTCCCCGTCATTTTAGGGAATGCCATTCCAGTCACAGTTCTGTCTTTCATTCACTCTGGTAATATTTACTGAGTATCCAACATGTGCCAGGCCTTTTATAAAGTAGGCAGTGGAGAATAAAAAGACATGGATGCCACCACATGAAGTTCACAGTCTGCTCAGGGAGAGAAAACAGCTACAACCCACACATGAAAATCTAAAATTTGACAAAAAGAACAGTATAATGAGAGAATAACAAAATAAACAAATTTAATTGGTGGGAGAGAGTAAGAAAATTCATCCCTGAGAAATTGTATTTAAGCTGAAAGTTAAGAAGATGCAGAACTTGGGGAAAGAGCATTCTAGTTAAAGGGAATAGGGCAGTGTATATACGAGATCCCAATGCATTTGAGGAACTCGGAGAAGACTCATGATTTTAGCGCATAACAAACAACAGTGGTACAACATGCCATCGGGGAGGAAGGCAGAAGTCATATCATTTTGGACCTTCTAAGCCTTCTAAGCCATGTTGAGGATTTGTAAATTGCTTTTTAAAAAAACATTTGATTCTAAATGCAATCGTATTTTAAAAGCAGCAGCAAGACACTGAAGGATATAAGAAACAGCATTCTCCAACTTTAGTGCAAGCCACATTCACATAAAGTGCATGCTAGTTTTAGTGATCCGCTTCCCCAGCATCCACATGCAAATTTATTTTAAATGTGCAATCATTATACTGAAAATTTTGAATTAACATCAAAATTTTAATAAATAGAGGAAAAGAAAGGGCAAAAGAAGAAGAAAATTTAATAGATAAACTAAGAGCAAAAGAAAGTTTACATTTATTTTTGTTTTCCCTAGAGACTCTGATAGTCTCCATTCTAATTATAATATGTTAATATGAATAGTGGCCATTTAAAAAGTCCCTATTTTTTATCTTCTCTACATCCATATAAGGAATATAATGTTAGTCCACTTCTATATAGAAGAACACTAAGGATTATTCGAGGTGGCAAAGGCAAAAAACATGATGGAGCCAAGCTTTAAAGTGCCAGGCCAGTTCATGAATACTTCCTCTGTCTTATCTTTTCCAACTTTGGAGTAATTTAGAACTTCCACCCTATTTCAGGTATAGTCCTAAAGCCCTGGCTTTCCTCACATCTACGAGATTTCTTTTAATTCCTCTTCTCTCAGAAATGTTAGGAGTTTGAGGATGTGCACCTCCATGCTTCTCCTACTCTTGTAGCGAGGTTTCCTGGAATTGGTTTTTTTTCAACCCCCCACATTTTCATAGGAATAGAACCTCAATGTTAGAATAAACAGAACTATTTGGAAGACTCTGGGAGTGATCCCATTAGAGGAATGGGGACAGAGCTTGTTGATGACGAGGGACTAGTCTCCAGCGTCCGGTCCCACTAAGGATCACTATTCTGTTCACTTAGACACACCTCCCGCTCCCCTCCCCAGACGCTTCTCTCTGGCAGATGCGGCTGTCACCATGGTTTCCGGGTTCACCTTGAACATGCAGCCTGTCAGTGAACATATTAACGGAAGCATTGACTGAGCAAACAAAGGCTGTCGCTGACAGGATCTGTGGCTTTTTCATTTCATTATTTAACCAAAACCACAAGTATTTCCCATCGAGAATCATGTTTGCAGAGATAGGAAATTCTTAGTGTCAACTTTTGCCTTTCTCTGACCCCCTCTCTCTCCCATACAGGAGTCCCTGGTTGTTATTTATCGTTACTTAGTAAACGTTGGTTTTAAGGACAGATTCACATTTGTCACTCTCAGTAGCTTGGTTCCAAAGCTAGTCATCCACCTTAAATGTGTCACCTCAGCTTTATATGTCTTATCACTCACAGAAGAAAATGTTAGATTTAGTAAGTAAAAAGGACATCTTACCTGGATGGAGAAATGGTGAGATTAAAAGCAGGTCTGGAATGGGAGACATGGACCTCTCACCAACCCATAAAGATTTCTGTAACTGAGGCCATCAAAAATCCCAAATAGGGCCCAAACACCTTCTTCATCCTGATCTCACTCTACTTGCAGACTGGGCTTCATGACTGAGCACTGATAAAGCCCTCATATACCGTAAGTTACCGTGAACACAGAACTTTGTAAATGAAACCTCCACACACACTAACGTCAATGTGAACTATCAACACAGAAACAATGTAAGGGAGAGGAAGGGAGAGATGACAAAGCAGAATTAATTCTCTCCTAGAGTCATTTGGATAAATGCCTACTAGGATGGTTCCAATAATAGCCCCCCAGAGCCCCTTATTCCTAAATGGTTCTGCTTTCTGCCACAGTGCCTTCAGAGAAACTCTCGAGAGAAAATCTAAGCACTGTTGCCATTATTCTTGCTTTAACTTCCCATTAAAACTTTTGTCTAGCTGACAATTTCCAAATGGTTTCAATGTTCCCAGAGTATCTTACTATTACTTTATGACTTGCATTCTCTCCCAGAGGACATACAAAGATACCCAGGGTAAGGTTCTTAATATTTCATAGCCCACAAGAAATTTAAGGCTTAACTTTCCATCGAGGCATCTATTATACCAGGACATCTGTTGTCAGATAAGAAAAGTCATCTTGAGGGCATTCTATAAACTTTTACCAAGGCCTTTTCCTTTCTTTTTCTGAAGCATATAACAGCAACAACGAAAAGAATAGCTACCTTTTATGCAACAGTTGCACCTCTCCTCAGAGGGCACATAAAACAGGCTGAGCTGCTTCCTCTGCCCTCTTCTCACACCCAGGACTGGCTGGAAATTCCTAATCCCCAAATTAAGTGTTTATCTATACAAGGCGTCAGATGTGTTATTAGCAGTCAGATCAAACTTTCCATCTCTTTTTACTCTAAAAGAAAAGGTCTGGGAATTGAATCTAGACAATCGTCCATTCCAGATCTCTTCTGTAACACCTGCTTTCCTCCACAGCAGAGGTGACAAGCTGTGGTCGGCTGGCCAAATCCAGCTGTCACCCTGTCTGACAAATGGCATTTGAATGGAACACTGCCATAGTATTCATGTATATACTCTCTGTGGCTGCTTTCTCAATACAAGGAGAGTTGAGTTGTTGTGACAATGACCATATGGTCTACAAACCTTTTAACTATTTACTACCTAGCCCTTTACAGAAAAAGTGTATTGATCCCTGCTCTGGAGACTTTCTGAAGAGTTTAAATCCATTTTCTCATCACATTGAGTCCCTAACAACCTGGCACTCTTCACTGCCCAAGCCAACGAGGGATTCTCGGCTCAGCAGATCTTCCATAGCTCAAACCAAATTGTGTCTTTGGACCTCTGGAATCCAACTGGTTGCTGTGAGGAGGTACTTCCCATGTTCAAATAAGACATCCTTATTAAAGGAATCACAAATTATAACCTCAGTCAGTCTATGGTATATTATTGAAATCGCTGAGATCTCTGCTTTCCCCATATTCCATAACTGTTTGATTAGAAATACCAGGATTCATCTTTATTCAGATTTTTCTAGAATACTTTGAGTGTTATGCTTTTCAAAAACAAGTTTATTGACATATAATTCTCAGTCCAAAAAAATTCACTCACTTAAAACAGACAATTCAATGATGTTTGGCATATTTCCAGATTTGTACAATCATAATTGCAACCTAATTTTAGAATACTTTCATCATTCCAAAAAGAAACTCTATACCTATTAGCACTGGCTTCCAAGCATTTCATACTTTCCTAAGCCCCAGGCAAACATTAGTCTACTCTCTGTCTCTATAGATTGCCTATTCTGGATCTTTCATGCAAATGCCATCAATTTAAGATCTCCCAAATCAATTCCAAACATGAAATCATTTTCAAATGATTTCCAGGGCATAGGAAAGTTACATGAATTAGTCTGTAACTAATTTGTTCCCCTACAAAGCCCAGATTCAACCCTTTTTTTTTTGTTTTTACTGCACCCCTTTCAATACAGTTGACACTTAACAGTATTATCTCTGGCTTTTAATTCTACCTACATGCAGTACTGGAGTCCTCCTTAATGATATGTTTTCTGAATTAGTCACCCCTCTGGTTTAATCCAGGAAGTAGATGGGAATATTTATATATTTGCCTGCATGAACACACTCCTCTCATTGTTTTTTTGAATGAGATTTGAGTGTTTATTACTTCATCATCTTCTACTCAACTTATTTGTCTTGTATTGCATGAAACTTTGACAGAATGATATCCAGATTCAGATATTTTTGCCTTATGACACCCATAAGATCTTTAAAAACATCAGGTTCCAATGCTTTAAATAATGTTTTTTCTGTTCTGAATTATTCTAAGTGCCCCAGCTACTGCTTTGGGATCATTTCTTGTGTGAAGAAGAAGTCTCTCAAGTTGCATGATTCTAATACTAAAGAGGGCTTCCCTCCCATTTTCTGAAGTACTATTTCTCGATCATTAGTATGTTCTAAAAGATCATTGTGTCTGCTATGCCTGGGATGTTTGCTGTGAGGGTCCAGCTCTCACAAAACAGATGAAGTACTCAGCTATCCCTCACTGCTTATCAAGACCTACTACCTATGTCTCAGGACTACTGATTCCTCTTATACTCCATCTGGTCCCAAATATATCCCACATATTTCTGGTCTTCTGCAAATCAGTAAGTGCTTCCCTTTTGTGTAATTATTTAGAAATACTAGAATTCAAGAACTTACCAGTTCACTTGTACTCTATCAGACCTGAATTCTTAAACTGTATTTGAAATAATATAATAGGATAGTTGTAAGTCTTAAGGAGGAAGTGAGGAGATATACTTTCCACTACCATAAAGGAGCACCAGTCTTGCCACTCATCAGTCATTGAATTTCTATCCTCCTTCCTGCTTCATGGAATTTTCTTCCAATGGAAGTTACAAGTAAGCACCCCATGTAAGCTCAACTCAGATATGAAGCCAGTGGAGTGACATTTTCATAGGCAGAAAGATAACATTCACAACACAAAATGAAAGAGGAAGAGATTTTATGGCTACAGATTCAATAGTGATGCTCTGTTATTATGAATGTTTTAAAATAGAAATGTTTGTCTCAGTCCAAAATTGTATCTCAATAGAAATCTTAAGATAATTTTCAGTTACCAGACTTAGTCCTTGACTGATAGTTTTCTTTCTTTCAAACGCCATCTTGACAGGTAGTATTTGGAATTTTGTTCATAGTAGATTCTAAAATTTCCACTAAGACACAGCCTGCTAATGGGAATTTTCAACTGAGGAGATATTTTTACCACAGGTTGTGTACTTTTTGCTCATTCTCTGACATGTCATGCAAGACCATGCGGACTGTCCCAATCATTTGCCCCTGCAACGCAGCTCCTTCCGGATCAGCCTGGTCCTTTTAGCCTCCCTCAAGGTAAAGGCTCAGGAGTATTCCCTGGTCGCCAGCATGTGCACTTCTCTTCACAGACCTTGTGTAGACTTTATTAAATTATCCTTGACTCACTGTCTGACATAACAGTTTTATTATTTACAAAATCCTCTGGATAGAGCTGAACCAAAAACATGAAATCATTTTCGAAAATAGGTAGTAATAGATTTATCAGAGGCAGAGGAAGAAAGTGGGAAAGGGAGAGAGAGGAAGCGCTGAGAAGGAAAAAGGACACTTAGAGACACTAACAGAAATTCACACTGACAAAGACCTGCATGGCCAGATGGTAAATGACCACACCCTGACACACAGATGCCCTTCTCCGAGGCTCCACAGACAGTGGGTGACACGTCACAGTGCTCCAGCCCAGGAGTCTCAGGCTGGTGATGGTGCACATGCAACTTGACTTCTGGAGTGCTGCACGCTCTTCCTGTCGATACCCATGTTTGTGTGTGTGTGTGTGTGTGTGTGTGTGTGTCTTGGGTGTGAAGGAGAAGAGTATCACCTCAGTGTTCCCAGAATTAGCTACATTCCTCTTTGAGAAGTTTTGCCCTTTTCCACAGGCATCAAATACACTATGATTTCTACTTGACTAATTGGCTCAAGTTCAACAGCACGGTATTTATTGTATTTTTTATAACATATTATTTTAGGAATCACATGTACCAAATATGGGGCAGTGCAATTTTCTTAGCACTTCTGACAAGAGAGCATAATTTTCAATGGAAGATATCTTATTCTTACAAGTAGTTTATGAGTTTTATATTTGAATCACTCATAAGGAACTCTTCCATAATGTCCCCAGGGTCTCTGTTCTCTTTATGAAGTATAATAAAAAATTACTATAGCTATATCTATAAGCCCATGCTGAGTGAAAGGCATGCTAAGCCATTTATAAGCATCATCTCATTCAATCTCCAAAGTAACTTTATGAAGGAGATAATATTCACTCTATTTTACGGGTTGCAAAACTAAGGCCCAGAGGTTTAAAAACCTGTTACAGAGCTGTAACTTTTTAGAGTTTGAAACTTTTTCCTGTGTTTTTCCTCATTATTAACATTCTTTAATATATACACTTACTCCTAGGAAGCATTTCCCTAAGGTTGTCTTTCCTTTCTTTAGAAGACTTTAAAAAGTTCTTCTAACCCTAAATATATTTCCCAAATCTCTAGTCCACCTCACATCTATTAGGCTACCATTGTTCATATGTTAGCTAAGAAATTCTCAAGTTTAGTGAAATGCATATGTACATTTATCATGCCCATATCATGAGGATTTCACGTGAACTCTTGTTCCCTAGATGAATGTCCTCATCTTCAGACCTCAAAACCACTCATAGCCACAACACACAGCACCAAGGATTAGTATAGACAATGGACAGGACCATCTGCCCAGTGTGGAAATAGAGTAGGTCAGAGGTCAAAGAGGAGTCTTCTTGTTATATCAGGGAACTCTCTGGTCACCCAGACCACAGAGGAACTGCAGTCTGGCTGTTCCCCATCCCTTTCCTTTCTATTCTTACTCCACCTCAATCCCTGACATTCCTGAATAACCACACTTAATAACATCACACACACTTTTATAATGATTATACAGCCAGTTGGAGCTACCATGTACTATTATTAACTGAACAAGGAAAATCACAAATCTGGGGAAGCTTAAAAGCAAGAAAGAAAAATAGATACATGAATGATAGAGATACTGAGGACAGTTTTTGTTCTAAAAGAAAGGAAAATCCACACACACACCAGAAGTGTAATCTCATTTCCAAAATGTACGCTTCCCCTGTGCCTTGCACAAGAAACACATAGGGGTGGGGAACATAGCTCAGTCACACAGAGATAAGCACCTTCTGTCTACTGTCAGGAAATAGATTCCTATTGGAAACTCCCTCCAACCCCTGCCACCCTCCCCTAGGCTTCTATACATCTCAGGCCCTCCTACAACATCTTGCTATTTCTTATTGGGTACATCTTCTCTTTGAGGATGTCTATTATGAAAACCCATTACTGTAAGTGTGTTAATTTTTTGTAACACAATGTAAATGTTTAAATTCATCACTCAGTTTAATGTTACACAGGCTGTCCTCTCTGTGCCCCTCTTTCTTTGGCTTGCATTGCAAGTATATTGTCTGCCAAGTCTGAGAGGTACAGCTCTAGCTGAGGCTCAGCTGCATTCCTCTGTCTTGTTAAATGGATCAACATAACTATAATGAGGCGGTGGGTGGGGTTCCTGGTTCCCACACTTACATGTCTTTGTCCTATTTCCACCATGTCCTTTAAATTCATAGAGTTCAAACTGGTATGAATATTTGCTTAAAAGAGTCTGAAGTTTGAATGCTTGGAAATTTATTTTTCTCTCCAACAAATGAACAAATTTATTTGGAGTTTTCCTCTGGAATAAGGCTCCTTAATAAAATGACTCTTAATGTTACATCCTGTTCACAATGTAGAACTTAAGATGAAAATATAGGTCCAACCTATACAGAAAACAGTGGAATTGAAGAAAACATCTCAAAAGAGCAATGGAGAGGCTATCTGTGTATCACAGAAAGTTCCCGCACATGAGTTTCTAGGAAACACCACTCTGTTAACCTCTCAGGAACGAGCTCCTTTTTCTGAATAATTACTGATGACTACTGGAAAATCTGAGCAGGAAGCCAGTATATTGAAACACACTATTTTCAAAAATCAACATAATTAGAAAATGATAATAGATTAACAGACAGTAGGTAAACTAGCTTCGTTCTGAGCTACGTTGCTACTATAGCCTCTTCTTGGGGTCCCTTGTTTTGAAGAGCAGGCTCCACAAATTTTTCCTATTGGAACATAACCCATTTCTACATATTTAGTGAGGATTTCATATCTTTTTGAAAGAATATTTCCTCTTTTCTTGCATTTCATGCTAGTTTCCCAGATCTATTTCCTGAGGGGTTAACAGAGTGGTGTTTCCTAGAAACTCATGTGCGGGAACTTTCTGTGATACACAGATAGCCTCTCCATTGCTCTTTTGAGATGTTTTCTTCAATTCCACTGTTTTCTGTATAGGTTGGACCTATATTTTCATCTTAATATTTCTGGGACTTATTTAACAGAGTCACTACAGACGACCAAAATGCATGAATAAACTGGATCTTCTATATGCTATTATGTTAAAACACATTCAGGTTGGTTGGGGGGTTGAAGATTTCCTAGTTACTGTACCCATTAATGTTCTCCAGAGAAAGAGAGAGAGAGAGAGAGAGAGAGAGTGCCCATGTGTGTGGTGGGTGGGAGGGGTAGTGAGAGACAGGGAGGGGATGGAGGGAGAGGGAGAGGGATTATGTTGGATGAACATCAACTCAAGTTTTTTTCTGCTCAGTTCTTGTACACTTGGCATGGAGGCTTCTTCCTCAACTATTTTCTAGGATCACTCTCTTCACATCCTTGAATTTGCTCTTTATTTTCTAGAGTCTTTGGATGGAAACTTAGATCACTGATTTTGAAATCTGTCTTTTTTTCCTAATATATATATGCATTTTTCTCTAAGGAATTCCTTAGCAGAATCCCTGAAACATCATATTTTTTTAAATTTATCATTTAATTTGAAATACTAAATTGCCTTCTCATGTCTTTGGCATAGTGGTTATTTAGAAGTATGTTGTCTCCTTTCCAAATATTTGAGGATTTTTTTAGAGTATCTTGTTAATGATTTTTAATTTCACTGTGGTCAGTGTATTCAGTTAGATTTCAGTCCTTTGCCATTTTGAAACATTTTATAGCCCAGAATATTATTTATCTTAAACAACATCTATTTGCATTTGAAAGAATTTGTATTCTGATTTTGTCATGTTTAGAGTACTAAAATGTCTAATGTCTAATAGACCATGTTAGCTGACAGTGTTATTCAAACTTCTCATAGTCTTTTTTCCCTATTCTTTCAGTAATTAGAAAGGAATGATAAAATCTCCACATATAATGGTAATTGTGTCTATTTCTTCTTGTTATATCAGTTAAGTTTTGCTTGATGTACTTAGAATTTATTATATTATATGCATTCAAGATTTCTATGTCTTTTTAATGAAATACCCCTTTAATCATTATGGAATGTATTTTTGTTCAGTAATATTCCATTACTTGAAGTCTTCTGTGTCTAGTATTAGTATAGTCCTCTTACAAGACTATTATTTTCATGGTTTATATTTCTTCATCTTTCTACTTTTAACCCATTTGTCCTTTTACATTTAAAAAGCATCCCCTCCCCCACCAGTGGAATTTAGTAGTGTCTTGTGTTATATTCCATCTAACAATTTCTGTCTTTTAACAGGACTGACTAGATCATTGTCACATAATTAAATTACTGATATTGTCAGGCTTAAGTCAGCCATCTTCCTAATTGATTTCTATTTCCCTATCTGTGCTTTGTTCCTTTTTCTCTCTTTGCTTTCTTTTGCTCTATTTTAAAAAAAACAACTCATTTTATCTTTTATTATCTCTTGAGCAGTATCTGTTTGTAAATGTGTAGTGGTCACCAAGTGAATTAAAACATTCCTTTTGAATATACAACAATCTACTCTGAAATAATGATATACCATTTGACATAAACATAATAAAACCTTACAAGAACATCTTTGCTATGCTTTGTGCTATTGCTCTCATATTCTTTACTTCTACATATTTTATAAACCTTACAATATATTGTTACTACTTTTGCTTTGACAGTTATATTTTTTAAAGTATTAAGAGAAAAATAATTTTTCTTATATTTGCACAAATGTTATAATTAATTTCCCACTCTATATTCCTGCTATTAAGATCCTAGTTTCTGTTACTTTTGTTTTAGAAGAATTTAGCATTTCACATAGTGCAAGTTGGCTAGATACAAATTCTCTTAGATTTCATTGATCTAAAATACATTTACTTTCATGTGTGAAATATATTTTCACTGGATAAAGACTTTTAACTTGACATGTTTTTTCCCTTTCAGCATTTTAAGAATTTCTTCCATTGTTTTGTTTCTAATAAGGAGTCACTTGTATTTCCTTTTGTTGTTCACTTGTATGTCTCTTACTGTCACTTGTGTGTTTTCTGTTTTTGTATCTTTACTCTGGGTTTCAAATGGTTTAATGGGTATTTAGGCTAATTGGTGTGTACCATGTTCTTGAAGTAGTGGGTTGGTGATTTCCTCAAAACTGAGGAAGAAAATCTTATCTTAAGAAAAAAAACCTGTGATTTATTCTCTCTCATACCTCCAATTCTGAGACTCCCATTGTGCAAATCATGGATACTCTGTTGAATTTTTTTCAAATATTTTTCTCTCTGTATTGTAGTCTTGATAATTTCTATTGATCTGCCTTCAAATACAGTGATCTTTTCTTTAGTTCCCATATTGTTCTGAAACCCAACCAATGCATTTTTAACATCAGGTATTGTTTCATTTAATTATAGAATCTATACTTCATTCTTAGTTTTTCTGTACATGATACTCCTCAGTTTTTACTTAAGCCTTTCCTTACAATTTTTTTAACATAAGTAAATATTTGTTTTAAGGTCCTTGTATGCTAGCTCCAGAGACTGTGTAGCCTGATAATTTTTTGTGTGTGACATAAGGTCAGAGTTTCCTACTTAATTATATGTTTTGTAATTATTCTAGACATTGTTATAAAATTGTAGAGACAGAAGTATAACAGTATTTTGTTAGTCTGCTACAAGACAATCCGTGCCCCTTCCTTTGTGTGCTAAGATGACAGGCTGATCATTCAGATTCTTCCTCCCATCAAGGCGAGTGATGCTTGGACCAGCTTTAATTAGGACGAGTTCACCCATGACTAGTCCAAACCAAAACTTCCAGTGGCTGTGCTTTTTTGTTGATCTTGTGATTATTTGAACAGAGAAGGATTGGGGCTGAAATTTCATGTAATTTTAACGTTGATTTAACTCAGCCACCACCCCAGAATCCAAGAACCAGGAGAAAGATTAAGAACACACTGCTTCTCCCCATTCACTAGTCTCTTCTCCACTGCTGGTCTCCATGCCCAAGTCAGAAGTGAAGTGTCATGAGAATTAGGCCTAGTGACCTACTTTTGCATTTGGGGCTCTCCAAGTTATATACACTCTATCCATCCAACTTCTAAGTCATTCAGTGCTTAGCTCATACCATCTTGTCCTAAGTTCTCGCCTTCTGTGGCAAGCCTGTTCCTCCCTTGCTCATTTCCAGAAACAGCACTCTTTCCTGCCCCAGGAAGGGTTTTGTTTTTCACTGGAATGTATTTCACCACAGCTTCCTTGGAGCTAGTGTTCTTCATATAAAAATCTTCATTGTATTCCAGTTTTTTCTTGTTTTTACCAAGGGAATTAGAGTATTGTGAGCCCTTCGGCAACCTAGCCTAAAGAAGTTCTCTGTCTACATCCTTTCAAAATTTATTTTAAGCATTCTCACTTTTCTGTAGTCTTTACGTCAATTTTAACTTCCTCATCAATTTTACCACCGCTTTATGATGCTCAAAAATACCTGCCATAGAACTAATATAGAATCCCAAATAACAGATTTAATGGTAATGTTTCAAGCTCTGAATGAGAATTTCTTACATTTTGTCATCATTAATTTAGAACATTATATCATATACTCCAACCAGTTTCAGGCATATCTCCAGTTCTCTGGGTTTTATTGAGTTAATAAAGCCCTCAACTTCTATTCACACGTACTTAGAAATTATGGATTTAATGGATACTCTCTCAGTCAAATTTTGATAATTTGGGGGAGGTATTCTTTGTCAGTGGTTTTTCAGAAAATAGCCTCTCTATAGCCTAAGTATTCTGTACACAGGACAAAGATATAAGCTTGAATAAGACTTATGGTATGGAAAATCCTACTTGGGAATGTTTTTCTGGTAAGGGTATTCACATGACCCCTGTCCACCAAAGACAAGAATCCAGTCATTAAGTAGGGCCACAAGGAAAATCTTTCTTCTGCCCTCACCCTTACTCTGCGAATGCTCTTTCTGATCAAATCTTACTGGTGATATCCACGCTCAGATTCCGCTCATATATGCTAACAGTGATCAAAAATGTGTCTGAATTATACATGACTGTGTGATAAATGCAAACAATGAGAAGAATGAGATAGGAAAAAAATACCAGAGAAATATAGTTTTAAGTTAAATCTTGATAATCCTCATTTTATGAAGCTGTCACCAGTCTGCTGAACAAACACTACAGGCCACAGACACTCTGTGGGCATTTATAGACCACAAGCTTATATCCTGACTTGGTAGTTTTCCTGCTCTGAGTATTTCATTCAGTAATCTAAGACCACTCTGTGGGTTTTTCATTAGCAAAGAAGATTTAGAAAATAATTCCAACTGGAATGTTGATCATATCCAAATCTAAAGAGTACTTTTAATTCATTTCTCATGTCCCTTGTCCTGCTGTCACACATCTCATCATATTCAGCACAACTGGCCCTCGTCAGCAGTAAGGCTTCCATTCATGCAAATCACTTCTCCAAGATACCAAGAGTCTTACTCATTTGTGTGCAAGGTTGTTGAATACACACTTGTCAAGTTTGAAGATTTCTTGATCACCAGTGTTCGTCAAAGTCTTACACTGAAGAAGAACTATTATTCCATTCTTATTAAGCACTCGGACAAAAAGTTTTGATACTCTGTGCTAGCTACCTGATGTACTTGCTTTCATTCTTATTTTAGGAACTTCTTGGGCTATCCTACATTATACACCAAACCCATGAGCAGCAAAGTAGAGAAAAAAAGACTATGAAATCTGGAGTAGGAAGAGAGGCAACAATGGGAACAAAAAAGTTAACTATAGACTTGTTAGTACAGGATAGTGTATTTCTAATAGAGCTCCTATTCATATTCATATGCTCAAACACAGATAGTCTACAAATCTGACTGCCAATTCCTGACCATATTTTCTTCACATCAATTGAGAAATTCCAGGAAATTGTGCTAGATCGTTAGAGGAAAAAACACTCCAAACACACAAATAGTAACTTTGAAAGAATAAACAGACAAGAAATGATCAAGACAAATATACTCTCAAACAGAGGTAGAATGAGACAGAGAATAATTCAATAGTACTAAAGTCAAAACTGTTGTTCATGCTATTTTAATTTTTTTACAACAGTAATTTCTGTTATCCAATATTTTTTACTCTTGTGACACATCAAGGTTATTCACAAACATGAGATTTATGACATTGACTGGTAATTTGTCTCTTTTGAGTCTTCCTAAATGCTGTGTGGCTTGGCACATATTTCCAGTGTTGAAGAGGTTTTATTTCACTACTATTGACCTCTGTCTTGTTCTTTGGTGTTCAAAGCCATTTAAAAAGTGTGCAGCAAAGAAAAGCCAAAGCAATAGGTAAGCTGTACCCTCCCAGTCCTATTGTCGGAAAGTCTCCACAACCTAAGGCTGGAAGGCCAACCACATTCACACCTAGGTATGATGAGCAGCCTCTCCTCCAATACTTCCCTAAAAGGTAATAGCTGCAGCTATGTTAGGAATCTGAGGGGCAATTAAAGACTCCATTTCCTTCAATTAATTTCCTTAATGACATCACATGTCAACATTACAAGATTCTGGGGCTTTGGGGTTTTGTTTTGTTTTTGGTGTTGGGGCATGGGTGGGGTGGGGTCAGTCTAATCCCTAATACTTTTAATTCCATCCAGAAGTAACCTTGATTCATGTAATGTTTCAAAGTTCATCTGTTTGCAGAATCAGCCATCAGATCAGTAGTAACAATAAAAATACTGAGAGAGAGAAACAAAGCACTAGAGACAGGCAGGCGCCAGAGAGAGTCCAGAGCCCCAGAATGGGAAAGGCCAGCAGGCACCAGGGAACACTTCTTTTTGCTTTCTGATTCAGTGTCACAGTGCCGACTAGCACGCAGATAACTCTTCTTCACTGTTCCCTGCAGGTAACCCTCAGAGAAGGGCCTCACCTCATGGTACCCAGGTAGCCACAGAGGATAGCCTGTGAAGATTTCCTTTAACCACACAGGCTTCAAAAATACCCACTTTTTCTTCTACATGTTGGTGTAACTTCTATACAACATATTGTCTTTTATTGAACATGTGTTCTGAATACTACTTTGCACGGCTCTTCATACATCACATGCAACATAAAGACTTAGGCTTAACTTTCACTAGGGGCATTTAAGTTCTTGGAAGTATTTTTGAGCACCAACTAGGGTGGCCTTCTGTGCTCTCCCTTGCATCTCTATTTTTTTAGTGAAGTGTACAGCCTTTCTCGACTGACATACAATTGATACATTTACTGTGCTCACTGTGTGCCAGAAGCCTTTCTCAACTGACATATAATGTCACCCGGAAGCCCCCCAACATAATATATGGGAGCTATGTTTCACTGCTTTATATAGATGTGGAAACTAAGATGCAGGAGTTAACTATTTTTCAAAAAACTCAGTGATTAAGTGTTAAGAGCTATGATTTGACTGACTTCAAAATCAGGGTTCTTAAGCATGACACACTACTGATAGGTGCAGAGCAGGTGAGCAATTGTCTGTTGATTGAATGAATGGCCCTCTCAAACAATCAAACAATGAAAGTCTCCGAGAAAGAGTGACCTCAGGATCCTCTCCAGTCATACCAATGGCTCTATAACAAATAAGTCTCTCTCAACCAGCTTGGTTGTATGAAAATCGCGCAGCAGAAAGCTGTATGCAAATAGTTTTATTTTTCCCCTGGAAAAAGATGCACAGATATTCCAGCTGTGCCATGATACACTGGTAATTATTTCCAATTTTGTAAAGCTCTTATTTCATTACTAATAGCCTGTCCTCATCACCTAGCACATCCTGCATCTTCTCCCCTTGTCAATCAATCCTTGGCATACTTGCCAAAAAGAACTTCTTCCTTCATAACAGCCTGGTTATCAATAAGCCTGTTAATGTAAGTTCTGGGCTATTAGTCACAAACTTGTCAAGCCACAGACAGTATGTTTCCTGTTTACCATACCAAACAGTGCTGAAATTTGGATATATTTTAAGTGTTAATTCAAACCAGCTGACCTACTAGCTGAAGTAAAAAGCTCAGTCTTCACCAAAGTCCTCTGCCATGATATCTTCAGTATTTCTCTTCATTTCAAAGTCTTTCTGTACATTCATCTGTGCTAGATTATTAGTTTCTAACTATTCAGGGGTACATAGTTCAAACTTCTCTGGATAGTCAAGAATGCTGAGGGGCATCCTCAGCTACCAAGCTCAGCCACATTCCCTGGGTATCTAGAAGGAAAAAGTCCATGGATTTCTTCTATATTCTTCCCATGTCCATTTCTTATTCATTGTGTCTATGACCCTCTAAGTGCTCTCTAGAATCCTTTCAAAGATTTCTTGCCATCACAATGTAATTTTTCATTCATTGACAAATGTTTATTGAGTACTTGTTTTTTCTAAGTATTCTTTAGTTGTGGAGAATGTAGCCTTGAACAATATAGAAGGATATCCCTATTCTAATGGAATTGATGTTCAAGTAGGAGAAGAGAATAATAATTTATTACATTAAAATAATAAAGTAAAATATGCTTTGTATTATATGGTGTTCAGTGATACAGAAAAACAAAGCAGAGAAATGGGTAGGAGTGTATAGGTGCAGGGACAGATTATAATTTTAAACCATATGCTTGGAGAAGACCCTTATTAAAAAGGAAACATTTTATTGAATTGCTGAAGGAGATGAGGGAGTGAGCCATGAGGCTATTTCAAGAAAACCAACAAACGTGGGAACTGGAGAGATAAAATGGACTTCTTCAGAATGATTTGAATGCCTGTCTCAGACGTTTAGGTTGATGCCTATACTTTTTATCTTAAGATTAAATAACTTTGTTTTTGAAATGAAAGAATATGTTGAATATTCTGTAATACATAATAAAATGAGAAATGACTGTCACTGGAAGAACAACAAATGTATTCACCTGAGTATTTTATCTACTGCACTTTGAAAAATACAGTAATCCAAAGTGTTCCCCTTACATTTAAAACAATATTTCTCAACCCCTGCACTACTAACATTTGGGGCACAGGGAAGGAGCCTATGCATATGCAGTATAGCAATACTACTGTAGTTTAGCAGCATCCCTGGCCTCTATCCAGTAGATGCTAGTAGCATCCACATACACACACATTTATGACAACAGAAAATATCTCTAAAAATTGCCAGATGTCCTCTGGGGAGCAAAGGCACTTCCATGAAGAACTACTAGTTTACAAGGGCCAGTAAGCTCTACAACTTCTATTTTTGAGAATTCATTATATTCCAATAAGGGACGAGTTGTACCCTTAAATAACTAAATATAAACAGGCATAATCAGTAAGCTCTATGGTTTAGAGGGGCTTCCAAAGTCATTAAGGGAAGCTTCCCCCAAATCAGTGGCACTGCTTGCACATTATCCTCCATCACCAGGAGGGTTTTACAACCCAGGCAATGCAGTATTAAAAGATTTGGGATAGGAAAGCAGGGTGGGGGTTGTACCTTTATGGTTTCAAGTACAAAAAAGGGCTAGTGTGAATGCAGGCAAGTGCCAGGGGAGTTTTCTAAAACAGGATAGTGAAGGTGGAGAACTTGGAAATGGATTCCCTTAAAACTATCCATGTCGCATATCCCACTTTTCTTCTCTATTTCCCAATAACTTTATTTTCCTCCAAAGGCATTTCTTCCATCATTTCAAAGTTCTCCTTCCTATTACAATGTCATCCAGACAACTTAACACTTGGCTCAGACCAGACCATACAAGCTTTTTATGGATAGGATTCATCATACCCTACAGAGATCTTACACATGTTCACTGGACTCTAAACTGTCCCCAACCGCATGCTGGCCTCAGCCCCGGAGCTACAATTTCTCTAGAGCATTCCTTCTTAAATTTGGAGTTAATTTTAAAAATATTGTCCCTCCAGTCTGTATCAAACATTTCTCAAGTCTCTGATCCTTCTCAAATTCATAAGAATTCACAAATTAGTTTTCCTTCCATCAGATCTTAGAATTAAATTTTATGTACCCATTTCAATTCAGTATCCTTAGCAACCTTTAACCTCACAAAAAAAAGTATTCAGCATAGAGCAGATAAATAGACTGGTCAAATACTCCATTGTGCAGAACACTAGTAGTGGAGAAGACATTGTGGACAGGACATAACCCCCCAGGTGACTGAGGAGCTGGTTCCAGCTTTTCCTGTCCCACTTTCACTTCTTCACCAATAGGACCTATCTGGGCAGTGACCAACATCTGTGATTACATTAAATGCATACCCAGTAAATAAAGTATTAAACAGAAAATCAGAGGTAGGAAGGAGGAGAGAGGGAAGCTGAACCTACTGAACATCACATAAAGAATGATCAAAGTGGGTCACAGGATGAACCAAAGACCTCCCTTTCTAGTGCCAAGTATCCTGCTTGGTGTATCATCATTCCACTGGGCACTGTGTGAAATGTTACATGTTCTTGAAAGACCTTGTCTGCTTCTAACCACCAGGTGCATCTCTGGAAGTGGGGCTAGGCCAACTCCCTCCGGCCCTTCATCCTCTGCCACATCCCCGAGGGCTCTTCCCGTGTCACAAGCCAGAGAAAGTCCCACGCCGGCATCTTCTTTTCTCACAAGCACATTCTTCCCAGAGTTGTCTTCTACCTCTTACCTATATCAAAACTTGCAGTCTCCAATATTCTTCAAATTACTCAATTCAGTTACTTCACAGATTTGAAGAAGTCCATTTTATCTCTCCAGTGCCCACGTTTGTTGGTTTCTTATGGAATCTTGTCTTATCCTTTACCTGCCTCTGTAAGGATCTATATTCTGAGCCATTTGTCTCCCTCCATCTCATACCCTGCTTCCTGATTGCTCTTCTCGTGTTCCACAGCCTCTCACTTTTTATCTAAGGGCCGTATTCCTATGTATTTGAGTCTGCCCCAGGAAATGGCACGATTTGGCCTGTCTGGTACTCGCTTGAAGCTCCTGCTGTAGATCTTGCTCATTTCGATGACACTCTTTCTGCCCATCCCCAGAAAGACCATGGCCCTGCCCAAACTCTTGGCCAGAGAAGCACAGGCTAATTACATCTTCTTATTTAGCTCCATTCTCTAACACTAGAATACAGAATTTTACATATGTTATCATCCAATATTTTATTTTTTTAATTACGTTTTAACTCATCAGGTGAACTAGAGGAGTTACCAGTTTCTCTGTTGGCATCTATGCTGTCTTGCTATACTTTGCTTTATTAAATCTTTAAAGCCTAAAATGTTGCCCTAAATGGCTGCAGCTCTGTCTTGCTTCCATTTATAGTCATTGGGCTCATTCACTGATTTATGACTGATCTATCCTGAGTCTCTCCCCTCCCATATACATTACATTTATATCCCTAAGGAGTAAATTCTAAACATTCTGAAAGGAACTGCTGTCCCTTTACAAATGTTTTCAACTCAAAAATAAGTCTTGATTATTTAAAGTCTTTTTTGTTTTGTTTTTCATCAAGTTCTACATGAACATCAGCTATGCAACGCCTGGGACACAGACATCAGGGACATAAGTCCTCTCATCAGCAGCAGAGTGAGTTGCTTTCCAATGTCCTATCAAGACTGATCATCTTTGTAAAAAACTGGCTGTTAATAGAGACAGGCATTCAAATCTACTGTCCTTTCAGTGAAATTTTTGTGAGTTACTCATGTGTTTTCTATGGAATCCTAGTTTTTGAGGACTGATGCCTGCTTCTCCTCTTCTCAGACCATAGAGATCCCAGTGTAAACACTGGATCTCTTCATTTTCACTGCCTTTCCTTCTAAATATACCCTTCCCACAGCAGAAGAAGTGGACTAAATAATTGATGGGGCCAATGAGTAAGTGTAAAAGATCGGTTTTAGAGAACGGATCCAGGAGGGAGGAGAGGTTAGTCCTGACACAGCAGACAGGTCCCTAGTGATCCAGTCCATAGGAAAACGTGTCTCCTTGGATGCCTCCTCCCTGCCTGCCTCATATGGTCTGAAGCACTGCCACTGATGACTGCTCTTAAACTTGCAGCCAGGTGTCACATTTCAAATGCATTTATAGTGAAGTTAACAGAATGAGTAAAGCAAAAGACAGTAAAGAAAATGAAAAGAACAGAGGTTTTAGAACCTAGAGAGAGGATGGTTGTTCCTAACATTGTCCAAGAACCTCCCTAATGCTCCAGACAATAGACCACAATTATGGACCCCCAGAGACAGAAGGTGATGTTATTTGTGAAAATGCTTTTCCTCTGGCCCTCCCTGGTACTAAACTGATCAGGAGGCTTGAGGTGGAGTGTGTGCTGAAAAGATGCTCAACTCTGTCACTTTTCCCCTCCTCCCTGGAAACTTCGAATTCCCACTAATGCTTCCGTCTATATTAAAGGTCTTGAGTATGTTTGGCAGCCTTCCAACATCCTATTACATCTTCACTTGCTAAGCCTCTCTCAATGATCCCACAGCAGGATCATTCTGAATATTTCATAGATAGCATGTAAGAGAATTTAGGCTAAACTTTACTTAAAGGCATCTATTACTTAAGGATAATCTAGTATGTGCCCAAGGAATAATCACTGCTGAAGAGCTTCTCTATGCTTTTCTTGTGGCCCTTATAGAACAACAAATATTTAGAGCTGGTTACATGCTCTAAGCAAGTGCCTTTTACTCACCTGTCCATTTATTCACCTGATTATACCAACACAAATAGGCTTTTCTTTCATTTACATTCCTGTCTGGGAAAACCAGTAATAAGTGGCTGGTTGTATAAGTTATTAAACAATATAAAATGGAATAACATGCAGTCATTTAAATTTTTTTATTTTTATGGAGATATAATTGACATAACACTGTGTAAGCTTAAGGTGTACAACTTGTTGACTGCATATATCTATTTTGAAATATGATTACCACTACAACATTAGCTAACACCTCCATCATGTCACATAATTTTGATTTCTTTTTACTGGTCACAAGATCTAGTCTCTTAGCAACACTGAAGTATATAATAAAGTATTGTTGACTATAATCATAGTGCTGTGCATTAGCTCTCTGGAACTTTTTCATCTTCTAGCTGCAAGTTTGTACCCTTTAACCAACATCTCCCAGTTTCCCCACCCTTAAACCCCCTGGTGACCACTGTTCTGTTTCCATAACTTCCAGCTTTTTTAGGTTCCACATATAAGTGATATCATACAGTATTAGTCTTCTCTTGCCTGACATCTCATTTAGCATAAAGCCCTCAAGGTTCACCCATGTTGTTGCAAATGAAAGGATTTCCTTCCTTCTCATGATTGAATATCCCATTGTGTACATATATACATCTTTATCCACTCATCTGCTGACATACTGTTTCCATATCTTGACCATTGTGAATAATACCATAATAAACATGAGGTGGAGTTATCTTTTCATTATCCTGTTTTTATTTTCTTTGGCTGTATAGCCAGAAGTGGAATTGCTGCATCAAATGGTAACTCTATTTTTATTTTTTTGAAGAGCCTCCATACTGTTTTCTGAGGTAGCTCTACCCATTTATATTCCCATCAAGAGTGCACAAAGGTTCCCTTTCTTCCACATCCTAGCCAAAATTGTTATCTGTTGATTTTTTGATTGCAGCCATTTCTAACACATATGACAGGATAGTTCATTGTGGTTTTGATTCATTTTCCTGATGATTAGTGATGCTGAGCACCTTTCCGTGTACCTGTTGGCCATCTCTATGTCTTCTTTAGATAAATGTCTATTCAGGTCCTCTCCCCAATTTCTAATCAGATTGTTTGTTTTTGTTATTGAGTTTTATGAGTTCTTTGTATATTTTGGATAGTAATCCCTTGTCAGATATATTTTTTGTAAATATTTTCTCGAATTCCAAAGGTTGCCTTTACATTTTGTTGATTGGTTCTTTTGCAATAGAGAAGCTTTTCAGTTTGAAATAGTCCCATTTTTGTTGGTATTTACTTTTGTTGTTTGTGATTTTGGTGTATATCCAAAAAGATTGTTGTCAAGATCCGTTTAAAAGCTTTTCCCATTTTCTTCTAAGAGTTTATGGTTTCAGGTCTTCTGTTTATGCCTTTAATTCACTTTGAGTTAATTTTTTTTTTTTTTGAAGGGCATCTCTCATATTTATTGATCAAATGGTTGTTAACAACAATAAAATTCTGTATAGGGGACTCAATGCACAGTCATTAATCAACCCCAACCCTATATCTCAATAGTCTCCAATCTTCTGAAGCATAACAAACAAGTTCTTACATGGTGAACAAGGTCTTACATAGTGAATAAGTTCTTACATGGTGAACAGTGCAAGGGCAGTCATATCACAGAAACTTTCGGTTTTGATCACGCATCATGAACTATAAACAATCAAGTCAGATATGATTATTCGTTTGATTTTTATACTTGATTTATATGTGAATCCCACATTTCTCCCTTATTATTATTATTATTATTTTAATAAAATGCTGAAGTGGTAGGTAGATGCAGGATAAAGGTAGAAAACATAACTTAGTGCTGTAAGAGGGCAAATGTAGATGATCAGATATGTGCCTATAGACTAAGTATTAATCCAAGCTAGACAAGGGCAACAAAACATCCAGGATGCAGAAGATTTCTCTCAAAACAGGGGGGGTGAGGTTCTAAGCCTCCCCTCTGTTGGTCCCCAATTTCACTTTGAGTTAATTTTTGTGACTGGTGTAAGATAGCCATCCAATTTCATTTTTTGCGTGTGGTTTTCCAGTTTTCCGAATACCATTTATTCAAGAGACTACGAACATACCTCATTTATAATGTCTCACTTTATTTTGTTTTTTATAGTGCAGATACTGCACTTTTTATAAATTGAAGGTCATTGGAAATCCCATGTTGAGCACATCTATTGGTGATTTTTTTCCAGCATTTGCTGATGTTATCCCTGTGCCATATGTTGGTACTTCTCACATTATTACATGTTATGGGAATCTGTGATCAGTGATTGTGACTTGCTGAAAGCTCACATGATGGTTGGCATTTTTTAGAAATAAAATATTTTAGATTAAGGTATGTACTTTTTTATAGACATAATGCTATTGCACACTTAATAGGCTACAGTACAGGGTAATGTAACTTCTATATGCTCCGAGAAACCAGAAAATTCATTTGACCCCCTTTATTGCAATATTTGCTTTATTGCAGTGGTCTGGAACCAAATTACAGTATCTCCAAGGTATGCCTGTATCCTTTCCCCATTGAGTTTGCTTGCCTCCCTTGTCAAATTTTAGTTGACCATATATGCAGGGGTTTATTTCTGGGCTCTTTATTCTATTCCATTGGCTTGTGCATCATTTTAAAAATCACTACAGGATAAAATTAGAGTCATATCAATATGTGCTAATTTACAATTATATCAGATATTTTATCAAGTCAAAAAGCAAGTGCAGAAAATTGTGTCTCTTTTTGTCTCAGTTCACATATGTGTTTGTACATATACTATACTGAGAATATGTATTACAGATTAAACTAGTATGAGTTGAGAAAGTTGGCAGAAACAAGACTATAAAGACCTTTGTGTGTGACCCCAAGGAGATTGTACTTGACCCTACAGGTATATATTGGGTAAAAGAATTAAATAGCAGTGGGAAGAACATATAATTTTATTGCTGTGATTTGTTCATTCAATTATCTTTCAATTTATGTAATGCTTGCTCCGAAGAAATTAAATTCAAAAGTACTATGTTATACTTGGGTTTACACTCTGGTTTCTAAAAGTATTTTTTACAAACCCATATGTGCTAAAAGTCTGTGGAATTAATGGCTGTTTATTATATAAGTAGGTAATTAAATCAAGGCTAGCACCTATAATATAAGCATAATATTCCTACTGTTTATTGCTTTTGTCGTATGCACAAAATAATCTGCTTAAAATTGACGAAAAGGAACACAGTATATATTAACATATCTTTTAATTCTTATCTTTTGTATAATATTTATTTTTAGAGTCAGGAAGAGTCTCAAAGCTTCTGGACAAACTCTTAATTCTAGGTTTTTCATTTTATTTTAAAGTTAGGCAAAGATAAAACATTCTCATTATCCTTTTACCCACATGTAGATAATGGTCCCTTTTGAATGCCTATAGATTCTTCTGATAATGTTTTTTCCTGTTCTGTATCTTCTGGGATGGAAAAAGAAAATTAACCATCACCTTCATAAAACTCTTCAAATAAATGTAGTGGGTTAATAATCTTCTTGTCTCTAAGCTGATCTATACAAACACATTTTATCATTCTTCGTAAGAATCTAGTTGTTAGCCCCTTACGTACTTTTTTCATGCTTTGCAGGGCCCTTTCGGATTAATTCAAATCTTTCATAAAAATCAATTACCATAATTGCAAAGCTGGGTTTACTGTTATATAAGGCTCAGGTCCAATTCTGTTGATGCTACCAATGTCAAGATGACTTCAAATTATTTTGCGTTGGGACCATATTATATAATCCCAACTCTGTGATGGGATCAGTCAATGCATTTTTTTTATCCAATAAACGTCTATTCAAAGTCTATTGTGTGTTAAACAATACAAAGTTCCATTAAGGAGTGTTAAGAGACACTGAAATAAAAGGTTATATACAATGTGAGAAGAGTTTCAATACAAGAGTATACATGAGATGCAATAAGCAGTGAAAGTACAAAACAGCTCATTCTGTCATAGGTCAGAGAGAGAGTAGAAGACACTCTTAGAGAAAATAGTCTTTGGTCAAATCTTGAAAAACAAAGAAAATGTAAGCTAGTAGATGAGAAAGAAAGCCATTCAGAACAAAGGATATGTAAAATATGAAATGATGAATTTGAGTAACTACAAATAAAACCAGTGTGTATGGGACTAGATAAATGCAGGAATATTTGGCTGGAAAGGAAACAAGAGACTAAATTATGAATTCCTGAAGGAAACAAGTATAGACAGAAATGTGCAACAGATTATGAAATTATATAGTTAGATTCAACAGGATTAGCTAATTGTTTCTGACAGAGTGATTATTTTTATATATATCACTGAGCCCAGATTGGCTAAATAATTTGTTTGTTTTTAAAAAATCTTTATTGAGGCATTACTAACATACAAAAACTATACATATTTAATATAAACAACTTTCTGAATATGAAAATAAGTATATACCATAAAACCATCACCACAAACGATATCGTAAACATATCTACCACCTCTTAAAGTATCCTCCCACCTTTACTTTTTCTGTGATTAGAGCACTTAACATAAGATCTACCCTCTTAGCAAATTTTTAAGTGTACAATACAGTATTGTTAACTACAGGTGCCGTGTCGCATAGTATATCTCTAGGACTTATTCATCTTGTGTAACTGAAACTTTATGCTTTTTGATTAATACCTTCCCATATCCTACTTCCCCCAGCATCTGGCAACAACCATTCTACTCTCTGCTTCTATGAGTTTGACTATTTTAGATTCTTCATATAAGTAGTATCATTGGTACAGCTACTATGGAAAACAGTATGGAGGTTCCTCAAAACAATTAAAAATAGAACTATCATATGCTCCAGCAATCCTTCTTCTGAGTATATATCCAAAGTAATTGGAATTAGGATCTCTAAAAGATACCTGTACTCTCATGTTTATTGCAGCATTAATCACAAGAGTCAAGATGTGTAAACAACCCAAATGTCCACTAAATGCATAAAGAAAATGTACTACATACACACATGGAATATTACTAAGCCTTTAAAATGAAGGAAATCCTTCCATTTGTGACAGTATAGATGGACCTGGAGGACATTATTCTAAATGAAATAAGCCAGACACAGAAGGACAAATTCGCGTTATGGTTTTAAAACTGGTAAATACCAGAATTGAAATTTTAAATGTGAATGTATATCTAATTTAAAGCATGTTTTATTGTTTTTAAGAGGCTGCCTCTGTTCCTCATTGAATATGAGGTAAAGTGTCCCTCCCACTTTATTATACACATTACTTTCAGATTTATTTTGCCTTAAGACTGTTTTAAACATGCTGTATCTTTGCTACATTAAGTTCAATCGTTCTCTATTATTTAAAGAATAAAGTGTACTGCAGAATAAATTCATAACCTGATATCCATGAATCTGTCCAAAAAGTTGTTCTGCTCATATTCCTATTTCATTGTGCACATAATCAAATGTGTCTTTCTAACTAACCTACTCTAAGTTATTTCCCATTTTCACGCCTTTTTATTAATGCATCCCTTTCTACTTTGAATGTCCTGACTCTTATATATGCCTATTAGAAATCCCTCCCAGTCCCTAAAGACCTAATCCCAATACACCTACTTGCATAAAACTTACTTGATTAATCTACTTTAAAGTGATCTACTATACCTGTGTGTGTGTACACATGTGCATTACATGACAGATACAAATACACTGTTTCTTGAATGAATTAGTGAGCTGTATTTTACAACTAAATTATCTAATGTCCAGGACTTTGAATTCCATTGCCTTATTTTTTCCAATTTCAGGAAACTATACTGTAATTAATGAACACCTCTTTAGTTTGTGTTTTTTTGCTTTTACATTGGTAATAAAACAGAAACATTGAAAAAAATGCACTCTCTAAACAACCAACTATTAGAAAGTGATTTAGAAATGACAGATAATGTATCATTTTTGCATTTTTGGTAGATCAAAATAAAACTGCTTCTTAACATTCCAGAAATGTATAATAGTAACTAAGAAACTCTATATTTGCGGATAGGCTTTAGAAATAGTCTAACACATCAGATAAATTAAAAGGACATTGAAAACATTGAAAAATGCAGTTTTGTTTTATTAATTGTCAATTAATAGTTGCCATGACTTGTACTGTTCATGTGGAAAACTATAGTATGAATGATAAATTGAGGAATCTCTTTATATTTATTAATAAAGAGTACCTTTGCATGTGTGAATGTAGCTGTAGTAGATACAATTGGGTGCTAATCTTTAAATGTTTATGAAATCTCCTAGTTTTTCTGGATCTCTCCTGTAAAATTACTTGGGTATTTTACCGATTAGCCCAAGCCAAACATGCAATTCTCTTTCCCAGAGATTGATCACAGAAAACCATGTCACCTTCTGGAAGGCTCCAGGATAGGTCTCTTCATGCTTAAAAAGACAAATTCCCCCCAAAATGCTCTTTCCATTCTTTCTCTGGACTTTGGTATAGGAGGATATATTTAGGGACGCCATCTCATGGTTATGAAGTTAGGCAATATACTAAAGACAACAGTAAAAAGTATGGAAACACAATTCTTGATGACTTGTTGACAATTAAATGCCTAATCTAAGATCCATCCATCTTCAGGTTAGTTACAAGAAATCAATTCCTTTGTTTTAAGCCATTTTCAGTCGGACTTCCCATTCTTTATGGCAGATGCTTCCTCAACAATAGAACTTATTTAACATGCATACAACCCCTTTTGATTCTACACACGTCTGCTTTCTCAAAAGAAAAACAAAAGACAGAGATAAAGATGGGGTGTGAAATAATTTAAATAGAGCAAGGAATTCAGCCTGCCATTTCCTGCCATAAGCTCTGTCCTGGAAGGACTGTAAGATGGGAGAAGTGAACCCATTTTTCTTTTCACCTGGTTTCAGTGTCCCCATGCCAATGTTATTGTGGATAGCTAGCTCCTAAATGTGATTTTAATGTTTGGCACCTATTTTTCATACTTCATAGCTCTTAAGTGCAAGCCAACCACTTCATGTGTGCTTCTGAAATAAAACAGGAATTTTCTCCAATGCTGGAGGACAACCTGGCTGCCCTGGACTTACTGAAAAATGGCATTCTCCTCTTTTAGCTAGGCAAGAGCTCTCATTGATGTGAGTCAGACTTGGTAATAGAAACGTGTGTTAGCTTACCTGCTAATCTTTTCACTGTGTTCAGAAATTGTTGACAGTAGTAGGGCAATCATTTCTTCTAAGTTCTCTGAGTACCATGATAGGACAGCTATGGTGCTGAATGCTTTACTTAGATTATCCCCATTTACATTTCACAGCCATCCTAGGAGGTACAGTTATTACTCAGTATTACAGATGGAGTTGCTAGCTAAATTAAATAAACTTGAGGTTCAGAGAGATTACCCAACTTGTTCAGATTTGTACAGTTTCTAAGTAGTCAGCTCCAAGCAAGCTTATAATTACTATAATTACTTTTCTCTAATAGTTTGGAATAAAAGTTGAAGAAAATCACCCTTTGTCTGGATTTCAGATGAAGACAGACTTCAGATTATGTTCTGCTATTGCAACTTTGTTGTATCTAGGTTTACAGGAATTAGGAAGATACTAATTCATTTTATGTCATCGTGAAACTAGGGCACCAAAGGGAGAAATACATCTTCAAGTTGTGGTGTTATTGCCTTAAACCTACTAGTGTCTTACCATTACCTTAAACCTACTATTTCTTAGACCGTTACACTGTATTTAACCTGCCCATCATTACAAATATCAGATTTTTAGTAGGAAAAAAGTTAAATGTGCAAAACAGGCATTAGAAAGACAAATGGCAAATTGTGTGTCTCTCTAGATATGTTTTAACTGTGTTAACATTTGATGTTCAACATAAAAAAGGACATTTTGCTTTTCCTAGGTTGTATCTGCAAGTAACCAACATATATTGACTGCTTTTTGGCAGGGATTTTTTCTGGCATCTCAAATGGCACAATCAATCAAATTGACTACACAATGATCCAGAATAGCCATGAAGAAGCAACCTGGAGGTGAAATGCTTTAACCTTTATAAAACTTCAAAGATTTGCTCCCCAAGGATCAATTCCTGACCCTATACTTTACCTTTGGAAGTTGACACCCTGAGGCACTCTATCAATGTAAAATTTCATTCAAGTCTTTCATTTTATAAGAGTTGTGTGCAACTCCATTTATCATTTTCTTTCAGTGGAAAAATACCTCACTCCAAGTACCCTCAAAATCTATGAGAATTAATTCTACTAGAGCTCCATTTTCTTTTTAATTTTGGATAAAAATGTATGCATTAATAGATTTTTTAAAGTAAATAACTACATGGCAGGTCTCCCTTAGCTAATATATTTCATATATATAACTCTTATTTCAGGTAAAAAAGAAATTACATTGAATTGAAGAGTAATGTTAGACCATAAACAAAGCATAATATCCATATATAATTGGGCCAAACTGGTTACTCAGTCTTCTTTGGAACTGTAATACATACATATGTTTGCTATATAAAGGGCACTATTCTCCCTGGCTACAAAGAAGAGAAATTGATTTTGAAGAGCCTCAGCAGAAATTTATTGGAAAAGACTTTGGTAGAATACAGAATTCAGAGAAGAATCTACAAAATCAGCCTGTGTCAGCCCCCAAATAGAGCTAGTCACAATTAGTCCACCAGCAAGGAGTAATCTCTCTGTGCTATTACTGCCAGCACATTACCTCCACTTGTCAGCTCTGACACAGTGTTAGAACCTATATAATCTCAGGACCTTGAATTGCATAAGGGGACTCACCTACAGACATAGTTAAATCACCATCTTAACCTAGATCTTTTTTCATCTCCTCAGGGATTAATATATAGAACATAAATATCTCATTCAACATGTTTGGATCATGTACCAGTTGCCAGACAAAAGGGAGAAAACCCCTTGAGTCTTATAGTAGAAAGCGCTACTAAGATTATTCAGGTTAATGAAAGCTAAAATTGAGATTAGTAGTAAAGATACACCCTACACTGATATTTCCAAAATAAGGTAAAGTAAGTGGAGTAACCTAAGTTATAAACAGACATTTTCCACAGAGTCCGAGAGACAGGCTCTATTTGAGGCAGGGGATGATGAAGGGATATAGTAGGTGGTATTTGATATAAACTTTCAAGTAGTTTAATTCAAGCATTAAGTTAAAAAAATACTAGTCTTAAATATTTTCAGGAAACAGGAGAGAATACCTTTCAACTTATTTTAATGAGGCATATATAAGGCTAGTTACCAAAATGTTATGACTATATTAGGAGAAAAAATTAGACTAATATCCCTGGTGAGCATAACCACAAAAAAATCATTGGTGAATAATTAAGCAATTGAACTCAACAATATATAAAAAGTATTACATCATAACACATTGGATCTCACTTTAGGAATACAAGGTCAGTTTAAAATTTAAACTGTGACCAAAGCTATTCACAGCATTAGCAGAATAAAGGAAAAAAGTACTCATCTCAAAAGCTACATAAAAAATATTTGACAAATTCAATGTTCATTCATGGTTTTAAGGAAAATATTCTCAAACTAAAATAAGTTGATCTCCTGAATTTGATGTTAGCAACAAAACATCAACAGTTAATATATCCTTAATGGTGAAACATTTAACAGTTTCCTAAAGGTCAAAAATATGTCAGTGGTATCAGCTACTATTTAACATTTTACAAGAAGATAATTAAGTGAAAGGCATACAGATTAAAAAGGAAAAAAGTAAAACTATGCATAATAGCAGATGACATTGTATAAAAAAATGTTATTCAAAGTTCAAGAAATATCCTAGAAATAATTACATCAATTTACAAAAATTCCATTATTTTTCTATATATATTGACAGACTAGTGGAAATGAAATGGCATATCATTTTTTTTTTTTTTTTTTTATTGAAGGGTAGTTGAAAACAGCATTGCATTACATTAGTTTCAGGTGTACAACACAGCGACTCAACATTTATATACATGATATTTCTAGGTACCAGGTATCACCATACCAAGTTGTTACAATATTTTGACTATATTCCTTATGCTATACATTACATCCCGGTTACTTATTTATTTTACAATTGGAAGTGTGTTTATATATATATATATATATATATATATATATATATATATATATATATATATATATATATATATATATATATATATATATATATATTGTGAGGGCATCTCTCATATTTATTGATCAAATAGTTGTTAACCACAACAAATCTCTGTATAGGGGGGTCAATACTCAATGCACAATCATTAATCCACCCCAAGCCCAATTTTCGTCAGTCTCCAATCTTCTGATGCATAACGAACAAATTCTTACATGGAGTACAAATTCTTACATAGTGAATAAGTTACATGGTGAACAGTGCAAGGGCAGTCATCACAGAAGCTTTCGGTTTTGTTAATGCATTATGAACTATAAACAGTCAGTTCAAATATGAATACTCATTTGATTTTTAAACCTGATTTATATGTGGATACCACATTTCTCTATTATTATTATTTTTAATAAAATGCTGAAGTGGTAGGTAGATACGAGATAAAGGTAGAAAACAGAGTTTAGTGTTGTAAGAGAGCAAATGTAGATGATCAGGTGTGTGCCTGTAGACTATGTGTTAATCCGCGCTAGACGAGGGCAATAAACATCCACGTATGCAGAAGATTTCTCTCAGAATGGGGGGGTGAGGTTCTAAGCCTCACCTCTGCTGCTCCCCATTTTCTCACCAGATGGCCCCCTGCGACTGTGCCTGTCTTAGGTTGTTCCTCCCTTGAGGAATCTTACCCGTCTCTGGCTAACCAGTCATCTTCCGGGGCCATACAGGGAAATGTGAAGTTGGTAAGTGAGAGAGAAGCCTTATCGTTTGAAAAGGTTAGCTTTTTACTTCTTTGCATATTTATGCCCTGTGGCTTCTATGCCCAGCATTTGTCTTGAGGTGTCTTTACCACTTGGAAGAATTATGATACTCGGTAAATTCGACATGTGGCACGAGTTCTATTTAAAGGTTGTGATTAGGTAGGAAGAAGAAAAGCTACAGAAGTAGCAGGCAGAAGAAAACCTGGGAAGATTGATTATTTCTTTGACATATCTTCTTGTAGAGTAACTTCAGCATGGATAGGTTTTAAACGACTAATTAAATTGTGCACACACATTAACATAATAGGAATATAGTTACCTAACCAAAGCATACCTGTAATTACCAGCCATCTCCAGTGAAACCAAGAAAACCAGTTAGGCACCTTAGGCATTTGTGAAAACTTATCTATGATATGGTGGATATTGTCCGACTGAACTTAAACAGTCTGAGAGAATTCAGATAAACTAGAACACCCCATTCCTGGGGACTGTTCATATCCCATATGTTCTTTTAACGATAAATAGTCTGTGGTTGTAAGATTTTGGAGTGCTACAATTTGCACTTCTCCTAATTCTTGGTTGAGTTCCAACAGTATAGATCCAGTAAAATTTGTTGTTTTACTGTATGCACAGGCCAGCTTAGATATCTCCTTCCTCATTCCCATGGCAAGTCCAGGAACTGGTGGGATGAGTGCATCTACACCTGTGACAGTGTGTGGAACTTTGTTGAAGTTTTTTTTTTTTTTTTTCCTGATCATCTTCTGTCATGAGTCTTCCCGAGAGTGCTGATGTTGGAAGTTCTTTTTCATATCGTATCTTAGTTCATTTTCGGGGTAGCCAAATTAGGCTTTGATCCTCTGTATAAACACAAACAGACCCTTTGCCTACACTTTTATATGTCCTTTATATCATTGTGTAGAAGTCATTAGAGGTCACCACATAGGAACTGCATTTTTTTTTTTAATCATTAATCTACACTTACATGACGAATACTTTGTTTACTAGGCTCTCCCCTATACCAGGTCCCCCCTATATTCTCCTTTACAGTCACTGTCCATCAGCGTAGCAACCTGTTGTAGAATCACTACTTGTCTTCTCTGTGTTGTACAGCCCTCCCCTTTCTCCCACCCCGCTATGGATGCTAATCTTAATACCCCCCTACTTCTCCCCCCCTTATCCCTCCCTACCCACCCATCCTCCCCAGTCCCTTTCCCTTTGGTACCTGTTAGTCCATTCTTGAGTTCTGTGATTCTGCTGCTGTTTTGTTCCTTCAGTTTTTCCTTTGTTCTTATATTCCACAGATGAGTGAAATCATTTGGTATTTCTCTTTCTCTGCTTGGCTTGTTTCACTGAGCAAAATACCCTCCAGCTCCATCCATGTTGCTGCAAATGGTTGGATTTGCCCTTTTCTTATGGCTGAGTAGTATTCCATTGTGTATATGTACCACATCTTCTTTATCCATTCATCTATCGATGGACATTTAGGTTGCTTCCAATTCTTGGCTATTGTAAATAGTGCTGCGATAAACATAGGGGTGCACTGATCTTTCTCATACTTGATTGCTGCATTCTTAGGGTAAATTCCTAGGAGTGCAATTCCTGGGTCAAATGGTAAGTCTGTTTTGAGCATTTTGATGTACCTCCATACTGCTTTCCACAATGGTTGAACAAGTTTACATTCCCACCAGCAGTGTAGGAGGGTTCCCCTTTCTCCACAGCCTCGCCAACATTTGTTGTTGTTTGTCTTTTGGATGGCAGCCATCCTTACTGGTGTGAGGTGATACCTCATTGTAGTTTTAATTTGCATTTCTCTGATAATTAGCGATGTGGAGCATCTTTTCATGTGTCTGTTGGCCATCTGTATTTCTTTTTTGGAGAACCGTCTGTTCAGTTCCTTTGCCCATTTTTTAATTGGGTTATTTGTTTTTTGTTTGTTGAGGCGTGTGAGCTCTTTATATATTCTGGACGTCAAGCCTTTATCGGATGTGTCATTTTCAAAGATATTCTCCCATACTGTAGGGTTCCTTTTTGTTCTATTGATGGTGTCTTTTGCTGTACAGAAGCTTTTCAGCTTAATATAGTCCCACTTGTTCATTTTTGCTGTTGTTTTCCCTGCCCGGGGAGATATGTTCAAGAAGAGGTCACTCATGTTTATGTCTAAGAGGTTTGTGCCTATGTTTTCTTCCAAGAGTTTAATGGTTTCATGACTTACATTCAGGTCTTTGATCCATTTTGAGTTTACTTTTGTATATGGGGTTAGACGATGGTCCAGTTTCATTCTCCTACATGTAGCTGTCCAGTTTTGCCAGCACCATCTGTTGAAGAGACTGTCATTTCGCCATTGTATGTCCATGGCTCCTTTATCAAATATTAATTGACCATATATGTCTGAGTTAATGTCTGGATTGTCTAGTCTGTTCCATTGGTCTGTGGCTCTGTTCTTGTGCCAGTACCAAATTGTCTTGATTACTATGGCTTTATAATAGAGCTTGAAGTTGGGGAGTGAGATCCCCCCTACTTTATTCTTCTTTCTCAGGATTGCTTTGGCTATTCGGGGTCTTTGGTGGTTCCATATGAATTTTTGAATTATTTGTTCCAGTTCATTGAAGAATGTTGCTGGTAGTTTCATAGGGATTGCATCAAATCTGTATATTGCTTTGGGCAGGATGGCCATTTTGACGATATTAATTCTTCCTAGCCATGAGCATGGGATGCGTTTCCATCTGTTAGTGTCCCCTTTAATTTCTTTTAAGAGTGACTTGTAGTTTTCAGAATATAAGTCTTTCACTTCTTTGGTTAGGTTTATTCCTAGGTATTTTATTTTTTTTGTTGCAATTGTGAATGGAGTTGTTTTCCTGATTTCTCTTTCTGTTGGTTCATTGTTGGTATATAGGAAAGCCACAGGTTTCTGTGTGTTGATTTTGTATCCTGCAACTTTGCTGTATTCCGATATCAGTTCTAGTAGTTCTGGGGTGGAGTCTTTAGGGTTTTTTATGTACAGTATCATGTCATCTGCAAATAGTGACAGTTTGACTTCTTCTTTGCCAATCTGGATTCCTTGTATTTTTTTGTTTTGTCTGATTGCCGTGGCTAGGACCTCTAGTACAATGTTAAATAACAGTGGGGAGAGTGGGCATCCCTGTCCAGTTCCCGATCTCAGCGGAAATGCTTTCAGCTTCTCGCTATTCAATATAATGTTGGCTGTGGGTTTTTCATAGATGGCCTTTATTATGTTGAGGTACTTGCCCTCTATTCCCATTTTGCTGAGAGTTTTTATCATGAATGGATGTTGAACTTTGTCAAATGCTTTTTCAGCATCTATGGAGATGATCATGTGGTTTTTGTCTTTCTTTTTGTTGATGTGGTGGATGATATTGTTGGACTTTCGAATGTTGTGCCATCCTTGCATCCCTGGGATGAATCCTACTTGGTCATGGTGTACGATGGTTTTGATGTATTTTTGAATTCGGTTTGCTAAAATTTTGTTGAGTATTTTTGCGTCTACGTTCATCAGGGATATTGGTATGTAGCTTTCTTTTTTGGTGGGGTTTTTGCCTGGTTTTGGTATTAGGGTGATGTTAGCTTCATAGAATGAGTTTGGGAGTATCCCCTCCTCTTCTATTTCTTGGAAAACTTTAAGGAGATTGGGTATTATGTCTTCCCTGTATGTCTGATAAAATTCCGAGGTAAATCCATCTGTCCCGGGGGTTTTGTTCTTTGGTAGTTTTTTGATTACCGCTTCAATTTCGTTGCTGGTAATTGGTCTGTTTAGATTTTCTGTTTCTTTTTGGGTCAGTCTTGGAAGGTTGTATTTTTCTAGGAAGTTGTCCATTTCTCCTAGGTTTCCCAGCTTGTTAGCATATAGGTTTTCATAGTAGTCTCTAATAATTCTTTGTATTTCTGCGGGATCTGTTGTGATTTTTCCTTTCTCATTTCTGATACTGTTGATTTGTGTTGACTCTCTTTTCCTCTTAATAAGTCTGGCTAGAGGCTTATCTATTTTGTTTATTTTCTCGAAGAACCAGCTCTTGGTTTCATTGATTTTTGCTATTGTTTTATTCTTCTCAATTTTATTTATTTCTTCTCTGATCTTTATTATGTCCCTCCTTCTGCTGACCTTAGGCCTCATTTGTTCTTCTTTTTCCAATTTTGATAGTTGTGACATTAGACCGTTCATTTGGGATTGCTCTTCCTTTTTTAAATATGTTTGGAGTGCTATATACTTTCCTCTTAAGACTGCTTTTGCTGCGTCCCACAGAAGTTGGGGCTTAGTGTTGTTGTTGTCATTTGTTTCCATATATTGCTGGATCTCCATTTTGATTTGGTCATTGATCCATTGATTATTTAGGAGCGTGTTGTTTAGCCTCCATGTGTTTGTGAGCCTTTTTGCTTTCTTTGAACAGTTTATTTCTAGTTTAATGCCTTTGTGGTCTGAAAAGTTGGTTGGTAGGATTTCAATCTTTTGGAATTTACTGAGGCTCTTTTTGTGTCCTAGTATGTGGTCTATTCTGGAGAATGTTCCATGTGCACTTGAGAAGAACGTGTATCCTGTTGCTTTTGGATGTAGAGTTCTGTAGATGTCTATTAGGTCCATCTGTTCTAGTGTGTTGTTCAGTGCCTCTGTGTCCTTACTTATTTTCTGTCTGGTGGATCTGTCCTTTGGAGTGAGTGGTGTGTTGAAGTCTCCTAGAATGAATGCATTGCATTCTATTTCCTCCTTTAGTTCTGTTAATATTTGTTTCAGGTATGTTGGTGCTCCTGTATTGGGTGCATATATATTTATAATGGTTATATCCTCTTGATGGACTGAGCCCTTTATCATTATGTAATGTCCTTCTTTGTCTTTTGTTACTTTCTTTATTTTGAAGTCTGTTTTGTCTGATACCAGAATTGCAACACCTGCTTTCTTCTCTCTGTTGTTTGCTTGACATATCTTTTTCCATCCCTTGACTTTAAGTCTGTGCGCGTCTTTGGGTTTGAGGTGAGTCTCTTGTAAGCAGCATATGGATGGATCTTGCTTTTTTATCCATTCTATTACTCTGTGTCTTTTGATTGGTGCATTCAGTCCATTTACATTTAGGGTGATTATTGAAAGGTATGAATTTATTGCCATTGCAGGCTTTAAGTTTGTGGTTACCAAAGGTTTAGGATTAGCTTCTTTACTGTCTTACTGTCTAACTTAACTCGCTTGTTGAGCTATTATAAACACAATCTGATGATTCTTTATTTCTCTCCCTTCTTATTCCTCCTCCTCCCTTCTTCATATGTTGGGTGTTTTGTTGTGTGCTCTTTTTAGGAGTGCTCCCATCTAGAGCAGTCCCTGTAGGATGCCCTGTAGAGGTGGTTTGTGGGAGGCAAATTCCCTCAACTTTTGCTTGTGTGGGAATTGTTTAATCCCTCCTTCATATTTAAATGATATTCGTGCTGGATACAGTAGTCTTGGTTCGAGGCCCTTCTGTTTCATTGCATTAAGTATATCATGCCATTCTCTTCTGGCCTGTAGGGTTTCTGTTGAGAAGTCTGATGATAGCCTGATGGGTTTTCCTTTGTAGGTAACCTTTTTTTTCTCTCTGGCTGCCTGTAATACTTTGTCCTTGTCTTTGATCTTTGCCATTTTAATTATTATGTGTCTTGGTGTTGCCCTCCTTGGATCCCTTGTCATGGGAGTTCTGTGTACCTCTGTGGTCTGAGAGGCCATTTCTTCCCCTAGTTTGGGGAAATTTTCAGCAATTATTTCTTCAAAGACATTTTCTATCCCCTTTTCTCTCTCTACTTCTTCTGGAATGCCTATGATTCTTATATTATTCCTTTTAGATTGATCACTCAGCTCTCTTAAAATTCTTTCATTCCTGGAGATCCTTTTATCTCTCTCTGCATCAGCTTCTCTGCGTTCCTGTTCTCTGTTTTCTAGTCCATTAATGGTCTCTTGCATCTCGTCCATTCTGTTTTGAAGTCCTTCCAGAGCTTGTTTTATTTCTGAATTCTCCTTCCTTAGTTCTTGCATATTTCTCTGCAAGTCCATCAGCATGGTTATGACTTTTGTTTTGAATTCTTTTTCAGGTAGACTGGCTAAATCTATCTCCCCAGATTCCTTCTCAGGGGAAGATGTAGCAGATGCCGAAGCTGTCTGGGTTAGTCTTGTCTGGATCATATTTTTTTGCCTTTTCATGTTGACAGGTGCTATTGACTGTCAGCTGGGAGGGTCAAAATTTTCACTTGCTACTGGCCTTTCTTTACTGGGGCAACTGCGACCCCTAGTGGCTTGTGTTGGGTAATTGCGTGTAGAGTGGGTCTTTGTGTCTTGCCTGGCCGGAAGGGAGAAATTTCCCTTTCTGTGGGCGGAATTTGTATCAGGCTGCTTCTCTGCTTTCGCAGCGCCCGGTGGGGTAATGGATGGGGGGGCTGCTTGACTGTTTGCCTCCGTGAGGGGTCTCAGAGCTGTTGCCCAGGGGGTTAGTGCACCCGGTTTTCCCTGTAATTTCCAGCTGCTGTACTGTGACCTGGGTTGTTTCCGTCAAGCTGTTAAGTCCCTGTCCCTTTAAGACTTTCAAAAAGCCCCCGCTTTTCTTTGTCACAGGGGCATCAGCTTCAGCACCCACTCAGAGGTCTTACTCCCTGTTTCCCCAGTATCCAGGGCCCCCTGGGCATGTACTGTGTCTGCGCTCTGGCCCGGATGGCTGGGGCTGGGTGTTCAGCAGTCCTGGGCTCCGTCTCCCTCCCGCTCTGCCTATTCTTCTCCCGCCGGGAGCTGGGGGGAGGGGCGCTCGGGTCCCGCCGGCCGGGGCTTGTATCTTACCCCTTTCACCAGTCGCTGGGTTCTCGCTGGTGTAGCTGCAGTCTGGCCACTGTCCTGCGTCTTCTGGTCTCTCTTTTAGGGCTAGTTGTGTTTGTTGTATTTTCAAAAGTATATATGTTTTTGGGAGGAGATTCCCACTGTCCTACTCACGCCGCCATATTGGCTCCGCCTCCCGAAATGGCATATCATTTATAAAATTATCAAATAATATCAAATACCCAGGAATAAATCAAATGAAAATTACTACAAAACACAAAACTTTAAGAAAAATTAAAGAAGACAAGAAAAAGATCAAATACGTCCATGTGTTAGAAGGTTAAAAATTATTAAGATACCTATTTTCCAGAAATTGATCTATATTAGATACAACATACTTTGATCAATATCACAGCAGCATACTTTACAGAAATTGACAAGATTATATATATATATAATATATAATTAATACATATTAAAATTTATATGGGAAATACAAAAATCTGAAGTAGCCAAAGCAATCTTGATAAGCAAGAGCAATGCTAGAGAACTTAAACTACCTAATTTCAAGACATACTATAAAGCCACAGTAATCAAGACAGTGTGATAGTAGTCTAAAAATAGATAAATTCAACAGATGAGTGACCAGAAATAAACTTGCACATATATGTTTAACTGATTTTAAATTAAGGTGGCAAGTTAACTCAGCAAATAAGGGAAAGTATTGTGGTAATACAAAAATAGATATTAAAATGGGGAGGATAAAGAACCTCTACCACTCACACCATATACAAATAATAAGTTGGAATATATTGCAGACCTAAACATTAAATCTTGAACCATAACATTTCTAGAAGACATATGTCAATATAGTTACAATATTGAGGTCAACGCATCCTCACTGAGTTAAGAATTTATGACCTTCAGTAAGAATTTGAAAAATATATATTCATAAGATATATGGAAATGATACAATATTTACCAATTTTGTAAACAAACATTGTTAATTACCTAGTTATGTGCTAGAGCAGTGAAGATTGCAGACATGACCCCTGCTCTCACTGAGCTGGAAGGAAGGAGGAGAAGGAAAGGAGGCACCAAGAAAGGACAGAGGGAAATTAGGAAGTATTGCAGATAAAATGAAATTACCTATTACAATTAATGCCTTTTAAAGTTTTCATGATTCTCCCTAAAAATAATATAGGAACTGGAATGAAAAAAAAAAGTAGATACTGCTAAGAGAATGATATCACCAAAGTGATAGTATAGAAGACCCCATTTGGAAGAAGGTTGAGGCTCTTCTTTCAAAGGATGTTTCACCATAAAAAAAAAAAAAAAAAAAAGAAGATCCCAGTCCCTGTTTCCCCATAAACAAAAATAGCTCTGGAATAGCTTTTAAATACACTTAAGAAACTTCAGCAAAACAGTAGAACAAAAAACCCAAAAATAACTGCATAAAAAGGGAGACCACTTCATTTTGCTTGTATCATCCTGTTTCCCAAGCTGGCAATGCTCAGGGCCAAGGGGGAGTTGCCCAACCAGAAAGAGTTGCCCTTGCTGGGAAAGGAAGAGCAGAGTGAGCAACCACCTTTCCCAGCTTTCTACCATCACAAGAGAGTCCTACTTCAGTTTCATCTCACCCAGACCAGCAAGGCTGAGAAACCTACAGAGATGACTGAAAAAAGGGAAGAAAAGCAGGGGCTACCAATAGTAGCCACACAACAAGAGCAATTGCAATTCACAGTGACCTGGTCTGCAAACACAAAAGCTTTCACCACTGAATGAACAGAAAGCCAGCAAGCATTGCGTTCTGCAGATCCTGTAGATTTCACCAGCTTTCACCTCACAGGTATTCATATTTCCTGATACCAGCTGCCTGAGTCTTTCCAGCAACTTTTCCCACACCACCCACCAGAGCCCCTAAATTAACCCTGGTAGCCAGCCGAGGCCTCTGCAGCTGCACAGTGCAAGATTATAGACTTGACCCCTATGACTGATCCCCAATAGCATGCATACACTTGAGGATATTCCCTCCAGCTGTACATTTGCATGACTTAACACCCTTCACTGGCCTTTACTGCTATTGCATGTTTAGGGGAAGACCGTGCAGCCATGAGAGAGTATACTGACTCCACTGACATCCAGAGCCTCTGCAGCTGCTTGTGGGCTCAGATCAGGTCCTGCACCAACAGGGCACAGGGTTCCCTTTTTCTCCACATCCTCATCAACATTGTTCTCTTTTCTGAGCATACCCATTCTAACAGGTGTGAGTTGATTATCTCTTTGGGGTTTTGATTTGCCTTGATTAGTGATGCTGAGCATATTACATATACCTGTTGGCCATTTGTATATCTTCTTTGGAAAAATACTCAGTTCCTCAGCCCACCTTTTTAAACTGGTTGCTGTTGTTATTGAGTTCTGTAAATTCTTTAAGTATTTTGTATTAATCCTTGATAAAATATATTTCACAAATATTTTCTCCAACCCCATAGACCACTTTTTCATTTTGTTATTTATTTCCCTGTATAGAATCTTTTCAGTTTGGTGTAGTCTCACTTGTTGACTTTTGCTTTTGTTGCTTGTGCTTTTGGTGTCATATCCAAAAAATCATTGCTGAGAACAATGTAAGGGAGCTTTTCCCTTTGTTTTCTTCTGGGAGTTTTATGGTTTCAGTTCTAATGTTTAAGTTTTTAATGCTGTTCAAGTTAATTTTTGTGAGTGTTGTAAGATAAAAGTCTAATATCATTTTACTGTATGTGATTATCCAGTTTTCAAGAGATCATTTACTGAAGAGACTCTCCCTTTCCCATTGAGTTTTCTTGGCTCCCTAGTCAAGTATCAGTTGACCGTATATGTGAGTTTATCTTTGGGCTGTTGATTCTTCCATTTGCCGGTGTCTGTTTTTATACCATGACCATACTGTTTTGATTATGATAACTTTGTAGTATAGTGTGAGATTAGGAAGTGTGATACCTTCAGCTTTGTTCTTCCTTCTCAGGATTTCTTTGGCTCTTTGTGGTTCCATACCAATTTTAGGATTGTTTATTTTTAATTCTGTGAAAAATGCCACTGGATTTTGATAGGGATTATATTGAATCTCTAGATTGCTTTCCGTTGTATGGGCATTTTAACAGTATTAATTCTGATCCACAAACAAAAGAAATCTTTCAACTTGTTTGTGTCTTGAATTACTTTCATCAGAGTTTTGTAGTTTTCAGTGTATTGATCTTTCATATTCTTGGTTAAATTTATTCCTAAATATTGAAGTATTTTTGATGCAATTGTGAATGGGTTTTCTTTATTTCTTTTTCAGACATTCCATTGTTTGTCATAGAAACACAACTAATTCTGTATGTTGATATTGTGTCCCACAGCTTTACTGAATTTGTTTATTCTAAACATTTTTTGGGTAGAATCTTTGAGATTTTTCTGTGTATAAGATATCATATAATCTGAAAAAACACAACTTGACTTCTTCCTTTCAAAGTGGTGTCCTTTATTTTTATTGCTTGATTGCTATAGCTTTGACATCCAGCATTATGTTGAATTGGACTGGTGAGAGTGGGAACCCTTTTGTTGTTCCTGATCCTAAAGGAAAAGTATTCAACCTTTTGCCATTGAGTATGATGTTAGCGGTGGACTTGTCATCTATGGCCTTTATTATGTTGATGCTCATTCCTCTTATATCTAATTTCATTAGAATTTTTATCAGGTAAGGATAGTGAATTTTGTCAAATGCTTTTTCATTTATTCAGTTTATCATATGATGTTTGTCTTTCATTCTATTAATCACATTTATTGATCTCTAGATCAACAACATCCTCATATCCCAGGAATAAATCTTGCTTAATTATATGATTCCTTAATATACTATTGAATTTAGTTTGCTAATCAGAATTTTTGCATCTGTATTCATAAGGGATTTGATCCATAATTTTCTTTTATTGCAGTATCTAGCAGGGAAGGGGACCATGTGTGGGTGTGTAGTGGCACCCAGTTCAGGAGAGGTGTATATCTCTTTGGCTCAGACCACTGGGGTCCAAAGCAATGAAAACAGTGTGGTCCTTGGAGAGCACCGTGGGCATCCACATTGGCTACAAGTACTATTGGCTTTCTCAGTAGCACATCCAGGTCCACTGGCTAGGGACCAGGATAGGAAATTCAATGGTGTCCAGAGTCGCTGGTATACATACATTCAGCTGTAGTGCCTGTGTAGTGGCAGAGGCTGGTTGCAGACTCATAAAGTGGTGGAGTCAGGGCAGTTAGTAAGTGCCAGAGCTCACTCACTACAGGCACATTGGCAGCTGTGGTGGCCCTGGCTGTCAGTGTGAAAATATGTGTTTTGGGGTCTGAATATAAGTGCATGGTGATAGAGGCTAGTGATGGAGATCCTGCCAGCAGCCACGCATGTGCACAGCTGAAGGGGCTAGGTGCAAGTGAGTGCAGTGGTGCAGAGCCTGATCACTGGTGTACAGCCACTGTGGAAAACAATAGGGAGGTTCCTCAAAAAATTAAAAATAGAACAACCATTTGATTCAGTGATTCCACTTCTGGGCATATATCTAAAGGAAAGGAAAACAGGCTATTGTGAAGATAACTGCACTCTTTTGTTTGTTGTAGCATTTTTCACAATGACTAAGGTATGGAAACAATATATCAAAAGATAAGTGGATTAAGATGTGGTATGTATGTGTATAACGGGCTATTATTCAATCATGAGAACGATGGAAATCCTGCCATTTGCAACAACATGGACAGACCTTGAGGGGTTTATATTCTCACTTAGAGGTGTAAGAAGAAGTATCATCATACTGTGTGATATAACTTATATGTGGAATCTAAAAAACTGGAGTTGTAGAAACAGAGTAGAATGGTGATTACTAGGGGCTTGGAAGTTGGGGAAATTGGGGAGATGGTCAAAGGGTACAAATTTCCATTTGTAAAGTAAATAAGTTCTGGGGATCTAATGTGCAGCACTGTGATTATAGTCAATAATATTGTTATATACTTGAAATTCATAAGAAAATAGATCTAAAATATTCTCACCAATGAAAAGAAATGATGGATATATGATGTGAGAGAGGGTGTTAGATAACACTATGGTGGTAGTCATTTTGCCATATATAATTGTATATCATCAACACACTGGACAAGTTAACTTACATACTGTTATATGTCTACTACATCTCAATAAGGCTGGAAAAAAGCAGATAAAGATGCATTAACTTGGAAATTTTCACTTTATTCTAATCATTTGAGAGCAAAGTTTCTACATTTGTATAATGTTATTGGTTCTAAAACCATAACTACTAGGGAAAGCAGCTATAATTCCATAAAATTTACTCTTTTGAATGTCTCTCTGGATCTGTTTTCTGTTATATACTTCTATTATTGAAAGCCTACTCAAATTATAAAAATTTTTGAAGGCAAACTGAAAACTGATGCAGATTTGTTAGAGTTGTTCTTTCTTTCAAACACCTAAAAATTAATCATATCTTTGGCAATACATGCTTTCTAAACTGTCCTAGAAACCCTATTTGTACAGCAGATTATCAAATATTTTTAAATCATGAAATGTTCATTTTGTTAATTAATGCACATGTATAATTTTTTAAACATACATTTTATAGATGTGTGAGTGAACAACTGGTCCTCAGAATGATTATGGAAGAACTAAAATGAACTCCATTTGTTACTCTGCAAAAGGCTAGATTACAATTTCACACCTTTTAAAAATCACATTTTCACAATCTCTGAGATATCAGTGCTCCCTGAAGTTATCTTTCTTTCCCAAAGTAGTGATTCAGTATATATTTTGTTTGTAGTCAATGTCACCTTTATTAAATAGGAAAAAAACATTCCAGCCAGCTCTTTCATCTCTGACATTTTTCAGTGAATCATCTGTCACTAAGGAAAGGTACATTGTCTCCTGCAAGTTGAATTCCATGTCACTTAAGAAGGAAGTTTATTATCTGTGTTTCAAGTCAAAATACAATATTTAAAACTGTCACAGTTTATATAACAGTCTTACTGTTTGTGGTATTTTTCTCTAAATCCAGGCATGGTAGCTCAGAATCATGCCTGTGAACAATGGTCAATAAGAAACCTCTGCATTCTAAGGGCTTTCAGTTGTAGGGGCCAGCCATTTTTTTTTTCACAGGGCTTATAGGTAGATACTTTGTAGAGTCTGGAATGCTTTACTCATGAGCACACTTCACTGGAACAGGTGCAGCTGCTTTTCATTCCTAGAGATAAGACAGGGGTATTTTGAAGGAATCAATAAGAAAATGTCCTTCAGCATAGAATATATAATATATAAATTATATAATGGAATATATATATATGTATATATATGTGGAATATTACTCAGCTCTAAAAAAAGAAAGAACAACATTTTGCAACAACATGGATGAAGCTAGAGGTCATTATACTTAGGAGAACAAGTGAGATGCAGTAAGGGAAATAGCACATGATCTCACTTACATGTGGAATCTAAAATAGTCAAACTGATAGAACCAGAGAGTAGAATGGCAGTTGCCAGGGTTTAGGGGGTATAAGAAATGGGGTGATATTGTGCAAGGGATACAAATTTTCAGTTACGCAAGATTAGAAAGAGATTTGATAATCAGTAAAATGATGAGAGTTGACAATACTGTATATCATATATTTGAAATTTGTGTAGATTTTCTCAATACACACACAAAACGTAAAAGTAATGGATAAGTTATTAAGCTTGATTATGGTAATCCTTTCACAATGTATAAATTATCATAACATCAAGTTGTACACCTTAAAATATAAACATTTGTATGTCAAAGATATCACAATAAAGCTATTTTTTAAGTTCATAATTCTGAACCACTGTATTTCTGCTAGATTGGAAACTAATGAACATCTTTTCTGTAAATTTTCTGAAACTCTAGACCAACATACCACATGACTGTGCTGGGACATGTTGGGCAGTGAAGTGAATCACCCTGTACTCTTATCATTTATCCTGGTTGAAAAGAAAACAACCTGGCAAGTGTCCACCAAGGGGCTACAGGACCTTAGAAGCTCATCTCTGGCATAATGGAACCTCTCTGATAGGAGCTAAGGAAAATGAACAAGGTAACATAGTCACACTATGGTTCCCATTCCTGGAAAATGCATCAAGAAAGAAATAGGACAATCAGCGTCCTTAGAACATACCAATGTGCTCCATGAAAGAGGGACATTTTGCTACCTTGTAAACAGAGGGAGGGGGAATAACCAGAGAGGTAGCAACATCACTTTGCAGGAGAACGCAGTTACAGACGTCTCTTTTATCCCCCCTCCCATTCTGAGTTTTTACAACACCAGAGAAGATTCCTTTCACAGAGCTAAAATTAAGTCAAGGAGTACTAGGAAGATGGGAGGAGAAAAACTTTAAATCAAAATAAGATACTAACTGTTCAAAATGAACAGGGCTGATTCACAGTAAAAACTACAATAATATTCTTTGAATAGTCAAACATTAATGAAAAATGGGATCAAGCAGAGTTGTTATTAAACATCTGTTTATTCAGCGGAAAAGAGGAATTCTAAGAGCTTGGTTAGGAACAGTCATTTTAAAAAACTTATACTATAAACAAGCTGAAATTCACCAATAATTAAACTGTATTTCCTACAGGCTAGCATATTTTTAAAAAACAATGTAGCATATTTGAATGAGTACAGGATTTGAAATTCAACTCCTAGCTCTGCCACTAATTATGCATCGAGTAGCTCAGTTAATCTCCCCAAATATGTTTGTTTATAAAAAGATACTACAAAGTCTCACTTTTCTAACTCACAGGATTATTTTGAAGGTTAAATTAAGATAATTGAACTAAAGAACATCTTATTAACTACAGTACAATTCAGTAGAACCCATAATAATGGAGGAGAGATTTAGAAGCCATGTAATGTGCGTCTGATTCCATCTGATAAATGTTTTTCTCATTGCTTTCACACCGTTCACTTGTTTTCACATTTGCACATTTCCAGAAACATATAGAGCTTTGGTATCAGTTGTACTTTACAAAGGAGACACAATTTATGGATAATCTGGAGGAAAAGGGAAGAGAAGACTGTATTATGAAAGCAAGATTGTCCTTTCTGCTGCTCACGTTTATTCATATGTTTTACCCATATTTAAGTCAATGTCCATTATGTATGCATCACTAATCTAGTTGCTTTTGTTGTAGAATTGTTGAGGAGATGATATGGTCAGAGTTGGAGAGAAAAAAAGCACATGTAAATACAAATGTATTTGTGTAATGTGTATATAAAAATTATATAAATGAATACGTAACGTGCGTATATATAAACATGTGATGTTCATATTTCCAAAAGTTTGGGAAATTTTTCATTTTATGAAGAAAAACTAGTAAGAAACAATGTAGAGAATAGCAGGCAGTAAGGGTAAATCTGGGTCTTTTCAATAAGCTGACCACACATGTAAATTCATAGTTAAGCACACACCTAACTGAGGTGAGAATGCCTGCAACTCACTGATAGAAAAGCTTCCCAGTCAGAAGGTTAGGAGAGCAAAGGAACTATTCTTTGAATACTCTGGGAGTGTTTGAGGAATGGTCAAATGACTCAGAAGTGAGAAAAAAAAAAAAAAAAGTCCAACAGGCAAATAGGGGCCAAACTGTGAAGGCCTAATGTGAGCTTGGAAGGGAAAAGAAGATTTTGAGATGGAGTTTCATTATTCAAAGACAACTCTAATGGGTTTATGAAGAAAGTGATTCTGTAGTATATTTTAAGATAATATTGTGCTAGCCTTGAAAGTTGATTGTGGCGTTCACTGGAGTGGTAGACCTGTGATGAGAATTATAGTCAGGATTCATTTTATATGCAGATAGCACAAGACATGGATGCGGGCAGGAAAGAGCAAGATAAATTAAGGGTAGCCCCAAAATTGTTGTTTTTAATGATAGAGAAGAAAAAGCAGAGATATGCCCACTATGTAACTCAAGATTCAGAAAGTATGTGTGAACATCCTGTTTGTACCTTATCCTAAATTTGTTAGTTTATCCCAAATCTTTCTTTTGGTTCTCACAGTATACTTATATTAGTTTAATAATTCCAATATTTAAAGCATTTTCATTTGGTCTTTGAACATTTCTATTCTATTTATTTGCTGTTAGAAATGATTCATCAATGGAAGGAAATTATGAAGCAAGTTAGAGAAATTTATGTTCACACAAAAACCCGTGTTTACACATATTTAAGGTGGCTTTATTCACAGTAACCCCAAACTAGAAACAACCTAATGCTTTTCAATTATTGAATAGTGAAACAAACTGCCACACCCATATCTTGGAATCTTATTCAACAAAATAAATACATAAGAGAACAGATGATTGATACATCTAACAACTTGTATCAAGGGAATTATGTTCACTGAATAAAGCAAAAATGCCAAAAAGTAATATATTGTATGATTCCTTTTATATAACATTCTGGAAATTATATGAGGGGAAAATACTGTTTTTCAGGGATTAGGAAAGGAGCAAAGAAGGTAGCTGTTTCCATAAAAGGGTGGCATGAGAGATGACAGAACTATTGTGTGCTTTCACTGTACTTGTGGCCACATGAATCTACACATGTGATAAAATTGTATAGAACACACACATGCACACATGAGTGCATGTAAAACTGATGAAATCTGAGTAAGATTGGCATATTGAGTGTATCAATAGAAATTTCTTGGTTGTAATATTGTAATAGAGTTACACACAATATTATCATTGGGGGAAATTGAGTGAAGGATTTAATGAATCTTTATTATTCCTCACAATCTCTTATGAGTCTATACGTATCTACAATATGTATAATTTTAAAACATATATACTAAAACTCAATCAAAAGGAAATGGAAAACATGAACAGTCCTATGTCTATTGGAAAATATTTAATCAGTAAATAAAAACTTTTCCTCAAAGAAAGCTCAAAACCCAGATGTCTTCAGAGGATTTTTCCAACCGCATAAAAAGTAAATAACCAATCTTATATCCTTTTCTTCAGAGAATAAGAAGGGAAAACTCTGATGACATGCATACTGAAGTATTAACTGGGAACTACACTGATGACAGTAACGTAATTCAAAATGCCTCAAATATAAGACAAGTTCAGAATTTAACAGAAAGACATGTAGTAAGGCAAACATAATAAAAAGCTAATTGTTGAAAGGAAAGGAGCGACACACAGCAGCAATTCACCGGAGAATTCCACTTTATTAGGGAAAGGTGCTGGGTTATATAGGAAGGGGCATAGGGTGATTGTAGTGTTACTTCTACGGGGCTGGTGGCTATTGGCTAGGTGCTGGGATTGGGAGGGGGCGAGGGGTGATTGGGCTTCAGGTGGCACCAGCGGGAACTGAGGACCCGGAAGAGAAGCAGGAGGTTCGCCATCTTATGGGTGGGGGGGCCCTTCATTCCCCCCTTTCTCCTCTAAGAGGTTGTGGACGTTGCTTTCTCTCTGACTGCTTCCTGCTGAATGGGGGCAGAGAAGGGAGTGAGGGCTTGAGGACTGGGAGGAAAGGGTTGATAGGACTCCCTGCAGTAAGGACGAGTAGATGTGGACTTCTTCAGGTTGGAAATCAATGAAGGTTCCCTGTAACCATAGGTCGAGGACTTGTTGATTCCAATGGTGCCAAGAGGATACAGGTGCCAGAAGCCAGGCGTCTGCAGCCATTGTTTCCAGGAACAGTTTCCAGCAGAGAGAGGGGTCCATCTCAGCGTGTGGTGAGGAGGTTACGTGAGGGTGAGGGATCTTCTGTGGCCAGAAGCTGATAGTTCCTGAGTAAAAGCTGGTTGAAAGTTTGATTAGAGATTTTACCGACTTGGGATTTGATAAACTTTACTATACAAGGCAAGAAGAGACAGGCTAGAAGAATGACTATTATAGGGCTTGAAATGGGCCAAAGCCAGGTAAGGAAGGGGTTTGTTAGTATTGAAGAGAATGGGTTGGAATTGGAAGCAGAGTGGAGGCTGGAGGCAAGGTCGGTGGGTTTGGTAATGTCAGTTTCTACAATGCCGGATTCGTTGATGTAATAGCAGCACTCTTCCCGAAGGAAGACGCAGGTGCCGCCCTTTTCGGCTGTAAGCAGATCTAAGGCCCGCTGGTTTTGAAGGGTGACCTTAGCTAGCGAAGTGACCTGTCTTTGGAGAGAGGCCAGGGAATCGGCAGTGGATGTCAGGGCTCCCTCAAGTTTGGCATTGAGATCTTTAATTGCCCATAGAGAGTGACCCAAGGATCCTCCTGAAAACCCTGCCCCAGTGGCTGAGGTGGTCAAAGAGATACCGACCATGATGGGAAGGAAAGCAGCCCTTTTTGTGCGCGAGGGCAAGGGAGGTTGGAGCTCAAGAAATTCTGCCATGCTTTAAAGTATAAACTGTGGGATTAGGGTGATGAGAATGCAGGGTATATTGGAGTTGGGAGGCAGTGAGTTGAAAAGACTGCCATTACACCAAAAGAAGTGACCTGGTTGCGTAAAAGTCTTAGAGCCAGAGGTAGGGGTGTAGATAGAGAGACAGTGAAGTGCGCTGGAGGGGGGAGGGTTTGGGCCTACACAGTGGTGGATGGCGAGATTATCTTCACATTCTGGTTCCCATAGGGGTATGTCTGCCAGGGGACGGAAGGGTTGTCCTTCTGCATGGAAGGAGTAGTTGGAAATATTAAGGGGCACGGTGGCCAGCAGTGGGCGCTGTAGTGATGTGCAAAAGAAACAATTGGCGATGTTGAGGGTGTGGTTGAGAAAGATGGTGGTGTCTTGAATGAGCTGTAACCAAGAGTAGGAGTGGGGGTAAGAAGATGAAGAGGCGCCATCAAGAGTTTGGACAATGACTTTTTCGGAATGTCCGATGTCTGATGCAACTTGAGAGATCTGGGAATGAGAGGGAACATACTCTCGAGAGATATGAAGGGTACCGTGGGGGGTCAAGGACCCCCCATAGTAAACTGAGGCTGTGACTCCGGTGGCCCATCGAGAGTTCCAGGGATCTGGGATTGATAAGGAGAATAAGCTGTTGGGATATTTTATGAAATGGTTGGAGGAGTAATACTGTGGGTACCGGGAGTTACCCATGTAGTGAAAGACCTGAAGGGACATCCCCCGTAGGTGTCTGGCCATCGCCAGCAATAGGCTTGTTTTTGGTCATAGAGGAAGCAGAGGTAGGGGGAATAAAGGTAGCTGCTAGTGGAGGGAGGAAAGTGGAGGTATAAAGGCTCGGAGCAGCCTTTCAGAGGGCAGTCTCATGTGGCAATGAGGGTAGTAACTTTTGTTTGATGCTGTGTGTAAGTCTGTTTGACTTTGAATCGCCATACAAAGGAGGCTGGGGTGGCGGGGAAGACAATAGGAATGAGGAAAAAAAGCGAGAGAGCAGTAAAGGAGGAAAAAGTCATGATTCGGGTATGGATGGCAATGGGGGCGAACGGGAGATGCGGAGTTTCAAGGGATCAGAGGGATGAGGCGTGGTAGAGTAGACAGCATCTTGGGCTGTATCCGAAGGACTCTGGATTGTGACTGATGGGTCTTGGGTGTCCAGAGAAGGTGGGTCCTGGGTGTTTGGTTTCAACCTGGAGATATGAATCCAAGGGGTGACAGAGTTATCAGGCAGTAAGAGCTTGGCGGCCGAGGGGGTACAAAGAATAACTGGGTGTGGACCTTCCCATTTTGGGGTGAGAGAGGGCCGATCCTCTGGCAGCTTATAAAACACTAGTTGGCCAGGCTGTAAGACAGGAGGATTTTGGGAGGCGGATGGATCAGGAAGGAGCCAATCCTGATACCTCCACAATTCGGTGCAGAGGAGAGAGAGTAGCGGAAGGGCCATATTGGGAGGAATCGGTCCTTTGTGGGATGGGAGCCCTGGGGGTAGAATTGGGAGGCCGTACATGATCTCAAAGGGTGACAAGAAGGAAGGTTTTTTTGAGAGGGCCCGAATGTGGAGTAGAGCTAAAGGAAGTAAGCGAACCCAGTCAAGGTGTAGTTCTAGAGATAGTTTGGTCAGAATGTCTTTTAGAGTCCTATTGGCTCTTTCTACTTTTCCCAAAGCCTGTGGTCGATAAGGACAGTGTAGATGCCAGGGGAGTGAGAGTGACTTGGAGAGGTTCTGAATGATTTGGGCAGTGAACTCAGGGCCGTTATCTGATTGGAGGGAAGTGGGCATCCCGAACCTAGGAAAGGTCTGGGTGAGGAGGATAGAGGCAGCTGCAGACGCTCGTTTGTTAGTGGTGGGGAAAGCCTCGACCCATCCTGAAAATATATCTACTAACACAAACAGGTATCTGGTACGCCATATGGGGGGCATGTTAGTGAAGTCTATTTGCCAATCTGCGGCGGGGACATTACCCCTTGCTTGATGAGCCGGGAAGGGTCGGGCCTTGAGGGGGGTATTAGGGTTAGTGCGTTGGCAAATGGTGCACCTGCGGGTGATTTGGTCAAGTAGGGTTTTGTCTTCAGGAGAGAGAAAAAAAACGATTGTAAAAAATGGATTAAGGATAGGGGGCTAGGATGGAACAGATCGTGTAAGAGGTGGAAGAGAGACTCTTTGTCCTGGGAACAGAGGGTGTCTTGTGATAAGGCTAAAACCGCAGGGGCACAAGGATCACTGTCTGGTGCTTCTTCTGATAGGGCAATCGACCGGGCTACTCTGTCAGCTTTATTGTTACCTCTTGTAATGGGGGAGTCGTCCTTTTGATGTGATTTGCAGTGGACTATGCCCAGTCGGTATGGGAGTTGTGAAGCCTCTAGAAGTTTAGTAATTAAGGCTGAATTAGTGATGGAATTCCCTTTTGTGGTGAGGAGGCCTTGTTCTTTCCATACTGCCACATGAGACAAGAGAATGTGGAATATGTATTTGGAGTCAGTGTACAGTGTGAGAGATGTGTCCTGGGCCAGAGTGCAAGCTCTGGTGGCTGCAATGAGTTCGGCCTGTTGATTGGTTGTACTGGGGGGTAGGGCTCGTGCCTCGATGATGTCTTCGAGGGAGACTACTGCGTATCCTGCATAATGGGTGCCCTCATGTTTAAAGGAGGACCCATCAGTAAACCAGATGAGGTCGGAGTGTGAGAGGGCTCCTTCGGAGATCGTGGAGTGGCACGGAAGGAAGTTGTGAAGGGCTTCCAGGCAATCATTCAAGGGAGTATGAGGAGAGTAGGGTAGAGGAAGAAGAGTGGCCAGATTCAGGGGTGGGCAGGGGAGAAAAGAAATGTCTGGATTTTGGAGGAAAGAGGACAGTAAGGTCAGAAGTCTGGAGGGAGGGAGAGTCTGTAAACTTTTGTAGGTTAAGAGGTCTTTTAGGTGATGTGGGGACAGAATGGTAAGGGGCGCCCCGAATGTCAGTTTATGAGCTTCCTTCTGCAAGAGCTGTCCAGTGGCTAATGCCCGTAGGCAGGGGGGCCATCCCCAAACTGCGGGATCTAATTGCTTGGAAAGATAAGCTACTGGGGCAAAGGATGGGCCATAATATTGGCCTAGGACTCCTAGAGCTTGACTGGACCTCTCATGAATGTATAATGAGAAGGGCTTCAACAAATCAGGAAGACGGAGAGCTGGGGCTTCCACAAGGGCTGGACGGAGCTTAATGAAGGAGTGTTGGGGTGAGGAGGATAATGGTTCTTCAGGGGGGCCCTTGCTGAGGTCGTATAGGGGTCTTGCCAACAGGGAGAAGTTAGGGATCCACGCTCTAAAATACCCAGCCAGGCCTAGAAAAGAAAGGATTTCTGTCTTGGTTTTGGGAATGGGCAGGTCAGAGAGGAGCCGTTTTCTGTCTAAGGTAATGGACTTTCTTTGTTGAGATAGAAGGAATCCAAGGTAAGTGACAGAAGGGGAAGAGATTTGAGCTTTGATGGGGGATACCTGGTAACCTCTGAAAGCTAGAAGGTTAAGTAGGGAGGCAGTGTCAAGTTGAGACTGTTCCCACGAGGGACTGCAGAGTAGAAGATCATCCATGTATTGTAATAAGGTGGACTCGGAGTGATCATGATGAAACTGTTTGAGGTCCTGAGCTAGGACCTGTCCAAAAATATGGGGACTATCTCAGAAGCCTTGTCCAAAGTGACAAAACTGTCCAAGTGAGTTGTTCAGAATGTCTTGTGTATGGCTCCGTCCAGGTGAAAGTGAGAAAATCTTGGGAGGAGGGGTCCAGAGGGATAGAAAAAAATGCATCCTTGAGATCTAGGACTGAGAAGTGGGAGGCCGAGGCAGGGATTTGCGATAAAAGGGTGTATGGATTTGGGACTAAGGGATGAATAGGGACGATGGCCATGTTGATGAGGCGAAGGTCTTGGACAAGGCGGAAAGATCCCTTGTTTTTTTAACAGCTAATATGGGGGTATTAAACGGGGAGTGAGTGGGTCTGAGGTAATTTTTGTTTAAAAGATCTTGAATGATGGGTTGAAGGCCTATGAGGGCTGAAGTGGTTAGGGAATATTGGGCCTGACAGATATACTGAGAGGGGTCACGTAATTTGATAGAGGCAGGAGGACATAGAGCCACGGAGGGGCTTGTAATGTCCCAAACTTTGGGATTTACAGGGTGTATGAGGGTGGAACTGGAGCTTTCATTGGGTAGAGGTGTGTCATCGGCTATGAGGGCCATCAGGAAGGGAGTACTGGGGGCTGTGGGAGTGGATATAGTTATGGAAACATGGAGGAGAGAAAGGATGTCCCGTCCTACTAAGGGGATGGGACACTGGGGCATAACTAGGAAGGAGTGGGAGAAAGGTATGGGATTGTCCTGGATTGTGCATAAAAGGGGTGGGGGTTTTAATGGGAAAATCTGTTTACCTCCTACCCCGACTATAGGAGTAATGGCAGGCGTGGTAGGGCCCCAGTATTCCTGCAAGACTGAGAAGGTGGCTCCTGTATCTAGGAGGAAGGAGATGGGGCAACCGTCTACTATTAAAGTAAGCCTGGGCTCCTGTTTGGTGATGGAAATGGTCAGGTGAGAAGCCCCCGGGCCCCGTCAATCTTCTTCTGCCAGCCCCACTACGGCGGGCTTAGGATGGGGGTTGTTCGTCCAGCCTCCCCTTCAGGTGGCTGGGCAATCAGACCCCCAGTGGCCCTTTTTGTGGCATCTGGGGCATGGGGTGGTAGGAGATCTGGGGGAGGGGCATACCCTTGACCAATGTCCCTCTTTTCTGCGCTTGAAACAAGCTCCTGTGGGGGGCTTGTTTGTAGAGGAGTGCCCAGGTTGTAGTTTTATCAGCTGGGCCAACATTTGGAAATTGGCCTGATCAGCCTTTTGTTTACGGTGTTCTTTCTCCTCCTCCCGGTTATGGAAGACTTTAAAGGTCACTGTTAGGATCTCAGTCTGTGGGGTAGTGAGGCCCTGTTCTAACTTTTTGAGTTTAACTTTAATGTCGGGGTAGCTTTGAGCTAGGAAGTATGTCATAAGGACATGTCTCCCATCAGGCATTTCTGGGTCTAGGCTGGTGTACTGTAATAGGGCTTGAGTGAGTCTGTCTAAGAACTTGGAGGGAGTCTCCTCTCTCTTTTGAATTATGTCTTGGAGCTTTTGAAAATTGACTACTTTACGAGCTGCCTTTTTCAGACCTGCTATTAAACAGGAGGTGAAAATATCTCGAGAGCGGAGACCCATGGCGGTGTTATAATACCAGTGTGGGTCTTGTTTGGGGACAGCGGTGGGGCCAGGGGGATAGGTGGGGTCAGTCCTGTGGGTTTCGGTGGCGTGCATTTGGGCGAAGTCCCAAACTCGTCTACGCTCTTCAGGAAGGAGGGTATTGGCCAGGAGCATGAAAATGTCATGATGTGTGAGGCTGTATGATTGGAGGGTCCAATGAAACTCCCTGATATATGTCGTGGGGTCAGTGGAAAAGGAACCTAGGCGTTTCTCAAGTTGGGCTAAATCTCCTAAGGAGAAAGGGACGTGAACGTGCACGATGCCTTTGGATCCTGCTACCTCCCGGAGGGGGACGATAATTTTGGGAGGCCCTCGGGACCGAGTCTGAGGGGGACTGAAGGATTCAGGCTCAGTCTTTGGGGGAGAAACAGGTGATGGGGGCAAAGACGGAGGAGGCTCCTGGGACTTAGTTAGAGGGGGGCTGAAAGGCTCAGGCTTGATCTGCAGGGGGGGTGAGGTGGGGGAGGAGATGGTGGTGGAGGAAGGGGGAGGGGATGTTGTAGGAGAGGAGGGGGAAGGGAGTGAACAGGAGGCTTCTGCGGGGGAGGCGGCGGCGACTGAGGAAGAGGGCGGAGGGGTTGTAGGAGGGGGGTGCTGAAGGCGGAGGTTCGTTGGCTGGGTCAAAGGTAATCGAAGAGGGACTGGGAGTGTGTGGAGGGGAGGGAGACGGCTTGCAAGCTAGGAGAACTTGGGGCGGGGAACAGGTGGTGCAGGGGCTGGTATTTTCAGCTAGGAGGCAAAAAGCTTCGATATAGGGAATCTCCTTCCATTTTTTCAGTCGCTGGCAGTAGTTAAAGAGATCGCAAGTGATGTTAGGATCAAGAGTTCCCCCTGCGGGCCATTGGTTGTTATTGTCTAGGGGCTATGTCGGCCAATCTTGGGAGCAGTATTTACGGAGAAGTTTTGGTTTTTTATCAGGCGTCAGGGAGAGGGTAGTTAGATGCTTGAGCAGGCATTCAAGAGGTCAACTTTCAGGGAGGGATGAGGAGGCTCCCATGGCTAAAGGACAGAGAAGGAGACAAACAGGGGAAGACGAACGGAGACCCTCGGACTGGGAGCAGACCGCAAGGAGACAAAGGGCGTCCCCGATGATCCTTGGGGGTCTGCGGAAACTCGTATACGAGTCGGAGTTTCTTAGGAAGTGTGGGTCGTCACCCAGACTCTCTAAGAAGGCAGAGTGCCGGAGTCACGAGGAACCTAGTACTAGGAATTTTTGGAGGAAGGAACGGAAGGAGGGGGGGAAAGGGAGCGTTCTCATCTGCAAAGGAGTCACCTCGTTTATGGCTGTTGGAGGAGGGGCCTGAGGGTCCGCCGCAGCCGTGAAGGCCGGAGGCAGGGAGAGTTCCCCCCTCATCCTGGAGCGTCAGGGCCTTGCCAGATGATCATGGTCAATGGCACTGCGATAGCTCGGGGAAGAGCGGCCTGCTCCAGGGGAAAACTTACCCAAAGGCCAGAGAGGAGTGGTGAGTGTGATGAGCCAGCGCCGGAAAAAGAGGACGAGGGCAAGCTGCTGCTGGTGTCGGGGGGAAGATGGGGCCCAGTTGGGGTGTCCCATCTCCCAGGTTTCAGCACCAATGAAAGGAAAGGAGCGACACACAGCAGCAATTCACCGGAGAATTCCGCTTTATTAGGGAAAGGTGCTGGGTTATATAGGAAGGGGCATGGGGTGATTGTGGTGTTACTTCTACGGGGCTGGTGGCTATTGGCTAGGTGCTGGGATTGGGAGGGGGGCGAGGGGTGATTGGGCTTCAGGTGGCACCAGCGGGAACCGAGGACTCGGAAGAGAAGCAGGAGGTTCGCCATCTTATGGGTGGGGGCCCTTCAATTGTAGAATTGACAAAATGAGTACACAAAATTTCACTATACAATTCTTTCTAATTCTTTTGTACTTGAGTATTTTCTTAAGAAAATGTTGAAAATAGAAAGCAAAAATTAGAAACCACAAATAAAAACATCACCTAGATGGAATTTTGCCAAAAAGAGGTCTTGAATAAATGAGAGGACAGTTTCAGACATTGTCTTTAAATGATAATATGGACAGCTTATATATGATTCTAGGTGCAAAAACAGCATAAAAAGTAGTCAATTAAATACACATTACAAAACAATGATATCATAATTATCTTATTAAATATAGAAAAATAATTTGATAAGATTGAACAATCTTTCATGATAAAAACTCAGCGAGCTAAGACTATAAGGGTATTACCTCAACTACCTCAATTTTATCAAAAAGATCTGCAAATATTGATTGCCAACAACCTACTTATTGATGAAATATTGCATGTTCTTCCCGGAGATTGGGAGCAAGATACGGATGATCCAGTATTATTTTTTCTATTCATCATTGTACTGGAAGACCTAGATAGTATATTAGGGCATATATATTTTTCTTCAATTATGATTCAACCACTTCTCTTTTAATAAAAGGAAAATAATATATCTAGTTTATTGTAGATGTAATCATATGCAAGTGTATCAACTTAAGCTGTATACTTTTCAAAATTAAAACCATACTTAATGTCATTAAGTAATTTAAAGCAGATCAAAAATAAAAACACTTTTTTTTTCAATCTTTATCCACATTTACAACATGGTAAGGCCTTATGATCACTTTGCTAGATACCTAGATATGGATATATATCATTCATTTGGTAAGAAACTGAAAGGCAGCACCAAGAAAATGCTGAAATTAGCTAACAATCATCCTCATAATTAGAAAGCTAAGAGCAATCCCCCTAAACTATCGTTCTTGGCAAACTAAATGGTAAAAAGCCAATCAGAAAAGGCAGCTTAACCTCCATGAGGCTTCACAGATTAAGACCAATTTAACACAGACTCCAACTCTTATTCATGATGGTAATAGCTAACCTTGCCATGGCTATGAGTTCTGGACTTTAACATAGATCAATTATAAATGATCCTCCAGGAATGTAGCCAGTTGTGCCACAGCCTGTAAGTGATATTTATTATATATGTCTGTGGACAATTTCAAGGGCTCGTTGTCAATAGGTGATCCTAGCAACTGGTGATTAGTGGTCCAGATCCCAAGCAATGGAAGGAGACATCATTTTGTCGTAATGTAAGTTGGTCCTGGGGATGGTAGCACAGTACGCAGAATATAGTCAATGATTCTGTAACATCTTTCTGTATTAACAGATGGTAACTGTACTAGTGGGGGTGAGGACTTAATAATATGGGTAGCTGTTGAATCACTGTGTTACATAGTTGAAGCCAATATAAGATGTATATCAACTATACTTCAATTAAAAATAATAAAGACATACTGGAAACCAGTAGGATGACTTTATGGAATCACTGACTTTTAGAGGTTGAAAAGACCCTAGAAATCAGACCCTTTTTCTTGTTAATTGAATGTATGAAATCTAGATGGAACATATCAGAGACCTAACAGACAGCTGAGGCAAGAATCAGGTGTCTCATGCCAAGTTCAAAGTTCTGCCCTCAACAGCATAGTGCTGATAACCACCATACAGAAATCCATATGTAGGATTATGGATATCTAATCATCTCAGGAAGTATTTGGCACCTACTAGTGATAGTTACTGTGTCTTTATTCATGAGTTTTCTGTTCCATAAAATATTGATGAGGGACCAGGTGCTGCATTCAGATGAAAGATTTGAGCATACACTGCAGCAGAATATCATCACAGATGATCCATCCTGGAATGCAGTGAAATGGTGAACTAGCATTGTCTTTGAATGAGTAACTGGCTGATGAAGCAGTCATGTGGGATGGCAATTTTCTCTTGAATTCAGAAAAAAGTTTTAGCCTCCAACTGAAACATGCTGGAACATATTCACACTATAACTATTACTTCAGCTTGAAGGAAATTAGAATACATTAAATGAATGATTGATTAACTGGCTAAAATTTATTGGAATGTCCAGATTCTAAAGAGCCTACTATTATACCATTACACAAAATTCTTATCCCCTTTCTCTTTGATTATGATTATAGGTCAAATTGAGCAGGGATACATTATTACTTTTATGGGCCCTAAGCACTATTGCCTTTACAGATCCCTTGTCCCATAAAAATACTACATTACATTTTAAAGTACATTGGCATAAAACAAATGTATTAATTCATGCTAAAACATTTTCTTTCACCTAAATTTTTTTCTAACAATTAAAAAAAATTCAAACATTTAATGAACCTCTAAAATTATCATGAGGCCAAGGTACTGTCTGTTGGTTTAATGGGTAAGTTTGCCATTAAAAGACAAACATCTTTCTTTAGGAGCTACCGAAATCCTCTTACTTCACAAACTAGCAGCCAGGAATGCCAACACTTGTTTAGATGTCTTCAAGTTTGTCATCAGTAGGGTATTTTACTTACTTTCAAAGGCCATTTTTTCATACAAAAATGGGTTCTTAACCACCTCACCATATTCAGAACTTAGAAATGACTAAAGATAAACAGAGGGATCCTTTTTGTAGATAGATCATCGTCAGTAATAAGTGAAATTCGTGTGCATTACCTCTTGGCATGAGTCTTTCACTCTTATTCTCAGCAAAGTTACACCTTATTTTGAATATGAAAGAACAGTTGAAATTGGAAAACTAGATTTACCAATAACAAAATCTATAGTCCTTAGAAATGACATTAAAAAATATACTAGCATAAAGTTTATTTTTCCTATAACAGGGTCATTGTATATTGCCTGGTACTCAAGGAGGTAGGAGAGAAAAATGTTCTACATGAAAGGACTTAGAAAGAAGAGTTAAACTAATTTTGTATCACTAGGCCATCCATCAACCATATACTTTCAGTAATTCTTTTGGTCATGTCAAGATTAATTGAACCAGAAATAGGATCTCAATACAACAAACTAGAAATGTAGAAAAGAAAGAATGGTGATTTGATTTATTGGTAGTCTATAATTATTGATGTTTGATATTAATAATCAAAGGTTCCATTACATTCCATTTATGTGACTTTATCATTTTTTTTAAATAACCACAACAACAGCAACAAAACTTTCCTCTAAAAACATTAAAAATAAAAATTTCTCCTTGAAATCTATTAGATCCTAACAGGTATGCACATAGGAGTATAGATAATATACCCAAGCTATTTTTCTTCTTCCTGTAGATTTATATGTATCCAAATATATTCATACAGCTAAAAGAGAATATGCTAGTCTACTATATGATTTTTTTATATTTTGTATTATTATTTCCTTCACAGTCCTTGATAACATTTTCAGTTGCACAGGGTCACACAGTGCTGCATAAGATAATCTCTGGAGATATTTGGCTTCTACTCTTATGGTAGCAGCTTCAAATTTCCCCAGTTGTCTGTCTCATAAAAAATTTAAATGGAATCAGGTGCAGTAATAAGTTGAACTTCTGGTTGAATGACACATAGTGATACAGTCCAGAACCTCATCATATTCACTTCATTAAACTGAAGAATGCTTTTCAATCTTTCAAATAAAGTCCATGATATAAATCTAAAGAATATGTACGCTAAATTCAGCTGTTTCTTTGACTTCATCTTTTTTCATGTTTTAAGACTCAGTCTGGATTGGGTCATATGTGATAATCTCCTATTTTAACAATATACTTAGGGAAGATAAATCAATGGGGAAAAGATGAAATTGAAATAGGGAACTATGAATGAAATAAATAAAAATTCCATACTTCATTAATATCCCAATTCAAGAACTTCCATTTTGCTTTGTTTCCCACCCTTAGTACTAATGTTGCCAATATCATTACTATGTAGCTCTTACTAAGAAGTCTTATCACTATCTATGTACTTCCTTGAATTCCTAAAGGAATTAGGACATTTATTAGAGTACTGCCATTATGTACATTTCACTAGAATTCAAGGACCAAGCAAAACTATCAGAGAGGACCTCCTAAGGATGGTGTCTATGGAACAAATTCAGGACAGTATCCCAGAACAAAAGTAAAATATATGGCTAAACTGTTTCCATTATTATTTTGAGTTAGCTACCAGTTACCAAAATATATCTAAAAACCTGAAGACCAAGATTCTTAAAGAATTGATATACTGTTCATAGAGGAGGAAGATCTCGAGTATACATTACAAAAGAAAGAGCAACATGAAGAGTTGTATTAATGGCTAGAATGTATATTTGAGATATTTGTATTCAAACAGAGAATAAGATGCCATGAATAATTAGGGCTAGTTTAAGATTTTCATTGACTACAACTAAATTTGTCTGCTGTAAATCTTGATACGCTTCCAACCTGGGGCATCGGACTATTATACCCTAGGTATTTGGATACCTTAGCATCTCCTCTTTAATACTGTGCAATCACAGAAATATAGAGAAGAACAGGATCGTGTTCCTGTCATCTACTCTTGTGAACATTGCGGACAATTCTTTCAACAACATATTGGGAAAATGGCAATCCAGCTTTCATTTTAAACACTTCAGTCATGCAGCCACATAGGCTATCACTGGATATTTCTAATTTTCTGTCTTGATGTTGTACTAAAACATACTTCCATGTTAATCCCATATGTTTGTAGTTCAGGAGCTAGACATGATAACCATTCAGATGTCTAAAGGCAGCTATCAGCTTTCCACGTATGTTTTCTTTCCCAATTCTTTTAGTAATTCTAGGTGCTATAGTTTCTGGTATCTCTTTGCTATGTTTTATATTCTCCCTTAGATAATTTCCAGTTAATAACATAACGTGCCCTCTTGCAAGGATAGAAACATTTCACAATCTAGTAGTGGGAAAATCATTTTAGCACTGTTCAAAAGAGAGCATACATATCAGTGTAGATATTTGGTTTCTGGAAACAAAGAAGTAAATTCATACTTCACTTTAGGGAAACTCTGCATTATCCCAAGGATGCTAGGGAATTATTAAATTTATGATAGGGTGTTATATTAAAGCTCTTTGACATTCAGGGATAAATTGTGTCAAAGCAATGGAGGTAAGGTAATGATTTCTATTTAGCTTCAAAAGGAGAATTTAAAATGGTGTCAATAAGTTGGTATCAGTGCGCCTTTCAAGTACTACAGAAACTGTAGCCAAGGTTTTAGGAGCTCTGCTTTATGAATTCCTTGTTTAAGATCCTGGCATATATTGAGATACTGAATGATACTTTCATTGATTGCTGCTTTAAATGTTAATTTCACTAGCTTTGCATTTCACATTTCTACCTCTTTTTGCTACTGTATGGCAGGTAATAACACTGAACTCATTTACAATTTATTGCTGAATTTATTAAAATTTCATGAAATGACAGTATAGTTGGTTAAGCCATGGAGACAACTTAGTTTGATGGAGTTTCACATTTTCTGATCAGGTGAAACATCTCTGTGGAAATTCTAAACAAAGACCTAATAACATAGTAAGTAAATCTAAGGCATGTTGTATCACTTTAACTAATATTTGTGCTGTTAAGCAATATCCAAGGACAACCTTGTATGAGCTCTAATCTTACTAAAATAGGAAAATACTAAGAAAAGCCACCAAAGATTAATATGTTATTCCTACTCCACAAATCACATATTCTTCCCATTGCAGTTGAAATGATATTTCTAAATTACAAATCTGGCTAAGTCTGTTGTAAAAGCCTCAGAAGAACAAGGTTTAGAGGCATGTCTGTGGATATTTCACCTTCGAAGATGAAAAATAAGAATACATGAGAGCGTGTATATGGAAAATCTCAGCAAGATTATTTTTCCTGGCTAAAGACAAAAGAAAAGTAAAAGTTATACTGAATTGTTTTCCCACTTGTATAAGTTAATCATAGTAAATTTTGTGCTGCACAAGAGTTTTTTCAATTTTGTTATTAACATCTACCCCACACAAGATAGAATGTGAATCCATTGGAATTGGCATCTACTTTTCTAAATGAATCTTTAGAGTTAAAAAAAGCCAAAAAGATATAAGGAACCCCAACCTTTTCAATACAAAGTCTCATAGGAGACAGACCATTGCAGCATGATCTTGCCTGTTAAAAGAGGGGCAGGGAGAATTAGATACTTAAATATATGGATGCATACATATAGCAGGTTTTGAATCTTTGAAATAATTCCCATTTTGAAGCAGCAACAAATACCAGGACAGCAAAATGTAAGACAAGGGCCACAGGAGTCACTATAAGAATATCCATGATCTGCCATGTTAAACTTGAACAACTATAGTTTGATCATATTTTTCTACTTTGGGTCTAACATTGGGCCCAGGGTTGGAAGACTTAGGCAAATTGTTTACACAAATAAGCAAATATACTATACAGAATTGCAAGACATATTTTACTTAAATGCCTAATGTTGAGTGTACTCATTTTCAACCTTCAATTCTTTCAGCTGTCTTAGAAGTCATCTGCACTAAAAGTCTAAGAGTAATGCCCCTATACAAGATATCCATGTCCTAATTCCCAGAACCTGTAAATATGGCAAAAGGGCTTTTGCAGGTGTGATTAACAATCTTACTATGCAGTTACCCTGGTCCTGACAAAAAAAAAAAAGGCAGGAGGGTCAGAGTCACACACACCTGAAGATGCTACAATCTTGGCTTTGAAAAGGGAAGGAAGGATGATTTGCCAAGGAAGGCAGGCAGCCTCTAGAAGTTGGAAAAAGTGAGGGGGCAAATCTTTCCTTATGGCTACCAGAAAAAATACACACAAGAACCCTGCAGACATCTTAATTTTAGTTCGGTAAAACTCTTTTCAAACTTCTTTCCAGAACTTTAAAATAATAAATTTGTATTATTTTAAGTCATTAAATTTCTGAAAATCTGTTATAGCAGCAATATAAAGCTCATATAATGGCATAATATTACTGGCAAGATAAAAATCCAAATTTTATACCATACAATTCAAGTCCCTCCAGGTCTCCATACTACCAATTTCTTTATTCACATCTCCCAATACCCTCCAATGAGGTCACAGGGCAAACCATTACCCCCCATACTGGAGGGAGCAATAGGTAAATACAGAGAATAACTTTCCAGAGCAGAAACCCACAAGCTGAAACCTCTGCAGGAGCCAGTGCCAGGGTGGAGGAGCACAAGTGTAACTGACAAATTGCAGGCTTAGAGTGACGACTCTGAGACTAAAAAACTCCAGAGGACTCATTCATGGCTAATGTTAGGGGAACCCACACTTTTGTGGGTCTTACCTTCTGAACTTGCACCAGGTTCTCACAAGGAACTGGAAAAGAATCCCCTTCTGACGACTGCAAAAGGAAGGGAAAGGAACCCTTCTAAATACACCAGAGCAGTTTGTTCTGAATAAAGTGGGCCCTGAGGAGAAACTATTTAACCAGAGATTAACCCATGGGTGTTACATCAGAGCTTCACTGACCTAAGGGAAGGGAAATCCCCAATCCCAACTGACTGTAGTCTTTCCTGAGGAGAAAAGGAGATTCCGCACTCCAGACCCATCTAGCTTTCCACCTGCGAGAAGGAAATCATGCCACTCCAGTCTGCTCTAGCCATCCTGTCCCACCCAAGGTGCTGGTCCAGGGAACTGAAGGACCTGGGGAAGTTCACAGTCCATGGGACTGGCTCACTGAAAGACTGAGTCCTACTCATAGGACCAAAGAAAGCTTCCCCTCTCCCAACATCTTATCATCATGTTATCAAAGGCCTACTTACAAGTTTCTTTTACTCAGTATCTCATGTCCAACTATCAAGAAAAAAATTATGAGACAAACTAGAAGGCAAAAGACACAATTTGAAGAGACAGAGCAACCATCAGAACCAGATTCAGATATAACAGAAGAGATGTTGGAATTAGCAGACTAGGAATTTAAAACAACTATGACTAACATGCTGTGGGGAAGTTGGGGTTCCTATGGCCAGGATCCTCACTGAACTTAAACCAGTTGATGATGTACCTGGCCTGTTGCTAGGCTACTGTTTCCACACCCGTAGGCAATAAGCTATTATTGCACTGGCCCAGTGCTCTGAGCAGAGGCAGAAATGCTAGTGCTCGACCTACCACCAGGAGAACAAGCCAGGTGATAAACCCTTTCATCCCAAGAACGTTTTACTGGTATTTCTTTGGTCACACTGAATCCATAGCGAACTTGCCTGGGGCTGAAAACCATTGGGAAGACATATGCTAAGAGCTCGAAAGATAAAGTTGACTGTGTGCAGGGACAGACAGGCAGCAGAAGGGTAGAAATTCTAAGAACAGAAAAGAAATGCTGGAGGCCAGCAATACTGTTACAAACATGAAGAATGCCTCCATTGGGCTTATTATATGGGATACAGCTGAAGAAAGAGTTGCTGAGTTGATAATATCTCAGTAGAAATCTCCAAAAGTGAAAAACAAACAGAAAAAAGGACTGGGGGAAAAGAACAGAATCAGTTCCCAAAGAACTGTGGGACTACAAAAAGTGTAACATATGCATAATGAGAATGCAGAGGAAGAATGAGAAGGCTGAAGAAGAAAAAGAGAAAGGCCTGAACAATTAACTGAGAATTTTTCCCAAATTAATGTCAGACACCAAACCACAGATTGAGAAAACGCAGAGAACTCCAAGCAGGATTAATGCAAAAAAAAACAAAACAAAACACAAACCCTAGGCATATCATTTTCAAACAAGAGAACATCAAAGATTAAAATCCTAAAAGCAGAGGGGAAGCAGAAACACCTTATCTAGAGAGGAGCAAAACCAAAAATTAGATCTACTCAGAAAACATTCAAGCAAGAGACAGTGAAGTGAAAATTTAGTGTTGAGAGGGAAAATCACGACCTAAAAATCTGTATTCTGAAAAATTAGCCTTCAGAAGTGAAGAACAAATAAAACCTTTCTCAAACAAAAAGTGAGGAAATTTATTGCCTATAGACCTGCCTTGCAAGAAATATTAAATGTTCTTGAGAGATGAGAATAATTATATAGCTCAGAAGTCCAGTTCTACATAAAGGAAGAACATCAGAAAGGGAGTAAATGAACATAAAATAAGACTTCTATTTTTTTCTTTTTCTTAATTGATCAGATAATAGTTTGTTCAAAATAATAACAATGATATATTTGATCATGTAAATTTATTCAGTGCTCACTATTGAACAGAATTGAGTAGTTTTCTTAGGTTGTAAACATATCAAGTTTGCTATTTCTTTTTATAGTTGTAGTTAAATAGCTATAGTGTTAGGCAGAAAGACAGAAATGAGTTAGATGAAAAGGAGACACCGCCCCCCGACTATCAAATGACTCAGGGAGTTGATCAGATAAAGCCAGAGAGCCAGAAATGACTCAGAAAGTTAATCAGATGAAACCACAGGGTCCAAGAGTGACTCAAGAAATGTCCAGGATCCCCCCAGATAGGAAACGTCAGAAGCACAGGCACAGCACAGTCCCTGTCCCCATTTCACCAATCAGAAAAAGCCTAGAGAGCTGACAGCTGTCAATCAAGGACTTCTCTGCCCCGCCGAAACCACATAAAAAAAAGCCTCAGAATGAGCATCCGGGCCTGTCTTACCTAGGCAGGCCCACTCTGTTACTCTGTGCAGAGTGCATTCAAACTTACTTTGCTTTCTTGACTTTGGTTTCTTGTCTCATTATATCTGACTTCCCTGCAACACTGAGCCAAGTTCCTTCTTTCCTAACAATAGATTTATGTAAATTAGAAAAACTACGATGTGGGGTAAAAATAGGTGGTTTTAATGTAACCATTTCTCCTTAGTTTATCCCTGAGTATGGCCCAGTAATTACCAGGTGAGAAGATTTTTGCTTGTCCCTTTCTCAGAAGAAGAGGTGATAAACACAATCTGGAACAAGTTGTAAGCATTATTTTAGGAAATATTTGAGAGAAAAAGAGGGAAGTGATGGGATAACAAAAATTGAAGGAGATATATTTTTTTAGTTGTCTCCAGGAATGGAAAATTAAACATAATTTTATTATGAGTTCTTTTATAAAAAATAATTTATGCAGTTAAATTGTTATATTACTCCTCAAATTCACTACTTTAGAACTATTTTTATTTCTAACAAAAAAAAAATGTCTTATGTGACTAAAAGAATCTGATGTCAACCCATCGACAAAGTCAGATCATTACAATTCTTTTACACCAAGGAATTCATTGCTGCTGCTAGGCTCTCGGATCCGAGATTCAAAGGCAGAAATGTAAAATTGCTGCTGCATTTGACTGGATTACAAAATAAGCAGCACAGTTAGCCTGGATGTCAGAAGGCAACTTTGAAGTGCTGGAGCTAAAAAAAAAGGCATTCCTTCAGGGTTTGCTCCAGGAATTTAGTCTGGGATCTAACAAGCAGCTCAACAAAAAGAATCTGTACTTTACAGTTAGAGGGGAATTACAGGGCAAGTCTCAATCTGACCCCACTGTTCACTGCAGATCATGGTATTTTAAATTCCCAGCCTTAGTGTCCTCTTCTATCAATGAAATAAATACAAATTTATCAGGGTTATTTAGAAGCTAAAGTTAAATAATTTAACTAGATGCTTTGTCCCAAATTTAGCAAGTGGGAAAGTCCCAAGAATATTATTAGCATATAGGAAAGATAATTAATTAATCCCAAGAAAATTAATTAATGTCCTCTTCCCATAACTTTACCAAGAACTACACAAAGGGGAATATCAGATTCATGATCTGAAAATGGAAGCAAAACAAAGGATAAGAATGTGGAAATCCCATCTCTCTGAGAAATAAACTAAATAATTTAAAAACTAAGAGAAGACTATGTAAAGACCTTCCATTTTGTGAAACTTACGCTGAGATCAAAATGAGATAACTGCAAACCAGAAGCCCCTGGTAAAAATCATTCGTATAGTGCAGGTAATTAACAGTATGACAAGGGGGTATTTTCATTGAGAATATTAGAGCTTGGAAAATGGGGATATCAAAACTTGCATGATTCCTTTAAAGTATCCTTTGAACTTTTGAAGATGATACAGCGGAAACCACAGCCAACGGAGCAGCAACATGTCCAGTGGAAATCTGAGAGCCAGTTATATGTTCTCTTTTTGCTTTGAGTGCCACAGATGTTTCTATGTCTATGATGTCAGTCATAGTCAGTAGTCAGCTATGACTACTACTCACAATCTGCACACCTAACCACTCTGTTCCAAGCCACTGCTGCCTCTCCAAAACCTAAGTCATAGGCTCCTACTTACTTGGTTTGCCTGTTCAGAGTTTTGTCCCATTCTTCACAAAGCAGCAAAAGCAGTGCTTCGTGTAAGTCGGCTCCTGACACTCCCTACTCAAAATCCAAAAGTTCACATCACATAAAATAAAATACAAGAATCTTATCATAGGCTTGGAGACTTAAATAAACCAGCTGCTTCCTATGTCTCTAACTTGATCTTCAGACCTATCTGACGTCCTCATTCAGTTCTGACCACACTGTTCTCCTAGCAACCCTCAAACACAGCACTCCTGCCTCATGGCACTAGCCGGGCGGCTGCCCAGAACACTGTTGTCCCAGGTCTTCTGTTCCTTACTTCATTTGTATGTCTGGTCAGATACCTGCTTTTCAGAGAGCCCTTCCTGGCCACTTTATTTAAAATGGCCATTTTCTACCCCATCATATTTTGTCCACTTTGACAGAATTTTCTTCAAAGCACTTATAACTAGATGCCATTTATGTCATATATTTATTTTTATCTTTGTTTCTCATTGTCTGTTTTTCATTGTCTGCTGGATGGTACGGTCCAAGAAAATAAGACTTTGCCTCTCCAATTTATTGATCTAAACACAAAGCCTACACGTGTGCCTGGTATATGGAATGGTGTAGTAGAATAGCTACCTCTCCACATCTTGGTTTGGTATAGTTTTGCTTCTTGGCTTCCTTTTCTGGAAAAAATCTTGGTATTGGCTTAGCTGATGGAAAGGGCTTGGTTTTAATCCACATACATTTCTCTGTTAATTCTAGACAGGCCACTTTCTAACTTGTGAACTTGAGCCATCAAATTAAACTACCTAAGCTTCCAGTCTCTTACAGGGAAGTGAAGGAAAATAATGCTCACCTCAAAGAGTTGTTGCAGACATTAAAGTAACTTACCTTTAAACTGTCTAGCCTAGTCCTGGACTTACGGCGTTAATTCAGTAAAGCTGCATCACCTTCCCCATCACCTTTTACCTCTACACCGAACTGCTCCCATCTCTTAGCTGGGCTCTGCCTTTCCTGCCTCCAGCATTTGAGTATACTTACCTCTCACTTACCTCATGCTCATATTACAACTCTGTTTCATTAATTCTTCTGGCCAGACTCAATGAGTTAATTATAATATTGATGGTTTCCTATTTTCTTGGTTGTTTACTGCTTCAGATAAGTAGGTAAAAAAAAAAAAAGATGTTCAATTTCTTAACCTTAGCAGTTTACGGTGCCATTTGTAACAAACACATCTAAAAGTAAATCTCAATAGTAAATTTAAAATGGATCTAAATAAACTATCCCTTTAAATGTTTTTAAAATTTTTTATCCCTTTAAATTTAATATGCCAACCCATTTTAATTTCATGAAGAAATCAAGCATACTAGATATAATTTTTATATTTTGAATCTAACAAAATGGCTAGATCTATGAAGGAAATTAGAATATATTACTTAAAAAATTCTACACACTTTTTAAAAATATAATTTCTCCACAAATTCAGAATTTCCAGAAATATTGCATCCTTTTCCTGGAATATCAGGCACTGGGGGTTAAAATCTGAAGTGACCCTTGTTTTTGGAGACACTAACTAACCAAGGCGTTTCCATGTTGTGTTGGTCATTGTGGGGCCCTGGGCTTCAGGGGAAGACACAGGTTTGGGCGGGTACTCTGCCACTTTGCTGGCTGTCTAGGCCTACAGTTAGTATCCACAGTGCATGACTTAAAAATTGTTTAATCAAATTGTTTGTGTTCACTTATGCGTCACACATTATGTGATGTAGTGCTATTAATGTATTTTTATTTTGTGGGTTTGCTTTGTGTGAGTGGTATAGTCCATAGAAATTATGAAGAAATAGGTTGGTAAATACATATTTTTAGCCCTTCTTTTAAGAGCAGTCCTGTAAATGAGTATAGAAATGCCTATTTAAAACTTGAGGTAGTTAAATGATAACTGAGGGTAGAATAATATAAAATAATGAAGTGTGGTTAGACATCTTATCATGATTTGGGAAAGGTCTTTGTAGTTTAAAATGTCACCTGAGACCCATAGGAAAAAGTTCTTTTTGAGACGGAAACAAAACTATCAGCCAAGATATTGAGGTGAGAAAGGAACTGATAAATATAAGAGCTGAAAGGCTGAGGTGGCCAGAACATACATGGAAGAGTAGACAGAAATGAATTTGAAAGTTGTATAGAGGCCAGATTATGTACAGCCTGATGGGCTGTGGTAAATAATTTGTCTTTGCACTTGGGTGACATCATGCAATCAGAAGGTAGTGAGGTTTTTTTGTTTGTTTTAAGGAGAATAACATTGTCCAATTCATAATCTAAAAAGATACTTTGACTGCTATCTTTAAAAATAATTTAAGTGAGGGTGATATGAAAGATGAGACTTGTCAGGAGGAAAGCTCTATCACTAAACTAGTTTGAATTTAAATGTAGAGTAGGGAGAAAAAAAGAGTGAACATGGGGTATATTCATACAGGACAAACCTAAGGCGGGAACAGCAGGAGCTGCAGACAGATGCACTCAGGGGGATGAAGAAGACAATAAAGTTTCCAGTTTGAAATGAGGGAATTCCGGAAGATCAGGTTTGTTGGGTGAAATCAGGAGTTCCTTTTGGAAAATAGTGTTTGATATAGTTATGAAGTATCCGTTTGGAAATATCAAGTATTCCAGTGACTATGTGAGTCTAAAGGTCAAGGGAGAATTGTACAGAAACAAAGATATTATGAGTTATTACCATGAACAGAAACTACAACCTCTGTTCTGACCATTTCTTGTAGATAAACCTTCAAAAGTCAAATCTAAAATGTGTGAATTATTCATATGCTGATTGAGGAAAAGTCAGAAGGAATTATGAGTATCATTCCCCAAGGTAGTCATAGTAGATGCCCCTCTGGTATTACGCTCTCAATAAATTCTTAGGTTAGAAGTCTGGTCCTAATAACTCAATGCTCTCTGAAGTAACACTTCACTCCATGGAATGAAATAACTAATAGCAAATCCGAAGAAGGTAGGGCAACTCTGGTAGACACTTCTATTTATTAGCTACATTGACTTTAGAATATACGAATTTGAAGGCACATGTAATATTTAATATATGCCCAATTCTTGGGTCAATATATGTAACTACTCAATTTACTTACCAACAATATGACTGGTAATACATATATACAGAAAGGACATCCTTTGAAGCTGGTTTGCACATGACTAAGAGTGAGATTCTGCTTCACATGAAACAATTATATGTTTGAAACATCTGATTTAGTAGTATCATTGTTTTGATAATTCTCACATCAGTTATCATTCTACTTTCAGCAACTTCTACAGTGACTGATACATAGCAGTGCCTCACTGTTGAATGAATGAATGAGGTATCCTAAATTCACAAGTAGCAAAATTCACAAGACCTAAAACTAGCAAGTTAAGTCTAGGAACTTGGTATTGTGCAAATACACTTCTGTTGTGTTTCCCTTTTGTTCTCTCTGTCAATGAAAACTACTACTGTCATTGAGTTTTACTTTTTTATTTTTTTGCAACAGCTTACTGCTTTCTGTAGAAATAATAGAAAAATGACCATGTGTCAGACATTGTTTGAATTACTTTCATTGTATTAACTCATATAACTTCTTCTACACTCCTTTGATGTAGTTGTCAAAGATTATCTGCATCTTACCTAAAACAAGTCACATAGAAAATAAATCTGTAGAGTTCAGATAGTAATATATCCTGTTTTTTGTTTTCTATAGGATTTCACAGGGTTTTTTATTTGTAATTTAAGCCTTGTTTCTTCATGGCCACTCCTCTGTCTCTATGGCTTAATGACAAGCAAAATGATTTTGGCAGCTGTTGTGTTAAAAGAATCTTGAACTTCCTCTCTCCGATGATCAATCTCTATGTGAGTTGGTGAGGGTATTCAAAGATCAGCCAATTCCAAATCTTCTTTTATATTCTTTTGCCATTAGTCTCTCTCATGCACATAGTGTCCTAGACAGTCGGATGCATATGGTTGATATAATCACTCTATGATATTTTACTTTCAGAATCTCCTGATAAAGTTCTAGTTGGCCCACCATTCAGGCCAACCGGAATCACAGTCTCAGGCTATCAAAGTTTTGGTTTTCTTCCATGTATTTCCTCACCATTTTCATCTGCAAAGTCTGTGCTTTCACATTCTATACAAAACTGAGTCCACACACTCTGGCTGACCAGCTTCAAGTCTATGCAGGCAGCCCTAAGAATAAATTACCAATTCTCATCAGCTGAGGGTGGGAGGAGGTAAGGAATAGAGCAACACCAGACAAAAAGCCTAAAGGTACCCATTATGTTCACATGAAGCTACAGATGTTTTTCAAGAATTAATGACTCTCAGTTTCTTTTCTGCCTTTGATCATTTTCCCAGAGTCCAGAAATTTTTTTAGAATTCTGTCTAGTGTTATATTTGCATGTGTGTGTGTGTGTTGTGTAAGGATCACCAACTTATTCATTTTGCACAGATGGAAATTTTTGTTATTTTAAAAATGCACATGAAAGAGCCACATAGTACCTTGGTATAAAGTACTCAGTGCATTTTCTTTCAAAGTGGAAAATCCTGTATTAACATTAAAAAAAAAAATCTCATTTCAAGTGAGTGAAAATTCTCCCAAGGGAAAAACTCTGTATGCTTTGATCAATTTAACAAAAAACAAAACAGATTTGTCATGTTTAAAACATATTTTTAGTTGATCTTTCTAGTCAGTGCTAGTAAATATAGCTACTAAGTTATTACCTATCAGAGCAGTTTTCCATAATTGTACAGTATTATTCATTCTCTCAGATAATAAGATTTGAATGGGATAAATTTATTCTTATGAAAAAAGTCATCATTTGGTGATTTTGAATTGCATTAAAATATTATTAATTCTAATTGCACTAAGTCTGTATTTATGACTAAGTTAAGGCTATCTAGCTATAAAAATGGATAATCAACAAAGAGTATTTTTAATCAGAAGGGAAATATTTTACTCCATAAAAGAACAAATTATTTGAGCCCCATGAATATCTTTAAAGTATCTAATTAGATATACTTCATATGCTGATTATAAATAATCTTTAATGAATCATTATAGCTGGTATTTAGGCATCTTAATGGGCCACACTTTGTTGCCCCAACATATTATTCTTTGAAGCTCAACAAAAGAAGCTAGTTTATTATAGACTATATTTAAAAAATGATTTAGAAGATTCACTGTGAATATTTTTTTAATGTTTATAATAAAGACAATGACTAAGTTGTCAGAACACTATGTCAACTCTTAGCCAACTGGCGTTCAGAATTAACTCTTAATGTTTGAGGCTAGGTTTGGTACACATTCTCTATGATCCTGGCATACTTACTCATGCAACTCAACATCATTATATCCAATACTTATTGGTGGCAGAGACCTAGAATGCATTCAATGATTCTTGAATGAATAAATAAAATATCTAAACTTTTTCCTTTCATCTTCAAAATGGACATAACTTCAGTCTGAATACTCAGTTTAGTCACTCTGAGTATCTTGGTTTTGGAAGTAAGAAATGTAATGTGTCATGTACACACTGTGGATTAGGCCCTAGACTGGATGCTTTTTACAAATTCTCATTAAATTTTAGTAATAACCTTGTGAAACATCTATTATTACCCTTTTTATATATTGGGAAGTTAAACATTTACCTTGGACACCGAGCTAATGCATACCAAAGCCAAATATTTTAATCAATTTGCTAGACTTCAATGTCTATGAACTATGTATAAAGTTTCCACTGTGGAAAAATTTCATGACAAATCTCTTAGAAAACTCAAGAACTGTCTAAATATGATTTACTATTACTGAAAAAGGATCATTAAATCCTAAGAAATCCATGAATATTTACTCAAAATGAGTTGTCTATACAATCATTATTTCCTCCTTTGATAATTTTCCACTACCTTAAAAAAACACTTGAATACCTGAATAAAATGTCCATATATGTTAATAAGGTGTTATTGAAATATGAATTGGACAATATTGTTAGATGAATTCACAAATGCCTTAGTTATCATGCATAGTGTTGAATAAGACATTGATTTCAACCTTAAGACAAACCTCAACCTCCAGTGAAACACTACAAAATGGCCTTGCCCTCACCTATCTATCATTTTTATCCCACACATTAGATGAGAACATAAAAGGATACTTATATTTTCAGGAGAGAACAAAGTAGGTAGAGAGTGAACAATATAGTGACAAAATCAAGATTCGGTTTGACAGTGTGGAACTAAATTCCCATGCTAATATGAAGACAAGAAAATGTACACTTATGCTTCTAAGCTCAAAAATAAGAAACATAAGTTTATTAGGAAAAAAAAACTTGGCATGATTTAATGTGAAAATTATCTGTGATTGCAAGTCTTCTAATAAGCTAGAGGTGTGAGATAGTTGCTTACAATAGCTACCCAATTTTAGGAGTTTAAATAAAGGGATAATATCCCTACAGCGAAGCAGGTGAACCAATTTTATACTGCGCTATATAGAGTTTTATGTACAACTCAACATTATTTAAATATATTGGTAAACCAGAGTAAATTAAGAGGAAGAGGAAATGAGAGTTATAGTAAGAAACCTGAAAATATATTGAATAGGAACTAAGTAAAGAAACTTCCATGTAACTTGGAAAAGAGTTGAATAAAAAATAGGCATGCAAGTTGTTTTTCAAATATCTAAAAGATTTTCTTATGAAAGATAGATTAGTCTTACTCTATCTATGTGGCTCCTAAGAGCAGAGCTAGCACCAGAAGTGGAAATATGAGAAGCAGATTTTGAATTAACTTAAGAATGAGAGGCAAGTTAGAGCTGCATAAGCAGAAAAGGTGCTGCCTGTAAAGACAGGCACCTGTCTGTCAGTAAAGGTATCACAGCAGAAAGAATGACAGTAGGTAAGTGGGAGTTTGAGTTGCCAAATATAATTTCTTGAATTTTAAGAAATGGTAAATAATGGGTTACTCCTTACTATATTTAGAACTATTATGGTTCTTAATTTTTTAAATCAATGCAAAATATTTCTGTAAATATATAATCAGAGGTATGTGAATAGCATGCTCAAGTCTCCTCCATGTAATATAAACCCCCTCTCCTAGATCTTGTGTCCAGTTCTTAATATGCCTCTATCATTTTCCTTCTCTTTTGGGCCAACCTCCTTGAAAGTTGAATCTTACTGACTCTAGACACTTTCCATTTACTCCTCATTCCCTGGGATTCTGGCTTTTGTCTCCATCACTGAATTGAAACTATTCGAGCAGAATTCACTACAATTTCTATATGAATGCATTTCAGTTCTTATCTTATTAAACCAATCTATTGACTTTGGAACTGTTAATGGGTCACTGACTAAAATTCCCTATCACCTCGATTTTCTGAGATTGAAGATGCCCCTTACAATCCAAACTCCTGCTGGCTGAACAAAGGAACCATATAGATTCAGATGGTGAAGGATACTTTTTTCAGGTTTTATCTATATTCCTCTGACTCCTTGTTCTTCAGTTTTTTCAGGTGTTTGTCCATCTCTTCTTATGTTTCTCATTCCCCATTTTCCAGGATTTTCTCTTGCTCCACTGGTACTTTCAAGACTTCACCTATTTTCATAGTTTCAAATATCACTCATATAATAATTCCCCAAACTATATTCCTAGTATCAGCCTTTTCCACTGAGATTCTGTCTTATATTTACAACTCACTGCTCATCTGACCCCAGGGTATCCCCAGGGACTCCAAACTCAGCTTGTTCAAAATTGAAAACATCTACTTCTTCAAATCTGCTCTTGTGTTTCCTATCTTAGCCATTGTTCTCATCAACAACACAGTCATCCAATCCATAAAACTGATTGTCATCCTAGACTCTTCTCCCTCACATCCAAAAAAGACTAAAATTTGCTAAATATAAGAAAGTTCTAGTTAAGCCTCACATTGATGATTATAACCCTCTAAACATTCTGCCTGTTTCTTGCTCCCCTTCTGTCCTTTCTGCAAATCCAGACATCATCTTCCTCAAGTAAACATGTCCTAACACAGATTAAAATACTTTAATAGCCCCCTCTTGTGTAGATAACCAATGTCCACAGTAGAACTAGCAAAGTCAAATGTCTAGTTGGGTCAGATAAAAGTAAAGATAGATTGGTGTAAACGCATATTTAAACCCTGCGTTAGGGGTGGCCGCATTGGCACAACAGAGAATGCATGCCCGCCCTGATGAGAAGCCTTTTCATCTATGGGGCATTACTGCCCTGGGGAAATGAAGATTGGTGCTGCCATAACAGCACTGGCAAGACAAGTCAAATATATGACTTTAATATGAAGTCTACTTTTCAATATTGATTCCATGTGGATCAAAAAGACTATCTGTAGAATTTGTTTTTTGACACATGATCCACAGACTCTCCTTTCTGTCTAAGCTCCTTATCTTTGCATATAAGGTCTTCTATATCCTAATGTCTATCAACTTTAATCCCTACCTTCCAATTCAGACTCTAGCAATGGCCAACTTTAATTTTTTTGTATATACTATGATGATTCATATCTTTGCAACTTTGCTTATGAAAGTTGCATAGAAACCTTTACCAATGTTCTATACTTGGCTAAATCCATGGATTTTATCAAAACAAAACCTAATTTTATTTCCCTAGGAAAGTTTTTCCAAAGTCCTCAGATCTCCTCTCCTCTGCTTCCTGTGTCACACTGTTCCTACTTCTAATACAGAATGTAATGTGATTTTCATTGTTGGATTACCTGAATGTCTGTGCCACAAGAGTGGTGATCTCCTTGAAGACAAGGATCAGTTCTTAGTCATGTTACATTCCCGTCACCTGAAATTTAAAATAATAATAATAATAATGTAAAAGGTAGGGACACCACATATATTTGTCAAATTCTGGAACTGACTCTCAGATCCTTTGATCTGCCAAAATTCCAACTGGTTTTCATCATTTCTATAGAAAGAACATTCTGATATCTCATCCTTGTCTTTTCTTTGACTTAGGGAAACTCCATAAGGATTCGAAGGTTGTGCATGCTGAAGTTGGTTTCAAAAAGTCAAGGCAAATTCATTGAGGTTGTCAACTCTAAGCAAGCAGTAAGCTCCTTAGTAGGTCTTTTCATTCATGTCTTCCTTCCCTCTTTCTAACTTTTTTTTTCATTTTTTAGTTTTTGGTTCCTGGCTATGTTTTCTCATGTGGAATACTTTTCCCCTTTCTTCTGAAGAGTTATGTGCTTCTGCATCTTCAGATGACTCCCCAAGGGTCAGTTTATACAGAGACCTTTCTTTGAGTCATCCCCACATTCCTCCAAAAACAAATGCTAGACTTTCTCAGGGCTTCTGTTCTATGTGCTTGTCTGCAACACCAAATTTAACTTGTATGATAATGAGAAGACTAAGCCAGACCCATTAGTAATAGCATGAAGCATATCACTAGCCTAAAATGAATGCTAAAAACTTTATTATTTACTTGCACTTTCTAGAAAGAAGGAAAACATACATATTGTGGATTTGTGAGGCCCAATCAGACTTCAATTGTTATTGTAGCTTTTTGTTGTTTTAACTTCCCTACATGTTGAAAAACTATTAAAATTGTTTACTGACCTCCTAGAGAGTTTGATCTTTACTATATTAAATAATTATATTTCTAGGGTAAAACTGAATGGAATCATCCTCTAAAAATAGGCCTAGTTCTCCTAATATATTAATTTTTGAGGGCATATTCACATATATTTAAGTTAAAATATTTAAGAAATGCTTGTCCCTTATTTTACCAATTTCCTGCTTTAACAGAGTTTTTGATTAACCTATCACTTATTGGTCCAGATTACATCAAATAAGAAGGCTTCTAAAGAAATATAATTGGCCACCACAAGAGATACATATAGTCAAAATAGATAGCTTTCTATGTGGTACTGCAAAGTACCTACTTTTTCATGTTTTAAAAATAACTTCATGTTTTTAAGAGACATGAAAAAAAATTCATACAAGAACACCAAAGAGAGTTACAATAGACCTAAAGATCCTGAGTTAATGTCTGTCATCAACTTCTTACATTTGACGGTATATAATATATATATTTGGCTACAGGAAGTGAGGATCTCTTTCAGTGGTGCCAGAGTAGTTCTGGTTTCTCTCCACATCTTGAGTTAGGAATTGGATGACATGAGCCACACATTTTCTTACTTTGGCTCACTGAGGACACTTGACCAAAACCAGTCAATTTTACAGGCCTTACTATATATGTTTTTTTCAATAACACTCAAATGCTAGAAATACACCATAAATTAATGTATCCTTCTATACCTGCATCCCAGTTCAGTTCACTCCAAGGGAAAAATCTTAGTAATTGTGATGCAAAAACATGCCAGAGGTCATCATCACCCAGAACCAGCAATGGAATTCTTACCATCATTTGACCAGTAACTTGTCCAGTTACAGAAAACCATTCTGAGGGGCTGCTTTCTAGGAAAACTTCTGCTTTTGTGCAGGTTTCCAAATAAGCTGACTCTGAGAAATGTACTCAAGTGCAATTAGTTAATTTGGAGTATAACTCCAGGAAACACAGGTAGGAGATTAGGGAAATCAGACAGGGAGGGGAACATAGCCAAAAAAGTATGTGTATAAATCGAATTACCACTTAGGGAAACAACAGCTTAATCCCACTGACATTGCTTTACCTTCTGGCCACTGTATGTGGAGGGCAAGGAGAGACTGAGAAAAGAGGCAGAGCCTCCAAATTGGTAGGTGGCAAGCTTAATAAGCAAAGGAACTTATAACATGTGTTTTTGGCAGTAGCAAAGTGGGTAGATCTCTGCACAGCCTGCCTGAATCTTAGAAGTTCATATAGAGGTTTTAACTGCCTTCAGTCACTTACACTGTCTAGATGGCCCCAACACTTTACTCTCAAATTTATGCCTTCCAACAGCTCCCACTGTGAGAAGGGTGGGGAGAGTATACATTCTAAGGAGTGGGGGTGAGGAGCCTCTGGTTGCCCAGGGCCAGCTCAAAGGTCACCTGGTAGTCACGTCCTTTGGATGACTTCCTCCAACAACTGGGGAATTCTGGGAACCACTATACAACGTTCGCTTCAGTTACCCCATCAGGGAGGAGAGGGAAGTGGAATATTTATACATAACTACCATTAGCTGAGGATTCCACGAAGGAGAGGAGGCATTAATCTCCTGACACTGCCAGCCTGCCAGGTGGGCTAAGAAGGCTCCAATCACCAGAGGAGGCCTTTAGGAAATAAGAAAGCAGGTGCCAGCAGCTGGAAATCAGGCCTCTGTGCACTGATGTGGGAAGGGCACCAGAACAATCTATTTAGTGTGCTGTATCTTCCAGGTTATCTCCCAGAGGAGGAGAACTAGGCAGTTTTTTCCTTCAGCTGCTTCAATTTATAGATCTTTCTAGTCGAAGTTGCATATTCTAAGCTCTCTAACCTTCCTGTTAAGTATTAGTGTTGCTTAATATCATGAACCTTTCAGCAGCAGCAAAATGAGCATCCAGCTCACTGATTTTATACATGTTTTGTAGGAAGTATGTTTTCGTTTCTAATTATGTTCTTCTATGAAGTGTTTCATGTAATCTAGTATAAATTTTGATTGCATGATGTCTCATGGGAGAGACAAAAAGAAATATATATGAAGAGACACACATTACAATTAGAACACTTCATTAGAAAGTTAAATGTGAAGAAATATGAAATGCAGGAATTTCATTCAGAACCAAGAAAAAAAACAAGAACACTAGTACTGTATATATGAGTCAAACATTGACTCTGGACTCTAGCTCACATTTAAAACAAATATACCATGTATTAAGAAGTAATAGGTAAGTTGAATGGTTTGACTACTAAAGTAATTGATAAATAATTAACATCTTCTTATAAACAAATGCCAAAAACAGATTTACCTATGAATTCTAAGAACAAATAAATCCAACCTTATATAACATTTTCCAGAATATAGAAAAGAAGGAAAAAAACTCCAGTATATTTTATGATGCTGCTATCCTAACCTTAAACAAAGCAGAAGGAAATAGAAGTCCACTATATTATCAAAATGTATATTTAAGACTGCAGATGAAAAACACTCCAAACAAGATTTTAGAAAACAAAATATATCATAAAATTATCCCATTGAATGCCAATACTATATATCTAAATATAACATTGAAGCATCATTCTTAGCAAACTAGCAACAGAAGGGAATACTTTAATCTGAAAAAGGGAATTGATATAAAACCCACAGTAATCATTATAGTTGGTGTGAAAAGTTAGTATTCGCTTTAAGAACAGAAGTAAGATGAAGATACTTGCTTTAACTGCTACTTTTCCACATTGTGCTGGAAGTCCTGGCAAGGGAAGAAAGATGAGGAAAGAAAATGAAAGGTCTAAGGACTAGAAATAGAGAAAAAGTAATCAGTATTTGGAGAGAAAATTACTGCCTACATAGAAAATATAGAAAAGGATTAGGACTCAAGTTAATTCATCAGGTTTCTATTTTCCAAAAATATTTTAAACGAGTTGCATTTATATGCACTGCAGTGAATATATAGTACAGGTAATAAAAATGTAAGAGGCCATCTCTAATTGCAATGAAATTATGAGTATCCAGGAAAAAACATGATGAAAGAAATGTATAACATTGGAGGGAAAGTAACTATATTAAAAAGCATTTAAAAACTTGAATAAGTGGAAAATCTATGTTCGTGGAAGTATTGATATTGTTTAGATGCCAATACTCTCTATATTCTTCAATAAATTCAATAAAATTCTCATCAAAATGCCAGCAGTCATATTTGCTTTACACTGAGACTGGTTTGTGGCCTGACATAATCTAGTCTAGATAATGTCCCGTGTGTACCTGAGAAGAATGAATATTCCACTGCTTTGGTTGGAATGTTCTGTATAAGTGTTAGGTCCATCTGGTCTAATGTACCATTTAAGTCCAATGCTTCCTTATTGATTTTCTGTCTAAAAGGTCTATCCATTGTTGAAAATGGAACATTGAAAAACTGTACACACAAGTCATGAATTAAGATAAAATATTTTCAAAACACTAACTGAGTATAAAATAGTACACAGAACGTAAAAATCCTCTTAAGAAATCAATAAGAAAAAGAATAATAACCAAGTTGGGAAAATATAGACAATTCCATATAAACACAAATATGCAAATATCATCAAGGGATGATATTACTAATTAGGGAACTACAAATTAAAATCACAATACATACTGTTTTACATATACCGACTGGTATAGATTTGACTACTACATAGATAATCTGGCAGGATATGGAACTATTCTGTATTGCTGATGAAAGTATAAGTCATTTAATACCACTTGGGCGAACAGTTCTGCACTTTCTAGTAAAGCTGAAAATGCACTTGTCCCAATCATTCCACATCTGAGCATATGTCCTGAGGAAGCTACTGTGCATATATATCAAATGTACAGCTAGATAAATAAACTGTCACACATGTAAATCAAGAATGCTTACAAAAATATTTATAAGAGAAACTAGAAACATCAAATTTCTACTGGCAAAACAGTGGATAAGTAAAATGGAGTACATTTATAAATAGAATACTTTATGACATGGCATTGAATCAACTTTAGCATATTTCGTCAAAAAGGTGAATCTTAGAAACAATATTTGAAAAAGAAATCACAGAAGAATATATACAATGAAATTCCACTAATATATATTTAAAGACCTGAAGAACTAAACAGTATTGATGAGGGCCTATCAGATTAAACAAACAAAAAAGTTAATAAATGCAGATTCAGAACAGTGGTTGCCTCTGCAAGGGTAGAGAAAGTGATAGGTTTAGGCAAAAATTACACAGGGGGCTTCAAAGGAACTGGTAACATTCAATTTTAAATTAGTAGATAGATGTTTCTTATTTTCTTTTGCTTTACATGCACATTATATTATTTTTTATTTCAATATTTATAAAACTTTTCTTTAAAAAGCCAAAGAAATTAAAGTATTTCTTCCTTAAGAAATACGTAAGAAATAAATAAAATTTATCCTACTTTGAAAAATATGCATTTTAGAATATGCTGTGAAATCAAATGACATGGCCATATACAGTGTTGAGGTAATGAATTATTTATTTTCAATACTGCAACAGGTCTGCCACATTGAAGAGCAAAAGTGACTACCAAATAGTATTGTGAGTTCAGTAACTCTCCTTATTAATATCTGGAGCTAGAATGATCTAATATTTTTGTTTTACTACAATAATATTGATCTCTAGCCATTAGAGGATAGAAAGGTAATATATTCAGTAACCTAAAATGGGTCTTAAGTGTATTGATCTCTAGAGCAGTGATATAGTGAAAATAGACACACTAAAAACAGTCACCATAATAAAATGTTTCTTGGCACTAAAATCTTGTAAAGCATTGTAGAACAGGAAACAAATATAATGTTGCTTTCTAAAGAAATTAAGTACAGCCAAGAATAGAAAGAACTTTGAGAGGACATGCAAACATACAGTCTAATGTCAACAAAACACTTAGCTTTAATTTTCTTCAGAATTATTAGATATAAACAATATCTTATGTAATTTGATGTTCTAGCATTTTATACTTTGTAACCAGAAGGTCTTTTTTAAAGTTTTATTATAGACTATTTCAAACTTACACAATAGCAAAGAAAATAGTATTTTTGAGCCCCATGTACCCAACACCTAGCTTCCACAATTAGAAAGTATGACCCATCTTATTTTCTCCATAACCTCACATACTCACCCACCATCCAATTATTTTGAAACAAATCTCAGACATTATTTCATCTATAAACAGTTTATGTGTGTAAAACAAAATATCTACCTTTCAAAACATAACTGAAATATCTTCATCACACCCTCCCCCAAAATAAAAAATAATTTCTAATATTACCAAATGTGTAGATAATATACATATTTTATTGATAATGCTACAGTGCTTTTTTAATTTTTACAGGGTATTTGATGAATTTGAGATGCAAACAAGAGTTATGCATTTTGATTAATTTGTCTCTTCAGTCTTGTAATTTATAGTTATTTTTCTGTTTTTTTCCTTATTGAAATTTATTTTGAAGAAATTAGGGTTTTGTTTTATTTTGGTTTGTTTTTTTATCCAAGGTGTTTCCCCTAGTCTGGATTTGCTACTTGCATTCCAGGGGTATCATTTAACTTGTTCATCTCTCCTACAGTACAAACTGATAGTTAGATCTAGCATTTGCAAGGCTATTTCACAGGAGGCACATTGTACTTCCTTTAGAAGGCACCCAATATCAACCTTTTTTGTGTGACATTGGTAGCCATTAGCAGTCAGTGTTTAGGTCCCTATTTCATTAAGGGTTGCAACATGTTTATACTTTAGAGTATTCCTTTTTCATGTATAAACTGGGATATTTTTATAAGTATCCACCTCTCCTCATCTACTATTTTGTTTCTTGGAGGTACTGATTTTATAGGAAAGGCAGAGTAAATGCTAGTTTCTTTTTTTAACAAATTTTCAAAATGAGTTCATTACTAATAGTGATCAATTAAGTGGTGGGGAGAGAGGAAGTTCTTTTTTTTTTTTTAGTATTGTAATGAATTAACAGATTTAAACACATTAGATGTGTTTTGGTTACTGTAGCTATTATTTCTCAAATGCTCAAATTGCCCCATCTTTTACCAGTAGGAGCCTGTTTAACTTGGTAGCTTGAAATTGGTTGTAACGAGAGTTTTCACACCACAGAAATCAGCAAACACATATCAGAGCTTTCTCCTTCCAGAAAACCAGATATCAATATTTACCACCTAACTACTGATATCACATCCCATACTCTCTTTTATCACCATTAATAAATTTTATTTCTATGGGTAAATATGTATTTAATGCCCACTTTTAGTCCTCATTTCAATACTTTTTTAAAAAGTGATTTTTGTTATCTCAAGGGCATTCTCTATTAAATCCAAGTGGTAAACTTTAATGGAAAAAATAATACCTGACGTCTTTTGTGCTCATCATAGTTTGTTGCCCTTATTTTTGCAAATTAGATTTGTTGGATATAAGATCCTTGAATGATATTTTATTTCTTTGACCATCTTAAATAAGACATTGTTTTCTGGTGTTCCCAGGCTCTCCACGTGGTTTCCACTGTTATCAGGGCTGAGGGGGTACTTCCCTACTACTGAGAGGGATGAAATCCTGGCTCTGTACTTGGCCCTCTCTGACACCAACTAGTAGGTTTGGGTGGGAGGTTGAGGCTCCTAGTTCAGCATGACAAGGGTTAAAATCTGCACTTCACACTGGTCTTGTCTGGTGGGGATGTGTGGGGGTGGGGTCACATTTATTTCGGTGGTGTTTGGCTGGAGTAGAGCAATTGTTCTTTAAAAGTTTTCTGTCTTGCTGTCCCCTTCCTAATCTGTTTGCTAAAGAAAGCGGGCATTTGTTGGGGCTTTTCTTGTATGCCTCTGCTGGCATTTCTAAGTTGCTGGTTTCTTCACTTCCGAGTCAGGGATATCTGAGGTAAAAAGAAAACCCTAAAAACTCACCATCATGTTGCTCTTTGGATCTTGAGGTCCCAGCTAGGTGCATGTTCTCTCCACCTTTCAAAGGTTCTCATGCTTGTTTTATATAATATCCAGGGGTTTTAGTGTATTTAGCAGAAGAAATATGGAGAAGTACATCTTTATTTTCCTGAAAGTAGAATCATGAATTTAATTTTAATGTAATCACTCTTCAAAAGAGCTTATGTTCTATGTTTGAGAATGTTTACCTATGCCCTTGACCTTTGAATGAAAATTATATCATACTTTCAGAATTTTGAATATATTTGATGGAGTATATTCATCAGGAAAACCACTTATCCCTATGTTGGCTTCTCCTTGCCTTGTTTATCTCTTAATCTGTTTAAGCTTTTGGTCTTTTCTTATATTTATTGATTATCTGTTATCTTCCATTCTTTTTTAGTAAATCGCCTTTCAGCAACATTCATTTCCTTGAATTTTTGTTTAATTTTGTACAAATCATTTCCTTTTTAAAAGTTTTATTTGAATTTAAATTAGAAATCATACTTGTTATTTCTTTTGGAGTGAGATGAATTGTTTTCATAAAATTACAGACATTCATAACTTGAGATTCTAAAAGGTATGTGTTCCAATCATGTTTGAGTTTGTAGAATACTCTATAGAATGGTCACCCGAATGTGGTTTAGATACCTCACCACTTCTGAGACAGCCCATACTGCCTTTTGTCTGGTTTTTCTACAAGTCTTATATATGTACCTGAACCCTTTCTCACACTGACCCATGCTTTGTAATTCCTCCACTAGGGACTTGCTACATGATGACACCATTAATATTTGACAGAAACATTCATATCTTGTATTCCTCAAAGTGTAATCCTGGATATTAATTCACATCAAAAGGTTTTGAGTACCCTCTCTATTCTAATGTCTGACTGGAACACATCTGGTGGGAATAAACCCTATTAAAGTGGAGTCTTAAAATGATCATAATACTTAAATTATGCCTTCACTTAAAAATAATATCCACAGACTCACTCTTAATAAAAGTGTGGGGCTCTTTCCCCTTAATATATCATTGTAGGTTCAGGGTTTTTAGCATATTAGTGGTCATTGCATATTGTTGACTAAGGTTACAGTCACTGCTTACTAAAATGCTGCTGCTGAGAACCTTTACTCTGTTCCTAAATTTTATGCAGTTGACTTCACAGGCTAGTTTCTTTTTCATGCCCATTACTGTTCAATTTAATTTTTAAAAATATAATCCACCAGGATAGATTTGGAGCTCTATTTTTTCATCCAGTGCATTTATTATTCCCCCAAAGTTTATGTTATACTATATTTGAAGCATTGTTAATGATGTATCAGTCAAGTCCTTTCTAACAAGAAAAGAAATAAAGAAGGAAGAAAAGAAACAGTAAGAAAGGGCAAAGGGAAGTAAGGGAAAAGGAAAGGAGAAAAATAGAGAAAGGAAGGAAAGTAAAAGCATCCTATAAATGCTTTTATAACCTATTTAAAAATAAAGGAGCTGTATACATCTTTCTCTTTTTATGCAACACAACTCACAGAGACTTAACAAATTCTAAAACAATGAAAGGTGAAGCCTAATTAAAATGATTGTAATTTCTCCTCCTCATATTCATTTTGGAGGAAACTATAAAGCACAAATAAACAAATACTTATATATGTTGTTACCTCTGTATTTACTTTGCATATTTCCTCAAATTGCTAAAGGTGCATAGCACACACCATTTTCATTATCCTCACACATACATGTGTATTTGAAGGAAGAAACAATTTCTATAGAGGTTTTTTTTAAAAATCATATTAGGCTAGATCCTGGAATTCTGTTTTATTAAAGGGGGCAATAATGCAATAGGTGGAAAAATGATGAGAGTTTTAATTAAAGATAATTAAAATGCTATGAAACTATGGTGACCATAGGGCAGAGTTAAACAGAAGAGTCAGTGAGAAAAATGTAACTTTAATATGAACAAGTAGGATAACAGGAAGGTGGTTGTGACATAAATGCAGTACTTGGTTCTTTTGAAATTCCTTCAGAAACGTAATTAATGTGAGAAGGTTAATTCAAGAACCCCAAAATATGCTGCTTAGGGGTTCATACTGGAACTAGTAGACAAGTCCTGGAGAACTAGTGCACAGCAATGTGATTATAGTCAACAATACTGTAAATAAACTTCATAGTTGCTAAAAGATTAAATCTTAATTGTTCTCACCCAAAAAAATAATTTTGTAACTTGACAGAGGTGTTAACTAATGCTATGGTGGTGATCATATTGCAATATATAAATGTATCAAATCAACATGTTTCACACCTTAAACTTATACAATGTTATATGTCAATTATATTTCATTCAATAAAAAATAATAAAAGTCAGTGAAGGCAAACTAGAAACAGTAAACTGTCTCAACAAAACACTGTACTAGAGAAAGTAAAGAAAAATTCAAGGACCTTGTGAAAACCCCAAACCATGATCATGTACTCACTGGAAGCTTCTTGGTCCATCCCAAAAAATAGCAGCAAAAGCTGGAAGGGCACATGGTAACTACCAATTTAGGTGAGAGTTTAAGGAACTTTGGGAGTGTCCGGAAGTGGTAAACTTATCTGGGAATGTGTGGTCTATGAAATCTAGAAACCAACAAGCTAAAGCACCTTTTCAGGTCCAGGTTCTGTACCGAGGAGGTATTGCTAGGACAGAATCCAGACTGAGCAGTCAGGGTGAGTGGAGGCAAAGGCAGAAGGTTCAGATAAGGGGCAGAGAGGGCCGAGCTGGGTGGGGAATTGTGGAGGAAGTTCTTGGAAAGTTGAGTCCATATTGTTGATCAATCAACAATGAAACAACAGAGGAGGCGGCCCTCAGGTGGTGAAACTACAATAAATATCCTTCTCACTCCTTCCTTCCTAAAAGTACAATATGGCATTTTACATTATAAATGTGTAACAAAAAAGTTTTGCAGCAGAATCTCATACAAAGTTGTGATCAAACAGAAAATAGAGAGCTGAATAACGTCCCTATATATAATGAAAGCATGCTGTTAACACCCAAATAGCAGATAAAAATCATAACTTAGTATTTCAAAATAAGCTAAAGGAAATTAAGAAAAGTTATAGAAGTTTAAAAAAATAAAACAGTAAGTAAACTGAAAAATTATAAATAATAAAATTTAAAATAATAAATCAATATAAAAATGAAGTAATTGGTGATAAATAATATTGAAGCTATAATAAATGCTTTTATAACCTAAAGTATGAACTAAATATTCATGAGTCCATGCTGATATGAATTAATGATTTAATAAATAAATAAATGAGGCAAACAGACAAATCTCCTAAGCAAAATTCCTAATAACTTATGCAGATAATCTGCTCTAAAGGAGGTTAAGCATAACTCCCCATTCCCTAAGTGTGAGCTGTGCATAGTGACTTCCTTCCAAAAGAGTATGGAAAGGAAATGGTGAAGAAGTAGGGGGAAGAGTAAGTAATATTACCTGAGAAAACTTACAAACACTACTACCCCAGCCAGGTGATTGTGGTGAACATCTACAGTGATGACATGCTTAGTGCATGTACTCACGGTTTGCTGAGTACTTAACTCAGCAATGGCATTTAACCTTTGTAGTCTTAACCTCCCCTAAAACTTAAAACCCTGTCTAATAATAATAAAAAAATAAGACAAATCTCAAAAGAGGGATGTGTTATAAAATACCTGACATTACTTCTCAAAACTGTCAAGGTCATCCAAAAAATATGAATCTGAGAAACTCTCACAGCCAAGAGGAACCTGAAATGGGATGATTAAATATAATCCTGGAGGTAATCCTGAAACAAAGAGGGCACTAGAACCAAGTATGGACTTGAATTAATAATAATAATGTATCAATGTTGGTCCATTAACTATAACAAATATACCATACTAATGTAAGATTCTAGTAATAGGGAAAACTAAGTGTGGGACATATGGAAACTCTCTGTACTACCTTCACAATTTTTTGTAAGTCTAAAACTGTTCTACAATAAAAAGTTTATTTTACTTTTTTAAAAAAAGTAAAAATCATATCAGCATGAGGACCGAACCAAACAGAACACAAGAGCAAATACAATGAATTTGTTATATATCAATTATATTTCACTGTATATATTTCAGACTGTAAAGGAAATAGAAGATGGAAAGAAGAAAATTTAAAAAGCTAAAAAGCAGTGAAGACAATGACATGCCTCTACACACCTACTAAAATGGCCAAATTTAGAACACTGACACCCACAAATGCTGGAGAGGATATAGAACAACAGGAACTTTCATTTATTGATGGTAGGAATACAAAGTGAGAAGAACGTTTGGGAGTTTCTTTCAAAACAAAACACACTCTTGCCACATGATCCAGTAATCATCTTCCTTGGTATTTACTCAAAGGAGTTGAAAGTTTACATCCACATAAAAACTTGCACATGTATATTAATTGCAACGGTACTCGTAATTGCTAAAACTTGGGGAACCAAGATGTTCTTTGGTAGGTGAATGGATAAATAAAATGTGGCTAAATAAAACATCCATACAATGGAATATTATTCAGTGCTAAAAAATAGAAATGAGCTATCAAGGCATGAGAAAACACGGAAGAACCTTAAATGCATATTTGTAAATAAAAGAAGCCAATCTGAATATGCTACATACTATATGCTTCCAACTATATGACATTCTGGACAAGGCAACACATGAAAACAATAAAAACGTTGGTTGCTGGGGATCACAAGGGACAGATGAATAGGATGAGTAAAGTGGCTTTTTAGGGCAGTAAAACTGTGTATGATAACATAATGATGAATTTGTGTCATTATACATGTGTCCAAACACATAGAATGTACCACCAAGAGTGAATCCTAATGTAAACTATGGACTTGGGGTGATTAGGATGTCACTGTAGTTTCATCAATTGTAACAAATGTACTGCTCTAGGATGGGGGTTGTTGGCAAGGGGAGGCTAGGTATATGTGGGGGCAGAGATATATAGGAAATATCTGTACCTTCCTCTCAATTTTGCTGTGAATCTAAAACTACACTAAAAAATTGTCTTAAAAAAATGAAATGAGGAAATAGATCCAAAGGATATTAGAAAAAGTGACAATGTAGAAGATAGACATACATACATGAAAGTGGTACCATTAAGTACCAGTAAAAGGAAAATTAACAATAAACAGAACAAATATTAAAAATAACAGCATTCTAGTCTCCTCCAAAACATCCCTGGAAATTACAAATTGGAATTTCACATTATGTACCTGGGGGAAATCTCTCAGAATGAGTGTCTCAAAGATTTGTTCCTGTAAAATTCTAGGATTGAAAAAATATATATCTTGGGCATTAACACTTTACACTAGAAAACAATGAGAAGATAGTAACAGGGCTCCCATTCCCCTCTACACAGTGACAGTGTCAGAGGAGGCCTTGTGGAGATATAGGAATTTCATCAGCATTCAGCAGTAAAGACATGTCCATAGGGAACATGGGGACAGTAGTCCCTAGAGAGCCATGTATTAGTGGAGGCTTAGTGGGAAGCCATAACTCCTGCCTATGCCAAACAGCAAAGAACACCATCCTTGTACATCAGTGGAAGCTAAATGGGATATCTGGATTTCTACAAAACCCTGGGAGTGAGAGCCCACCCTACCCCTGCAAGGGCAATTTCAAAGGAAGCCAGCCAGAATACAAGGTTGAAATAAGACACAGAGTTTCATAATATACCACCCCAGAAGCTCACGTTTTGATTTTAAAAAAAAATGAGTTATCATTCCATGATATGGAAAAAAATCTTAAACTGAATGAAAAAAAATCAATAGGTACTACCATTAAGATGACAGAGATGTTAAAAGTCTCTGACAAACATTTTAAAGCAACCATCATAAAGTGCTTCAGCAAGCAGTTACAAACATGCTTGAAACAAATGAAAAACTAGACATTTTAGAGAAACAGTTAGTTCCAGGAAGTATATACAAGGCCTACATAAGAACAAATGGGAATTTTAGACCTTAAAATACAATAACTGGAAAAAAAATGTAATAGATGGACTAAATACCAGAATGGAAAGAATAAATCAGTGAACTGGAATAAAGAACAATAAAAATTGCCCAATTTAACCAACTGACAGAAAACAGGCCAACAAGAAATAACAGGCTAAGGGAACAGTGGGACAATGACAGAGGATTTACAGTTCATGTTATCAGAGTCTTAGCAGATGGAGAAATAGAACAGAGCCTAAAAAGTATGCAAAGAAGTAATTGCTGAAAACTTCCCAAACTTGCAGAAGACACACCTACTTATTCAAAAGCTGAACAAGCCTCTAGCATTGGGGTGACATTGTATAGAACTTAATACACACATCCATACAAATATGTGCGAACAGGAAAAATTGGGGCAATCTGAATAATATTGGTGGCTTGTATCAATGTGAATATTCTGGTTATGATATTATACTATAATTCTATAAAACGTAACCTTTAACAGAAACTAAGCAAAGTGTACAAGAGATTTCTCTTAGTATTTTTACAACTGTATGTCAGACTACAAATATCTCAATAAAACCTTCAAATAATAATGTTTTTTGCAATTCAACTAAGAATGTTTTTTGCAGTCCATTCCCAATTGAGCTCTGCCTTCCCCTCTCATTATCTTGTAATCTGAAGAACCTATAAGGAAGTTAGGAGGAGGAATATTTGATGTTTCTTGTATTCTTGAAAAAATATCATTATAGAAATGGAGAGTATATTATGGTTGCCAAAGAAATTAAGGAGAGGGTGGGGTTGTGGCTATAAAAGGGCAACATGAGGCACGCTTGTGATGGGAATTGTTTAATCTTGACTCTTAACCAAAGTCAGTACTCTGGTTGTGATATTAGACTGCAGCCTGTTACATGTCACCATTGGGAGAATTGGGTAAAGGGTACATGGGATCACACTTTATTATGCCTTAAAACTGCATGTGAATCTACAATTATCTCAAAATTTAAAGTTGAATTAAAAAATGGAATTCAGCCATTTAAAATGAATGTTTAGGAATTACCTAAATGACCAGTGATGAGCACTGAATCTATTAAAAGCAGAACTAATTTCATTACTAAATAACTATAAGAATTACAATTTCAGAATACTGTAAAGTGAGAGAATGTAAAAATATGAAAATATAAATATATAAAATATATAAAAATATAAATATATAAAATAGTTTTTATTATATTTTAACATTACAGGCACCTCTTAGGAAGAGCATTCCTTTTTGAGAAAAATTATTTGAATTTCTAGAATTTCACTTTATATTGAGCTCATTACATTTAAGTACAATTAAATGTAGCACTGTCTACAAATCCAATAGAATACCTGATATATTACTAACATCTTTTAGACCTATGGAGGAAAGGCAAGGAGGTTATATGTCCTAAGGAAGAGTTAGTATAATCTTTGGAACTGTAGAGTTGAATTTGCATTTTTGACTCTGTATTCTCTGTATTGGCTGAGTGTCCTAGATCAAGCATTCAACTGAAACTCAGTTTTGTTTTCTCTTGATTGGACTAATACTGCTCATCCTACAAGATTTCTATAAGGAATGAATGAGTTAATAAGGGAACTGCTTGGAACACAGTGCCTGGTGCATACTGTGTTCTCTGCCTTGAAGTTAAAAATATTAATTTCTTTATAAGTATCAATTATAATTAATTCCTTCTCTCCATTACTATGTTCTATTATATTCAACATATTTTTATTAAGGTCACAGGAAATTGCACCATATATTTTGGAGGAACTTCTATTTAAAGTGGTTAAGTGTTAAGAAAAGAATTATGTTCCATCATCATCCATTATTTAGAAATCTCTCAGAGACCCTCAGTCATACAGTCTTGACTGATTATAAATTACCTTTTCTTTTTTTACTTGGAATTTTGTGAAACTGTTTGGGTTTACCAATGACAATTTTTTCTTGTTGAAGAATATATTGAAAATCCCTGAGATGGGTAAACAAAAGTAAAAGTTGAAAATGAAAAGTGTCAGTACTGACACAATGTACCAATTTGCTTTTCACTAGTGGACATTAGGTTCTTGGCAGTGATTACCCAAACAATTTATATATTTCTTACTTCCAGTCAGGCAGCATCTGGTTTGCAATGGAAGACTGAACATTTGTCTGCATTTCTCCACCCCCAACTGTCCTCCCATATATACTCACAGAAGTAAAGGAAACTTCTAAATCAGATTGATAAAGTGATAGACCATTAGGCAAAATATGGTACATTTTTTCTCATTAATCAAGGGTTACAGAATAAATAAAATCTGCTTCCAGCCCAAGTGATGATGCAGGCAAGACAGCAGTCGTACAGGTCTGCTGACTGGCTCCAACCCTTATATAACTGTGCTTCACTGTTCTACTTTGCCACTCCCTGAGTGCAAACTAGGAACTTGCTCTGCATCCAGTGACTTGTACTCTCAGCAGGGCATCCTCCAGACACAATCTTCTGAGGCCATTATGAAGAGCCTCTGACCCAGGAAACATTAAAGGATAAACAGTTATTCACAGCATGACCAAGCACACAGGGTAGGAACAACCTGCCTTCTTAGGGAAAGAAACCTGGACAGTCAGGACACCCCTCTTAGCAACTAGATCTACAAAAATTGGCCAGCAACTAATCTATACAACAGTTGGCTAGCTGGCACCACAGGTGGTACATCAGCTACTAGGCACAATTCAGGGGTGCGTTTGAATGAGTCTATTAACCACACTCTTGAAATTGTAAGCAAAATTTAACCTATTACTTAACATAGGATTTTTAAAAATCACAGAGTATTTAGACAATTTAAACACTACCAATTGCCTTGATCTAAATACTGTTTATAAAATTCTCTACCCAACAACTGCCCAAGACACACTCTTTTCAAGGGTACATAGGAGTTTTACAGAGTGGACTATAATGAGGGGTCACAAAATATTTCTCAAAAACCTTCAGATTATTAAATCTACTCCCAAGATACATCCTGGAGATATTTTCATACATGTGCAAACATAACTTTTAATGCATGGAGTAAAATCCTAAAGCCAGTTTTTCATTATGTTTGTCTTCGTGCCCCTTTCATCTGGTCTTTTAGGCTAGCTCATATCCTGCCCTACCATGAACACACAGGCAAACCGCACAAATTTCTAATCACTTTTAGACAATAGAACATGCTATGAGGGCATTTCAAATTGCATAGTTCAGTCTCAATTTAGTCATTAAAATATCGTGTCCTGTGTCATAGTCAAAACTTTAACTTTGGCTTAAAATGAAAATTTCCTCCTTCCCCTCATTGGGAGAGTTTACAATTGGTCTTTTCTCTTTACCAAGGAAAAAAAAAAGGAAAAAGAGTAGAGTATAATGAGTTCAGAACTTTTCACTGATGGGCAGTGTGAATACTTGGCTTCAGTTTTTTTTCTGGAACTGGCATGTTTAAAATTGTCTCTTTCACTTAGAGACCTTGACTAGTTTGGGGGGATCATCAGTGTCCCTGCTTCTTTTCCCATTCCATCTGCCAGCTGGATGGATAGCTCTTTGTCAGTACACCTTCTGCTGAAGATGAGATCTCGTCTCTCCAGAAGGACTTATGTGTCCCCCTAGAGTTGAAATAAAAATAATTCTATATCTATCCCAGCCTTCTGGGCCAATGGGAAAAAGAAATAAAAAATAAGGACATTTAATTTAGCTACATTATATTTGATTACATTTTTAGGAGACAAGGAGTGGGAAAGGAAATAGTGTGGCGGACGTGTACAGAAAGATAAGACCATAGATACACAGAACAGAGTTATAATTAGAAAAGAGTCAGAGGTTCATCAGATCCTGTAGTAAATGTTAGTTTTGAAGTCACCCTCTACTAGGTCTTTAGCAGTGAGCCAGGGGTATTTTAACGCCTCAAAACACTGCTCTTTGAAATTGTTAATCTATCACTTAACCGCTGTTCACAACTCTTTAGCTGCTAGTTACCTGTTGTTAGTATTTCCCAGAACTTCTAACCCTTCTTTTGTTTGTCATTGTGTCCTGTGCCAACTACAATGTCTGGCATATGGTAGGCAGATATTTAAAACAACTGATTTGAAATGGTAAATGAATAAATGAACTCTTCAACCGGCAGGGAAGGAAGGAAGTTACACTCCGCTCTCTATGACGGAGAGACAATAATATCACCAGAGGAAACAAGTTAAAATAGTACCTTACCCACAGGCTAAAAATATCTTCATTGCTTTAATTCCTCAAATGTGTATTGTACACACATTAAATAAACCTGAATTTTAAAAATCCACCTTTGCCTTGAAGGAAAACCCAGTATCACAGTAGTACTTCCACAAAGTACAGGAATTCTAGTGGTTTTGAAAGACACAAGTCTAAAAAATATAGTCAAACTGCCTGGCTTGTAATCCCAGCTGTGTCACATAACCTTTTCCAAGGTACTAAATATCATTCTCATTTGTAAAATGGGAAAATGATCTTGGAACCTACTTCATAGGTTTCTGAAAGATTAAATGCTAAGAACTTAGTCTAGTGCCTAGTACATATTAGTCATTGCACATATATTATTTATAAATATTATTTCTCTTTACCCTCTGCAGAATCCCTAGGGATTATTTCATGTACTCACAAAAACATGATCCTCACAAAGACAAAATGAACCCTACCATTTCCTCCCTTCCTTCTGCATACCTGTATTAAATTATAGTTTAGGTTTTCACTGCTTCCAAAATGCCCTTGATGGTATCTACCAGAAATATCACCATTGCCTGCTAATGTGTGCACCAAGACTGCCAATGTCCAATGTCTTCTCATCTCAGTATTAAGAGTACTATTGACCTTTATTTATGAAACCCAAACATTCTTCTAATTATTGGCGAAGGTCTAGCACGTTCCCTTTCAAAAAAGAAGCCATAGGCATCAATGCTGTTGATTTCTCCCAAGGAAATACAAATATAGGACATTTGATGTTCCTGCTGTCTTTCTACAGTCCTTCATCCTACAGTTTAAACAAATTCATGATCCATGATCAGAGGCTATTTGAGAAAGAGATTTTATTCTATGCTGATGGTTACCCCACTGGTGGGATTTCATCCATTAGACTTGAATCAAACTTATGTTTCAATTCTTTCTTCCCTTAGCAAGTGTGCCCCTCTGCCCACATCTTCCAGAATTCTGCTCAATAGATCATATAAATAACTACTTTTAAATCCCTACAACCATCACCAGTTTTCCAAGTATAGTAAAATGTGCCAAAACTCCAGGGTAGGCACCGCTTAGTCTCAATAATGGGTCAAAACCGGATGGGTCACTACCAAAGAATAGCTGAGAAGGATTGGGGGCTGAAGATAGAGTTTAGCAAAGAGGAAGCAGCCTGAAAGAGCTAAAAATTGCATATTAGAAGCTTTTAGGGGTCATATTAATATCTATACATCAGGAGAAGTGAGAAAAAAATAATAATAAGGATCTGTTTCCCACAGATGGCTGGTGCTACTTACTAATATGTCCTGAGAGTAGACCCAAAGTTCATAACATATAAACCACTCACCTTTCAGTGAAAAGAGTGGTTACCAACCAGGCAGTGAGGTGGAGTTGAAGTCTCAGAAAGGCTATGTTTTAAGCAGCATACTGTCTAATAAATTCCCTATAGAAACTGTTAAGCAGGCAAATGTGTTGATTTCTAAAAGATAAACTTCAAAAAAAGGATGGCTTTGTGCCAGTAACCTAGACTGCCCTCTATTAACTTTTTCCAACTATCCTATAAAGGTCATTTATGGGTAGGCAAGTTTTCTACAAAGAAATAAAGTTTGAAAAATCTTTCCATACTACTACATTCTCAAAGAAAAGGTTCATTCCCTGAGAAAGTAACTAGAACACAAATGCAATTTTTAGAAATTTACCTTGGAGTAGATAAGGATATGAATTTATTCTCCTGAGTGATATTTATCTGCTCTCATCTTTAAAACTGGTCATGATGCTAAATGTCAATACTCTAAACTATAAAGCAATTAAAAGGCATTAATATTTATTCCTCATGGCACTCCTAGGGGAATTTTATAATAATCCTTTTGAGACTGCATACCTGGAGTTTATTTGCTTGATTCATACATGGATACACTTATATAGCCTCAGGTTTTACAACATTTACGTCATTGGATAAAAACCCACAGAAAAATGCAGCATCCATGGTACATTTTTGGATTTTAAGACAATCTATCAATTAAGAGGTATTCATTATAAGCTCAAGAAAACCCAGCTGAAAGTGGCTTTTTAAAAATAGGATTAATTGGCTTTAATAAGTAGAAGCAAAAAGAGACCAACCTTTGGAGTTGATTTGATTCAGGAGCAACACAATGTCACAGTTTTTCTCCATCCTTCTCCTTTACCTTCAGTAGTGTTAATGTCACCCTAAAACTGCTATTTCTTTTAGTTACAGTTTCAAGGATTATACACTTCTTCCTTCACTCAGTGGAAGGGGAGAGACTCACAGAAAATCCTGATAAGAGTGAAGAAGCTTATTTCCTACTAGACCATAACAAACATTTTATCCAGTCTTGTTGGACCTAGTTGAGTCAGGGATAACAAAATTTTCCCATTTCAGATTATTGCTGTTACTGAAAATATTTTATAAACTGTTATGGTATATTTTCATTTTAACATCTTCACATAAGAATTTCACACTGCTTGGAAATAATTATCTTTAAATATGAAGACAGTATTTTGATTATAGAGTAGAACATTTTTGCTATACCTTCCTTTAAAATGTCACCACATTCATTAACTTCTCAGGTTATAAAAATCACACAGAATTCATTTATTTTTTAATACATATTTATATTCACAATTTGTTAATCAGATCTTGATTAATGTAATAACTTGTGGAGAATTTAAACATTAAAACTTTTCAGGTAGCACAGTGATTTAAAATCAAACAGAAGGAAGTTCCCTCAAAATACTGTTTTATGTAATTTTATGTCCTTAACCATGATATCAAAGGAAAAATAGATAAACTTTATAAAGAAACTAAAAGAAATGACTTCACTTTTGCTGCCCCTTTGAAAACACCATTATTAGTGCTCAAATAAAGAGAGCACAACTTTCAATGGGAGTGGGTTGGAATCCTTTATAAGTTGTTAACCTTAAAAACAAAACTATCAGTTATTTTACCAGCAAAATGGGTTTATTCAAGACCAGCACAGAATTGCAGTGCAGGACAGTTTTTCAGCAAAACCACAGCCTATCTGGAAAATAAAAGACAGACATTCTCTTTTACAAGAGAAAGTAGGAGAATTGGGCGTCTGTTCTAAGCAAGACGTCTATTGGAGGAAACAAAATCCCAGGCAGAAACTCTTACCTCCTCCCACTGGGTGGCAAAGTAGAGAAAATAGCGTGAGTTGCAAGGTATCCTTCTCTTCCTTCCTTTGGAGTCTGCAATTAAGGAGTGCTGGGAATGAGAGCTCCCCCTGCAGGCCTGCGGATGCTATGTCAGTGATATTTCCCTTTATCAATGTCCAGCAACTTAAGTTCAGTTTTACAATTACTTATTTAGGAAAGAAAAAAATTACTTTGATTCAAATGAAGTATTATTGTTTCATTATTGCAGGAAAAGTGAAATTTGAAGTTAAAAACATTAGCGAATTGAACATAAATTCTCTTTAATAAATCCATAATTTATGAAAAAATAAGTTAGGAAAGTTCCTTTTTCCAAAATGTTGCTCAAATCAGTTTTGAATCACTAGGCAAAGCACCCAACTCTCTGAGTCTCCACGTCTTCATCTATAAAATGAGGAATTAGACTACATGCCCTTTAACATCCCTTCCAACCTATGAATTTATATGGCACTGTTATTTTAACTAATCCTTTAAAAAATGAGGGCTTAACCTCAAAATATTTTCTAGGTATAAAAGTTCCCCTCTAATTTGCAAAGCTTTACTTTAAGCCTTTAGAGTAAATGCATTGTATAGTTCCTGTCACCTTAAAAAATATGAGATACCACTGATAATACAATCTCCTAATTTAGTTCTGCCTCTCAAATTTGGCAGTTGATGGATTAGCTCAACAGGGATTTCTGTGCCTTGGCTGCAATTCTCTGCAACCTTGGGAGGAATGCTGAGTCTCAAAATGAGGATACCCAAATCTTTCCTGTCTGTCTCTCACCGTCTTGAAGACCAAAAGAAACACCATGTATCAAAGTATATAGAAACAGCAAATCACCACATGCACAGAATTATTATTATGACGAACAACTTTGTATTTTACTCATAAAAAATAGTTGAACATTATATAAAATATGTCTTCTTTTAGAGGGCTTGTACACTGAAGGTTCAAATTCTTCAATTAACTGACTATTCTGTAATCATTATCTTTCATTTCTAATTCGCTGCTTTATCTTCTCATTGTGTCAGGCCTGATATTCAGTTTAAGCCTAGAAGTTTGACCTTTTAACAGGTGAAAATGAAAACCTTATAGATCTCTTTGCTATTTTAGCAAATTTGATTATCACCATTCACTTTAAAACAATAGCTCTCTAAATAGGGAGGGATTTTTTCATTTGTATTTGATTTTGGTTTTTGAGTTTCCTATGCTGTAGGCCTAGAGATTCTGATTCAACATGTCTGGGGCATGATACAGAAAAGCTCTGTTTCTCAAAGTTCCCCTCAGGTAATTCTGAAATCTGTGAGTTTGGGAACTATCACTTTGCCCTCAATTTTAATAGCTGCTGCTTATATTTTACAATAAATATACAATTTCTCTCTCACATTAATCACAAGCACATTCAGAGCAAATTTATAGGTATCTATAGAAAGCTACTTATAGTTATCTTTTGCAAGAAAATTTAAAAATATTATATTAATGGCAGAGCTAAGACAATGCTGGTAGATGCTGAAAAGTGAGTAGCTATCCCCTTATGAGGCAACTGTTTTCTGCTTTATTTGTAGTCATTTACTGATAGAGACTGTCTTAGAGCAGTGTCATTACAAATAACATGGAAGCTCTCCAAATAACAAAAAGGTTGCTAAGTAGTTAATTAGCTTTACTGAGAAAAATCTTCCTAGCAGGCCTAAATGAAAAGTATAAAATAAGTTTCACAGGTTCCAGTAAAAATTGAAAGATTTCCTTGCCTTTGGACTTTACTGTAAACAGGACAAAAAAAGTTACACAAAACTACTATTGCTTGAAATGTAAGTTAAACTAACTTCAAAAATACAAAACAGATACAATTTCATCTTTTAGGAGGTTTAAAGCCTATATAAATTTTACATTCTATTTTTTTCTACCCAGAACAGTTCATAATGAAAAGAAGATAAAAGTTTGGATACAAGAATGAACACTACCCCTTCCAAACTTAAAACAACCACCACCTTTGGTTTCCCCAGATGTCCTAGATGTCTGTGGCCACTGCAGAATGTTTTTTATGTGTTTTGGTTGTCTTCCTGGCATACACCTATCAGGAGCCTCACAGTTGGTGTTGTCTTGCTTCCAGGCAGCTGTTATACACTGGGAAGTCTTACATAGGTGAATAATTTCCCCATTACATTCTAAGAGATAGAGCTTTAGTTTTTGAAATATTGCACACAATTTTATATGCGCAATCTATAACCCAGATCAGCCAGAGCCCTACTCTACTGCCACAGGAAGCTGGGTTGGAGTTAAATGCATGTAGTTGATGAACCTACCCCGGGGGAACACCATTTTCCACAATCACTCATATCTGTCAAACCCTAATTACTTAATGTGACATGAACTTGACAAGAGGGGTAGATTACCTGTGTCAGTCAGGAGTTTCATGGTTGCTTGCATGGCATTCTTTTAACAATTTAAATCCCATGTGAGACTGATGGGTGAGTGATACAGAAACCACTTGGATTGACTGTTCTGGTAATTTTACATTTGGTTCAAATTCTGCTTCAGAAGAGGTAATATAATATAAAGGATGTAGATTCTAACAGCTTCATAGCCACCTTTAATACAATTTCATCTACCCTGTAATTTGGATTGAAGCTTCCATTTCCAAGAAGTGGAATTATTTTGTTTTTACCACCAAAGAGTAGAAAATTGAGTAACATTCTAACTGAAATGCAACTTACGTAGAACTGTCCAAAAAAGTACTGGACATTATGGGTGGTGACAGGGATCTTCCTGAAGCTCTCCTTGTATTTAAACTTGCTCTGAGCCATGCCTAATTCATGGTATCTCTTTTAGATCCTTATCATCTTGACTGTAAAACATAAGTAGTGTTTGTATCTTTAGCTTATTCATCCTTAAAAATCAAGCAATTTCAGAAGACTCAAGTTACTAGTTCTGTAACGGTAGAGGTTATGGTGTTCTGAGTTGATGTGAAAGGAGACATTTCTGTAATTACATCCACCAGTTTTTCCTGCTTTATCCTGCCCAGCCAGTCTTCTACCTTCAAAATTATATGGGCAGGAGATAGCACCAACTTTTTTGTTAGTTTGAAACTCAAATTCCTGGGGCTCAAGAACTCTCTTGTGGAATCATAGTGCACTGTTGGTGAGAATGTAAGTTGGGGCAGCCACTATGGGAAACAATATAGTTTCCTCAAAAAATTAAAAATAGAATCACCATACCACTTAATAATTCCACTTCTGAGAATTTACACAAAGAAAACAAAATTACTAATTTGAAAAGATAAATGCTCCCCTATGTTTATTGCAACATTATTTATAATAGCCAAGATATGGAAGCAACCTAATTGTCCATTGAAAGATAAATGGATAAATGAATAAATAAGACAAGTGGATAAAGAATATTCCATATACCATGGAATATTACTCAGCCATAAAAAAAAGAATAAAATTATGCCATTTGCAATAACATGGATAAACCTGGAAGGTGTTAGGTTAGGTGAAATATGTCAGACAGAGAAAGATAAGTACCATATGATTTCACTTACATGTGGAATCTAAAGAAATAAAGCAAATGAACAAACAAGACAGAAATAGATTAATAAATACAGAGAACAAACTAGTGGTTGCCAAAGAGGAGGGGGTTTGAGGGACAATTGAATTAAGTGAAGAGGACAAAGAGGTACAAGCTTCCAATTATAAAATAAATAAGTCAAAGAGATTAAATATACATCATAGGAAATATAGACAATAATATTGCAATATCTTTGTATGGTGACAGATGGTAACTACACTTACTATGGTGAGCATTTTGTAATGTATATAACTGTTGTATACCTGAAACCAGTATAATATTGTATATCAACGGCACTTCAAAAAAAGAGAACTCCCTTGCATTAATATCCAGTAGCATCATGGTAAGAACTAGAATTTGCAGCTCAACAAGCATTCAGTCCAGAAGTAGAATGCCATTCCCCCTTCTTGTAGGCAGCCCCAGTTTTTGGAATGATCCCTTGGGATTTCTTCACTCAGCTCTAGTTGGGGGGAGGTGAGAGAGAAAGGAGCCTTCCCCTCCCCCACTTGGAAGGAAGGGAAAATCCTACAACTTCTGACTCCTGTGAGTTTCTTTCAAAGAAGGTTTTCTCAGTGACTCTCCAGTCTACTCTAAATATGGTTTGGAAATAAGGAGTGGAAGGGTCTGCACTGGTTGCAGCAAAGTTTAGAATGCAGAGGTTAATGCTATACATCCCCAGTTTAAGGGTTTCAGGCAAAAGTCTGAGACAACAGAAGTTTAAAGAAAAGTAGACTTAAGGACAAATTGTCTGATTCATTCTGCCACCCACTCAGTAGTACAGCATCCAAGTCAGATAACTTAATTTCTTTTTCCTACTATGCTCATTTTTCTATCGGTAGAGAAAAAAAAATATGGACAGAGAGTAGGGAATACTAAAAAGAATGAAGAGTATGAAATATATAACTGCTTCTATTATCCTACCTCCTGAGATCCAAGACTCTTGGTTCATGAAAGGTTAACCACATTATGTGATAGCACTGTAGGGCACGCCTGATTCCCTTTTATCTAAAAATAGTTTTCTTAAGAATGTAGAAAAGCTATATTATTACTTTAATATTTAAGCCTGTGCTCAGTGAGATTCTAAAATCCTGAAAATTTTCTTGTCACAGAAAACATAAATCAAGGGCCTATACTTAGTATCACACAGGCAGAAATAATCCTATACACACACAGGAAAAAAAAAAGAAAAGAAAGGAGAAAAAGCATTCTTAAATATATAGTACTTTAAGCTGATATGCATGGCATTTATCTTCAATGAGAACCATTGAACAGGTAGGAAACATGATTTAATAAACTTTGTTTTACACCAACATCAGATAGAAGACACCAAAAGCAAATGTGCACTCTTATCAAATACAGCAACTGAATTTGAGCTTATCTATTCAATACTAGAGGCACTGAAACTCATAGAATGTAATTCCATTTTGATTATGTGCACAGATAAAACCCATGCAAAACTGTTCTCAATTTATATAGATAAAATAGATTTTCTTCTAAGTGGAACTCATTCTAATGTTGAAATAGTTCTTTTAAAAAGGAGAAAGATTTAAATTACTACTATGTCTGAATAGAGGAACTAAATGTATTTAAATAATTCATTTACTAAGAAATGGATAATTAAAATTAAAATTAAAATTTCTTCTAAAATTTTTCAAACCAGACATGCTTTTTTAGGTATTAGCTGCTTTTAAAATAAGATGTGTCCTGAGAATGTTGCATTCAGAGATTTTTAATATTCAATTTTTTTAAAGATCATTGACTATTATGACAAGAAAAACAGTATGATTAACACTACAGTGCATATGAAAATTAAAAACATAACAATTATTGGAAAACATGCTTTGTTTCAATGGAGAAATTCATTATTCCCCAAAACATCTGAAATGCAAAAAAAAAATCAACAAAGCCTTTTATTTTTAGTTAATTAAATTGAAGGTTGGAATTACTTTTCTTTGCTCAGTTTGTAGAGGTGGGATAAGGCTTTTAAATTAAATGTCCCCAGAAATAGAAAAAGAGTTGAATTATCAGATAATCATAAAAACAAGCTCCAAAAAGGGATTGTACAGTTAATAGCCTAATCATTTTGACAAAGAGTGCTCTTAATTCTTAACCACCTTTCTATAGTGATGACAACTAATAGAACAGCTATTACAGTGATAGAATTATTCTGACACCTGCTGAGTCTGCCCCTTTATGTTTCCATAGGGAATCCAATAGGGTTTGTGATGAATTGAGGTGGGATATTACACTAACTTCCTTTGAAGCTAATTGTGTTGTCACATTTACTAGCATCCAGCACAATAATTATCTGACCAAGCATTCTTTATTATGAGCAATATATACAAAATGTGGGCAATCAGTTATAACAAGAAAATTGAGCTGGCAAAAAGAAATCATTATACATGAGTTTGAGTAATACTTTGTAATAAAGGATTCCTTTATAAGAAGACTTGGTTAGCACAGATTCTATATAAAATAAAAAGTTGTACCTGAGTGATAATATTTCATAAAATCAGAGAAAAATGGAAGAAAAATATCATTCTTGGTTAATGTTAAATAGTAAAGCCATCCTTCACATGTAACAATATGAACCTTCAGACACATGTGGACCAATTTCTCCTTAACATTGTATAGAACACTTCTTGAATAGTAACTGTTCCTGAAGATGTCCTCATAATATAGAAAGTAAAAAATCAAATGACATATATATATGGGAGAAAAAAGTCTCACTTGCTTGCTGTCTCCTTTTTGTGAATTTCTGAGGATTTTGAGTGGAGTTGAAGGTATCCATCTATGAAACTTGAAAATGAAGAGGGGGTTTTCTATAATCCAGGCCTACTTCATATTAGAATAATGGATGGGAACTTCTGTAATACATTAAAAGTAGAAATAAAGTGATAGTTTGTTAGCATAAGAACACAAACAATCATGCCAACCAACGTCATTGGGCAGTATGAAAGTCTCATTTATGGGGGACATTTGACCCTAAAGACAAAATTAGTCTTTTGTCATCTCCCTCTATTCATAGAAATTCTAAACTCTCCTGAGAAACATCCAAAAATAAGAAATAAAACAAAACAGCCACTTAATAGAACAAAAATGATCAACATTCTCAGAAACCTGGAGGTCAGGAGGCAGATTCCAGACCAAGATACCCGAGGCAGCCTGGAGAGAAAGACATGATTGGGAAGAGGGTGATTTGGGGGGTCAGCCCCAACAAGAGTGAATGTAAATCTGCCACACCCACTGGTGAACAACTGTGTGAGAAAGACCACATATTCTCCATATTTTCTACCCAAAGTGGATCTTTTTAAACTGCACAAAGCAATTTGAAACTGAAATAATGAACAGTGAATGACTGCTGAATAACAAAATAGATTATTGTATTTTTCTAGGATCTGTGTGACAGATATATTAAGAACTCTCACATTAAACAATTGCCTGTGATTGGAAGCATAATTTATTCTTTCTCTCTGTCCCTCCAAAAACAGCTCAAGGTTGCTTTTACTGGGACCCTTAGGATTGTGCGTGTGTGTGTGTGAGAGGATGGGATACCATCAACTATTATAAATTCATTTCACCTGAATTATTCTCAGGCCATCCATCTTCTCCCAATCCACTAGCTTGAGACTATGCACAGCTTTTACTTTCACCATTAGACATGTGTTGGAAGTCATATTGAATATTCTTCAGGAAAGTTTCCCTTCAGGATCTGAACCAAAACCTAGTGAAGCATCTGGGATTTGAAACATTGAATAAATTTGTAATTTTCTAGTTCAGACCATTTTCTGTGCTTCCATTTGGCCAGCTCCAAATGACCCATCAAATACTATACCTTTGTTGTTACTTTACCTTAGAAACCACTTTTCATCCTTTACTAGTCCATCAGCTCTTCATGAAATTGTTGGGTTAAGCTTCTGATTACATATAAATCATTAACTTTTTGTGAATGGAGAAGGGAAAAAAATTCAACTCAACAAAGGTTTATATTGCTGTTTCTAGTGACTTGCTTTCACATTGTAGAAGTTAACTAGCATTATTTTTCAGTTAAACCAAAAAAGAGGGTGGGGTGGGGTATTTGTTTTGGAATATTGTTCTTTCATAAAGATTTTAAAAATTCTCAGCATTCATTGTAATGCATGTGCATCTATTATTAGTGAGTACTGGAACAATCTCAGGGTATAAGACACAACTAGGCAGCTAGCTCTGTCCACTGAAGACTCAGTTACATGTGATTAATACAAGTACTTTAGAGTCAAGTAAACCTGAATTCAAATGGAAGCTTCACCCTTAACCTGAAGTATAATGTTGAGTAAATTCTACAACTCATTTCTTTTTCAGTTCTAAAATGGGAATACGATATTCCTCTCATAAGGATGTTGAAAAGATAAAGTATTTTAATTAATTACTCTGAGAACATTTGCGAGGGCAACTGCTGTCATTCCTGCTGACTCAGCTCAAACACTGAAAGCAGTAAATGCTCTCTGAGATAGTATCTGTGTAGGGAAAGAAATTTAGTGTCAGAAACTGAGAAGTTGATACTTGAATTTTTACATCTATATTATCAATTGTTTACATTGTCTTTCTTCATTAAAACAGTTTCATTTATATTATGTCTTAAATAATTTCCCTAAAATTTCTAAACCACTCTTGGTACTCTTTGCTAGTATCTAACACGTTTATGGATTTATTTATTTTTGCCTTCATTTTCTTCATGTTTTGTGGAAATTAGGGATGAAAGAGGGAGATAATTGGGTGATATTATTCTTTCATGTCAAGCTAGAAGTCCCAATTTATTTTCCAATTTAAGTGACATGTATCTGTCTGTTTTCTTGGATTTTGCATATAGCTCTAATTTTAATTATCCACTGGCCCTGAAAGAGGAGGCTATCAGAGTTGGCAAACAAGAAGACAATGCTTCACAGAGAGGTGCCTCTGTGCTTGGCTCCTAAATTTTGTGAAATGTATCATTCTGCAAGAAGTAAATTGTAGAATTAAAAAAAAAAATTGGAATGCACATATAAGGCTAAACATTAGGAGTTAAACCTCCCAAAGATGAATTATGGATATTTGATCACTTAGAGTTGAATGGTGGGCATGCACTCTGAGAGAGGATTTACCAGGCAATGAACAAGTCTTTAATAATAATAATAATAAAAAAATGTATAATATAATAATACCTGTATATTATAATAACCATTATATAGTATTGTTAGTTATGATTATTATCAGTAGCCTTAATAATTCCTCTTTTAGTACTAAAATGATATTTCAAATTCTAAAAAGTAATCAAAATAATGACAATCCAAATCATATCTAATTTACATAAGTTTATTTAATGTCTCATATGGCCAGCTATTGTATTAGGCAATGTGAAGAATATAAAGAGAAAAAGATGTAGCTGTGGTGTATATAGAGTTTACCTTCAAAGTGAGAGAGCTAGGTATACAAATATATATTTTTAAAGGAATAATTAATAAATACTGAATGCCTATTTATTTCCAAAGCCAATACCTTCTCTCTTTCAACTGAGTGAATTAGGGGAAGACATGAGCCAAGAGTTCCTGAAAAATGGTCTAAACACAATAGGGAGAGATGCAAGACACTGAAGTGGGTAGAGAAATAGATCAAATAAAGGCATCAAGTCAGGAATCTGAAGAACATTATAGAATGAGAGGGATACCTGCCCACTGTAGGACAATCAGGCTTGTCTTTGGCTGTTTCTAATTCTAACTTCCTCCTACACTCTTCAGAAGATTAAATGTTACACCTTGAGTATACATATATGTAGCATTTGAGCACTAGGAATAAGACCCTAGTGTGCCATTTTATGCTGTTAAAGCAATAAATGTTTTGAACTTGACTCAAAGATGAAAAGGCTCTCCAGAGAATCTTTTAAATGCTTGAAGGTCAGGACATAGTTTTTCAATCTCTAAAAGTGAACAGAATCCCAAAGGAGAGGAAACCTAAAATAAATCCATAGGAGGGTGGGAAAAATAGTAGAGCAGCTAGTAAGATGGTGTTACGCATTTAGCAATTTGATAAGTTCAATTTACTCAGCAGTTGCAATACAGAAGGGGAACAAATGGAGCCGGTCAAGGAGAACTTTAAGAGCTGTTATACAAAAGATAAAAGCAGAGGTCTGTTTATTATAAAGCTAATGGAGCTTAATTTTAAAGGTTCTTCATTTTTACTTTCTCCTTCCAGGGCCCTGGAAGGGCCTCTAGCAATGTGTTCATATGAACAATTTGCAAAAGTAAGTTATTTTAACCAAAGTTAATTAAGATCACTGACTCTTTCCCCTCCAATTTGCTCTCTGTCACAGGTGCCTTCCTGTCAAGTCAGATACCTTTGAAGAGGCCTTATTATTGGGATCTAGCTCAAGGGGGTTTGAGTTGCAGACTTCTAAGTTCATAAAGATGGAATCCATTATCTCAGTTAGTTCTGTGTAACTAGTAATTAGTGACTAATTAGTTAGTTGACTAATTAGTAATTAGTTTACTAACCAGTAATTAGTTCATTTATAGCAGTTATGTCCAATATATTCAGCCACCTATTGTAGCAACTTAATTTTGCATCCAATTCTGTATTTATAATTTTATCTTGCAAAGAGCATCCCTAGAATTGTATAGACTTCATGGCCCACACAACCCTGGATAAACCTAATTTCTGGGATGGAGAAGTTGATAACTGACTTGAAAGCAAGGAACAGATCCCAATAAATCAATATGGTATAAAAACTGATATAACATGAGAATATTAATAACTCCACTTGGGAATGAAGAGATCTAATTTCTTGTCCCAGAACTGTATAATAAGCATAATAATTTAATTTAATTTAATTTAATTTAATAGGCATATTAATTTCATCATTTGGATTTCAGTTGTATTATCTGTAAAAATGAAAAGGTTAATCCAACCTGTGATTTCCAAAGATCAGTCTTGGATTGGTACTCATTCATAATAAAGTTTAAAGGACATTCATTCATTCACATGTGGCTGAAATGTTTATTGAACCCCTATTATAAGTGAGAGGCAGCTAGGCACCAAAAATAAATGAAGTCTGCTTTCTTGCAGCTGCAAGCCTAGGGTTTTCTTTTTCCTTCTTTCTTTCTTTCTTTCCTTTTTTTTGGAGGGGTTGGAGACATTGAACAAATAATCACTGAAATGCATACAAAATTACATATTATGCTTAAGTTCTATGAAGATAAAGTAGAAAGCCACAGGAGAGTTTAATAATTAACTTCTGAAGGAGATCAGATTAGGCTTCTGTAAGAAAGTGTCATTTAAGCTGAGATATGGATGAGCAGGAGGTAAGTAATGATAATGAGAGATTAAAAGAGGAGGCTGAGAGCCTTTCAAGCAAGTGGCAAAGCATGAACCACTTCCTCAAGTGGGAGGGAACATAGTTCAGAAGAGCAGTGGTCTCTGAATTTTATTTTGATCATGTACAATAATCAGTTTAAAAAATTTGACCACACTACAATGTTTGCTTATTTATTTCTTCACAAACAGTATACATAAACTGTTCTATTAATATTATAAGTAAAAAAATAACAAAAAATAAATGTTTCAATATTACATGAATTGTACATAAACTTTTCCACTCACACATACACAAAAAAACCCAGCACTGATAATTTTTAGTGGATTATGCATCTTTATTTTTCTTTTCTCGGTAAAAAGTTACATTTATTGTCGATTTTCTGTATTCTGAATGCTGTTTTAAGCATTTTACATGCAATAATTCAGTTCATTCTCCTAAGAACCACAAGAGATGGGTACTATTATTATTTATTTTTTTATTAAGGTATCATTAATATACAATTTTGTGAAGGTTTCACATGAGCAACATAGTGGTTACTACATTCACCCATGTTATCAAGTCCCCATCACATATCCCATTGCATTCTATGCATCTTTATTTTTTTAAATCTTGATTAGCACTTTATGACATGGTGACTAAAAGTCTTTGTTCTATGGCCAGTTTCTTTGATCACCAACTTTAATTGCTATTATAGCTTTAAAACAGAATAGTCCATAAAAAGAACAAATTAAAATAAGAAAATTTCATGTTTAGCTAAATTTACCAAATTAGGACTTTGATTTTTCAACCTATCTACCCAGTAAGGAAATGTTTTTTATTAAAAATTTCCTAGGAAATTATGATCTCCTGGCATCAGTAGTCTGACAAACTAATAAGAGTGTGTTATTTCTTTAAATTGTTAACAGATGAACCTAAAATCCATAGATGTTCTTTAAAAAATTCTAAAAGATCAGAAAACTGTTTCTGTGTACATAAACTGTGTATTCTCATTGATGTTTATATCTGATGCAATCACATACCTTTCAGCATCTATATCACAATGATGGAAACACTTCCAAATATCTGTCTTCTGAACACCTCTCCTTATAAGAAGAGCTTCTTTAAAAGATAATATTATTAGCAGTTTCACTCATTAAAAACATCACAGGCAATTGCAGTTTAAAAAAAGAACTAGTAGGTTTGACATTGAAGAGAGCCATTTGACAGAAAGGGTCAGCATATATTTGAAAAGGAAAACTAAGGAATTCATCTGTAAGCACAATTCTAAGAATTTTGCAATGTGTTAATTAATAAAATGTGGACATTACAGAAGATTTTGAAAGTCATATCTTATTTCCAAAGGATTATAACTTTCTATTATACAAAGCATTGTTTTTATAAACAACCAGAGTAAAACCGTAGTCAAAGAGTAAACCTATTTTTAAAAGAAAACCTGTGTTGCATGAACTATAGTGCTTTAAAATACTCTGAAAGTTGACAGAAGAGTACGGGTGAACCCATCTGTAATCCAGGTTTGTAAGTACATACTCTTTCCCACTGGGGGATGTCCAGGGCATAATGATTATTTTGAATTAAAGTTACAAAAAGCAGCCATTGCAAGGGTCTTGACCCTTTGTTTCCCTGAATGCAGGAAATAAATGTCCCACCTGAAGGGTGCCCTCCCCTCCTCCTTCACCTGGAGACAGACGGATCCTTATCACCAAAGATAGGGGATTTAGGGCCAAGGAAGTCTTTATAAACCTTGTTACTTTTACTAATTTACTACCCTAGTCCAAATTCTTTTTAGAATTTCTTAATAATTGGAGCTCCCAGACCTAAGTTTTCTTTGTTTTGTCAGTTCCTCACAGATTAATTGTTTTTTGTCTGAAAGGTAAAAAAGCTGCCTGCTTTGGTCATTTCTCTGAGTTTCACATTTCAATGAGCTCCTGTATGTATGAATTAAATTTGTTTTCCTCCTATTAATCTGTCTCATGTCAATTAGATTCTTAGAACAGCCGAAAGAACCCTGAAGGATAGAGGAAAATTTTTCCTGCCTGTCACTAGTGAGCTCTTCTCTCTGTGATGGCTCGCCCTCTGACAGAGGTATACCAAGGGAGTAAACTTATTAAAAATATCAGTGAAGTCAACTTTTATAATTTTGTAGATGAATGTAAAAATAAATCCTAATATTTTCTCTGTCACCTGAATATGATATTGTCTTGTGACCCCAATCATCTTTCTTTACCTCACTTTGTAAAAGTGAAACTAAAAGAAAGTCATATAGAAACCAAAGAAAATTTTGGTTTCATTTAGAGAAACCAAAAGAAAGGCAGGGGGCCTGGAGGGCAAAAAGCGAGCTGAGTCCATGTTGGAAAAGAAGGCAGAAGCCAGATGCGAAGGACCTTGTAGGGCGTGTTAAACATTGCCTCATGAACAATAGGAGTGGCAATCAATCAACTACATGGTGAAATTTTTTAGGAAATGTATTTTAACATGTATTCATCAGATTGCCCTTTATTCTGCACTTATATTACTAGTGCTAGTCCTTGGTGTTAAATTTTTCAAATAAGTTATAATGATGGCATTTTCTTTTTAATTTTATTTTACTGTAAGAACACTTAACATGAGATCTACCCTCTTAAGTTTTTAATGTATGATACCTTACTGTTGACTGTAGGAATAAAGTTGTACAGTGGATCTTTAGAGCTTATTCATCTTGCTGACTGGAAATTATGCCCATTGATTAATAACTCCTCTCTCCCAGTAACCACCATGCTACTCTTTGATTCTATGAACTTGACTGTTTTTAGATACCTCATGTAAGTGGGATCATGCAGCATTTGCCTTTCTGTGGCTGACTTATTTCACTTGGCATATCTTCAGGTTCATCCATATTAGTGCATAGTGTAGTTTTTTTTTTAAGGCTAAATAATATTCCATGGCATGTATGCACCACATTTTCTTTATCCATCCATTTATCTCTTTTTAATGTGTTCAATTCCAATTCCATGGAAAGCTGACTAGTCTTTGCTTTCTTCCACCTCAATTGTCTTTGTTATTGTTTTAAATTTTAACGGTTTGTATAATCCAACTATCTGATAATCCCTGGTTTATATAAAAATCTATGGTCCCTTTTAGTCTCTAAAACTTTGGGATTATATACTTGAAGAAAAAGATTGGCGTCCACTCTGGAAACAAGCCAGCATATTCCTGCTCTTGTTAAAGAATAGAAATAAATTGCCCTTTAATAAAATGGTTTCCTATAATTAAAGATAAAGTCATCTGTCTGTCTGTCCAAGCCCACAGATTATTTAAGTTCTTTCTGGTCAGTTTCCTACCAGCTATTTTACTGCACATATTAAGTATCCTTTGCCAAGTATACTGATAATAAGTACTTGAAGGTTTTAGAAAAGGAAAGAGTAATGATATAAAATACCCTACAAAAAAAATGGAAACATTTTATACATTTTTCAGGTTTCCAAAATTTTTATTCTAAAACTGAGAAATCCTGGGAATTGAGTGAAAGCCAAACTTTATTTCTTGCATGTTTATTACCATATAGACACATTCTACCTGGTAATGATTCTGTAAAGTATAATACATTTTATAGAGCTTATTCTATTGGTATTATCTATGAAAAAAAATTCTAAACTTGCATGAAATTTGTTTTTGTAGTACCTGGTAATTGTTGAATTGTCAACAAAAGCAAAACAAATTATGTTTGAATGATTTTTATTTTAATAAATCCCTAAGTATGATACTTAGAATAAACTTAGATATTTCCTTCCATCTCTCAGGCAGGAAAGATTTCATTTACACATAACTAGAATGAGGTCTCATTCTATGAAGACCCCATTATTTTTATCAAGTTATCTGTGACATGTATTTCTCTAAATGATATCATAGATAATTAAAAGTAAACTTCACTTGTCAGAAAAGATATTCAGGGTATAGTGTACCCTAATGTTATTTTTGTTTTATAGAAATAAATATGGTAACTGATATGAATTGTTCTTATTTTTCACAAATGCTTATGTCCATGTTAAACTGTGACTTTCACAAAGCTTTTCTCAGTTCCCATCAAAGATTTTTCACAAACTGTGTCAAGACCAAAATAGAAACCATCAAATTTTTAGAAGGAGCACAAATCTGTGGTGCAAGGAATTTTTAAAAGGATGAAGGTGTGTATTATGATCAGGTAGGGTAATAAAGATATGACAGATTATATCTGGACAAATAGAGAAAAACCCAGAGTAAGTTGTGAGCCTTCCTAATACATTCCATTCCAACTTTCACTTTTAAAAAAGCTATAAAAGAGAAAAAAACCTTTTGTCTTCTAATTATGGACTCAAAATACATTGTTTATTAACTTATAGCAATGTGATATCCTAAACACATTAAATAAAAATTCCTTTAAAATACTTAGCATTTTAGATATAGGAATATGTGTTTGATTTGCATAGTCAGTTTTTTAAAGCATACAGCTGGAAATCTTAAATTCTATTATGAAAAAGCCTTTGAATGCTCTACTTTTTCCAATGGAGAGTAAACACAATAGAATATAAGATCAGTTTTTAGGGAAAAATGAACAAATTTTACTCACATCACTGATGCAACTGAATTTAAATTGCCCAGTTCATGGACTATCCTCAGTATTAAATGTTCCATTTCACAGGAAGATGAACTGTTAATCTACACCTTAGAGAACTCGGTAGTTCTCCTTTACCTAAATTTCCCCTTTAAATTGAATATTTCAACATATTATAAATATATGGGTAAGTATGTGAATATAAATAAGCACATCTATGAAAATTTACCTTGCAAGCAAAGCTCAAATTCTATATCATTTTAGATGTTACACTTTTTAAAATTCAGATCCCCAATGTCAAAGCCTTACAGTTATATGAGGTTGGGACTGGCACTAATGAGAAGTTATAGAAATTAAGGAAAAGAAATAACCTCTACCAAAGAGAACAGACATTTAAATGTTGAGTTTTGAAATGATTGTCATACTCTTAATATAAAATTGACCTTACTCTCTGTGGTGGAACAAAATTTGCCACCCAGAATGTGTCTCTTTGCCATGTGGATTATGTTAGGCTAATTATTTTTAAGAAACAGATTCAGGAAGAACTTTTGACCTTCCCTTTAACTGTGCCTAAAAAACATTTAGACGGAGGCCCTCTTTTGGGAAGGGAGCTATCACCACAGATAACTATAGTATGATATGATCTAGTTATGGTAGACAGGGAAGAATTTAGCAAAATCTGTTTGTTAAAATTCCTATGTCCCTTTGTTTCCATATGGCCCAGCAAATATTTGTTTGCCACACATTTACTATTTTTCATCTTGCTATGAATTGCTTTCCTTCTCTTTGAGGCTCCTTCTCCTTAATTCAGGATGAAACGTATACTTTATTTTGTCTGTCTTTGGAATCTCATGTTTATATGCATTCTCCTTACTTACACAATTAACTTTGATTTTTCTCCTGTTAATCTGTTTCATGTCAATTTAATTCTTAGATCAGCCAGAAGATCCTTGAAGTTTATTTTTCCCCAATATCTAGTATCATTATATTTTTCTTGAATTTTTAAGTGCATTCTCCATCTAGTTCTAAACAATATTAAAATTGTCCTTACATTTGGTTATACTGATCTTCATCACTTGTGAGTACAATACTTTGAAGTATAATTGAGGACACAATGTTACTTGAGGACTAGAAGATTCTCTAGTGTAAATTAAATCTTTTCCAAAGCCAAGGAAACTTCAGCCATAAATAGGTTAAATTTTCATTCTTGATGATGCAGGCATTTGAACCAACCTATTTGATGTCTGTAAATATTGCATAGTACCATTAATTGCTGAGATGGACATATCAGCTGTGTAATTTATAATACCTTGTAATATAATATAATATAATATAATTCAATCTCCACAGGGAAGTACTGATGACACTTAATACCAGATATATGATACCCTTCTGGTTCTGAGAATATAAAAGCCCATTAAGTGTTGTCCTTATTTAAAAAGTAAATCTCACCTCTCAAATATAACTGCCTTCTCAAAATTGAGAACATTTTAATTGCTAAATCTAGTGACATCAATTTCCCCCTTCCTTAGTCTCTGTAACATCTGGCCCTGTTGATCACTTCCTCTTTCTGGAAACTCTTGGCTTCCAGGATGTTGCTGTGTTCTATTCCTTCTCTTCTTTGATCATTCTTTCTCATTTTCCTTTCCCTTCTAGATATTTTGGTGCTTCCCACTTCCAGTCTCCACTGTACCTACATTATTCTACTTCTGAAAATGGCTTGATCTTTCATGCATCACGCCTTTGCCCTTGAAATTTTCTCTTATCTGTGTGTCCTTTTATTCTTTGTTCATCTCATAGTATTTTACTCATTCTTAAAAATAAATGAAATTGTAACATATCTATTCAATTTCTAAATAATTTCTCCTATTTAATTTCCAATGCAGTATTTGCTAAACTGCTTGTTAATTGACAGCAATTATTTAATGTTATATTAATTAATTAGAGAGGCTAATACATAGTATTACAATAATGCATTGTACTATGTATTATAGGAATTAAAAGAAGGTCTTGGAGTTAGTAAAATTTATTCTGAAGTCTTGACTCTGTCATTTATTATCTGTGTTACTCATGCTAGGAAAATTATTTAGCTTTTCTGGGCTTTTCCTCCTCAGTGTATAAAAAAGGCTGAATAGATCAAATTATATTTTGATCTAGTTACCCAAATCTATGTCTCCATCTCTGCAAACCCATTTACTTCTCTCATATGTCTTTAATCAATGCATCCTATTTAAGGACAGGAATTCCAGTATGTAGATAAAGTATATACAGTTAATTCTGTGTATTTTATATAATGTATAATAATACCCATTCATGATTATACCCATATCTCTGACTTCAACATTGTCCACTTTTGTTTATTATGGTGCAGACAGAAATTTTGAGTTTAATAACTGGCAATATTTATAATTATATAGAATGGTGCTTATGTAACACTTTAAATAATAACTACGTGACATTTGGCAAGTGATTTAGCTATTCTGAACTTCAGTGACCCAATTTATAAAATGAGAGAGTAGTGGTATAGTCCTTTCCAGTTCGAAATTCTCATCCTGATTTTTAATTTTATAATCTTTAGAAATCTGGTTATGAAAGTAGTTCTATAATAATACTAACAGAAACTCTAACAGTGATTCATTGATTTAAAAATTTTTTAAGCTTCATTTCTTTTTTTCTAACAGTTTTGTGAGATGAGCAAGTTGTTACTATTATCTTTTAAGATGAGAAAACTATTAATAATGCTTAAATGACACTAACATGTAAGATGCTACTTTAAATTACTTCTGTTTTCCAGTCTAGTGTTCCCTCTACTGTGCTAGTAGTTTCCAGACAATGGGTTCAGGACCCCTTGGAGGTCTTGGGCCCTAACTTTTAGATTTCACAAGCATTAACAGAGCATTCACTCAAATTGCCATGCTTATGCAAGGACCCGGGATTTTTTTTTGACACCTTGGTTTTTATTAATCATCAAAAAAAAATCTCTATCTCTCTACCACTGACATTTGCTTTATAGTTTCATGACAACTGGCACAATGCAGTTGGATATAAAAGCAACAGACCAACCATCCAAGCACTTGAATTCCCACCTATATTCTTCTTCCTACTTAATCTGTGTTTTATTTACATCAAATTCCTCATGTGTAGAACAGAAAATAACTGCTATTCAGTCAATTCTCTGTGATGAGACATACATATATAAAAGGAAATAAGAGAAATCCCAAAGTACTATTTGGCCGTTAATTTCAATCCTCTAATTTTTTTCCCCAGCCTTTTTTAAAGCTGCTTAAAGCAGTAAAGCTGCTACTTCATTATGTAAATTAAGGTTCTTAGAGATTCTGAAAGTGCCACAACCAGAAAGAGAGAAGCTGTGGCAGAAAACAGAGCAACCATGGGTTATTAGTTCAACCTCAGAATGTGGCTATGCCACTAACATGCCTTGGAGAAACATGGATGTCATCGTAAATAAGGGATTTCTGAGCTGTCATTCCATTGGACTGTAATTTCCTTGAGTAGAAGTTTACTTTTAATTCATCTTTATGTCTATAATATTACATTATAGGACACACAGTGGGTACCTAGTAAATATTTTGAAGAAAGAAAGAATAGGGAATTCCAACTCTGCTGTTTATATGCATGATTTGGGGCAACTGTATCCATTGTAACATGGTAGTAATGACAATTATTTCACAAGACTATTTTAACTTTTCAATGTGCTTAGCATTTATTTAAAGCTCAGTAAATGATAATTTCCCTTCTATTAATCTTGAATGAATTAATGAATAATTGCTATTTTAGGCAGGAACTTTTTCTGAGCAAAGGCCTTAATAGTGTGCACAGAATATTTTGGAAATAGCAAAAATGTTTGTGATTATAGTGCAAAATAGTTTAAAAGGATCATCAATGCAGAGAAATAGGCTGAGGATGAGATTTCAGGAATAGCATGAGATCATGCTATTAAAGAACTCGAATTCCATACTCAATAATATTCATTTCTCCTGAGAAATGGGAAAGTATTGTAGTTGACCAGTACCTTACTTAGATTTATTATTTAGCAATAGTTATTGAGCAGCAATTCAAAGTTGACTTCAAGGTTGCCTATCCTCATACAGGTCCAGAAAACAGATGTTAAGGGTTCTGGATGAGTGTGCTGGCATTGGGGATAGAAGAGAATGAGTAGATCTGAAGGAATTTAGGTGCTATCCTAATAAGACCTGACAACAGATGAGATGTAGAGAATGCTACAGAAGAAGGATGTAAGAGTGGCTCCATATTTCTAGTTTGAAGAACTAGATAAATAACTGCTGGTGATATTCACTAAGATTGGACTAATTTATATGATTATATAACTTGATGAAGGTTCATTGGAGGACAATGATAATAATTAAGCATAAAAATATAGCTATTATTTATTAAGCACCTAAACTGCCAATGCTTTATCTCACTTAACCTTCATACTGCTGTTTTAGGGTGGGTATTAATATTTCCATTCTACATGTAAGAAAAATGAGGCTCTGAGATACTAAGTGACTTGCCCAAATTTACTGAGCCGGAATTTGAGCACATGTCTGATTCTAAAGATTATGTTCTTAAATGACACATTACGTGTCATTAAAGATTTGAAAAATTAGCCAAATGAGGAAAAGAGCAAAGGACTTAGCATTATTTAACCCAAAAAGTAAAGCTATGATGTATAAAAACATAAAAAGTGTCCTACTAGATTCACAGTCTAAGAAAAGTACTCTGTGGAAAAATATAGGGAAATATGGATGGTTATCTTTGTTTTAGAAATTGTTTAATGCTTATACATTTTGTTTAGAAACGTGCAGAGTTTCTTGTCCTATTTGACAGGAAAGAAGCAGCTCTTGTGCAGATTAGTAAGTAAACAAAGAACTAAAGCAGTAAAATAAGCCAAAAGTACTATGACCAACCCAGGAAGAAAGCAAAAAACACAAATGGCCAATGTACATATGTAAACATCCTACCTATTATTAATCAAAGAAAGGAAAATTAAAACAATAAGGTAACATTATTAAATTAGCAAGTATGTTTGTGATAATATCATCTAGGGTGAGGGAAAAGAGCTTTGCATGGGAATGTTAATTGGAAATAATAATAAAATTTCTAAATCGCCTCTCTGGCAGGTACTATGGCATATGATTATTTTGCATATTTTATCTAGTTAATCTTCACAGTGATCATAGGAAGCAGTTTTATTAACCCCATTGTACGGATGAGGAAACTCAGACTCATAGAATCAGCCTGTGTTCATATAGACAGATTGACTACAGAAACTGTATTCTACTCTCTCCCCAGAAGGGTATGTTCTATCTAGCAGGTACTTAATTCATTAACTGTGCAAACCCTTTGCCTCAGTAATTCAAGAATTTCTCTTAAAGAAGTGATAAAAGTTATTGCAAAAGTTGTGCAAAGATAGTGTAACACAATATATAATAGTAAGAAATAAAAAACAACTCAGTGTCCAGCAACTGAAATTAATAGCTACATTATCAATATTGTGGATGCAGTCTGTATTTTAATACCTAGAAGCTAAATTATATGGGGGATGACTAAAGCATGTTTAATTAGTAAGCAAGTGCAAGAGTCTATACAGTATAAACATAACCTTCATAAATACAAATCCATATAAACACAAACACATACATCTGTGAAATACTGGGAAGTTCATAGTAAATGTTAACATGTTTATTCCTGTGGTTAGGATGTTGGTGATATTTAATTGCATATCTGTAATTCTAATTTTTCCATAGTGAATATGTTAAAACAAACAAACAGTCTCTTTGGCATTATCACACACTCAGCACATGTGACTCTATGATGTATGAGAGATGTTGAGCAAATCCAGCAGAAACATTGTGTGGCAGACGAAAAGAGCATAACTCAAGTCAACTGGGTGGCAAACTGAAACTTCTAAGAAACATCTGAAATATTCAAGGCCAAAGAAAATGTCCTCCTTGTTGTATTGGGAAGAGTAAGCAATAGAAAGGCTACTCTCTTCATTTCTCATTAATGTACCTGCTGACACTTGAGAGGTTCTGAGAATCCTAAACAATGGCAGTTGCACAACTTCCTGTGGTAGATAGATTGTTCTAAAAGCTCACAGTTTAATAGTCAGAGGATTCTTTCCTGAGAATCCATTTTAAAGGTTTTCCCTCAATTTCCTCCTAGTCAGTCTCCCTTGCATCTTGGTAATTATTGATTGTTTCCAACTTCTGCAGACTGACTCATTCCTTCAGGTTTCTTTGGCAGCAATCTATATTCTCAGCCATTTTCTCTGTAGTTTATCTCATTCATAATCGTCATCCCCTTAGTTTGACTTTTCTGTATTTTCCACAGCTGGTTTAAATTTATGTGGTTTTTCCATGGTGCTTAAAGCTCTCAATCCTGGTTAAAATAATTAAAATATCTGTTTAGACAACATGATAGCTGGTCAGACTATGATTTACATACTAGTAACATTTTGGGCCTGGGAAAATTTACACCAAATTTGGACATAATAAGTTAGCCTTCACTTTGTTTAGTAAGCAGAAATATGAGCAATTTATTTTCCATGGATGATTAGAATACTTTACTGTGAAGCTTATTGACCTTTTAAGCTGATGTTCTGCCAAACAATGTGACATTCTGCCCAGTCTATGATCCATGAGCTTTCCCCGCAGGTTGTTGGGAGGAAAAGGAGGGACAGTGTGCTGACGGCACTCAGTGATCGTTTGGCCTGTTTTTGCCAGACTATGTGAAAACTGCCTTACTAGGAAAAACAGCACAGACTGTGGAACCAGACAACCCTGGGTAAAAGGCCAAATATGCCGCTTTAACAGTGGTATGACCATAGGCATATTGCTTAAAGGCTTTAAACCTTTGTTTCTTTAATTGCATGGAGAGGATACTAATAGCTACTGTACAGTATTTGTATGGAGATTAAATAAAATAATAAGGTATTTTATTCAGAAGATGCTCCATGAAAACTTACTAAATGAATTAAGAAATTAATTTTTACTCTTCATACTTTTCTCAAAGGTATAATGACAGCCCTTAGACACTGATTCAGATATTGTTGATAAGTGTTCCAATGATGTTCAGTTTTTTCTTAACACTTTCCATGGTTTTAAATGTTCGTTTTAATCCAAATCACAGTACTTATCAACCAGAAATAATATTAACTTATTTCATTTATTAGTAGCAGTAATCATGACAATAAACACCACCTAATAATCCTTACTGAGAGAATGATCTCTCATAAACAAAAATAGAAGTATAATTAAGGACTCAGTTATCCATCTTAATTAGTAGACACATGTCACTGTGCATAGTCCTGCCACAGTAGTCTCCTACTGCCCTTTAAACAGAAGAATTTGTTTGCTTTATTAATGCTGTCATTAATAATGTCAAATTGTGCAAATGTATCTATCTTAAAAGTATTCTTCCACTTTCTCTAGACTTTATTGAAGATCATAGTTGGCCATTTGGTGACTTTTTGTAATATTATCTACTAGTTACATCCATGGACTCTATATGTCAAACAGACCTGCGATCTATTCCTAGAGTTATCATATATGCTGTTTCCTTGGGTAACTTACTTACTCTGCCTCGATCTACATTCTTTACATAATATCTACTTTGAGTGGTTATTTTAAGCATTGGCTTAGATAATGTTTGGTTTTTTTTGTGTGTGTAGATAATTATTTTTTATTGAAGGGTAGTTGACACACAGAATTACATTACATTAGTTTCAGGTGTACAACATAGTGATTCAACATTTATATACATGATAATTCTAGGTACCAGCTATCACCATACCAAGTTGTTACAATATTTTGACTATATTCCTTATGCTATACATTACATCCCGGTTACTTATTTATTTTACAATTGGAAGTGTGTACTTTTTTTTTTTTTTGTGAGGGCATCTCTCATATTTATTGATCAAATGGTTGTTAACAACAATAAAATTCTGTATAGGGGAGTCAATGCTCAATGCACAATCATTAATCCACCCCAAGCCTAATTTTCGTCAGTCTCCAATCTTCTGAGGCATAACAAACAAGTTCTTACATGTAGAACAAATTCTCACATAGTGAATAAGTTACATGGTGAACAGTACAAGGGCAGTCATCACAGAAACTTTCGGTTTTGCTCATGCATTATGAACTATAAACAGTCAGTTCAAATATGAATACTCTTTTGATTTTTACACTTGATTTATATGTGGATACCACATTTCTCTCTTTATTATTATTATTTTTAATAAAATGCTGAAGTGGTAGGTAGATACAAGATAAAGGTAGAAAACATAGTTTAGTGTTGTAAGAGAGCAAATGTAGATGATCAGGCGTGTGCCTGTAGACTATGTGTTAATCCAAGCTAGACAAGGGCAATAAAACATCCACGTATGCAGATTTCTCTCAGAACAGGGGGGGTGAGGTTCTAAGACTCACCTCTGTTGATCCTCAATTTCTCACCTGATGACCCCCCTGTGACTGTGCCTGTCTTAGGTTGTTCCTCCCTTGAGGAATCTTACCCGTCTCTGGCTAACCAGTCATCTTCTGGGGCCATACAGGGAAATGTAAAGTTGGTAAGTGAGAGAGAAGCCTTACTGTTTGAAATGGATAGCTTTTTACTTCTTTGCATATTTATGCCCTGTAGCTTCTATCCCCAGCATTTGTCTTGAGGTATCTTTACCACTTGGAAGAATTATAATACTCAGTAAATTTGAAATGAGGCACGAATTCTATTTAAGGGTTGTAATTAGGAAGGAAGAAGAAAAGCTATAGAAGTAGCAGGTGGAAGAAAACATGGGAAGATTGATTATTTCTTTGACATATCTTCTTGTAGAGTAACTTCAGCATGTATAGGTTTTAAGCTACTACTGAAATTGCGCACACACATTAACATAATAGGAGTATAGTTACATAACCAAAGCATATCTGTAATTACCAGCCATCTCCAGTGAAACCAAGTAAACCAGTTAGGCACCTTAGGCATTTGTGAAAACTTATCTATGATATGGTGGATATTGTCCAACTGAACTTGAACAGTCTGAGAGAAATCAGACAAATTAAAACAACCCATTTCTGGGGAATGTTCACATCCCATATGTTCTTTTAACAGTAAATAGTCTGTAGATGTAAAATTTTGGAGCGCTACAATTTGCACTTCTCCTAATTCTTGATTGAGTTCCAACAGTATAGATCCAGTCAAATTTGATGTTTTACTGTATGCACAGGCCAGCTTAGATATCTCCTTCTTCATTCCCATGGCAAGTCCAGGAACTGGTGGGATGAGTGCATCTACAGATGTAGCAGTGCGTGGATCTTTGTTGGGGTTTTTTGATGATCATCTTCTGGCATGAGTCTTCCAGAGAGTGCTGATGTTGGAAGTTCTTTTTCATATCGTATCTTAGTTCATTTTCGGGGTAGCCCAATTAGGCTTTGATCCTCTGTATAAACACAAACAGACCTTTGCCTACACTTCTATATGCCCTTTAAACCCTTGTGTAGAACTCATTGGAGGTTACCACACAGGAACTGTTTTTTTATTTTTTATTTTTTATTTTTGTATCACTAATCTACACTTACATGATGAATATTATGTTTACTAGGCTCTCCCCTATACCAGGTCCCCCCTATAAACCCCTTTACAGTCACTGTCCATCAGCATAGCAAAATGTTGTAGAATCACTACTTGCCTTCTCTGTGTTGTACAGCCCTCCCTTTTCTCCCACCCCCCAATGCATGCTAATGTTAATACCCCCCCTACTTCTCCCCCACCCTTATCCCTCCCTACCCACCCATCCTCCCCAGTCCCTTTCCCTTTGGTACCTGTTAGTCCATTCTTGAGTTCTGTGATTCTGCTGCTGTTTTATTCCTTCAGTTTTTCCTTTGTTCTTATATTCCACAGATAAGTGAAATCATTTCGTATTTCTCTTTCTCCGCTTGGCTTGTTTCACTGAGCATAATACCCTCCAGCTCCATCCATGTTGCTGCAAATGGTAGGATTTGCCCTTTTCTTATGGGTGAGTAGTATTCCATTGTGTACATGTACCACATCTGCTTTATCCATTCATCTATTGATGGACATTTAGGTTGCTTCCAATTCTTGGCTTTTGTAAATAGTGCTGTGATAAACATAGGGGTGCACTGATCTTTCTCATACTTGATTCCTGCATTCTTAGGGAAAATTCCTAGGAGTGCAATTCCTGGGTCAAATGGTAAGTCTGTTTTGAGTATTTTGATGTACCTCCATACTGCTTTCCACAATGGTTGAACTAATTTACATTCCCACCAGCAGTGTAGGAGGGTTCCCCTTTCTCCACAGCCTCGCCAACATTTGTGTCTTTTGGATGGCAGCCATCCTTACTGGTATGAGGTGATACCTCATTGTAGTTTTAATTTACATTTCTCTGATAATTAGCGATGTGGAGCATCTTTTCATGTGTCTGTTGGCCATCCGTATTTCTTTTTTGGAGAACCATCTGTTCAGTTCCTCTGCCCATTTTTTAATTGGGTTATTTGTTTTTTGTTTGTTGAGGCGTGTGAGCTCTTTATATATTCTGGACGTCAAGCCTTTATCGGATGTGTCATTTTCAAATATATTCTCCCATACTGTAGGGTTCCTTTTTGTTCTATTGATGGTGTCTTTTGCTGTACAGAAGCTTTTCAGCTTAATATCGTCCCACTTGTTCATTTTTGCTGTTGTTTTCCTTGCCCGGGGAGATATGTTCAAGAAGAGGTCACTCATGTTTATGTCTAAGAGGTTTTTGCCTATGTTTTCTTCCAAGAGTTTAATGGTTTCGTGACTTACATTCAGGTCTTTGATCCATTTTGAGTTTACTTTTGTATATGGGGTTAGACAATGGTCCAGTTTCATTCTCCTACATGTAGCTGTCCAGTTTTGCCAGCACCATCTGTTGAAGAGACTGTCATTTCGCCATTGTATGTCCATGGCTCCTTTATCAAATATTAATTGACCATATATGTCTGGGTTAATGTCTGGATTGTCTAGTCTGTTCCATTGGTCTGTGGCTCTGCTCTTGTGCCAGTACTAAATTGTCTTGATTACTATGGCTTTATAGTAGGGTTTGAAGTTGGGGAGTGAGATCCCCCTACTTTATTCTTCTTTCTCAGGATTGGGTTGGCTATTCAGGTATTTGGTGTTTCCATATGAATTTTTGAATTATTTGTTCCAGTTCATTGAAGAATGTTGCTGGTAGTTTCATAGGGATTGCATCAAATCTGTATATTGCTTTGGGCAGGATGGCCATTTTGATGATATTAATTCTTCCTAGCCACGAGCATGGGATGAGTTTCCATCTGTTAGTGTCCCCTTTAATTTCTCTTAAGAGTGTCTTGTAGTTTTCAGAGTATAAGTCTTTCACTTCTTTGGTTAGGTTTCTTCCTAGGTATTTTATTTTTTTTGATGCAATTGTGAATGGAGTTGTTTTCCTGATTTCTCTTTCTGTTGGTTCATTGTTAGTGTATAGGAAAGCCACAGCTTTCTGTGTGTTGATTTTGTATAATCCAACTTTGCTGTATTCCGATATCAGTTCTAGTAGTTTTGGGGTGGAGTCGTTAGGGTTTTTTATGTACAGTATCATGTCATCTGCAAATAGTGACAGTTTAACTTCTTCTTTACCAATCTGGATTACTTTTATGTTTTTGTTTTGTCTGATTGCCGTGGCTAGGATCTCCAGTACTATGTTAAATGACAGTGGGGAGAGTGGGCATCCCTGTCTAGTCCCGATCTCAGAGGAAATGCTTTCAGCTTCTCGCTGTTCAATATAATGTTGGCTGTGGGTTTATCATAGATGGCCTTTATTATGTTGAGGTACTTGCCCTCTATTCCCATTTTGCTGAGAATTTTTATCATGAATGGATGTTGTACTTTGTCAAATGCTTTTTCAGCATCTATGGAGATGATCATGTGGTTTTTGTCTTTCTTTTTGTTGATGTGGTGGATGTTGATGGACTTTCGAATGTTGTACCATCCTTGCATCCCTGGGATGAATCCCACTTGGTCATGGTGTATGATCCTTTTGATGTATTTTTGAATTCAGTTTGCTAATATTTTGGTGAGTATTTTTGCATCTACATTCATCAGGGTTATTGGTCTGTAGTTTTCTTTTTTGGTGGGGTCTTTCCCTGGTTTTGGTATTAGGGTGATGTTAGCTTCATAGAATGAGTTTGGGAGTATCCCCTCCTCTACTTTTTGGAAAACTTTAAGTAGAATGAGTATTATGTCTTCCCTGTATGTCTGATAAAATTCCGAGGTAAATCCATCTGGCCCAGGGGTTTTGTTCTTTGGTAGTTTATTGATTACCACTTCAATTTCATTGCTGGTAATTGGTCTGTTTAGATTTTCTGTTTCTTTCTGGGTCAGTCTTGGAAGGTTGTATTTTTCTAGGAAGTTGTCCATTTCTCCTAGGTTTCCCAGCTTGTTAGCTTATAGGTTTTCATAGTATTCTCTAATAATTATTTGTATTTCTGTGGGGTCCGCCATGATATTTCCTTTCTCGTTTCTGATACTGTTGATTTGTGTTGACTCTCTTTTCTTGGTTTCATTGATTTTTGCTATTGTTTTATTCTTCTCAATTTTATTTATTTCTTCTCTGATCTTTATTATGTCCCTCCTTCTGCTTACCTTAGGCCTCATCTGTTCTTCTTTTTCCAATTTCTATAATTGTGACATTAAACCATTCATTTGGGATTGTTCTTCCTTTTTTAAATATGCTTGGATTGCTATATACTTTCCTCTTAAGACTGCTTTTTTTGTGTCCCACAGAAGTTGGGGCTTAGTGTTGTCATTTGTTTCCATATATTGCTGGATCTCCATTTTGATTTGGTCATTGATCCATTGATTATTAAGGAGTATGTTGTTAAGCCTCCATGTGTTTGTGAGCCTCTTTGCTTTCTTTGTACAGTTTATTTCTAATTTTATGCCTTTGTGGTCTGAAAAGTTGGTTGGTAGGATTTCAGTCTTTTGAAATTTTGTGAGGCTCTTTTTGTGGCCTAGTATGTGGTCTATTCTTGAGAATGTTCCATGTGCACTTGAGAAGAATGTATATCCTGTTGCTTTTGGATGTAGAGTTCTATAGATGTCTATTACGTCCATCTGCTCTACTGTGTTGTTCAGTGCTTCCGTGTCCTTACTTATTTTCTGCCCGGTGGATCTATCCTTTGGGGTGAGTGGTGTGTTGAAGTCTCCTAGAATGAATGCATTACAGTCTATTTCCCCCTTTAGTTCTGTTAGTGTTTGTTTCACATATGCTGGTGCTCCTGTGTTGGATGCATATATATTTAGATTGGTTATATCCTCTTGTTGGACTGAGCCCTTTATCATTGAGTAGTGTCCTTCTTTATCTCTTTTTACTTTCTTTGTTTTGAAGTCTATTTTGTCTGATATTAGTACTGCAACCCCTGCTTTCTTCTTGCTGTTGTTTGCTTGAAATATGTTTTTCCATCCCTTGACTTTTAGTCTGTACATGTCTTTGGGTTTGAGGTGAGTTTCTTGTAAGCAGCATATAGATGGGTCTTGCTTTTTTATCCATTCTGTTACTCTGTGTCTTTTGATTCGTGCATTCAGTCCATTAACATTTAGGGTGACTATTGAAAGATATGTACTTATTGCCATTGCAGGCTTTAAATTCGTGGTTACCAAAGGTTCAAGGTTAGCCTCTTTAATATCTTACTGCCTAACTTAGCTCGCTTATTGAGCTGTTATATACACTGTCTGGAGATTCTTTTATTCTCTCCCTTCTTATTCCTCCTCCTCCATTCTTCATATGTTGGGTGTTTTGTTTTGTGCTCTATCTAGGAGTGCTCCCATCTAGAGCAGTCCCTGTAAGATGTTCTGTAGAGGTGGTTTGTGGGAAGCAAATTTCCTCAGCTTTTGTTTGTCTGGGAATTGTTTAATCCCACCATCATATTTGAATGATAGTCGTGCTTGATACAGTATCCTTGATTCAAGGCCCTTCTGTTTCATTGTATTAAACATATCATGCCATTCTCTTCTGGCCTGTAGGGTTTCTGTCGAGAAGTCTGATGTTAGCCTGATGGGTTTTCCTTTATAGGTGACCTTTTTCTCTCTAGCTGCCTTTAAAACTGTTTCCTTGTCCTTGATCTTTGCCATTTTAATTATTATGTGTCTTGGTGTTATCCTCCTTGGATCCTTTCTTTTGGGGGTTCTGTGTATTTCCATGGTCTGTTCGATTATTTCCTCCCCCAGTTTGGGGAAGTTTTCAACAATTATTTCTTCTAAGATACTTTCCATCTCTTTTCCTCCCTCTTCTTCTTCTGGAACCCCTATAATATGGATATTGTTCCTTTTGGATTGGTCACACATTTTTCTTAGTATTGTTTCATTCCTGGAGATCCTTTTATCTCTCTCTATGTCAGCTTCTATGTGTTCCTGTTCTCTGGTTCCAATTCCATCAATGGCCTCTTGCATCCTATCCATTCTGTTTATAAACCCTTCCAGAGTTTGTTTCATTTCTGTGATCTCCTATCTGGCATCTGTGATCTCCCTCCAGACTTCATCCCATTTCTCTTGCATATTTCTCTGCATCTCTGTCAGCATGTTTATGATTCTTATTTTGAATTCTTTTTCAGGAAGACTGGATAGGTCTATCTCCTTCTCTTTTGTTGTCTCTGTGATCTTTGTCCGCCTGTAGCTTTGCCTTTCATGGTGATAGGAATAGTTTGCAGTGCTGGGACGAGTGACGGCTGGAAGAACTTCCCTTCTTGTTGGTTTGTGGCCCTCCTCTCCTGGGAAAACAGCGACCTCTAGTGGCTTGTGCTGCGCAGCTGAGCACAGACAGGGCTTCTGCTTCCTGCCCGGCTGCTATTGAGTTTATCTCCGCTGTTGCTGTGGGCGTGTCCTGGCTCGGGTGGCTCCTCCAAAATGGTGGTGTTGCGTTGGAGGGGGAGCGGCCTGGAGGCTATATATCTCCGTAAGGGGCCTCCCTGCTCCCTGCAGCCCAGGGGTTAGGGTGCCAGAGATCCCTGGATTCCCTACCTCTGGATTAAGTGTCCCGCCCTGCCCCTTTAATACTTCCAAAATGCACCCGCCAAAACAAAATGAGCACAAAAAAAAATTTTTTAATAAAAAAAAAAAGGTGGCCGCTCTTTTTTCTTTATTCTCCGGCGCCAGCCTCAGGCATCTGCTCACTGGTCTTGCTCCCCTGTTTCCCTAATATTGGGGTCCCTATCCCTTTAAGACTTCCAAAAACTGCTCGCCAAAACAAAACAGCAAAAAAAAAATTGGTCGCTCACTTTTCTTATGTCCTCCGGTGCCCGCTCACTGTTCTTGCTGCCCTGATTCCCTAGTATCCAGGGCCCCCTGCACACACACTGTGTCTGCACTCTGGCCCAGATGGCTGGGGCTGGGTGTTCGGCAGTCCTGGGCTCTGTCTCCCTCCCGCTCTGCCTATTCTTCTCCCTCCGGGAGCTGGGGGGAGGGGCGCTCGGCTCCCGCCGGGCCGGGGCTTGTATCTTACCCCCTTTGCGAGGCGCTGGGTTCTCTCAGGTGCGGATGTGGTCTGGATATTGTCCTGTGTCCTCTGGTCTTTATTCTAGGAAGAGTTGTCTTTGTTATATTTTCATAGATATATGTGGTTTTGGGAGGAGATTTCCACTGCTCTACTCACGCTGCCATTTTCCGATCCCTCCTAGATAATGTTGAATAAGCATTTAGCACAAACTTTGCCACATTCCAAGTACTCAATTTAACTATTTAATCCATTTAATTATTATCATTAAAATTAAATTAAACATTTAATTTTAGATCATTAAAATTAAAATGTAAAAGCCTTAGTATTTTTTATCTAACTTTTGGATATGACACTACAAGCCCAGGAAATCCTGCCTTATGTGACGACATGGATAGACCTTGAGAACATGTGCTTATTGAAATAAACCAGACACAGAAAGACAAATATTATATGATCTTACTTTCATATGCAGAATCTAAAATAGTCAAGCTCATAGAAACAGAGAGTAAAATGGTGGCCTACATAGGTTTAAGGGAGGGGCAAACGGAAGATGATGATCAAAGCTTACAAAATTTCAGTTGTGCAAGATAAATACATTTTGGAGGCCCTTTATACAGCAGAGTGCCTATAGTTAATAGTACAGTATTCTATACTTAGAAGTTATTTTATTCATTGACCTCCCTTAACAAAGCCTTAGCAGTGCCAGTCTAGTATGCTAACCATTCCAGGGTTTTTACCAATTCTATGGCAGTGGCATTTTCAAGGGAACCTTAGACTTCCATATTACATATTTCTTTCTTCTTTGATACCAATTCCCAGTCTGGTAGCATTTCCTCTTCCACTTTCCCTCTAACTTCTCTGATTTTAAAAAGTTTCAACTGCAGAGTTGTTTTTTTTCTAAAAAACAAAAAACGAAAGCAAAACAAAAAACTTCCTTCTCAATGCTGTATTCTAAATTTTCTCATATTGACAGCTGTTCATTCAAATGTTAGACAATCTCAACCTAAGCTCTCTTTTTGTCTCTTATTAACTGTCACAAATATCAACACATTCTCTTTGGTTGTGTTTTTAGTTTTCTCTTAGTAAATAATTCTATATTACAAAAATAACAGTAGTTAGCTGATCCAAGAAGCAACTTTTTTTAACCTTTAGGACTCTGGATGTTGAGGATACTGTGTGTAGCCACTTATTAAAAAATATTATTCCTGTCATATGTTTATGTATATATGTACATATATATGTCCATTCATTCTCTGGTGGATGCTTCCCATCATTATCTTGGGATTATTTCACTCAGTTCTAATGGATTCCTTATCTTTCCTCATGGAGCATCGAGCTCAGTTTTTCCTTTCTCTTCAAGCCTTCTGTCTTTTCAAGTCTTCTCTTTCTTACTGATTCACCCAGAATATGGCTATTTAATATGATATTGTAATTCAATTTATACTAGTTTCTACACATAATTACATATATTTTTCAGGACTTTCTCTATCCTCATAGGAAATTTAATTTCTTTAAAGTTATGCCCATCCTCCTATGAATAAGTTCTTAGCCTGAAGAATAAAAAACATGATTGAAAAGAGAAATTGAGAATTAACAAGTTGTTTACTTTTTTTTCTCTCTTCCGAAAAGGGTTTGGAGTCAAATAAGTATGTTTAATATAGGGCTCCTCTATTGACTTCTAATGTCCCCCAAATGAAGTATATTATTTAATTAACTAAGTAATTATTTTATTCAAGATTGATATCAAAATACCATTATGACCACATATGCATATTATTATTCAAGGTGGTAGCTAGGTATACTATAGAAAAAAAGATGATTTTAATACAGGCACTTTCTCAAGGAGGTTTGAAGATAATTAACAAAGGGTATGGTAAAATAGGTAGTACATTTTACATTGTCAAAAATAGAGAGAGGGGGTGAGAGGCAAAGAAATATTTTTGGAAGTAATTATACCTAAGAATAATCTTCATGGAATAGCAAAATTCAGCCAGGTTGTCTTAGTTTTAGATCTACCAAAAGCAGGGCCTGAGACTATGGCTTATGTGCAGGTAGTTTGTTTGGGACTTGACCCTAAGCAGCATGGGTAAGGGACAGGGAGCACAAAAGGGAAGGAGGGAAAGCATAGTACGTGTCATAGGTTTGGTTACCAAGAGGAGTGACTGGTGCTTGATTATACGGAACATTCTCAAGAAGCTTATACAACATTCTGAGCACTATCTGCCCAGAGGACAAAGGGGGAAATACTTCCTTATATCCCCTATTGGTCAAGAATGGCCCCACAGGCACCAATTCCCCCATCCTCAGTCATGACTACCAGGCAAATTTCCACAAGCATCTAACATCAATCACCACATCAGAGAGACCCATGGTGGGATATGCAGTTTGAGCACACAGGCCTACCCCTACGTGAACTCCTTGAAGCTCCCACAAATCTACTCACACACACACAGTCTAAAGTCAGAAGTGCAGCCAGGAGGATTTGAAGTGACACATAAGAAACATTTCATTCACAGGTCAAAGGAAGAAAGGTAGCAGAGACAAGGTAAAAAACAATACAGTGTGGTGTGGGCCTAAAGTGATTAAAAATAATGTTGCAAAAATACTCTTCTTTTGAAACAAGTTGCTGGAGAGACAGAGACTGGGAAAGTAGATGGAGTTTTAAATGCTATGTTGAGGAATTTGAAATTAATTATATAAATAATGAGAAATAAATGATTTAAGGGGGTGTAATCATTGTAAATGTTTTAATCTGTACTTAAGCTGTTGGCAAGAATCAAGATAAAAGGGAATGTTTGAAAGCAATAAATGAAATGGGAGGAAGAAAATAATTATTTGAAAGGTTGGATTTTTTGCTTCAGGAAATGATGTATTAGGTCAGTGCTTCTAAGCTGGGGGCAATTTTGCTTCACAAAGGACATTTGGCATTGACTAGACACCTTTCATTTGTCACAATTGGTAGGATGTTACTATGCAGGAACACACAGAACAGCCTTCAATAACAGAGAATAATCTAGTTTGTAAGTGTCAATAGTTTCAAAGTGGAGAAACTACAGATTAGGTACTTTGGCTCAGCTAAAAGATATATGTATACATATAGATAGGTACACGTATACACATACACGTACATATATATAAACATAGCTTGTAGGCATTGAAGAAATAAAAAGAGTAAGACATTATCCCAGCAATATCCAACAGCAGAAGGAAATCTAGAGAGGGTAGGGTTCCTATTGTGATGATGTTGAAGTAAATTCACTAAGAACATCATGTTAATAATAGCTTTTCAGCCCATGAACATGATACAGCTGTAAATTGTTTATACCTTTTAAGAACCTCTGTTCAAAATTATTTTGAGTTTTCAGTATTGAAGTCTTTCATGTCTTTTAAAAAATATCTTCCTCAGTATTTTAGGTGTTATGACGCTTTTATAAATATTTTTTTGTTTCATCTTCCAATTGTTGCTATTAGCATATAAATAAAATTGACTTTCTGTATTGACCTTATTAAATTCACTTATTAATTCTAGAATTAAAAACCTTTTAAATTTAATTTTCTCCAGTGGATTCTTGGATTATATTTGGATAACTGAAAGCACCTAGCTGCATCCTAAAATTATTCACTCTGACTGCCTGGTTCCTTTCATTTTTACAGGTAAAAACTTTCATTCAACTGAGACTTTCACTGGTAGCCCAACAAATGTATCAGATAAACCAGTTTCCTTACTGAAGCTTGTGTGAGGAGTTTGTGTGGGAGGGGTAAGGAAAACCTTGCCTGCTCGCCCAGCGCTCCGCAATGTGGATTACGTGGAAGCTGGCAGAGCCCCCAAGGGGCTCCGTGGAACAAAGCTAGCAAACTGATGCACGTTCTGGGGCCCTGCATTTATGCTGAACATTTGAACTTCAGGGAATTGTGAAATTTCTGTATTTCTTGAATAAAACCTTTTTATTGGAAGATAATGTGATGTAAGCAGAGCAAGAGAAGTAGAGCTGCATGTGGGACTGCTGGTTTTGGAAAATCTAAGTGAACACTTGTAAGGAAAGTGGGGTAACTGAGTATAGGCAAAACTCAGAATGGGGATCAGAGACAATTTATGATCCAAGGAAAATCCAAATGCCAAAGTAAAGGCAAGGAAAAGCAAAGGAAGTAAGAAGGGAACACACACACACACACACACACAACTGGTAACAATTTCAATCCTTTCTCAAATTGATACTGTGTGACCTTGGCCAACTTCCTTAAACTCTCTAAACTTTAATTGGTTTGTTTATGAAATAAGCTTTTTTGAAGTTATGTAAGTAAAACACTTGCCATTGTGCCTGAAGTAAGTAAGAGCTTGATTACTGGGTTCTTAAAAAGATCAGACTTTACCCTCCGCCCCCCACCAATTCAGCAGCATTTTACATCAGGCACTTTTCCCAAAACTGTAGATGCATAAACTAAATGACAATGATGACCTTGAATACAGTTGATTTTTAAAAATTATTGCATAATAGTAAGGGCATTCAAGCCACATAAAAAAATCAATTTCAGGTAGATTAAAAACCTAAATGTGAAAGGCAAAAACCATAAAGCTTTTAGAAGATAATTTGGAAGAAGATATTAATACCCTTAGTAGAAAAGGATTCCTTAAAGAAAACAAAAAGCAATAGTCAAGATTAATAAATTCAACCATGTTAATATTATGACCATAATTTTGCCTTCTTTAAAAGACACCATTAAAAAAAAAAAGGCAGAGTCATAAAATGAAAGAAGGTATTTGCAACACACGATAATGGATTTTTATCCAGAATAATTATGATAAGGAAGAAAACTCCTAAAAAGTAGACAACCCAATAGAAAATAGGTAAAAGGCTAAAAACAAAATTTAATGAAAGAGGAACACAAATCTCTAGTAAACATATACTAAAGACCACTAAACATCACATCAGGAAGATACTAAATAATAGCATTTTTCTTAATATTAAAATGTGTTAGCAAGCTATAAGGATTTTCCTACGTGGTTGCAGAGATTAAATTGGTACTTCTTTGGTAAACAATATTCCATAACTTAGAAATGTTGAAGATATATTTCCTTTGATTCAGAATTTTCACTCCTATGCACAGATAGTCCATAGAGGTAAAAATATTTATTTGCAATAGGTACAAGAATGTTTAGAGCAAAACTATTCATAATTGTCAGATATTGGAAACAACCCAAATGACCAACATTGGAATGGGAAATACATTGTGAGTATATAAATAAAGCAAACCACAGATACAGCAACATCAGTGTATTTAAAAGACATCATTTGGAACAAAAGAGAGCAAGTAACAAAAGATTATAAACAATGTGTTTATATAAAGCTCTTAAAAGAGCAAAATGAAGCTGTTTAAAAATGTAATGAAACCCAACACCCAGTCCTCCCACCAAGAGAAAAGGAACTCCTCACCCCAGCAGGTTTCAGCTGAGTATCTACAGATGTCAAAATTTTGAACTTTACACTAAGATTTGAACATTTTATTGTATGTACCTTAATAAAAAGAAACTTTAGAAAAGTGTATTAGGATCCTCCAGAGGATCAGAACCAATAGACTATATACATAGATTCATACATACATATATATATATATATATTTAATTGGCTAACATGATTGTGGAGGCTGAGGATTCCCACAATCTGCAAACTGGTTGCCCAGGAAACCCAGTGGTACAGTTCCAGGCTACATGTGAAGGCCTAAAAACCAGGATAATCAATGATGTAAATTCCAGTCCAAGGAGAAGACTAATATCCTAGCTCAACAGCCAGACGCAAAACAAATACTCCCATTCCCCACCTCTCTGTTCTATTCAGGTCCTCAACGGATTAGATGTCCACCTGCATTAGTGAAGACAATCTGCTTTATCCAGCTCACAAATTCAGATGCTGATCACTTCCAGAAATACCTTCACAGACACACCCAGAAATGTTTATCCAAATAGCTGAGCACCCCATGATTCAGTCAAGCTGACACATAAAATTAACTATTACAAAAAAACACATATTTATTTTAAAAGTGATTACTAACAAAACATACCAAGAGCTAAAATGTCTACTGTCATTCTTCTACTAATTGAGAATCAAGAGCATGTTCATAAACTCAAAAAGTAAATGTTTCTTCTCTTATTGTTTGAAGTGTATTTTTTTTCCAGGCTGAAACTCAGAAATTATTTAGTCCAATCCTTAATTAAGGATCAATATGGAAATATTGACACCAGAAATATTAATGGCTTTTGGTTAGTGAATTCCAGTGAGAAAGATGAATCCAACCTTATGATATATGATTCATGTTCATCCTGGAATACTGCATTTAGGATCTTAACAAACCCCCTAGGGTTGCAGAAAATCTATGAATATGAATGGAAGCAGCAGCTATGGTCTACTTCCTTTGTAACTCATTTGATTTCTCCTCTTTTGAGTGGGTTTGAAGCAGAGATTTATTACCAGCTGGTAGCCTCTGGCAGTGTGACTGGTAGATGTGCCTGCCATAGTGGAATAAAAAATGGAAGTGTGATTAAGGTGTAATGAAGTGAAATAAAATATCCTCTCAATGCCCAAATAAGACTGTCAGACTTTGGATGCCACAGCCTGTTGGGCTGTGGTTAGATGGGAGTAAGAGGGATTAGTGCAGTGTTGTGAACATGTTGTTATTTAAGTTTCTGAAGTCATATATATCTATGAGTTGATGTAAAGAATGAATAGCAATACTATGTGCACCTTATTATGATATTTAATCTTGGTTATAATCCTGTTCAAACCAAATATTTGAAGCAATGTTTGGGTCTGTCTTATAATTACATATTTAAATAAGATCTAAACTAATTGTACCACAGAGTTCATTAGTGGGTTAATGTACTCCGAGACAATGATTATTATATTCTCATTGAAAATTGAATGTAGGCTACTTGAGGAACTTGGGCAGAAAAGTCTTTCTTACCTAAAATCAGAAACTCTGAGTCTCTGTTAAATTTTGACTTGTTTAACAGTTGAAATAGTTCTGACATCCTCCATTACCTGTGGAATGTAAAATGCAGCCATTCAGCAGCTGGATGACAGTGATAAAGTGCAAACTAATGGTGTTCACCCTTTGCACTAACCCTGATGTAACTGGCCTTTTCAAAACAGGGAAGCTAATGTCTAACAAGTCATGTAAAAGTCAGAGTGAATGAACCTTAAAGTAAATGCAACATAACATCCCTTTGCATTTCAGTTTTCCTTGAAATATCATCACTTTAAGTTCAGTGTCAAAGCCAAAAGGCAACGATTCTGGGTGAGTTTTGAAATGTGTGTTAACTTAACCAGAAAACAATCCAGTAGAAAGAAGGTTGAATCACTTGCTGTCAACTGATAATTTTAACACTCAGTTTTTGCTTTTATAATTAAGATGCTGGAATTGGGTTCCAGATACTTACTCTGAAATTAAAATTAATCATTTTCAGTCAAAATCTAAAAGAATGGTTTATGAAAAAATATATTTGTTTCATCATAGAAAATACTGGAAATGGGAGACTTACTTTTTGAATACTTACTACGTACAGATATTTTTGCATATATTATGTGCAAAATGAGTAATGTTGCTAAGAAGGTAAAATTTTTTCTCATTTTATCAACATGGCAAATGAAGTCCTAAAAAGTAAAAGGATATTTCAAAGTCATAATTCAAGTAAGAGATGGGTCATAATAAATGCCAAATTTGATCATGATTTTTCGTTTGTCTTAAATATATAACACAATTTCTGGTGAAAAATGAGATATTCTGTAAATCACTATATTAAGAGCAGTAAAAAAAAACATAGTATATATGTCTGGTTGGTTAGTCTAACCTGTAAGCATCTCCTTCTGCGATAGAATATTTGTCTACATCACACTTCTGAGACTGGAACACTGGGTAGGGAGTGAGGATATCAGAGGTATATACTAAACAAGAAAGAGTTGTTAGGAAGGAAAGGACTCGGCTCGGTGTGGCAGGGAAGTCAGATACAGTGAGACAAGAGATGGAAGTCAAGAAAGCAAAGTAAGTTTTAACACTCTGCACAGAGTAAGAGAGCGGGCCTGCCTAAGATAAGACAGGCCCGGATGCTTATTCTGAGGCTTCTCTTATGTGGTTTTGGCAGGCAGAGAGGTCCTTGATTGACAGCTGTCAGTTCTCTAGGCTTTTTCTGATTGGAGAAATGAGGACAGGGGCTGTGCTGTGCCTGTGCTTCTGATGTTTCTTATCTGGGGAGACCCTGGACATTTCCTGAGTCACTCTTGGACCCTGTGGCTTCATCTGATTAACTCTCTGAGTCATTTCTGGCTCTCTGGCTCTATCTGATCAACTCCCTGAGTCATCTTTGGGGGCCTTTTCTCCTTTTCATCCTGCTCATTTCTGTCTTTCCGCCTAACAGGGTGAGAGAAGAAAAGGTATGTAAGATGAATAAGCCAGAATTTAGGTGTTCTGAAGTCCAAGGCACATGACCCTAAGAAAATTAAATTAGGGGGGAAATATTAGGACTTCAGAGAGGAAATAAAATACTTCCCCAGCTCTGACTTAATCAGCCTAAGTGTTTTATTGTTGTGATTTGTATCTCTCTATTTCCTTCTTTTAGAGATGCCTTAAATATTTAAAGACCTCATGCAGTCTCCTTTAAACAGAAACATCAGTAGAGAAAAGGCTAAGACTTGATTTCTCCATAGTTGTAAGTTATGGCTTATAGCCCATATTTTTTTCCACCTTCATTATATGATTGATAAATAAAAATAATAGATATTTAAGTTGTACAACGTGATGTTTTGATATATACGTGTATATATACATACACATTGTGATGATTACCACAATCAAGCTAATTAACATATCTATCATCTCACCTAGTTATTTTCATTGTATGTGACAGAACACTTAAGATCTAATAATCTTCTAGCAAATTTCAAGCATATGAGGCAATATTAACTGTAAACACCATTCTGTACATTAGATCTCCAGAAGACACTGTTCTCACTGAAAAGCCAGCCCATCACTGAATTGCCTAGAGCTCAGTTTGACTTAAATAAGGGTGAACCTTGAGGCTCCTAGTCCTGACTGACAATGAGATTCAAGTAAACATGTCAAACTGGGAGTAAGAACTAAGAATGTAATTGTGTAACCTATAGGTATGCATCAGCAGTGATCAACTAATGCTAATAGAGATCAAATAGATTCAGAATATAGTCTCAATTTTTTCAGAATGAGAACTTAACTGGCTTCCTTTTGCTACTTCTTTAATATGAAAAGGAAAAAGGAAAATTATTTTCTTATTACAAGTATTCTGTACAATAAAATAAGTAGTCTGAATTGTATGAAATATATCCTTTCCCTTCAAAAAAGTAAAATAGAATGTATGTCTTCTTGGTACCTGTTAAATGACACTTCTCTGGGTGTTGGTGGCATTTTTTCTATTATAGTGTATAAACATTCTTAAATGACCATTTATCATTTTTTAAAAGATACATTTTAGAAACTACTTTTATTGTTAAATGTCACTTTAAGTATTTTTATTTTCCATAAACTGGTTCTCATGCAAAAAAATGCTGATTAAGAGTAAAAATAGCTATGAGTCATAAGACTCAGTAGTTCTTTCTTAAGTGGACCATCTAGGACAGTAGGACACTCCAGATCTGCAAAATAAACTTATCCAGTATAGTGGTGGTAATAAATTAGCCTTTCCTGAAAAATCCTAACATTTTCATGATATATTTGTAATGTTTTCTAGTTTTGATCAATGCCAATTTTCTTCAGAGTTATAGATACCAGTGTGGAGGAAAAGTTTCTGGTTATATCATGACATACACGTACACAATGTACTTTTGTTTTGTTTGGGTGGGTAGTGTTTGCATTGTTCTGCTTACTCTAGTTTAGTTTAGTTTTGTTTGTTTTCAAGTAAAGATAAGTAAAAAACGTAGATGCTGTGGGTAAAATTGCAATATTTCCAGAATCTCTTGCCTGGCCTTAGTGCATCTGCATAGCAATAGGTGATTACAGGGTGGGGAGTGAAGACATATCTGGCCTAGAGAGGTATGGTGGGGTTCTTTTGTAGCTGGGTTGTGAGAGATGGGTGAGCAGAAGTAGATGAGTGCTTGTAAGCAATAAAGAGTTGCTCCTATTTTATTTCTCCCTTTAACTGATTTCGGCTTCAAAGGTTATTTGCCCCAGTCTGGGAACATATTTTTCCCATGGAGTTACAGATGACATTAAAAATTGCACAGGGATAAAAATACAGAGATAATAGGAAGTGTCTGTCAAACGGAGGTTTGAAGGATCTGAGTGAATCACTAGCCACAACCTAGCACATTTTCATCTGCCTTGACAGGAATAGAGTATTAGTGAAAAGAATCATGTACTTATAATCCGGGTTTTTGGTAACTCTTCAAGAAAAAAAAATAAATTTGTTCTTTCTTTCTTCACTTAATTATTTGCAGTTTGATGTATAGGTTTCCAAACACATACGTGTCCACTGATAATCTTTTTCTATGTTATCTGGAGCCCAGTCTTGCTTAGGTAGAAAATTAGTCTTTCAAAGTTCAGTATAAACCTGTAACATTTTCTTGGAACAAAATTACTTCTGAGTATGTTCTTTATAATTGTCATATGTTTAGTTGTTACTCTTTATAAGTGCCCTGCATATATATCTTCATTTACTACTATATGCATATAAAAACTTATCAAATACTGTTATTACTATTATTATCTTGATATTACAGATGAAGAAGCCAGGGATAGAAAGTCACTTGCTCAACACCAAATAGCTACTAAGTGACTGAGTTAGAAGATGAACCCAGGTCTACCTGACTCCTAACTTTCACACTCAGTGTTTGCATTCCACTACCTCTCAAGCAAGAAGCATGGCCATGGATGTCAGTACAAGAAAATAATCTGGATGACATATGAAAGCTAATTAATGGGTTGGAATGATAGTATAGTTATCTCCATTAGTCAGTAGTGTCAGAGAAAGTATATAGTAACTATGTGAAATTCTTAGGAAATGATATCTAAAAGGAAATCATTGTATAAAGTCATTTTCAAAGAAGCAAGCAATTTCAAGTTCAAACCATGTTTTCTATTCTTTGTGTATTCAAGTAACTTTTATTTATTATAAAAAGCTATACATTAAGCTGGGATCAAGGATCATGCATCCTAAGTTTTAGAGAAATAAAGCAATCTAACCAGTGAAAGATGATTACATCAGTTGACCTCACTTTCTTCTGCTTTGGCCCTTTGATACATCAGCTTCTGCTCCTACCCTGGATTCCAGCAAAGAGAGTATCTGCCCCTACCCTGTATTTGTCTCTTCCTCCATCCTTGTTCAGTCTTAGAACTCCAGGGAACTAGTATCAGACATTGCCCCTGTTTTTAACTTTAGTAGGGAGGATGTTGTGCTATATCTAATAGTTTTGTGTATTTTTCCACTAAATAATATGGCACTAAGGTTTCTATACAGTGTTGCTATAATTTGTTCAATTTGATTATTGTTCCATATTTCAACATTTAAGTACATAATTTATCAACTCTCCTTTCTATGAGCATTTGAGTTGTTTCTAGAATTTTGCTATTAACATTATTGCTATGAACATTCTTGTACATGTTTTCTGGCATATATGTATATATATCATGTACAAGAATGTTCATAGCAATAATGTTAATAGCAAAATTCTAGAACTTTATATAAAGTATTAGAATTGCTAATTCATAAGGTATGCCAATGTCTAAACTTATAAGATAATATCAAGGTTTTTTTTTAGCATTTCACACTCCCACCAGCAATGTTTAAGAGATATCTAGTATATATCAGCTTCAACACTGAGTACAGGTAAGCCTGTAATTTTTTGCCAGTTTCACTTTACATTGCCCTGACAATGAATGAGGTCAAACATCTTCTAATATATTTACTAGCTGTATGTATTTACTCTGCTGTGAAATGCCTTTTTGGGTGCTTTGCTTCATTGTTTTCTTTTGATTGTTGGTGCTTTACCTGCTAATTTGTAGGAGTTCGTCAGCCGGTCTTAATAAAATTTTTTTTTTGGCTGCATTTATTGTTGATAACTATTTCCCATTTATAACTTAAGTTTTTACTTAGGAGTATTTTTTAATGAACCAAGTTTCTTAATTTTAATATTGTCAAATATTGTCAATTTTTTGTGCATTAAATATGTTCACCAATATGTTCTACTAAAATGTTCACAGTTTTGCTCTTAATATCAAAATCCTCAATCTATCTGGAAATGATTTAATTTTTGTGGATAGCCAGTTGTCCAGTTTCATTTGTTGAATACTTCCTACCGTCTCCTACTGATGAAACAGGATACCTCTGATGTACCTAGATTTCTATGGCTATATGAGTCTCTTCTTGGTTCTCTGTTCTATTCTGTTGGCCAGTTTTCTATCCCTGTGTCAGTTTCATACTATCTTCATTATTACAGTTTATAAAAAGTACTGAAAGCAGATATGAATAAATATAAAATGAAGTGTTTATTTACACAATAAAATATAAAACAGTCCAAATGACTGAATTACAGCTACATGCAATAACATGTATGAGCCTTAACAATATATTATTAGTAAAAAAGTCCTCAAGTATTACGTATAGTGTGATGTAACAATTAAAAGAATTTATGTAAAAAAAGTGTATAAAACTGCTCTTCCTAAAGCTTATGATTGGAAAATCCATAAATACAATTCACCACATTAAGATACTAAAAGAGAAAACCAATACAGTTATTTCAAATAGGCATTGGGAAAGCATTTAATAAAATTCAACCTAAACACATGATAAAAAAAATTTTTTCACTAATTCAGGAATAAAATTATCTGATTGTTAATCTCATAAAATATCTTTGAAAACAAAAAGGCAGAGCTCCACTACCGAGCCCATGTCCATCATCCACCAAGCATTCCAGACCCAAAATGAATAAAAGTTAGGTGGAATAGGAGCAAAACTGAGCAGGCCATGCAACATGATGACATGGCAATTGGCATGTCTGTAACTGAGCAAGAAGAGGCATTACCTCCCATGAGGAGAGTAATCTTTTCTCAGTTACTTACAAAAAAAGTTTTAAGAAGCCATAGGTCATTTTGGAGGGTCATCCCAAGTACCAAGTTAAAGACAGAAGATGCTGAGAAAAAAAAGATTACTTATGATAACAGAGAGAAAATTGATACCAAACTCAGAAGTATATCTACAGTGATGTACTATCTCTTTCAGAGAAGTTCTTGATCCCAATGCTTCACAAGCAAAGAGCAAAGTTCAATTTGAAAATGAAGGGGTCTATTACTGTTAGTGGGCTGAGGCTGCTGCTGGTGATGACAAGAAAGAATTGTGGATCAGTCACAACATACTTTGAAAATCAGCAAAAAGGGGAAATGCTAATGTACTCATACTATCAGATTGGGTCTTTAAATTTCCTGTGTCCTACTATGAGATCTGAGCTCTTCTGAGAAAGCCTGCTGTTTTGCAAGGACAACTTTTGATGAATCCATCGCTAAACTTGTTACATTAAGGAAAAGTCATACCAAGACAGCACACTGATAATATAATGGCTGAAAGGCAGTGGGACATTGTGGACACTGGATATCCAAGGACACTAAGCTGAAACAGGACAAGTGGGTAAAATTAACCAGCCCTCTAACTGTTGTCTCCCTTATTCTAAAATTTACACGATATTCCACTGGTCATCCAAGCAGTCCCATGGATAGGTTTTTATCTATGATTTGTCACAGGTTTATATTACTTATATTTGAATTTCTATCTTTCTTATGTGGTTTTTATGTTTAATATTAGAGGTATAGAATCAGTTAACATTTAGAGAGTTATTTGTTTTCATTCTAAGGTGCTCAATATGGGTATGTGGAATTTTTGTTTCAGCTAATAATGTCTGGCATAGTATTTCTAGTATGTGGTGACTTCACTTGGGCCCGAGTTAAAACTGCTTCTATGTCTGAGCAAAGAAAACTGCCTAATAGCTTGTCCTGCTGGTGGATAAAAAGGATAATTGGTTTTAGTCAGAGGTATTGTTATTGTGGGTTCTTTAAGGTTTTGAGCCTAAGGCTGTAGTAGCATAGATATCCCAATGAATATTACAAGTTGAACCATGTATACCTCAATCTCAATATGCACAGAAGACTACAGGTACAGAAGTGTTCCTCTAGAAAAAGTTGTGACCCAGTTTGCTCAGGGCAGGGCAGAAATGGTTCCTGTTTAATACTTTGTAAAGTTACTTGCTTCTACTTTTATTATTTTTGCTACACTTACTTGTATCAAAATGTTTCAGGCAACCTAAGGATAAATGTACAACTTCAGATGCAGTAAAATTTTATTTCCTGAAAACTATTACTTCATATATATTTATCACAGAAGATGAGACAAACAAAACTTGTTAAACTTTCTTTAGTTTATTTCATTTTTTTATCACATATTGTAACATTTATGTTGCACATACATGGCTGTAAAAATAGTTAACAGAAAAATAATGTGAGATGCGCAGGTTTGTTTAATCTCTCATGAAATTTTCAAAACCAATTCAAGCATAATTGTTAAGAATGTATATTAAGTTGATGTAAGTGGAATAAAAGTTTTATGAATGGACTTTTAAAAAGTAAATAAAAAGTGCCCATTAACATCCGTTTATTCATTTTTACTTGACATTATAGTCAGTGCAATAAGATGAACAATTAGAGACATGGAGATTAGAGAGGAGGAATAACACTCTTTCTTTACAGGTGATGTTACTATTTGCACAGAAAACTCAAAATAATCTACAAACTATTAGAAAGTAGGGAAGATTTTTCAAGATAGCTGGATGATGGTTAGTATATAAAACCCAATTGCACTTCTGTATTCCTTTAACAGATAAGTGGTATGTGTAATTTTTAAGCAATAATATTGGAAAATATCTAATACCTTAGAGATAATTTTAGTAAAGCCAAGCAGACCTTTCACTGTGAAAATATACAACTTTATTAAGAAATATCAAAGAGGAGCCTACAAAAATGGAGAGATACACCATATTCATTGATAGGAAAACAAATTGACCTGTGGTTTCAATGCAATTCCAGTAAATATCTGAAAATGTTTTCAGAGAACTTGATATATTTATTCCAATAATTAGTTGGAAAACTAATATGCCAGAATAACCTGAGCACTCATATTCCCCTGGGGATAGGTACTACTTTGTCAGGTGAGAATAGTATGGTTACAGGCCAGATCCTGGTTGGTTTCAAGCCCTGTGAGTTCAGGGATAGTAGAGACAGATGCACCTTAGGGGGAATAATTTCAAACTCCAGAAGCCCCACCAAAGAGTTTTCATGTCAAGGCTTTAACTTCAACAATCAGGGAAAAGAAGCCTTAGGAGGTGTCCTTACTGAGGTGGTAATTCAGCAGCCATGCAGATTTAGAAAGGAAGTTGGGAAGGGGCTTCTTGAGGCTAGTTAATCTCTGCCTTTTTTTCTCAGCTCTTTATTTAATCCTGAAAACATCTAAACCAGCATATGTGTCACCAGGTGCGGCAGTATCTGAATGATAGTCTCAAGACAACGGATGGAGAGAAGCACCGGCAGAACTCTAAGGACCCCATCCTTATTCCATCTTGCCACAGCGGTCCTGTGCTTCCTTACCTCCCCAGTTTCAAGGACCAATAGGCTAAGGTTGATGGGCCTTTAGAGATTCCTAATGCAAAAGGTATCAACATTTCCCACTAGGTTTCTAATGGCAAATGATGCTGAGTACCACAAAGGACATTATGGGGGCTTGCTTGAGGTAGGAACAATTCCCAGTAAGTTGTTTGTAACTCTACTACTTCCTTTCAATTAAGAGGGTTTATCACAACACAAGAGTGAAGACATTTTAGGGAAAATCATGTCTCCACTGTGTTTTTTTAAAATAAATCACACATAAACTCATGTGTTTTATTTTTAGAGTAATAGGGTCAAAATTTATACACAAAAACTCAGATCTGAGATGAAACTAATTTGTTTTTGATAACTGGTCTCATCTTTATTCTGGAGATCTCATTCCCATTTGGTGGTGAAAAAGAAAACTTAAATTTCCATTTGAAGTAACTTAATCTCTTCCAGTTTAAAACACATCACAGTTGTGTTTAAATATATTTTCACTTCCACCCGCAGTAAGAAATACTTCTTTTCTCATAGTGACCTAGTACAACAGAAGAATGAATACATAAGTGTATGTGTATATAGATATAGATATAAATATATAGAGATATAGAGAGATTTAGTAACTGATAAAAAACTGAAACTCAAATTTCACCAAACAGCACTTATGACTATGTGGAATACACTTACATTTTTCTATGTTATTATGTTTGACACTCAAATTGATTTCAAGATGCACCAATACATTATGGCCATCGGTTTAAAAGACACTGATACAAAGCCATTGACCTACAGAAATTTATTTTAATCTAAGTAAACTCTGGATTTTCTATTTCCTGAATTAAATTAAAACTATGAAGGCATAAGAACAGCTAAAAGTGAGTGCTGAGCCTCATTATAGTATTACCAGGCTGCTCCTGAAAAGCAAGTTATCACCTCCAAACTTATCAAGTTGTTTCTAGCCCCCACTCCCCAAAATTAAACCCCAAGGAGGGTAGAGGATCAATTAGCCAGGATATGGGTCTAACCACCTGGCCCTCTCTCTTATCCCTCTCCATCAATTTCTTCCCCCAGCACAAAAAAAACTTTATTTCCTTTTCTTTTCCAGTAGAAGTTACCCGTAGCCTTATTCTTTATCCTGTCTTGGTAGCATTTGTTCTTCCCACTGCTAAGGCAACAAGTCCGGCCTCAAGAGCTAGTCATCACGGCAGAAGAAAAATATCAAATAAGCAATAAATCTTGTAATATTTCACATTTTCCCACTACTCACAGAACACATTTCTTGTGATATATTACATAACTGCATATGATATGCTACTATACAGAAACCTTATATTGGAAAATCACTGAAGTACAATACCTTCATTTTCTGAGTTAATTGGTACCTTCAGACAGAAAGTGATTTGCCCAAGACACCTCCCTGATTCTGTATTGTCTCTTTTCCCCTCAGTTGCATTCCAATTTCCCAAGAGATGTGTCCAGATATGTGTCTTTTGGGCCAATTAGAGGCAAAATAATATAAAAGATAAAAGTAAATGTGAATATGACTAGTCCTCCCCCTTTATGCTCTCTCTCAGCCCTTTCTTCTGTTTTTCTATCTCTTTCAGGGACCTAGGCCCTCAGTCCCCAAAATTTTGCTTCCCATCAGATCGCCTTCAAAATGTTATACTGCAGTGAATTCAGCCTTATCATATGATATGCTACTTCCTCAAACTAGAATATTTTTGTCAACACCCTACATCCTGAAGATTCAAGTTAAATATCCAGGCCCTACTCAAAATTGAAGGCAGTGCTAAAAATTCACCAAAAGCACCAAGAATTTTGCATCAGTTTACCAGTTGTGCTCTCTTTTCTAACATGATATACTAGCACTGCAGATTCAGCATAGCCAAGTCTAATAAAATAAGAAGTGTCATTATATATTTCATTAAAATATTAATTAGATACTATCCCAAATGAAACGATCATTTTCTTGAAATATGAGAAAAGTTCATTTAGATAGCAAATATAGCTGATTTTGAAACAACTGAAAATACTCTAAATGTTCATAAATTATTTTTTAAAATTAATATAATGTCTATAAGCAAGAAATTAAGTGTATCTGATTTCATAATAATTATACTAATGAACAAAGCACCTCTACCCTCTTAAACATCCACATGTTTAGGAAATAATTGTTTTCTGAAGGGCTGTGTGTTAATTAGAAAATTAGAGCACATTAAACATAGTGCTTTATAAATATAAGTTTCAATTTCTCCTTTTCTCACTTTGTAACATTAATAACCAGTAGTCACATAAAAAGCTGAATCTAATAGCCAAAGTCAAACTAGACTAAGCCAATCAAATATACCTTTCATTTTAAAATATCTGATTTATGCTGCCTTATATTTTAAAATATGAGCTAAAAACACTTGTTTTACACTTTTTCACCTATCTCCCTTCTGTCTCCATCATTAGAAATCAGGGCCAATCACTGTGATTTTGCGATTACTCTTCTGAAAGTTGCAGGGAATAAAAGCACTTGACCTACATTTTCCTTTAGGCTCTTCCTTCTGTAACCTGAAAGAAAAAAAATCAGAGTTCACAGTGAGAACAGTAATCTTTCCTTGCAGCACCTATGCATTTATTCCCAGAGTTCTGTAATCAACTTTGAGAGGATTTGAAGATGCTAATCAGTCAAAATCTGAGATTACTGATCTCTCAAAACAGTGTATGAATGATTTCCTTTCCATTTCTTCATTTCTATGGGTAGCTCCAAATAGAAAACTCAGTAACACAAATGACTCAAAAGCCTACAAATCGATGTGTTAAGTCATAATACATAAAAAAGTAAAAGGCATGATGGAATTTGTGTGACACTGTTAACATTTAGGTTTGGTTTTGACAGAGGTTCTGGTTCAAGGCATGCTATGCACAACTGTTCTTTCCTATGAAGGACTAAGAAGATGAAGGCTGGAGTAAGTTTGGCTACAAACACTCCCATAGTTCTCTTCTCCCATAGTTAAACCCTTTGATATGTCACAGGTTGAGCCCTGTGAGAAAGACCTATAGCTCTACAGAGACAACAGGGATTCATGTTTGATCTTGTATACAGGGATAATGTACACAGATCAGTATAAGATACAGAGAATCCAGATAATGAGGACTTGTTACTCCTTCCGTAGAGTTCTTACAAGGAGAGAGCCTCAGGGCATCACTTACACGCTGTTGCATGCTGAAAGCCCAGGTTAAGTTCGAATATCCCATCCCATGAGCAGCTAATAATGTGTTATCCACATATCTTGTTTATCTGTCTATTCCCAGCCCCTAATACAATGCCTACTACTTAGAAATGGCATTAAAATTGGGGCTTAATGGAACAAAATAGAAGCACTCTCACATGCTATTGAATAAAACTCACAAATATTTCTGTATTATAAAGTACGATCCAATCAAAGAAATTACATTTGTAAAAATTCTTGACTCTAGTGTCTTCTGTGAGAGAGGGTGGGTTTTGATCTTTGAGATGTTTAGGAGTAAATATCAAGTATGAAACAATAATATACACTATCTGAGGCTGAAGTCTAAAATAGAAAGATCAGAAACTACATGGAATTCATAAAGTCCACCATTTTAAATTGATTTATTTTTGGTTCTTTGACACTTTCTCTGCACAAAAATCTGTTTTCCATTTAGTGGGGCTGTTACCTATCTTTATAGTAGGAACTTGATGGCATCTTTAAAAGAAAGATTATCTACCTACTGCTTGGTTTGCCAAGATGGTTGACCTAACAAGTCTGGTGAATTACATTCATAGTGTATTCAGCCATATAATTCCCTGTGTTATCAGGGAGGAAAAATAAGCATTTTCAGAATGACTTTCAAAAAGTTGTCTCCTTCAACCTAGCATAGTTTTAGCCAGCAGAATTTTGAAATAAAATGTTGTAACAAGGCTTTAGAACTTCCTTTACTAAGGTCCTTTAGAGTTAACATAGTTTCTCATCTGTTCGGGGCTTTACGTTAAGATAAAGAGGAAAGTTGGCATTTCCTTTAGAGAATTCTTCCTACCCCTGTGGTAGAAATGAAGCTGCACCACCCAGAACCCCCTTCAAGGTAACATTGCCCAGGTACAGAGAGTGCATCTGGCAGATGGCTTCCAGCTGTCAGCTCCTTCAGGCTCTGCCTCATCGACAGAGAGCCATCTGAGGCCATATCATTTTCATGAACAGATATCTGGTATCTGAGCAAGGTGGACATAAAAAGGCCCAGCAGTTCTGACTCAATGTGGGACAATTTTGACAACATTTCTCATAGTTCTTCACAGTTTGGCCCAGACTTTATCAGGCTTGGTTTATAGTTCAACTACTCCCTTTGCCCATTCCTGCTTCCTCCCTTCTCTGTCACAGACATTGGTAACCTAATAAATACCTAGCTCCCCAAACTCTTGTCTCAGCTTCTACTTACCAAGATTCAACCTTCAAAGCTTCCCAGCCCAAGTTCTCAATTTCTGATTATTAGTATTTTCATTTCCCCCATTTCCCAGCTCAGCATTTCCCAAAGTATCCTCCTAGTAAATAAGATCCATTGAGATATCAATTTTTATTCTATCATAGTCAAAATCCAGATCAAACAACTTCATAAATGTTAATACTTGGTTAGACTAAGTTAAATGTTTTCTTTCTTTATAACCAGACTGTTTGATCTGCAAAGGAACTTATCACACAAAAAATTTTCATCTTGTGAATCCTTATGACATCAATCCTTCACCCATTGCCAGTGATAATCTCTGTGGAAAATAAGTAGTCATGTGGTGATTGTCTCCAGAAGAAGAAATAAGACTTAATAAGTACTGTAAATTATCAAACTGCAAATTAAAACCACCATTGGTAACAAAACTCGTAAGACTACTTTATGGCAGCTATGAGTTTTACACTTTGGAAACTGAGAGGAAAGGCTCCATAAGCATAAAGGGATCTTGAAGGAAACTTAAATGTTTAGTTTTTGATAATTTTTTATCTCGACTATCTTCATTAGTATTATTAGATAATTTATTTTAAAAGATGTGATTAGATATCCAAACAAATCTAATCAATCAACGCTTTTAAAATTACATCTTGTTTAAGAATATGAGTAACAGGAAATTTTCAGTAGAAAATTAAGTACTTTGCATACGCTCTTTAAAATTATGGGGATTAGATAACCCATGTATATTATTGTTTTTGCCCAAATGAAATCCATCTTACTTTTAGATCTGAAAGAACTTATAGATGGAAAATTTCAACTTTTTTCAAAAACATAGCTCTCTCTCTATATTTTGTTACCAAAATAGTGTGCGGTTGACTGAGTGATTAGTCTAAGGCAATCGCATTCTCTTTGCCATTCTACACTTAGAAAGACAGATGAACAAATGCAGGACAGTGAGATACAAGAAAAGTGTTCTGTGAAATTTCTGGGAAATAGGTCCTTTCTGCTTAAAAGGAGAAAAGGTAGACACCCCCTGCCAATGGACACTACCAACTATATATATAGTGCCTGGAAGTTCTAGAATTATCTTTCTACTAACCTGGTGTGAAATCAAGACATGGAGAGTAAAGCCAAGAGTTCCCATAGCCTCCATATTCCATCTTGCACCTAAACCTCCACTTACATGAGATAAGACTTGTTTTCAGTGAGGTGTAAAGCATCCTTACTTTTAGGAGATTCCCAAGTCTTCTAGAAAAAAATCTTGATAACCAGAGACCACTGAATTTCCCACTATAAAAACTGGTATGTTACATTATAAAGAATAGAATTACCGAGTTGTGAGATAAACATACGCACAACATAAATTAAGGATTAAGAAATACAACTTCCATAAGAAGTACCAAATTTGAAAAAGTGATCATTGTTGTTTTTCTTTCTGCAAAGGAAGAAAAAAATGTATATTGACAAAGAGAACGAGTTTAAGATTTTTATATTTTTAAGAATTCCCTGGTGAGATCTTAATATATGCTATTGTTTTGTGTTATTTGTTTATTTTTAGGTATTAACGCATGATTGACCCAGTTTCTGAGCTAGTCTTATGACAAATTGTGAATGATTGGAAACTGGTGATTGTTCATTGAAGATAATGGCAGAGTAGGAATTTCATGTTGGTCAGCAATGCTACCACTACTTGAAGGTGGCATTCTAACACAATCCTGCATCCAATTCCTGAACCCTAGGTCTTAATTCTAATTCAAGAATATTTTCAAGAAAAGCCATGTTAAAAGAAAGAGAGAAAAAAATGGCATATATAAAATGTACTTTTCCAAATGGAATAATGTGATTAAATGTTCTACAATACATTTAACTTAGCCTCTTTATAGTGGATCTGAACAAGGAGTGTAGATGATAAAATCTTCAAATTACTAGAGGGCTATATCTTCTTTGAGTAGTGAAATGTCACATTGACTGGTGAAAGTTCTCAAGAGACTATATGGATAGCCAGAAGCATAGTTGTTGAATTGCACTGCAGTAATAGCTCAAGCATTAAAATAAAAGTAATCCAATATTTGCTTAGGAGAAAATGGCCTTGATTTATCTATTAAAAACATGGGAAATAGGTTCTTCGGTTATGGTTTGGCAAATCTCCTTGAAAAGGAGACTATGGAACCACAACAATTACCGAAGATGACATGAATCTAAAAGCCTGCAGCCTCAATTAAAAAAAAAAAAAAAAACTGCTGGAATCAATTTGGAAGTCAGACACCTGCAATTAGATTTGCAAGGGAGTCAATGAGACCTTCAAAATAGACATCTTCTAAATCATCGTAATGGCCAAAGATGCCTTGAAGATAGTTCTACACAGCCAGGTGCTGTATGAAGACAAGAATGTTGCTTATGAGTTTGTATGCTCCAAACAGGCTCTGAATGGGCCTGTGGCACCTCTAGGATGATCAGAGCCTGCTCTGTGACCATCAATGAAATCTTTGCAGCTGATTCAACAGATCCATTGCATCGGCAGCTCATTGAGAGGCTCTTGGTCTAAACCTGTGGTCTTCACTAAGTTCTTCCAGTTGATCTTCTTCCCCCTGGAGGTGCATGTGCATGTACGTGTGTGTATAATCTTCGGATTGACATATTAGTGTGTTCAGCTAATTGCCATTGTTAGAAACAGCAGTACTGAATCCAGTTTCTTGTTTTTTTCTTTTAAGTTTTGCTTTTCTCACCTTCCTCTTTGAAAATGAGCAGAGTATGCTGGCCACATTCAGAGTCAGGAAAGAGCCCAGAGAAAGTATGCACTGCACAGCCGTGAAACAGAAATTCACCATGCTTTCATAAGCCAACGCTTATTGACCACCTGTATACAGGAGTAGATTGTGCATAAGTACAAGAGGGTACATAGAAGTACATTGAATTTATTAGCCTGTATACCCCACTTAAGATGTGGGTCCCTTAAAAGTAAATACCTTCAACTTTGTATCCCTTGTCCATAGCACACAGAGGTATTATACAGATGCATAAATTTATGAGGGGTTTCCTTTGCTGTCTACAGAGTATTTGAGGAGGAAGTGTGTGTTCTGTAAGGTTATCATATCATAATATCATATGATATGTCCATGTACATATCATAATATGTCCAGGTATCCAGTTACTATATTCATATAATTTCATATTCTTTACTCACTCTATTTCTGAGATGGTGGCAGGCACACAGAAAAAAAATGTGCTGCATAGTTTCAGATGGGAACTGGGCTAGTGGGACCCAGAAATAGTTGACCTAGGCGCTGAAGGAAGGATGGGATCTGGACAGGAGATGTGGGACAAAGACCTTTTAGTCTCTGTGAGGGTGTCAACTGATGCTGGATTGGAGTATTCTGGGAAATTCATGGAGAGCCTTCTGGAAACCTTAGCAGACATTGTTAAATCTGGAAAAATGTCTTCTGATGAGTATTTTCTTCAGTGGATATTTTGCACTGAGAACTTCAACCATTCCTGCACTAAGCATCATTCACTTTTGTGAATATCCTAATAAAATATAACATTCCTATTCCAATTTAAATGAGTATGGTAAATTAAAATTCATATCCTATTTTACCAAATTAGGCTCACTTGTACTTAGAATACCATTAATTTAAAATACCATTAAAAATTAAATTCAGATAATGAATCTCTAAAGTGACTAACACTTTTTGTGAGAATATTTTTCTTCATATTGTTATAAATTTTGTCTACCAATAACTGTGAGCCACTAGATTTTGTTTTGTCGTCTGAATGTACATTGAAAAAAACATGACAATGCCTCAACTTTTTGAAAATATTTACCACATTTATCCTTGATCTCTTCTTTAGGCTAAGAATACACAATTATTATATTATTTTACTTGCTTTCTTTATGCAAATTTTGGTTTCATGAGATTCTTCTTAAACTCTAAACAGAATTAAGGTAATATGTAAACTTTTCCTAAATGGTATGTATGTTAAAGAGATTATCTTTCAGAATTAGGACAATAGTTTTTTACTTTAATTTTTTCTAATTTTGTACATTGCTGATTGTATAATTATATGGTACTTATTTAAATGTGACAGTATAATTATTTTAATTACTTTCAAGTAATTTAAATAAATTAATGATTAAAAGATTTGTAATATAATATTTTAGACAAGGATTGTTGGGGATATTTTATTTTGAAGAAAAAAATCCTTAGTCATTTCACATCACCTGTTTTTGCATCTTTTTTTGTTACTATTTGGAGAACCCAGTAAAGTGCATCTTAAATACTTAAAATGTTGTGACCTAAAATATATATGTGGTTAGAACAGAAATGTACAAATTCACTTAAAACACTTAAATCTGCAAGACTAATTTGAAATATGGTGAAATATATTTGCAGACAATGTGATGATCAAAGAGGATTAGACACCCATACAATGAAAGTGTACCTCTATGAAAGAGAAAGGCAAGAAAGATTAGTAGAAATCCTTCAATGGTCATGTTTTGGCTAGGCCAGTGGAGTCTTTCATCTGTGGGACTTGCACTAGTATCCTCCATACTGATTCAGTTACTCCTTAAAGTGGCCTGCTGTGAACAAGGTAGTAGAATCAGACTGCAGTAGCTCAGGTCATCAATTATGGTCCCCTATCTAGGAGACCTGAAAAGCACATTTTCATGGCCACCATGCCAAGTCATGTGGAGTATGAATATATATGCAATGTTTCCTTTTCAACTTAAATGGACACATTGACATTATTAATACATAGGAAGAGAATGAGTTGGCCATGCATTGTTCAGTAATCTGGTTCTTCTTATATGTACCAATGTTAATTAATTAATCTGATTTTTGCGTGTCATTTAAATCTGTTAAATGTGAGTGCATTTAAAAGATCATCCTAGCTGTACTGACAAAATACAAATACTTTGTGTGGAAAGCTAAGTTATAGATTGTAGGTGGTTATTTATCAAGAACTACCAAGATGATTATTACTGCTCTTGGAGGCCTCCAGAAAGAGATGTGGATGACCTTTTCATGGTACAGAACTTGGCTGTGATGTTGGCCAAATGTGAGGATTGCTTCCTTTTCTTGTTAGAATTTCTATACCCCAGAGACTGACCATAGCACATTTTCAGAAACAGCCAAAAATACTACTATTGAGCCTGTATTCCTAGTTATAGGGGAAAGACCTAGAGAGGGTCACTTATTTTGCCAGTCATACAATGAGTTAGGAACAGAAATGTCACTAAAACTTATAATTCCTATTTCCTGGTCTAATACTCTTTCTGATACAGATCTTATGGGAATTTCTTTATGATTCTAATTATTATTCTCAAGTTTATGAATTTTAAATTCTGTAACCTCATAATTCTTGTGCTTTCATTTTTAATTGCTGCATTCATTCAATTAAGATTTTCAATAAGCATTTTTTTTTGTGATAGGCTTTCATTGCCCAATATGGCAGCCACTAGCCACTGTGGCTATTATGCTCTTGAAATGTGACTAGTCCAAATTAAGATGTGCTCTCAGTATAAAATGTTAAGCATGAAGGCTTAGCACCCCAAATTGTAAAATATCTCACTAAAATTTTTATATTGATTATTGAAGTGATAATATTTTGGACATATTGGATTAAACTAAATATTTTACTAAAGTTAAGTTCACTTGCTTCTTTTTATGTTTCATGTGACTACAGAAAATTAAAAAATATATATGTGACTCACATTATATTTTTATTGGACAGAGATATTATAGAAAATTGCTGCGGGTCACCAATTTAATGAATATTTATTAGAGGCCTACACATTTTAAAGCACTTTATCTATGCAAAATGTCTTGTTTTCTCTACAGGTGTTTTGTTGTGTGGTTTTGTTTTGTTTTTTAGGTAAGATGATTTAAGGTATACCAAAATGGAAAACAATTTATTTGCATTACACTAGTTACACAGAGGTTAGATAAGGTTGGAAACTGAAGGCATGCTCTTACACCTCTTGAAGGTGAAGTTATCTGAGGAATACAATCAGGTTTTCATAATACCACTGAACTTCTTTTCTTAAGTAATGTATGGGTCAGCTAGAGTTACAAAAGCCTGATCTTTTATTTTCTTTATTTAATTTTTTTTAGGAGAGCAAGGTACAGGCTTTTATTTAGAAATAAAGTGAGAGAATAGAGCTTCTGGCTCATGCCAGGAGGGGAAAAGAGAGCCCTGATCTTTTATTTTTTAACTAAAACGTCATTGTTTCTCTGATACCAAGTCAAGCTACTACTGCTCATTCGATTATCATCTTGTTTATGTCTGCTATGTAGCTTGTTCTTATTCTTTTTTTTCCTGAAATCAGTTAAGGTTTCACCCTTCGAGAAGCATCACTTTTAGGAAGGAGAACCAGGGCTGGAGAAAGGGCAACTATGTTTTCTAAATGGATGAGATATTAGAAAACTGTTAGTTGACTATCTTTTTATCATCTGAATACTTACACAACATTTTTTTTTATATGGGGTATATGAAACCATAGGCATATAGTTACCCATAGAAGGACATTAAACTGAACTTTAAGAGATTCATCACAGTAACTCCAGGGGGGAAATCCCAAGTATCTTTGAAACCAAAATCAGTCAAAGGGAGAAATAAAGTGGAAGAAACCCGTTTATGTCTTACAAGTAATTGTCTTGCATCTCTCGAGACCTGGCTGCAGAAGAACAGAGCTCCACCCAACCTCTCCAGTCCAAATATGCCCTTGCTGGCCCATGTAATTACCTACTAGTATGGAGATGGACTACTCTCCACCCTTAGGAAACACCTATTGATATGGAGGTGCACTAAAGCCAGGTGAGAGATTCTGGAAATATTACCATTTTACCTACAGCCCACCCCTCCAGAAATCTCACCTCACAATCAACATATTCTCCATATTCCACAATGGCCCCTGTGCAAGAAAACTGGAGCACTGTAACCAGTCTAGTGACATAAAATCATGATACTCCTCAAGCTGGAGGCTTCAGCTAGATTCAAAGTCCTATGCAGATTAAGTCCATACCTCACTCATTCCACAGGCAGGCAGTAGCTGAACAGGTAAGGCGTTCAGAGCAGTCATCACGCTGCAGCTGCAGCCAGGGGATGGGTCCAGTCCACAGGGACTGTAGAAGAAAATAACCTTAAGGGCAATAAGATACATGTTTTAATGACACCAGCATAGGCTAATCTTGTCCATCAGGTAAGATACATGCAAGAAAGTGGTCCTGTGATAGGACAGTGGCAGGAATGGGATCTTGTCCTGGTCTTGTATACCAGGTTTTCACCCCCTCTCTGTGGGAGTTACAGATGGGTCAATATATAGGGTTACAGGAGGTACATGCACTGGCCATAAAGATAAAACAAAACTTCCTTCTAAGATGGTCCTCCCTGCTGGATGTTTTGGGTACACTACCATGATCTTTGGTGGTTACTCTGCTATTTCTCCAGGAACACACAGGAGGCCAGCTTCCAGGCCTTTTCCCCAAGGTGCCAAAACGACCAGCCATTGCTGGTCCATGTGTCAAAATCTCCAGTGCCAAGTCCATTCAACAGTATCTCCAGGGTTTAATGCAGTAGGGGCTGGCAGCAGGATGTTACTCTGCTGGCCATATCCTGGCTTCAGTATCTCCTCTTTGGTTGGCACATACAGTCGTATAGGAGAGGCAGCAATGTGCATTAGCGTATCCACAGGGTTCAAGGCTCCTTTTTGGGGCTTCTCATTCAAGCACTGTAGCACTGTCCATAAGGGAACTAACCAGCCCTGTAGATGATTGGTGTCCAACTACAGGCCAGATTTTAACAAACCATTGTATCTCTCTATCATGCCTGTCCCGATAGGATTATATGGTACATGAAATTTTCACTTTATTCCTAATTGCTGCACTCATTCTCGTAACACATGTCCAGTGAAGTGAGTCCCTTGATCACTCTGAATCACCTGTGGCCAGCCATAAGCTGCAAAGAGATGCTTTAGGCCCCTCTTGGGCCTAAAATGGTCCAAAACTGTCCAAAATGGTCCTCTTGGTTTGCTGATCTTCACAACGTGCAGGAAAAGCAACCAGTTGGCTAGTAGTCATGTCCACACAAAACATGGCATACCAATATCCTTCTGATATGGGCAGATGCCCAATATAGTCTATCTGCCACCCGACAAGGGGTATAGGTCCCCTTACTATTGTTTCCTGTTGCTGCGGGACTCAGTTATGCCCCTCTTAGAGCACACAACACACTCTTTACGGGCTCTGCTGACTTCTTCAAAGGTCAACGGCAAGCCCCACCGATGGGCTACAGCCCACATTTTCTTTTGCCTCACATGCAACAAATGTTGATGTAACCATTGGGCTACATCAGAGGCAGGCTTTCCTTCTAGCCAATGTACCAGGGCCAATGTGTCTACTTCACCATTCCCTGGGGATGCCAAAGGCAAATGACCAGTCACATGATATACAGAAACAGTCTTAGTCTGACCAGAGGCCCATAGGTCTTGCCACACTGCTGCCCCCAAAGGGGCCAGTAACCAATCATCCAGTTGGCATAGTACCATGTTGGTAACCACAGTGTCAAGCCACAATAGATGGCCCAGCTGTCAGTGCAGATAACTATAGAGGAGGGCTCCTGGGTGATCACAAGCCATACTGCCCACATCTCAGCCCACTGATTGCTCTTCCCCTCTCCATCCTCCATCCATATTGTCTCAGTCTTAGGATGGAAAGCCTCAGCCCTCCACTTCAGGGGCTGCCCACAACGGAGCCATCTGTGTACCAAGCATCTTCAGGTATAGGGGCTTTTCCCTTCTGATAAGGACTCTCAGCTACCAATGGCTCAAAAGCAAGTTCTTCCTGCTTTCCACTGGTATATGTCACTGGCTCCAATAAGCATCATAGTTTTACACTTAAGGGGCTAGTAGAGAGGGCACTACACTGCTGTAAATATGCACCCCATTTGGCCAGTGTAGGCATCTGTGGCACAGCAGTCTGTAGCCTTGGGTCCAGCCCTGCACCCACCCCACGATGATATAGGTGGTTATTACCTTGGTCAGAGCTGTTCCAGTGATGGGCATCATAGCCAGCAAGGCATGGTACACAGTAGCCAGTTGCTTCTCTATCAAGGTATACCAGACCTCTGCTCCTTTCCATACCTGTGACCAGAATTCAATAGATTGGTGTGTCTGTTCAAGCCTTGCCAAAGACCCCATCCATAACCATCTTCGGTTACATAAAGATCTAGCTCACAGGGTCTTGATGAGTCTATTGCACTCAAAGCCTGTACAACCTTGGCAGCAGTGAAAGCAGCTACACATGTTTCATCCCTGTCCCACCTGATGCCCTTTTGTACCAACCGGTATAAGGGCTTCAGAATTTGTGCCAAGTGTGGGATAAACACTCTCCAGTATCCCCAAAGATCCAAAAACTCTTATAATACTGCCACAGTGGTAGGAGTAGAGAAATCCTGGACCTTGTCTATGACTGCTTCAGGAACAACTTTAGTTTTACCTGAACAGACAACCCCCAAGGTCCCTGAACCTTGGTGCTGTTCACAGCCCATCCTTTATCCTGTAGATGTTACAGCAGTCTAGGAACTGTCCCTTCTAAATCTGAAAGAGAATCGGACATGAGCATAATGTCATCAATGTAGTGATTACAGTCACACTGTTTGTGGTTTCTTCTATGTGGCCAAGTCCTGGGTTACAAGTCCATGACAGATGGTGGAACTGTGGAGGTATCCCTGTGGAAAGACAAAGAATGTCCACTGTCAGTCTTCCCATGTGAAGGCAAACTGTTCCTGACTTTCCTGTGCTATATCAATACAGAAGAAAGCATTAGCAAGGTCCACAACATAATTATACATCCCTACTTCATGACTTAGTGTACACAGTATACTCCTTTAGGGGTAAATGCCCTATCCCCAATGGGATTTGGGCTTTCTTCACTCTATTTGCCTTATCCCCATAACCATCTATCACAGCAGGGATCCTGGGAAAATGCTCAGGGTTGCCATAAATCAGAGAACATTCAGCTCCTGTGTCCACCAGCACCAGGACACGTTGTACATTCATAGGTGACCAATGAATTGATAATTCTACAAGTGGCCTCTGGCCCCCACCACATCCCACAAGGTGGGGGTTGGGACCCTCCCCTCAGTCAAACCACAAAGCCCAATTGTTGTCCTGTGGATGTGAGGGCCAAGACAGAGTGTGAGTATTGTCCCCCATGAAGTCTTGCAGGGACAAAGGCCAGACATAGGGCTTGGATTCTGACTTCCATGCCCTGGACCTCAACAGCTGGGACTGCTGATCTGGCTTTAAGTGGTGCCACAGTTCTAACAAAATCCTATTGGGCTGGCCATCAAGTTTTTCTTTCACTACTCTGGCTTATATCAAATCAGCCCACATCTGGGTCCTTGAGACCTCCATGGGGCCCTCTGTACCTCTTTTCAGCTGTAGCCCATACTTCCTTCTGGGCAGTTCTTATTGTTTCAACCTCCCCCAGATCTGCTAAAGTACAAGTAGTCTCACTTTTGGGTTGCCGTATGTGGGGGCCAAGAATAGTCACTAGGGACCCACAAAGAGATGGGGGAGCTGTCCTGAGTACCACGGTTATCATTCCTATGGTGAACAACTCATAAGGGCCCTGGGGTCCATATTATAGATGATATTTTTCATGCCCAATTCCTGCAACACCTGTTGGAACTCTGCATATGTTTTCCAGCTAGTGGGTAAGCATGGTAAATCACCCTATTAAGTCAAATTTTCCTGATGGCTACTGTCAGCCAATCCAGAAACACCTGATTTCCTGAGGTGTGATGGGCACTTTGCAACTGCTGCCAGAGAAAAGGGTGAAACATCAGGGAAGGTAGTCTACCCATTTCAGAACTCAACAGAGCAATATTATCCACCCCATATCCCAGAGATGCAAAAGCCATGTAGGCAGAGATTCCAATGGCTTCTGCTGATACTGGACGCTCATGTCCACCAGCTTATCCTGGGTATAGGGGCAGAACATGGAGTGTCCCACAACCTGGAGAGGGGGTGGCTCCTGCCCCTGAAGAGCCAGCAGTTTGTTGCATTTTTACTTTCTTAATTACAACTGGTGGGCCTTTAATACAGGAGAGGGTGGTGCCTTGGGTGGTGGCCTCTGCAACAGATCAGCCCTTGGCCACAGCCTCTCATCCTCTCCTGGCATCAACTCTACCATCTCTGGGCTGAAGACTACACTCTTTCCTTCCTATCCCCATGGCCTTCTGTAATGTGGATTCTCCGGCTACCTCCTCCCTTACTGCTAACTTATCTTCCAGGGGCATGACCCGTCTTCTCAATAACTGTCTCTCTTTCTAAGGGCATCCCTCAGGTCATCGCCCAGCTCCTCCAAGTGATGCCGAAGTGTGTCTTTCTCCTGCTGAAGTTTCTCTCCTTCACAATAACCCTCTCTTTCTCCTCAATAACACTTTCCACTATCTCGATGAAAAGAAATCCTACAATTCCAGCTGCTACATGGCCCTTAAGGGCCTCTGAGCAGTCTTCTATCCGATGGAGGACTAATTCCACAGCTTCCAGTGTCTCCACCCTTCCCCAATTCTGGGGAAGGCCCCACCCCTCTAGGAGGTGCTTTATCCTAGACCAATTCCCCACTAGGGGCTCCCCAACTGGAAGCCCCACAGATAGGGGGTCCCCAAGTGAAGCTGCACCTTCTACTGCTGCAGCCACTGGGGCCTCCCCACCATCCCTAGAGGGTCGCACTCATGTAGACAGATTTTTGGTTCAAAGGTCCTGCTGACTACCGCCAGATATAACTCCAGGGGATAAAATCCTCAGGCAAAATACCTTCAAAACCAAAATCAGTCAAAGGGAGAAATAATGTGGAAGAAACCCATTTATTTCTTACAAGCAGTAATCCCACATCTCTCTTGACCCAGCTGCAGAAGAAGAGAGAGATCCATCCATCCTCCCCGGTCCAGATAAGCTCTTGCTTCCCCATGTAATCACCTACTGATATGGAGATGGCTACTTCTCTCCACCCTTTGAAAACACTTATTGATATGGGGAGGCACTAAAACCAGGTGAGAGATTCTGGAAATATTGCAATTTTACCCACACCTATTAAATTCTGAAACCGAATTAAAGAAATTGCCATTTAAAGTGAAAGGACATTATGTAGCAACTCCTCTTATCATATTGAATGTATGACAACAAGCTTATAAATAGCTAACAGATGACACGAAAAAGTACTTATTTGTTTCTTACAGAAATGGCTTTGGAAGAATTCAGAAACTTTGTGCTCATAAATATGATAAATTGGAAGACAAAATAACCTTGACTCCAAAAAATGAATATTAAAGAAGTGACAGAATACCTTACTTAGCTACTTAGTGAATTGATAGTTTTAGGACTCACCTTTATGGTGCTGACGAGTTAATATTATTTTTGTAACAATGGGTTAACTGAGTTTATTCTGTATATGAGCTTTATAACATGTAGCTCACAGTGACAGAGAAAACCAAAAGTTGTAAGTCTCTTAAGATAAGTTCCATGGCTGTCCTATTTATTATGTACCTTAAGGGTTTAGAAATATTTCTCCATGATAGCTTTACATTTTGCAATTTCAAAAAAAGGAAAAAATAATGGAAAGGTGTGCTGCTAGTTTTGTGATCATAGTGATATAAATTATACAAAGTTTTTTTTACTTTCCTTTAGAAAGTTATTCGCAGTGTTGCTTTGTGAGCTAGTCTGCTTCATGCTAGAAGCTTGTCTTGCAAAAGTGAAAACACAATAGTTCATTACTGCATATATGTTATTGAAGCTATGTTGTTAAGCCTATGATAACTAATACAGTCTCACCTTGTCTTACCAACACTGTTAAAAGTTACCTAAACATTTGAATGATCACTATTATCAGAGATGTTGCCACCTCACGCATGCAGTCTGAACTTAAGAGGGTACCATTTATTCAACAAATGGAGATGGAAAAATGGGACAGATATGCAAAAAAAAAAAAAAGGCTCTAGGCAAAGACCCTCTACCCTTCATAAAAATTAACTTGATATAGATCAAAGAAATAACTGTAAAATGCAAAATTATAAAACTCCTGGAAGATAATGAAGGGAAAGGAATATGCCACCCCAAAATATGCCACTTTAGCATTTATTTTTAATTAAAGTTGCTTAAGAAACAGCTTATGTAAGGTGTCACACCCTGACCCTCTTTTGTCCCCCTGAAAGCAAGAAATAAATAACCCCTGTGAAGATAGCCTTCTTATACCAGGAGGGTAGAAGGCATTCTTATCACCAGAGATAGGAAATTTAAGGCTGAGAAGGTTGTATGAATAAATCTTTTTTTACTTCTTCATTAATTTGCTATTCTCAGACCAAACCTCTTCGTTTTGTCAATTCTTCAGAAATGTATTGTTTCTTTGGGATTCCATACATGTGAAATTAAGTTTGTTTTCTTTCTGTTAATCCATCTTATGTCATTTAATTATTGGGCAAGCCAAAGAGCCTAGAGGGAAAGGGGAAAGTTTTCTTCCCACAATAACTTAGGAGAAAATCTAAATGACTTTGGGTATGGTGATAGCTTTTAGATACAATACCAAAGACATGATCCATGAAAGAATAATCAACAAACTGGTCTTCATTAAAATTAAAAAGTTCTTCTCTGCAAAAGACAGTATCAGGAGAATTAGAAGACAAGCCACAGACTGAGAAAAAACATTTATGAAAGACACATCTATTAAAGTACTGTTATTCCAAATATACAAAGAAATCTTAAAACTCAACAATGAGAAAATAAACAACCCAACTAAAACATGGGCCAAAGATGGAAACAGACACCTCATCAAAGATAATTTGTATATTAAAAGATGCTTCATAACATAATAAGATATCACTATACACCTAATTAGATGGCCAAAATCTGGAGCACTGGCAACACCAAACACTGATGAGGATGTAAAGCAACAGGAATTCTTATACGTTGCTGGTGGAAATGCAAAATGGTAACAGCCACTTTGGAAGACAGTTTGGCCACTTCTTTTCAAAACTAAACAAACTCTTACCTAGGATCCAGACATCACAGTTCTTAGTATTTGCCCAAAAGGTTTAAAAACTTGCATCCACACAAAAACTTGCCTATGGTTGTTTATAACAGCTTTATTCATAACTGCCCAAACTTGGAAGCACTCAAGATGTCCCTGAGTAGATGAAATGGATAAATAAATAAATTTAAGGCAATGGAAGAGTATTCAGCCCTAAAAAAGAACTCTCAAGTCATGAAAAGAAACTTAGGTGCATATTACTAAATGAAAGAAACCAATCTGAAAAGGCTACATAGTCTATGATTCCAGTAATATGGCATTCTGCAAAGGGCAAAAACTTGGAGACAATAAAAAAACAGTGGTTGTCAAGGGTAAAGGGAAAGACGGGGAGATGAATAGGTAGAACACAGACAATTTTTAGAGCAATGAAAATACTCTTTATGGTAGTATAATGATGGACACATGTTATTTTACATTTGTCCAAGTCCATAAAACATACAAAACCATGAGTGAACCCTAAGGAGGACTATGGACTTTGGGTGAGCTAGATATATCAATGTAGGTCCATCATTGGTTAAAACAAAACATACCATTCAAGGGAATTATGTTGGTAATAGGGGAGGTTATGCATGTGTGGAGACAGAGGGCATATGGGAAATCTCTGTATCTCCATCTCAATTTTGTTCTAAACCTAAAACTTCTATAAAAAAGATAGTCTTTAAAAATAGTAAAAATAAATAATTAAATAAATAAAAAGAAGGTACCATTAAAAACCTAAAGCCCAATTCTCAAAGTTAAGCCATTACAGAAACTAATAGTGAAAATACACCAAATACTGATGAGGATGTGGAGCAAAAGGAATTTTCATTCATTGCTATTGGGAATGCGAAATGTAACAGACTCTTTGGAAGTTCCTTACAAAACTGAATATACTCTTACCATACTCTCACTTGTCAACTTTCCCTTCAGGTTCCAGAAAAGTCTTTCTTAGTCCTGTGGGGAGGTCATGTTGAGAAAATCATAAAGAAATGTCATTTAAAGTGACATAATTAATAAAAATGGATCTTGTTGCAAATTAATGTGGCCCACCTTTGTAAACAAAATATTATTTACTTACTATGCTTATTAAAGACAGTTTATCAAATTCCTGGCTAGGAGAGAGACAAGGAAATCAAAAGTTTATTATTTCTCCTGTACTAGGGATTGATTCCTTCAAAGGCCTGAATTGTTGCCCCAGAAGGAACCCTGTTACAGATGCTGTCTGTACCTTGTCCAGGTTTCAGCTGTTACTTGGAATATGTTATTCCACTGCTAGCATTATGGCAGTAAAGGGTGAGTGAGAGAGTTTGAAGGGGAGTGTTAGATCCTGTCTAGCCCATAAATACTGAACATAATGTTTGACTCTTCTAGTTAATCTGATTAAAACAGTAGTTTGGCCATATGATTGGTAGCATTTTGTGCCCTATGCTTCCAACAATATGAAATCTAACCAATAAGCTAATGGGGGAGCTTTTAGAAATCTTACTTATTTGTAAACTGGGGCCCATCTGTAATGTCCATGTAGAGAAGCACACTGATGGTATTGACATCACTGAGATGTGGACCCTTGTGTTACATGGAGCTGGTTTAACATTTCAGCACTGCCACTTCAGATTTGTAAACTTTCCAGTTTTACATAACTTGTAAACATGAGTTTGCTCATCTGAAAACTAGTCATAAGAATAGCACTCAACTGAGTGAGTTACTGTGAGGACTAAATCAGATAAGCTACTAATTATGAAAGTCCCTCTATAAAAGGTAGTTTTCCTTAATGAAAAAAACTATTTATTTTTATTATTATTTGTATTAACTAGAGCTGTATTCTGCTTACATTACATGTACAATGAACATTTTATTTGCTCTCACTTACTCTTTAATCCATATATCCACAGAGGCAGTCACAGTGGCCAAACCATAATTCAGACTCGGAGGAATCTATTTTTAAGGCAATAGGTAGCATGGGTTTCTTCAGAGAAATGAAAATAAATTACCTGGCAACAACAGAAAGGTCATTAATGATGAATTTAACATGGCCATAGTATCACTATGAGTTGCAAGTTGAAGTATTTAATTTTTAGCTTGTTATCAAAAGAGGTGGTGATGTAAATATTGAATAGTCAAAATTTATAACTCTATTCTAATAGAAGGCAGCACAAATTAAATCTTATTGCTCATCAAATTTTTTAAACAATTTAGGTGAAAAGGGGCATAGAATTAATGCTCTGGGATTGCAGATGTCATTATTTCAGGCTGGATGTTGGTCATATTGCTTCTTCCTGTGCTGATGCTGTGACTCTAAAGGCAACTTGATAATTAGAAATGGAAATGGGGGAGGGTATTTTTTTAAAGTTTCCAATTACCTGCCACACTTCAAAAATGCTGTAAGCCTGCTCATGGAGTCTATAAGCAATTTACTCTGCTGACTTCTCCCACACATAACTTTGCAAAGCATTTAATGTGAAAACAAAGTAAGAATTATTTCAATTATTTGTTTTAATTGAAAGAGCACAGAAAAATATTTGATAGTTTTTCATTGTATTCTTAAAGATGAAATGACCATATTTTTATCTTGCCTTCCTAGGTACACGATTCATGTCTCCACCAATGGAAAGAATGGGAATTTTCTTTCCATATTCTTGGTTGAAATACAAAGTATTGTATTGAAGTGACTCCAGGATAAATCATGATCTTAAACCTTATTTAGGTAATCAGTTTGCATATGTAACCATAGACAAAAATATCTGTCAGTGGATATAAACCACAGACTACCAGTCCTTGTGGGGACATGAAAATGAAATGCCTAAATGTATAGCTTGGTAGTATGGCAAGCTTTATGGATCTGCTTTAATTGTTTTAGCCTAGAGAAATTTCAATGCTGCTTCATCTCGAAAGAAAAGATATAATAAAACCTCATACTTTAGAGTGCTCTCTTCTAGGTTTGATGATATGCCACAAATATGACCTGGCTTTGCTTCACAGAGTCATTGAGCTTTAAGTACCAAATACTTTATTCTCATATTACAGATGGTGAAAAACCATGAAGTTAATAAACCTTCCTAAAGGGACACAATAAGTTGATGGAAAAACCTAAAACTAAACTCGGATGAGACCAGACACTCTGATTTCTCCTCTGTGTGTCATAAAAATGCCTTAATGTGTATTTCAGAATTCAGCTTTAAATACTTGGCATTATTGATCCTCTTGCTTTCTTTTTAAACTAAAAGAAAAAGAAGCATAGTGTCACAAGAAATTAAGTCCAATATTACAAACACGTTTCACATTCCACATTGTAGGCTCTATTTACTTAAGCTTTCAATTACAAGAACTGAGTTACCTTAGCTACAAATGCCTCATCCCAAAGGGTTTTTTAGTGTGGGTGTATGTGTAGGAGTGGAGGAGAAATACATTCAATTAAACATAACTGTTTTAAAGTTTTGTTTGAATTGTGCCTGCATCAATATTTCATTTATTGTAATAAACTTTTGAAATCTACAAAAATCACCTAATATATGGGAATTTCCATTAAATTAGCTTATTTATGTTAATGTACTAAACAAATAATTACAATGATGGTGAGAGAGAGAAAATAATACGTATTAGTGGATTTAACATATCATTTATTATTATGTTTTATGTATATGGCATACTCAATTCACATTTTGCTTAAATAGGTTTGTCTTCATCAGCTTGGTCAAATTCTGTGTATACCAAATAGTTCTGATTTCTGACTCTGGAAAGAAGGCAGGTGTAAGGGAAGTAGCACAAAGCTCTGTGACTCACAGTGGGTCTTGGAGTTCTTTTCTGGGGAGGGACTATGATTAGTTTTTTTAATTCAATTAGTTTTTTTAATTGAATTTAAATTCAATTTAATTCAATTTTAATTGAATTCAATTCAAACTATGATTAGTTTTTTTAATACAATTTAATTCAATTTAATTCAAATTTAATTCAAAATTTAAATCAGTTTTTAATTCAATCATATAGCCCCAAGGGTTTGAGAGAATAACTGGTCCAGAGAAACTCAAGACTAAGGATTGCCAGTTAATTTTTATTTTGTTTGATATTTTAAACACATTTCCTTAATTATATAACATGTAGAAAAATAGTCCCTGTATTGTATTTTAATCATTAATATCTTGATAAGTTTTAAATACCTGTATTTTAAAACATTATTTTGAATGCAAACACAAAGTTTCTGGTGCAGCATAGATAATTATTTACTGACAACAAATATTTGCTCCAGTTCCCCCTGCACCAATTTCCTCCTTTTAGGAAAATACGAGACCCAGATGAGATGTCACCCTACCTGCAACAGAGTTTATATTGTAAGCAAGGAACTACAGAAATTAAAGTTTGAATAGTTACACAAGAAAAGGACAAACACAACTTTCCCTCTCCCTTCCTACATTCAATATTTAACTTTCAAAGACAAGAGGTGAAATACAACCACTAAAATGAGGACTTTAAAACCAGCATTTATTTGATTAATTCTAGGTATAGAAAAGAATTGTATATATATTTTTTATTAAAGTGTTGTTAATATACAACCTTATGTTGATTTCAGATGTACTTCACAGTGGTTCAACAGTCCCTGAGATCAACTTACATTGTGATTGAGAGTTATTGTACCCCTTTATCCCCCTTTCCCTCCCCCCTGCACCTGTCCCTCCTCCTCATCCTTGGTAACTGGTATTGGAAAATCTGGACAGCTACAGATAAGAGAATGAAACTGGATTATTGTCTAACCCCATACACAAAAGTAAACTCAAAATGGATGAAAGACCTGAATGTAAGTCATGAAACCATAAAACTCTTAGAAGAAAATATAGGCAAAAAATCTCTTGAATATAAGCATTAGCCATTTTTTTCTTGGACATATCTCCTCGGACAAGGGAAACATATAAAAAATGAACAAGTGGGACTACATCAAACTAAAATGCTCTATACAGCAAAAGACACCACCAACAGAACAAAAAGGCACCCTACTGTATGGGAGAATATATTTGTAAATGACTCATCTGATAAGGGGTAAACATCCAAAATATATAAAGAATTAATATGCCTCAACACCCAAAACACAAATAACCCAATTAAGAAATGGGTGGTGGACCTAAACAGACACTTCTCCAAAGAAGAAATACAAATGGCCAACAGGCACATGAAAAGATGCTCCACATAACTAATCATCAGGGAAATGCAAATCAAAACCACGATGACATATCACCTCACACCAGGTAGAATGGCCTCTATCCAAAAGCTAAGAAACAAAGCATTCTATTTTTCCTCCCTCTCTCCCTCCCTCCTTCCCTCCCTTCCATCCTTCCTTCCTTCCTTCCTTCCTTCCTTCTTCCTTCCTTCCTTCTTTCCATCCTCCCTCTCTCCCTCCCTCTTCCCTTTTTTTCTTTCTTTATTTTTCTCTCTCTCTCTTTAATTTTAGAAGGTATCTTCGGTAAAATGCTCAAATAATTTGATATATAACTTTTATAGAAGTAAATATGTGTTTACTTCAACTTACATGCTCCAGGATGAAAATTCACTTATGTAGCTAATGATACGGATAAGCGTTCCTTAATGTGAAGATCATATTTCATATCAACTTAAGGTGCTACAAAGTACCCTCAAAGATAGCTTAGCAGAGCCATAGAAGATACAAATGATATTATTCTTCCCTATCATCACCACAAAATACAAGGTCATAGACAAGAGACCAAGCCTTATGCATTAATATTTGTGTCCTGTGGAAAACTGGACCTTCTTTGTGATTTTGACTTTGATCAAAGTTTTTCTGTGGAAGCATAACTCCCTCCAGGGTTTTATTTCATTTTATTTCATTCAGTAGAAAGGCCCTGCTGCTTCTCCTGTAGGAATAATTCTCTAAACCAACCAATGAAGTGTTCAAAGTATACTCTCAATTCTTAGGCTCTTAAAATAGAAAGTAATTTATTTAGGGTACAGCCATCAAATAGGGCAACATAGTCACTCCTCACTATATCTTTCCAAAGTAGGACATTTTCAACCAACTGAACAGCACAGGACTGTGGGTTCTCTGCAGCAAAAACAACAAATGTGAAGGCATGTGCTCTTTGCCAGACACCTCCTGGATTTCTGGACTTCCCAAGTCAGCAGTTCCTGTTTCAAGGACCTGATAACCTTTCCACAATTTAGAGATGGTCATGGCAACAACTCTATCAGCTGATGTGGCACTTTAAATGTGTACTTCTAAATATTAGACACTGAGAAAGTTCAGCAGCCTGTCAACTCCCAGCATGATATGACTATATGGGGTAGCTCAGCAATGACAACTGGGAAGTTCCTTTCTTACTTCTTTATTAGAAATCGTCTTTTGTAGATCGATTCAATTAGGAGCCTATCAAAGAAGCAGAACCACCATGAACTATATGAAATAAGAGACTTATGATAGGAATTAGCCCTTAAAAAGTTCATGGGAAGTGCTTGCTTCTGCATATGGTGATAGGTTTGAAGTAGTTTTTGAGGGATGCAAAGAGGAAAAAAAAGATGAACACAAGGTGGCAGAAAGTAGTAGCAAATTGACACCCACAAGAACAAGCTGACAAACCTGTGATCTCAGTGACACAAGTGACCTGTAGAGAAAGCTGGGGGCCTCCTGTGAAGCTGCATAGATACCTGGACCAGAGTTAGGGGATGCTCAAAGAGATCTGGTGGAAGCAGAGGGGGTTGGCAGATGTCCCACCCAAAAAAGGTGAGTCAGTAGCTAAATGACAATTTGTGTGACTTGCAGCAGTGGCTGGTGTCTTACTCCAACCTTCAGTATGTAAAGGGAAGTGCTTCACATGACCTTTCAAACTCATGCAAACTTTTCTTTTGGCCAACACTGACCTGAGACCATAAAGAGAAGGAGATTTTGAAAAGTTTTCACTTAGCCAGGAGGACATAATCTAAAACGACTGGAGTCTGACCTTGTCAAATCAATGTCCATGCGAACATCTTTTATGTATATGTAATTTCCAAATAAAGACATTAATAAGTTTTGCTTCTGCTTAGCTTGATGCAACCATCCTCGTATGACTAAAAATATGACTCTCCAAAATGAGAAATTGAATTCCTTATGTCATTTTAACAAACTCTTGGGGTCGTTCATTCCTTTTCTAGCTAAGTCACACACATCACTTTTCTTGGTGCAACTCCTTTCCACTCAATGCCTAATTCTAACATAAGAGAAACTGGCCCTCTCAAAAAAAAAAAAATTAAATAAATAAATAAATAAATACACAGAAAAAAAAAAAGAGATAAACTGGGTGGTTTTGAATTCAATTTGATTGAATCAAATCCATGTAACCATAAACTTTGAATTTAGTCTTCCTTTCATTTCAAATATTGGCCCAGAAGCTGCGAGATGTAAAAGGGGTCTTTTTTGTTTTTGACTACTAAGTTTTTTTAATTGAATGATCATTGATCTACAATCTTATATTGGTTTTAAACATACAGAACACTTGTTCAAGTTACCCATATTATTAAATCCTCACTCCCTCTAGTGCAGTTACTGTCATCATAAAGATGTTACAGAATCATTGACTATGTTCTTCATGCTGTACTACTATCCCCATGACCAGCTTTTATTATGATTGGATTTTTGTGCCCCTTTATCCCCTTCACCCTCCCCACCCATCCATTCCAACCCCTCCTCCACGGTAAACACTAGTCACTTCTCAGTATCTCTGGGTCTACTGCTGTTTTGTTCCTTCTGTTTTAATTTGTTTTTACATTCCAAAAATATGGTATTTGTCTTTCTCTGCCTGGCTTATTTCACTGAGTATAATACCTTCTAGATCCATCATGTTGTTTCAAATGGCAGGATTTCTTTATTTTTATGGCTGAATAATATTCCATTGGGTATATGTACCACTTCTTCTTTATCCATTCATCTATTGACAGACATTTTTGTTGCTTCCACATCTTGGCTATTGTAAAAAATGCGGTGATAAGAGGGGTCTTTTTTTTCAAGTAGTCATAGGAGATTTCTGCTTCTTTACCTAGACCTTGTGCTGGGAATTGGAAGCCTTTAGCTGACCATTTTCTTTCCCAAGTGCTCCAGCATATTTAGAAGTGACCAACCAATATAATCATTTTTCTTTTTTTTTACCAAAATGGTCTGTGATAGCAACTAATTGGCCACCCAAAGATTTTTCCTTCTATAAGCCTTTGATTAAAAGTAACTTATGTGACTACATCCCATAAACTCTGTCCTCTTTATCAGTGGCTAATACATCACTAATGTCTTTAAATCTAATCAGATCTAAAAGCCAATTCCAGATAACCCAGAATTAATTCACATCACCCATCCATATGTTTTCTTTCTCCTGAAACAAGTTTGTTTACCAATTTTTGTACCATGTCAGGGAATCACAACCAGTAGAATGGTATGGAATAAGTGACTTATATAGAGAGTGGACTTTACACAGTTGTGAGAATTGGTGAAGAAGTCTACAGAATGCTGCTTTCTCTGTGTCTGGTTGCAGGCTGGAAATCTCCAAAGATCTGCAGGGCCATCCCTCAGTAGAAAACAGGGGCAGAAAGCAGGAAGGAGAGAAAGGACAAGAGTGGAAGCCATGGAGACAAGCTGAAGCCCATGTGTGTCTTTCAGCAGCTCCTACCTCAACAGAGGTGATTTGCAAAAACAGACTGGATTGTTTTGCCACAGAACTGCACTCAAGTCTGGTCCAGGACTCAGAGAAGCTGAAAGAAGGAATCCAAGTTAAGAGCTGAACTGTGTTCTCCTTCCTTCCTTCCCTTCTATTTCCTTTGTCTTTTCTCTAGGGAACTGTTCTGAGAAGATGATGACATAGATTGTTAAGTCTGAGCCCATAAACCACCTTCTTTTCACTGAAGTTTTCTGTCTTTGTTTCAAACCCAAAATCAAATAGCCTCTCCAGCTTTTCCAACATTTGCTAAGAAAACAAAATGTTGAATTGGTTTGGACAGTTATGATTCTGAGATTCTAGTATTTACATGCTGAAATGCCAAAGGAATATAAACTAAAACATGTTTGTAGAGAAATGCTGTCTGTTTACTTCAGTGTAAAAAAATAACAATAATTTTATCTCTTTTTCACTAGTTATAGAGCACAGGTATTAGCTTGAAAGAAGTAGGGGTTAATAAGATATTTACATAAATTAGTTAACTTATCTTCATTTGAAGTAATTTGATGATCTGTAAGGTTCTGAAAGTAAAATTTTTAAAACTTCTACTGCATAAAATTGATTACAGGAGACTTGGCACAAGCTGAAAGCTAGATTTGTCATCAAATGGAATTGTAAGTACGATGTAAAACATTTTAAAAAACTATGATTAAAGTCACTTTTTTTAGACATCTACCCACTAAGGGGGAAAATAAAGCAAGAAATTAGCAATCAAATTCAAACCGATATGGTCAATTAATAAATCAACAACTAAAGTATGAATTTAGCATTGAAATTATTATATGGCATTGTATAATAATGTACAAAAGTCCTAAAGACAGTTCTTGCCTGCATGCTGACTCCAATCCACATAGAGGTATAACTTGTATGTAGTAATAAAATATACTGTATAATGTGTTCCTCTTTTGAACATCCCAGTTTGCTAGCTGGATAATTCCCTTGTCTGCTTTTGAATTGATTTAATTTTCACTGAAGAGATGTCTCTCTTATGCTATGTCAGAACAAAGTCTTAGTTTCATTTGCTCTTTGCAATAAAGAAGTGAGGAATCAACTGTGAAAACACCACAGACTTTGAGTTTGTATTTAAAAAAGGAGATGGAAGGACCTCAAGATAAAAAAGTAGTGTCTGTATAAGTAGTTGTGTCTCAGAGCAGCATATCAAGACTAGGCTTCTTTGATCTCAGTGCTAACAAAGTGACACCACTGGCCTTTGATGATTTGTGACAGTCATTGCATTTCAATTGTCTGAAACCTGCAGTCCCTCCAGCATCCTCCTTTTAAACATGAGAAGCCGTTTATCAGCTCTGCCTGATGAGGCCTGAGATGACTCAAAGCTTCACCTGGCTTGTAGACATCTTGGTGCTTGGACCTGTTGTTAGTGTTTCTATTGAGCAAATTTTCAACACAATTTAGTGTTAGATACACTCTCTTGTCCCGACCCGCAGGACAGTCAACGGGGGTCGACGACCTGGAGGAGAGAAAGAAGGGGCAAGGGACACAAAGAACGGACAGCGAGACAGGATGTCTGATCAAGCTGACACAGTTTATTGTTTGCAGGCTCAATTTATACAGGTAGCGAGAAAGTGGTGGGTCAGGTGGTGATTGGGCCTTAGGTGGCGCCGGCAGGAAGGTGTAGAGGGGTGATTGAGCCTTGGCTGGCGCCGGCAGGAGCGGAACACCCTTAAGGGAAGCAGGGAGCTCGCCATCTTGTGGGTGGGGGCCCTTGGGAGGGAGGTTTTAAGGGTGGGGCTTTCGTAACCGAGCCTGCCTAAAGGCCCACAGGTTTGCTCCCAACACTCTCTCATTCTTTGGGTAGTTCAGATAATAATTTTTAGTGCATTTGTGTTTATGTATACCTGAACCAAACCAATGTCAAATGCAAACTTCTAGCATAACAATTTCTGTATGGCTCATGAATTTCTTAAGTGTTGTACAATACAGCAGCAATGGGAAACTGAGAAAGAAAATTGCATTGTATTAAAATATAAGGATGGTGTCAGAGATAAGAGACCCAAAGACTCACATAAGTGTTAAAACATTGCTTTTGTGTGTGCTTGGAAAATAGCAGGTAGTAACCTTCAGATTTTTACTATCTGTGCTGGTTGGAGTTGATTTATATTTATATGTTACTTTAGTATGGTTATTTTTATTTTAAGCAGAAAAGTGGAAAAAATCTTGATAGAATCAAAGAATTCAATTTAGCAAGTTTTTTTAGAGTATATACTATTTTGTCACCACTGTGATGGATTCCAAAGGTAATATAAACACAGTATATATGTAGGAAAACTCTTGGCCTTTAAAGACCTACAAACTTGGTAGACATCAAGGTTCATAAACATCAAAATGCAGAGTTAACAATAATTAAGGACCAAAATGTATGGTTCTGAGAAGATACATGCTTTTTTCAGGGGAAATTTTCATTAGGACATGGGTCCTAAAGCTTATACTGACTTAGCAGCTGCAAGGCCAAATCAAGGATGGCTGAGGTCTACATGCTAAGCTGCCCTTTGGAATTATCATGCCATGGGCATCAAGAATGAGCACAACCAGAAGCAAGCAGGAAAATGCCCCAGCAACAGGACGGAGCATGAGGTCGGGGTGGAGGCCTCTTTCATTGCAATGGCTTTCTTTTTTCATGGTACCTCCCACTCGGGGAATATGCTGGATCCATGTGCTATTAGGCCACTAGTCTTGTGGCTTCAGATTTAGGACCAGTTCTTAAGATATTCTTCTTCCAGCAGTGTGATTCTTCAGAAGCACTTCCCCAGGTTTCAAGGAACTACTATTGTCCCTTTTCATTCCCTCTCCTCTGTCCTTTCCCTGATAATTCTAAGTAGAGGATCCCCCCTCCTGCCGCCGCCATACTTGGGTGGCTTTTAATGATTATTTACTAAATAAGGTGTTCAAAGGAATGAGGAATCTCTACTACCAGCTGGCTATTATTCCACTTTCTTCACATGAGGATCCACAGTGTTCCAGGCTTGAAAATTTTCACTTTAAATTGGAGATCAGAAACCTGGTTGGAAAAGATGAAATAAGGAAGTAATGGCCACAAAAGTCAGACTCTTTCATGGAAGGCCTGAAAGACCACCTAGGACTCTGGATCTCAGATCATGACAAAACCTCTTCCATCTACACAAACCCTGTTTGATAGAACATATCGCTGTACTAGGTGCTTCTGGGGCCTCAGTTAGATGCTCTTCATCAGATTGGTGTGACCATCTCTGGTTACAAATAATGTCAGCTGCCGAAAATTAACAGCTGCTTGCTTCCCTGGAGAATGGCCTGTGGTAGCCATGTCCCCTAGAAATGCCTCTCAGCGGAGGTCTGTAACCAGCAACTGGCTGACAGGAGAGCAAACAGTGTCCTACTGCCTCAAGGAGGGCCAAGTCTGCAGCACCATCCATGCTCTAGGATTCTCTGCAAGATCAGGCTGAGGCTACACTTCAGCTGGATAGCAATTCTCAAATTTTAGTGGATAGCAGTCACCTGCAGGGCTCATTAAAACAGATTTCCCAGACCACACACCCAGAGTTTCTGATAGAATGGATCTGGGACTGATAATTTGAACTTTAACAGGTTCTCCTGTGATGCTGATGCCACTGATCTGTAGACCACATTTTAAAAACTGCAGGGCTGGACCCACACGTTTATATACCTCCTTCCCTTTTCCTTACCTACTTCACTCACTGTCTTCCTGTTTTCTCCTGAGAGCCATCCATCTCACAGTGCTCCATTAGCATGAGAATCCCCAAACAATAGTCTAAAACAATAGTCCATGCTGAATTAGATCTACAGTACTTCAAAAAAAATGTACTTTCATATATATATATGTATGTGTGTATGTATACATAATAAAAAGCAAGATCAGTACCTAGAAAAACACATGCCACTTAAATTTACTAAGGGCTGCATGGGCTCCTTGAACATATAAAGTCACTTTAGCAATGATAATCAAGGTTTCTCTAGCCCAAGAGTTCTTCCAAGAAGTGCTTCCCTGGCCCCTTCTCAGGGCATTGGTGCCAGTGCACTGAAGCATCCATAGTTGCTCAGGGACATGAAGCTTAAAGCAAAGTATGAGAAGGGGAGATAGGAGCCAAAGCCTCTCTCCCATTTGTGTTAGCCCTGCTAGGAGGATCACAAGCACGGTTACAGGTGACTCCACATTTCAGAGCTTACTAAAACTGTTGTTGCAGAAAGGAATGTCAGCTCCCTGTTCCTTGAAGCTGGTGATCAGTCAGTGCAAGAACATGGAAAATTCACTACCATGTTCTCAAAACACTTCCTTCTCTCAGTAGAACCTTCCCTGCAGGGGGTCACGCTTATCTGATTTTCCTTTTAATTTCAAGTGGACTTTGCATAGGAGTTCTTCCTTTATTATGGAAATGTATTTCTTAAGGACGTACCCTTGTGATTTTTCTAAGCCTCCATGAGACTCAGACTGGACATCATTATGTACAATTTATTTGTTTGTTCAAGAAACTGGACTTAATAGCTTTTTCTCTGTGAACTATTGCCTCATGCTGATGTCCCTGATTTTGATAAACTCTAATATAAAATAATAACAGGTAAAAATTGCGTTAAATATATATATAATCTATATCCATAATTATACAGATAGAGGTATATTTCCCAGAATACCAAACCTAGCAGAACTGTTTCCCATCATCCTCTTGTCAGTACCATGTTTAGTGAGTGGAACATAAGTTTTCTTTTCTTTTTCTGGTATCATTAATGTACAATCACATGAGCAACATTATGGTTACTAGAATCTCCCTGTTATCAAGTCCCCACCATATACCCCATTACAGTCCATCAGTGCAGTAAGATGCTATAGAATCACTACTTGTCTTCTCTGTGTCATAATGCCTTTCCCATGCCCCAGCCCTACATTATGCATGATAATCCTAATGCCCCTTTTTCCCCTTAACCCTCCCTTCCTACCCATCATCCCCAGTCCCTTTCCCTTTAGTAACTGTTAGTCCATTCTTGGGTTCTGTGAGTCTGCTGCTGTTTTGCTCCTTCAGTTTTTTCTTTGTTCTTATACTCTACAGATGAGTGAAATCATCTGATACTTGTCTTTCTCCACTTGGCTTATTTCACTGAGCATAATACCCTCTAGCTCCATCCATGTTGTTGCAAATGGTAGGATTTGTTTCTTTCTTATGGCTGAATAGTATTCCATTGTGTATATGTACCACCTCTTCTTCATCTATTCATCTACTGATGGACACTTAGGTTGCTTCCATTTCTTAGCTATTGTAAAGAGTGCTGTGATAAACATAGGGGTGCATATGTGTTTTTCAAACTGGGCTGCTGCATTCTTAGGGTAAATTCCTAGGGGTGGAATTCCTGGGTCAAATGGTATTTCTATTTTGAGTTTTTTGAGGAACCTCCATACTGCTTTCCACAATGGTTGAACTGATTTACATTCCCACCAGCAGTGTAGGAGGGATCCCCTTTCTCCACATCCTCACCAACATTTGTTGTTGTTTGTCTTTCGGATGTTGGCCATCCTAACTGGTGTGAGGTGATATCTCATTGTGGTTTTAATTTGCACTTCTCTGGTGATTAGCATCATTTCATGTGTCTATTGGCCATCTGAATTGCTTCTTTGGAGAAGTGTATGTTCAGCTCCTCTGCCCATTTTTTAATTGGCTTATTTGCTTTTGGTTTTTTGAGGTGTGTGGTTCTTTATATAATTTGGATGTCAACCCTTATTGGATATGTCATCTATGAATATATTCTACCATACTGTAGAGTGTCTTTTTGTTCTACTGATATAGTCCCATTTTTGTTTGATATAGTCCCATTTGTTCATTTCTGCTTTTGTTTCCCTTGCCTATGGAGATATGTTCATGATGTGGTTGCTCATGTTTATGTTCAAGAGATTTTTGCCTATGTTTTTTCTAAGAATTTTATGGTTTCATGACTTACATTCAGGTCTTTGATCCATTTTGAGTTTACTTTTGTGTATGGGATTAGACAATGATCCAGTTTCATTCTCTTACATGTAGCTGTCCAGTTTTGCCAACAACAGCTATTCAATAGGCTGTCATTTCCCCATTGTATATCCATGGCTCCTTTATATCTGGGCTCTGCAGTCTGTTCCATTGGCCTATAGGTCTGTTCTTGTGCCATTACCAAATTTTCTTAAATACTGTGGCTTTGTAGTAAGTACAGCTTGAAGTTGGGAAGCATAATTCCCCCCACTTTATTCTTCCTTCTCAGGATTGCTTTGGCTATTTGGGGTCTTTTGTGGTTCCATATGAATTTTAGAACTATTTTCTCTAGTTTGTTGAAGAATCCTGTTTGTATTTAGATAGGGATTGCATTAAATCTGTAGATTACTTTAGGCAGGATGGCCATTTGACAATATTAATTCTTTCTATCCATGAGTACTGGATGTGTTTCCATTTATTGATATCTTCTTTAATTTCTCTACGAATGTCTTGTAGTTTTAAGAGTAGAGGTCTTTCACTTCCTTGGTTAGGTTTATTCCTAGGTATTTTATTCTTTTTGATGTAACTGTAAATGGAATTGTTTTCCTGATTTCTCTTTCTGCTAGTTCATCATTAGTGTATAGAAATGCCACAGATTTCTGTGTATTAATTTTGTATCCTGCAACTTTGCTGGATTCAGATATTAGATCTAGTAGTTTGGAATGGATTCTTTAGGGATTTTTATGTAAAATATCATGTCATCTGCAAATAGTGACAGTTTGACTTCTTTCTTATGAATCTGGATGCCTTTTATTTCTTTGTGTTGTCCGATTGCCATGGCTAGGACCTCCAGAACTCTGTTGAATAAAAGTGGGGAGAGTGGGCATCCTTGTCTTGTTCCCAATCTTAGAGGAAAAGCTTTCAGCTTCTTGCTGTTAAGTATAATGTTGGCTGTGGGTTTGTCATATATGCCTTTTATTATGTCAAAGTACTTGCCCTCTATACCCATTTTGTTGAGAATTTTTATCATGAATGGATGTTGAATTTTGTTGAATGCTTTTTCACCATCTGTGGAGATGATCATGTCTTTTTTGTTTTTCTTTTTACTGATGTGGTGGATGATGTTGATGGATTTTCGAATGTTTTCCATCCTTGCTTCCCTGGGATGAACTCCACTTGATCATGGTGGGTGATCTTTTTAATGTATTTTTGAATTCGGTTTGCTAATATTTTGTTGAGTATTTTTGCATCTATGCTCATGAGGGATATTGTTCTGTTTTTTGTGTGTGATGTCTTTGTCTGATTTTAGTATTAGAGTGATGTTGGCCTCATAGAATGAGTTTGGGAGTATTCCCTCCTCTTTTACTTATTGGAAATCTTTAAGGAGGATGGGCATTAGGTCTTCACTAAATGTTTGAAAAAATTCAGCAGTGAATCCATCTAGTCCAGGGGTTTTGTTTTTACATAGGTTTTTGATTACCAATTCAATTTCATTGCTGGTAATTGGTCTGTTCAGATTTTCTGTTTCTTCCTGGGTCAAGCCTTGGAATGTTGTATTTTTCTAGAAAGTTGTCCATTTCTTCTAGGTTATCCAGTTTGTTGGCATATAATTTTTCATAATATTCTCTAATAATTCTTTGTATTTCTGTGGTTTCTGTAGTGATTTTTTCTTTCTCATTTCTGATTCTGTTTATGTGTGTAGACTCTCTTTTTTTCTTGATAAGTCTGGCTAGGGGTTTATCTATTTGTTTATTTTCTTGAAGAACCAGATCCTGCTTTCATTGATTCTTTCTATTGTTTTATTCTTCTCAATTTTATGGAATATAAGTTTTCAAACCTCCGAAAGATAGTTCACTCTCATTTTTTTTCCTTCTTTTATGACTACATCAAGGCCCTGTATCCACTCTGAGAATATAGTAGTTAAGACAGCAAATCTCCCACTCCTCACATGGCAACAGCTCTTGGAAATTAATTCCCTATGTTAAAGAGAGACACAAAGCAGTAGATATGTGTCCTTGGCTCATATAGGGTATGAAGGAGTGATTCAGATCTTAAAAAAGAGGGTAGAATCCCCATTACATTCATGTGTTTTTGCTTATTGGCTGTTTTGGATTTTTACTTCACTTTTTGCAACTTACCATAAACTTTCCTCAGAGCAAACCATTCGGGTACTGACATGGCATCAGTTAAGCTCCAAATGAATTCACATATATTAAGTTACAGAACTTTCAAACCCTCATCCCACTTTAAGAAATTAACTAAAATCACAAAGGTATCCTTGCTAACCGACAAAAGGGACCTTGGAACTGACACTGTGGTATAACTCAGAACTTGATTGTACATAATTTTGTTTCCATCATCCTTAAGCCTTAGCCAGGATTGGGAGACCCAGGCCTTCTATGACATTTGCATGTTGCCTCTAATCAGGTAACAAATAGATGAACCCTCCTGAGCAACCTGCTACATAATAAACAAGAACATTTAGTAGATTTCATGTCTTCACCAGTAGCATTTTTGCCCATATTGTTTACATGTACTTTGTGATCCTCCACTCCATTTGTTTAGTGAATCTTACAGCTGATAATAGTTGAATATTCTCTCACACAGATTATAAATCTCCACAATTGAGGATTTGGGAGAGTGATGTTAGGGGGTCATGATGTACTTTACAAGATAAAAGTAAATATTTAATAACATATTGAGCAATACATCTTTATATTTATAGATATTGACAAGTAAGTTGGTGAAAATCTCAGTCTCCCAACGATGTGCATGAACACAAAGGTGTGACTTCAGTCTTCACCATCTCAGACTCTCCAGGTGTTAAGCACAGTCCAAGCCAGGCTGCCTTGCTTTTTTTTTTGTCTTTCAGAGGCTGGCTTGCAAGGACCCTGCTTTGCTGACTTGAATTAAATTCTAAATCTCACTTCTATGTAACCTTCTGACAGCCTGTGATATGTTACTGTATGGACTTTACTTGGGAAGAAATAGGAATAAATTATGAAAAGTATGAGGTACTAACAAAGTGTCAACTTAGTTCTAGTTGGTTTGGGAAATATTTTGATTTTTCAGTTGCCTGGTTGGAAGAAAATTTATTTGATGTTCATCGTGACTATTCATAAGGACATGTGCAGGAAAACATGAATTTTCTCTTTTACAGAATGTGATAAAGGAACAAGATCTCTGGGTTGGGCAGGTAGTAGTGACACATTATTACTATACAGCGTGCAACCAGTCTAGTCTGAATTTCACCACATGTGGTGTAAACTATTCCGTATGCTATTTGTAATTTTACTGAATTTAACTTTGTGTAGCTACATTAGTACATGTGACAAAGACTCTTATTATCTCTTCTCCAATGGATGCATCCATGAGTGGACTTAGGAAATCTGGCAAGTGTAGGAAAGGGTTTCCAAACATTTTACTTCTCTTAGATTTTCAGTATAAAAAGCAGGATCCTCACTACAAACTTGAAAACACAATTGCCTTTTAGATAGGATTCTATAAAGATTAGTGAACAACTATTTATATCAAAGAAAGAAGGGGTATGACTGAGTCAAGCCAGACTTTGAACTCTTACTTTTTGAACTACTACTGTGAAGCACATTGTTATTCTTTCAGTAAAATGAATTACTTCAATATGATGATGGTTCTTTACATAATGGATGCAATTCATGTAGAGAAATTTTAATATATCATATTGAATATGACTATTATCTATCAATATTACTCAATAATATCTATCTTTTAGACTCACAGTTAATAAAATGGAACATAAGGAGCTTGTTTGAAGAAAGCAACCTGCTACATAATTTTTAATTGTCTAAAACTCTAAACTACTATTAGAATGTTAATTTTCAAGCCATATGTAATGCCAAAAATAACTAATTGTGAATCTGATGACTTTATAATGCAGCTCATAACTTTATTATTTCAAGAGATTTTTGAATATTTTCAAAAGAATAAGTATGTCACTCTTTTGAAAAGATTCTCATTTTATAAACAGAAGTACTTATATATTCTATTTAATTCTAAGGATAGGTTACAATTTATAAAAAACAAATTATATATTGGAATATATTATTTTTTGTCATTGTACTACTTTATTTCCTTGGAAATTATAAAACCAAATGGTTAAAGATGATTAATAAATCATATAATGGCTTCAAGGATTGTGATTCAAATTTTTTTCTAAGACAAATATAAAATATTGTAATATCTCTACAAATCTTATTTAACAGTCACGTATATTAAATATTGACCATGTACAAAGCACTGATAAAGAGATAAAATGGTGAAAATTCACGGTCTCTAAATCCTAGAAGTTTTCTGTTTAGTAAAGGAGGATAAAATAGATTTAAAATGGAACATATTAATTAATAAATAGAGTAGTATACAGTGATACAGAAGGAAAACCCATTAGATTTTCTAGTATATTTAGAGAGGACTTCACAGAAGAAATATATAGCATCTGTTCTTAGAGAGGGGCAATATACTTAGTGGTTATAATCTTGGTTTCTGCCTCTTGACAGCCTAGGTTGGACTTCAAGCTCTGCAATGTATTAGCTGTGTGATGAATCAGCCAACTTAAACCTTCTGTTACTCAGAAATTTCAATGATAGGAATCAAACCTTCCTCATGGGTTTTGTAGAAGTACACCTATCTATACACATAAAATACTTAGGATAGTGGTTGACACATAGTGTTTTTTTAAGTGTTTTATAATAATATTTGAAGGATGGAAATAGTTTGTGTGAAAATGAGTAAAGGAAACATCACTTAAAGTCGAGAAGCCCTGAAGGAGAAGCCCTCAGACACATACTATTCTTTCTTTGCATCCTGCACAACCAGCTGAAAGAAGGAAGATAATTCTTATCTTGACAAGGGAGGACACTTTTCACATAGGAATTTTATCTCCTATTTTTAAGGAAAAGAAGGAAGATCCCTTCCTGCCAGGGCAATAATGCACTAACCACCACCTGCAGCCAAAGAGAAACCTCCAGGACCTCAAACTCTATTCTTCTGCAGGGAAGTTATTTTCAAAACAACCCTCTTCAAATTTCCTCCTAAAATCTAACAACACCTGAACCTCCTTTTGTCTCCTGCGACTTGCCTATGGTTTGCCATAGTTTGCTTGTCCCAAATTGCAATTCCTATGCTATTTCCAAATAAACTCATTTTGCTAGTAAAATAACTGGCTGTTTTATTTTTTTAAGGTTGACATTTGTTTTGTGGGAAGAGTACGCCAAATAAAGGCAACAGATTTTAGCCTGAGAGGCCAATTAGGAAATGGTTGTGAAAATTTAATTATTAACATAATGATGAGAAAGGATGTAACTGTGACTTCATAATGCTTCAAATGAAAATATTTAAAGGAAGGCATATTAGACAACCTGGGTTGCCATAACAGGATGCCATAGTCTGGGTGGCTTAACAACAAGAATTTATTTCTTCAAAATTCTGGAGACTACAAAGTCCAAGTTCAAAATTTTGAGTGATTTGGTTTCTGCTGATAGCTCTCTTTCTGGCTTGCAAACAGCTGGCTGCCTTCTTCTGTATCTCATTTGCAGCGAGAGAGAGAGAGAGAGCTCTGAGGTCTCTTCCTTTTCTTATAAGGGTACCAGCTCTGTAAGAGTAAAGGCTGCACCTTTATGCTCTCATTTAACCTTTATCAATTCTTCACAGGCCCTTTTCTTAAAAACAGTAATATTGGAGGTAGGGCTTCAACATATGAATTTTGGGGAGATGCAATCCAGCGCATAGCAGAAGGTTTTTCTGAATTAATCTTTTTAAAATTAGGGCTCTTTTCTCAGCAGTTAGGATTTAGGAAAAGAGAGTGCATTGAGCTAAACTGTCCTGGAACCAAATATGAGTTATATAATTCAATAGTTTGTCTAAATAGTTATTCATTTGCATGAGTTCAATCATGAAAATTGAAAAATTGTACAATTTATCACATTGTACAGCTGCAATATTGCAGAAATGATAGTTTAAAATGCTTGCTTATAAATTCAAAAAACTTTAAGCTAGTTACAAAGATAGTCAGTAAACACTATGATTCATAAATCTGGGGTGTTTTAAATTGGAAATGGCCATTGAATGTGTTAATTTAAATTTACTCCCTACCGCTTTACAACAGGGGAAACAGTCACAGAGGTTAGGCCATGATCTAATCACATAGTTGATGGAAGCATTAGAACAACCTCTAGAATCAGAATCCTTTTTCTCCTACTCCAGTGTTTCGGCCAGCTCATGTCATGAAGCTTTAGCTGTATAATGGGTATTTTGCTATGAAATTGATATTTCACGCTAATGAAGTATTTTAAGTACTACTTAAAATATTTGTTCTAAATACTCTTTCAACCTCAGTTTACTTGTTGTTTGAGTACTTATAAACCAAATGCAATCATTATAATATTGATTTAATTATTTATTTTAACATCATTGTCAAGGGTTCCGTTTCTCTTATAAAGGGAGATTTAAGACTTTCTCCACTGGTAATATTAATATGACTAGTGACATTGATATGGGTCATTTTTATAGGCTTTGGGAAATAACAAGATATGCCACTTCATGTTGTTTTCATCTATCATGGGAATAAAATCAAGCTTATGCTATAGGTAGTCCCTACAGCTGCCAACACTCCCCAGTAAAGAACTCACAGTGAAAACTGAATCAGTCTTCCATCATTCAGTGTCCTCTTCCTGGAGCAGTCTTACAGATAGAATTACAGTCAAATCATTTTTTGGTATTTCTTTGGGGACTGAGGAAAGAAGAAAAGGTAATTATGGTTTGAACTAAAATCCATTTTAACTTGGCAGTATTGAATTTTTCTTTCTTTCATGTCAAATGTAGTGAAAAAATAAGTCAAGTTCTTTATTGAGATCAATTATTATACAGGCCTGTGGAAATGAAGACAGAGAATACTCATTTCTAAGATTTTTTTTTTTTTTTTTTGCAATTTGTTTAAACTTATCAGATACCAGAGCAAATGTTAGAGTCCCTAATAGGGGGTTTGCTGGAGCCAGTAGATTACACTGGCTAGGAGTTGACTGTTTATCGTCTCCTTCCAACCTGTCTCTTCCCAATATCCTTATGTGGACTGTGTCTCTTTTAAGTCAAAATCAAAGAGGAAAATATTCATATTTAAGCAAAAAAAAAAAGAAAGGAAGAAAGAAAGAGAATCAAATTAGATTACCGAAATTTGAGAAAAAAAATTCTCACAACAGAAATATCTACATACCTATAGTGTCCATAATAGAAAACAATTCATGCTACTCTACAATTATGCAAAATAATTGTAACCAGGTATTATGACCCTGGAAACTCTGAGGACATGAGAGAGATAGAGTCTTTGGGAAAATAAAAACCTCCAGTGTTCAGAAAATTTTTAGCATACATACTTGACATTAAAAGACATTCAGATATAAAAATGTATACTATTCTCAATTATCTATTATGATGGTTTACACCATAATTTAAATTAATTACTTTGGAGATCACTTGATCCTACCTCCACATTTTACAGGTGAAAATACTGAGTCCATGAGCAGCTGAAAGTTGCAAAGGTCAGTTACTGAAGTGGGTATCTATTCCTCCTTAGTCCAGTGCCCTCCTTCATTACCAAATGTGACAGAACTATCATATTCATGATGTATTTGATATAAGAAATACAGATAAAGTGATTACTCACCTTTTACTTGACTCAGACAACTTCTCTAGCCTAGCAGAGACTGCTCAACTGAATAGATATTTTTGGAGCTATGATGAAATTCTAGATACACATATGCCTGCCAATCAGAAAATCTGAATTCAGTCTTGGCCTTTCTGCTCATAAGCTAGGTTCTATGTCTGTTCTCTCCTGGGTACAAATGTCAGTTGAAAAGACTAGCTTGGAAAATTGTGAAAATCCAGTGAGAAAATGGATGTTACATTGGAAAATTGTTAAGTGTTATCTAGACAAAGGATTATTGCTAATATGATTATTTGAAAATGTTAGATACTGGATAAACATTAACACCTACAAAAATGATTGCCAAGAGTGGGCTCCAGAAACTTTTCACTAGAGTGGGAAGCCGATATTTACTTTCCTTTTAGATTTTAGAAAAGCAATGAATTATTATTGGGAAATCAAATATCAATACAAATGAGCTGACAAGTAGGAGACTAACCAATAATCACTTTTGGAACTTTTGTCCCTTTTATACAGATATCTAAACATCACATTTGTCTAAATTCTGTATTTAGTTACCATTTATAAGATAAATGCTGCCACTGCTGCTTTGTTTTAATCACTTTGAAAGGAAATTGTAAAGAAAGATGTATAAGATAGGTCCCTAGTTTTAGCTTTCAAGGTGATTGTTCCTAGTCTAGGATTTGAATAACTCAAATCAGGAGCTGGGAATTGTTGATCAGAGCATTTATGCAGCACTATTTTCTTTTCTCTCAAGTTTGATGGTATGAGACCTGTTGTGGACATGTGTTTTCTGTACTTCCATCTGAGTGAGCCTGGGCATCACTGGTATGTGGAGTTTGAGTTGCTGGACCAGTCAACTGTCGTCTGTCAAATCAACTGGCAAAGGCAAGGGGAGCCTGATCCTGGGCCACGCAAATGTCATGTCTTCCAATTTACGCTGAAGTCATAATATGCCTTTTGCCATACCTTTCAAGTTCTTCTGACCTCTCCCATTACTCTTTTATATATATGTGACTTATTGTATTGAATACATATATACAGCAAAGTTCTGGCATACATAGCAATGAGCATTCTAATGAAAATGCAGTTTGTATCTTGAATGTCTAGTAAATAAGCCACTTAAAGAAGAGATAGGATAACATAGTGGTTAATAGCATGACCTGGGATTAAGAACGCTCAAGCTTTGTTACTCCATTTTAAGGTAGCTGGGGATTTCTGAGAAAAATACTGACTTAATCTCTGAGCGTGGCCTTGGTTTTCTCATGTTTAAAGTACAGTTAATAATAGTTCCCACCACATTAGGTAATAATGTAAGCAAAACTCCTTTTTTTAAATAAGAACATCTAAACAGTCCTCTACAATGTCATTTTGAAGTCTTTTAGATGTGACATAGTGTCTGAGGTGAAATTCTAGATCTGATTTCCAATTTGTACATTGTTCGATTTGAACAATTGTGGAGACAAGGTTTGGAAAATAACTTTGCACTCTGAGTGGCATATTTATTAATATTTAGGCATATTTAGCCTTTCATTCTTATAAGGTAATGTCCTTGAAAAGCATCTCCTGTAAATATGTGCTAAGAAGCTTGGTTCCTAGACTAAAGTAATTTACACAATGATGCATCTTATGTAATATGTCTTGTATGCTGCTTACTGAAAATCTATACAATTATTAAAGTGATGAAATGCTTTACCCATACTGTAGTTACCTTAGCAACTTGTTGCAGTGTGGATTGTAAATAGCTGCCTCTTTTGTATTCTGAACCAATTAAAAAAATGATTATGCCATATAGACTACTTTAAAATGACTTGAAGAACCCATATTTTGGTATTTTTGCTTTGTAACAGACATTCATTTAGCTGTAACATACTGTCATTATGGTAACTTTATATTTATCTTATCTAAAAATGTTTCTAACTCAATTACTTTTTTAAAAAGGAGCTCTTCTTTTATATATCTGTTGACAAATATAGTATTTATCATTCTGCTCTGAAAAGACATTCTTCTAAGAGAAATGAATGAAGTGGTGACAAAGCAAAGTCCCTGTTCTTTTGAGGTTAGATTCCACAAGGGGAGATAGACCGAAAAAACACCAAACACCTATTTTAAAAATAAGGCAACATAAAATCACAGAAAATGGCCTGAGTTTGGAAGCAGGGAATGTAGGTAGGGTTACAAGAGGGTGAGTTTACTATTTAGAGAGTGGGTCTGAAAGAACTGTCTATAGAGGTGACATCTGAGCATAGGTAAGAGTGAAGTAAATAATTCATGAGAACATCCTGGGAAAATCATTCCAGGCAGAGGAATAAAAACCAAACAAGATCTGGAACAGAATAAAGCCCACAAAAGCTAGAGGTTAGTATAAGCTAAAAAGATATGGCACAATCTGGTTTAGAGTTTTCAAAATTGACTCTTGTTATTGTTTGCAGAAAGGATGGAGTGAGGCAGGGGGCAGTGAGGGGAGGAGAGGCAAGAGTGGGAATTTGAGACCATTTAGAAAGAAGCTGCTAGAACTGAAAGAGAAATGATGGTAACATAGTCCAGAGCCATAATAAAGGTAATAATTAGCCTTTTTCAAGGTATATTTTGGAAGAAGAATTTATAGGTCTTGAGGACTTCTTTCATCTAGGGAGCCCTGGAGCTCTGGAGGTCTCCTTTGCAAATGGCTGTGGGTAGTGCTTCCTGGAGCAAACTATTAATGTGAAAGTGTTGATATTGACTTCAAAGGTCATCTCCTCCAATTTCTCTGTTGCATATGGACTCTCTTTACATCCTACCTGTAGGTGATTATTTTTAATACAACTGTTAAGGTTATCTTCTTCTCTTCTTATATTGAATGTAAAACTAGTTCAACCATTGTGGAAAGCAGTATGAAGTTTCCTTAGAAAACTAAAAATAGAAATGCCATTTGACTCAGGAATTCCACTTCTAGGAATTTACCCTAAGAATGCAGCAGCCCAGTTTGAAAAAGACATATACACTCCTATGTTTATCACAGCACTCTTCACAATAGCTAAGAAATGGAAGCAACCTAAGTGTCCATCAGTAGATGAATGGATAAAGAAGATGTGGTACATATACACAATGGAATATTATTCAGCCATAAGAAGAAAACAAATCCTACCATTTACAACAACATGGATGGAGCTAGAGGGTATTATGCTCTGTGAAATAAGCCAGGCAGAGAAAGACAAGTATCAAATGATTTCACTTATCTGTGGAGTATAAGAACAAAGAAAAAACTGAAGGAACAAAACGGCAGCAGACTCACAGAACCCAAGAATGGACTAACAGTTACCAAGGTGAAAGGGACTGGGGAGGGTGGGTGCAAAGGGAGGTATAAGGGAGAAAATGGGGTATTATGATTATAGCACACATAATGTAGTGAGGGGGACACAGGAAAGGCAGTATATACAGAGAAGACAAGTAATGATTCTATAGCATCTTACTACGCTGATGGACAGTGACTGTAATGGGGTATGTGGGGGGGACTTGATAATGGGGGGAGTATAGTAACTCTAATGTTGTTCAAGTAATTGTACATTAATGATATAAAAAAATTAGCTACCTGTTCCTCCCTTTGAAATAGGGAATAGAGTACCACTTGCTACATATCTATATAATTTCTTCTTACAGTACATATTTTTTTTCATCTGGCATTTTAAAGGGTGTTCTGTGTAACTCTATGATCAAGTAACTTGGGAAAATGCCGCATTCTATAAACTCTTAAAAAGTCACCAGCACCTAAGCAAAGATTTGAGATGTCCTCCGGTTAAGAAATGTTTTTCTATTTTGATTAACACTGTGTTCCTAACTTTTTTCCCATGAAACACTTATATTCTTTTGTTTTTTCAACATAAGACATTCACATTTCATAAAATTAGTGTGTGTCATATTCTTTGTAATTGATAATATATATCCAAAAATATGGCAGATAATTTAATAACACAATTCTGATATGATCTGAGTATCATCATATTCTCTGTGGCTATTGAAGAGTCCTGACTAAAGAGTCTGGGCATAAGCTACTCAATTTTTTTTAATGACTTTATTTTGTGAGAAACGGGTCATGCCCGCTCTGCACACGGCCCACTCTGTGCACAGCCCGCTTTACACACGGCCTGCTCTGTGCACAGCCTCATTCCTGTGTATAAAAGAATGAACTTGTACTTGCACAGCCTCATTCCTGTGTATAAAAGAATGAACTTGTACTTTGGGGTCTCCACCTGTGCATGCGAGACCCCAGCATGCTGGCTACGCGAGACCCCAGCATGCTGGCTACCCAATAAACGTTCTTGCTTTTGCATCCACGCATCTCCCAGTTATTTGGAGGTCGATTACAGGAACCCAACAGCTATTAGTTCATGTAAATCTGAATCCATGATCTTTTTGAAGCAATTTAAAACTTTTGTTAATTGTTTATAACCATAACACATCATCAGTGGGGATAAACACAGATGTCCCTTCCAGTGGAAGAGTTGCCAAAGCATTTCTTCCCTATGTAGCTGATGTTTTTAGAACACAGGCTGTACCCAGAATTCCTGTTGGAATTCAACAGGAATGAAAAGATTACCAAATCTTTCTCATTCTTGATTCTATCCTTGTTTTTATTGGCTGTGTCTTTGTGCCATGTACATCTGTCAGTCAGGGGAAAGGAAATCCCGGAGCAAAATACCCCTAAAAATCAAAAACAGTCAAAGGGAGACAAAAAGTTTAAAACCCCTTTATTGTTCACAAACTGCAGTCTGAGGCCATCTTCTCTGCTCTGGCAGTAACCACAGCTGCCCTCCCCCTCACCTCTCAGGTACAGATAAGCCCTCTGTTGCCCAGGTAATCACCCATTGATATGGAGATGGACTTCTCCACCCCTGAGGAAAGATGCAAATGAACTAAAGCCATACTTCTTTCCACCTCTGAACACCTATTGATATGCAGATATACCAAAGCCAGGCAAGATATTCTGGAAAGGTTCCAATTTTACCCACAACATCCTTTATATGCTTTATGCCATCTACATGCCTTCTTTGTTTTGATCCCAGCAAATGATGGATGTAAAAAAAAAAAAAGCCAAAGACATAAACTTAAGTCAATTCATTGGAGCTCTCTATCAGTTTGATATACTAACTGTAGTATAGCAGATAAATATTGATATTAATTAGGCTGTTAACAAAAACAGAGTGTAGCTACACCAACAGTTTTGAATCCAGAGAAAATTTAACCATGTTATCCCAAAGGAGGTACTAGAGATTGCTTTTATTTCAAAGTAAAATACAGGTTGATTATGTTTTCATCTGATGTATCAGCCTCTCTCCAATTTAAAAAGTGTATGTTCACTCATCCTTAGACAATATATGTAGATTATTGGTCCTTTCTGTATTTTTCTCAATTTTCTTAAAAAACATTAGGTTAAAAAATATCTATTATTTCTATGATTTGGACCTCTCTTAACCAGCTTGTATTTTTCAGGATTCACTCTTGCTGCCTTTTAGCAAAGCAAAACATTTGCTAATTTTCCTTTTTAATCTCTCTTAAATCCTGTGTGATATCTCAGAGTTTTCCAAGGGGGTAGCCTTGAAGTCACATTTACAAGTGCTTTGATAATGTAATTCAATGAATTTACAAATTTAAATCCCTTTACAATGGAATCTGATATTCTTCATGTTGCTATATTGGAGATAGAGGGGACCTATACAGCTAAACAGAACTGGAATAGCAATTAGAAGTGGGTCATAATTAAATGAAATAAAGTATCTACTAAGTAGATACTTTAAGAGAAAAGAAAAACTGATTAACTCTTTCTATTATGGCAGGGTCAAATATAAGCAAATTAGGCATATCTCATACAAATTCTATTAAGGTTTAGAAAAACTCTGCATAGAAAACATCATTCTGTCTCACCCAGGGTATAAGATCGCTAGCAATACATTTAAATATATTATTTTTAGGGCCTGCCATTTTCTTGATCTAGCATATGGACAGTAAAAAATGAAAAAGAAACTGTAAGATAAATTCTAGCTGAAATAAGCAGGCAAAGAGAGGCAACAAAGGGCCAGGTAATTTATTTAAATACTCCTGGGTGATGTTCTCCTGGCCTGGGTACTACAAGCCAGAGAAGTCATGCCCAGTTAGGGAGGTGGGGAGCTTATAAGGGATTAGGAGGGGGAGGAGTCGGCAAACTGTCTTAGGGGGGTGTTGAGAGGTATGATTGGCTAAAGGTGACATAATAGTCAACTAGAAACTTTTTTCCTTCCAAGAGGGAGGAGGCTGACATCCGGGTCTTAGTTGGCACATCAGGATGGAATTCAGGGAGAGCTGTCCCCTTTCCATATATGGCATGGACTTTGGGGTCTGTTCTGTTCTCCCCCTATGGCATCTCTCTGTTCTGTTTGCATGTCCTTGTTTTTCCTTTCTTCAGCCTAACATTCCAGCCTTTTGGTCATAATGGGCGACGACTCAATCTGGCTACTTCCAGCTGACAAAGGGCGTCGTGGGGGTTTGAGGCTGGTATTAGGCTGAAGGAGGGAGTTCAGTGGGAAGAGGTGCGTAACGGTGAAGTAACATCTGGTTGGTGGTGACTCGGGTCATCTGGGTTAGCTGCTGTTGGAGGAACCTGAGGACACAAGGGGCAACTAAGAGTAAACTACAAACTGTTATTAAGGGGCTCAGTAGGGGCATTAACCAGGCTATTATGGGGGACTGGAATTCTGGATTGAGTTTACATCTCAATGACTAGTATTAGGATTTAGTATAGATAAGACAGCATTATTGAAACAATACTTTTCTTTAAAATCACCCTTATTTTTATTAGAAGTAGTTAGACTAAGAAAATAATTAACAGTTGGCTTGATTATTTGCATAAGTGCAGCAAGAAGAGCAATTGATTACATGGGCTCTTTTAAATATGCTTTGCTGGAGCTTTTTGTAAGGAATTTCAGATTGAACTTTTAAGGGCTTCTTGAGGCTAGAAAGCCAAGCCAGACTTGCCATCAGGTTGTGCCTGCAGTACTTGTAGATTTGGGTGAATTCCTCTCTTCTTGAGGTTCCTGCACCTGCCAGGAAGTGACCTTCTTTACTCACCTGGTAAGGCTGCTGGAAAGTCTGTAAGCAAGGTACCAGGCCAGTTTTTTTTAAGGGGCTTTGTTGGCTTTATAAAGTCAATCTTAGTTCCTTAAAGCTGTCTGTTCATATCTGAGTTTACACATGTGTCTCTCAGGTATGACATTCCAGTCAAAGCCTTGGTAGTATAACCAGTGTTTTTAATTGGTCCTCTTACAAGGAAAGCAGATTCTTATTGAACTTGTGCAAATAAATATATTGCCATGAAATATAAAAATAGTTACTGAGAGTTTTTAAATTCTGGAGGGATCAGGTGGAGAGAAAAATAAAGTTTCAATTCTGCTTATAGAGACAGTCATTTACTAAACTGTTGCCAGCTTAAGAGAAAAAGCTTAAAACACTTTATCAACAACATTTGAAACAAAAAGCCACAAAATCATCTTCTTTAGCTTACTTAATCTTATGTAACCAATACCTGTTCTGCTGA